>NC_132978.1:217500-1562500 GCF_047496725.1 Anoplolepis gracilipes | reverse complement strand
ATTGATAAAATATGAGGTGGCGAATACCCTTTATCCTCGTTCTCCGCCAAAAGTGCCAACGTTCTGTGTAAAGGAGAAAGTGTGCGTCGCTATGGAAAAACATGTCCCTTGCCCGGGCAACTTTCCGGTCTTCAGTATACTCACAGATTTGCGCAAAACTCAGCTTCTCTTTCATCATGCGATTCCGCACATATATAAAATCGAAATAAGATGGAATGTAAATTAAGGTGTGATTATTTATAGGATCCATGTATCGCGGCAGCACCTCTTTCATAAAAAATTCCAATCTACTGTCGATAGTTTGAATAAGGTCGGACGCATCAAATCTGTAAAACACCTGTGGAATTTTGACGGTCACCTTGTGAATCGAACCTAGTTCACTTCGATTTGCCACCTTCACTTTGCCTGCATAGTTGAAGCATTTCCTTATCAGTAGCGTGTTTACATGTGGTAACTCGATACTTGAAAAGATTAATGTCTGTCTGTAATATTTAGTCCAGCCGTTCACGCACCAACTTCTGAGACGAGAGTAATCGATGTCATGAGATTTTTTAGGTTGCAGATGCAGATAATCCAACACTTGGTACAAATGATCCCAATTTTGCATGAGAACGACGTCAATCTGATCCATGATTAGTAATTCTATGGATGAGAGAAAATCAAAATCTCTTACTGCTTCTCCCTCAGCACCTATCACCCTTCTGAGACCCAATGGTGAGCCAATTATAATGTCAGAGGAGTAGAAATTCGTGTATAACTTGAGAGTCTTCTTAGTGATGGCCATACCTATCTTGAATTTGTCATCAACGTTTCCTTGTAAAGTCAATTCATAATCTTTTGGTTTAGGATTCTTTTGAGGTATCGCTAACTCATTCCCAGTAAAATCTTCCATGAATCGCAGCTTATTAACGACGGAGCCACCTTTATCCTCTCCAAATAAAATCGAAATAAACATCTCGACTATTTTCAAGCAAGAATGCTTAAATGGCACTATTATAAGCACTTTGGGCCTCACTAAACCATGATCCCTGTATTCATCTGGAATTTCTCCCATTCCGTTACAATTAGACTTGGCTAACTTTGCATTGTGATGCAGTATTTTTGTTCGAGTTTTCAATACATGATTAATTACATGCAAACAATAAACGAATCGTATCTGATCAGCGTTCGAAAACGTTCTTTCAGGATAATATAAATCTTGGTAATTATTTATCACTGAAAATAACTCTTTTTGAAGAGGAGTTAAAGGTACAGAATCTTTTTCTATATTGTCTTTTATATTATGATAATTAGCTTTGATTAAATTATTCTGAATTTGCGATTTTATATACAATTTGTTCCAATCAATACTTTCAATTAAACTTGGAACTTTACCATAATTTGTATATTGTTTCTCTTCGTCATCTAAAAGTTTTTTAACTTTTATGAGCTTGTCTTTCGAATCAACAACAGGTTTTGGAATTTGACATATTAGATTTCCAAGTGTAGGCCACGTCAATGTTGTAACCTCTGTTACCTGTGGTGTTACAGAAACTACTTTATACAATTCATCATCCATGTCGTTACGCAGATGTAAAGAGAATGGATCTCTCAAATGACCAGCATCTTCCTGAGCAGTCTCAGCATCTTCATAATCATCCTCCTTTATGTCATCTATAACCTCTTTATTCTTACTGTGATCATAAGATTCTTCATCCATTTCAGATTCTCTATTCTTTTCTTCATCAACTTTTTTCTTTTCGATTATTTTCTTATCATTCTTTTTTTTCTTCTTTCTTTCTTTGTCATTTTTATTCTGTTTATTGCATTCTTCATTTTCACTATCTGAACTGGTAACAACTGATTTCTTTAGCTTCTCCAGTAAATTTTCATAACCAGGAAATCTGGACATAAAGAGCAATTCAGAATCAATTTCTTCTTCTTCAGAACTATCAGTTTCCTGAAGTCGTTGACGTGCCTTCTCTTCCTCCACTATTCGCCTACGAGCTTCAATTTCCTCATTTTTTGCTTCACGCTCTTTGACATAAGAAGCTTTTCTATATTCAAACTTAGTCTTCTTTGATTTTGGTCGACTTCGAACGTTAACTTCAAAATTTCTTTTCTTACCACGTATCCGCTTTCCTGGTGCCATTATAGCAATACAAATCTTGGTTTAATCTGTATATACATATCACGGTTAATTGAAAATATCTCAAAGAAATAACTACTTATGTAATTAATTTAAAGATTGCTGAGCTTTTATATGTTTTGTATATATTTTCTTACTATTAAAATAACTAATAAACGTACCGTTAATCCTTGTTCTAGTAACGTCGTGCACAGTAAGGAAAACGATGCAGTAACGATGTTTTTTAATTTATATAACCCATAATTTTTAATTATTGAATTAAATAATAATCGATGTTGTGTATTCGTAATATATTACCTATTAAATTAATTAAATTTTAGTAAATACTATTAATCTATCCAGTCAACAAAGTGCATCCACACTTATAAATGATTAACCACGTGCTCTGCTACCACAGACCACGGACTTGTCTGCTACACATGTAAGGTTAGAAATATCTTCTCTCTCTCTTTCCTTTCTTTCTTTTCTTTTCCTTCTCACGTGAAACAGCGTTGAAGTACAAGAATATAGTAGATACGTTCCACTCGACATGACTAACGTTACGAATTTAACTGACCAATCAGAAGAGAGAAATATCTATCTCTTTTGTCCCGATTAGCCAATCGAACGCTGTCAGATATTTAGGAAAACAACCAATCACGTTAAGCCAAAACGGACGTACGCGTATCATAGCGTTCATGCAAATGACTCATAAATTACTTTTGCAGCGAATTCGATTCGCTGATCTATAAAATTGTACATAACCAATGCAAAATAAATTTTTCATCATTCTAAATAAAAATATAAAGTCACTTTTTTGTACAGTTTCGGATATAATTACACTATTTTACGTTAATTTTTCATCTTTTTCTATCTTATCGAAGAAAAAGAATTATTTGAATTATGCTACAGAGATGCAAAAAAAAAAAACTCACCCTCTCGCTGTGATTATTCGTCCTTGTTGCAGGAATGTCCGATTGAGACTTCTGGAATGAACTCTCACACGAAAATGGCATTTCTCGAAATAACACTAATGATCACTTATTTGGAATAACACTAATTATCATTTACTTGAAGGCGACGTGATTCCATCGATTCCGCTCGATACGCGATCCCGACATTCGAAATGATCGAACGATACGCGGCGCCACCGAGGAAATAGCGCTGTATGCGAAAAAAAATTGTTCAAATATAGTGCGCCCGCACAGGAGATCACGTGATCGCGCGCGTCGATAAGATATACATTGCAAAATACGGAATTGAATTTGCCATAGATAGATAAAATCAATTTTCCTGTCTGATTTTTCGATCTGGGTAATAAAATTAAATTAATAAAAATTAAGAACAGGCAAACTAATTTTAATGAATAGCTAAGCTTCGAAATCAAAGATTTAAAAAACATACACTATACATAATTAAAAAAATTAATTGTCAAAAGACAGTAGCTTTATTTTTGACAAATTTAAAATAGATGATTTATAATCAATTCTTGTTTATTGTGAGAATTAAATAAGTAGAAAAAATATGTAGAATGAAAAAACCGAAAAATTGTTAAAATAACATTTGATTCTAGAAATTAAAAAATGTTCTCTGTAATGAATGTGTTGTACTAAAAAGAGATAGCTATAGATAGATAAAGAGAGAGAGAGAATCTCTTTAATTTATCTTTTTTAATCTGCGATAAGATGTCTAAAAATCGGTTTTTCATCAATGTCAATTAAAATTAACTTATTAACTATATATAAATCTGTTCAATAATTATAAAGAGTTTGTAGTTACGATGATGTAACAAAATACAGAGACTTACATCAGTTAAAATTACAATTCAGAGTTAAACGACATTAATGAAATCCGCGTTACAGCATATCGTGTGTACCTCCATATATTATGTAACATTTATCTACCTTGCAATTATCTTCGGCAAACTAAATTCTGCAACGATCGAATTTCGCAAGTTCACGAGAGTTGCGATGTAAAAAGATTGGCGGGCGATTTCAGTAGGAGACAGAAAGAAGGGGACGGGGGACAAGAGAGGGGGGGGGAGAGAGAGAGAGAGAATAAAACACACAGATCGAAAAAGGGATCGAGATCGCGTGGAAACGCCATGACGTGGAACGAACGACGCGAACGACAATACGGGAAGGAAGGGGTACGCGCGGGAAGCAGGAAAGAGCGGGTGAAATTAATTGACCCTTTGCTTGGCTTGTTTACAAAATATCCGGTCCCTAACAGGGCTCGCGCGAACCGCCACGCCGTGTCGAAGAGGATGACTGCGTTGCGCGCGCATCGATGATACTGTGATTTCCAGTGACGTATATATAAAGGGAATATATCAAGGACGCCTGGAGTTGTAAAGTACTCTTGCAATTAGTGCTGCAGCAATTTGATAAATTAATCTCAAGGTAAAGTTTCTTGTACACAAATCACTGAAAATTATGCAAAAGTTCTATTCTGTCCCTATTTTTCAAAATCTATTAAACATTTCTTATGTAGTGTAAGAATTAAATAAAATTGTCAGATAAATTTGCATAGACATACATACATCACGCATATGCATAAAAATATTAACCAATTAAATGTCTAATTTAATGTCATATTGTGATTTTTTTTTTCATATTAGATGAATGATTGATTTTTCTGTCTTAAATTCTCTCGTGTAATAATAAATTATCATGTATAATTTCAAACACGATTACTCGGGGCATCGATAATCTCGGCACGTTCCTGACAGCATGAACCGCCGCCACCGTTCGGTAAACGCACTACTACACGGATAGTTTCGTAGTAGTATTTCGAGCGCCCTTAACCAACCGCGTTCACGCCGTCAAGGAGAGAGAGACGGAGCTAGAGCAGCTAGATAGCCGGCGGCGAGCCTGCGATAGACGTTACGCGCGTTTGACGGTTTTTTGTACGGGTGCCCCCCGTGGTTACGTCAAACAGTGAGCCTGACAGCAGCCGCAGCCGGCCGTCGACGGCCGGCGGAGCCTGCTTCTGCTTCGCGCGTGTGAAGTTCGCGTTCCTACGGACGAGTGCACGGGGCGCACGGGGCGCACGGGGTGCACGTCGAGCGAGGGGAGTCACACGCGAGACGGCGGACGGCGAGAGGCGGACGTAGGTACAGACGGTGAGACGGTCGATCGGTCGGTCGGACGGACGGTCGGACGGACGGTGGCTGCACACGGTGTGCAGTAGCAATAAGCTTAGAAACAAGCGCGGCCTACGAACGATTCTCCCTGTGTATCTGATGAGCTCCTCCGCCGCGCCGCTGCTGGTGGTAAGATGGCTGTGCAGCTGGACGGAGGAGGGAAGGAGGACCTGAAAACACAGTTTGTCACGCGGGAGGGCACCTACAAACTGATGACCCTGTCGGAGTATTCGAGACCGAACCGGGTTGGCTACACCAACAGCCAGGGCAGCGCGTCCGTCAGAGTGTCCTTTGTCACGTTACCGGACCCAGCGGATCCTACGGGCGCGCAGGGTCTCGGCGACCGAATGTGTTTCAACTTCGGCAAGGAGCTCTACGTTTACGTCTATCGCGGTGTCAAGAAGGTGAGTCCGCGGCCCCACGATGGCTCTTGCGATGACGATGACGCGTGACGTGATCGAACTCGTCGACCGCGAACTCGTCGTCGCGACCTAACCTCGCAAATGTCGTCGCGGTGGGGACTCCATCTTTGCGGTTGGCTCATCACCACGCCTTGCACGAAGACGTCGTGTCCTACGTGACGACGAACGCGACGTCGACGATTTTCATGGAGTTGATTCGCGTGGAATCGTCGCTATACGTTTTTATTCGCGAACAAACGAGATGACGTCTCGACATGGCAAACACTCGAGCTGACATTTCTTGGAAGTGTTCGGAGTACTTTGTAATCGTTTAGATAATAATTGCTAATCATACTTGCATGTTATCATTCTTCTTAGTATTCAAATCATTGATTTACATATATATGAAATTAAACACAAAAGAATAATCATATGAGATTGATTTATTATGAAGTTTTTTTTTTTGTGAATAAATTATTACAGAGACATTTGTTTTGTTAGAGACAGCATTTGAATTTATATTTCTGAGATATTTTCAAAATAAGATAATAATTTGCTTTTTAAGTAACTGACCAAACATATAAAATGTTAAATTTTTCTATTGTCACTAGAAAAGAAATTTAATTTTATTATAAAGATTTAATTAAAAAAGCCTAAAGTTTTAATACATCATTAAAATATTTTCAGGCTGTGGACTTGAATAAACCAGTGGATAAAAAATTATACAAAGGGACTAATCCAACTTGTCACAATTTTAATCAAACAACAGCAACAGCTGATAGTGCTCCATTACTGGTGGGATTTTCTACAGGACAGATACAGTTAATCGATCCGATAAAAAAGGAACTCAGCAAATTATACAATGAAGATGTATGTATAAGTAAATTATGTATGCATTACAAATTTTTATCAGACATTTGATCCTTGAGGAAAATTTCCCTCCTGTATTGCATTTATTAATCAGAGAGTTTTTTGTAATTTCCTGCATTACATTTGCAATCTAGCTTACATTGAGATAAATAATCTGATAGTTCAAATAATATTCTTTATGCAACTAGCATATATCGTCATATTTTCCTAGCAGTGTGTACAAAAGCTGTCAACACTTATCCAATCTCTGTGATATGTATATGTTATCTTATTGGAATATGATAAAACAGAAAATGAATACTAGTTCAATGATTAATGTCATTTATTATATCTTAATGATTGTATTTAATATTTAATAGCATATTGTTCAGACTACTTTTTGCTGGTAGACACACACACTAATTCAATTATAACCCAATCAAATAATTAAGCTCAACAAGCAACATTACATAACTTTCCATTATCTTCTCATAACAGATATAGGCTTTTATGGGGCAGTTTATGCTTCCTTTTTTAAATACATTTTAGTGTAATTAATGTGTGATTTAGTATTATTATTATTTTTGTTTAATCATTTAATTTTATGAAACATATGCATACATTTAATACTTATCTTCCCTTTTAATCTTTTACTGTCCTGTGTTATTTTCATATTGGTCACATATTGGTTTACTGTGTATATCGTGAATACTGTTATTTTTTTTTAATCTTTGTTTACTTATCAATTATCGTAACTTTGAAATAATATAAAAAATTATTTATTTCTAAATTTTTATTTAATTTAGTGATATTAACTCTTTATATTATGTTTTGATACAGGAATAAATTTTTCTATTCAATTAGGAATATTCATATTTCAGAGGCTGATAGACAAGAGCAAAGTGACATGCATAAAGTGGGTTCCTGGCTCGAACAACCTATTTCTGGTTTCTCACAGTTCCGGTCAACTATACCTTTATAACGAAGAACTGCTCTGTGGCACTACAGCACCTCACTATCAGTCATTCAAGTCGGGTGACGGATACGCCATTTATACCTGCAAGACTAAATCCACCAGGAATCCATTGTATCGATGGGTGATAGGTGCCGAAGGTTGTTGTATAAACGAATTCGCCTTCAGCCCTTGTGGCACAAATCTAGCTGTGGTGTCTCAGGATGGATTTCTGCGCGTTTTTCAATACAACACCATGGAGTTGGTTGGTTCGGCAAGAAGCTATTTTGGTGGCTTTCTGTGTGTGTGTTGGTCACCGGACGGACGTTACGTGGTGGTTGGCGGCGAGGACGATTTGGTGACAATTTGGAGCTTCCACGAAAAACGTGTCGTGGCACGGGGACAGGGTCACCACAGTTGGGTGAGCGTGGTTGCCTTCGATCCGTATACCACGTCCTACGGTGATCATGATCCTGACTTTAGCGGCTCGGATGACGAAACAACGATGCCACATAGCAATCACAATCACTTCCACGAGAAGTCGCATCGTCTTTCTACGACTTCGCAGGGCGGTCACTCGAACCGTAATTCTTGCGGCTCAGAATTGAGAATGTCGGGCGGCACGTGCTACAGGTTAGGCAGTGTATCCCAAGACACTCAGCTGTGTTTGTGGGACATCACGGAAGATGTATTGAGGCAACCTGTGTGTGCCAAGCAGAGGTCCTCCGTAGCGGGTGCTACCAGCGGCACCCTGTCGTCTTCGGGTACGTTTAATAGTGGTAACGGCACAACGGCGACGGTAAATCATCACTCGAACTCGAATGCTAAACATAATAACTCGAATAACGTAAATTTCAAAGAGAACGTGAGTGGTAATAACGAAAATAGTAATAATAGTACGAGCACGAACGCCGCAGTGGCGACTGTGAATTCGTTGACGCAGAGGCTAGCGGGTCTTGGTTTTGGCGAGCGTAAAGGTGATAATCACAAGAGAAACTTTAGTCTCACTATGCGAGGCGGAGGCACCGGTGCGGCGGCAGCGGCAACGGCGGCCAACAATAGCACGACGACAGTCGCGCAAAACAATGGTGGCGATAAGGCGAGCACTGGAAACTCGACGAATACGACGAGTAGTAGTCTGAACAACAGTGTCGGTGGGGGTTTAGTAGGTGGAACGGGGAATAAAAAGGTTAGTTCCGTGATGGACGATCCCATGAGGTTGATAGGGACCGCCTGGTGTCCCAGGTTCGACGAGTGCCCGGTCCTCGAGCCGCTGGTGTGTAAGAAGCTGGCGCACGAGAGGCTGACTGAATTAGTGTTTAGGGAAGATTGCTTCGTGACGGCGTGTCAGGACGGATACGTGTACACGTGGGCAAGACCCGGCCATATGGTAGGTCCTCTCACGATAAGCAGCACCCTGCACAGGCCATCACACCATCATAGCAACAACCCTTACACTAGTAATATCAATTCCATGCGATGTAACGACCTCTGATGTAACCCGTTATCTCCAAATCGTTATTTAGCAAGTCCATCAAGTAGAGTCTGTTAGTCTGAAAATCCGAATCCTGTGTATATACATATACATAGAGTTAGAATTTAGAATGATGTTATCGTGACGAAAATGGCACGGGAAAATCTTGTAATGCTTTGGGATAGTCTTCCTATTGCCTGTCGTGGTAGCGGGAGGAAGTCTTGAAGATAAATGATAGTTTTTGCTCGGAAGTATTAGAACAAAATACACATTGACGAATTCAGTTTTACCTTGCCGGGTATTTCATATGATGATCGCTGTTATTTAAGTTTTATATACTACGATCAGTATATTTAATCTTAGAGAGAGAAAAAAAGAGAGTCCCTATTCTGTTTACGTCTACGACTTAAGATATATACTTGCGTTTGAGTTCTATTAGTATTGGGAGGTGCCATCAAAGAGAAAACATTAAGAATTTTTTTAGTATTTTTCTTTAAGTTTATATTGTGTATATATGTAGATTATAGAAGTACATAGACGGATGATACTATGAATGAACACATTCGTAGCCTAAAATATACTTGTTATCATTAGACCCTTGACAATTTTACAAGGCGTCTTTTACTATTTTTTGTTAAATATTTTTTAATATTTGTTTATAAAATAATAAATATATTTTTTTGATAATTTTATCTTTTATTGAGGATATTTTTGTCCATGATCAGATAAATTCGTAATGTTCTCGAATCAATTACCAAATATATTACTCGAAATGCATGAAATTAGATACTTTAAATTAAGTAGCGTAGAACACGGGCGCACACACTATGGTATTTGTGTTTTTTCTCAAATATAGTTTTTATTAATATTGCATTTTTTGCGAGAGATACGCGCACACAGATAAGCTTTAATTTATCTTCTATTTAGATATTATCAATCTTGTTCTAATATCTGCTTAGTGCATGCGTTGCGGCGAACAAAGGACATGTGTGTGGGTAAAGTTCATTCATAGTATAGGCTGTCGTTGATACCTGTGCCTAATGATGGTCTGGTCAAAATATATATCCTCGCGATGATTATTGCAGAATTACGCGAGCTAAGATAGATATCGATTATCGATATATTTATGTTTTTGGTTTGCATCCTCGAGAGCAATGTTGTTTGAGCCCTATGAGGCCTTGTGACAGGGCAGGCCCCTTTATTAAAAAGAAAGCCTTCTTCCTATTTCCTGTAAAGTGTTGTTAGCTTAGCTTAGCCGAGCATAAAAAAATCAACGGACAATTACTTAGCCAAACTGTCGTCTCAGATTAACGATATGAAATGCGAGAATATTTAATCTTTTGTTGGAAACGATGAATTTTGCCTTGTTGTATAATAAAGCGAAAATTTGAATGAACGATCGCTGCTTGCTTTTCGCTTGTTGAAATTTTGTTCAATCAAGTGCAATGCAGAAGCTCCAGGGAGAGAACAGTCGGAAAAACGTACATATGTATATGTATAGTATACACATACATATGTATATAATGACACATGTAAGACGATGTCTATTCACAATTCGCCGTCTCGCATGTTTTATTTATTTTTTTTTTTTTTTTTTCGTTATACTTTTGATAATACTAGGTCCTGATACTAGGGCTCGAATAGTGTTTCCTGGCGTTTTGCATAGAGCATTTGTATCCCACACTCACCTTTTCATTCTATAGTTTTGACCAAAAGTAAGGGCAGCTTCATTAAATTGTGTTGAATTAAATTAATTGATTTACGAATTAATTTTCGAATTAATTAGAAATATGACAAATATTTTTTAATACGATTATTAATTGAGTGTTCAGATTTTTCACTCCTATTGATTCACACGAATTTGATATGTTACAATTTTTTAATGAAAATAGTTTTTTATGCTTTTGGCCAACGCTGTGAATACCTAACTAATTGCGGAGTTTGCGATATAAAATTCATTATAGCTTCTTTTATAGCGCGACTTATATAATTTCCAAAAAAATAGCGCGTCTTTATAATTTTAAACGAATGCTTGCGCTTATTTCTCAAAGCCGATGAAGCATTAATTCCTTTTTCTCACTTTTGATTGATCGGAAAGATTAATGTTCTGTACCACGCTTTGGCTGATGCAAGAGAATATCGTGGATGAGACTTCCCTGAGTTATCGCATGGTACGTATGACTTATCATTTTTCGTCCTATTTTGCTTTTTTTTTTTTACCGCTTGATCGGACTTGTCATTGAGTAGAATAGAATATACACGCTCGAGTCGTATTCACACACATTCTTGTCGAGATATATTGCTCGGCAACGCTTCCGAATTTTACACCATGAATTGCACTATATTTTTCTTGGCTCATATACGCACTTGCCAAATTTTCATTATCCCCGAAACGTTTCCGCAAACGAAGATATGCAAAATGTCTATAACACAAATTATTTACAAGTTATTATAATTTTTCATTTACTAAAGATACAAATTTGCAATATTGAGCAAATAAATTTTTTATTTTACTGCGAAGGTATAAATTAACAAGAATTGCCTTGATAATCAATGGATTTCTTTCTACACTTTATTTATTTAATTCAATTATTATAAATTGTTTAATTTTATTATATATATATATATATATATATATATATATATATATATAAAAATATAAATCTCTAACTTATAAAATGATAATTAGCAATATTTAATATGTATATTATGTGAAAACTTTTCGGGAATAATGTGAGTTTATGCAATGATCGGCTTAAAAACATATTAATGTCAGCAAGAGGTTTATATTCTCTCTAATTTCAGCCGGGAATCGGCCAGGTCGGCGGCGCCGCTCTTCACGTGGTTAGTCCAGCTGAAGGCGGTGGTACCATAGTATAGCCAGAACCGGACATCGATGTCGGTCCATCGCGAGATCATCAGGAGGAACCGCAGAGTTCGTCGCGGACGACCGAGGCGCAATTTCAGCAGGCGTATGTACGCCGACGTCATTTGTACTACGTGTGGCCGAGCGAGAGTTATTCCGATACGGTTTAAATGAGCGGTTGTTCGGTCAAAAAGCGGACGAATTAAAATGAAAATCTGAAGAGAATCCGTTTTTTTGAAACCGAAATATCTTAGTTTAAAAATTAGGGATTGACTTAAAAATTCGTAGACTGTCTGTTAAACTTTAATCTCGATATCAGTAATACTTTTAACAACAAAAATATGCATCGATTGTGAAATAGAAGGAAGACTTAATCGACTGATATTAATTTTAGTAGAGAAACTGCTTTCCCGG
Organism: Anoplolepis gracilipes; assembly: GCF_047496725.1. Lineage (NCBI taxonomy): Eukaryota > Metazoa > Arthropoda > Insecta > Hymenoptera > Formicidae > Anoplolepis > Anoplolepis gracilipes. Next base: position 1,550,292 of record NC_132978.1, on the reverse strand, counting down.
TTGTTTTGTTGTAAAAACAGAGAGAGAGAGAATAGTTGGAAAAATTTTTGACGATATATTAAATTTATAATGCCCGACTTAGAAAATTAAAAATACCAGTTTACGCTAAAGAGGATTCTTATAAATTCTTTTTAATTCGCCTGCATTTTACGGGCCGCAGCTTAACGTTTAAACACATACACATTCACACATACAGTGCTTTCGTTTTGGTAAACCGCTTTTCCGGTGCATATCATTTCTTCTTCCCCTTTCTTGTTTTTTTTCCTTTGTCGCGACGACGACAACGTTACGCGCCTCTTTCTCCGCGAAAACCCGCGGAGTCGAAAGCAATTTGTGTGTATACATGTACATACATATACGCGTGTATGCTGACGATCGTGGCAGATGCGTTGTATCATTCCAAATAAAGTTTAGCGATAACATGCGTCTCTCGATTGGCGGGATACGTGGGTTTCTCGACGCTATCAAGAGCATTTTTCCGTGTATTTATTATATGAAGCGTTGAAATTTATATAGACTTAAGTCACACAGAGAATCAAATTTTAGGACAGACTAAAAGGGTAATCTGTTCCATAAAAATAACTTATTCTAACTGGCTCATTTTGATTCTATTGAACGATTCTCCAACAACGTTTATAAAATATATTTTAAAGGATACTCTAAACGTTAGATATTCTTTGACTTGAATGATCAAAAGTAGCTACGAAACATTCCTGAAGAATTATTTCGTTAAATAATTTTTAATTAAAAGTGTGACTTGTGTCTCTATCATTTTCAGTGCTTTATTTCGGTCGATTACTTCGAAGGACATATTCCGCAAGGCCGCGTGCGTGCGCACGCGATATTAGTTTTTAATTTATATAATATACGTAGAAGTTATATATTGTAATTAATAACGAAAAATACAGCGTTAATTTATATTGTTCTAAAGTGTCTATTTCCGATTGCTTATTTCGATTAGCTTTGATCACGAGCATTCCTGCGCAATTCAGGGATTAAATATCTACTGTTATCATATTTTCGACCTTCTAATAATGTCTTTTCATTTATACCTGCGCAGTAATTCGTTGCAGCACCGTTTACTCAAATTTTACTTTGAAGACTTACTTGATATAAAAAAATAGGCTGTAAATCAGTCAATATTATCAGATGCTTTTATTCTCAATTGAGAAAAATTCCATGTATCAAAAACCTATATAATAACATTTTAAAAGCTAAAAATGCTATGCACATACATATATATTCAAGAGATGTAAAATAGAGAACAAAGATAAAGAACATTTTTTCTGTTTCTCTCTTTTGTCAAACAAATAAAATATCGTTAGCTTTTCCCAAAAATTTTCATTTTTTTTCAATATTTACAGCTTTTTTTACGTCAAGACTTCTTTAATGTTAAACGACACCTTCTCGCTATGTTTCGTAACATGCAACGTACGCACCGTCGCAGAAATTCTATCAAGGCACTGATATATTACACCGATAAGAGGACCGATTCTCGATAAGACTTTTTCGTTTCGATATTTTTGTTTTCATACGACGTACGGTGGATTACCGTACTTCGAGGCACGACGACATTGTATTATTATTTTAGCAAGTGCAAGCTCGTTAAAAGTATGCTGTGATATGTGTGCTATATATGAAGACATTGACAAATGATGCGAGCGATGAATGTCACTTCCAAGCACTCTATCGTGCATCGAAACAGACGATCTTGTAACGATTACATATATAACTACTGATTAGTTTCTTACTTATAGGCAACAACCGAAACCGGCCTGCGACACACCAGACTATAATTCATCTAATTCTGCAAGAAAAAAGACGGATGAATCTAAACGAATCGAAAAAGTTTCTCTTGTGTTCGTAATAATTATCTAATCTTTGAAATTGCAGATTAAAATCTTTTATTTACTTTTTATCTTTTTCTATTCTTATAACATACTTAGGCAAGCGATACACGATATAACTGAGTGACACGAATCTGATGTGTAAAAAGGAATTTTTTAACGTACCAATTTAATATATTTAATATATTTAACGTAATTTTCTAAATGAAAAATCTAATTTTATTTTAAGTTTCTTATTTCTTTTAGTGAGAGAAATAAAAATGAAAAACAATGGAAAAAATTCGACGACCCAATTTGTAATTTAGAAAATTAGAATTTTGCAAAATAAATTTTATACCGATTCTTTTACATTCATCCTTTTTTACGGAGGAGACCGCGATCTATAAAGTTCCTATTTCGTAAGCTAAAGGGCGAATTCGCGCGCTGAAAGCGCGCCTGATTTTCCGGCCGATGATTGATTCCTGGTGAGAATGTGTTCTCGGTCCTTGCACAGGACGGACGAAAAGCTCGTCGATCAACGAGGCTAAATGGATTTTCAGATTGTATATGATGGACGTGTGCGTGATGAGTTAACATATATTTAAAGTGAATTGAAGGCTCGCGATTTTATTTTTTTTTTTTTTCGAACATGGACATGATCAAATTTTCCTTTGAAAATTTGTTGGTTTTAAAATGAAATGTATCTACATTTAATTGATTTCAGACGTGTGATCAGTAAAATCAATTCAACAACACACTAAGTTTTTCCAAAGTCGCAACAACATTCTCGCCATCATGTAAAAAGCAGGAAACTTTTCTTCGTCTGAGACATATCGAGACGAAAATAAAAAGGATAATTCCGATATTGTAAATCGCGTTGTTCTAATAAGTCACAGATGACATTTTTGCGAACAAATGATAAATACGCCTCTCAAACTGCTGTAACAGAAAATATGCAATTCATTATTAGGTTGTAAATTGCATGCAAAACAATCGTTTTAGAAGAATATAATAATAATATACGTATTTTTCTTTTTATAAAAATATCCTGGCAACTAATCTACTATTAAAATATATGCATCACTGTTCTTCATTCGTGCATATCGAAAATATATATTTTTTTTAATTGTGCTTATGCAAAAAGAAAGAATTCTAAGCAGCGTATTAAAAATCAATATCCTCTTACATATGCAATTACATGTCTTCTGTTAGTAGCACTTTGAGCAACGAAAAAAATGCCTCTTTGATTTACTAGTTTGAACTCGGATCGACCAGCGGCTTTCTGCGGTTTGGAAGTAGAAGGACAGGTGTTCCTATATATTTTAGTGTCATATGACACTTCCTTCGGCTTTCACGCCTACGAAACGATTTTTCGATCGGTCTAGAGTTTCAAAGTATATGAACGAATTATGTACAAACGACTTACATTGCATAACTGATTGACGCATAATCGATTGTCCGCAATTACCGCGTAAAAGCGGTAAATGCGTAATGTAAAAAGAAAGAAGACGTTGGCGCGTCTCTCGATTGAGATTACGAGAGCGTGCTTAATTCAGATATATATTATATATAAATAGCGACTTGGTCCAGCTGATTATATACATCCTCACTCACCGATAAGTAACCGAGTCTAGCATCTCTCTGGCAGTTTTTTATGAGACCTTTCCACGGCAAAGAGCTTTATGGCATCGCGTCAGATCTGTATACTGTACTTCTCGGCGCATTTCTCTTTGTTTGTTTATAAGCGTGTACATTCTTTGTAATTGTAAATGAAAAAGACATTTCATTGTTAAAGCTTGCGTGTTTCTTATTCCGCATTCGATTATTTTTCCTCTTCCTAATAAAATTTTCTCTCAACGTGATTATCTATGCTTATAGAATTTTTTTGAAATTAATTATTGATGATTACGGATATATTTTTTATCATTTATTAAATTTAGATCTGTTGTTAAAATCTAACACATTAAAAAAGAAAAAATTGATTGATAAAAATTTATTTTTGCGAAAAAAATAAAAAAAGAAATAGTAGTTTTATATATTAAAATAAAAATACCGTAATATATTTCAGTGTATTTTCAAAAATGCAAATATTAGGTCATTATTCTAGTCTATAATTCCACAGCCAATTGTGTCTGGAATCCGCATATTGATCTGTCAAAATCTGCTAGTCTTTTTTTTTATTTATAGATCACGAGAAATTTTTTTGGTGAATGGTCTCGAAATGTCTGACAGTTTTCATGTTAATCTATCGAAAAATTCATTATGACAAAGAAACTACAAATAGTACGGGTAGACAATGACCTAGTGCAAAAGGCGAATTTACAGATCGGCAACAACATCATCGGCCGAGGCGCTGCAACAGGAGTGAGTTATATCATTATTCCTATTATACATCATGCAATGTAAATAAAGGCATCGTACAGTAATTATACATACGATATCAGTCTAAGTTAATTCGTGAATGAAAAACTCTTTATAATGCAATAAAAATTAACTTTTTTATAATCTAATCGATTAATTATATACATATAAAATAATGACTTTGCATCCTCTTTAAACTTTATTATCATCTGGTTTAAGTTAAAATAATAAAGCAAAGTTCTTTCTGCATTTTTAAGTAGATTAAATTTAGCATTAGGAAATATGTCAGAATTTTTTATTTGAAGATATGTAATTGCGATTGCGCAGAATCTTGGTTCATTCATGTTCTGAAGATTCAACGTTTGCCGCGTCGGTCATTGATATGTCGCGATATATACACGTGCATGGATCACCATTGAGCTCCATAGTATATTGGAGTAAGCCTTATACTATTTTATAGAAATAAGAGTGTGGCCAGGATTAAAAAGAGACATATATATATATATATATATATATATATATATATATATATATATATATATACATATATATATATATATATTCTTGAATGGATCTCTTTTATATTATATATCACTTGAGCTAAAAATATTATTTATCAGATATTTAGCAATAAAAGCGATAGCAGGTTTTAGGAAATGTTTTGATTTCATTTATCAATTTATCAAACGGTGAAATTGAAAATATAATTGTTTATTTATTTCTTTTCAATTTGTCAAATACATATGAAGTCTATGTTTGTTATTTTTATTTTTTTTAACTGCTTCCAACTCATAGAGTTATCTCGCACATTTACATCTAGACTCTTTTCAAAAATATACACTCTTCTACGCAGTATTATTATTGTATGTGTGTCAGTGCACATATGATTGTGGATGTATGCAGTGTACGGAACATCGGGACCGGGGGATCGTTAAACCCCAACTTTTGTGCACATCAAAAGTCCCCCGTGGGTTTGTTATTTAGTGATATTAAATAATATTAATTAATCAGAATGAGCGAATCTCTAACAAAAATAGTGATCCATCCAACATGTATATATATATATATATCCTTTTCTACGAATTGTCATACTCCCATTTTTGAAAGCTTGCTCCAATATGTTATAGAGCTCAATGTGCATCACATACGTTAAATAGCCAGCAAAACGCATTTACGTAATTGCAGACGAAATTTTATTTCAATTTTTGCGAGCGTAGCTTGTACAATTTTTTTAGACATTTACGAAAAACAGTGACATTATCGTGGTCGATAATGTCACTGTTTTCCTTACTTCCTTACTTCCCGCCAAGTCCATTTGATACGGATCTTCAATACTCTTTCATCAATGACTGTATTTAACTATCGCGCGACGTAGTTAGTGTTTGGAAACTAAAATTGTCTTATAATTAAATTTTCTATACACTATAGTTTTATATTACAGTATTACACATACAGGTATTTTTAAATAATTTATTTTAATTATTTATTTCACATACGTGAGAAAAATAGATTATTAGAAAAATTGAATTAAAACGCAAATAAAACAGACTTTTCCATTTAATCCTTGATGATAAACGTGCATTCATTTATTAATCGAAAGATTAAGTCTTGCATAGCGTTTTTCGCAAAACTAACAAGTTCCTGTCACTATTATAGTGCAACGATGGCCAAGTGCTCAAGCATGCTGTGACCATCAATTTGGCACCTAATGATGAGATGACGATTAATCCGGTAAGGTTTTTGTATTTCTCTTATCCATCATTTATTGAACTAGTATTATTTCAGTCCTCTATAGAAATCATTTTTCAGTATTAGGTGGTGCCATGTTATATGAAACAAGTTGGATGTACACGATGGCAATTTCTTAAATTGGGAACCAATGTGCCAATAAAACCAGGTGATGTCTGTTCTCTGCTACCTGATAAATGTTGGTTTAAAGTTATCTCAGTGTCAGATACGATGGAAGAAAATAATCAAATATTGAAAAGAAAAGTATGACAATTATTGTTGATATTTGAAGAAAATTTTGTAAGATATTAGAGCACTCTATATTTTAGGCTGATGAAAATTTGAGTAATGAAGCGGAAAATAAGAAAGCATGCTTGTCATCCAATGTAGAAATTATTGCATCTCTCAGTGAAACTTCGAACGATATGCTTAGTGATAAAGATCCATCGAATGAGTATCAGAATTTTTCCATTAATGGAAATAGCAAGCACAATGATGACACTACTCCAGTCTTGCAAGAAATCTATTCTACAAGGTATTATTTCAAAATTAAAATAAATTTATTTATAAAATAATTAAAAATATAATTATTTATCATTTGCATCTATGGATTTTAGCTCTTTAGAAGGAAGTAGTATGCCCGCAACATGTTCTAAAATGTCGGCGGATTCTCAAAACATAATTGAACCTTGTATCAAGGAACAAAATGATAAGGAACAAAAAGCAAAGCACATCAACTTAACGAACGAAGCCACGACAAATGTTGAAGCAGCAAAAAAAATTAAATGGGATTGCGACCCACATTTCAGTGATCAGACCGAAGTTCGAGCTTCGTCAACACAAAATAATCCTCGTTCACCTGTTGCTTTACATCAAGATCAAGCAAATGCACTAAAACCTGCTAGAGTTCGCAGAGAAAAGTGTATGTACGGTACTCGATGTTATCGGTAAGTGAAACAATGCAATTTTACCGAAATAATTTTTCCAAAGTACAATATAGTCTGGACACCAAAAGTATGAAACATCTTTAAGAAATTTATTCATAGGAAAAATTCCAACCACAAGAACAATTATAGCCATCCGACCGATTCCGATTACGACGAGGTAGATGATCGAGAGGAGTGCCCATATGGTACGAAATGTTATCGTAAAAATCCCCAGCATAAGAAGCAATTCAAGCACACAAACGTACCACGTCGCCGTCGAAGAGCCGCCACTCCAATGTACTCAGTGACTATCAATACCACGTCTGAGACAGATCACTCATCCGCAGAAGAGTCTGTTGATGAGTCTGATTACGAACCGTCTGTGTATACAGAAAGTTCAGATGACATGGACGATAACAGAAGCGAATGGGAGGACGGTACAACGGGCTGATGACAAACATTACGAGTTTTCATATACTGTCGTCGATTTCTATGTGATATTTTTGAGAACGTCCAAATTATAGATGTTTCTATTAGTATGCAGATTTTATTATGAAATATTTATTTTTATACTCGAATTGAGAAAGAAGAAAGAGATATATATTATACTTGTATTTATTTGTTTAACAAGAAGAAGAGTATAAAAGTGTTAATAATATATCACAATTGACATGTGTATTTTTATGCTCCGCGCATCGGAAAATATATGATTATTAATCTAATGCAATTTGAAATACAGATAAACTTTTTATCTGAATAATGTTCAACACAAGTTTGTAGTCATTGTGATATCTCTCTCTTACAAATTAATTCTTAATTAAATCACAATTAAAATAATATATTAGGAATTATATATAACTATTTCTATCTTGCATCAGATTGAGAAATCAACAATAATTAATAATAATATATGAATTAAATATTATTTTCATATATTAAAATGCCTGATATCCTTCATCATCTTCAGTGACGTATTCCTCAGCAGCTCCAATAGCCACATCAGCGAGCATATGTTTCGGAATTTCTGATCCTCTCACTTTGATAGTATAACATGCATTCTCCATCTTGGTTAAGCTTTGTTTGAGTGTGATAATTTTTTTGTTCATTTCATTACTAAATGCTACGCTTGTATAGCCTAGGAACGCCACGTATATTTTTCTAACGAAATTACATGTCTGATAACAACTGCTTATATCACCTATCGCTAAGTTATTGATACATTTCCGCATCAATTCTCCAGTTAAATCAGCTATTCCCAGGATGTAATCTGTCGGCGTGACCATGACTTTTCTGGTGACAGTCTGCTCTGTCGAATCGACTGGAGTCGTGTTATATGTCAGTGCTCTTCCCAGTTTTGTACAATCTTGCATTTCACCATTTTGCAGATACTTGTAGAATGTGAGCGCTTCTACATATTCTTCCAGACCAGCACGATAGGCTCTGTGGAACTGATAGGCGTCTTGACCGTTCAATTCATCCGCAATATCTCTGAATAGTGTCTGAGCTATGTTATCTAGTCTCGATTTAGCTGCGTCTAATACAGTATTTCGTTTGCTCTCTTTGTCAATGGTGTGTAGCAGAAAAATTATTCTCTTGCTCTCGATGCCTATGTCTCGATTCATTTTGAAGATCCTCTCGTAACGGTCGTGCTTGGCATCTAACTCGGCCGCATAAGTACGAAACTGTTGCATTACGATATTGTTGTCGTCTATATTCTCCACTATCTCCTTGCCTTTATCGCCAAGATTGAATTTGTCCTTATCATAATGTCCGCGATGTCTCCTTCCTCCTGCAAATTACAATATTTTGTAATCGATATAGTATAAAGTTGCAAAATATTGAAGGAATTAATACAGTTAAATATATAAAGAAATTATAAATGTATTAAAAATAGTAAATGTATAAAGAAATTATGTTGCAACAAATATCAAAGAAAAATTAATCTATAATAATTTAATAAATATAGAACACTGATTATTGACATAAATATTACTATATGTTAAAAAAGAAACAAATATTTTTCATAAAATTAATCAGAAAAATTAGTTTTTAATACAATATTATGCAAATGTTAGTGATATTTGTTTGGCTACTATAACAATAAAATAATATGTATTAATAGTTTTTGAAAGACTCGCAACTTTATTCAACTTCAAATATTATATTCATAAAAATATTTGTATAATAGAAAAACCTTCATACTAAATATACATACATTTCAAATTTTAACAGTAGTTTAAATTCTATTGAATATTTATCAAGTATAGAAAATAAATTTTATTCTTTTCTTCAAATTAATATTATATATATATTACATTAATTTAATTTCGCATACATAGATTATAATATAAGAAAATTGTAAAGGTAATACATTTGTTACAACAATATAACCTATTTTCTCTTAGAAATTCTTAGAACTCAAGAGAGAGAGAAAGAAAATTAATTTCAATTTCTCAATCTTAAAATCCACTTTTCAAGCTTTTAAAAAGTAGATTGCCTATCATTACTACTAAATTCGACAATTGTCATATAGTTGATAAACATACATTCTCAAGTGAGGAATTGATATTGTTTATAATAAATTGATGATGAAACATGATATAAAACAAGAAAATAATGTAGTATAACTATTAACAAATTTACCTTTTCCCGACATTATGATTTCCTTTAATAATTTTGATTAATCTGTTTGTTGAAAGTGATATAAAATACACGCGATATACTTGAGTTTACTTGTCAATTATTTTGATACCAGCAGACGACTTGTGGCAGTTTCAATATAATCTTTGCTTTCTAACAATAGATGTCGCCACTACCTATTTTGTAGCCTCGAAAAAAACGTTTTGTAACAACAGATGTCGCCATTATATTTATTTTCGGTAGCTCGAAGAAGCGCTCTAGCGCCAAATTTATCATTGTATCTGTAAAAGTCTTCCGTTAACGACATCGTGTAAAATTCTGTTATTTATTATTTCTCGAACATTCTGTGAAATCAATAACAACAACGAAGGTAAATACAGTTGTGGAATTATTTAATATCAAAAATTAGTGCAAAAGAAATCTTAATTTTTTTATTATTTCAAGATTTGATCTTAATTTGAGAATTTACTGAGAGAGAGAGAGAGAGAGGGAGAGAGAGAGGGGGGGGAGAGAGAGAAAGAGAGACATGACTTTAGAAACTTAATTTGAAAAGGTAAGTTATACTGAAGTATTTCATGTCAAAAGTTAGAAAAGAACGAAGAACGATGACCACCGATCAAACTTTTATTAAAAAAAAAAAAAAAATTAAGTTTGTTGAAGAACGCAATCTTACTGATGTTCTCCATACTTAGATGAGCAACTTGTGTATAATGTGCTATATAACTTTTTTAATTCATCTACTTTCTGCGCACGTGTATTTTAGGAGTAGAAATCATATTTTAGCAGAATGAAATTATATTGAATGATAATGTTTAAACGAAATATAGGAAATATCTCAATATATGATTCTCTCTTTCCAAGTATTACAACTATTTATGAAATGCCATTCTTTAATTGAAATACCTGCAGGAAAATCAAAAATTTAGAGAGAGAGAGAGAGAGAGAGAGAGAGAGAGAGAGAGAGAGAGAGAGAGAGAATATCTAAAATTTTATTTTTAAATTTAAAAAATTTTTAAAATTTTAAAAATGTTAGCGAGAAATATTATATTAACAAATATTAAGATTTAAAAATTTTTTATCACATTAAAATATTAAAATACACTGGTTACGTGTGTTTATTAAAAAAATTTTTAAATATAATTAAATTAGATCCAATTGTTTTTCAAAATAAAATTTTTAAATAAAAGATAATATTTGACATCAATTAATATTGCAGCCGATTGAATTTTATTTTTGTTCTCTGTCATAAAAACATCACCGTGTCTCTTCATAAGTATGTAGTTTATTGTTAGATCTCTCTTTCTGAAAAATACGGTCAATTGGAGTTATTCGGAACATTTACATCAAGTTTTTCGAGAATCAAGGAGATTGAAACCTTTCAAAACTTTCCCCGAAATGTCCTTTGGTTCTTATTTGTTGAAAATATTTGTACCAGACATGCGAATGTAGTTCTGAATCTATTGACTGCAAATACTGAACAGGGCAAAGGCTGTAGAGCAAGATTGAGGATAGTGCTCTGGGTTGGATACAATGTCCGACGCAGAATTCAGGAGGGGTGAGGGACAAGGGGAATGGTTTGGAATTAATCAGTACCGGTCTTCGGTAAATAACCGTAACGAGGATCCTTCGGTCAACTCGCCGAGCTCTCTAAGAATTTAAGGAAAGACTGCACACACATACACACACACACACACCTACACACACCTACACACATACACACACACACGCCGAAAGACCGATAGATAATGAAGCTCGAGGTTTCCTGATAGCATTCGAGGAACGAGTAATTTATTTGGCAGGATAATGTTACCGTGTTTTCTTTAAGTGATATATATTCATGACTTATGTAAAAATTATATAAAAATTTATGGATTCCATAAAAAATAAAATAATAAAAATTCATATATTATATAAAAAATTATATTTGTCAAATAAAAAATTTCTCTCACTTACAATATCTTTTAAAAAAAAAAAAAAAAAAAAAAAAAAAAAATAAAAATTAAATAAGATTGATAAAACTTTATTTCATAAAATATTGAGCTTCTAATTTTCGAAACTTAGAGATTGTTTTTATAATTATTTACTATGCCGCTCCTCGTTTATTCTCTCAGATATCTCTCCCTATATCTGTTTATATTGAAAAATTTTTATAAATTCAAAATTGAGATACATTAAAGTTTTTCGTTTTCCGAGAGTTATTCTGAAAAGAGGAACTGTGAAGAGGTTAAAATGAAATATATTACATTTAAATATTTTGTTACATATTTTATTGAGAATATTTGATATCAATTACTAACCGTTTGACTAATTGGTAGAACGTAAATGAATAGGTGGTTATATATGGATTGTTTATCCGACTTGAAGTATAATTGATGTTCTATCATAGTAAATTTAATAAAATTATATTTCATGTTTTTTGAAATATTTTCACAAATTTTTGAAATATAATAATAGATAATAGATAAAGGTCTTCATTAAATTAAATTATTTATTTTATTAAATTATTTAATTAAAAATATTCATTATATAAATTAAACGTAATCTTTTCTTATGTTAATTATCAAATAATAAAACTATGTTAAAATAGTTAAAAATATAAATTATTTCAAAATAACATTACATTAAGAAATAATTATGTAGATTAATAAAATTTACAGTAATAATAAATTTATTATAAATATATATATATATATATATATATATATATATATATGACAAGTTCTTTCTTTAAACAATAAATTATTTAATAAAAATAATATTGATTATTTTAAAATAATATTTTTTTATTTTAAAATATGAATTATAATTATTACTTGTCTAATATATTAATAATTTCCTCTAATATATATTAATATATTGTGTATTAATTAATTTAATATATTATATATTAATAATTTATCATTAATAATGTTTTCTTAATCATTTTTAAATAAATAATAACTTTATTATATTTAATGTTTTCACTATACTTTTTGGGTTTTATTATTATGTTTACCATGTTTTATTATATTATATATTTTTACTAATTGATTATAATAAATTACAGGTGCAAAGAGCTACTTGATCAGCTAGCTGATCGCGTGATTCCTTGTTGAAAGCTTTTCTTATCCTCCCGAGAGACTAGCCCGAGGATGTGTCACTGTTCGATTATCGACACTGGGATTTTTCCGCGCGACATTCGTCGACTGCCTGATCCTGTAATCTCTGTGATAAGAAAATTTAGGAAAACCACATCTCTGGACGGACAGAATCAGGTAAGAGTAAATTACATCCTAAACTCTGCATCGATTTTGGAGATTTTAAGGGATCTTCCGAATGATGGACCATTGGTCCGCTGATTGTGTTGTACTGCAATAGAGATTGATAAACGCCGTCTTCAATTAGCGTGTGGTGCGCAACTCGCGTACTTCCACGTATATATAAATTATCTTTCGCCAGTTTTGAAGGAAACTTCGCCGACTTCCTCTCGCCGATGATTTATGTCCGCGTCGTTTAACAAAGTTTTTATTCGCGGTTGAAATTGTAAGGATGATTTATACGCATGCCGTGGATTTTGCAAGGTATTTCTTCGACATAAAAATGCTCGCGGTATTTGAAGGTTCGGCGCATTCGTATATGCAAAAGAATAAGGATACGTTCTTTTCAGAATGCTATGAATAGTACAGTGGTATAAACTTTTGCATAAGTGAAAGATTTTGAAATGTCCTTTAAAATATTGCAAATATATTTCACATACAAATAACATAATTTAAATAGTGTTTAATTTGTATTTTTTCGAAAGTATCACCAACTTTAAATTGAATCACTTTTTTATAAATATTTTTATAAATACTTGGCTAAAAATCAGCTTTTTAACATTGAGATGAACTTCAGGCAGTGCTTGTGCTTTCCGGGGCAGCGACTCGCGGCGAGATGTAAGTTGCAAACAGAGTTTTGAGTATGTAAATGTTCCCGCGGCAGACACTCGTGACGGTTGCTGAGCGAGTTTGTGCGAGCAAACTTAAACGGACTCGGCCAAACGTGAAATCATAAAAGTTTAGTTCTAAGATGTAACGGCAGAAGCAGAAGCGGCAGATATAGCAAAGCCAATGTCATAGTGTATTTTAAGCCGTAATCGCTCGAAGGATTAAACTCCCGCTCGAACCTTCCAAATTCGTTGTTTGAGTTTGGTCTTGATCCTCGCGCGACTTATACGTCTAACTCCTTCAGAAGAGTCGTCACCTCACGTGCGACTCAGGACATTCACCTCTATAGGATATTCTGACCCTTTCTATTTTTCGGATAAATTAGTCTATCAAATAAACATACATTTTTCACATAAGGGATAAAAATTGTCTTTCGAACAAAAGCCATAGTATAAAATTTTAATAATTATAAATGAAAAGGACTGCATTCTCGAGATACAACATCAATTGATGGAGATTTTAAAATTGCAATAATTTGTGGAAATATTTTAAGGAATTATTATTGCCATAATAGAAAAAATTGCATCTATTTTAAATATATATCTTTTAAATTTTTGTTTCACCTTATTAAAGATTATGCTCTATAACAAATAGATAAAATTTGACAGCAAACAGTCGCATGTACATATATATATATAGAATTCACGTATCTATTAACTGGTAATCAATTAATCGAAACTACTGAAAAACTTTCTGTTACTACTATACTTTTTATCACATATTTTTATCCGCTGTCATTCCGATACAAGTAAAGGCAGATAATACATAAACGTAGATCGAAGCAGAGTAAAGAGAAAGTGGAGAGGAGGATAGTGCATGCAAATGGCAGACGGTGCACTTTGCATCTCCAATGGGCAATTACGTGCTCAGTTTAAAATACAGCCTGAAATTCAGCCACTTTAAAGTGCTATATTCCAACAAATCCCACGATATATCGTAAATTCACTGTCATTCGTTGGACGTAAAAGATATAAAAATATTTTTTCTCATAAGACATTATAACATTATATATATAAAAATTCTATCGTTAAAAATATTTTAAAACAAATTTATCCACAAACATATATATGTATAGAAAATTAACAAATTGAAGTTAAAATTAAGCGGGAATAATTAAAGCAATTTCTATTGTTCGTCTAAAAGTTTATTAGTTTTGAAATCTAATTTCCTATATTCTATGTACCATAATTTAGAAATATTTATATTTTAATCTATATTAAAAAAACTTGGTTAAAATGATAAACAATGTAATATGTACAATCTCAGAATTCTAAATATAATGTTCCATGCAAACTAACGCTATATCATGAGTAGCTGAACTACAGCAATAATTCCGCGTATTTAACGGCAATGAACCATCAAGACAGTTCAACGAGAAAATAAAAGGATTGAAGAAGAGCTCCCAGGAGAGAGACGTGTACAAGGAGATTCTTGCTTCACAGCCAGGAAGAGCGGCATGAAAAGAGACCGAGAAGATGCTGCTAGTTCCTTGCCGCGATGCAGTTATGCTTTATGCGATTTACTTCGTGATGCCGCTCTCGTTGCGCTTTTCTTTGCAGGATAACGCGTACACGCCACACTGTCGCCGCCCGCAGGAAGAAAACGTGTATTGCCCTATAAAAGCGGCAAAAGAGAGGAGAACCTTTGAATAAGTAGATAACTTCGCGCGTTTGTGTAAGATAAACGCCAGATTTTCCACGCGATCTCACTTTACAATTTACGAGACTAATACCTCTTTGAAAAATTCGATGTCAGATTTTCCTGCAAAAAAACTTTAATCTATAGTTTTCCACAAATTTAAAAAAAATTGAATTGTAATGCACAAGATAAGATCAGATTGAAAAATCTAAAAGTCGTATTCATAAAAAAAATAGATATACAAAATAAAAATAAATCATAAATATATTTAAAATTTCACATAAATTCGACAACGAATAAATAATCATATATGTTACAAAATTTTTTTCTACGAGTTTTAATCAAATCTATTTATATGTATAGTAATTCTTACAATTAGATAAAAAATCCATTGTTTATTATTTCACATCCTATTGCTTCGCGAAATATTGATAATAATATATACTCTTGTGAAAAAAATAAATTGTATACCTGCAAGAATGATAAAAATGGTGATGCATCGTCGCGGGCAAGAATGAGACTCAGCATAGAAAGGGTATAACACGAAATTGATGTGTTTTATTTATATACAATATTTACAAAGGCGTAGTGTGAATCGAGTGGCTATATAAATGTCTTTGGTACGCTTAAACGCGCGCAGAAGCGTGTGGCTTCACCTCCTTCATCTCCCAGTCTCCATCAGCCATGGTCCAGGGGTCTTCTATACCCTGTTGAACGATAGTCGACGATCTGGAAGTTAGACGATGCAGCAGACGTCTGGATCTTCCCGTCCATCCGTCTAGAACGCCGCCCACTTCTCTTAATGTCCCACCCGGTGTTTGACCCTTAGATGCAGCTCTCCTGAATACTCCTGCTGATCGACTCCGAGTGCGGCCTTTGGAGACTGTAGAATGTCTGAAGTAGACCGAGACGAAAATAAAGTGAAAGAGAAAGTAATAAATGGAAGATTTAAAAAAATAAAGTTATCACCGATAAAAGAGATTTGTTACAGTTGAACAAGAAATATTTTGAGGTGATTTAAGATTTACGTTTTACATAACAATTTACAATCAGCAGAATTTTGTAAACAAAATTGTTAAAAATTTTATTTAAAATATTTTATTTTTAAAGTTACATTTAAAAAATGAAAAAACATGCACGAAGTATTCGTACACCATGATATTATTGCAATTTGATATGATACTACGACGATCTACTGCTAGATTGAATCGAATTCATAAGATATGTCTACGGTTAAGGTTAAAAGACCTGTCCCGATGGAGATACGATACCACTTAGAAAAATGTAGAGACGACGATCGGGAATTGAATTCAATTTATATATTTGCAGAAAATTTTTCTTATTTACTTGGACTAGCATGAAATTTTTATAGCGAGTACTTTTATGATATTTTTATAGTACTACAGAATAATATATACATATGTGTCGCCGACGACGAATCTCACGAATTTTCGATACGATAGCGAAAATCCAAATTGAAAAGTACATTTTTGAATACACAAATCGTACTACAATCATTACTCATTGGACGCAAATTGGATTCTCTAAAAAT
This sequence comes from Anoplolepis gracilipes, assembly GCF_047496725.1. Taxonomy (NCBI): domain Eukaryota; kingdom Metazoa; phylum Arthropoda; class Insecta; order Hymenoptera; family Formicidae; genus Anoplolepis; species Anoplolepis gracilipes. The sequence continues at coordinate 1,533,656 of NC_132978.1, read as the reverse complement.
AAATTACATCAAGTTTTTGTGAGAAATTTACATTTCATAAAATATAAAATTTACATAATTATCGACATCGCAGTGAAGTGATATTTCCAAGAAAAGATAGCGGAAAGAAATGTGTTTTGCAACTTTAAATATTGCAGCGTATTTTTAAAACAATTGTTAGTAACAAATAAATCGCAATACTCGACACAATTATATATTCTTTCCACATTCAAAATAAACGCGTCATACACAACGGAAACGTTTTCTCGTTTACTAAATCTGACTCACAAGAAGACGATAAGCGAAATCGTAAAGCAGATCGGATCAAATTCGAAAGTGGTTTTCTGTGTTCGGGATTATTGGAAGACATATATGCAGGTATATTCGTTCAACCTAGATTTCTTTGAATCAGAGGTTTTTCTCAAATTCTGTAATTTCATGCTTTTTTTAATATTTAAAATTTCTTACGTTCTTTCTTTTATTACTTTAAACAAAATATTACATAGACATTTGGGACTGATATATATAAAAATATAAAACTTTTTAATTACGTTGATGAAAAAACTTTGCTATTGTATATTTTAAGATAAATTAAATCTTTTCACAACAATTGTCCTTCATCAAATGATTAGAGGTAAATATCGGAAAATTTAATCATCACAATAATACAAAATTCCAAATAATTTTTACACATTATTTTCACCATTAAATTTCGTTTCGGGAAATCTTTTATTAATATTTAAAAGCATTTCAATTTTTCTCTTAAGACGAGCTGGCCTTTAGAATTTAGAAACTAGTACTTTATCAGATTACTCACGTTCGGTGATGCTCTCGGATAATCTGAATCTTCTAGGACATCATGGGACATCTCACGTCCTTCCAGTTGACGTGGTCTTCGTGGCAGAGACCCGTAACGAGGAAGCTTTCTGTCTGAAAGAAGTCCCGGGACGGATTTAGCGTCAATCGTATAATCGGTTTGAAGTAAGCCTGTGGATTTCACAAAGTATTTTGAACTTCTCTCTCAGTGGCAACTTTAGCAACTTTAACTTGCTCTTCCTTTTCACGAGGCGGTACTCTCGATTGCTCCTTACTGTTTTGTTTGCGAGAGCCGAAAGTTTTGCGGCTTGCGAAGGGAAATTGGAGAAGCCCGGGAGCATCGGGAAAGGTGGGGAAAACTCCTATTTCAGACATTGCGGGAAAACCGAGAAACCGCATTCGAGAGTTTATCGATAACAATAGAAAAAATAGTGAAACATGCTCTTATTCTTTGAATAAGCTGTACTTGCTATCTAAGTAGAGAATACTTTATTCGAAGCATGTCGTTATATTATCAAATTATTTTGATTCGACTGCTACTAAATTTTATGAAAAATACTGAATATATAATTATTAAATTTTAATTTTAATTATTATAAGTAGATTTACTTAACTTAAACTATTTATTTTACAGGATTTTATTTTCACACTTGTTTCACGAACACGAAATTATGAGTTCAATGTAGTTACTTTTTATATCTTAATGCATATATTTAATTCTAGTTAAATATTAATTAAAGTATAATAGCAAATGCGTTACATTTTCAATTTGAAGATCTAAGATTGTGATCTAAAATCGCTTCGCGAAACACTATTGCCTATTTAGAAACTTCCTATATAGATATGATCCTTTCCCGCATGGATTACAGAATGCATACGTATTCCTGCGTGTATACATACATGCATATGCATGTATTTCCATACTACGCATGTATGCATATGCCGATACGCCAGAGCTGTCTGTGTACCATATGCGCAATTTTCTTGAGAGTACCATTAATGCACGCTATCCTGTCTAAGGCAAAACCCGATATTCTTGAAATCCTCGTATAAATGCGGCAGTTTCATCAGTCTAAGTAGAAATTCACCGAATGAGATGGCCGATTATACCCGGACGATATGCCTTCGGTTCTTTCTTAAAGGGGCGCTTGTAAGATTTAAATGGTAAATCCCTATCTCAACGTTTTGTAATTTGACGTGGTGAATTTTTTCACAATGCTTTAAGACCATTCTACTAACTGTAAAAAGTAAACGAATTAAAAGAGATTTAGACAGGATTTTGTTTCATAAAATTATAAATCTGCTTCAAAATTCTGAGATTTATCCTTCTTTATCCATTTAAATTTTTTATCGATTTACATCAGGCAAAGTTAATACACTGCAAAATTAAAAATAAATAAAAAGAGAAAATTTATACTGTCTTAAAATTTTCATCTATGAATCAAATTTCTGCATGTCTCTTTTAATCCATCTATATATTTTACATGGGAATTTTTTTCATCAATGAAACACAATTCATTGAGCAAACTTACCGGTGAGGTGATTGGTCAAGGCCGTCGTGGGTATAAGATCCGGATTGCCATCCTCCTCCTCGCCTTTTCCCGCGAAAGTCGCGATGCTAGGCTGCTGCGGCGGTTTCGGCTTCGCCGGGGTAGCTGCGTGCCTCCTCCAAAGTGCCATTAGTACACCAGTCACGATTAACCCCAAACCGGTCGCTGTGCCACCAAGTCCAATCAAGATCGGTGACATATCGACCGAGGATGTCGATTCGCCTGTAAACGAAATCTCTACTCTAGTCCCGCCAGTCTATAAATAATGTATCTCATGCGGTGGCAATCTCCTTCTGGCAACTCTTATGTAATAGACTTGTGTCAATCTAGAGATGCGTTTTATATATCTATCTGTAATATGTTATACAGAAAGAAATTAAAAAATATATTTTGTATTTATTATATAATGTGATCGTTACATATTATCATTGCTGGAATCATTACTATCTTGCTAATCGCGTCCCTGACAAATTACTATTACTATCACAATATCAATTGTCAGAGGAAATATTTCCTTTCATACATCAATCCTTCTTTCCGTAATTAATTAATATTGCACTTATATATATATTTGGAAATTTTTATTCTTTGACGTATGCTTTTGTCAAAGTTAATGTCCTCTCTTCGACTCTGAATAATTACATTTCTCTTTCAGTTTCTCTCAATCAATCATTCTATCTATCTGCCTATTTTAACGTCTGTTCCTACTGCGTTCCTTCTTCTTGATAAATTGTTACATTCGCGTACGTACGCCTGCTTAAGATTTCGCACAGTGGCTGCGGTCAGCCACGGATCAGACACAACGGAGTGTTCCAATTTACCTGTCCGACATCTCTCGTTCTCGGCAGGCTCGTGCGGACCTTCGTCGGCACGAGCCGTAATCTGTTTCCAATTAAGGCACGGCGTTGGAGTCGATCGTTTCGAACTTCGTGGCAGGTTGCATTACGGTGGCCTAACGCTGCGGCTGATTTGTGAGTCGTTCGCTTTGCGAGGTGCAAGAACAGGCGAGAGAGGAGAGAGAAAGGGAGGAGAGAAGAGGAGGAGGATGAGAGAGACAGAGATAGAAGGTCTGAGAGCAGCGGATTAGGAATAGCTCCGGTTCTGTGGGAAACGACGCGCCCGACGCCCGCGTCGTTTCCGCGCCGTCGTTAATCATTCGGCTTTAAACCGCGGAACGGGTGTGCGTATACGTGTGCGAGAACGTGTACCGGGCGTCCTAAAATTACTGCTCTTCTTCGGTGAAAGCTCTTTCTCGCAAAGCTGATTCTCTTGGTAAAAATCTCACCAGCAGTAATTATTTCTGCAACTTGATTCTCAAAAGGCTAATGTTTTTAAATTTTGAAATAATACACATCGAAAGATAAGCCTACAAAACTAAGCTTTTAATTGTCTATATGTAATTTATTTTTACATATCGGAAGAAATTCGGTCGCAACGTATAATTATAAAATTCGAAAAAATTAAAATGTATTAATATAAATTCTACTGTGCTTTCTGTAATTATGGAAATATTTATATTTCCATCAAGTCGTATTGAACTTTTTACGCGACTTTTACGAGAAACAGAATAGTACTTTAAAAGATTTTAATTGTAACGTAATTTGAAAGTTCAGAAGTATCCTATATAACATTTAGCACTTTGTGATAGCTAAAATCTTTTATGAAGATTCTGTTAAAGTCCGCTTGAAATTAACCAAAGATTCTAGATACGACACGTTTGCAGTCAGAGATTACCTAGGATATACCGGGGCTACTACTATTCCAATTTTTTAATCAAAGAAGTTTGTTTTATGATCTTTAAAAGTTTCCAACATTAAATATCTTGATAATTAAATCTCAAGTCAAAATTTTGAAATTAGACAGATGAATATTATTATTTCTAGCAGTGTAATTTTTTAAATCCATTCGAAATCCTTTTCCTTTAATTGCTTAAAATATAAAAATTACTAGTATCTCAAGGTTTTCGTTAATGAAAATTAGATTAATCGAAGTACAATTTTCAGAGCACTCGATATAAATTGCGAGTATCGTAGCGAGGGTTGTAATTCGATCGCCTTGTAAACAGGCATCCATTGAAGTTGCGCGTCGCATCGGCACGACGCAAACAACCGGCTAGCTAATTTGTTTCCAATTAACAATCAAGTTTCAGTTAAATGCTAATTAACAAAGCACAAAGTGCGTTTATTCTCCGCCATTGGTTGCGAGGCATAATTGAATGCGAACGAAGCATCGAGGAAACGCATTAAAGGAAGGACCTATCACGGATCGAAGAGAACACGCTCTTTCTATCCCGTAGCAGTAACAAAAGACCGCATCCTTTTACGTCCTTTTATGTTAAAACGAGACCGTGACGACCTGTGTCCTGCTTTCATGATATTCGCTACTGATAGTCGACGATCCTCTAAATTACGGAAGAATGAGGGTATTTAAATACGATGCCATTTTTTTCCATCTGACGTGAAAAAAGCTAAAATACAATTAAATATAAAAAGCTTTAAATATATCAGTTTTTTAGAATTTAATTTTTTTCAAATTAATTATTACTCAAAATTTTTTAATTCGCAACGTGATGTTTTCTTGATAAGTTTTTCCTTAAATTTTAGAATCTGTTTATCAATTAATTTCAAGTAGAATTTATAGATATTAATACATTTTAATTTTTTCGAATTTTACAATTATACGCTGCGACCGAATTTCTCCTGATATGTAAAATAAATTACATATATGCAAAAGCTTACATGATTTTGTAGGCTTATCTTTATCGTATCTCTGTGATTTTTTATCCGTAAATTAACGAAAGCGATCACTTTCGATTAGAGAATCATCCTTCTAACGGGTGTTAAGAAAATAGAAAGGAAAGCCGGCGCGATGCAAACGCGGCGGAAAGCAGAATGCATAATAATGGCTCATAAATTTTGACGCTCATAAATTTTCCGCGAGGGTCGATCGCGCATGTTTCAGCGAAACCGGCAACCAGCTCGACCATGGCTGACCTCGTGTGCGCGCGCCTGACTGTTCAACAGGGATCATTTGCATGTTGCCGCTAGCATTTCCGGTTGAGATGGCGTCACAGCCATTCAAATTGAAGGGTAGAACTTAACACGCTTGTTCCTCAAATATGCAAACAGAAGCAAGAAGAACGCGAATCTGTAAATTATCGGCGTTTTAGCCGATAATTTTTTGACGAATAATATATTTTTATAATATATGAAATTTTTGCAGAAATTTTGTAATATGTGATTTCGATATTCTTCTAGTATTTTATGATTGCACATGTGGAATGTATGGAAAAAGATTTTTTTAGCTTTCATAATTTTTAAAATTTATTTTAATCTTATGTATCACATACACACATTTATTCACATTATTGTATAATTTATGTTAAATTTAATTTATATTTTTTAATATTTACATTTATTTATATAATGTATATATTTAATAACGTAAATGCATGTTAAATTCTACCACTTTTCTGTAACAATCACATTTTTTGTGTCTCTTGTTTTAATAGAAAAAAATTCTATGGATTGTGAACATCTGGAATGCGAGCGCACTATTTTTATTAGAACATGTTCGTTTGCAATCTTTTGTGGTCAAACAAAGCGGAATTCTTCATCACTGTAATTTCTACAGTGGACACTTTTTATCGAACACTTTTTTTAAATACGGAAGTTTAATACACAGAAATCGGTATAGTGCAGATTCTCTTGTGCAGTATGGTATTTTTACCACACATCGTATTTTTGCTACCGAAGAGAATAACAGGCGAACGGCCAGCTAGCCGATCGATAAGCTGCGATTTGACGTGAACGTCAGTTCGCCGGGAGTTGAAAACGGAATAAAGGATGCACAATGAAAACGAGAAAAAAGATTTTGCTTCTAGTGCGGATATACGTGATATCGATTTCATACACTCATGATTATTTGCATCATCAATGAAAGAATTAAGAAAAGGCTTTTGCTGAAATTTCCCTAGAGTTGTTCTCCATAGATTTTTACCTATGCATAATTTATGAGCTTTTTACCATGTAAACTATATGAACTATGCAAAATACTATGCATGTAGAAAAGAATTTATTTTGTATTTTAATGCTTTTTTGCCGTAGCGTCAAAAAAGGCATAATTATAATTTAAGAACAAATATTTTTAATGAAATATTCATTTTCATATGTCAATAATATAGGTAATAATAATATTAATAAGTACGCTATTTTCTCATTAATTTTTTTCCTTCAAATCGGTTTATATAACACATATATTTATAATTCTAATTATTGTTTTTATGTATCTTTTTATTTTTTTAAATATATCAAGTTTTGATGGTCGATATAATCGAAAAATATACCATAAAGATGGCAAATTATTGAAAGTCCTCGTTTCAAACAAATAAAGATTAAATTTTAATTGTAATTTGATCTACTTTCTTTTCGTATTTGTAATTTTAACTCTATAGAAGGAGACAAATAGTCGATCAAAACAATATTAAAATTTGATATTAGTAGGATCAGATTCTTATTCTTCAGCAAATACTCATTTTTTTTTGCGGACTGCATTATCAATTACCAAACACTCAATGTAAAATCTGGGTCATAGCCCTTTACACTGCGCACGAGCGAGTTATTTCTTTGTTCACTACCTTGTGATGATAGTCATGATTGGATTTGACGGAAACTTACCGGTAAACTTGGCTACTCCTTTCAAGACGACCTCTATGGCATATGGTTCGCTAGAACCTTTCGCGTTTACTGCGTAAAGGGCGACCTTTGCTGTCTTGTGCATTGGGAACTCCCAGTAAGGGCTCGGAGATTCTAGACGTTGTTTGCCTACGATGGCGACGAATTTCTGCGGCAGACCACCGTCGTATCCCTCGACGCAGGATATCCTCACCCAGGAACCGTTCAGGTTATAGGTGGTGCAGTTCTGCAACGGGTAAGGTCTGCCTGCGAAGAAGATGTGGCTTTGGAGATCGTGAGAGCAGAGAGAAAGAGAGAGAGAGAGAGAGAGAGAGAGAGAGAGAAAAAACAAGAGAAAGATTGTGGTATCCGATTAGAGAGAGAAGACTCTCAAAAAAGGAAGTACAATTCATTTTTCAAATAAGTTTATTTTCTTCTCGTTTCGTCTTTTGTTCTTGCCTTCTATTCTCTACGAGAGATCTTCCTAACTTTTACCTCTCGGAGCTCTCTTACGTATTTTATATAAGAATGTACACAAATAGAGAAAATAAAAAATAATTATTTCAATGACAGGGTAGATTTGAAAAGAAAATTGAAATATTAATTTATTTATAGCAATTGGTATAAATTAGTAGATGAATTACAATTAACAGTAATACTACTTATACAACTTTTTTTTAATTAAACCTTTTTACATTCTGAAATATATATATTAAAAATACAGTGAATATAAAACATGAAGAAAAAGTTACTTGGCATAATAAAATGTGGAGATAATATTTTGCAAATGAAAAAAATATCAAATTTGTAGATAAATCACAGTAAAATCAATCCTCAGACAAACATGTTGCCAACGTTATTTTTCATATTTACAAAAATAAATAGAAACATTTGATACAATATTTGATAAAATAACAAACAGTAACAATTTAATAAAAAAAACATTTTAAAACATGTTTTTCGTAATATAAACATTCAATATGGTCATGGTTTACGTATATTTATGTCTGTTATTATCAAAGACATCTATTGGATAATTATAACATATATAAACAGACATAGTCGTCAGTCTAGAATATTATAGATATTTTGGTTATTAGTAAATGTAATTAGTGCAATTAAAATTCTTTTGTTTAATCAACAAAATTCTTTTTATGTTATTTTTCTTCGATATAGTTAGATTCGTTCAATATATTTTTCAGTCTTTTTCACTTAGTTTAATATTTTTGTTATATTTCCATTTTATGAGAGAGAAATCGTTCCAATATATTATAAATTTGTCTTCTTATCTTTATCTTTTTTTTATGAGGAAAGTTTAAGCCGCTACAAGAGCGCCAAAATTGCAATTCTGACGATATGAAAAAAATGAGAGAGCGCGCGTTTCACAAATTTCGCTTTATTACTCGGCGAAAATTACGGCGCGTTTTTAAGGCAATAAGATTATATTATATGCGAAACCGTTATTATCAGCTACGTCGGTGTTGCATTAGCCGAGAATCTATATTGTACACAAGCGCGATTAAAAGATTTCATTGTCAGCCATTATATATCGTTTTATAGGTTTTTGCGTTATAAGAATTCATAAATTAACAATCAGGCTGACTCTTGGCAAAATTTTCTCGTAAACATATAATGATGCGTCAGAGTGTTGCAACCTCTAATACCGTAATCCTTTTAAAAAATAGAGGCTCAGCATATGCAGTCCATTTTTATATTTTCTCAGTTTTAATTTCCAAGTTTATAACATTTGTAATATCATATAATGTAATATAAGAAATATAAATAATACATGGAGAGATGAATTTTGAACCGCAATGCAACTAGGATACTTTTTCCTTAAGAACAAAAGTATAGAGATAAGGATGAAATTACGGATTTTTCTCTCCTGAATTTTCCAGCATCGCAGCCGATGCGAGATTCTTTCAGTTGTTGCGAGTTGTGAGTGCAACAAGAAGAAAAACACGAAAGATCATTGTGTGTCTTGCGGACGCATGTCCTGCCATTATTACACGGTTCTACTGCATTTATTTTCGCCGCGTATCGCGCAATTGCTTTTGCCATCGCCTAATCTCTTGGAAAGTGCAAAACGGAAGAAAATAGCCCGAAAGAAGAGAGGGAGGCTAATAGCACCGTCGTTGTTCACAGACGCTGGCTATGGATTAAAGCGACGGTTTAAGGCGCTTATTTTTCGTCATCTGCTTTATTATCCATGCTCATATCGCGCGTGTAACTCGAGACCGCCATTTCGTTCTCAAGGGGAAAAATACGGAAATTTATAATTATCTTCCGTTTTTCACGAATACAAAATTACATTAGACTTAAAGAAAAGTTTATTAAAACTATATAAATAAAAAAAGAATATTAATTCTTTTATGTCTTTTCAATCGCGCATTTTTTGACAGATATATATGTCAAGAAAAATTTCATACAATGTATTCTTTATTTATTATTATGTTTAAGTTTCAACATTAACGTTCTATATTTATTTTAATTAATTTAAATTCTTATTTAACCAATATTAACTTGACACATTTAAACTTAATATTTATTATAAAGTTTAATTAATTGTTGAATTATTATACAATATTTATATGCATATTATTTATAACTCTCTAGATTGACTTAATATATCTTTTTTAATCTGTCAAACAAAATTTATCAAAAAAAGAATAGAAAAAAAAGGAACTCTACAATTAATAATTCAATTAAGAACACTTGCGCATGACATTACCAAATGATACTACCGAGAAAAATATTCAAGTTTTAACAGAGTTGTCTAACACCATATCGCAATTGTAGTATTATATGTTCTGCTCGTTAGAAATTATCTTCAACTTATATTTAGAAAAATATTACAAGGTATCACTATATTGTTTTTATCCTTATAAATTCTTTGACCTATTTAAAGTTTATTTTTTCCATTTGAGAAAATAAGACAAAAAGGCATGTGACAGTTTTGGGACGTCATGCATTTACAACCACAAATTTATAACCACTGCAGCTGAGAGCACTCACGACGAATCGAGGTCGATTTTATCACTTTGTCTCTCTGAAACCGCCTTAACGCGGAGATTAAATCGAGAGACTTGCTAACATGTGGCTCTTGTTTACGATCTCTTAAGGATCTTACGGGAGAACGGTGCATCAACGAGGAATAACGGGTATATATCACCTCGCATCATTATTTCAATTAAATCACCGAATATTCGCGTTAGTAAAAATTAACGTCATTGTTTGCATTCGACAAGAATGTTCGCAAATCATGATATTGATGGTTGGAGGTTTAAAAAGTAAAATAATATCAATGTGGTTTTTTATTCCCGCTGATATTTACATTTCAAACTCACAATCGCTCTCTAAAATTGGACTTATTCAATGCTGTATCGTGAATTAAAACAGATAAAAAAGGTGTAAAATTTTATGATTTTAAAAGCGTAAAAAAAGCCTGAAAAAAATAACGAAAGTTTCATCATTTTCATTACTTTCAGTTTCTCGAATCAATGAATCGTTTAAATTGAAATGAAAGAGTTCTAAACAATTTTTCATGTATAATCTACAGCTATGTGTACATTGTTCAATAGACATTTTTTTTATACACTATATTTATTATATACATACGTGCGGATAAAATTTATATTTATGTAGATAATATTACGAGATTATCGATCAATATCGACACGTGATCATTAAACATTGACGAGAAATGCCGTGCGTGGAAAAAACTGCGTATTCGGTAATTATATAAGGAATACATTGGATCGATATACGAAATAAATTATATGTCCAATTACCGCGAGCGGGCGGGTCATAGTATAGCCGATGCGGTAAAAGTATAGTCCGCGGAGCTTCCGGTGAACTAAAATCGATTTGGTTGTCCGTCTGACGAAGCGATATTGCAGCCCGTCGAAAACACGGGGAACCATGACTGCGGAACGGACAAGACTTTTCCGGTCCGACACGAGGATTCAGGAACCAGCACGACGGCGACAGCGGTGGCGGCACGACAGGCGTTATACCTCGTAATGAACATATTCAATTACGGTTTTCATTAAATTCCCGCAAAAAAGCGCGCGACCAACGCGGGCGAATTTCAACGTGGCATCTCTCGTTGTGCAACGTCCCCGCGTTTCTCCTTTTCTTTTCCCTTTTTTTTCCCTCCTTGTTTTTCTTCCTCTCTTTTTCTTAATCCTCGCGACTTTTCTCGTCAAATTTTCGCAGATCGTGACGCGAGTGAAAAAGCGCATATGTTTGCCATCGCAATTTTTAATTCGACTTATGTATTAATTCCGTTCTTATAATAGCAAGCTTTAATAATAATATATAATAAAAAATATGATGGCTGTTAAAATATCTTCCAAGGAGAAGCTGATTTCAAATACTTGGTAAACGAATCTGCATTTTAGAATTTCGTTGTAATGAATAAGCCGTATATTTGCAAATACGTAATTGACAATATTGAATTTCGAAAAGCTGGCAAGATTGGTTTGCAAATATTATCCCTTCGCGATGTATAGGTTAACGTGGTCAGATTATAATATGGTTTTACGGGTATTATATTACTTGATTATAAAATTAATTAAGAGACGGCTTTAATTACGTGCTATAAACTGCTAAATTATTCTGGTGCAATAATAGTTATATTTCCACTAATTATGAATTAATGTTTGTACACAATATAATAACAATGAACACACATATACAATGAATACACGGAACAGAATAACAATTGATAATGAAGAGCAATCAGTTGGGACATATTGCGAATAGATAATATTGTCGTACTTTGGACGCATGTTCACCGTTTTGTAAATAGTTAAATACATTAAGCATGCTGTTTTAACTTTAAATGGCTCTTTCGCGACTAGCAGACGTATACGAAAATATGAAAAATAAACCATCAGTATTATTTAATGTTTGCGAACGCGGTATAGTATTTAAAAATTATTATTTACTGCAAGAAAAATATTTTCAAACCAACGAACGTAAAAAGTTTACACACATCAAATTGTCTGCTGCGTTATTTATTTTCCAATTTAAATAAAAATTGGACGGAGAAAAACGATCATGAATTTTAATTAATATGAGAAGATATTACAGTCGCAAAGACGAATCTTATATTTCTACCTTTGATAAATATTAGATATAAATGTCTATTTAAAAAATGATATTTTTATACTATCGAATATATGTGTACAGTTGTCGTATCAAGAATTATTCCAACAAATAATTTTTTAGCAAAAACTACACTATTGAATATTTGTTGTGTACTGATAGTTTATAGATTTTGTAAATCCGCTTCGTTATTTTTTTACGCATATGTTTTTTCGTTTAATAATGCTTTGAGTTATATAAACAAATATAAAGTTAACAAATCAGATTTGACATAAAAATTGAGCTTATTGTTAGTGTAAAGTAAAAATAAATAGACCTAACCATTTATACTGACAATGAGCTATGTGTGCAACAAACCCGCCCTCCCTTTTCTCTCTATAATTAAATAATTTAAAGAATATATCGTGTAATGCTTGCAACTTTTTTTTTCAAACTAACGAATTCTTTGCAATCTATTGGTATCTATAGATATCTATTCCATTATTCAGAATTGTGCACTTCACATTCGGGTTAAAGATTAAGACAAGGATAGTAAAGTAGGAGACTAAATTTGCACGAACCTGCGGCAATGACTTGATAGAGGCAGGGTTGCTTGGAATGACCTACGGCATTGCTGGCCCAGCAGCCCAGGACTCCGTAATCCATATCGGTCAACGGGGTATAATTAAGCCTGCTGGTTGTGCCCTCGTTGGTGTACTTGGTGGACGGAATGTCGCTGAGGTCGCCGCTGCTATTGAAAGTCCAATGGAAGGTCACATTGGTGGGGTTGGCCTCGACCTCACAAACTAAACTTATGGTCTCGTGCTTCAGAGCACCGTGCACCTCCTCGGGCATGTTGAACGGTGGCGGGGTCGCATTTTGGTGCCTCCAGCCTCCGCCTGAGCTCAGCACGTGCTTGCAAACGGGCGCGACTATGGCATAACGTATGGATTTTGGCACTTCACTATGTATTCTAGGCAGGATCCCACGAGAACAATACAATCGAGATAAATCATAAGCTAAGGGAAAAGTGTAAAACGAAATATAAAATAAAACTGCATATATATGCCGCTTAAAATAAAATATAATCAATATTGCATCTCGTCATCATTATATTTCAAAGAAGATAAATATCCACAATATCACAAAAATATAAAATAATATATAATAGATTTTTTATATCAAATTTTTATATACCTAATTCTTATTTACAGATTTAAGAAATTATAAATATTATTTTAATGTATAAAAAATAATATTATAATAAGAAACCTCTTAAAGATTTTTATTGACTCTTGATTTTTAACATTAAATATATGGTTTTTTAATAAAAAATTTAAGACAAAAATCAATTCTCTCCATTCCGCACGAAAAATTTTTTACATTTAAATAGTTTTAATTGTAAAAAAATATTAAAATATAAAAAAAAACTATAATAAAATATAGCTTTTGAATTTCTTTGTTATTTTGGATTTGTTAAAATAAACTTCCACCGATTGTTCAGCACTAATAAGAAGTTTTTCAACTTTGTGGGGAATATTTTATTAAGAGAATCAAACATAGATTTATTTAAGAATAGTAATATAGTCATAATATATAGTATAATATACGGAATAATATGAATCAAGAGTATTATTGTTGGTCAAAATAAACGCCAAGTTCGCACAATGCCAGTTAACCTACAGTTTAATGAATGATATAATTAATAATTACACCTTGTATGAAATCTGTGGCTGTTAAAACCGAGTTTACTAAACCGACACACATATGTATATACCTAGTATTCTCTCTCTGTTTCTGTTTTAAAACAAAAACGGACATAACTGTATTTTGGCGAGTCGATAAGACAAATGGTGCACGGTATATTTCAAAATTTTTTTTCGCTGAGCTTTCACAAATTGACGCACACTAGGGTAAGCCAATAAGAAGTTACGATGCTGCAACATTCGCCGCTGGGTACGTTCGCCGTATTTCTAACCGATAAGCTAAATTTTTGAAAAATATTCCGCCTGCGTATCGGCGCGCGAAACACGCGTCGAACAAAAGATTCGGATTTTCAGCGAGATTCTTTTGCATAAGCGTTATATATTAGATAGCGGGAGAGTGCTTCCTACAAGGGGGGGCGCAGATCGATAATCGTCCGCGGTATAACCGGTCGTTTTATTTATACTTTCCGACGCCGTAAAATCGGAGCGCGAGGATTTACGCGACGTGTAGATATTCCATAAAATATCGGAGAGTTTGGCGAAGTAGTAACGACCGACCGCGTGGTCAGCTGCGAAATATATGTATACGAACAGAACTGAAGAGGAAAACGCTAAATTTTTAAGTATCTTGACTCTGTTTCTTTCAATTTTCATGCTCTTCACATTCAGGATCTCTTCATATTTCATATTTCGCATTAAAATAATTTCTCAACCAAACTATATTTTATAAAATTCTAATTTGATTTTCCTCCCCCTTTTATAAATATAAATATACTTATTTATTATTTCCTACTATAAAAGAGGGAGAAAACAATTTTGTATGTCTCTCATATATGAAAATAGCTTTCAATATAAGATTTTGTAAGTATCTGTACTGTATTTGTATTGTGTTGAATTGTGACACTCTATTGTACGTAAACTTTGTCGTTGGAACGAAACTTTACAATCAAATTCTTTCCAAGAGCAGAATTTACATTTTGCTTTGAAAAGATTACTCTCCTCTAGCAAAACGGTCAGTAATTAACATTTTATTCGATTTTATTTTTTATAATATGAATTCAGAAAGACAAAAATCAATTCTCTCCATTCCGCTGTACAAATTTTTTATATTTCAATATTTTTAATCGTAAAAAAAATATAGCTTTTAAATTCCTTTGTTATTTTGGATTTTAACAAACTTCCACTGATTGTTGAGCACTAACGAGAAACCGGCGGTACAAAACCGCGTTCCAACGACATTCGTCGCCGCGGAATTTCATCCGAGGGGAAGTGCCATGCCACCGAGACCATTAAAGCGGCGCTTTCATGAGAACGGCCTGTCCCGCTTACGAGCACAAGAGAGCGTAAAACACATACTTACACATAACCTCGAGATTGACTACGTTAGACTTGGCGCGGCCCTCGATGTTCCCGGCCATGCAGGTGTACCCTCCGGCGGACTCTCGAGTTATACTCTGCAGCACCAGCGAGTGGTCCGAGAGCACCACGCCGGCAGTGACGTTGTGATGCAGCTGCTCCTTCTGAATAAGTAAACGAGATACCGTGTATCTGAGCGTCAACCAACTACCATGTACACGCATGCAGAAACGACCCAAATCTCGTTTCAAACGTAACACAGTATTTGTCCGAATAATACCAACTTGCGTTACATATGCTATTCCTGGACAACGCAATTCAGTTCGATTCAGTCTCTAAGCAACTTAAAGTCAATTTAAATCAATCTGAGTCGGTCTGAATCGAAAACCTAAGCTAGATTTAAAAAAGCGTAATATTTCACATGAATTAATTGCAAAGAAAAAGAAAAAATATATATATATATATATATCTAAATAATCTCTTTACTGATTCTATTCTAAGAATAATTTTAACGGACCCCTGAACGCAAACACGCCACAGAGAGACGCCCGCAAGATTGTTAGATAACGAATGAAACACCAACGATCGTTTCGCGTCTGGTGGTTCTCGTGCGCTTCTCTCTCTCTCTCTCTGTCCTTCTCCTTCCGCGTCAAATTTTCGCAGGACTCGACGGTTCTCATTGTTACCCGTCGTAAATAAACAAATTTGTCTTAGTCTTGGCATTCAGCAGCGTTTCCGCCTCGACGAAGATCGCGCTGCTGCTCGGGAGGAAGCAACCGCGGCCCGCCGCGGGTTGTCGTCCGCTCGAGGAGGTCGGACAAAGGGAATTTACGATGTATACTTGTCCTCCCACTATCTTCTCTATTTCCTCTCCCATCTCTTTCCCTTTCTGTCGCTCGTTTTCTCTCGCATCTCTCTTTCGTAGGATAATCCCTAGCGCTTTTTTTCTGTGCTTTATCATTGCATCTTCCTCGTCTTTCCTTCACACCCTCTTCTTTCATCCGTCTCTATCATCGCTTTCTTGCGATTCTCCGTTTTATTCTTCGCTTTTTTCTTTGAATCCCGTCGTGTATAGAATGCCATATAGAAATCGTAAACGCTTTCTTGGCAGATTTCAAGAACACTTCCCGCTTGTATTTTTTTTTAGAAAAAATTCAATTGAGAATAATACTTCCTTATAATGTTTTAATTTTAGATAATAAATATATTCTGACAAATTTGTGTTAAAATGTTATAATATTTCTTTTAAAATTAAGTAAGAAACAACATTTCATTATCTATTTACAAAATCTTAATTTCATCATTGATACCGAAGTATTTGAACAATTATATTTTATTTTTAGTTTGGTTTTTATTATATGATACTTTGTTTTAAATGTGATACTTTCTTTAAAAAAAAAAAAAAAAAAAAAAAAACTGTATAATTTTCTCTAATTGTGTGCTCTTTTGTGCATGGATCGAAATGCAACCCACTCTTGTTTCTGTACCATTCGAGTACAATAGTGCTATATCCGCTTTGCACTTGCTTCTATCTCCGATGCGGATTTACATTGCGCGAGAGGAAAATTCCGTTCGAACGAAAGCATCGACGCGATCGTGATGCAACATATTTGCACACTTTAAATCACGAAGTCTAGATAACGGTGTTTTTTTTTTCTCCCTGGGGCACCAACAAAAACACGAAATAAAGTCCACCGAATTCACGATGTGGTTTGATATTATTTTTGCGTTTTCCGAAAGAATAAAATAGAATTTTTTGAAAGAGCACGCATTTTTATATATTCAACAATTTTTGAGTATTTAAACTTCATAAAAAATAAATCGCAGACATTCAATTAAAAATATATTAAAAATATATTAAGATAATACTTTTTTAAATATTATCAAAAAATACCTATTTATTGATTACCTTAATAAAAATGTTAGCGTGAGAATATCTTTAAATTTTAAAAATTGACATCATATCTTTCGAGACATGAGTTACATTAGTGTAATCTTTCATAAATAATCAATTTTATTTTCTGAATCTTTATAGATAATAATGAGAATATTTCAAGTGGGTAATGAAAATTGATTATGATATAGAGAAAGACAATAACATTAACAGAGTATCAAAATATAAAATATATCAATGCATTTGTCGAAAATAATTAATAAAAACCGGAAAGGATTAAAGATGCTTCGTTGATGTTTGCGGAGAGTTACATTTACGAGCTTCAGTACGCGATAGGTGGATAAGATCGAATGAAACCGAGTCGTCACAAATAATGTCAAGAGAAGATAGATGTAGTAGCAATAACGACTGTAAGAGAAGAGGCTGGCGTGCTTGTTTCAGATGAGTAACGAGCTCTGTTATCTGTCCTTCTCTCCGTGGAAACTCTATTTTATACGTATGTGCTGAGGGTGCCTGCAGCATCGCCTGTAGAATCGGGAAGCGATACGTCTCCACGAGAGACAGTATCGCTGTTGTATATGCGCATTCGTGTCAATGTCTTAAACTTTAAGAGCTCATAAGAAGCAGACGAGCACTCGCGAATTATCACGCATGATGGTCAATGGAGTAAACTCTACGTAATTATTAATATTCTCTAAAATATATAAACAAATATCTTTTTTTATCGATATAAAAGCAGACAAATATGACTTACTATATTTTCTCATAGAGCAAAATAAATGAATATTCCTCTGCTATTTGTTTTTGTGATATCTTATATCCCATGATTTCTTGTAAAAACCATAGGTTTAATAATTTCAGTCACTTTTTGCAGCCAAGCGATTCGTATTTTCCAATGAATAATCCGCGATGAATAATATGTTGTCAACGAACGTGAACTATTTCTATCTCGAAAACTCTCTCGCGGCAAGGCACAAATGGAATTTCCTATTTCGACGGCCACCTCCAGGATACGCCGTCCTGTGGGACTCGCGTATTCTCGGAGAGAACTCTCTCTTTCTCTTTCTATCTCTTGTCTTAGCATTTCCGCGTGAGTTCTCGCGTAACATGACGCCGTCGTATTAGACGTTAAATATACGTACCGTGTCGGGGACCGGGTGATAGGAGCGCGTGCCTCGTTTCGGAATATATCCGCGTCACCGGGTATAATATACACGAAGCTCCCCCGGACTCGAGACACGGACGATAAGTTCCAACCCTCCACCCCCTCGCTCTCACGGCAACACTCCGTTACGATGGTACGTGCATCTTATATCGCGTGTATCTCGCCGGCGAAAAGTTACGCCATTCGGTCAGGTCATGCATAAGTAACAGCTAAATCCTTTTTTAACTTTCAACTCGCGCCTGAGTATGCTTTCTCGTGGCTTTTGCCAGATGATGCAAGGAGATATCCGCTATGGATGTGAGTTCTTTCTCAATGGAGAAAATTACAGAGATTGAAAGCGTGATACGATTTCAGTGAATTGAAACGCCAAGTTAAACTTTAAGTCAGTTTGAATTTTATGACTTTTTACAAAATGAGTTTACATAACAATTTGATAGCCTAAAACGGCCGAAAATAAATAATATTTATTATATAAATAATATCACATTTATTTTGCGAAGGAAGTTCAGATAAAATTAAAATGTACATGTTGAACAAACGGAAAATTTTGCCATATTTTCCCTAAAAGCAATTTTTCATCCTATTTGTGACGAAACGAGATACGTCAATATCGAATTATTTCCAATATTGGACAAAGTCTCAAATTCCCAAAATACGCATGACGACACTAATCGGCGGAAATTCAATTTCCATTCAATCGTTGCAAAATGTGAAATGTTGCCTATAATATGATATAATGATGTTATATCATAGCTCACGGTGTGTAACGCTCACCGCAACGCTAAACGTAATAATCATGTACCGATTTCAAATTTACACACGTTTTGCTCAAAACCTTTCAATCCTTTATACGTGCACGGTATCCATAACAATGTAACACAATTTCACGAGATATCAGATAAAACAGCAAACGACAACATGACAATTGTTTGTTTGTAACTGCATCAATGTATTAAGCTACAATGTTTTAAGTGAGAAATATATTCAAACGTCAATAGCCTGCGTTCATGAATCGAGTGTGATTTCGAATTCCTATCGTGATTGCGTTCTCGATAAATTTTTTCCGTCGCATAAAAATACACATATTGAGTGATAACGTGTTATAACGTGATTATTACAAACATAGAGAACACGGTAAAGAAAATTTTTACATTCGTACACACTTGCGAATAACATCGCTTACTATATGTATATATAAAAGAAATTTTTTATTATTTTAATTAAATGTATAGAAATTCAAATTAGATCACATACGTAACACGTGCGTTATTTCGCGTTCATATAAAGTGAAAATTGGACAAACGGCTGGCGGCTTCAAAGGCGCCTCCAAATATTTGTTGGCCATTCTTTCTTTCTTTTTCAATCTCTTTTTATCTTTTCAGACGAAATGGTAGCTGCGAACTAATCCGCGAATGGATCGCTCGCTCGAATAATGCTCGTAGCTACGCGTATTTCCCCTCACACACGAAAAAGTATTCTCGCCCACATCCTCAATATTGCGTATCTTTGTTTCTAATCGCTGCTTGAATGTTTTTTGCATAAAAATATTTTATCGATCGCAACTAAAAATATATTATTTAAACTTGGTATTATTTGTAACGTTGTTTACATTTTATTTTTCACACAGCATTCAATATCGTATGCGCGATTTGTAAATAATAATGAAATAATAAAATAATGAATACACACGAGAAGAAACCCAGAATTTTATAGTAAAAGATATATTCTTTACAAAGTCTTTTCATTTTCTCTTTACTTTTAATATTCTTTATATGACTATAGTTCGAAAGTGTGTGTGTGTGTGTGTGTGTGTGTGTGTGTGTGTGCTCTTTTTTCTTGTCTTTTTTTTATAATAATTAAAAATTACAATCATAAAAAAATTCTTTTGATTAAAAAGGATAAGCTAAACAGTGTGTAACAAAAATGTAGATAAAATATAGTCTTTTAAATCTCCGGGCTCGAGCTCGGATTAATTCTGAATCTTTGATAAAGACACGATTGAAACGCAGGAGTGTCATTGCGAACAAGTTGCCGCAATTTTCGCAATGGTGAACGCACGATGCGCGCTCCATTCGTCCATTTTACCATAAAATTTTCGTCGCACGAACGTTTTTACGAATTGGTAAACCAATGGCGACCGGTGATTCGTGGGCGATTTATCGGTTCGGTTCGACGAGCAGAACGGGACGCAGAACGGGAGAGGTGCGCGACAACGGGTGCTCGTAAATTTACAATAATTTCGACGAGAATGCACATCGGCGCTCACGCGTCGACCAATGAATAGCTGCAGACATTCCGAAATTATCCTTGCTCTAAAATTCTATTCGAATGGCGAATAGAACTTATCCCTTCCACTCTCCGTGACCCCGAAAATTCACCGCATCGTGAATCAGATCTTTAAATCCTTCGCGAAAACTCAGACATTGGTAATAACTCAACGGGGAAAAGCAACGAAGCAAATTGATGCTTAAAAGCATATAATAAAATGAAAAAGAAAGATATTAAAACATTCAGTTCTCAGTTCTTTTCTCTTCTCTAGCAGAAAAAGTTTTTCTCTCTTTCTTTTTCTCGTCCTCTTTATGTACTTTTTATATTATAAATTATTTCAAAAGAGACGCGCGTGTGTAAGAAAATATCTCCGAAACGTCTCCAACTCGAAACAGCTATACCTCTTTTCGTTCCCTTTATATAAAATACTGTCCAATTAAAAGTTTCTCTCCAGGATTTACGGTAGGAGAAGAAAATTCTCGCTCGATGCGCCGTTCGAATCATATCGAGTGTTGCCTTCAATTTCTCCGCGCGATTCGCCAGCCCGTTTACCCGAGACGTGCAGAGCCTCGCACCTACCGTCGCGTCTATCGTCGTCGTTTTCTCGTGCGGCACCGGACCGATAAATAATTCGCGAAATTCCGCTTGGAATTCCCCGGAGTCGCGTTACGGCATCTTGCCCCTCTAAGGAAAAATTTTCGTCCCCTCCGGCAGCGCGTGCGACTAAGGGAGAGAATCGTGCTGTAAGAGCGCGTGAGAGAAGCGACTCGATGCTCCTCCTTTGTAAAGAGTCGTGA
The DNA here is from genome assembly GCF_047496725.1 of Anoplolepis gracilipes. Lineage (NCBI taxonomy): Eukaryota > Metazoa > Arthropoda > Insecta > Hymenoptera > Formicidae > Anoplolepis > Anoplolepis gracilipes. The sequence continues at coordinate 1,512,361 of NC_132978.1, read as the reverse complement.
GGACCTTCGTCTACCTCTTAAAAGTTTAAAGAGGACAGTCAACATTCTTCCTCTCACGCCCGTCTCTTCGTTTAAAAATGCAACAACGTCACGCTGCTGGAACCGAGACAAACGATCCGCGAAATTGTCCAAAGAACATGCAAAAGAACGACAAAGAGGGAGGGGGGGGGGGGAGCAAGAGGCAAAGAGATTCACAGAAACTATGCTTTCTATTCGAAATAACGTGTATCATTATCCTTTATGTTTCTCCTTATGTCAAAAAAGATAAGTTTTAAATGGCTGAATAAAATCTCTCTCTAAATCCTTCAGTGTTTAATGACATTATTCTTAAAATAATTTTCTTTTGAAATCATCATTTTTTTCTTCAAGTGCGCTATCATCAAAGAAGTTCGGGCATTTACATATTAATATCTGTCATTTTGGAATTAAAATAATGTTACGTAAGATAGATCTATCGCCATCAGTTTTTTCTCTCTTTCACTTCGTTGTTATTAAACCATTGTTTATGTATACTAAAAAGATTACATGTATTATGTCAAAATTAATATTAGTATTATTGTGAAATCAATTCAAGTAACCATTCTTTTTTAACTTCACGTGCTGAAATTTAGTTGAATTAATTCTTACAAAAATAAAAGAAGAATTTATAATTTCGATGCACAATTTTCAAATATTTACATATTATATGACTCACAATATTTACATAGATGGAGTACGCGAACAAGATCGATTGACGCAAACTGACGAAGAAAAAAGATATTACCGTGATCTTATATATAAATCTTCCTGACGGATTGGCTCAAGTTGGCAAGGCTAGTGCTGTTGTTAGAAGCTTCGTATTCAGTTTTGTTCCAAGGATTAACCAGCGACTGTTACTGGTCCAAGCGAGCAACGCAGTTTCCTCGGAGCAACGTGCAGTTTAGATATCGCACAACGTCCTCGTAGCATGCAAGGATATCGCGTCATGAACGAACCGGGGAAATGTTCGCAGGATTTCGCTGTCTCGAGGAAGAGAAAAAGAAAGAGAGAGAAAGACTGAGAGAAAATGATGGAAGATGTAATCTCACTTAAGAGGCTTAACTCTGGCAATCCTCGAATGACCAAAGATAAAGGTGAATCTGCGCGACGTACTTTTCAACGATTGTCTCCGCGGAAAAAAAAAACATATTACATAAACAATATTCTTTTGCAACAGTTGAATGACAAAACAGAGCTTTTCTTTACACTGTTATCTCCCCTTTGTCGATCATCCATAAAGCGTTTGGCCAAATTAAGAGGAATGATTTTAATAAATGATATTAATGTTATATTTAATGTATAGATTACATTGATTATAATTCACATTGAACGATGGAGGAAAATGAAGATCGACGTAAATGTTTTTGTATGGTTTTGTTGAAATAGAAAAGATTTTCTCGGAGGATCCTTCGTGTAAATTTATAGTAAGAAAATTCGAGGTACGTTTCTTTTTCTTCACAGCATAAAGATTAATCTGAGAGTAGATCATTACATCGTGATGTCTTCGAATCTGATTAATTACGTCGTTGCAACGGCACTTCGCTTTGATCGTTGTAATTATTCGGTGGTGTAGGATTCTCCTGCGCTAACTTCGGCAATTCGTTTCTTCGCGTACGACACCTCGAGAGACTCACCGATAATGCAAGAGAATACCTAGTTTGTCTTAATCCGAGATGATCTTCCTTCGGTGTTTGCAAGTAGTACATATATCCTTGATTAAATTAAAACTTAACGCACAAGACAATTCTATAAAATTCACAGATAATCAGAGTGTATATTTTTAGGATTTTGACGCGCAATTTTGTTATAAATTTTGAAAATTTAATCCGAGATCTTTTTTCAGCGTTTGAATTTCGTTCACCTAGTGTATATTTTTTTTATTAAATCAATTAAAATTAAACGCATTAAAAAAACCATTTATAAATTTTATAAAATTTATAAATAATTGCGAGTGCACATCTTTCAGAATTCCGATGTATGTATATAAATACATAAATCTTGTGTAATTTTTTATAATTTATATCTTTATTTTAATATTATTTAACTTGATTTTAATTAATTGTAAAGATTAATACATTTGCATATTAAAATAACTATTTTATATTGAAATATTTTTTTTTGTTTTTAATAATGCAAATGTTTCCATTACGTTGTCGTGTCTGCGCGCGATCGTTCAGTGTTGTGCAATGATTGACGTAATCTATTTCAGCTAATGCCGCGTGCATCGAATAGCACCGTAAGCGGATGAGTCCAATGCGCAATGTTAATGCGGGACGGACTAGGCGTACTAATTAAGGGATATTTCATTGGGGCAAGCGTAAATAGTAGGTAAAATCGGTCATCCCTGAAATTCTGTCCTACGGCCGTTTGCGGTTATTAAACGCATATACATGCTCATTTACTTTGTCGCATCTTTTTATAGCTTTGAAATTAATGTAGTTGAAATGAATGCTAGTAACTAAAATTCCAAAAAGCTAGCAGTACAAAGAGTCTCACGCTATCTTATAAATAATATTATCTAGAGTGCATTTAGCGAAACAATTAATCATCTATATAATTAAAATTAAATTTCTGAATATAACGAGTAAAACGTAGTTTAATATTTGTCATTTCAAAAAACTAATAAACATGTCATCTCATATATTTTGTTAAAATTGCGGGAAAGATAAAAAATAAAAATGTTTATCACGCAGATGCGGAATATGAAATATATGTTTTCTTTACTTGCTTTTGTATAATTTACTTTAATAATATATCTTAATATTTATACGTATATTTAATGTTGGTATTTTCGTGCAAATAGTTACGCTTTCAAGTTTCGGTAAAATGTGATAATTTATTGCGTTATTGACAGTATTGCGGTATTTCGTCAATGAAATTCTAATCCTTCGCGGAGAATATAATGTTGTTATGCGAGATATATGCGCAATGACGTATATTGCCCAATTTAGGGTAGGTTAAAGGGCTATGATACTCGACCTATTATACCCTGCAGATCAATTGTAACTAACCCAGATTCAACCCTCGATTATATTCGACTAATTTGTATGTCCTAAGATCTCTATATACTTATATGTACAACACGTTTCTTTGTAAAAAAGTTAGTCGCATTCGTTTAATTAGCTATATCAATAATCGAAAAAAGGCTGATATATAGGGAATTTTAGTCACAAAAAAATATTTCAAAGCCAGATCATTGATAAATTTGTCGTTGATTTCATCTCGTTACGTGTATCTGTTGTGAATCAAGATTGCAATCAAGATTCACTCTATATATCTTTATTTTTAGTTAATGCGCAAATTCCGCTATAGAATTAGTCATGCGTTTTCATCTTATTATTTCAACTATGTATGATTGATAATATTAATTTGCAAAAAAAGAAAAAAGAGAATCGATGTAACACACTTACCTCGTGGAACCAGGCCAGTTTGTTAAACTTGGGATTCGCCCTGATGTTACACTCGAAGTAAACGTCAGAGCCTTCCTTGATGTTTTTCGGATTCAAGGTAGAACCCATCTTCAAATTGGCAATGGGCGCAACTGCAATCAAAAATTAAAAGTCGAATGTTGAATAAAATATGACAAGTAGGTATACCTTATTAATTGCAAAATATTTAATAACTTATTTTTATTTAACAAATCCTTATAAATATTTTTATTATCTTATTATCTTATGAGTTTATCTCCAATTGGTTGTACATGTAATTACATTATTAAAACTTTAAATGATCTATAATTTTCAACAAAATTCTAGATAGAATTCTATTTATAATCCTACATTCACATTTTTTAAATATATGTACGTATGATATATATATTTTGATATTTATTTTACGTTCAAATGTATGTTTTTTTTAATACACGAGAAACATATATAACATGTATCTTGAATTTTGTCGTAAATTATAGAATGTCTAAAAAGACCTTTATATAATTATGTAATCATCTTTTTTGATCTATGGAAAAAACTAGGACAAAAATGTTTCTTATTTAAAAGAATGACATTTGGATGTTTTAATAAAAAGAATTCACCTATTTATTAGAATAATATCAAATTTTTAAATAGAATTTTCAAATTTAAATAATAATGAGATAAATTATTTTAGACGTAATGTTTAACAATATAACTATGTCAGAGTTTTTAATACATCCCGTAATGTATAATATTCGAATGAGATCGTGAAAAAAGGCTGAACGCTGCGAGAGTATCGGGGCGTGACATTGTCAATAATTTATAAACGTTGCTTTGACGTAGAGTTATTTATGAACCGATGGATACCGATGCACGTCGCAATAATATTGCGGATATTAACGGATCCGGAGTTTAATGAAATCTGCATTTTCGGCAGCAGAGTCAAAGCGGAAACACGTCACGTTAGCCATGGAATTTTATCACGTGTGATTTTCTCGCATAATGAAAATTGCGATTGAACACTACGTCGAATCTGATATAGTATGTGTATATAAAGTTAATTCAGGAATGTTGATGATGATGATAACAATAAAGAGATGAATAGAATCTGAAAATTTACGCTGTCGATCAAACGCATTTGTTTTAATATAAGTTTTTGAAATATGTTTATATAAAATTAAAACATTGATTTCAATAGATTGAAAGAGAACAATTGTGACATAAAATAAATATGCAGATTGTGAAACAGTTATCATTATTAATTTCAAAATATATTTGTTTGATAATATTATATTAGGTTATTTTTTATAAAGGAAGAATATAAAATTTCCATAATTTTGAATCTATTTTAATTAATTATAAATATGCAAACATATTATAATAAATTAACGACGTAAATTATTCGGCGCGCTTTCATTTAATGTGTAAAATATTTTTAATAACTTTTAAATTTATTACAATTAGTTCATGTGATGCAATAAATTTCAGTTATTATTCTTAAAGCTAATGTAATAACATGGCTCACATGCATTTTGATGTTTTCATTCGACAGTATAGAAACGAAATTTTGTGTTACAGTAGCTCTTATACTGACAATGAATTAATTACAATCTTATATTGCGAAACAATCAATAATTACATTCGCATAGTATAATATTATGTAACAACATAAATAAAATATTGATGTTTAATGAGAAGGAACGAAGTAGAAGAGACTTTCAAAATGAGATTCTCTTAGTCCATAAGGCTATTTAAATAATAAATCAAAGCGGATTAATTTGAAGTCTTTTTCTAATGGCATGAAACGCAAATGAACACAGCACTCAGCAGGTATTATTAATAATAATACCTTGATCAAAGCATTGAGATTTCCGTCAGTGATATCGTTGATGTATCGTAGAACTAAATGGAATAATCATACTGTATGCATAGTGTTTTTAAAAATATGAGATTAACATAAAAACTTTTAATGCGCATAAAAGCATGAATTTCTGTTCAAGAAACTATAGCTATCTGTCACTAATTGTGAGGAAAAGCATTTTTACTAAAATTATTTCAAACACTTTGTATGAGATTGGAATATTTGTAATAATGTGATCGCGTATAATTTCAATTACAAGCGTCGCGTACACAGTACATTGTCGTTACACGTATCGCACTGTGAAATAGTAATTGCATGTTAATTCAATCCATTCTCACAGCAACGTACAGACAAACGGCCAATGAGAATCGCAGGAGTGCTCGTCGATAAACAAAGTGGCATTGATTTCCGAGCGACGACTGTTTCGTGCGAAATCGACTGATGAAGAGAGCGAACGAGCGAGCGAGTGAGAGAAAGAGAGAGAGAGAGAAAGAGAGAGAGAAAGAGAGAGAAAGAAATAGAGGTATGCGCGCACCCAGGTTTCTCTCGCAATATTTTTCTTCGATTTCCCGCGTGGTATCGATTTGACGAAACGAGAAAAAAATTGTTATTCCTTCCGAGTGAGCGAACGACTTTTAATTAACGTGACTTTAATAAAACGCGAGTTACATCGACGAGAATATCGACGGTCTAGCGCGTATCCACGAAAACACTAAGTTTTCCGTTAGAGAAATCATCTAGGGGGAAAAAGAAAGAAAAAAAAGACAGATGAGAGAGAGAGAGAGAGACAGAGATAGATAGAGTACGCGAACAGTTCTTTCATTTCCTTCACCGTCGTCTAAAATAATCGAAGAAAAACATGCCAGGTGATTTTATTGGTTTATATCAACTTCTTGATTGAACAGTAACAAGAAACTGGAAACTGAAGTAAAGTACTGGAAAATTGAACAGCAGAAAATGTGAAAAATCAAAATAGAATTAAATAGAAGCTATTTGTCATATTTCTTCATTCTTCAATCACAGAAAAATATAAAATTATTCATAACCATAAAAAAATATCAACACAATATATGACGTGAACTATATATAGAATAGTTGAAGCATAAAAGTAGAATAAAAAATTAGGTCTGTTTTTTATAGCTGAACTGGCTGTGGCACCAGTTCAGAGTTTATCTTTTTTCCCTCCACATGGAAGGCCAGTTCAGCTATAAAAAACAGATCTTACTGTGAAGTATATGGAGAAAAAAAAAAAAAAAACAAAAAACGAATGTCACGTCATGATAGAGAGGCATTCGCGTCCACGGTTTTCCAAATAATTTCCGACATTAATTCCAATCGCGGCGGATTTTATCTTGATTCGTTTGGTTGCCAGAGTCTGAATGCGTTTCGCGTAGTTAGTTTCCACGCCGTCGCGAATCTGCGCGCGGAAACGGAAACAGGGAGGAATCTAAGTGAGTACGAGACGAGAGAATCGTCGACGGGGCGGAAAACGCGACTTATGACAAAACTGTCCGATAAATTCGCTGAATATAACGCGCCCAGCAAAATCACGCAACGCAAAAACCTCAATTCCGTTTTACATTAAACGTTACGAATTTTCGCTATGTATAAAATCAATGAATTTGTAAAAAGTCTTCAATTTGAAACAAATTGCGAAAATATTCCGCGAATAAAATAATATTTATGTGCAACATTCTATTAAATAAAAAAAAAAAAAAAAAAAAAAAATCAATGTCTAAATAACTAATTTAAAATTTATAAGAAAAAGTAGAATAAATTTATGAAATTTCTCGAAACTTTTTCAATGTATTCTTCATTCTTGTATGTTCTACAAGTGAGTGACATTTTACATTATCGCAACACAATTGTGTTATAATGAGAAAGTTTTGATAAGTTTGGAAACTCGACGAATATATTACAAACTCATGCGATAACCTACATTTGGCATTTCACCCCGCAAACGGACTTCTATCTTTGCGATTGCGGCACGAAATCCACAATTGTGTTCGCACGCGTGAGATTATAATACAGCCATGCACGATATTGTGATATTCATATATCGCAAACTGCTGATTACGTCGGCAAACACGATAGTCGGTAGCTCGAGAGAACGTAGCTCTCTCGCGACTGTATAGTATAATCTCGAAATAAATCTTACATCGGCATATACAGCATCGCGCTTCATAGATCGCATGCGTGTGCGTGTGCAACACGCACGTTCGATATAAACGCGCGTGCATGCAGCGACACACAATATGCAACCTGACGATGTTGCAGCCTCGTCTGTACCCGCACTCTGAAATTCGCGGAATACATACAACCGCATCCGTAGCTCTCTCCCTCATGGGATGTTTCCTCGCATCTGCACGTTTAAGCCACGTTTAATCCTCTTCCAATATAGTAGTACGTTATTTACGAGAAAAAAAATTTGCACGAATCCTTTTTACAGATTTAAATAGATATTTCAAAAAAATTTTTTATCGCACGAATATAATTGCTCTGAAATTTTAAATGTCCTCGATTATATTACGTCATAAATATCGTTTTAAAATTTTATCGTACACGTACTACTGGTATCTATAATGTAATATTATTAAAGAAAAATTGGCGCAGTTAGTAAGAAATAAAATCATATTCTATATTTTTTAAAAATATATTATTCGCTACGAGATTTTTAATAAACATGCAGGTATTTTTTTTTTAAAGAAAATTATTTAATTATACATATATACATATATGTATGTATGCGATATAATATAAACTTCCGGTTGTTCATTTTTCCAAGAGTTTTGTTCCTCACATTCTTTTGTATCGTTTTCTCTTTTTTTCCTCTTTCAGAGATTAATATTATTTTACGAAATTGATTTTTAAGCGACGCTCGCGGTACGTGCGTTGTATTTTTCGTGCAATGTCCGGCTCGGCGAAATTGGCCGGATGATCGGTTGGCGATTTCCGATCGCATTCACGATCGCGCCTCGATCGAACGTGGAAAAAACGACACGATGCGAACAATTATCGTGCCGCGTTAGGTATTTTTATTTCTGCGGGAACGCTCAAATCGCGACACTTTTTTTTATTCACCCAACACGCATCGTGTCGCGTCGCACATCCGAGTTCGCGTAAGCCGCGGGGCGATCTCTGTATTGACTCATTTCCCTATTCCGTATTATTTTAGTATGCCTCTGGGATATTCTCGATAATAGGGCGTCGTTGAAAGTAGAAAAAACGGCATTGTACTTTTGTATAGAAAATTTCAAACCAACTGCTTCTCTTTTCGTATAATCCATCAATAATGCAGGATTTCTAAACAACATCCACAAATTTCACGTATAAGATAAACAGCAAAATTTCAATTTGATCCTGTTTCCGAATAGTTTTCAAATTATACAAAATGATTGAAGAAAGTAAACAGAACTAAATTTTTTCTCATAATCAAAAAAGTAATCTGATAATATCTTGAAATGAATAGAAATAAACGGGTTTTAATTAAAATCCGATTGTTTTCTGCATTACAATTCTATTCATTTACCAGTGCCAATCTGTATCTGTTCGATAGTATCGATAGACACATACAGTTTAAAATATACAGTTTAAAATAAAAAATTTATCATAAGTTTCATAATGCTGAAAGACCGGTGGTAGTCATCCATACTAGTCTCCAATGTTATCAGCTCAATAATGAAACTCTTTTCTCTTCGACGATCGGCAGATAACGGTGGTCCATCGTCGACAACATCTCGAGCGATCGTCCTGGGATAAAGCTTGGCACTCAGTTCGCGACCATTGTTCGTCCCGGACACCCCGTGGAGATCGCGTGGTGGGCCACTGTCGCCTCCCCGAGTGAATTCGATTCATCAAAGTTCTTGCCAAACGAAAAGTCTCGATAAGGAGAGCACAAATAAAAAAAAAAGTGGGGACAGTAGAGGAAGACAAAGTAGGGTAGAAAAGAAGACTGAATGGGACAGTGTGAGAGAGAAAGAAAAATTTATTATTCTAAGAGAAAAATCTGAATTTGTGCTGAAAAGGAATGAAAAGATTAAAATTCTCGGCAAGGCACAAATCTTTTGAAGATAGGATCTACAAAATCAACGGAAAGATAGACTGAATAAAATGTCAATCTAATCCGTTTTAATAAATTTAATTTAAAAAATAATATTCTATACACAATAATTCTCGCACGCAAAGATGTGTTTATCAAAAACATAATTTAAAAACAATTATATATAAACGTTAATAGTTAATGTGTAAACGATTATATTACAACTTGTAAACTAAAAATATATCCGACATAGCTAACAATAAGTGATATCAGAAGAGACAAAGAATCTTAAATTTAAAGTGAGGAAGGAATGACAGCGAGAAGGGAACTTACTTGAAAGTTAAGAGAAACGAGAGTGAAGAAGAATATAATAGAGGCAGCGGAAAAGGCGGAGAAGAGACGGAAAACGCGTTGGAAGACAACGGAGAAAAGAAGATGAATGTCGACGAAGCAAGAAATGCTGACGAAAAACTATGTGAGCAAGCAGAACGGCGAAGAAAAAGATGCAATGCGAAAAAAAGGAAGAAAGAAAAAGAATGCAATGTCGGAAAACGTAACGAGAGCTTGGTGAACGAAGGCGAAGTATAAAGGAAACCGAGTGAGAAGCAGAGAGAACATGGAGAAACAATAGAAGCAACTCGAGCTGCGAGCAAGATGGAAGTGTTGCAGTACAGGACGAATTAAAAATTCAGAAAACGAAAAGAAAAATATGTTTTCCATTAACTTTGTATAAACATCATCAAAAATTGGATGAGATATTTTATTCAAAATAAAAGCTGCCCTTCTTAACCAAAATTAAAAATATTGCTACATAAATGTATACTATATAAAAATTTCTATTCCATTATAAAATAAACTGTAATTATTTTTAAATAAAAGTTATATAATTTTTGTATCTTTCAGAGCACTAATTTATATGTAAATAAATTCCACAGATGACAAATAGAATCGCGAAATGACTGCCGGAGAGTTTTTTAGTAGACTCATATGTTCACGTTTCAAATTGCGAATAGAAACAGAAAAAAAAGATGAAAGAGTTTATAAGGAAACGAACGAGATGGAATTACACCAAGATAAGAGCAAAGATAGGAAATGAGAGAGAGAAAAAGGTTAAGAAGAGATCTCCGAGATTCTCTGAGATAGATCTGTAGCAAAGACCAGTTTCGTGATATGAATTCTGCAACGTGTGTGATAGATCGGTGCGATATCAGCTGGCGAATCCTTCTCTTGCTCCTTGTTTCATCGCGCAATGGATCCGATTGATATCGACGCTTTGACCCGCGTGGAATTTTCGGAAAAGGTCAAACCATTCGGTCTGAAAGAATAGATGTCGATCCTGGCTGGATGCGCAAGTCGAGAGCCGTTGAAAACGCAGTTCTCAATGCGATAACAATCGACTATTAAAAGTCAATTACACATTTACTTGCGTTGAAAGAAAAACATGATCTAGTTGAAAAACAAAGTTTTTGTTCGAAGCATTTGATAATTTGGCAATCAAATGCACAATTTTATTAAAAAACAAAAATGTCCAAATAGAGATGTATTTTATAGAAAAATATTATAAATATATTAAAATCAATAATCTCTGTCTTTGTAAAAATTTAATTAAACATTTTTTTTTACTACAAAACGACTTCAAATCAAATTCAATGATTGTATTTCGGTTGATTTCGAATGACAAACTTCAAATCTATTAAATTTATTAAAATAATGAAAAAGAGAGCTCATGCTTTTTAGGGAACGGCGAATTGAAACCGGAATCGTCTCAAAAGCTACTAATTTTTAATTAAAAAACTTTGACGTTCTCTATCTAGAAAGTGAAGATTACCAGCGAGCAAAATAAAATTGACATACAGCGATCGGGGTCTGTATTATCGCAGCGGTGAAAAACTGCGTGACTACGTCAATTTTTAATTAAAAATTTTGCGATTGTCATCTAAAAATGAAAACAATATTAAGCAACGTCATATGTTTTTATGATATTAAAATAAATACAAAATTAATTTGTCTATCACATATTATATTAAATATTATTATAAATTTATATTATTATTAATACATATTAATATTTTACAAATATTATTAAAAATAGAATTAATTTTTACATATCTAAATTAAATACTACATATTTCTAGATTCCTTCTGTTATCAAAGTTATCATTATAAATATCTCTCAGCATCTCATGTTGTTAATCTTTTCTTTATAGCATTCTTTTACTATTTTTTGACAAATATAATTTCAAAAATATATACACTTACATATTTTCACTCTAATATTTTCAAAAATTTAAAATAAATATTTTCCTTAAAACTAATATCTTCTATATAAGTTTTTTCTCTCCACTCTGACTTTCTCTTTACCACGTCTTCTAACAATTTCTCTCGCAATAAACTTTATATCTTAAAAAATTGTATTCTTAACATCAAGGAATGATTAAACAAGAATACTTCAATTTTTATTCAAAAGAGGAACGACAATGTTAATTAAGGTATATTAGTTCTCGAGGTAGACTGACATATCGGTCAGCGTGAAATTGACAGAGTCGTGATTTAGCATCCGACCGATCGAGGTTAACGATGAAGCTTAACGATTCAAGGAACGCGAAATTTCCTCAGCGGCGTTACTCAGGTATCGAATTGCGCGGTTCGATCGGACTCTCCTTGCAGTTCGGGACCATTTAGTTTCGCGAGTAATGGCATTCGATAATGGCTTTCCAGCCATACGAAGACAATGCTTGGATTTATCGTTTTTGCGCGACGCTGACGCTCGTGCAATTACGTTCGCGGCTTCCTGATGAATCTATAACTTACTTGTGCGCGCATCGCCTTTTACCGTAACGATAAATCTTACTTTTTTTTTCGAACGGTAATAAAACATCGTAATAGTCATGAATTAATATAAGATAACTTTATTTAAATTATAATAAGTTACTTTTTAAGTTTCTTAAATAGTGTTTTAGTGTGTATTCGCGCATTAGAATACTTCAAGAAATAATGTATGAGTCTATTAACTCGTGTACTATATATCTTTTATATGTATATATATATATATATATTAAAAATTCTACTGATGTAATGATTAGATGTTATATTAGTTTATAGAAATTGCATTAAAAGAAAGAAATCTCAAGCAAATTCTAGATGGCTGATAAAAAATATTCTGTCTTATATTAAAATGCTTTATGCTTGAATAGGTATTAAAGATGAAAAGTTATGAAAGAAATACTTGAAAATTAATTACGGGTAAATTCTTAAATCGTAAAAGATTTAGTGAAAAAAACTGCAAGAGATATCGAAAATAGTAATACATAATTTTAAAAAGATTGCAATTTCTGAATCAAGTATAGATATAAGAATTTGATAAATAATAGATATTAATATAAAGTAGAACCGCTTATTATATAAAATCAAGCGAGTAATAGAACCATAAAAGTGGCATAAAACAAGTTGGCAAATATATAAAAAATTCCAAAGATTATTAAAAAATATATCGGAATCATTTTTACATTCCTCATTTATCGCAATTATAAAATATGCAAGTCGTACGAGACATACGGGTGCCTGTGATTGATAAGTGATAAGTAGAATACGCGTTGATCAAGCTTTCGCTAACTAGCGACCGGTTGGTGCACTAGTTGCTATATACATACGTCAAGTGGAACAACACTACAGATTACGTAGGCATACATGTACGTGTGGCGTAGATAGTAGTAGTCAATTAGGAAGCGACAGTAGTACATGTCAATATCGTGCCGACAGCGGTAAAGCTCAAACACGTAGTAGACGCACGCGCGCGCGCAAGGATTACCGCACACCAGGTTAATTTCGGGAATGATAACGAAGGCTCGCGGGCTATGATAGTCAATTAAAGTGCAGCGGACTATTACAACGTGGGGAGTTTGCGTTGCAATGCCGCATGCCGGCTGGCTGCAGTCGGACGTGGAGGCGATGCGACTGCTTTGCAATAGTTAACTCCACTGTATAGTTACTGAGATACAGATAAACACTTAAATGCTCGTCGAGGCGATAATTGATAATTGCCTATTTGTCGTCCCGTAGATGATGTACGGCGATTGTGCCGCAAGAACGTCCTCGAGCGAGTCTATCATAAATTAGATACAACGGAAAATAATCGATTTCTAGTAAAATAATTAGTAAACCTTGTGCCTATCCAATAATTAATTAAGATAATATAATTATATAATATATATTGTAATAACTAATTTTTTCTTCTTATTATATAAATTATTTTACACATAAATATTAGAATAAAAGCTATTTTTACATAAATTATTTATATTCATAAAGATTTATATTTCAAAAGGATTTTTTTTATATTTTATGATTTGTTGCACGCATTTATTTTTATTGCCATAATTTTAATTAAGGTAACTATAGATCGTGAGGATTATCGCTTCTAACCACGCGAAACTGTGCGAGCATAAATCATTCACCGACACGAGGACATAAATCTTTCCGCGTCAACAACGTGAATCCTTTCCATTCCGATAATCGAACGTTACTCGATCCGGCTCGTTGGGCTGTAGTGATCTCATTAAAATTACTTTCCTCTCAATCTAACAATAAGACAATTCTATCGTGCGCGAAATATGTAAGGATTAATAACTTTTAAACGTATCTATTAATAATATTTATATATGCAATGTTTTTGTGAAAACACCTGAAAGATTAATCAAGCAACGGAATATATTAAAAGTTATTACGCAATTTTATAAACTACTAATATTAATTTTAATCATACAAAAGTTCTTCTGCGTTCACAATCACAAATTCAGTCACATAAAGAAAAATATTATCGGGCAAACATATTGTTAATAAAAAGAAACGTGATAAAAGATTTCTTTAAATAAAATACACTTTTATTTATATAAATATGTTTTTTAATCTATTATTTTCCGCGAAAAGGAAAGAGGATAGGAGAGACGATCGGTGGCATACGCTGCTCTCTTCCCGCATGTTATGCGGCCACAAACCTCAACCGATTTAAATCCCGCTTATACTGACGTAAAGCCTTCCTCTGAAGTGGATTATCCGCACGGAACGTGTGTCGTGTCCTCCACGTAAGCAGCGACTGCCGCCCGTAAATCAGCTGATTCGTCGGTACTCGCAAATTGGACGTTTGACCGCAATATCGATACCTCGGAACCGCGGACGCGGCCGTACCTAAACCGCAAAATTGGCGAAGCCACGCAATCCCGCATGCATACATCGTCGTAGATAACGATTCGACGCACATCACTTACAGCCGCCGCGTTAATTAATCACGGGCATCACGCTCGTGACAATCGCAATTTTAGCAATGATAGTCGCATAGCTTTTTTATCTCCGTTATCGAGCCATTTTTCAGCAAAACCGCGATATATTCATGGAAATTACACGTCTTCCTTATCTCTGTTTAATTTTTATCTTACAATCTAATTAATTCTTTTCGAAAATATGTATTTTAAATATTTTCGATATTTTAAAGACATTATTCGAAACTCTGCAAGAAATTAAATGTTCGGGAAATGTAAATAAGTTTTGAAAATCCTAGATTTAAAACAAAAATTGTTTATCAACAATGTGACATTTCGCAACTTTAAGATCCAAAAATTTCAAATTTATTTATGTCACTACTCTTTCAGTCGATTTATAAAGTAAGACAATCCATTTTATGAAAGTTTTATATTGCTTTTCACTTATATCTCTTTTAAGTATTATTTTATTATAAATGAATATCTTTCATACATAAATTCATCGCTTCTCCTTTTAATATTATTTTTGATAAAGCATCATATATGAAATGATTTTTCGATGGCTTTTCTGTATTATTAGTTTTGAGAAATGATTGCTATAAAATGATAAATATGCCTCTCTCTGCTCTATGAATAATTGAAGCGATCGTGTGTCTGTTATTTAATGAATCTAAATGTGGCTTTATTTCGTTCGTGTTTGCACCGTCTCCGTGGGCTGTTAATCGAATATTGAATGCATCGAATTCGAAAAAGCACGATCATCAATGGTATATTTATTGGTCCGAATTTTAGGATTAAACGCACGGAACAAAATGATTAACGCTTCATTTGAGATTTTTCACAAAAAATTTAAACTTTTAATATTCCATGTATGAAGGATTTTTTTAGACTTTTTAGAATTTTTTTCACGTGCAATTAAATTGATAACATTCGCATAATTGTTTCTCCTTTTATGATAATAACTAAGCAAGATTGGCAAAAATTGATATTGATTCATATAGAAAAATTTACTGCCTTCAAATTTTGCGAAATAAAATTAATTAAATTAATTAAATAATTTTTGTATGCTTTCTTATTTGTTTTCATCAAATATATTTTTAATTATTATATTTATGTATTAAACTTTAAAAATACTTATATATATATATATATATATATATAAATTTCTTAATATGTGTATCTTTATCGAATATTAATTTTTTTTTTTTATTATTTCAGAATTTTAAAATGACAGCTACACTTATTTAACATACTAAAAAAATAGAACACAGATATAAAAAACAGTATTCTATCAAATTCTTACCGAGAAAAAATTGTTTCAAAGTTGTTAACTTTGTAAAAATAAAATTACAAATATCTCACGTTACCACCTACATTACTATCTCGACTGGTAGCGTGAAAAAACGTGTACGTAAATAGCGAATGAGAGGCAGGCAAGGCCTTCGACGAGCAAGGAAGCTACATAGCAGGGTTGAAAGGTGTTGCGATGTCCTTATTACACGATGGCCCGTCTAAAAGCCTTCCGTAAAGCTACTTTGCCAGAATGTACTACCTGTCGAGATGTACCACCGCACCGTTCAAAAAAGCGACGACGCGACGGTGGTCGTCTCTGTCGGCCTGTTTCTTACGACGCTCATTAACGTTCATGATTCATTAAGACTCTCGCGTCGTTGACCTGCTCTCCTTAAAACACTATCAAATAGATCAAACCATATTATATTATATGTCACTTCTTTGCTAAATGTAAATTAAAAAACTCTTCTAAGTTTTTCATTTAGAAGATTATAGTTAACGTTACTTATATTTATTACATTATTATATTACGTTATTTTTTTTTTCATTGAATTAGAATAATTTTTAACATTCAAGTAAAAGTCGAGTTTCCTGAGGCATCTTCTTCAGGATGTCTACTTAAATTTTGTAAAAAAATTCCTTGAAAATTCCCAGATTTTCCAGATATTTTTGTTCAAAATTCCAAGTAAAAAAAATATGTTTAAGACTTTTTAACACAACTTACTTACTAACATTATATTTATAGTTTGGACAAAAAAGGTCATTAATGCCTTTAAACATAAATTTATGCACATATTGGAACATACATTTTCTATATATGCATTTATACAAAATATATAAATGTTGATATGTATTGATATGCATAAATTTATTTATAAAGCATTAATGACGCCTTCTGTACATATGCACAACAAATTAATTTATTACAGATGAGCGAAAATACGAGTTTCTCGGTATGTCCGATATTTCGAACGATTTAATTGTTTAATTAATATTCTAATAATTTTTGTACATAGAACTTTTTATAAAACTATCGTAAAATTTTCAAGCGCTTAAAATTTGATAAGAAATGCTTAAAAAATCGTCAACAAACAAAGCAAGACTTGCAGTAAACTTGACATTTCAGTCTCGAGCCATTTTTTTTTGTTTAATAATCAAAACTATTGTTTAATTTTATCAAGAATTTTAGAAAAATACTTTATTAAAAATAAAGCCCAAACTCTCAACAACTAATGTGTTTCCACGAACTAAGATACTAGTTTCATACACACCACTGTTTACAAGATAAAAAGCAAAATTCAAAAAAGAATTTTCAAAAAATTCTCCGATTTCCAATAAAATTTCATGAGACTTCTCTAATTTTTCCAGATAGAAAAGAAATCCCTGAATATTCCTGGTTTTTCGTGTTTTCAGAGAGTAGACATCCTGGTTCTTTTATATAGTTTTCTAATTTGTAATTTTGTAAAATCTAAAGCGTTAACAAAGCTTTGAAATCAGTTTTCGCTTTGGTCGAGTTGCAAAGAAAGAAATGCGTTTTACGGGGATCAATTACAATCGTAAAAAACATTTATAAAGATACAGAGTAAATGAAAAAGTGGTGCGCGTACGCGCGATATCATGCTCATAAACAAAACCATGACCATGCAAGCTATAACAAGAAAAAATGGCATCACACGATATTCCATTTCATTATGGCAAGCGTAACATCATGCGATACGCGAACGGGAGATCTGACAGGACCGCATCAGACGGTTTATGACGGTGGAATAAAAAATTTATTGTCAATACAAGATGTATCGGTGTAAAGGCGACCTTGTCACCGATTTTCTATTTTACTCGCGTGCAAGAGATACGTGATACAATCATAAAGCGAAATTTTATATAAAAGAAGGAACAAATCGAGCGATCAATGATACGATAATTTGCAAAAAAATTCTAAACTTTTAGGCAAAAAGCATACATAGTTTAAAATTTTAATTTTATACGATAAATAAAAAAATGTTTTCCTATAGAATAAATACTTTGCATTTAATTGCATCAAAACATAAATATATAAAAGAAATATTTCACTGCGTCGTGAATCGAACTAATATTCTTTTATTACATACGGCATCCAACCGATTAAGTACGATTTTGCTGTAAAAAATGCGCTTAGGTCGTAAACACTTTATAAGCCATAAACTATTGCAAAACAAAGTCTAGTATTAGATAGATGTATGCGAATATATTTATCCGAGAAGTCGTATCGCTAGACGAATTTGTTGAAATGAAATTATCAGAAATCGTAATAACGCATTTTACGGTGTTATTCTGATATTCTAGAAGAGTATAGTCAGATTTTTCAAAGATATTCGTCGGTGAACGGTGTTTCAGGATTTATGGACAATTCTATTTGTTAAATATCAGAATTTAAAACTTCATTTATGAGCTGGATTATGATCTCTTTTTTAACCGACTTTTTGTGCTTTATTGTACTAAGCTGCGAGAAGCGTTCTTCTGAAAGGATTGGAGAACGCGTTTATTGAGAAAAGAATGCGCTAATTAAAGTTTATATTAAGCCGGTTATATGATATATTTATATAACGATACTAAAATTGTAGTAGAATTTTATACATGATAAAAAGTAACAAAGTAAAAAATATACCCATAAAAGAAAAAATGTGCTACATATTTTTTTACATCAATATAAAAAATGAATTGTATTTATACTTTTTATATCAATAGGATTATATATGAGTTAAAAATATTAATCTTTTTCTCTTCCTAATTTCCATAATTTGTCGATAGAAAAGCTCAATATCTCGCAAAATTATTTCTCTCGCGTCGAGAGAGAAATAACTTTGTTCATAAATTATTAAATTATAAGTCGGTAAATGCTCAAATATAAATTCCATTTAAAATGATGATATTCTGTGAAAGTCAAGAATAAAATCTTTCCAACTGACTAATGTATAGAATATAAGGAAGAGTTTAGACACTAACACGAGAGAAGACATTTGGCCCTTTGGGACACTAAATTTATGAATCCTGCAGGATGACCTGAAAGTCCTCGCGTCACTTCTTCTTAACTTCCATCTTTTGATGAGTTTTAAACTTCATCCTTTGCTCTGTTTCTGCGACACTTGCCTTACGTACGACTGCGCTTTTTTATGATTTCATCTTTCCATCAGTGACCATATCTATTTTTAGAAATCGTAACTCCCACTGCATTACGAAGAATTAAAACGTTTATTTTCACGAAGATTTATACTTTTTGAAAAATCATGATTCTTTGTGCAGGCAGACTTTGAAAAATGAAACCTTTCTAAAGATTTCATCGCGGGTCTATTTCAAGTAAATAAATAAAACTTATCTGAATATATATCGATCTCGAGGTTGCTATTGTACAAAAGCGATTTTTGACTCTGCGCTCTCATAAATAATTGACACAGAACAGAAACTTTCCAAAGATAGACAGGAGGAAGAGACAGAAATCGAAACTTGGAATAAAGCATTCGTAAATATTCATGGGACTTTTCTCGCGAAAATTCGTGACGGTTTTCCGCTAGCGAATGCAGTCTCATCGTGATAATTAAAGCAATTAACATGCGAGTTGCCAAGAAAGTCGAAGGGATCGCCGGTAATTACAATTACGGGACAAAGTACCATCGTTTTTCCGAGATCCACCGGCGATATTAGCCAGTGGCAAATAGTAGAGGCAGGCTAATGTAAGCGTACAGTAAAGCATTCGCAGAAATAGCTGGCTAACGAGGCCATTTATTATCAAATTATGAATTATTATTCCATAAAAGCAATTTTATTGATTGGTTTTTTATTTCTATCAGCTGTAGTGCGTGTGCTATTTCGTCGAAAAAAATTTTTCGATTGAAATTAGACGATTTAATTATAATATAAGTGGTAAAATATGTGAATATGTTAAAATATATTTTTCAAAAAATTAATAAAAAATTAATAAAATTAATAAAATTATCATAAAATAATAATTCAAAATAATGACTAGAAAGCCATTATAATAATTATACAATTGATTTCATTCATTAAAGTTTATAAATTATAAATTAAATTATAGACTGAATATCTTTGTTATAACATCGCGCAAAATTCTGAAAATGTTTCAATTTATTAAAAATAAGCGATGTTATAAAATTCTATGATGTTTAATATAAAACAAAGATTTTTCTTTTATGAAAAGATACTGCAACAAATAATGTTAAAGTTGTTGAATTTTTTTAGTTAAAAAATACTATTACACATGCAACTCTGAATCACGTGTGTATTTATTTAAAATGTTCAGAACGTAAAGATATAGCGGTTGCGAGTAAACGTACGAGGCATACAAAAACGCGACAGAAAGTAATCATATAAAATCCAAATAGCTGATCGTAAAACGCGAAATGTTCTTATTCTCATCTTTGGAATGAAAGCAATTCTCTCTCCTTTTTACTCTCTCGATTCGCCACTTTCAAAGGATAGCTAAAATTCATCGAGACTGTTGTCTCGCTTCTTTATCCTTTCCCACTAGTGTTGTAATATCGTTTTAATGATTTCCGATATTCTAGATGACCTGAACAATCATCTTGACTCGAGAAAACCAAAAGATCCTCGCAATGAATTTGTAGAGGAAAAATAACCAACAAAAAGATTTTCTTTCTTCAACATCATAATATCAATCGATTTATTTTAATGAGGTAATAGCACCACGATTTAGGAAACTTATATGTGATTAATTTAAAAAAAATATATTATATAACATTTAATTATTAATTTTTATTTATATCAAATGTGTTTATGTATGTGTTACATATTTTAATATATTTAGTACCATTTTATTTATTATTATTTAGTATAATTTTAAAAATTATATTTGGCAAAAAAAAATCATTTTAAATCACAATTTTAATAGTATGTTAAAGAAAAGTCGACGATACATGGTGCTAAAAAATTTGCAGAGAAAAGGAACGTAATTTGTTTGTAATATAATATTGTTTCTCTTTAAATACTTCTATTCTATTTATTTAATATTATTATTTATTTATTATTATTAATATTGCCTCGTGTGAAAACGTGTTAAAATATAATAATAAAAATAATGACAAAAAATAAATGAGTAGAAGTAAACTAAATTAGCTCTCCCTTTGAGAAATTTATTCTGTTTTTGTCACTTGGTTTGCAAAATGACACAAAATGGTAACAACAATTCGCCTTTGTGTGTAAAAAAGCGCGTAATATTGTCATAAACGTACACAGTGCAAGCGTATGAAAATGCAAAATCGGAAAACTCCCGACACTAGCGAGAACAAAAACAGATATAGCAAACGCCGGCGTGCCCAGCAGCCGCAACAAAATCCTGGCAATTTCGACACAAATGAAGTATATAAAGTGTACAAATGTAGTGCTTCATTTATCCCGCTGTTATCGACATTCGTGGATTATATCTCAAACTCTCTGCGTGTAATCACTCGCAGAATCGTTTAGCAAAATATTTGACGGTGTGCGCATTTTTTGCCATAACTATATCATAAAAAAAATACTTATATCCACATTCTATATTTGACCTTAATATTGATAATTGTGTTTTATTACATCTGTAAAATTTGTCTCACAAATATAAAAGTAGAAACGAACTGTGCGTAGTCAGATATTTTGATTTAAAGTACAATAATAAAGCTAAAGTTTCTATATTATTTATATTATTCTATATTATAGTATTTTTTCATCTCTTCAAAGAGTCTAAAAAAATAAATGTGTAAATACCTTGAAATATATAATAACTTCAGAATAAAAAAGAATATAAAGTTAATAAAAACGTAAGCTTTAAGAATTTAAAAGTAATATGAATAAAAGAAACGCACATAAAGATTTAAAATTTCAAAATATTTTTATTCTAGTACGTGTCAAGAATCCTCGAATTTTTATATCGCTCAAAAAAAGCCTGCCTAGGCGTAGCATATGTTTCCCATATTTCATATATCCATCTACCATTTGCACATCGCCCAGCATTCAGCATGACACTCTGCAACGTGCGTCGGACAAGTCCTGAACCGCCGAACAAGTTTGCTTTTTTTTTTTTTTTTTTTTTCATTTCTTTTTTCATTGCAACGTGAGCGCTGCCAGAAGCGTTTTAAAATCCTGTTCGTCGGATAGGATCCCCGAGGTGTCGGATCGGAGATACCGCGTTTTTCGATGACAACGCTTTTGGCCGCCGAATAGAGTTTTCGTCTGTACGATTCGGTTGCGTTCGCGAAGCGAGCCATCAATTAAATCGCGTTTTGTAGAACGCGCCATACATATCGATCATCGGCTTTCGTTCATCCAAAGAAAGAAGGATTTGATGAGAAAAGACCTGCGGCTTTTGTGTGTATCTCCCTCCCCTTTTATGTAGTTAGCGTCGCTAAATCCTATTTAAAACCCTATCCCGTCACAGGTAAAATATCGAAATTCGATTAAAATTCTTATCACGAATGCAGCACAGAATATATAACGATTTTCTAAAATATGGACCTTTAAATCCCTCATTTAAATTTATAAGACATATTAAATATTTAAATTCTCTACAATTTTTTATAAATCTTAATGTTGAAATTACAATAAAAGATCTATGTATTTTTTTACATCTCGTAAATATTTGGTATCAAGTTTTAGCGCGATGGACACATTGTTTATGGCATCAATCGATATATGTTCATGCGCATTTTTCAACGCGCGCGATGCGATTTTTCCTGACGCTTCGTGAATTGTACACGCTCGGACGATCGCGGATCGGTTACAGCGGAATCGAAGGGTTACCGTTAAGGACACGACCGGGACTGCATTCAGCTGCGAGGGCGGTCGTGCGACGTCGAAGGAATTTGTCGTCGTTGACGGTCACCACACAGCACAGGTCGTCGCAATATATCTCGCACGACGTGCGTCGACCCGACTCCCTTATCTTCCAGACTCCACCTCTGCCCCCCGACCCTGTTCGGCTGCTCCTTGCCCATCCGTTTCTCCGCTCATCACTGGCGATTACACACACGGCTCTGGTGTGTCCATTCGCGATGCGACAACGTGTGATTACGGATTGACCGTTGTGTATGTACGGAAACTCGAGATCTAAAAGAGACTGGTTGTTTCGACAACGAATTGCTCTTGTTGGAGTGCGATTTCAAATAATAATAAAAAAATATTTTAAATTATAAATATCCTTAATATATTAAGATGTTATACACACGATATAATAAATATATGTTATATTTTAAATAACTTATCTTTTTTAAGATACGCTATTTTTAACAAACATATGATTAATGATGATTTGAAAATAAATATTTACTTTCTCCGGTATTTATTCAATGTTTTTTTTATCTTATATAAGTTATTTTTGGGACAATTGAGCTAGAAAGTAATACATTTACAAAGAATCAACTATTATATTAAACAAAATTTCGCGTATTTATTAAAGGAAAATGTCACGTTTCCTATTTTCCTGACATCCTGACTTCTACTAACTCTCGTTACGTTCTTTGTAAATGTGTAAGAAAAATATTACACGAGTGTCTATCATTATTTCTTTTTTCAACATTATGTGACTTCTCGCGTTTCAAATTTTAAGTATCGTCTTTTTTGAAATGCACAGGTCTTCGAGTTACGAAATTGCGAAATTTTAACAATTGTGCGAAATTTTAAAGTAATTTAGAAAACAAGAGAATATTTAAGAATGCAAAGAATGTGATATCCAGAATCTAAAGTAAAAGGGCTCGTAAAAAGAAGCCAAATTTGCGAAATCTAAAAATTTTACAAAGTAAGGGTATGCGGAATAAAGTGAAGGAAAAGATAAGAAATCAAAGGATGGATCTTATAAAAGGAGGTATCTTATGAAAGCGCAGGACGACTTCACACAGAGACGAAGCGGTATCATCTTCCTTTACTTTCTCGCTTACGAGCACATGAATGAGTTTGTAAGGTAGTTACATATCGAGACAAAGTATTAATAGTTTGTATCAAATTCAACGACAATTCCGAGATGTAGATTATATATTTCAAAAAATATTAATTGAAATATATATACACATTTAGGATTTTTAACAAAATATTCGAAAACATTGGTAATTTTTCTTTTTAACTTTAACTTCGTAATGTTTAATTTACTATTAAAGGTTTATATCCCGAGCATGTTTTCTTTATCTCATTGTGAGATTCTCGACCGAGTTTCAGGAAGGAACGCAATTTTGCCGAGTGTTTCTTTGCATTTCGCGCAACGATAGATAGCCGGACGAATGGACGAATGGACCGATCGGTCAGCCGTCGAGATGGCTTTTTATCAGCCCGTGCGATCCGAAGGTGCGGTCGAGATGTATCGACAGCGGTTCGAGAGATCCGCGAGGATAAAAGAGGAAGCTCGTTCTCCGAGAGATACGACTGCACTTTTAATCCTGAGTGTCTAATCCTGTGAAGACATGTATCGAGTTTCGCGTTTTCGTAATTTATTGGCAACTAGCAAGAGCTAGTCCGTGCTTTCTTATAAATAACTGTAACGCACGGTATTACTTGAGAGAGAAAATTGTTGAAAATCTTTACAGAAACAAAGAAAAGATCCGACCTATCCGACCTATCCGTTCTGCGAGAAAAAGAGAAATGTGATCAGAGTTAATCGTTTTGAAGAATAAAAGTGAATCTTTAATGCCACTTATAAAATAAAAATGGAATAATATAATAACTGACATGTACTTAACATTTTTTTGCACACATACATATATACACATTATCTATCATGGTTTCATAACGGAAATTTTATTATAATTTACGTCGAGTATCGACGGATTAATTATCCATCAATTTCGCAAATATCGAAAATTGATGTACAACGCAACGAACACGGCGCGTAATTAAAACCGTAATTTAATATAGAAGAGTCTCTTTGTCGAGGGATTCAAAGCGCTGGATAATATATGTGATACTATTACGTAATCGAACGAATATATTTCAAACGCAACACCGATTTAATGCAAACGACGACCCGTTATGGAAATGCGATGATGTATGAAACTATAACTGACTGTTCGACCATTATCAAATGGTTATTACAAAAATACTTGCTGAAAAATTATCGTCTCGTTTCACGCTCTTTCGAACTTCTTTTTTTGTATCCAATGAATAAAGTATGTATGTAGTACGTGTATACGTAAACAAAAGGTGTATTGGAGCATTTGATATCAG
The DNA here is from genome assembly GCF_047496725.1 of Anoplolepis gracilipes. NCBI lineage: Eukaryota > Metazoa > Arthropoda > Insecta > Hymenoptera > Formicidae > Anoplolepis > Anoplolepis gracilipes. Next base: position 1,487,287 of record NC_132978.1, on the reverse strand, counting down.
TGAAGTCGCGTGCAATTTAATCGCATCGCGTTTAAACAAATTAAATTCAATTCATTCGTGTCAATCTAAATCAGATAATGGATATGGATAACGTTTCATTCGCCGACAGATTAAATATCGATAGCCCGATGATTTTCCGTGTATCGAACCGCCTGCGCACGAAACGTTCGAATTGAAACTAAATCAAGAAGATGATTTAGTGTTAATATGATGTGTCTCATACTATAAATAAATTCTATCGTATATTTATGGCAAAATAAATCCGTAAATTCGATAATCCTAGAAACGAAAGGAAACCGAAAAGTTGGAAGGTTAACCCTCCCAAGATAAGAACTCATAGATCTTCTAGGATTTTCCGAGCACCCAGTGGTGCAAGGATTCAAGGATTCAAGGATTCAAAGAACAAAGTATCTAAGATCTCGAATATCAAGAATTGCAACCCATATATTCATGAATTCAACGATTTTAGTGCGATTAAAGTGTAAAGTTCTTGATTTTTAGTCATTTAAAAGGACTCAAAAATTAGGTCATTCAAATTTTTCTAATGTAAAACTTCAAAAATTAATTGGATTTGCATTTCGAGAGTCGTACAAATAATTATCCAGTACATCTTAGCACAAAAGTCTAAAAATTCAAATAATTGAAAGGTTTTCCAAAGATGTTGATTTTTAAGAATCAAGTATTCAAAGTCACAAAGACGCCGAGATCCTATCTGATTGTGAAGCTCTATCATATGCAAAGATTTAGAATATCCGAAAAATCAGATTTCCGGTATTCTCCGACAGTCCAATGTATTTTTTTCCACACCGTGGTCATTTCTACCGCGTGCATATCGATTTCTCGTTCGCCTCGCGTCGCGTCCGGCGCGCTGTTGCCGAACCAAGAGCAGTGGAACGAGAAATAAAAATTAAAAACAAAAATCGAGTGAAAAAAAAAAAAAAAAAAAAACAACGCGCGGGTAGAGAAGTGCCGGGACTACGTCGACGTGATAGAAGTGATTGATGAGTGGCGTCCAGCGATCGGCTTGAATTCCGCCGCCAATATTTTCGAGGGAAACATTGGCACCGTTATTCCGCGACGCCGCTATCGCTGGCGCGCGCCGGATTTCCCCGAGTTTGCATTTATGATCTCCCTCCAATTAGCGATCTTTGGCAGGGAACGAAAGGGACAATCGCGGCAGGAGTAGAGCAGGGACGATTTGCCGGTTCGTTACGCTTCAATGCATAAATGAGGGAACGTTCATTAAAGCGGAAACCGTTTTTTTCGGCCGTCGCTAATTGTCGACTAGCGCGCGCGTGTCCCTACCGATCGACATCGTCCATTTCCCGCCCATTTTTTTCAGCGGTGAGCGGCGGTGGAATGTTTTTCCGAGGAATGCAGCACCCTTTTACTCTATGTAGATACTGAATTCTACATCAACAGTTGACATTTTTAGGATTTTATAAAAAACTCTTTGATGCATACATGTTATTTGTCAATAATGTGTAGAATATGCTGGATTATCACTTTTTCCGCTTTGTAACAAAAGTACACTAATTTTTATATTATTTAATGTTTTTCTCATAATTAATTATGAATTTTGAATTTTTATTTTCTGAGCATTCCTCATAAAATATATATGCAATTCACGTAATAAATGTGTTTACAATGTTATTACGCATCTATCTAATTTATCTATTATTTTTCTTTTTCTCGGTGTATCTATGTTTCTTTATATATCGTTTTATTAAGAATTATAATAAAAGCAAAATGTTTTGAAAATTTGTCCAATTTGTGTCATTTGCTTATCGGATATCTTACTAAATGCTTAATAAATACACGACGTAATTGCATCATAACAAGCCGAGTATGACGAATCGCGCAAGGGCGATGAACTAAAGTTTATTACGAAACTCATAGCCACCTTGAATTTACGATATGGATTCGTTAGGATCACGGAATGGCATATAAAAGGTGAAACGACGAACGTTACTGAGATTGAGAAAACGGGAAACGGGGTGGTACATTTTACCTCCAAAGCCGCGTTATTCTCACACATAACCGTTCCGAATAATGTCAGATACGGCCAAAAAAAGCCCCTTCGTTCTTTCAGCTTAATTTTCTCTTTTCTTTACGTACAAATATTCAGAAGAATGTATCGCGATTAACAAAAAATATGATGTTTTAACATGCTTCATATAACAAATTCCTTGAAGCTCCATTAAGCGCTTTTAATGTGCAGTTATATGTACATGTTACATTAACAATATTTAGCTAATGATTTCCTAAATTGGTTTGTTAATTTTTCATTCCTTCTATTTTTTAAGAGATATGCGATATAATCATCAATACTGTATGTTGCATTGATGATTATCGCTTTTTCCGCTTTATTATACAACATTTTGTATAATTTATTAAAGCGCTTTTCTCATACACGGTTATGAATTTTAAAAAACTTTTTTGAGTATTTTTTATAAATATATAATTCATATAATAAATAAATTTATAATGTTACATTTAGGCATCTAATTAATTTATTATTCTATTTTTATTTTTCTTGCTTTAGCTTTTTTCTCTCGGTCCCTATGTTTTTTCGTACGTGCTTCGTTTAATTAAGAATTATAATAAAGATAAAAACTCTTTTTTAAATTTTAAATCCGTCGTTTTCTTTTTAGATATCTTTTAAACGGATAATAGATATACACACATGATGAGTGTATAAAAATTTCTCACAATTCAAAAAACTTCAGTCTCGAAAAGTTGATAAAAAAAATATATAATCTAATTATTATTTCATAGTTTTATATAGAATGAAATTAGGTGAAAGAAATGAGCAACAACCCTACCTAACCAGACGAGTAATGCAAGATGAGAAAGATAATAATGTAATGACTAATCCACAATTTGCTAATCAGCTTATAAAAAAGAATTAACGCAATCTCGACGATGTATTTTACACGCATCGGCAAGTTTCATGATTTATAATGGAAATAATTCTTGGCTTTTGCATGCAAAATATCGTCGAGAAACATGCTGACTGGTAGAGTTGTGACGCCGTTACGGATGCCCAGGTTCGTCGTAATAAGTTTCGTCGTTATGCAAATGGCCCAGCCCATGACTCACAAAAAGCCGGTAATTTTTCCGCGCACCTGGAATTTGGGCGGGGCTTTTTTTCCAGCGAGAATAGAGCCGTGCGCAAGGCCAAATAAAGAGTCCCGTTCTCGGCAAAAATAATCTAACTCTCGCGGTGAGAACGTCAGATATACGTCTCTCGACTCTAAACGCGTTTTTACAACGAACTAGATTACACCGCCGTTTGCAACGGTGCCATTTCTTTCGTAAAAAGCCAAGTATTTATGCACGCACGACATGCGCTTTCACTTCAATCTTCTTTAACTGAGCCGTATATGATGTACATAGACACACATTACATCTTCCACAAGCAAGGGAGAGGAAATTATTTTTTATATTGAAGTAATTCGAAAAAAAAAACGGAATTTTTCCAAAACGCGCTACTTTCCAAGCAACGGTGCGATATATCGAAAATTGAATTAACCGACCGTATCGTGAAATGAAAAATTTCCATCTCAGCGCCTAGTTTTCCATCGAAATAATTCGGGGAATAGCAAATCCAATTAAATCAAATAAAATTAAAAGCTGTGTACATATTTGCTGTCAATGTTTACTCTGCGACTCATTTTGTATATACGTTCCATCGCGATGGATGGGGTAGGAGGGACTTACGCCCCGATAAACGTTTATGTTAATTTTCTTCCGTCAAAGTGTGATATTCCGGCTGTCCCCGCCACACCGCACGTGTTACACGTCCGGCACGAAATTAATTACGGCGACACGCGAATTTCATTCTCACGCGTCGACCGACACCGCTAAACGATAATGCGTGCATGCGCACGCGCATGCAATGTGACATAATTAATTACGGATTTACGACGATCTGTTACGAGTCATTTGTCCGGCAAGCTGGATTTACGCGTGTCCGCGCCCGCACATCGCATCCACACCATCATGCCAGCAAGGGTTCAATTTTGTAGCCGCAATTTCGCCTATCATAACCGTGACATCTAAATAAAATGTGTAGATTGCATCAGGGATGCATTTTCTCGCCTATAGATTCTTCGTCAAATTTGAATTTAGGATAATTGTATAATGGAAAATTCACTTGTAATGAAAATATCTTCTTATACGATATTTTTAATTCCTTCGATAATTTTTAATATTTTTTATAATAGCCTTTCGTTAAGATTTTGTATAAAAGATTTCGTATAAGGGTATTTACGATAAAGCGCCATCGCTTTTTTTAAATTGACTTTTTCGAGCTCTGGCATTTCTTTCAGTCGAGATCTCACCAAGACCCATATTTTTTCGGCGCCGGAACTGAATTCGATTCTCGATATCGTGTCCGATTCCTCGCCAGATTTATCGCGAATAAATTGCGCTAGGAGTCGCGGTATGTACATGCATATATGCAGTGCACACATGCGCAAACACACGTCGGGAAAAGTCTCACCGCATTTTCCGAAAAAGTCCAAGATGCGTTTTCGTGCCGCGCACGCGGAAATCGTGCGGCTGCTCGTAAAGTCGAGCAGGAAACTTGTCGCGAAAGTCGTTCGCAAGAGCTCGACTTCCGTAAAACTCGCTCCTTTCGCTTCCCTCTCCTTGCTCGCTCTTTCCCTCACGCTTTCGGCAACAAGACTCGTATGCAACAGTCGGGAAGACGGTCCGCAATTTTCCGGACGAGCACATTCCGTCGTACGTTTCTCGATTATAAGCACGACGTCGCGCTTTATCGTACACGTGCGCGTTTTACTTTGTGTGTGTATATGTGTATATATATTTGTGCGTGCGTATGGAACACGTATATGCCGTACTCCAGCGTGATCTACGGCAAATGAAAGTTTTGAGAATGAATGTAGGACCGCGTGCACGTCCGTCGCGTAATGATATTTCGCGCAGGAAATTCGAAGAATGACGAATGTCTCTTCACCGACGGCGTCGTTATGGTATTTTCCGCCGTATATGTGTTACGTACATATACGTGCACGGCGTACATACATGGAATATCGGAATAATTAGATTTTCTACCGATGAATACAAAGTACCATCTTCGTTGCTTTATCACAATCATATCACATTTCAACTAGAGATTATTTAAATTAAAAAATTTCTTCGATCAAAAAAATTCATATAAAATATTTGAATAATCAAATCGTAAATATAGTTTATATATTTTAGTAGTTAAACACAAAAAGTAATTTTGGACTTTTAAACTTTTAAATCGCTCTCTATTAATCATGTCCTCAGAAACTATCGTTAAAATATTTCCAGATTCATTTGTACGTGATTCTATTTATACTTTCATAAACATAAAGGCTTGTGTTTTTTATTTATTAACAACTATTCACAATATTCAGCTCGACGCACGATGCAGTTCAACTTTGTCTCGATATAATTATGCCAGTACAAATGATCGTACCACCTATCTTACGATGCTTGACTCACACAAATGTAAAAAACAAAAAGTATCAGTTTAGTCAACGACTTTATTTAAACTCACTGATTGACGAGCGTGGGTCTAACGAGAATTTGTCGTCGACCGTCAATCAACGATCAATCAACAAACCAACGCCTATGGCCAGCAATTCGCCTCGCGACTCGAGTTAGAATCGACATTCGTGGCATCGTCGTGTAGCCGCATTCGCTTTTGTCCGGCAAACGCAATGCGCTGGATAGATAGGAAGCTGCGGTCGCGACTCGAAGTCGAATCCGGTCAATCGAAGTTCTATAGTAGTTAAATGTAGTAGTTAAACGCATAGTCGACGCGACGCCGTCGTTTGCTATCGCGTTATGCAATCGCATAACTAACGTCGAGCTTCCGCGAGACCGGTCAATTTCAAGCAATTTTCATCCCTCATTCAGCGCAATTTCGCTCAAGGTTAAATCAGACGTAGAAATTGTTACCGCGCTCTAGTTTTTTCCCCAATTTTGTAACAGTTTTCGAAATTTTACGGAATTGTTTTTTTTTTTTTCTACACAAGTCATGTATGTATGTATGTATCCTATTATATAAGCTCGGGCTGTTTTTATTTTAGAAAAAAAAAAAAAAAAAAAAAAAAAAGAATGAATGAAAAAAATTTCGCTCGGTACAGAGAGTAAGATTGCAATGCGCGACATTGAGCTTTATAGGTTTTGCAGTTTTACGACAATCCAATCGTCGAAAAAAGCGAATGGAGGGCGGTTCTCTTGTTCAAGCGACGGAGTGAACCCGTGCGGCATAGCAAGTTTGATCGGCGAAACAATTTCGGCGTATGCCGGATGTATGGAAGCGACCGTGCGTGCCGGCGTGCGTGTACGCATTGTGCTCGAGACCGTGGATAAACGCGCGACGTATTGCGTCGCGTCGGATTCGCGCTCATGCACATATACATGTGTGCACGCGCGCGCGCCGATTAATCGGTCTCGCCTCGAGTCGGCGAACTAATCTGTTTACAATGTACACGGTCGAATCTAATGGCCGGGCGGGACCGATCGGGCGACACGCGATACACGATTATATTCCGGAAGTTACGCCGTGTCGCGTCCGCGCGCAGCCTCCGCGGAAAATCGAATCGCGTCAACCCCGGCCGCATCCACCTCGTTATTATCGCGCGAAGCAGAATCGGATTAATAGCCGACGGTCGGATAGCCTGGCCTGGACGCCGAGTTGAATACAATTATGCGCGACGTGCATCGTGTGGTTGCGAATGTAAGAGAATCCAATATTCTAAATAAATAAAGTACAAACACCTTTATGTGTACAAAAGAATAGTGGAGTAAATTCGAAAATAAATAGGAACATTTCTGAAATTAAATAATATCCTAAATCCTAAATTATATGAGCTTTGTATAGATGTCTGGCTAAAAAAGTTTCCAAGATTGAAAAAATCAAGAAAGAAAACTTAAGTCAAATAAATTAAAAGTTGAAAACTCACGCACGCGCTTCGATATTTTGTTTTATTTCCATTAAATTATGCCAGCAACGTTAATAAAAATATCTCTTCTGAGCTTTCTTCATTTTTTATATTATTTGAATTAAGAACTTTCTTACTAATTAATATTCCAAATAGATTCAGCAGCTTTATCTAAATATTATTAAAAATGACAAAAAAGTAAGAAAATATTTCTATCAATAATTAAATTATAAAGGCAATTTAAAAAATACTAAATTATATGTAAACCTTAATAATTGTATAAAATTATATTAATATTATATTAATGTAAATATTACTGTAATCACACAAATAATCTAAGATGCCGATGTGATTTTAAACAACTAAATAAAAAAATTACAAGATTTAAAAACATTGTTGATAAAATCGTATAATTCTTTGATATCTTTGTCATTTTTTTACATTTTGAAAATTTTCTTCGTACCTCGTTCGTGTCAACACAAATTCGAATGATTTAAGCAAAGCTGACGAAAGGAAGGTAATTTCCGAGCTGTGCCACACATTGAATTAACCGACAGCATTAATATTTACGAGAAAAGTGAACAAGAGAACGGAATATTATCGTAACAATTATAACTCGCTCGCCCACGTGTTTTCACTTAAACCACGTCTGTCGCAAAATTCGTATGGGGGAGAGAGATAAAATAATAATTTATATCATGTAGACATTACGACACAATAATAAACATTCTCTTCTCTTCCTAGCACCATCCGTTGTGTATTCAAACAATGTATTCGCGCAGAAGTGTTGTTTTCGCCTGTTTTCGCGACGGGTTCATGTGGATGACTTTTACGCGTCATTATTATACGCGCCTGGTTAATTAATTAGACGGCGATCCCGTGTTCGTAAAGTTTATGCTCTCCTCGGCGATTTCGCGAGACCGAACGGCGCAAACAATCGCCCGGATAGTTATTTACGGTATTTCTTGTTCAGCCGCGACAGTCGCGCGTGCAACGCTAGTTATTAATTAGATATCCGCCACCGTCGCCGCCATCGTCGTTTCCTTCTCTCCCTTTGTCACACGTTTTCACGACACTCCTTCTCCAATACGGCGTTCTTTAGCGACCTGAATTTGCGATTTACGGCGAGCAACTTTGGTAACTTCGTTTATTTTGCGCGCATGAAATCGTAGATTGCCACTAGGATCGGCAATTCTCCGCAAGATCGTGACGCCAGATTCTTGTGAATTATCCATTTATCTTCTTTCAACTAATTTCCACTCGATCTAAATGTTATAATCGTAATAAATTCAACGTAAACGTCTGCAGAAGCAAAAATGTTGTATATATTAATGTCAGGCATCATGAAATATATATAGCCAATATTACCGTTTATTTTTCATATTTCGAGTCATTATCGATTAAAATTATTTGCTAATATTAAATAAGTCTTTAATTATACTCAAATTTAAATTTTTTGCAGAAGTAAAATTATTTTGATAAAAATGTTATTTCGTAACATATTCTCATCTAACGCATTTCCTGTAAATTCCATTACGGAAAATTTTTCATTAAATTATATCACTGGCAAATATTATATATTATAATCTTTTAATTACATAAAAAATTAAAACTATTTTTAATTATATAATATATTTCATTTAAATACTAACGATATGAAAAATTGATCAATATCAAATATAGAGAATTAGGACTGTCTAATTATCTCTTAACAAAAATTTATAGAATAAATTATAAGTTTATATAAAAAATTATAAATATCTTTTAATTCTTTTTAGATATAAAAAAACAAAGTACATAAAAACAATTGTATTAATTCTTGGCTTAAAGTTAAATCACACCATAAGTTCGTGAAGAAAATATTTAAGCGTACGTAAAGTCTTATTATTAAACTAAAAATATACTTAAAAATCATTTTCTTTTCAATATTACTATTTATGCATTTTTCGCAGTGTAATCTGCATGGATCTTTCTTCACATTCCCCACAACGCAACGCGAATTTATTCTCATTAGTGTAGCAACAAAATGATGTAAACTATAATGTACGTGGCAGTTTACATCTAACTACATCAGCGAGATAAGTCAGGTTGCAAATTATACGCTTATCTTTCTTTAGAGCAAGTATTCTGACAAGTTGTTTAAGCCCCGTCCAAACAGATTGATTGATTACTCGTGCAGCCGCATAATTATTATTAGTAGTGTATACGTATTATTAACTCGAGGGTTTCGCAACTTATTCTATCGTAGTAATGTAAGAGCACATAAGAGCTCGTCGCAAAACACGCTCTGCGTTTTCACGGTAATAAATAATCGTACGGGTCCGGCCGCGAACATTTATCGCGAACTGTGATTTGTGGAGGGCCACCACTGGAAAGGGAGGGGGGGGGGATGGAGGCGACTGGTCGAGAAATCATTTTTGCCGGCCGGAAAAACTGTTTTTTATACTCTTTGCAAGATTCATTTCGCCTAATCGATTTTCCACTGACAGCTCCGCGACCGTGCGCATTTTTATCTTGCCGACGAGACTTGGCGGATATAAATACGCGGCGAGCATTTTATTTTTCTTTTCGATTAATTCACGTGGCGGACTTTATCTCAGCGGAAATTTTATCGCGGGTTCACCGCGATAATTCACGCCGGAGACTGGAAAGTCACGATAGACAGGCTACATTGGAGCGGTTTGCTTTTGCTTTGCTTTCATGGATTGTAGAAATTAGAGGCGGCAAAAAAATAATAGAAACTTCCAATATCGATTGATTGAACAAAGTAAAGAAAAACTTTACATTTTTTTTTTTTTTTTTTTTACTTTTTGGCAAAAGCAATTATTTTCTCAAAAACATTATTAATACAATTCATTTTTTTTTTAATAATCTCAATTATCCAAAGCAATGAATATACATATAAATAAGAAGTCCCTCTAGTTAGTTATTTCCTCTCTTATCATTCACGTGATAATTATTTTTCAGAGAAACACCGCTTATATTGACTGCCGATTGACTTCTCTGTTGTTTCGAATAATTCATTCGGGATAATTACGGTGAATCGTGCAGATTCGTTTTAAGTAACGGTCATCTACGTTAAAAGCACGCGTGCGCGGTCGCGATTGCGGACACGTCCGTGTGGTCGCGCATGGATGTACCGGAGGCACGGACCGTCCGGTAATGGGCGAGCGGAAAATAGCTTTCCGGTGAATGAACACGCGCTATGCCCTCTCTGCATTCCGTCCCGGACGACGCGACGATGAGAAGCGTCGTCGTGTGACCGAACAGATCGTTAACCACGTGACACGGACGATGCACGTCGACCCACTTCCTTCCGTTTCCTCCGCCGCGCTTAGAGCACACCCTGCATCCTATTTCCTTCCGCCTCATCATATAAGCTCGCCCTCCCAGCTTTCGACAGTTTCCCCTGCCTTGTTGACGGTGAAATTTGAACTTTTTCAGTCATCAATTTGTATTATAATTAAGAAGAAAAAATCTTTAATACATAATATATTTAGTACAAGTACAAAAATATCTCCATAAATAACGAATTAAATGAAAGTTTATCAATTAAAGTTTCTCTTATCGTTAATGCAAATTAATTAATTTTTAATAAATGTGTAAGAATAGGGAAATGTTTAATATTATGATAGATTTATTTTTAGGTGTAATTTCCAGCCAAACAATATTCAAGTCAATTATTAATCATGATTGCGTTAGTTGCTTTTGAAATGGATGCTCGTAAATTTATGCTTAGAAGTTTTGGAGATGAGTGATAATAGATAATATATCTTAAAATTGCGCGCTTGAAATTTTCACGCGCACGATGGATTATTAAATTCTTCGATTAGATAGAAGTGAGGACACACAAAAAACCCGACGTCGAACTCGTGCTCGTACAACGGATGATCCGTGGCCAGCCACAGGTGGGCAATGCCGTCTATCCCTTCCAACCCTTCTTTTGTTTTACCTCGATGATCCCTCGCGGAGTCTTATCCGTGAGATATTTAACCGTTCAAGCGGAGTTATTAGGGTGCCAATAATCTTGATTTTTCACAATTCTTTTCTTTCGCTATAAAAATAAAATCAAATAATTGGATTTGACGTGTTCAATGTGTTTTCAACTTTTGAAAATCTCTAAATATTATTTAAAATCCTGACATCTCATTAAAAAAATAATGAAATATATAATTAATTTCAAATTAATTTTAAATATTTCGACATTATGATGTTGCTTTCACATAGTTCTGACATTTTACGGACATGTTCAAGATAAATCGAGGGTAACGATAACCTATCTTTCGATCAATTTAGACTTCTGAGTGTTCTATTATGCACGTTACAACGCAAACTCGAATGAGCGAGCGCGGGACTGTGTCTGACGAAGTACACGCCGTTACCACTGCCGCCGACTCGAGTCTGACGTTGATAGATTCGTCGTTGTACCATTAGGCAGGATAGACTGCGCAGTTATGGGATGCTTTATTACTATAATGGCCGCCCATTTTCCCGATGAACGATCCGAGTTCGCCTACGGTTACGTGGGATACGACTAGCGATGTTCAAAAACATCGAGTATCGATACCATTAGTCATGCTACGCTTGAAAAATGCGTATCGATACTATCAAATTTCTTTACATATCGCATTTTAAAACACAAACACTTATATACATCAAATAGTATGACTCACTTATTATTTAAAAAATAATAATCGATGCGCCTACAATCACTGCATATTCAAATATAAGTATAAAGTGTGTTGAAGAAAATATTTTACAAATACTGCTCGCTTACGTTTATTATTTGTTATGTAAAAGAGTTTTTAAAAGACGGATTTTCGTGTATATTAATTTTGAAGATTTGTTAATTTGATTTCTCGAAAATCTAAAAAAAATCATATTAAACTTGAATTATTAATAAATTTTCAGTTGTGTTAAATTCTCTTTGAAAATTCCGACTATTTAGTTGTCTTCATTTATACGAATCTTTTTATACTGTAACAAAAACTACCTCTCAATGTAACGATGTCAACATCTGCAAAGCACAATCAAATATATGAAAAACTCAACTGAATTGAAAATCTCGACGAATTGAAATAATCAGAGAATACAATTGTCACTTCGATTACATGAATAATTCGGCTTCAGCTGTTTCGATTGGTTTATCGATCGTTCGTTAATCAAATATCGACGACCCTAGATGAAATGCATTTGTGAAAATTTTGTCATGCGAATTTTTTCTTTGTGACAAGATAATTAATTTTACCTTGTTGTAATTTTATATCGTTGATCAAAAATGATAGGCATTTGATTGGCCACTGCTTTTCGCAAAAACATTTTAAATTATTGAATTTCTGTGACACAAACTGCGCTTTTATTGTAATTGCGGCTTTTTGATCATACAAATTAAACGTTGCGGTTGTACTATACGAATATTTGTTTTTAATTTTTTTTTTTCGGGAGCAGCGACCGATATTGGTCGTTCACTAGTGAATTATATAATTCTCTCGAAAAATTATATTGTCTCTAATTTTTCGAACGTTCTCTCTATGTTTGATTCTTCATTTCGGTTGAATTTTATTATTATTATTTTTTTTTTTTTTTTTTTTTTTTACGTAATCGTATCTAACTTTGCGGTGAGGCGCTAAAAAATATTTGTATATTATTGAAAAATATTGGCAATTGCCTATGAGCTATCCAATTAATCTATTTTGTGTGTGTTGTAATTATATCTCAATATATAACATATCACTTTCATCATACGTCATCAATATTTGATATAATGCACATGATACCGCGTTTTTCGCAGATACCTATTACGCGTCATATGATATGTTCGTTGCACACGTTGAGTTCAACCATAATTGCTATTCGTGCGCGTTGTTTGGCACGAGGAAATACGAGCAATGCTGCCATTTGGAATCTATCCAAAGTTGTTATCAAGATCTTTGCCATTGTATTCGCTATTATAATATGCGCACGATCATGCAAATCTCGCATCTTTCAAGTAATTGTATTGAAACGCAATGCCCCGAAAAATGTTATTTTATTTAATTTTTATTCTATATCTGAAAAAGTACTATCTGATGTTAAATTTTAACATCAGCGTTCAACGTTTGTTTAATACAGAAAAACATGCGCACTGTATAATTTAAAGTAATTAAATTTTTATACAAAATATGGAGTTCTAAAATAGCGGGATTCTGGAGGTATTATTATACGTTACATACCTCTCGAAACCGTTTGTCGGGTTAAAATTACGAACCACAGCAAAATTTGATAAACGAGTGGGCCGAGAGGTCGAATCAAATTTCATTTAGCCGCGACATTTTATGCGTCGCCGACGCCAAGTCATAACGAAAGCGCGAGGAGAAGCCGACTAACGAGAACAAATTTTTATTTCGCGTTCGTCTCTACCCGCGAAGATAAACTCGTTTTACAGGCGGGAGAAACAGAAAAATCCGGACGGCGCCGCATTATTTTCTGACGAAAGTTGTGTACTGTATGATGTAGGTGAAGTGGCGGTTAAAAGTTTATCTCATCGTCGGAAATTTGTTGCTAGACTGCTGATTGCAGTTATCAAATTGTGTATGTCAGTCGTTTCTTATAAAACAGGATATATCTATCACAATTATATATTCAATGTATATATAAAAACAATGTATAACAAAAACTAAGTAGATAAAAAAATATTCATTCATGGCATTCGGTTTTTGTCCAGAAATCAATTTAAATTATATATTCGTAAATTATAGTATATTTAAAAAAAAAAATATTGAGCTTAAAAGTTTTTATTAATATAAATTCTTTCATATAAATACATTTAAAACTTTTTAAACTATTTGTTTGCCGAAAATTTAGTTTATTTATGGCAAACCGCATAAGAATTCTTTCTGTTCTATAGACACCATAGGTATGTACGGGGAAATGTAAACGTTACAGACTAACACAGCAGGCAACGAGAGCTGATTTCTCCGATGTCAGCTGTCACGCGTAGTTCGCTGGCAAATGTCAGTCTCTGAGATAAACAAAAGGGGAATGACGCGGTTGCGTCGGACAACAGTTGCATGCGTCACGTGCATCCATAATACTCCTTGCAGCTGCATAGATACGTTACCGATCTGCGAATAAGGCTATTCTGCATTCGTGTAGGAAACGTGCGATCTCGATAAACGCACGGCTGAAAACTAACGTATAAGAGACATTTCTTCTCGAAATATAATATATATATTTTAACAAAATAAAATTCTCAAATATAAACGTACGATAACAATTAAAAAAAATCTTTTCTAGTAATCGTAAAACAAATTCACGAATTTTTACACTCTTTTTCGAAATGATTAAAAAGCAATTACAAGAATGTACGACCAGCATCGTGGAAATCGCTTGATTATAATTTGAGGGATATTCTCTCACGTAGATTAATAGATGAGACTCACGTGGTTAGCTAGACAATCGAGATCCCGTCGCGAATTCCTCGCGGCTGCGTCGGTGGCGATTAACCGTCGGACTAATGCCAGATGCCCGCATATAACGCCGGACGCGAGGATAATACCGGATGCAACCGAGCGGGCCTGATCGGACGGGCAGCCGTAAATAAACGGATAACGATAGCTCTCGTATCTCGGCAGCGAGGGCGAGCAGACGTTCCACCGATTCGCGCGCGTTACGCATCCGAACGTTGCACAACGGATCGGACGGCCACAGTAATTTCACAGAAGAGAATCGTCCAAAGTGGGAAGGATATTGACGGAATCACGGGGAATAACAGCGATGCACGCCGGTGTGAAAGACGTTTAGATTTTCGTCATTCTCGTATGTTATCCCATGTTGCTTCGCATTCAAAAACGAGTTGCGATATATGATGTGAGATTACAGGAGAAAGAGGTATAATATTTTTTTTTAAATATTTATTTGCAAATAAAGCAAAACAAAATTCATATGAAAATTTACCTTTTTCTAATTATCTTAGTTTAATTTCTCATTAATTTTATTTTATACGAGAAATGTGCTATCGCCCTTTTGTTTTGGATGTTAATTTGAAAATCAATCTTAACTGTTTTAATATTCAATTACGTAATGTAACGCATCCGTCATATTCGTGGAAACAAGATATCTTTTTATAATATCAAAATAATCGAGACAACATGAAATACAAATGTCCCATGTGAAATGTTACATGCGAACATGTTACAACACTCTGCAAAGGGTTAATATGAGCGCAAGGCTTTTCCATTTTACCCTTTTACTTTCGAGCCCGCTCGCTTAAGCAAGCACTAGCTGCTTTCTGCGTGTGCATGTTTGCGTGCGCAATCTTGCCACTGGTGCATCCATGCATCGCGCCAGCTATCGAAATCGAATTAACGTCCCTTTACGTTCGCTTAAGGACACTTCAGGCCGGCAATCCAAATTGTTACGCCACGGCTCAAAGCGTCGCACGGGCCCTTGAGCAGGGCCCGCGTTCTCTGTACGATCACTGAAGCGAAAACGACGTCCCGCGCTAATACACCGCGCTAACTTTCGGGAAATGTAATTGCTGATATTGCTCATCGTATTCCCGGATGACTGCTTAGCACGACACAGTTTCGATTAAAATTGCACGGTTAATATAAAAAAGAAATTACGATCATATTGCAACACATTGCATATTATTTGCGAAAGCTCGTTATTATTCCTGTGAATGAAAAACTGTAACTTATGACAATGAAAATTCTCAATAGTCGCATTAAAATTAAAATTGCAAAATGTCTTTCTTCGACGAGTTAATCCATTCGAATTTTCTGAATTTTCTGAATTTTCTTATATCGCGATATTACTTAAATTCTATTTATTATTATTTTGAAATTTTTAGATACTTAAAATATCGTTTTATTTTCCCGTTTAATTTTATATCTCACATGTAAGAAATAATTTTCAATCCTTACAAAGAGATATGTGAGATTTCTTTTTTTACAATTGATTCCGAGTCATTTTTCAGAGATTGATTGCTCCACAAGCTGAAATTTCTAACAGGCTAAAGTTTCTTCGTCAAAATCGTGTTTGCCATTAGTTCTCTCGGAACTCATTATTGGCTTTATTAGCAATACAGGCCGACGTATTGGCAATCCTGAACGTTTCATTTGGCAAAAATATTAACCGCCCACGATTATTTCCAGCTATTTACTTCCGTGTGGCGTGGTCAAGGCAAGTAATTAAAACTCAATCTGTGAATTTCTGTTGCTCCAATTTATATCGTGGCAGCGATATAAATTAAAGCCTACTCCATTCAAAATATTATAAAGTTTTTTAAGTGCTATTAAAAAAACGATTTTCCTTTGCAGATAGATTAGAAAAAGCTGGAAAAATGATATCACTATAGCAAAATTATTTTATATTTGTAATTATTTTTACAGGTATTTCTCATTATTGATTACTTCAAACTTGTTAAGAAAAGATTAATTTTTCAAAATAAAAAAATTAACCAAAAAAATAATATATATAAAAAAAAGATATATTATTGAAAGATAGATTTGTTAAATCGATTATTTCTTAGTTATTTCGAATTTGCCTTTTCATTTCGGTTTCAAACGCATGAGTAATCAAATAATTATTTATAGCTTATTATATCATACTTACTACATGTTCATACACCGATCATTACACCATGTTGTCTGTAATATCGCTTAACGTTTATGAAAGTTTAATAACGTTTACAACTTTGTTCTCGCTATTCAACGTTATCAGATATCGCTGCGCTAACTTTTTAATGGATAATGAACCTGTTATCGTAGCCCAATCGCCATTTAAATTTATTGGTTAATTACATGAACTTTATTTTCCGTTCGATTATTATCGTTATCCTAAATTACACTGTTTTCCCTAGAGCAGTTAATTGTGTTAATTTCAAAACGCGTATTTCTTTAGTTGCTTTATAATAGCTGTATATGGTAAATAAACATGTGCAAAATGTATATTAAAAGCTAGCACAGCAAAAATTAATCATTTGAGCTTGTTTAAGAATACTTTAAATACTCTTAAATATACATATATATTAATATATATATATATATAGCAGAACAAATTCTTTTAAATATAAATGTGTGAATATTATAAAATTAATTATTTTTATATATTACAATATTTAATTATATTATTTACAAATACGATATGCATTATAATATATTATTTATCTATATAATTATAATAAATTATAATAAATTATTCCGTTATCCGATTATTTCGAATTTGGAATATTTAAATTCCTCGCTTCGAAAAGAGAAAAAAAGAAAGGAAGATACTATTGCTCTAAAAGCATTTTCCTTTAAGATGACTGAGAGACTTATGAGGATCGTTCTTGTCTAAGGGCGCATGGATGGGGCGTCCGTTATTCGAACGAGTTCGAATGAAATTCCGATCGCCTGCCTGCAGCCTTTGTCCTGAAAGTGATCTCGCCTTATGTGCTTTTCGGAATTTATCGGAATAATCACATTCATTCTTGCTCCGCGTGGTGATTGGCAAAAGAGTTGTTACGATGGTCGATATTCAAAAAATGCAACGCGTGCTTATGCTAAATATTTGTATCATGGCCAAAAAGTGCTTACTCGCACAAAATTCTCGACCTTTAATCGATCATAAATGTATAGAATGTTTCAAACTCAATGATTTTCTTTCTAATGACGAATACCAATTTACAAATTTTGAATTTATCCAGGCATAAAAAAAGCAAAACTAAAAATAATAACTCGATAAAACTAAGTAACCGATACTAATAAAATATTAATAATAAATCTGTATAAATTTGTGTGCTTTGTAATACACATACCAATAAATTCATTTACTCTGCTTTTGAATCGATATTCTAATATTTTTTTAATATAACGACTTTGTGAGATAGTAATATTGCTCGCTGACTGTTTCGTATCGTGACGCAGCTATGTTTCGCAAACATGCGAGTCATCGCTATTATCAACTATCAGCAGACTGATACTCACAGTGCACTCGCAGCTTCCATCGGTCCTCGATACCGGCTTCTGGTAGCTTCGGATTCTCAGCACGACACACCAGGAACTTTCCCTCGTCCTCCACCGTCGGTGTGAATTGCAGCAGGCTCATACCGTCCTGCAATTGCGAATAGCAATCATTCATCTTGGCTATTCCATCAGGATAGTGATTTGCAGAAATTTGTACGAAACTTGCTTCGCGCTTATTAAACAGAGATATGTATAGTCCAAATTTTTCATCATGTATTCTTTTTAATAGATTATATTTCAGGTATAATTTTCAGATATGATTTTTTTCCATATTAAAATAACAGAAAATATAAAAATAGTGTATATATATATATTATATATACTTGCATTTTTTATTTGTACTAATAATGAAACGTAGAACAACAAGGTATGCGAAGCATTTTATTTAAAAAACAATCAGAAAGTTAATAAGGTTCTACATATATGTGAAAACACAAATTTTAATTTCCCGGGCTATTAAAAATGCGTCAGTTTTATAGAAAATTAATTTTTCTCAGAAACTGATTAATGTGTACACAGCACGAATTTTTCTTGAATGTATACCAAGTATAAATAAATCTCAAGTCAGAGACTTTGTTACGATAATTTTCTCGCCTACGCTTATTTCAAGGGGATAAGAAGAGTTCAAACACACAAAATTTCAAATTGAAATTTATTTACTTAAATTATACTTGGTATATAGAAAAAAATTAGTATCAAACTTATATACTCATATAAACGCGTTCATTGTTTCAGACATACGCAACAATTTATAATCTTCTTAGAGGAATTTGAAAATCTTAAATTTCAATAATAATCTTCGGTTTGAAAATGTGTTATTTTTTATCCAACATTTTTTCCTCGCCATTCAAGAAAATTATTTTTAAATAACAAGAATACATTCATTTAAACAAATTTTCTTTGTTTAACGCAATATAATCTCATTTCAAGATTTCCATATTGAAATTAAGATATTGTCAAAATAAGAATATTCTTTTCTTCTGTGTATAGAACCAAGAAAAACCTGTGCTCTGCGCGTGTATGTGTGTGTTGATGTGTGAGTTTCAGAGAAAATTAATTTTCCGAGAAATTGACGCTTTACCGTCCTGCGTCTGACTCTTAATAGCCTGCAAAATTCAAACTACAATATTTAGGAAAACTATTATTTAAATAAAAAGCTACTATTTTTTACGCGGATTATAATATTTAATATTAATGCACTAATATATATTAAAATAATCAAATATAATTTACACGCAACGTTTGAATTATATACTACACACACACATATATATATATTTAATTACGATCTCATTATTCCATCATATTTTAGCTGTTTTATATTCTGAAAATTACCATCGTTTTCACGTGTATTATCCCATTATGAAAATTATAATCAGAACAAATCGCAACGCGCAAGAAGTGGAAGATAAACGATTTCATAACATTTCTGTGTCATTTTTCAATTTTTTTCCTCCTGCCTCCGCGATGGAAAATTGCGGTCGCGCCGCATTTTTGTTTTATCGTCTCGCATAACTAGCACCTCGCGCTGTTTACGAGACTTTAAACGCGACGCCGAATAGCCCGGTAGAGCGTACGTTTTATCGCAACAGCGAGACCGTACATTTTTCAAGCGTGAACAATGAACGCGTGAAATGTTAAAATAAATATGTGCGTTTTCGTTACCAGAAATGTGTGACCCCGTATTTCCTTTCGCGTGCGCGGTCGTGGCTGTGAAAACCCAGAACGCCGAAAAATTACGGGAGATAATGTCGTTTTATTATTATCATTTTCGGAGCTCTTTCACTTACAAAACTTATATCCGGGTCTCGCGGGTCACCGCGTACGTTATATATCTGTGATTCTTTTTTTATTTTTTTTATTTTTTTTATTACTCTCGGATTCTCTCTCGGATTTTATGACGATAATCCTTTTATCGTTTATATACGCGGCATTTCCTTTGGGAATGCCTTTGAGAATTCGAAAATTTGATGTCGAACTCTCTCGGCAATTATCTCGGGGATTCTGTCGAAAAACGCAGGAAATGTTCGCGGTTTGCGTCAGCGGAAACAATTTTTCGCTACGACAAATTGATGCGATGCAAATTACAAAATTGTACCAAATTTCGGTGACTAAATGTAACCATTTCAAAGATTCATCCCCGTTTCGTTTAATTTCCATGACAATCGACATCGCCACGAGGGAGCGTCTGTAATTCTTTCTTATTTCGCACGGATTTTGCTCTCGCTCTTTCAGTCGAGAAAGAACGCGAATACCTGATTTTCTCTTCGAGAAAAATCGACTACGTCATCGCATTAATGACGCTCCATCGGTTCCGCTCTTTCGATGAAATTTTCACTCTTATCGTCTAGGAAAAGAGGAAACGCGCCCTTCAACCAATTTTATTTCTCAATTTATACGTCGCAATGTTAAATCAGATTTTGTACATAACAAATTGCAAATTATTTATCGATGATATTATTAAATCTCGATGTTATTGACTCCTTTTTTGCTAAAAAAATATTATTAAAATCCTCGTCATATATAATTACTATTATTATATTATTATGCGCACACACATATATAAGGGATTTCATAATTAATCTTATACAACAATTAATCTTATATAATTATACATTAGAATGAATTTAAATTGGTTCATAATCACACATGCTGTGCGTTAATTTAAATACATTTTTAATGTAACACGCAGAGAGTCAATGCAAAATTAACAAGAACGAATACAAGTAACGACGTGACGCGCAAATGAGAATAATTTAATTACAAATTTGTAATATGTTGTTCTCTCTTTTTGTAAACAGTAAGTGCAATAAAAAAAATTATATAATATTTTTGGGATCATCATTAAATTACTACTTATATAATATTTCTTACCTGATATCACGGATAAATTAATTTTTTAAGTCATTATATATACAGTCGCTTCGAACTTATATTTACAAAATCCAATATACTGAGCAAAATGACTAATTTTAGCCTTCTCGCGATGGAAGAATGACAAAAACGCGGAAGGAAATCGTGAAGAATCTCGCTCTTTAAAATGACGTGTCTCAATTTCGAATACCGTATCGACGTACGTGCTACGAAAACGTGACGATTGGATAACGAAAAACGAGATACAAGTCGTTGTATTTCAAAGAAACGCTCTCGAAAACGAGGGGCCAGAGTTTAGGGCAATGGCGCCGAAATTTCGATGCCGTTAGTCATGTAGATTCGCGGACAGAAAATATGTGTCGATGCGTCATGCGCATTGCTTGTAAATGCGTATGTGCGCGTGTGTGTAACAAAAATTTCTTTTTCCCTTCCCTTTCGGTCAAATCACACCAAAGACTTTCACGCAACCTTCTCGTTATATTATATTTCGTTTTCGTATAATCTTTTCTCTTTTTCTTACTTGTTTTAGGTTCTACACTTTGTATGTTTTGTGCGCAAACTGATTAAAAATAATAAAAAATAAATAAAGGCAACGCAAGTTAAAAAGTGAGACGATAACTCTGGATTAAAATCAAATTAAAATCAAATTCTCTATGAGCAGCTGCCAGTCTCTGGCTGTACGCCGGCTACGTTTCCGGAATTCGAAAAACTTCGGGCCGAATTTGTCGGTGAAAATTCCGGCGATATCTTAATCGGCAGTACAAAATTTTCGAAATTCCACTTTATATGGCTAAATAACTTTGTCGTGCATATCAAGCGTTTCAAATAAAATTATATATTTAATTAAGCAAGTTGCAATTCATTCAATAACTAAATAAATAGTCGCAAAAACAAAATATGACATGTAAGTGACAATAGACAAAATGAATGGATGTAATAAAAAAAAAGTATTTTAGGTGAAAGCAGCTAATATATAAATATATTTTTTTAAGTATCATAAATTAAAAAGTAAATTAAATATAGTTTACTCTTTCATCACAAAAAATAATATATTTCTTCATTATTATTTTGCATACGTCTTGTCATCTAATTAAGGATTTCTTTTTATTGTGTCAGAAATTGATCACGAACGCAAAATCTCCATAACAATATGAATTTCTAGAGTAATCCTCTCATATATTTAGCCTATTAAAATCGATATTTACTTTGTACTTTAAAGATAAAAAATGGAATGTTGACAGGATCAAGTCCGTTTGTGAAACATAATTGTACAGGTAAGACGCAATTTGCGTAGCGTGTTCCGCCCTTTTGTACTACGTCGCTGTTGCGTTCTCGTCGTGAAAGGGTCCGGGATTAACTTCTTCTTACCTTCCTGATGGAGACACGGACGAGAGGAAAAGCTGTAGAAACAGAGACACACACACACACAGAGAGAGAGAGAGAGAGAGAGAGAGAGAGAGAGAGAGAGAGAGAGAGAGAGAGAGGGAGGGAGGGAGGGAGGGATAGCTCTTCCATCTTTCCGCGTACGTACACACAGCGTTGAGTGTGTACACAGGGACGTTTGTGTGTATACACAAAACCACAACTCGGATCCGCCCGTCCGGAAACTCGCTTGTGTCTTCAGTTACCTGGTATATTCGCTCGTGAACAAGAAAGGTTTCAGGCTCTACGTCGCACATGTTAAATACATTTGTGCGGTACCACGCGGTTAACAACGTTCCTCTGTCACAGTCATCATAAGTAAGTTAGATAGCTTAAAAAGAGGATACATTTTTACTCCTTTTTCTATAGAGATAAAATTTTATATATAAATATATAAACTTATCGTTATACATCGACCGAAACAATATTTCAAACTCTTAAGAATTGT
Organism: Anoplolepis gracilipes; assembly: GCF_047496725.1. Taxonomy (NCBI): domain Eukaryota; kingdom Metazoa; phylum Arthropoda; class Insecta; order Hymenoptera; family Formicidae; genus Anoplolepis; species Anoplolepis gracilipes. The sequence goes on along the minus strand of NC_132978.1, from coordinate 1,464,605 downwards.
AAACATTGTACAAATACCAAATAACTGTAAAAAAAAAAAATATATATATATATATAAAATTCAAATAATGCTGAGAATATAGTATTATTACTCCAAAATATCGGCAACAATTTTTAAAATAATATTTCTATTGTCTTTTTCGAAAACAAACGCAAAAGAATGCGATTACGCTCATTATTCTCATTTTAATATAAAGAAATGCATGCTTTTTTTCTCATAAGATGAACGTTCATCGTTTGTTGTATTCGCGAGAGAGCTTTCAAGAAACGAAATAAATCCGCGTCGTTTCTTTCAAGAGTTGCGCTCTTTCTTCTTCGTCTTCACCTGTCGCGTTAAAAGCGGACGAGCTCGATATAAGAAGACGTGAATCAGCGAATATCTCTCAATCTTTCTTTCTGATCGACGAGACAGTAATAACATCCTGCTTGGTTCGGACTACGAGATAGATGGGTAGATACAGGTATCGAAAGCCTTTTATATTATTGGTGTCATAAGCAGCCGCAATACATGTCGTTGGAGCATGTATTGTAAATGCGACAGTTGCAGCTGAATATCATCGCGATGAACTCGATAAAATTTAGTGTCGTTCGGTGTCGTCAAAATCACTCTTCTCCTCGGATCAGAATAAAATTTTTAAAGTGTTGTCAGATACGAGAGCTTTTTATTCTGCTCTTAAACATTTTCATATAATTTATTTACTATTTTGCAGTCAAATTATGGATAAAATGATTAAGTTTTTTCACATGTTTGAAAACAAACACATTTTCAATATCCATGTAAAAGAAAGCTTTTATCAACTGATAATTATTGAAATTATTTTGATGATTTATTGTTATTACTTTTTCTCGTTGGAAATGTGAATGCTTTATAATTTTCTAAGCACATCTTAGAGATTTTAACATCTCGATATAATCTAAAATGTGAGTGGAGAGGTGAGTCATTTTCTTTACATATCTATACTTCGTTTTTTACACTTAATCTTCAAGACTTAAACATTCTCGAAACTTTTTGAATCTAACTTTAATTTTAGTATTTAAATTGGCTTCTTTCATATGAACGGTATTTGATTTAAAGCTATTATCACTTAAAATAACTTATTCTCACAATACCGTTCTAGTATTCGCAATTACATCCATCTGTCCAAATGAAACTTTTAACAGAAAGCCCGTATAATGAATTCTACTATGCGCAAATCGTAAACCGCTTTCATTCCATGTGCTTTTTCGTTAAATGAGCTTCGCGGGATAAGCTTTTAATTTGAAAAGTGCAGCGACGAATATTTTGTCTTTTGTTCACGCGCGCGCATGATTTTTGATATATTCAAAAATGTTGAGTTTCCACGGCTGGCAAGAGAGACAAGCTTTTCAGTTTCTCTGTAATTTCGTGTGTGTGTGTGTGTGTGTGTGTGTGTGTGTGTGTGTGCGCGCGCGCTTGTGTGTAAAGCATTTATTATTTCATTCCTATAATCTTTCGCGCATCATTATATCACTTCTATTATATTTGTCTCGACAATTTTTCAGATTCGCTCGCGAATCGCGCAACGAGATTGCGTTATGCACTATTACGATAATTGTATTTCTGATAAATTTTCTTCGCTCTTTGCTCGACAGCACATGATCAAATTCCATATAATAACGCAATATCGAAATTATTTATGCGGCCGATTAATTCCTCGTAATCGTCAGCGTCGTCGCATAAAATTGCACGGCTAGAGACAAAGGTCGATATAAATGAAGAGCAATGCTGGTGCAATTCAGTGAATTTATCGAACTATGCAAAATGAACTAGAAATTAAATAAAAGCAGATTACAAATTAATGAAAAACGCGATTAGATAACATTTCATACTTTACTAAATAATTGAAAGAATTAATCTGAAAGTGATATCGTACTATGATATTCCTAGATTATAAAATACTTCGATCGCCATTATTCGTGTATCCATAAATCCGCTAATGGATCGACTAAAAAAAGCGGAACAAAAGTTCTTGCAAATATAAACTCGAAAGAAAAGTGCAAAGAGAAATATACACACGAAAAAACAAGAAAAGCAAAAAGTATCTTAAAAAATTCAAAAGGATCTTGTCGATAAATTTTTTACATAAATGGAAACATTTCAGCAAGGTAGCCATACGCCTACAATGAGAAATTTCCGACTAGTCGAAAAATAATTCACAGTGCGCGTCGTATAAACGGAACTCTCGTTTCGTGACGCATATTTCTCGTCGCGAGAGATAACGCGCGGTATATTTCCACTGGCGCGCGAGGTCGTTCGTGATAAAACTCCGGGGCTAATAACTCGCGGTGATAAAATCCGTCGACTAATAATGCGCGAAACTGCGACAAATTCGAGGCGTGCCTCTCTGCCGGGAATTATTACGAAAAGATCGGCTCTCTGAAAATTAAATCGGATCGAATAGTTTACCGTCGATCGTCATCATTTTCACGTATTGAAAAAGAAAAAAAAAGTTACTTATAGGAAGAATGTATGCAAAAGTTGCTTTCCCGAAATTACTCGCTCAGTGTAACGATTATTGAAACCAATTTCACGAACCGAATTAGTTGTTTCAATGTAATGATTATTGGAAACAATTTTACATATCGACTTACTGATACTGTTTTACATAATTCTTAGCTTTAAAAGAGAAGAATATTATATTCAATAAACTGCGAGAAACATTAAGCGTTTCATTATTGGCAAACAATTCATGTAATAAAAATAAAACTATTGTATATAATGAGCTTAATTTTGGAAAGCAAAGCAATTTCAAAACTTTATATTAGTACTTTAAATATCTTATAAATCTTTTAGTAATCAATTCAACACTTTTTTCCAATCTTTCACTTATAAATATAATTTTATGTCTTTTGTTTATAATAAACATTTATAATTTTTTTAACTCATTCAAATCTCTTTTTCTTTCTTTAAAAATATTATTTTCAACAAGCGAGTTCTATAAAAACAAGATTATCGACGAGATATAAGCGTATCTCGTTAATAGAATTAATTTGCTCCGTACGGCTAAATAAAAACAGTACGTCCGAAATATGTCAACCGGAATTAAAGGTTGACCCAAACTGGATTACACAAAGTGTCCCGTACTCTTTCACGACGGGCTCAGCATCCCGTAAAAATAATACGACTGAGAGATCGCGTTTTACGTGTCGTCCACCTTAATCCAGTAGTACAACTCGAGCGCAAAGTCGACCTTATGGTCCAGTGAAGTTCAAACCGTGCAGATGAAATAGATGAAAAGAGTACTGACGTTTATGCAAATGCATTTGCTCGGTGGAGACTGTCATATAATAAAATGTGTGTCGGGAACTTACTTTTGCACGTCTTTTACTTTTACTTTGTAAGATGTAACCTACAAAACGCGATTACATAAGTCGTTTGCAGCTGCTTGCTGTTAGACCAAGTTCCTTTTCCAGCTTGCATTCGTTTAAAGTTAACGCTTACAATGACTTCCATGTTAAGAAGAAACTAAACGGATCAGTTATGTCAAAAGTAATAAAATAATAAATTTAATACATTTCGAGATTCATAAATTTTTACATTTTTGCGCAATGTGTTTTTTAACCTTTTAAAAATAAAATTAATAATTAATTTATGAATAAAAATTTTGAAAAAGAATAAAAAAATTTGCAGAATATAATTTATCTCAAAATAGTAAATATTATCTTATATAGAATTAACTTTTTTATATGACTGTTCACAAAATTCATGAAAATAAAAATTTTAATTCTACAAGGCAATTCTTTACTTTAACTTACAAATTAATTATTAATTTTATATTTTAAAGTGTTAAAAGTGCTTTGTGTAACATCAAATTCATGAACAAATATCGAAACGTATTAGTTTATTAACTTTTGACGCAACTGATCCTCCTTAAGTAATTTTCTTTCTTTTTAAAAAATATTTAATTTCTTAAATGTTATTCGCAATTGAAAAATACTTTTTAGATCAATCTCAAATATAATAATTCAACAAAATTTTGAAATTCACGAACTTTCGAAATATTTATTTTGAAAATTAAAAAATTATGAAACAGTAAGTTTTGTTTTAAAAATTGACCATTAAAAAAAGATTTAAAAGAATAAGATGGTTCGTGCAGATTTATATCTTTCATAAATTTTTTATGATGTAGCTCTCTTCTACCTTGATAATGTATTTAATGGGTGTATGCCATGTTTATATCCTCGAACAGGTTAATTTACATGAGAGCTAAGTGCGCGCTCGCAGGCCTCAAGAAATACTTTTAGGTCAATTTATATTCGCGGTAGCATAAACGATAATATCTTTTAATGGAAAATGTATCCGTTGTCGTCCGCATTCAATATATATATATATATATATATATATATATATATATATATATATATACACGTAGATGAAATTAGTTTGTAAGTATAGATATGCAGGCATCGATACACTAATAAAAAGTATTTAAATGGTGAATGTAAAAATTTTGTAATTTACAATAATTTAGTTTTATCGTGACAACTTCTCAATTTTATCATAAGCGATAAATATGTTTACAAAAATATACCGAATAAGAAGAATTGTCACAAAAGTGAATAATACAATATCAAATATGAATCAACCTTTATCCACATTTGTCTAGATTTTATCCCTTTTCTTGTCTGTCAGCATAGATAACTGCGTATCTATTATCTCCTCCCTCTCTCTCTCTCTTTCTCTCTCGATCAAACGCGCGTAAGGAATGACTGGCCGCAAGAGCTCTTTCGCTCAACTAATGGATTCCACGAATTAGACGTCGCTATCTGGGCCATCATCGTCGTTGTCATTAACGACTAAGGCTTCATCTTAAGAACCGACGATGTCTGATTAAACACGGAGTAATTCCCTTAAAACGACGTGCGAATGCTGGTTATCAATCTCAAAAAGAAAGAAAGAGCAGTGTGTTTAGCCATTTTATTCGGATAAATTCAACATCCCCCTTGAGATTTGTTTGATTATATAAGAACGTTACAATTAATACAATAATCTATATTTTATATATTTTTTTTCAATAATTTTCAACTAGAAAATAAAGTACGAGCAAAGAATTTCATGTTTTTTTTTTATATCTTTAACAAATAAGTTTAACAAGTAACAGATAAGTTTGTGCAACACAATGTTTTCACGCGATCAAAGTTGAATTAACGTTTGACATAAAAAAAATTTACATGTAGATATAGGTATATGTGATTCTTATTTTGTTAACAATATATTACAAAATATTCATAATGTACTAGAAGTATTATAATAATTGATTATATTGTTAATTTTGATGCGTAAGATATTTTTCTTCATGAAATTCTATTTTTTTTCTGATCATAATTTGCAAGAATCTCTAAAATTATCTAAATTCCACACAAATTATTTGATACATTGAAACGCGATAAGATCAGCAACATTCAGATCGCGCATCTAATTGACAATTAAGTCTAAAAACGAGCAAGAGGCATGAACAAATATTTCTATCAGGCGATCATGATTCTATGATTTCGTCATTAATTATCCAAAACATACGGTTGTCCTAGCCAGTGATCGGACGTGTGTCGACAAACATGTTTAGTAAATGCACACAAACCCTGGCCGCAATTCATGCGGACCGATTTTAGCGAAGCTACACTTCCTCAAGCATCATTATACAACACATTCGTCGGCGACGGTTATTGATGATGCTGATCAATCCGATGCGATACGTCACTCTCCCTCAGATGGCCCGCGATCGCAATTACACGAACGCGCCGATAAATTATTATCAAGCTGTCTGTCATCCCCATGAAACTATTAATTCAGTCGCGCCGGTGCATCGACGCACCGATAAATTATCGTAGCCTATCGCACGTTCTTCCCTTCACTCCTCCTCCCCCATTTACCTTTACGTATATATTTTCTTTTACCAATATTGCGCAGCGTGTTATTTAACGATCGGCCGTTTAATGAAAATTTTCCCAGTCGAGCGGGGCATTCATCGGTGCAGACAAGATTCTGACATAACCGATGATTTATTAATTTCAACAACATCCGAAAATTTTCCGATCACCTGGCAAAATGTCAAAGCGTTTCGAAAAGTTTTAAAATGCTCACGATATCTTGTGCTTTTTACATCACATCAATTTACATATCCTTTATAACTTTATTATATTATATTATGTCGCCCGAGTATCGATAAGATAGAAAATCATAAAGGTGAGCGCAAAATCCTGGAATTCTCTGTATAATATCTTTTTTTTTTTTAATAACGTATTAATTATTCCATCGACTTTTATTAATTTGTATGGTATACGTTTTTTTTCCTTCAATTATCACAAATCGATACTGATATTGTAAAGTATAAAATAATATCGATAATTGTGATATTCAATAATGAGAAAAAGTATTAATAGTCCGTGAAAATTTTACTAAAAGTAAACTAATAATCATTTTTATCATACATAGCTTTTATTATTAAATCCAATTTAATATAAATTCAATTTAATAGAAATATCCATTAATCATTACTAGATACATTAATTTTTGAATTTTTTTGAAACATACAACATTTCCTAATAATAATATACATTACTATATAAAAATTAGTAAAATTTATCAACGATTATAATATATTCTTTTAATAAATAATCTAAAAATGCACCAATATTTTGTTGGAATGAGTGTTATAATCATGGACGGTAAAAAACATTTTGTATTTTTGTTGAAATTTTCTTGTGTAGAAATTTTTGTGTTAAATTGTTAATTAACATACTCTCATGTTAATATAACATACAGTTGTTATGTTATTTTAACTTTTCTGCATTGAGTTAATATTCACCGTTTCTAAGAGTTAAAACAACACAATTAACAAGTAAATCTTACACTAATTCATATTTTTGTGTTAATTTTTTATATTATTTATGTTATTTGTTTACATATTTACCTTCTGTTAAATTAACATTAAAATTAGAGTGGCTAAATTGGGACACGATTTCTCGATTTATGTGCTAAATTTAACACAAAATTTTTTACCGTGTGCACATAGTCGCTTTGTCTCGAATTTTCTTTCACGATTCTATGGAATCCATTTTGTTATACTGAATGGTCGCTTTCATATCTTGTCGTGCTAATTTCGTTGGAACACGACGGGCTATGAGATAGAGAGAATTTTTTTTTTACGACAAAGCAATCGGCACACCGACTATTCTACATTAAAATAACATCCTGGTTTTAATTAAAGTAGTTTGAGTATATATATGCTAGTTAGATATTCTGTACATTATCTTTCAGTTATAAATATTAAAAAGTCAAGAGAAAGTGTTTTGACACTAAACCATTGAGGCCATTTTTTTAGAAACTCGGTTTTAAATTCAGATGAATTTAATCTAAATTTTACTTGCCAAGAAATATTTAATCTGAAAAAAATTCAAATAAAATCTTCCGAGGTATAAAACAGAGATGTAAAATAAAATTTTTATTAAACAAAAAGCGACTTGTTTCATCAAACAATGATAGTTAAAGTTTACGCGGCGCGTGTAGGGTATTCTATATACATTCTTGATCTGAAAGCGCTGTTAGAAGTCTTTATAAAAGACCCCTCGGGGTTCATTGTCCCTCTACGTAAATATACTCTCTGCCCTTCTGTCGACATAATCGAGAGGAAAATACGTTTCGGCTCATATGCGGGGAATCCAATCCTTAGGGCGAGATAGAATAAGCCTTCATGAGTGCCTCGCAATAATATTTCTTATATTCTCAATGCTGACTTTTCTCAGAGTATATTATTATTTTTACGGAGAAAGACATGTTTTTGCGAGATTTTTTAGCCGGTTACAACTATCAACTGCCTATCGATTTTCAAAGCATCGCACAAACCTAAGCTACTCAGGTTCCAAAAAATATCTGCGTGAGATACTTTTGTTGTAGCATCTCCCTCAGGAAAGGCTCAAAGACGTTAGGACTTTAGCTTCGTCTTCTGACGGAGAGCTGGATTTATAAGATGATAGCGATTTTTTTCGCGAAGCAGTTTAGTCGACATTCAAGAAATTTTTTCTGTGATTATTCATCTTTCTGTTTAATCTCGAGGATTTTGCCGACTCGTTATCTCAATATCCGTTTTAAGAAGAGTTTTAGAAAGCAGTATAATGAATTAAAAATGCATATAACAACGGAATGTCCAAACGGTATGCATTCTTTGCGAACCGTCTATATAAAGATCGTTTGCGATAAAAATGACACTATATCTAAAAATATTTTTTTAGTCTTATACCATCAAAAAAATTGCTACTATAAAAGTTAGGCATGGAATATATTTGCGTGAGCATCGAATAACTCAATTTTCATGAAACGATAAGAAAAACGTGAAGAATCAAGTAATAGAAAAAAAAAAAAATCATCAAAGCTATGGCTGACAGGTCATACGGTGCCAATTAGATAAACGGTCTTCTCGAATGTAATAAGCTCTTGCACTTAATTCCTATCCCTGATAAAAGAGCCTTTCAGTGCTTTTTTATTCGCGAAACTCTTCGGCGTGCGCTGAATGAATGTGTATGTCTTTCAAAAGTAATTGAACCTGAAATTAATCGATTGTGCGAGAATGAATCGTAAACGATGGAATTGCCATTATTCTCATTTCAATGGAGAATCATCAAAGTTCTGACAGGATTTATCGCGATTCCGATTAAGCAGAAAAATATTTTATAGTTCATTGTGTTAGCGTGCATATATATACATGTATATTAATAAATTAATATTAATAAAAATATATTATCAATAGCATTAAAACTTAAAAATATATTATTATATTGATGGAATATTAATGATAAAAGCACATTAAATAATATATTTTGACAATATTTAATATAATAACATGTTTTTGACAAAAAACGCATAACGTGAACAAACAAAATTTGCATTTCATATAGTACATACATCTTTTTCGATATCGATCGATTCACGCTTGATTTTGGCTGCGTCAGATCAAATTCAAAGGAAAGCAAATCGGTACGAATTATTATCCTGATCTCTGGTGAGTGGCTTGAAGTTATGCCAACCGGCACGAAAAACGATCTCTACGATTATATGTAAGACAGAACACGTCGAGAATTACGATCCGCCTGTCGCTGGCATACTACCATGCCTGTCGCTTTGTCGAATGGGTATTTTTTTCTAGGGAATCATTCTTTTTTTATCAATTGAGGTTAACTTTTAATAACATTTTTATTTATATAATTTGTAGTTTCATTGACTGGATTAAACCAATTATAAACATTCTTCCATAATTCTCATCATTAATTTTATATTGTCATACTTTCAGAGATGCGTGATAATTTTTTTCGATGCCATCGCGTTTCTCGTTTATATTGCTTTCTCGCATCCTCGATTATATCGTAGCAACGGAAGTATAACAATATAAAATACAAAATCAATAGTACGAATTATGAAAGAATATTTATAATTGGTTTAATCCGGTCAGTGAACCTACAAACTATATAAATATTAAAAGGCAAACTAAGAGAAACTGCTTTAATATTAAAATATTAATACAATAAATTTAGATTTAATTTTGACTTAAATTATATAAAGTTTTATATAAAGATTCTCAAAAAAAAAAAATATTTATTCTAAGAAAAATTAATGTAGAAAATGGCAATTATATTTTTGGCAAAAATTCTTATTTTCTTTTCAGATTATAGAGCTAACATAGAAGCGTTCTTCATATTAAATCTGCGTTATAATTCCGCAATCGTAGCAAACGCTATTATCAGGCTCATAATGTCAAAAACTGGGACGTGTAATGAGAAGAGAGAAAAATATTCCGTTGAAAATAATCATCAGCGCGCGAGGTAATATCTCCTGGAAGGACTTATCGTGATTATCGAACGGACAGTTCCCATGATCCAATTAATTATCGGATGGTCCGAGCGTGTTATTACTGTTCGCGGGATAGCGGTGCAAATCATTTCCAGCGAACATCATGTTGTTCTGCAACAGTTTGAAATTCGTCCGTGATTTTTTGCGAGCGAAACTTTTGAATTCAATTTACGACGTAAAACATTTCGCTGTACTTGCTCGCTGAGATCTTTTATTAATGGAAATCGATTATTTCTTGCTATCGCTTGTACAACGAATTATTATTACAAAACGAGAGCAAGTAAGTGTTAACGAAATTATCAGTCGTCGTGATCTTACGCAGTTATTTTATCTTGATATAATATCGCATATTGAATTGGTCGTAATATTTATTCTCTCTGTAAAGATTACGTCAGCTGTACCTTTTACCTAACAAAATTTTATTTAGTAATTTTATTTATTAGAGATTTTATTAATCAATAATTGTAATAATTGTACTTATTATTTTAATAAATTCTTAAAAATAGCAGAGTCATAAATTTAGCATTTATGTTAATCCTTAGAACATATGTATGTAAAGCGTTAATCAAAGTTCTACACATATATACATATTTTAAAGTATGACATATAATATAATATACTTATGTGGTTTATTATATAACAATTTTAATTATTGCGTATAGCATATCTAAAAAAATCTACACATCTATAAAAAAATAAATATATATATATATATATATATATATATATATAAAGAAAAAGTTTTGATTGAGACGAACATTATTATAGAACTTTTAATTACAAGTTCTCGAGAAAGAGCCTTCGCAAGTTACCGGTTGAGAATCGCTGACATAGATGATACCAGATATAGCCTGGAGGTGCAATTCCAAATTATCGCGGGGGGTAAATACAGCGAGGAACAAGGGGGCGCGTCCAATCTCCCCATTTAATCGTCCCAAAGAAACAACCTCGTCAGGTTCAGCCGGAAAACCATTTATGTAGACATCGTCTTTCCACTCTTGAGGAGGGAAGTAAGAGGGAAGGAAAAATAGGGTGAATTTTATATCGGGATGATGACGCGTGATGTTTAATCTCTTTGGTAGCGTCATGTATAAAAGTCGAACGAGCTTTTTGTCATTAAACTCGTTACATGAATTTTTCGTAAGCACTCTCCAGCGAGAGTGAATAGTTGTATGATTTTGTTTTTTGCAAGCGATATTAAAAAATACGTCGTTAATGTATCTACTTCTCAAAATGAGACAAATAATGAGAAATAAATCTTACTTAAATTATACTTATTTTTTTTTTTTTATAGATTGTATCGTAATACGTAGGTAAAATAAAATTCTATGAATAAAATAATATATGTAAATATGTCAAAAATATAGATGAAAGTTTTTTTCTGTGTACAAATATGGATTTTCTTGTCTTAAAAAAAAAATAGGTTTGTACTGCGCCACGATTACTCGCGACGGCTCGCTTTTTCTGCTTGCAGTTATAAAGTAAATTTCATCTTCAACGCTAGTCATATATTTTTGCAGTCTCATCCATATATCCTCTGTTACTTTAGACCTGCATCAAATGATGCACTTGTACAACTTTTTTTCACCGCACTTTTAGATACCTTAAAATAAATCTTTCTTTTTGATCTGAGCTTCTCAATTAACGGAGAAACTTCCAAAGTAGACATTGAATCGGATCAAGATACAAAAAGTATAGAAAGTAAAGAAAGAAAATTACAAATAAGAAAACTGGATGCAAGCGAGATAGAAAGGCGGATGAAGGAAGGGTGGAAATTGCGCGAAATAAAGGTGAATTTATTTCTACGGGTTTCCATTTACGTCGTAGGCGAAGGGCTCCCAGCAGTATTTCGTGTATCGAGGCACTGTCATTTTTATTTTCACTCCGTCGCGCCGCGCGGAGCTGCAGAGCGCAACGAGAATCGATTTGCTGGAAGCGGTTCTCCGTCAATTTCGCGACGAAGATCGCTGTGGCACATCATCTTCCGCCAACGTCGTCATTTCCGCCGTTATTTCGTACACGCTCTTTTCTATTATTCTTTCATTTAATCGCAGGCGAGACGGATTTTTCGCGTGTCGATTTGGCGAGCGCCGCGAATGAGCTCTCTCGTGTGATTGATATTATGGGAGGAATGTGTGTTATCGCGATCGAGAAACTGCGCGATTTCCGATCCGCTCGTGCGCGACGGCGCTGGCAAAGATTTCAATTTCGAGACAAAATGATAAAATAAATTGCAACGCGAATGAATCAGTTGTACATGAAGGTAATACAAGAGCGGGGTATAAAATAGAAAACAAGCAAAAATTAAGTTTTTGATTGAAATCTGAGTATTATGAAATAAAATAATAATAACCTTCAAGTAAATTATCAATACTCTGCCGTAATAACAGACATTTTTTTTATTAAAACAATAGCGATAATAATGTTCGTTTGCTTCGCTCGTTTTTTCATTATGAAAACCTCTGTGTGTTTAAGTAACATGTTGATAAAATGAATTACCTGTTTGTTATATAAAGAATAATAAACACACCTAAAATAAAATAATAATTACAAATATCAATTAAGATCTACATTTTTAAGCAGAATAATATTGTTCTTCTTCAATTGAATCAACAAAGCTTTGAAATAATATTTTTATCTTTACGATCAGAATATTAGATCAGCGAGAATTCATTTGTCTCACCGTTACAAAAAATATTTGTACTTAAATAAAGTGGTTCATATCATTAGATAGAAAGAGTTAGAGACTCAGGTTAGTCTACGTAATAAAGTGGAGTAAAGTTGTGTAATCGAGAGAGAGAGAAAGAGAGAGAGAGAGAGAGAGAAAAAAGACCGTTTCTCGTATCTCGAAACAGTGGTTAAGTGGGGAGGATGCAATTAAGCGCGAAGCAGCAACGCGGTTCGTTCGAGCGTGGCACGTTTTTGCCTCGCGTAACGCAAGGAAGAAGGTTCTTGGTGTTACTTACGTTTTTCTTGAGCCCCTTCAGCTGCTTCGAGGACTTCCACCAGGTCAGGACCGCCGCCGGTTTTGAACCGATGCTCTGACATTTCACGTCATACATCTTCCCTGCCGATAGGATTTGGTCCTTCCCCAAAATTTCCACTTTCAGCGGTTTCACTGCAAAAAATGATTATCACAAATTTGATATCGCTAACATAAACATAAAAAAAAAATTAAGTAATTTATGTTCAATAAATTCGTCTACTTTATACATATATAAATTAAATATTGTAATATAATAATAATAATAATAATAATAATAATAATAATAATAATAATAATAATAATAAAAGAACGTCGCAATTAAATTTGAATTAATAAAACGCTTCAACTTTGCTAAGGAATTTACAATCAAGAAAAATTAGAAGCATCAAACTTTGTTAAGTTAAAATTCTTATTTTTCAGTCTTCGTATTTATAAATAAAATTCGTCTTATAATCTCAATAACATTATCATTTACTCTACTTTACATTTGAGGCAAAAATCTGAAAGAATTTTCCATCTATATCAGAAAGTTAATTTAATATCAAATAATTTGTCGTTTACACAACAAGGAAGGTATTTCAATGGCAATCACGTACTATTCATAAGCACGATTCGCAGAACCAAAGCACATAGACGCTCGCTTTTTTGATTTCCACTTCGCTTCGGCCATTACTTCCGTTTCTTTCTAAGAATCCAGAGTTTTTGCAATATGCGGTAGCGCATAACGAAGGACGACACGATCTGGCGAAAGCGGCGAAAGAGAAAGAAAAAAAAAAAAAAAAAAAAAAAAAAACGTGAAAAAACGCGCAAAAGAAACGCCGGGATAATTAGAATTCAGTCCGTTCGCGAATTTCATGCCGCAAGTTCCTCTTTTCTGCCCGGCATTCTCCGCGAAAGTTCCCGACCAACAGGAGAAAAGGAAGCGTAGATCAATGGCGACGACACGGAAGAAAGCGAATAGATCGAAAAAAAATGAAATCGGAATGGAAGAGAAGAGAGGACACGAATGGAATCGGACTGAGAGAATAGTCCATATAATTGGAGCTCATCGTGAAAGCTGCCGAAAACAAAGACGGCACCGGGGAAGATTGCCGAGTGCAAAATTCCCGACAAAGTTGAGATTTCATTTGCAAATCAAAATTCATGTCGTCAGGTGCGCGGACGGACGGGATAACGCGAAGAATTCGACGAGGCTTTTAGTACCTCTCTCCCTGTGAACGCAAATGAGAACTGTCTTCCTTTCATCACTTTACTCTTTTCTACACACATATATCCCACCTATCTTTGGCAACTTTTCAGGGTAACTACGTTAAAATCTTCTGATTTTTCAAAGAAGCATTTGCGCATGCATGAACTACATTCATGCCTATTAATTGAAATACATATAGAATAGTTATACTCTTTTTAAGTTTATAACTAAAAAAAAAAATATTAAAAAGTATGCTTTTGATAAAGATTTTAAATTAACGCCGAGATATTTAATGCTGAAAGATATAAAAGAGAAAATTATTAAAAATCCACAATCAAGTTACTTTATATTTTCGTTAATAAAAAATTATTTATTTATTTTCTATGCATTGCGTATTTTTATTTACTAGTTTTTGAAATTTATTGTTATAAATATTAATTAAACTGCACAAATAATCAGACATCACTCATTCATATTCTTTCAATTCATATTTGTTTATTAACTGAATTACCAAATCCTATTAATTTTTAGAATCTGCAAAAAAAAGAGAAATTAATATTGTATTATACATCTATTATCATATAAATATAATAATTCTATATTTTACGTTTTGTATTATAAATAGAAATTGATTTTGTTGTTAATAGATAAAGCTCTTTAAAAATGTAAAATAACATTTATCATTACTTCCATTATTTACTACATTTTATCATTAATTCCATGCGTTTATTGATTTGTTTATTTTTCGTTCTCTCTCTGTTCGTGCGATTCTTGTGAGTTCCTTTTCACAAACTTATATTCTCAATCAAGCATCCTTTCAGAAATGGAAGCACAAACCCTAAGACTCATCGCCTCCTCGGGCGTTTAAATGAGCCGCTATTATTATTCGCGCGCATGGAGTGGCTTTAATCGAGTTACGAAGCAGTTCAATAAGGTGCGCGTCGTTCACGCGACATTCGCGCGTTTATCGTGTGACTTCTGAAAGCAGAGTTCGAGGAGTTATGCCATTTTATCCGTTAGACGCTACGAGAATAACGCCTGAGTGCGTTGCTTAAGACTTAAGAGGTTCGCAAGAGGCTGTGAAGATGTTTTAAAATCTAAGATAGAAATTTTATGGAAAATTTTCTGATAATATAAGAATTTGATAGCTTTACATAATGTAATATAATTTAATAAAATAAACATAATATGCGAGCAAAGAATTTTTTTCTTGACAAATAAACGCGTATTATAATTGATATAAATTTTAAAATTTATAATTTAAAAAAATTTTTTAAACTCTGTTACTCTGTTTTTTAAACCTAGGATAAAGATTCCAGACAATAATCAGTTTGAAAAAATATTCTTAAGTTAATTCTCTCCCTCTCTCTCTTGTAAACTTTGTACTTAGTCTAAGGAAAAAGTTAGCTAAACTTTTAGTTATAATCTTATTCCAGCTTTCTCGGTGACTAAAGATCATTAAAGGAAATCGATTTATTCGTCTGAAAATTAACTTTAAATTTGGCTTCGACCGAGGGATGAGACAATTTTCTAATAAAAAGCGAGAGGGGAATAAAGGTTTTTGAACTGAAAATCAAATCCATTTAATGTCTGATCTAATAAAGAATTCCAAATAAAATTCAGTATTTCAAATTAATGTAAATAATTTTTATCTCTTTTTTATATTTTTTTAATGATATGAAATAGATTATTCTATATTTACGGAATTTAAAGTTTGAATATGTTCAGAAATTGTATTGATTTCAATTTTAAAACGTAGATAGCGTAAAGAGGTGAAAACGAGAAGTCAAATGGCGGAATCAGGATGGGCTGGAAAGGGCTGGCCGTTAAGTGGCTCGTTCGTAGGTAGGTTAAAGTCGGTTGTTTCGGGAACGATTGAACATTAAGGAGTCGTGCGTTGCAGATCCGTATGCGCCGGTCTCGCGAATCGCCAGCTTAAGTGAAATTTTGCTGAGACTCGCGATACGCGATTCTAAGTGGTATTATTGCTATAATTTGGCAAAGCTGCAGTGAGCCCCATATCGTTATGGTCTCGTCGAAATGAGGGAGTAATAGACGGGGTAGACCCTCGTTTCTCGCAAGTATCTTTCGTATTTCAGTTCTTGCAAAAGCCTGTAAACGAAGCGATAATGTATACGATCCTCACAGTTCGCAAAATACAAGGAAATATACGAAGCGTGTGGCTGAATAACATTCGCCAGGAGCCTTTAGATAAACTAATTAATTCCAAGGAGGCGAAGAATCCAACACTGCGGTAGAAACAAATCACCGACGAAGTATTAATCCTCTTATACGTCCGCGAGAAGATATGTATGTATGTTTATTAACAACAACAAATTTCATGTATACAAAGTCTGTGCAGTGTATTTCACATTTTGCGTTCTATAATGTAATTTTTTCAAACAATTTGTAGTTAATTTTTATACACATTTCTTTTTATAATCTTTTAACATTGTTTAAAAATTAAAATTTTCATAGAATTAGAATATATTAAAAAATATCTACGAAAAAGTTGAAAGTTAATTTTCTATTATATAAAATTAATGACCTGTATTTAAAAAGCTCTTTATCTTTTTTTTTTTCTTCTCAAAGAGTGAAATGGATTGTAGATTCTTTAATAATTGATCACAAGAATGTCGTATTGAAAAATGTTGATAAAGGGATTTGATGTCATGGTATAAAGAAGACAATTCGCGTTGGGTGGAAGGGAAAATTATTAGCTCTCTCCCTCTCTCTCTTTCTCTACGGGTTGAGTTATCAGGCACAAGGAGTTATAATCTTGAAGTTCACTCGTCTCCGGAGTGAGCTAAGTCCTTCTTCTTCTACCGTACTGCCAACGAGAGAGCACTTTCGAGGAATGTTACGCCTTCTGCGACTTCGCGGATTCGCAAACGCCCTCATTTCGTCGCTGAAATTCGCCGCTTGCTTGGTTTCCTTACGAGATTACTTTATATTGCGAGTCCGAATTGTCTGCTCAACAGATTGATAGCGCGATAAAACGAATTGATACGAGAGATATTTCGTATAAACAAATTATAAACTATATTTACATGCATTTTATTTCCTAATTCATCTTGGAATGCTGGTTATTTTTCTCTATAAAATTTATTTTACTATCGCATATTATATTAGATTAGAAATATTTTAGAATAGTAGTATTTTATAGAATAGAAAAATGCATCAATATATAATATAAAGTTGACACATAAAAAGACCAGGAAAATATTTTCTAATAAAATTAATTTTCAAAAAATTTTCCTTTTTTTCTATAATTTCTAAATTTTTATGATTACGTAATTTGATAGCAGAATTAAAATTTTATTACTATTTGCTTTAAATTAATGAATTTCTATTTGCTTTGAATTAATGAATTTGTTCTATAACATCATTTGTTATTATAGACTCCTTGTTTTATTTTTCATTAATAATCCAGTCTAACTTGTCAAAGAAGCGAAACTCGAAATTTCGCTTGGACTTTTGATATATTATTCATTTAACCGTTCATTCATAATTTTGTCGTAAAAAAGCTTTTTATAATTATCATACTATTATTGCTTATCCAAAAAAGACAATACCCATGTGATCGGTAATATCGACCTTAATGAGGAATTTCTTTTAATTTTTTTTTTGAATCTCATTACTACTGGTGAGCATATAATCGTCTAACTATCAAAGGGTACATCTACTACTTTCGTTAATGCTCGTATAAAAGACTAATGAGCCTCGCGCGCGCGAAGTTTACGCTGGCCGAAGCGGCTTCATTAATTTTCTTACTAATTAACTGGGGACGCCAATCGCAAGAGAGGAACGACGAAGGAGATTTTTGCCGAATGGAATTTCTGTGTCGACGGAATGCCCCCGATGGGAGTGAAAGCCGAAGGACTCTTTTCGGCTTGTTACCTAACTTGATTATTCTTCTTGGAACTCGCGCAGACTACATTCTGTTCGAAATCAAACGCCTCGGTAGAATGAGTCATTAAAAGTTGAACAAGTTCGCGAAGCGATCGCCTCGCTTTCTTCCTCTTGCAATGTGCCAATTTGCAACATCATTGAGAGGACGTATAGTGACTTAACAGCGATAAATAAAACGTGTCGACATTATTATATAAATTATAGTATCTGCCGATAATAAATATGTATATAATTTATTAGAGCATACACACAAATTTGAAAGATAAATGATAAATTAATCATAAATTTGCTAAATCTTTATTTACATATGCTGTTAATGCAGAAGAAAAAAGCATTATGAAAGATTATATATATATATATATATATATATATATATATATATATATATATATATATATATATACATATAATTATTATTTGCCGATAATATAATCTTTCATAATGCTTTTTTCTTCTGCATTAACAGCATATATGTAAATAAAGATTTAACAATATTTATGATTAATTTATCATTTATCTTTCAAATTTATGTATGCTCTGCATTTATTGCGCAAAGTGAGAAACGCAAATTATTAATGTTTTAAATAAGTGGATAATTATAAATATATATTCGTGCAAATGACATTAAAATAAATGTTTTAATTCTTGCTAAATGGATTTTTTCAATTTTGTTCAATTTTGCCGTAGCGTGTTTCACATTTCTATTTTCATACATTATCTTGATCGATTTCACGATGAGAGCGAATCAGCGGCGATACTACAACATGTTGCTGATTCTGCAGGGAAATATATCATGAGATAAACGATGAGCAAGGACAGGATAAAAGAGAGCGCATTGCTAAAAATAATAAAAATTCATAGCGGTATGCCGCTTCAAGATATTATATGGAAAAATATACAATATTTTCCTTCAGCGGCGAGTTCTGCTAAGAACTCAATATTCTCCGCTCTTTCGTGTGCGCATCGTCCCCCTCTCTTGCTCTAATGTAATGCGAAACTGCATAAATCGAATCCATAATCGATAATGTCTCATAAATATGTGAAATGGTGTTAAGTTAATATTAAATAACCGCAAGTAAAAAAATTAATAATTAATAATCATAAGAAAAAAGAGAAAAAAAAAATATATATATACATATATATATGTAAATTCATAATTATTGTTATTTATTTGTTGTTATATAAATTACTCATCAAAGAATCTATTGATAATAAAATGGCAATATTTCTGGAACACATGCTATGTAATTGTCATTTCTTAAAATAAATTTTCATTCATTACAAATCCAATTTATTTCTTGAATAATGGCGTGTCTACTATTAGTGTGTACACCATATACATGCATACTATATGAGAGCCATGCGTATCGCATTCTCCTCCAATTTCGTCATTTCCATTACGCGGAGCTATCGAATAACGATTAACGACGACGAACCATTCCTGCATACTCGTAGGTCGAGGGTTTTACCTCGGCGAC
The DNA here is from genome assembly GCF_047496725.1 of Anoplolepis gracilipes. Taxonomy (NCBI): domain Eukaryota; kingdom Metazoa; phylum Arthropoda; class Insecta; order Hymenoptera; family Formicidae; genus Anoplolepis; species Anoplolepis gracilipes. Next base: position 1,445,182 of record NC_132978.1, on the reverse strand, counting down.
GGCATGAAAAATTAATGGGACACATCGCGCGCGGTTCCGAGTGCTCGACAGCAATCCATTCCTCGACACTGGAGTATATACGTCGACCTCGTTGTCGACCGCGGAAATCGTTTTCACAGGTCGATCGACTGTCGAAGACCCTTCAATGACTTGTTAGACTTTCGTGCGAACATACGATTGCGACGGAATATCGATTCGATGCGATTATGCAGACAGCGAATTCTTGCGCGCTTTTCCAATTAGCGAGAAGTGATAAGTTGCAGAATGAATTGCGATGCAATGTATGTCGACACTTGACCGAAGAAAAACGAAGTGATCGTGCTTCAATATTGAACCGAGTGCTATGTTAGTCGAAATCTATTTTCGAAACGTGACGTTGATATTTATTCGTTCGATATTATAACTGCCGATTTTTTATGACGATATTTACTGATTTTTCAAATGTTGAAGGTAAGTTACGTTATATGTATTTTTCGCTTAAATATCTGTTTTTTTTTTTTATTGCACTTTTGCGATATTCGAAAAATATTATAGTTGTCATTGTCTGAATTCTAAAATATCATAAAAATATATTCGATCGTAATTGTATCAAAAAAAGTTTAGTTTGCTTAAAGTACATTCTGTTAAGTCTATTATCATTTTCAATATTTATATATACATTTTCAATGTGTATTGTGTAATCGAATTATTAGAATAAATTGAAAAAATTAGTCTCTGCATTTTTTACTTTGGAAAATTTATATTTATTTAATTATAAAATATTTTAATTAAAATAATAACTTAAAATAATGGATATTTTACTTTAGTCTACATTTTTATAAAATTTCAATATTAGAATATATATAGATGTTATCAACAATACACATTAATATTTCTTCGGATAACATTGATTTAAAATAAAAAAAAGAATCTGGCAAGAATTTTACTTTTATAACTGTAAAAGATGTGAAAGTATTTCACTTTTCAATTAAGATAATCGAAAGTTGTGTCCTAAATATATTTCACGATCGATACGTTCCTGTTTGTGCGCTCTCAAGCTTTTTAACATCACGCGCAAGTAGCCTCTACGGTAATCTATGGCAAGCGGACTCCTTGCATCTTCCGGCTAGAGGCAGCTTCCGGCGATTTAATTTAAACTTGTTTGTCTGGCGCACAAGTTTCTTGTCAGATGAATCTCGAGCGTGCCGATGAGCCGCCACGCTGCTTATACAATTATGAATATTAATTTTCCATCCCGGCAACTGCCATCGAGGTAACATGGAAGAAGAGGGATGTTCGACAAGATTCAAAAATGTCTACGAAATGTAGAGCAGCTGTTCCAATCGCGAGGAATGTAAAATATGGAGCGGGAAAATGAATTACTTTGGCGATTAGCGCGCCATAAATTACTCACATTGTTATTACATCACAATTATAATCCATTATACTTGTAGCAAATAGTCTCTCATTATGTAAATAAAGTTAATGCGTATGAATAGATCAAAATTTAATTCATCAGAAAATTTCATGATTTTGTAATTAAGTTTCAGTTTCAATCATGACACAACAAAGATTATTTAAAAATTACACGGAAACAAATGATTCTACTGGACACTGGATAGATACGAGAGAGAGAGAGAGAGAGAGAGAGAGAGAGAGAGAGAGAGAGAGAGAGAGAGAAAGATCATATTTCAAAAATTTTTTTCACATCTACATACACAGTAAGCAATAAATAATTCAACCAGTTTGGCGGTTTTCAATTTTTGGGGACGAGTATGATATCACATATGAATGGCTGCAATCTGTTTGCGTTTGAGCCGTCCATTGCCAATCGTCAAATCCAACAGGAATTACTTCGCGCCGATCAATTAAAATGGTCGCCAGTTGTTCTTTGACGAACCATGGCTGGCCAATTAGTCGATGAAAAAATTGAAAGATTTTTTATTTCGCGTATCGCTTTTTCAAAATCTATTTTTTGCGAAACACGGTGGATTCCTGCGAAATCTGATAAGCCAGGTATGTGTTATCAGATACGCGCATACGAATTCGTTGCACTGTCGAATGCTCAAATATTTTTCCAATAACTGTGCTAGATCGTTATGTTCTTTTCACAATTTTCTTAATTTTCAATGTTACAAAAGCTGCCTTTTAGTAATATCTATTATTTAAAAAATATAAAAAGATATGTAATAATAGATTCGTGCATAAAAATATAAAGTAATCAACATTGCTAAATATATTCTTAGTACAAAGAAGCCGAGCTGATATTCGCTATGTAAATGTGTAAAAACCACATATGTATAAAGTTTAAAATAGTATTGATTGACCTGCTGAAAGCAATTTATACTAACTTATATTTGTAATTATGACAATTAGTATTATAATTTTGCGAGCAACGAATCTTTATTATAATTTCTGTACTCTTCAAAATAATTGCAAACGAATTATTTGCTTCGGATTTACTTTGCTGAAGGAAATCGCTTAAACCGCAATTTTCCCCGAGTCTCCACCGTTGTTTCCGGATTAAGGGAACGGACGAAGGGAGTGGAAGTTATACTACGTATATTTCCTTTCTACCTCTGTTTTTCATGGAGATTAATCGAACATTGCCGTGTTCGCGGCATGTTGCCTGCGCTATGCGTCCGTCGCATTTCGAAGTGATTCCGGAAGTGGTGTTATTAATGACATCGTGGGGTTGATTGCTTTTCGACGAAACTCGGATCTCCTCTTTCTCCTCGAACTTTTCCTCCCTCTCTCCTCTGTCTCGCCATTGTAATCGGTGAAAAATGTTTCAATTTCGTCTCGTCCAAAGTCCGCTTTCATTTACGGGTGGGGGTCGAAAAAAAAAGATCCGGGCCAGACAAATCGGATCTCGAGCTGGTTAAATATTCGCTATATTCTTTTTATCGCGAAAATATTGATACCAATATTTGGGACAAGCGGGAAAAGTGGAGGACGAGAAAGAGGAGAAAGAGGAGAAAGAGGAGAAAGAGAAGAGAAAGGCATCGATCGAAAGTATCGCGCCGATACTGACGGGCTTTTTGCATATTCATAACGCGACTATCTTGTTCCGTGGGTATTCGAGAAATTCGAAACATTCCCGGGGAAAATATCCGGCATTTTTTTCGTTACTTGCGTAATAGCCGAATGTGAGAGCGAGTAATTCGAGCAGTCGTTATTTTACGGACGAATAAAGAGCCTCTCTGACGCCTAAAAATCGCGATATCCTTTTTATAACTGTATAAACCGCATTGGAATAAAACTTCAATACAGTACAATGGCAATTCAGACATTTTTATGGATTTAAAAGTGAAGGGAGCCATGTCAGGGATAATTATCTAGAGAGATTAATATTCATCTTAATTAATTTCTTCTGACGCGTTTTTTATTACGTTTCATCGTTCTCACAAATGAAAAAGAGACGTCTGTCGTTTGAGTATAGGCTCGCTCTTTACGGAAAAGAACTCATTTCCGCGAAGAGTGGAAATAAACGCGATGTAGCCGCGTCGTGCACAATTAGCGTTAATTGGAATGAGCGTACTTACTGTTAAGCTCTATGACGATGGTGGTGGTGGGTGGCGGCGCTAATTGAGTGTTATTCGCTCGGCAGGACAGCTTGGCGTGATGATGCCTCCTTGTGAGAGCCTTCAAAGTCACATTGCTGATGGTTACGACATTGATCTCCCCGTTCGGACCTTGCATCTCTCGAATTTCAGTGGACGCATGAATGTTCTGTGACTCCAGATACCAAAATACCTGCGGTCTTGGCTTACCTACGCATATAAAGTATAAACTATAGTTAGAAAAATATAATTAAAAAAAGCGAGATGCTGCATTAAAATCATAAAGCTTTACTATTCAAGATTTAATTATTTCTAAAAATTAAAATATGAAATTATAATAAACGTAATAAATAAAGTGAACGATATAGAAACTTTAAGATGTCGTATAAAGAATTATAATATTAGTGTAATATATGAAAAAAATAGATTAAAAAATTTTACTATAAATAAAATTTTTTTAAGCGCAATATATTTAATACTCAAATTTAAGCAAAAAATATTCTATTCACAAGGAAATCTATGTAAAAAATATAAATACATGTTACATTTTTGAAAAATATAAAGCTTTAAATATTATTTCATGTATAAAGTATATTTTATATTAGTATGCTTATAAATCTATTTGATCGTGTATACACAGTGTCCCGAAAATTATTCACTCTTCCATCAATTATAAATATTAATTACAGACACAAATATTTTCGCATTTAACAAGCTGAAGTCGAATGAAGAAGCTAATCTATTTGTGAAGCTTGTGTAGAACCTCTATCAAATGTCAATTAGCACGTTCGACAAGCTTGACGACTGTAACATCAAACCTGGGGCTGAAAAGGATCGGAAAGCGGGACGTATCGGAGCTGGCAGGATGACGACGTCTGCCAATTACTCATTACTTCTCCGCCAATGAGCCAGTTGACAGCGAGGGTAATTCGAGTGGCGCGTCCCAGAGGCCGCGTCGTGGATGTCGCCGTCAATCACGAAGGCGGACGGGCCTCATTCGGCCGAAACAACAGCATGAAGGCAAACACTCCACGTCTCCCTCAAGAGACCGCTACCTACCTACCTACCTGTGGCTCATCGCCACGAACTGTTACGGCTAATTATGACAAAAGGAGACCACGAAAGCATGCACTGCAGGAATAGAGAGCCGCGCCCGTTGTCCGTACACCGAAGGCATCGGTAACACGTCGCTTTAATGGCGTCGTGCTAATTTACTACTGACTAATTAGCAAGGTACACTTGTCGTCCGGGGATGTAAGGAAGCTGGTAAACTATCAGACGGGGACTATAGAGGATTGTCCGTCGCGAGAGAGTAGTTGCGAATAGCGATTGTAAAGCAGAGAAGCGACAATAAACTACATCCGACAATTCAACGGTCCGAAACTGATATATTCGATGTAAGTTTAAAGGATTATTCCTCTCCTGCTTATTCAAAATAGATCCCTCTAAACTTCCACGCTAATATAACTGTCATGCATGCGCAATAATTTTAGGTATCGTCTTCTAGCAATTTTTTTTTTTTTAGTAAAAAATTTCTTTATTTTCTTGCTAAACAGCGCTGTTTTATTTCTTCTGATATTGTATTATTTTTAATAAAATATAATTTCTTACACTATTAGTTTCAAGCGTTAATTTTTCTAATTTAACATACAGATACAACTTGAAGAAAAAGAGTTTCATTTTAAAAGTATTATCCAAAGTAAGCGTGGGACTGTAAAACTTGAGAATACTTGCCTGAATGACATTTTCATCTCGGTACCAAAGATCTTGCAACGGACACTATCATTGCACCTACAAGAGAGGATGTACTATCGAATGCTGCATATTAACGGATACTCGTGGATTCCCTAATCAACAGTTATTCTAGATGGAACCATCTGTCTATCTAATTTACAGACGGCTGTCTATGTTCTAGCTGTCTACATAGATATCTATCCAATCAAAGATACGTCTGTACATTGCGCATACATCTTGTCGAAAGCTGCGATCGTTGACACTGATAGTTAGCCAAAACGGTAGTAGTAATTAGATGCAGCTTATTTGCTCGCTTAGAATTCTACATTAATAATCCGGAGACTTGTATTTGCATATTCAGCGTCTAGAGTACAATGTCAGTATCTTAATGTAACGCGTTCAATCAAAAATTACGACAATTGCGTATTTCATATTTTATAAATTTTTTAAATATTTCATATTTTATAAATCTTTTTTATTTAAAAAATGTGAAATATTAAAGATTAAAAGCTTATTCGCGATTTAGTCTTCAAAAAATAATAGAACATTTTATTATATTTTATTCATATTTAATTTCAAATATAATCTATATTAATAAAAATTTAACTTGATATTTGTAGGTCAAATTACCGTAAATAAGAATCAAAACATATTTAAAAAAAAAAGATTCATAAATGAGAATTTAACAATTGTCAAATCAAGATGTTTATATAAAACTATTATATTTCCGTCAAAACTTGCATTTCTGCATGACGCAGAATGCTGACGAAGCTTAATCTACATTTACCTGCAATGTTGCAACAACTGTAAATATTTGTTCTCATACTGTTCTTAATGCGCGAGTGACATGGATTTGCGTATTTTGCGAGACAAGCTTTACTGAAGCATAAAATAATTTATTATAAATGCAGATTATACAAGTAAACATAACAGCCGGAAGGACGAAAAGAAACAAACAGATAATCCTACACGCGCGTTATAGCGAGACGCGTATTATCTACAATCGCGTTAATTTCTCGAGCACAATGCGTTGAAATCGCATTAATTTCCCGGACTACACGTTCATTAAACAATAACCAGGAAATGAACAAGAGCCTCCCCTGTTGTCTTCCTCGCGAAATCGAAGTTATCCTGGGCGTTCAGGAAATGCGTCTATTGCGTACACTGGATGACCTGAGGGAAGTTTCTAATTAATAGCCGCAATAATGTTCGAAGTAATATATATACATTTCAGATATATTGATAACAATTGAGAGAGAAATGAACAATATATATTTCTCTACATATATAAATTTATGTATTTCTATAAATTCTTAATTTTTCACATCATGCACGCAAGCGAGTTTTCATCTTATTTGTTGATTTTTCTGTATGCACACATCTTTCGTATTATAAATATTATATAAACTTGTTATATACTTATAACTTATTTATATATAGCTACATGTTATATATTATTAAAATTCATCAAGGTTTCACATGCAGAGAAATATAAAAACCATCTGTGTGCCCCGACAAAATTTTTATTCAAATCTGAAAGCATATTACTCGACAAATTTGATTTGCAAGGAAATTGTATTATCGTGATATTCGACAGGAACACAGTCTCATGCGTTTGCGACTTTCCTGCTGTCGCGACGACGATTCCATACCACGCGATAACCAAGCTCCGTTTCAAAAAGGGAGCGATAATAAGCGTTCATTAAGTTCTATACTATAATTAATTCCGCTGCTGTTTCCATTGTTCCCCGCGGGATAATTTCCGCACCACCCCGCCAGGATACAAATATATTCTACTAGTGGTATCTCGGAGGGCTTTTCCCCATCCGTTTCCTCTCTTTAGAGCGCGCCTTGTGGTCGTAATGAAACGAACACGATGTATGTAGCGTAATTAGAATTTTTTTTTCGAAAAGAAATGTCGAAATACTTAAAATAGTTATAATACTTGTAATAATATTGTCTGAGTTATATGTGTAACCGAAAATTGAAAGCTTCTCATGAATTAAATTTTGCACTGCCGGAACTTTAATTTCTCTGAGCGTTTCTCAAATAATTGTTACTTGAATTTTAATTTAAATAATCTCGCTGAAATATGGCGTAATGTTAAGCGCAAATTTAAGAGCACTCTTTATATACGACTACTTTCAGTTCTATTTATGTCGAATAATAAAGCAACATGATTATTATTACGGTTATTATGATTTCTGTTATGCCGAATCGCGCGCGTGCTCAGAGAAGCTCGCGTATTAAAATGAGTTTAGTTCGTTGCGAACTAAACTCATTACCGTATCGTACTTACTCTTGTCGCGGTACTTACTGTAGCGTATTTTTATGATGTTACGCCGTTTTAAACACACCGTTATCGCGTAAACACGTCGCCGTCGCAGTCCTCCTGCTCTCGTTAAGAAACGTAAAAGAACGACGTACACGCAGTATATTTGCATGAATACTTTTATAATGCGAGTATTCGTTTTCCTGTCGCCGTTTCATCATTTTACGTTCAGCTCCAGCAATTTCTCCGCTAAACAAATCTCATGTGATATTATAAGTAATCACGATAAAGTGAAATAATTGTATACGTTAATGTGAATCATAAAGTCCTCGTTATTACATTGCAAACAGTTATTACTGCTGATAGTAGAATCAATAAATGAATAATCCTATAATGAACCATCAATTTAATAGAATGCTAGCAAAGTTGTAGCGATATTAAATAGCGCCGCTGTGAGCATCGATTAAACTTTAATCGATAACCGCAAATTCAATCGAGCCTCAATTCGCACACAGAAAGTAATAAATGCTCTCGAGCTCGCCAAGCTCCTTATATATATATATATATATATTATAGTTTGATATTTAGATTTTTTTATTGCAAAAAACCGCTCATATTTTTCCAATGGTATAAAGGGGAAAGAGTATGATCAGAATGCGCGAAATGTATAGGTATATATCTTCGAAAACACGAAGGAGGAAATAAAAACGTATCGCAACGCGAAACGAAGAGTGAAGAACGCGGACAGGGGTAGTGCAGGACGTGGTTATAGCTGCTGGTCTGTGTTAAAACAAACATTTCGCCCCTGACCAACGCGCTGTGACGCTGTAAAATTGCATTCGATGCACAACGCCGACACCGACAATGCAGCAGCAGCAGCAGCAGCAGCAGCAGCAGCGGACAGAGGATAGTCAGGGATGAGGCAGTGGTGGAAATACACGGTGTATTGTGCGGTAACAATACGCGACAGAATGAGCGGTCGCCCCGCTTTTCGAAGAATATATCCACAGCCGAAATGTGCAGACAGTTTTAAATGTGCGAGGTCGTCCGACTCACATTTATGCGACGTATGCAAGTGCTCGAAATACGAGTAAAACCGGGTCAATTATTTTCAACAGCCACGTCGAATTGACGCGAGAACTACGAACGAGTACAAGAGCCACGTGATTGGAGAAGGGAAACTCGCAAGTATGCCGGACTTTACGCCACGATATGCAGCGGATTCTATAGCAGCAACGGAAGAATCGGTCTTTACGTCGAAAACGGTTTTTTTTTCCACGGAGCTTTTATTTATTTAAAACAATTGCGACTGATTGTTTCTGTAAATTGAGTTCTAGAAAAACCGTTATTGTCCGTGCGTAAGATTTGTAAATGTCAGTTTCTCTCAATATTTGCAAATACGGAAAAATCTCTACGTGTATACGTTAGGCAATATTTTAAAAAAATCAAATACCTCTTAAATTTGATGAATATTTGCATTGACAGAGTTTAAATAAAAATACATACATTTTTATAACGTGATATGTATGTATATTTATTATTCAAATTAAAAAAATTTTTAAGAAATAGAATAAAGTTGTAATATGTGATGTAACAAATAAGTGAAATTATGTAACAGATTAACATATACTCAAATTTAATATTCCCAAGCAATTGTACATTATTAGGCCTTTATGATAAATTAAATATCAAGTTACAGAATATAAGAGTATGCTAGTTAAATACAAAGTTTCTTTTCTTATAAAGCGTTTGCAGAATGCAAATCTACAAGCATCATCGCGCAATAGTTTCCTTCAGTATACTCTCCAAAGTTCTGTTGATATTAGGAATTATAGCCAATGCGTTATGGAGTTTGAATTTCTGCAAGATACACTGCGCGAATTTCCCAGTCCCAATCATTTTCAACCTCAAAGCGAAATGAAAGAAGCATTACCGCTAAAAATCGCAAATATGAAAGCTCGAATCTCTAACGGAGCTTGAATTAAGCTATAAACTTTGCTACTCAAAAAGCACACAGGTAAAATAGAAAATATTAATGATTAATTTATTTACGAAATTCGTCGTTTGGATTTCAAGAGAAAAATATAGTTTAATGAATAAAATAATAAATTATTTCACTTTTTACGTGCAATAAAACGTCGAAATAAAAATCTTTAAAAAGCTCGCTAAACTGTCGATGTAATATCGATATAAATCTCTTTAGGTATTTTTTGTATATCAATATATGACAAAGATGAAGAAAATATAAAAATCGTTTTATTGCTAAATGAAATAATTTACTATTTTATTCATAAAATTGTTCTTCTTTTAAAATACAAAATAATGTTGTAAATATATGTAATATTAAAAGTGTGTGGAGTAATTATCTTAAAAATTATATATGCAAAATAAATTACTGTGCCTTAAAAATATACTGTCTTAAAATCTTTCATTGGTAAAACTTTGTAATTTTATGATATTTTCCTGCAATAGTAATCCTTTGAATAAAATTTTATAAAAATAATTTGTGCTTTATATATTAAATATAAAAATGTATTCGGTATTAAATATAATTTTGGAATAACTTTCAAAATAATTTTTTCTCTTGAGTCTTTAAATAACGATTCTTTTGCAACAGAAAATATCTTTTACACAGTCCACAAGGATGTCGCAGAACTAACGACGAGGTCAGCTCGTACGGGACGGCATGTATTTTGCAGGATTTTATGTCACAATAAAATAAATTAAAACCCATCCCTGCTGCTATCCTCTCGTAACCAAGAATATTCCATGATACAAATTGTTTCAAAACTAACAACAAGCTTAAAGAGCGTTTGAAAAAATAGTGTAAAATAACAATGTCTATCTTTGACTTTCTAAAAAGCTTTAAAAATTATTAAGTTTTTTAAAAAAGTTTCATAAAAAAGTTTAAAATATAACTAATTAAAATTATGAAAATATTAGAATGCTTTACTTTATGTATTAGAAACTAACAACTATACGAATCACGCACACCTGTGTGTTTAACTAACGTGTCCATCCGATATCTATATTCAGGACGAGTGACAAGAATAGCCTTTAACGTCCACCGACACGTGTCGGGTGATACATTTCATTTGTTTTTTAAAATTCTTCGCGAAAAACGAACGTACCGTATATAGGCGCTTTTGAAACGCCGTGTACGAAGCGAACGGAAAGTTTCACTTTGCATATGCACAAGCCGGTGTAACAGTAAACAGAGAGAAGGGCGTCACATCGAGTTTCATTCCGCATAGCCGTTCTTCCGAGCTGTCCGCCGCGTTTTGTGTCCGACTCGCTTCGCGCGTTCGTTGCCTCCAGCTGCTCGCTCGCGATCTCCGCAGGCTCTCAACTGCGTTGCTTGTCGTGCGTGTCGTAAAGTGCCACGTTCGGCCCGCTCGAAGTGTCGGAAGTGCATTGTACGAAACGGACGTGTCAGTTCGTTCCGGTCTAACCATCGACAACACGAACACGAGAAAACAAGAGAGAAAAAGGGGGGAAAAAAAAAGTATCAATTTTTGTCGCACGAATGTCATTGATTATATGAAATGCAATCATGTATTATTCTACTGATTATATAAATAACTACAATACACATATTGTTCTCGAATTCGAATGTTTCCATGTGACGTGAAATCAAAAATTCGAAATGTACCAAGTAATAATCAATTATGTTTTCATATTATTATGTGAACCTAACGTGTTTTCGTTCTCTCAGATACCGGCTTTATACTTCTCTGGTTTTCGTACTCGTGTCTCAGATGCATTTCTTTTTGCACACAGTAACAAGGGACAATCTCCCTTTTTATAATAGTTCCATGTTTACGTCTAAAGATAGTGACATTAAGGAAGACGAAAGGCGATTTAAGTCAGTATAGGACATTGTGCCAACATACATAGATACTCGACACACCGACCTGTATCCCGTATTAAGGACAATTATGTGAAATGTGTGACAACATACTCTCATATGAAGATACTTTTTTCATGAAATTTTATTTATATAATACAATAAATTCGCGACACGTGATAAATTATATAATTGTAATTTGTCTAATGCATTACGAAGGAATAAAAAATATTTTATTCCGAGAAAGAGTAGACAAATTGATTATTCCAAAGATTTAATTAATTACACTTAATTAATTGCACTTAATCATGATGCAAAATTACTTACATATATATATATATATATATATATATATATATAAATATATATATATATATATATCACATTATTAGAAATAACCAAACTTAGACTAATAACATGTAATGCATGGCTCTACTCTCGATGTTCAGCAAATAACAATGAAATACAAGATGGCGCATCATGCTTTACTCCACGAATTCGTACATGGTGTTTCAGGTCAGTCATATGTTGCATTCTAGTTTATCCCGAGAGAGGACCATCCTCGGGGACAACTAAGTAATGATTATTCGGGAATAATACTCGGACGGCGAATAATATCCGACCGAGCACGAGTCCGATGGTGAAAACGAATCGTTATCCGAAAGCTCGGCCTCGAGCCGCAGAATACGAAGAGCCACGGAAGCTGCATTCGGGAAAGGTACACTAATCCCGGCTTCGCATTAATAGGGTCTTTATTTCTCACTGACGTTGTTCCCGTAGTTCAATAAACCGACTACGTGCCAACCTCGTACCGCTCTGTGCTAAATCATATGGCGCGAATAAACCGCGATTACCAAGTTACCTGCAATTCGAAGAACTCGAGTCGTCTATAAAACGATGGTGATCGTTAAAGCTAAACTCTGAGTCCTACGTCTATTATCCTTTTGTATATGCAAAATTTGATGTCGTTTGTACGTTGTCGCTGTACTTTCAAATTAAATGATAAAAATTTTTATGTTAATTATTCAAGCCTTTATTATAAACTAGAATTATAATTATAGTTATTATTTGTTCTTCTTTTTCTACATCACTATATTTCGTTATATTTTATATATTTTTTTATTTTTATATTACATTTATTATATTATTCTATTTTATATATATTATAACTAAAATAATTAGTATGTAGCCTGTAGAATAATTCGTATAAACGCGGAATTAACGGTACATGATATCGTACAATGAGTATCGGCAAAATTCTTTTCAAAAGCGAACTTTCACAAAATACCGCTTTATTGATATCATCGCGGAAAGCCGTTAATTCCCCGAAACACAGGGAATTAATAACCATTGGAAGCATCGTGAAATGGTTATTATTCAGCCGGAATACTTCACGAGCGCGATATATTTTCGTAATGACAATTTTGGTATTCCGCATGGCGTTCCGCGTTTTATTTCTTTCTATATTGGCCGACGCGATTTTCCCGCATATACGACGTATATTTCGCGCATAGACGCTCGCGCAAAATCCCTTGAATTAAGCTGCAAATATATATTCACGTTTCTCTTTGAGTCACTCTCCAATTTTTTTCTCTCTCTCTCTCTTAGACTTTAATACGTTCACGAAGGCCAACAATGCATTATGAAATTGGTGTATGTATTATATTTCACGACGCAGGTGTATGCGCGCTGACACTATGCACATCCGGATCATTTTAACGGTTTTACTGGTGTAGAACGAAAGAGATTTTCGTGTTGTCTGCAAAAAACCACGCGTAATTACCGCGCTCATTGACGCTATAAAGAAAATAAGCTCACAAAAGTGTAATCTGTAGCTTTTACCCGAGCAAATATTTGCACATGCGTCAGGGATATATATGTGAATGTATCTTCTTTAACTATGAATAAATATGATATTAATGTAATAATATGCTACACACAAAATGATTATTTTGTACTTAATTTTAAAGTATTTGTTTTAATATAAAAATATTGAATCTGCATCCTCTAATTAGCAAAAATATTTCATATTACAGAAAATGATGGAAAAAGAAAAATCAATTAAACTCCTAGATGAAAATGAGAAGAAGAAAAAAGAAAGAAACAACTTACGTGCTAAAAACCAAGAACACAGCTAAGTTCGCGAGGAAGTAACGAGCAGAAAAGCCATGCAAACAAGTGGCGCTCTGGATTTCTCGACGAGTGAGAAATATGAGCAATCAGCTGTTTCCAAAGAGATCAGAAGAGCAAAGCGAATAAGTTTTCCTACCAGAAATAGAGAGAGAGAGAGAGAGAGAGAATGAGAAAAGGCGGAAATATAAATACGCCGAAAGTTCTCTCGTCGCAGTAACAAACCCAGCTTACTGCTTCTCCTTTTCTTTACTGTCGCATCTCGTATCTCGTCACGGAGCTCTTTTCGTCCCAAAGTCATCAGCTACCTGTACGCGTGCATGAAAAACTTCCGAAGCAAGTCGGACGAAGCGAGCTCTCATGTGACAAATCACATGTCCCGAGGAGCCCGTTTCCGCTCGACGCCGAAACGCGGCGAAAGGTGAAATTGCGGCTGTTGCAAAAACGCGTCGCGCTGCGACGACTGGGAAATTATACTGTCTCGTTGAAATTTGTGTCGAGTAATTTGATATATTTATGAACAAAAGCTATTTATGTATATATATATATATATATATATGCATCTCGGATTTTTTCATTCGTATAATAATAAAAATATCCGTACAAATTTAAAAAAAAAGAAAAGGTAACAACGAAAAGGATTATTTATATGCAGCAATGTAACATTTTTACTGTTAATATTTGGAGTCATAATTTAACTAACAATACTGACAATGAGATATTTTCTACTAGCACCTTGCTTCTCGCGAAAATGAATACGATATTCTGAGAAAATTCTTGTTTGCTTCGAAAAAACGTTTTGCAACGAAAGCTAAATGAACCGCGCGCAATCTTCCAGGAATCCTTAACAAGACTCAACAATAGAGACGTAATAATAAATAAGAAGCGCATGAAAACGCAACAATAGAAGCGCAACAATAAATAGGGCAAGACGCGAGTGAGCCAAGACGTGCAATAATTTCAAATCATTGATATGCTGCATGGAATGTGAAATACGAACGCAATCATTGGTCCTTGAAATTCTTGAAAAATATCGCGACCGATTCTTTGAGTATTAAAACACGTATATCGACACTTTTTAATAACGTTTGATTATAATAATTTTAAGATGGAAAATATTTGTAATCTTGAATTGAAAGAGATAAAAATAAAGAATTTCTACAAATTTGAAAATCGAGAAATAAATATTTCAAAGGGAAGGAGTATGTTATTGACTCTCGATAATTTCTTTTTTCCCCAGAGCTTTTTTTTTCCACGTACCAGAATACATAAAATCAATTATCAGCTATTTGAAATAATATTATCTAGATTCTTTGATTGCACAAGTTTAATGAATATTTTAATAGGTATCGATATCGAGCCGAGTTATTAATTATTTATCTGCCATTTGTTGAAATTCAATAATATCGATGCACGATACTTTGTCTGTGACATGCAATCTGGCTGGCGGAAAGCATCGAAACATTCTCGGGAAATGAAACTTAGTTCGAAACAATTCGCAATCCCGCGATGGAATCGCGCGAGAGAAGAGGGAGATTGGTGGCTCGTGTTAAACTGGAAATAGTGGCTCGGCAATGTTAGCGGAGATTGGCACGGATCCAACGGATTCATCGCGCTCTGCACAGCGACGACGAAATCCGAAGTCAACTGTACGTTAATCTTCTGCCAACGCGCTTTTCATTTTCATCCCGCTCTGCTTTCGAGCCTTCCAAGGAAGTTCATTCTCGCCCCGCCATCGACTGTTTCGTACTTTTATTAAAGATATCTTTTCATCGTCGTGGAACGGGATTTTCGAGTCTGACAGTAAGAACTTATTAATGTTATATTTTAAATTCTTGAAAGATATATATATATATATATATATTAATTAATCGAGATAATAATTAAATATTTAATCAAAACGCTTTTAAAAATATGTTGATAAATAAGGGGACGCCTAGTATGGTTAAAAGTTGGATGTTTCTATAAATGTGAGTCGAATTTGGCGAATTTTCAAGAAGTTGATTACACAACAACGTGACAAATTGCGAGGTCATTTCCGTCCTCTTCTTCTTGATTTTTCTTGGATACCAAAACTTCTCATCTCTTCCTACATTTACCATTTCCGTAAAACGTTAATATAGAAAGAAATAAAAGTTCTTACTCCGTTATCTTATCAGACTTTTGTCAAGAGGACGGAAAGGAAAAATATGTCGTTCTCTGAAATTTTCACGTGATGTATTTCGAATAAGAAATGTTGGAATTTTTCTTTTTAATTTTTTAAGGTACTCAAGTACTCTTTCACTCTAAAGTTATCATTTTAAAATCTTTATTGAGGGTAAAACAGTTGGCTATCTAAGTAAGTAGTTTTAAAGCTACTTTCAGAATAAAGACATTGTACTAAATAAAGACTCATGTTTTTTTTTTCTTTAACAAATAAGTATTTGATAGTGAAAAGATTAAAAGCGTAGCGTCATTGCGCGGGAGAGGGCTTCGACCGCGATAATTTATTTCCGACGACGACGGAAGTGAGCGCACGATTCCTGGTGGGTGCATTGGAACGTTAGTAGTTTCAGAGGATGGAAATTGGCGTAGGTCCAGGATGGATTCACCCGTCGGGCGAGGCGACACGACGCCCAGCGTCGTTGTCGTCGTCGGCGTCGTTTCGGTGCCTACGAGAAAAAGCGAGCAAACTCTCTTTTAAGCTGCCTCCGTTCTTACCAGTTTCGCGATCTATCTCTCCTGCTCCTGCTCGCGGCGTCATTTTCGAGTGCGTTGTGTCGAGGACCCTAAATGCAATTGGCGTCGCGCCCGTCGTATTGGTCCCGCGCCTCTTCGACGAAATAGGATTTTTCCTTCGGCACGCATAACATACGTTTACACCTTCTTCGTGTCGTTTTCTCGAGCGATTCACGCGCTGATAGTTTGTAAGCGTAAAGCGATTTTCAAAAGCTCTTCAATCAGATGTCTGACGCCAAAGAGATATTTTGGATCGGCACAAGCTCTAATTGAGCTATCCTCAATTATATAGAATCAACCAATATTAGTACCGTTTTCTCGTATCACGTATAGCAGGAAACTAAAATACTTCAATAGCAGGATCGATTTGTTCCTTTCGAGATTCCTTTGGATTTTGTTATACGTAACATAACTTGAGTGGCTTCGGGGCTTTGCGCTAAAAGCTTCTTGAGTATAGTGAAACTGTGTACAAGACTTTATCGTTAATCTAAATTCCAGAGAGCTTTAATCCTCCAAATTTGTAATTCAGGATATAATCGAAATTGAATATTAAAAACTTTTATACACATACACAGTACGAGATTGTGCGTCTCTTTCGGCATGTTCATTAAAATAAATGTTAAAAGCGTAGTTATGTTAATGTTAAAGCCAACACTTACCGCCGTGTACCTCGCAGACCAAGAACAAGTCGGCTCCCTCAGGGTATGCTTCCAGGAGTTTGCTCATGTCTCGTCTTTTAGCGTCATAGATTATCGGCTTCGCCGGTGGCACTGTAAACAAATAGACAGAAAATACGTGAGCGAAATGTGCATTTTCTAAATGAGTTTTTTTTTTTTTTTTTTCAAAGAATCATACTCTGAAAATTGTAAAAAAAAAAAGATAATTGTTTTATGAATTTTACAATCGCGTCGCTAATAATATACAATATATTTATTATAGATTGTATATTAATGAGCCTTTCAGAGAAATAGAAGTCAAACTAATAAACTCATTTTAATACCAGAGAACTAATTATGTGCTCTAATTACAAAAGTTAATTAGTTTAGCTTCTGTAAAGCTCATATGATAGAATATAGTAAATATAATTTAATATTAGAGAATAATTAGATGTTTGAAATATAATTTCTTTTATCTGTTTCGTGAAGGAGAAACTAATGTACCTACATTAATCTTAATTAATCGCGAATAAGATATTTTTGCATTTAATAGAATCTACAATAATTTGCCGTATATATATATATATATATATCCGTAGGCTGTTATAATAGGCGGAATAAAGACTGACAAGAAGAAATGCTGAAAAGGTGAAGCAACAGCGGCTGTTTTCACTTGACTGACATTGGCAGACTCTCTTTTTCATCGCCAGATGTATTCACGATACAACCGAAGAAGAGATAAGTGCAAACAAGCCGACGGGAGTCTCATCCCGATATGTCGCTCGGATGTCGGATGGAAATTGCCTTCGGCTATTGTCACGATGACAATATGCGCGCTCCATTCGTTCGTGCTTTCTTCTTCCTCGACGAGAAGGCGAGGAAAACTCAGAAAAGATCGCGTTCGCATAGTCGCGAGAAGACTTTCGCGCGATAAAGCAAAGCGACACCGATAAAAGCTTTCAACGTTCGGCGAAATATTCCTATTCGGTTTATTCGGCAACGGCGACACGTGCAATCGTTCGCGCCTGTCCCGATCACGGCCACCTGTGCTCGCGAGCTTGTATGAGCCACATCAGGGATCGACTACGCTTTCCTCGAGAGAGGCGTGCGCGAGAGACCCCGTGGGAATCCTTATGTAGATATCGTTCAGAATCGCTGTTTCGCCTCGAGCGAAGTTTACGGTGCCATCGTGTCGCCGGCGTGACTTGTTTGTTCATATCGTCGACGATCCGGGCGCCTGTATCCGAAGTATGCGGCGATATTTTCGGTACGTGTTCTATGAAGGCAAACAGAGCTCAGTATTGCCGACCTATGTTCAAAGCTGTGGCACGAGATACGGTAAAATACGTGGAAAATGTAATGTATGCGATACAGGCATAAGAATTCAACTGCCAACAAACAACAGAGTACTTTAATATGCACTGTAAAGTTGCTTTTTGAAAATAGATTTAATATATGTCGCGGTATTTTATTTAGAATAATAAATACATATATTCTATAAATTTTAAAAAATTATTAACTATTTCATTTAATTGTCCACGTTCAATTAATTAAAAAAAAAAAAAAAAAATATGTATATACAAGTATAAATCTTTTTTATACTATTATTCTGTCATAGAACATAGGAACAATTAAAACTCTAATTTGATTCGTTACGTGTGTAAAAAGATATCGTCTTATAACGATTAACTTAGCGACATGGAAAGAATTCAATAATCGTCCAAGTAATTGCTATCCGTAGCGTGCGATACGATCGGTGTCGGCTCGAATCGATATGCTGAAGAGCGGCAACTTCTCCAGCGGAAAGAAGTGCTCCGTTCCCACGGGATTCTACAGACGAACGTCGTAATCTCGACGGAGATTACGCGAGAACGGCGCAAGACGACGCTTTAGTGGCGCTAATACCCAGCCCATTCACGGTCCGAGAGAGATACCCGGAATGCGATTTTTTCCCGACTCCCATTGTCGACCATTGTTACGCTGACAATCGACTCGCTTGCGAAAAAAATTCTAAAGACGTGTCCAATGTTCCACCAACGAGGGTCGCGCGCGTTTGATACGAATCACGCTTTTACTACTTTTATCAACCATTTCTGTGGAAAATTTACGAAAATGCTATCGCCATGTTTGCAGCCACCCTTGTTTCCACTTCATGTTTTATTTACCTCTTGTGAGAAATTTTTCATAATTAAGTATATAGTTTTGAGACGAAAAAATTACTTTTCTTTAATTTTATATATTTAATCTTAATAATATATAAAGACATGGAAATTTCTCCAAATTATATTACTATCTGTATTAATTTATTCTTACACACTATTAATTGTTGTAATACAACAATTATTTGTTTACATATGTATCTTTTACATCAATTGCCATTTTATGATTAATATTGCGTCATGTTCCTTTATATTTCTCGATACACAATATTTCAGGATCATATGTATATATAAAATATATTAATGAATATATATATATATATATATATATATAAAACTATATTAATGCTCATTAGTAATAACTTCACGTTAATCTTGTACGATTAATTACGAAATAAATCGCTGTCACATGGGTACTATAATCTCATGAATATTCATGATGGTTAGTGTATATGAGATATTACCATATTGTTATTCTAATACACGTATTACCGGCATAATCGACGGATACGAGGAACAGATATCTAAAAAGGTGATTCTATCGAATTCGAACGCTATTTATAACGTAAAACGTAGCGGTATGTTGCGTGAGAATTTTTCTTCACTTCGGCGCGATAACTCTCTCTCTCTCTCTCTTTCTCTCTCTCTCTCTCTCTCTCCATAACCGTTCATTAATCTTGCCGCACGCGAGATTCATCTTCCGACCAAGTTTTACATATTTATTATCGTCTCCGCGTGCGCATGGCTGTTTTAGTATTCGGCCCGTTACGTCGTCAAGCTCGCGGCATCGAAACCCCGCTAAAACCCGTCCAAAGTCGTACAAAGCACCTCGTACAAAGGTAACCCCGAGGCGATCTCGTTTTCTCTCTTTCTCTTTTTCTTTGCTCTTCCTCCTCGTGGCCCGCGGATATGATTTGCGGGATTTACGTGTCTTTCTCGAGAAAAAGAGAATCATCTCGTGTGGTGGCTCACGTAGGTGGAAAATAAGCCGGCGCGCCGGTACGCACAACTGCGAATCCCATTCGACGTTTGCGGAATCTCGCGGGTTAGAGCAGCGCAAAACGAGACGGTGGTAACATATGCGGACCTCGGAACCGCTCTCGCGGAACTTTTACTGAAATTTCTCGCTGTACGCGGAGAGCCACCGGGGATACGCCGGTTGTCTTTGTCGGTTATAAATGGGAGACACGAAACGGTGTACTTGAAAAGTCGGCGCTTGTTGGTTTCTTGCCCGGAATCGTGTTTCCTCCTTTTTCCTTCTTTCTCTTTCTTTTTATAGCCCACTGTAAATGCGGTTGAGTGGTGCGCAAGTGTTCACCGTGATTTTCCGGAGCACTATTCGCCAACTGAAAAAGTATCGGTATATCAATTATACAGTTAGTAAACTGTAAGCTTTTAAAGGATTTCGTATAACAAAAAATAAAAATATATCAAATTTAAAAACATTTAGTCGCAGGAAAAAAAATGATAAAAGATATTTCCGGCTTTCTCCAACGAATTCACTATTACGCGCTCGATTCGTTTGGAAGTAGAATCCCAAAGGCATTTAACCGTCATCCGGCAAATCAACAGGCCGCTATGTTAAAAAGGCTCGAGAGGTCGGTCAGAAGATGGAGGAAAATTCACTCGGTGGGCGCACAAATCAGCCGCGTCTACGAGGGCCAGCGTTCGAGAATGAGATGGGGATCGATGCGCGCGCTTCCGGCCCACGGGACCGAAAATCTCGCTGGACGCGCTTCCAACGACAACGTGTAAACCGTTTGGCCAGCAACACAATGGCGGGCCAGGAGGTCCGACGGAGCGAGGAAAATATATTGCTAATAGGGTTTGCAACACGGCCCGTTAGTCGAGAGTAATGCCTTACCACGGGGTGGCACACGTTAAGCTCGTTTAACGAACCACACCCCGCCTTCCGTTCTATCTCGCTCGCGCACCGTCCCTCTTTTTCTTCCCCGTCTCTCTCCCTTTCGTCTTTTTTGCCCTTCTACTCTCTCTCGCGTTCGTGCTTCCGTGGACGTCGATTAGATTTATGGACTTCCATCGTGTGTCACGCGTTCTCGACCCTCTCGTCGCCATGCTCTCGTTCGTCGAGGGATTTCAGTCTGCAGCCGCGATAACCGCACGTGACCGTTTCGAGTCTTTCGATTAGGGAGGTATTCTTCTTCGCGAATCGAACGGAATGGATTGCACGTCACTTTTACGCACCTTCGGTGAGTTATTATCGTCCGATGCACTTCGGACTCAAGAAACTGTGAACATTCTATAATTTCCTTATCTCCGACACTGTTTCGAATAAATAAATCATTATTATTCCTCTACTTTTATTTAACTATACCATTGTTACAAAAGTTATTGTATATAAACGAGAACATATATATAAATGAATGGAGTATTGTTTTGCATAAATATATACTATACGTGAGACATCATGTTGAATGTACGCTGGAGGATATACAGATGATAAAACTGTATATGCGGAAGAGGATTTCGTGCCTCGAGTCTCGTCACATACGACAGGTGCCTTGTTTGAATGGTTCCTCAGAGTGCTAATGTTTTGCTTTTTATGATGTCGTCGTCTTGACGACACCATCTTTAACATCACGTATGTTACGCGCCAACATTGGATGCATAATATAAAACTATAATATATACAGTATCGCTTGTAAACTAAATTTTCCTTAGCATGTAAATTCTATAAACGATGAAAAAATTGCCTAGGATTTAAGCGTGTAATAAGAAGTGATGGAAATTTAAACACTATTAAGTTTGTAATATGTTTTAAGCTGTAAATGCATATTTACGTAAAATTTCACAATACAGTAAACAAATTTAAAGAGATATAAACTTGTCATTCTCTACGTATATTTAATATAAAAATTTAATTATTCTAATACAGTTTTTAATATGTTTTACATCGTATTTTTTACGCGTTAATTACATCTCAAGTAAACTAGTTATTATATCTCGGGTAAACTACAATAGAAGCAAAGTAGCACGTCGATATAAATTAGTTTACTATTAAAATCCAATCGCTGAAGTGACGATTAGCGACGCTTGTTCGTAGTCTCCACGTATTACCCTAGCGTGAACCCTTATGAACCCTGTGAACTCTGATGAACCCTTATGAAAGAGCCACTTTCTCCAGCTTATTCGCGCAGAATCTTGGTAACAGACGTGCTTGATCCTAGACACCTTGTATACGATATTAGGTGCGTTCGTGCATACGTAGCTACATGTGTGTATGTGCGTGTGTATGTGCATCGAGATGCGAAATGCATCTATCTCTTTCTCACCGTAAACCGGATGCACCATTTGCGGGATATTCTCCGACGCTATCGACGCAAGACGTGCTCGAGCGTGCTTTTCTCCCCGTTTACCCCTTTATAGGTGTACCCGCTATAGATTCAAAGGCAACCGTCCATCTCTGCGAGCTACGAGAGCAGCCAACGTGGACCGTGACCGTCCACGACAATTACTATAACTCAGCAGCCAGCGGCCAGCTACGCTTTTTCTTTTTCTTCTCCTCGTTTGACGCCGCTTGTTCATGCCATGTGGGCCACGACTGATCTAATTCTAGCCAAGGGACGTCATTTTTCTTGTGAAAACGGGAACTTGCGGAACGATACGTCTTGCACAACATTTTAACCTTTTAAACTATTTTCTTTTCTTCAGTATTTTGAAGCAATGATTTTCTACAGCGTTATTAAAACTAAAACCATAATGTGTTATTATTATTTATATTATTAATATACGTAATGTGTTATTGTTATTTATATTATTAATATACTATATCATATAATTATTAATAGGTATAAATATTAAATTAAGAAAAATAACAATACTCTTGATGTGTAAATTTTAGTAAATATAAAATTTCAAATACTGTAAGTAAATAACGAACGTTTCTTTTTTTTACCAACAAATTATAAAAAAAAAAACTACTCTAATTTTAGAAACATAATCTTAAAGATAATTAATCAAGATAATTAATGATTGAAATTGTAGAGAAAATATGTTTCACTAAAAACTTGAGAGACAAAAATTTGTTCCGATCGATTATTTTCAGCACAAATATCCGGGACAAATTCGAAAAGTATGATTTGTCGCTTCTGAATGCGAAATAGAATGCACAATGTAGCACGTGGCACGATAGAGAGGTTACGGCGAAAAAGTAATGTAACATCGCGCGTGTATTAGTGCATTACTAACGGTATTATCCTGGCAAAATTATTGCCAGAGCGAGGTAATACCCCGCCATATTTCAGGCATTACGAATATTGCGATATGGCCGCACCGTATTTTAAGAGCGATAGTTTTATCGCTTGACGTTACGATATCCCGTTTTACCGTGTCTGCCCTTTTTTTATGCCACTTCGATGTGCATCGATTAAATATTGCGAACGCGAACGACGCGGCTTGACGGGGCGACACATTTTCCGGCATCAAGTATCGCGCATCATCAGCGAGGAATTTCTCTTGCGCACATAATATCTCTGAAAAAACTTGTCGTTTTAATGAAGACTACAAAATCTCGTTAAGGCTATTTTTCGCACACGCGCTGCTAATTCTATTCAGATCTTTGACAGTTATAATGCAGACATTTACGCTTAACGCAATACTCTTTCTATCACTTTTTACTACAACTTTTAAAAATGCTTCATTATACTCTATATTTTTTGGGATTATTATCATGTAAATTTATAGATTTTTATATAACAAATAAAACCTTATCATCAAGTTCAATATTTTTATCCCGGAGATAAATACATAATCTCAACATATATAAATAATTTATACAGAATATGTCGCGAAAAAAAGGTTAAACGTCCTTTTTGTTCAAAATAATCGTGACCTTTTAGAAAGTATTGAACTTTCCTCACCCTATGTTACATATATATATATAACTTTGACGTTACTTCGTCATATCTCGACGAGAAAGTGTCAAAGAATCATTTATCTTTGACTTTATGACACGACGGATGCAAGATAGCACGAAGTAACCCGCTGACGATCAATGAAAAAGACACTTGTGTTACCATAGATACGAGTACTTATAATACGAATAAAATGTTTCACACTACATTTGATAAGCGGAAAACTGGTTATACAACGTGAACGAATTGACTTGGATCCAAAAACAAAGTAGTAAACTAAAAAAGCATGTGAGATATCGATAGTGACACGTCGTCATACATTGTTGAAAATTATTACTCGTAAATTTCATTCAATCTTGATTACGTCATAACTCGCGAATTTTCTTACAATCGACGATATTCATCGATTTGTGGCGAACGATTTCGGATAATGCAGCAAAAGTATCTATAAAGATGTCAACACCGTTTCTGCATTACCTAACCCCGTACTGTTCCGAGAAAAGCTCGTTTAAAATTGAAACTGCACAAATGCATCGCGCCGATTTATTTTATTTCGAGAAATTATTGGGCTTTTTCTCTATTATCTTTATTTGATTCAACAGACGCAAAATATATTTCCATTGGATTGTATAATAAAATAAATATTCAAATCAAAATTTTACTCACGTCTTTCTGCCGTAAAATCTACAGACGTCATTGTCAAGACGAAGGAAAGAGGAATGGAGTAATGGTACAACGGACCTTAAAAAGTACAAAACATTCGTAAAGAGCGCACGCTCGGAAAACGGAAAATATTCGGACAATTCGAACTTATTGAATTCTTGTGGCGGGTTGCATTCTCTTATGCGCGTATTGGTTCACGTGATGGCAACGCGAATGCTACGTGTGTACCCTCTGAATTATGGTCCGGGTGCCGAACTCTACTTTCCTCTCTCCCTCGTTCTCATCCCCGTACATGTACATACACATACACATACACATACACGCGCCTTATATGGCAGTAACGGTTCGCGCCTTCATGGGGCTGACGGGCTGCGTGACCTGGGTATCGGACTAAGGCCACGTAACGATTACCGTTAAAAATTTAGGAAAATTCCTAACGCCACCACCGTTGCGGAACCGATGCTATTTTCATGCGGGCACACCATTCTCGAAGTGATGGCAACGCCCCCGACACTCTTGGTATTTTCAACCCGCACACGTACCCCTTTGTGTGAGCGCCTCCGCCTCTCTCTCCGCACCCGACTTTGCCGTGGAAATCTCGTGGCTCGTTGAGAGCTGTCGAAAATGTAGAAACGATCGGATATTTCTCTCGCGACGCGAAATGAACGAATATGCCAGAAACCGTGATATTTGCGAGTCGATATTTTTGGAACGTGAACAGGAAAAAGAGAAATTTATTAAAGACACCGAGGAGCTTACATTCTTATTAAAGACATTGGAACATTTTATGTAAGTAATAAGTTCGACTTGTGCTTCTGCATGCACGAGAAAAATGAACGAACCACGCAAAAGTACGTAAAAGTTCTTGATAACTGCATAGAATAATTTTAAACTTAAAATTTTAACTACATTGAAGGATATTTTATTATTTTACGAAATTTATATCAAACGTTTTATCTGCGACAATCTAACTGTATAGATTAAAAAATTGCATTGCCGAATATTTTTGGAATTTGTTGAAAAGCGTGGAATCGCCCAGAAAAGAGAAACGATATTTTTCGTGATGATAGAAGCGTTCCAAGCGTTCTCATTATTTATTAACAGATATGAAGAGTACGCGTTGCAGCAGCTTGATATTTTCATCACGGAAGCATTTCATAAAGCACGCGCCGTCATAGTCCACTGGCGGTGGAATTAAAGCACGCTCTCGTCGCGAATTGATGCGACCCCGAAACGCACAAACCGACAACGTAGGATATTGTTACAACGAACCGGCGTAGTCCCATAGGATTTACCCTGTGAGATCCCTGTTTAATAAAAGCGCGCTTGATTCTCTCTTTCTCTCATTCTCTCTTCTATATCATCGTATTTATAAATGTTATTAAAACATTCTCGCGAAACACGCGGAATAAAAAAATTAGCTGAAATACGGATATGTCTATACATATGTATATGAGTATGAGTTTAATGTACACTTTCCTCCCATTTTATTTATATCTCAATCTCGCATGATTCTGCTTTTTATTTCCGAAAAACAATCCATATTGAATGTTAATTAACGTCAATTAACGATGATGTAATAATAAAGAGTCGGCTTTTCTTGATCGTTCGTTCTCATCTATTCGCACACGCTTGTTTATTTCCGAAAGTGGCCACTTATCCAAACTGTTCTATCTTTCTCGTTTAGACAAGGCTGTTGCCTTCTATTCCGTAAATCCTCCTCGACCCGAACGAACTCTCGAGGTACAGGTCCTCTGGTATTTCCTCTTCCTTCTCATCTCTCACGATGCAACAATTAAAGACTCGGGCGTAATGGAAACTGTCGGCGATATACCGTAACAGTACGTGACAAGACTTTTCATTGAACAAAGTTTAAGAAAGAAGAGTGAATAAAATTAAAAATGTAATTAATAATATAAAAAGTAAAATCTTTTCTCGTTTTAATAATAAAGACATTCAATATCTTCTGTATGTGAAAGCTATCATATAATTATTTTAATTATTCGTATAATTTTACATCGTTAATTTCATCCTCAAACTGTTCGCGCGGAATCTACTGCTGATCTAAAGCGCTGTAATTATATTGTCGCTCAAACTTCAGTTTGGAGTTTGAGTTTATTACAGCAGAATACGTGCTACTGCAATGCGCATTGAATTGCCTCCAAGTTATCATTGCTTTGCGTGAATTGAAGTTATGTATCTTAATATAGGTGAGCATTTATATATTATCACAAAATATCTCAAACATAATACATAATCACGTTTTATAATTCTGTTTCTCACTACTGTATAATTATGTTTTTCTTAAATATTTTAAAATAGCTACTATATATGCGTTATATGAGATGCGTTATTTAAGAAATTTGTAGAAACTTTTTCTACAAATATTAATATTTAATATTTATCACTCTCGTGCACTTATCGAATAAGCAGATGGACTGTCAAATGAGTACTTTTGGATTCTAAAGTTTTGTTGTTAGTCAGGTAATAAACTTGAATGTACAAACAAATACATCGATCAGATCTCAAAATATATATTAATATGTATGAAATATAAATAACTAAATCATATTTTTCTAGAAAATAATGATTTTTAGAATAAATTTATCTGTTGCAAAAGTTTATATGTAAATAAGATTTGCAGATGTATTGTGATACTTTGTATTATAAAAATGATAACGCAATATATTTTTAGAAGCCTTCAATCTTCACTATATCGTTATATGGGAAAAAAAATCTGATATTACATTTATTGTAATATCATAATATGTTTTTATATATAAAGATATATATGTATTATACCATTCAACAATTTTATAATTTGCCAAGTTGAAAAAAAAAAAAAAAAAAAAAGCAAACTACATGCTATTCTGTTAACTGAAGTAAATAAAATGAAGAAAATAAAAAGATTGAAAGAAAAAGCTGATCAGAGATATATGAAGTCTATTGAAAATTTTAATTAACAAAAAGTAAATTTTGCATTCGCTGTTTTGCATATGCTTCTATGAATTCGCTTGATAGTGAGATATCAAAGAACGTATATTAATTTTTTTTTCTAGAGTGGTGATTCAAGTGCAATCATTGATTTCACGGTTTGATGAAAAAAAAAAAAAAAAAAAAAAAAAAAAAGTCGACGAGGGAAAAAGCGTAGGGCTTTCAATTTACATCAATAAAATATTTAGAGATGTTTTCATATATTAAAGCTAATAAATATTTACATTCCAATCACGTTTGATATTCATCATGTTTACAGTTTCCAAAGTAATGCTTAATGCGCGACCGTAGGTATATCTTTACCGATGCTCTACGATGGAATCGACGCAAACGCAAACTTTCATATGATCGTCGAGTCGTAACCAGCAATCGATGACACGTAATCGCAAATAAAACGGACGAATAAACGGAAATGCACCGAAAAGTCAGCGAGATAACGCGAGACTGCGCTTCTGCCACCGTCGTTTTCCACCTCGATCAACCTAACCTTCCATCCGGTTGCCGGCTCTCTAGCACTTTGCGACGAGCGTGCCGGAAAAAGTTTTCCGGATTCGAATTGCGGTTTTTATTCCGCACGAACGATTTCGAGATAGCTCCGGGTAGTCCGCCTTCGAACTATCGTATTTTCCTCCAGTAATTACTCGGTAAAATCCGCTCTCCGAAATGCTGACAAGACACTCCGTGACTTTTACTCACAAACGTCGGATGTAATCTGTAATCTCCTGTTCGATAATGCCTGTCAAATTCTTTTATCGAGTATCGTTTTGTCGCACATGAGTTTTTTTCATCCGAATCAAACTGTCAATGCTTTGTAGAATAAATTTGTTTTTCATCAGCTAGTGAGAAAAATCAGCTTTTACTATTGTAAAAACCAACTATTAACCGGTAATAACAAAATTATTAAATTTAAAAATGCATAATCGTAACCGTATAATTGTAAACGGTATGATTTATATATAAGAAAAAACTTTGCCTTGTGTCTTTACGAGATTTTTCGCCGTTTCTTTAATAAAATTTATGATTGAAGAGCGCACGAAATTGATGTATTATAGTACAGCAACCTACCTTGATTCGATTGTTAACGTTATTGAGCGTGTCGAGATCACAGAAGACAACGACAGTCTCAAATAAAATACTTGTTAAAAACTATAAGATTCTTTCTCTTGTCTTTTCGACGGTTGAATAAATTTTTTAAAAAGTTACTTTTCATTTAATATTTATTCATTTATTATAACAGATTATTATACATATATGATTTTTCTTAAACAAATTAGTTCCATTTCGTTTTGTTTTTTCTAAAAGCAAGATCATTCTTAATGATTGATGCAGAAAATCACGTTGATAGGAAAAATAATTGTTGTAGAAAAACCGAATCGAAACATTAGCGAAACAATTAAAAAGATATTTCAATCAATCAAAAGATATTTATATTCAATTTAAAAAAGTGACATATGAGACCATATTTCCGAGTATTGTGACAGATGTCCTACATGCTACCGATTACATTATGTCATATTTGAATCAATAGAATAGATTTACAAAAGTAAGGCAGCCTTAAAGTATACTTAGTTGCACGTGCATGATAGATCGCGTCTCCCATTTCGCTTTTGCTTGGAGACCTGTCAAACGTCAACGATCAATATCGTGACTGGAGACATGGGGAGACATAGGTAAGAGAAAGAGTTAAATAACACGACTACGACGATCGAGGAGAACGTAGTCACGGATCACATTTTCTCCCCTATTGGCAAAGACGTTCGTAAAACTTGCAATATTTTCACGGAAGGCGCAAACCATAAAACAAACCGCGATGTTTCTATATTTTCGATATGACACGGCGATCCAGCGTAATTCCCCCTCGCCTCCCGCTGTTTCCATCGATAGCGGTTCGCGCGCGTTTTAATACAATTTTTATGGCTACCCGTGAAAGATATATAGTAGATCGTGACGGAACGATCAAGAGACGGGGCGGGATGAGAGATAAGAAAGGGATGATCGAGAAAAGAAGACTTGGATCGCCGAAGATCGAATATTCGTGACACGTTTCGTAATTTATACAGGCCTTTCATCTCCGAAATGGATTAAGGTGACGAATGTGGCGATAAAGAATCGATATAGGAACATGAAAATTACATTCAAAGGACACACAAATTGCGCTCTTACGACGAAGGCGAACAGTAATATCCCTGTTAAAATAAGAAAGTAACTTGGAAACGCTTAACGACCCTAATCTGGCTATGTTGAGAAAATGCCAAGAGAAACATTAACGTAAATCTTGCTTTCTGCTTCTGTTTTCTTATCTTATATTCATAAGACTTAAATTAGAATAAACCTTTCGTAGCACCGTCGTAAAACTTTTCTTTCTCTTCCTCAATTTGTATTTTATATCTTTCTGCGAATGCATAAACGCTGTGACACTTTCAACTTAATCATCTATAGATATGTTTTCTCAACATGCGTCTTGTTTTCGCACTCGTGTTGCGACTCGACAAATTATTTCAACACGACGACGCGACGTCGTGATCGACATCGGGAAAAGAAGAAAGAGAGAAGACGCTATCTCGCGCAAAATTTATATTCATGAGTACTCTAGTGAGAGAACGAAAGAACCATTTTGATACATTTCGTCGACGATCACCAGGTGGATCGTATATATGTAACGGACAAAGGATGCGTATAATAGAGAATCGACGAACTGACTGCGTCAAGATCTTTCCTTCGAACGAGAATGCAATGTTGTTTCTCTAAGTTACTTGAGATTCCCCGTCGCGTCTATGTCGCGGAAACTTGAAGGAATCGAGTTTCCCTTATTCCCTCGAAACGTCCATCTTCCAATGTTTTCGTCGTTGGCTTTTTTCCCCTTCGCATACGTCGGAATTTCTTAACTTTTGCGGTCTCAAACGCAACGATGCAACGATGCACCGTCTTTCGCGTCGCAAAACGAGAGAGAAAAACGCAAAGAGAAATGTCAGATGAAAATGACGAGTGATAAATTACCTGAATTTCAGTAGCTTTTGAAAACCGCGATACTTTCAACTTTGCTATTACGAAAAACTTCTTTCAGGAAACCCAATAAAATATTTTGTATAATAGCACCATTAAAAATCATAAAGATAGTAAAATTCCTTATTCTTCTTCTTCTTCTTCTTTATTTTTCATTTATTGGATAATATATAAGTTTCACGAATAAAATAACGTTTTTCATAAATCGTTTTGTCTACAATGTTAATAAATAAAATAAATTATATATACATATATATTATAACCTAATGTATCAATTATACCATTTAAATTTATAAATTGTTTTTAAAAGCATTTTACATAAATATATTTTGTATTAAAAACATATATTATATTTCTTATCTTACAACAAAGGCAATATCCAACTAGTGAAACTATTAGCGTCGAACGATTATCAGTCACGATCTTTTATCGTTGTCCGCACGATACCGCGAAACTTGCAGTTCTTTTTACGAAAATATAAATGCACAAGTTTACGACGTAATAAAATTTGCCAGCAGTCGCTGGGCCGAAGCAGAGACCACAGGCCGTGATAATATCGAGTGCGATATCGAGATTTATCGGATAGCCGTTTTCAGTGCGAATTGAATCTCGAACTCTCGGAATCTTAAATCTTCGTGCATCACCCCTGTGCTACTTTTGTTTTTCTCATATTTTATTTTGTGAATGCGTTCAAAATATTTAAAAAAAAAAGGACTCGATTCCTTTTTAAATAATTTAAACGCATTTCTATACATATTTTAAAAAAGATTTTTTAAATGAATTAAATGCAATCAAGCCGTGGAATTTTCGAGTGCCAAAATAAAACCTAAGTTTTAGGAGATAAACATCCACATTAATCGACGAGTGATTGAAAACGAATCGAGCTGAAAATCGATAGTGCCGACCCGGTAGGAAAATTTAAATGCCCGAGCATTCGCTTCGTTCTTTTACTCCCCCCTAGCCAAATGACGAGGATTTTTTTCCGGTTATTGCGCCGGCCAAGATTTTATTTCGTTCGTGGCGAAGGAACGGCTCTCTATTACGGATTACGGAGAGCCTTCCGTCGACAAATCGCGGAATATTTCGGTGAATGCTCCGATCGTAAATCGATTCGCTCAGCCGGACGAGATGGAGGAGAACACCGCCGAATGGGGCGGGATCGCGCGCATTCTCAGGTATCGATCGTATCGACCAGCTTTCTCACTCTCTCTCTCTCTCTCTTTCTCTCGTATCATTCGCTCCTCTTTCTCTCTCTTCTTCTCACTTCCCGAATTCAATCGGAATCGCTATCGGCGATGCCGCGAGGACGGAACTCAGGAAAATCGCGCAGCACGATAAATCTCGATATCCCACTCGATATCACTTGGCCTCGACCAGCGACGGCTGACAAATTTTATCGCGCTCGCTAAATCGTCCTCGCTACTTCATACGTTATACACAGTAAGCTTTGCATCATACCTCAGAAGTGTATTCTTCGCTCCTGCATTTTAAAATGAACTTTTCTGAACGAAAATTCTGTCGGATGCTGTCATATTCCGATATTTTCGAATCTCTATCGCTAGATAGATCTTAATAATGTTAGCTTTGTATTAAAAGTGTAAAATAAAAACTACTTGAAATGAAATAAAGAATAAGTTTTTTTTTCATGTTTATTTCCTTATAATGTTTATCGTATCTCGCTACTCTAGCCATGTGTCGCAATTTTGTTGAAGGTGCTCTAGTTAAAATTTCACATTCCATGTATCTCACTTTTATCAATTTTACAAAATCTCGACCATGCATTCAAATGACCTACGCAGAACGATTTAATGAAAATTTAAATTTCCTTATAATTTAATCGTTTCAAAAATATTAATATTTTCGATATAAATACAATTTTTTATTTAAAAAATCATAGCATAATAGTAAAATAAACTTTTTAAAGAATAACTCCTCTCGAATTTATTCGTCTTAAAAGTCTGTAGGAATAGTATAATATATAAATATAAAAAAAATTCAATCATAATCATTTTCAAAGATTTTAACGAAGAATTCGCCGCGGCGGGATCGCATATCGAAGCACCGGACTTCATTTGAAATGCAAATTTAATCCTTTCCACTCGATCGCTTTGGATTGAATTGTGCACCGACTTGGAATTATTTTTACATACATTACGCCGCTTGCGAAACAAACCGAGACGTGGTCGTTTTTTAATGAAGTTCATTAAATCGTTCTGCATAGGTTATTTGAATGCATGGTCGAGATTTTGTAAAATTGATAAAAGTGAGATACATCGAATGTGAAATTTTAACTAGAGCACCTTTATCAAAATTGTGACATATGGCAGTAGCGAGATACGATGAACTGATAATTTGTATCACTAAACGCGTATAAAACGCGTGGTAATAGCAAAAATTAACGCCACTACTAGAAAATGTTCGATTAAAAAAACTTTTTCATTGAAAATACCAGATAAAAATAAAATATATCATTATAACATATTAGGTTATTTTTTTAATACACAAAATAATACTATAATATTGTAAATTTTTCAAATTTTTATTTAAATATACAATAAATAAAAAATATACTTGAATTAGAAAAGCTTGTTTGTGTGTGTATATATACACATACACATATACAGGGTGTTCCTGTAATTGGTGGAAAAACCTGCTAATGACAGATTCTTGAGATCATTTGGAGTCGATTTTTTTTTTTCAGCGAAAATACCGAATAAGGTCCCTTATCATTTTTTACAAGTTTCCAATTTTTATCATTATATATCTTTGTAATTAAGCCTTAAATTAAAATTCTATTAGAATTATAAACTCTATCTGAAATGAACTGAAGAATATAATTTTGATAATTTTTTAACTTCAAAAAGTTTAGTTTGCCAAAAATGCCTTTTTGTCAACTGCTTATAACTTGGAAATTATTGATGCCTCGACATTTTCGCCGAAGAAAAATCGTCTCCAAATAATTTTAAGACTCTGCCATTTGCAGGTTTTTCACCAATTACAAGACACCCTGTATATACATACATATATATTACGTATTATATGTATATACCTATATATATATATATATATATATATATATATATATATATATATATATATATATATATATAATATATAATTATATATATTATAACTTTTTTTCGCTGTTTCGAAACAAAATGAGACGTTCATATTCTGTTTTTCTTTTGCTCATAGAATACATCAGCAAAATACGACTATTAACATTTCAAATACCTCACTTGCGTAATACTTTCGATATATATTCAGATGTAACGGAAAAAAAACATCAAACATCACGACAAGACAGAGAATGCGTGATCATACTGAAAGATTTGCACGTACCTCGCGCGCAAAGTGAATGGTGACATCAAGGGAGAAACACGATGGAACGAAATACTGAGAGGAAAAGATGATCATGTCAATGAAAAGCACGGAGGCGAAAGATATGGAGGTGCTCGAAAAACGGGCAAAAATGCTGGTTGAAGACACCAAGAAACCGCTTACAAACCCGTAAAATTCGCCATTCCGTTTCGTGTCTTGCGAAAAACTTTTCTGTCATTTTCACAAAGAAATCGTTTATAGCTGATTTCGTCACTTTTTCTGGCTAAAAATAAATTGATATTTACTATGAAAAAAATGTGGAAAAGATTTCTATGCAAAAATTAAGTTATTTGATAAATAAGCACATGATTAAATTAACAGCAAAGTAGAAAGTTCATAAAAAAATTATTTTTTAGAAAAGAAATAATTTAATAAGTTATATTTTATACTGAAAATTTCTTATATATTATTATATATTGTTATTATCTTGTATTATATTATTTTTATTTTTGCAGTGAAAGAAAAAGATTAAGAGAACAATATTATTGAACAATATTTGCAATACCTAATATTTTCAATTCCGGATTAAAAAAGAGCGTCTTTTGTATTAAACACAACTTGTTCTGAGAAATATCACTATTTTTGTTAAAACAAACTAAATAATGTACAAAGACAGCAAAATAAAAGATATCAGATTTATTATTTAACAACAAATTAATGATTTGCTTCTTCAGCACGCTCGTAGAATTATATTTGACGCGAGTTTTCTTTGGCTTTGGCGTGAAATACGTTTATCTTGTTTTCGTAATAAATCAAGTGTGTGGTACGAAGACTAATGAATTGTATCATAAATCATAATACGTGGTGATCCCGCGTTTTATCTCAAATACTAGACAGCAAACAAACGCCAAACAACGAGAAGAATGCCTTGGCTTCAACGCGAGCGCATCCATCATTTTTCAGGTGTAAGCGATTAAAAATTAAGAAGTTCTGATGAATTAAGTTTCAACGATGTGTAGTATATAGATGGAAGCTAACGAAATCTTACACCATTCTCTCAACATGAAGAATCCTAATCAAGTTTTAATTTGAGACTTAATTATCAAGATCTTAAGAAGCCTTATCACACAATGTAAATCAACCCTGCATTTTGAAATTAACTTCACTTAATAAAGCTTGCTTGTAAGCTACTTTCTAAACATTACCGGTCTTCCAAGTTTAATATTGATGAGAAACTTTCATATAAAATTATTAAATTTCTTCACTCATTAACTAACAAAAAGAAAAATTACGTATCACAGAACTAGGATTAATTCGTCTGTTCCATTCATACGTAGAACGTTTTTATTCATACATAATATTCTACATATGTAGAATATGTTCCTCATAACTATCAATACCGCTATCCCGCCAATTCGCTTCACATATAACTGAATGCGAGTTCGAACTTCGCTATTCTATCGGACTTGTGAGGCTCGAGAAGGAAGTTCCTCGCTGTTATACGTGTATAAAGGGAGATCAATCTTGTTCCATGGAAAAATATACCGTCTACTCTGAGGCGAAGGACTTTTCCGCGCGACAATGCGTTCCTGAAATCGAGTCGGTGTCGTCGCGCCCCTTCAAAGGTATCGATATAGCGGCCCATGGTAAAGTTGGTAACCGAAAAGTGTGACAAAGCGAGGAATCTCGTAAAACTCTCAGCGGGACTCGGGCCGAGCGAGCGAGCGAGCGAGTGAGTGAGTGAGCGAATAAGCCAGCACTGTAGTAGGTATACGTGTATTCAGATCCTGGAAAAATACCCGGGATATCCCGCAGGGGAGAAACGAGCTGACAACACGTTCTCGGAATCGAGTTGCTGTCGATGTCGATGCAACTTCAAAGGCGTTTGTCTCTCAGGACGTGTCGCTGTAATGCACGTGCATACGCGCGCGCTCGTGAAGAGAGAGAGAGAGAGAGAGAGAACCGTCCGAGATCTTTATTCCCTGCCTTTCCCTCAAAAATATCACATCAAGCGTTTCGTCGAGAACAAGTCTGAATATTTTAAGGATCTCGAAATATAAGAACGCAAAATTCTTTGCGAGAACTCACGGACAAAGAAAGACACGTATTAAAAAGAGAAAAAAATAGATTTCTCGTTATCATTGTCTTTCTAATTTTTATCAGTTACATTAGAGAATAATAGAAGAAGAGTCAGCGCAACTGCAGATAAATATGGAAAAATTAATAATCTTTTTAACTTTGTAGAGAATTTCGAGAAAAGTCTGAGAAGATTTTCTAGTGTGTGTATCGTGATTTTTGACATGTGCAATGTGCTACGCAATGCATCGATATGTATGTACGTATTCACCGGAAATCGATTCGAAATACGCCGTCAAAGGAAGTTTCTGCGGGTTTGACATGCAGCTCGTGGAATTTCAAAATAGAGCAATAAGCGCATATTTTCGCGAGAGCAATTCTATGATGAAATAAGACGACGCGAGATGCTCGCCACTCCGGAAATTGATTTATCGGGGCGGAAGTACGAAGAGAATCTTCTTGGTAGAGAACTCGCGGAAACCGCGAATAACTCATTTATCATTGTTTAATTAGACTGCAGGCGCTTTTCGTACTCTTTGATGTGGAAAGATTCACCGGCAAGATTCAAAAATTTATCTTTTAATCTACTTATTTATTTACTTTGTATCATTTTCGAAAGATGAAGAACTTGGTACCGTGTGCCAGTTTCGCTAAATTAGATAGAAGCATATAATAAAAATAGATAAAATAGATGGAGCGTTTATAAAATAAAAAAAAAAAAAAATAAAAATAATAATTTTAATTTTAATATCAAAATCAAAATCTCATTTTGTTAAGACAAAAAAAAAAAAAAGATCTACTGTAGAAGACTTGTATGTACAAGCAGTGACAAAAATAGATTGATTTTTTCAGTGAAGTAACATTTATTTTGTAAAAATTTACACATGGGACGTTTTGGTACTTACTAATGTCTCTTCAGTCACATTAAAAAATAAAAAAACGTTTTTGCATCGTATACTTAATTTTACATTCAACAGGGACAACTTTACCAATAAATCAATCCACCTGTATATCACTGCTTGTACAAATCTTTCACAGATTTTAAAAAGCAATAATAAAACAAAAAAAAATAATGAGAACAAGATAATGTACCTACAATTGTTCACTAGTCATTGCACGTTAGTTATTATAACTCGTAAACGTTTACTTCAGCATTCCTTATCAAATTCAGGTTCATTGTTCCTTGAAACTTACACCATTGTGCTATAAAAGATTAGAGCCGACACTACGGCTTACATTTCATGTTATGACTTATATCAACGACTCGACGGAAGATTAACTAAAGTTCCTAGCAAGCTCTTTATTGCTTAATCCTTCCTATCCTAAATTTTATTTTACGAACATGAAATTATATTGTTCTTAATCAAGAGAAATACATTTTTAAATTAACTTACAAGTAACACTTAATGATTAATTAATAATAAAATTAATAGTAAGTTTGACATTATTAATTGTCATTCAGAATATTATATTATGCTAAGTTTTAATTATTTGACAATAATTCACACAAAGAATAAACAATTTTTTAAACAGAATATTGCATGTTTATTTTTTCGTGTTGATGAAGACAGGCTAAAAATGCTCGAATATTGCAATGTCATTTGTTTTCAGGTGGGTTAAAGAAAGAAACACAAAAATTGCATACAGAAGCGTGTGAAAGAATATTCCGCGTTTCTTCTGGGACCGGAAACGACGTTCCTCGCATTTCCCGAGTTGTGTAACGCGCCGAGTACATCGCGCACACCGCAGTTACAAGATTACGTTTCTCTCTCTCTTTCTCTTTCTCCGTATTATCCCCTAGTCGCTCCTTTCTTTCGCGGAGGTGGTTTCTCACTGTAAATAAAGAAAAAGAGAGAGAGAGAGAGAGAGAGAGAGAACGCGCGCCGAGATATATCTTGTTCTTTTAATACTCGGCAAATTCCAGTAAACGCATTGTGGAAATCCGGAGGGGATGGAAATCCGGCGTGTGTTTGGAGAACGGAAGTTGAGGGACAGGAAGACAGTTAAGTGAGTCCTACGACGCGCTGAATACGAGTATTCTTACGTGCATCTTGTTTCGCTCGTTTCTCTGTCGAGCCTTTAGTTTCATATTGTTACTCTCGTTCATCATGAATACCGTAAACGACAGCATCCATTTCCTTTTTTTTTTTTTTTTTTTTTTTTTTTAAATCGTTGTGTCAGCACCGGATTTTTATAAAGAAATGCGGGAACACGCATTTTCAAGCACGTGACGAGTCATTTACGAGGAGCTTACGCGATGTCCTATATATAAATCTACATATAAATAAATTAATTAAATCACGGATGAAATATTAACGATCGATTTAAATGGGAATCTCAAAATACTAAAACTGAAAAGTGTACTATATATACAAACAGAAAATGATGCAGTGTAAATTATATATTACCTACTTCATATTACTATAAATTACATTACTTTATATTAAATTACTTTAAGCTCACTTTACAAATTATTTTTATTATACTCGTAACATAATCAACAAAATTAAATCTTAAATTATGTTTTATCAATTTTCTTTGAAATTCTAGGAACGAATTTAATCGTTCATGATCGCATAAAAGCTGGAAAATTGCTACTTTTGAAAGAGAGACGGGAAGGAATGTACTTCATATATGGAACGGAAAGCACGTGGGAAAAACGCAGTCGCGCGTTTCGTATTTCGCGATCCGCTCCGGGTTATCCAAGACCAGGTATCTTTCGTATTTTCCGCGAATTTTTCCGACATCGTCGTCATCGTCGTCAACATTTCGCCAGACTTTTATGATGGTAGCTTCGTATCATACAGACGCAATTTTTGCCGATGTTTACGACTTGCTCAAAGGTGGGGTATAACCGTGGCGGAAAATTTTCGAGCGCGACGAATTTCGAACACGATGTAATCTTCTTATGGGGTCGTTACGATGTGTAATCGACAACGGTAAAAGAGCATCAGGGAAAGTCGTCGGCGCGATTTACGAAAATCTTTCGGTATCACCGAGCGATTATCGTTACGTTACCGATACGAACGACGTGAGAGAACAATATCGTATGATTTTATAGTTGTCGAGATATCGCGTACATATTTACTTTAACCGATTTACTCGTTTATTCTGGTCAAGTTTAACTCAAACCTTGTCTTTTTCTCCTTTATGACATTCAGTAAAGATCACCATTTAAACTGTTACGTCGTCGTAAAACATTTGTACGAGAAAACATTTTCTAACTTATACCGCCGTTCCGACCAATTGGTTACAAGGATAAATCAGTGAGTAAGGTTTCCGTTACGAAATTGCCGTGTTTCACAATTCTCGTAACAAACGTTTCCGCATCCAGCGTGGTCCCGCATCGGACTTACGCGATGCTTCTCCGTGACGATCGTTACTCAGACCGCGAGGATATTCTCCGGAGAGAATCTCTTTGCGAGTCGTTTAGCCCTCCTCTAGTGAGGATAGATCACGCACGCGTCGAGTCCCGGAAGAATTTTTACTGCCGACCTAGAACGATATTACATACTTAGCCGCCGTTGCACCTGCTGCTCTGCGAAGATCCGGGCGTTTATCATGCCAAGGACTCGTTCTCGGTTTTTTAAGAGATCGCCGGCCCCATATTTCTGGAGATATCTCGCCGTCGCCTTCTTTCTATCCCGAAGTATTCCCCTTTCAAGCGTCAATTTAGTTTATTCGTAAAAAATTTTTTTTACATGTTTTCTGTGAATAATTTAGAATTGTGTTACGTAGTTTATATCGCAAAATACTGCCAATTATAACGATATACTCTTAATTTTCTCTATCATCTACACTTTTCTAATTTATAAATTGTGAATATTTTAAAACCACCTTTTCTTTACACATTCCATATCACAGTTTTACGATTTTTAACATTGAAGATTAAATATCATAATAATTAAGCCTTTAAAAGATTTTCTATATTGTTTATAAAAATTCAGACAGAAAAGATCTTACAATTAGAAAAGAAAAAAGAAAAATCATAAAAGAGGATATAGTTACCAATTATAACTAACATCGCATTTCATTACAATAATAATAAATTAGTGCATAAGGTTTCCATTACGAAATCAATATTCTGTTTATCACAGTCGCGGTTTCCTACATTATTACTGTCTCATTATTGATCGCAGCTGAATAGTAATTAATTTTGCTGGGCAATTAATCGAAGTAGCTATGCGTTATTATACAATTATGCAATTGTAACATAAGACAACACGATATATATATATATATATATATATATATATATATATATATATATATATGTATATATATATATACATATATAACAAATTTCCGTATTTTGTCGAAAAATTGTAAATATTCTTCATTTGTTCACAAAATAATTTTTAATCTTTAATCAATTTTACTTACACATGTATAATTTTTATAAGGTTTTCTTATGGTCTCATTAAATTATTATTAATAACGTCTGCAATGTAGAAAAACTCAGCATGTATATGGTTTTACGTAAACGTTAAAATATTTAATCCGTTGAAATATTTTAACTAAGACAGAGATTAAAAACATTATAACGTGCATGAAAATATTATATATACAATATATGTACATACTTTATGTATACAATATGCGAATCTCGTCATTAATGAAAAAAAATCATAAAATTAATAAAAAAAGGAATCTAAAAATACATAATTTTAGAATGCAAAATGTGTTTAAATTATTTACAAGAACTACAATAAATATTGTTTGTATACCAACAGATCGATTGCCACAAATAACACAAAAGCGCCTCGTGGGCTTGCTTATGGCTGTATTTCGTTTTAAATAGCAGTACAATCAATATGATGTATAACAGCATGAACGTGTGATATACGAATGGTATTTCAGTATTGTATTAACTAGTATTGTAGTAACAATAAATGTAGTCTACATATATTGGAACATACATTATCTATTTTCGAACAATAACTTCCTTTCATACCAACAATTTGTCGCAAATGAAAGCAAGCAAAATGACTTATTATCAAAAAAATTTGAGGTTTCTTGTGGCGCAACCTTTCCTTATCTATAGTATCGCAAATAAAAATTACCTTATAATAAAAACTAAAATTTATATATTTTTTATCGTTTTGAAAGTAATTTAAGAAATTAAATAAAATTTTTGCAATTAAAATTATATCAAACATGATATTATTCGAATAATTTTCAGTTAGATATATAACAAAAATATATTATTATCTAACTGAAAATTAATTGTCCATAACACGTGCTTAAAATATAAAGCGACATGGCGCTTAAAACCTGTTATTAAAGAAGATAAAAAGTAAAATGATTAGCATTTATCAGAATTTCTTTCTAGAGATCAAAAATGAGATGGAATAAATCTCGAGCTATGTAACAGAACATAGATGATAGGCAATATCACTTATTATCGAGTAAAAAATTGATTCAATGTAATTATTCAAATTTATCCAGAATTAAGTAATGATATCATCATAAAAAGATGTAATCTTTTTTCAATGTAAAAATAGAAAGAAAACGTGGAGAGGAGTCGTTCGTTCGGTTCGAGACACGTCCGAGAGTAGATCCCGAGCAGACAGGGGTGACAGGACACTCTGAATCGGGGATATCGAGAATGACAGTGAATCCCACACGTGACTGGAATAATTGACCGCGACCGAAGCGTTGTCGAGCCAAGTCGCACAAGAGAAGATCCTTCGTCGAAACTGGAATCCTGGGTATCCCGGATCGAATCCCGCATTTAAGCAGGGATTGTCGCTAAGAGAAATATGACATACGACCATTTTAGACGCCGACACATTCAATTGTAATGCGTGTCCTTGCAATTTTTCTCGCAACGTCGCGAGCGAGACGCACGTCGCAAAATATATAAAATTTTGTTGCGATTCGTGATTTATTCTCGATGTCAGCGTAGATTTAGCTTTGTAAAAGCGTCAACGTGCGCGTAGAGGCCGTCAATTTTCATGACTGCGAGTCGCAAACGAGATTAAACTTTTTGTGACTCTGTTCTCGTGTATTATAATTTTCATGCACGCTATGTTTTTAATCCCTGTCTTTGTTAAAATATTTTAACGGAAACGTTTATGTAAAGTCACATACATGCTGAGTTTTTCATTGCACACGTTATTAATTATAATCTAATGAGATTAAAAAGAAACACTATAACAAATTATACGTATGCAAGTAAAATTTATTATAGCTGCAATTTATTACAGATTAGAAATTATTTTGTGAGTAAATCAAAAACATTTACTGAACTATGAAAGACAATTGATTCTTCTTACATAAATATATTACGAATATCGAATTTTATTCGTTCCGGTGAGTCTTTCTGTAAATAATTTTTATTAGAATAACAGAGTTGACTGATCGTTTGTCTAACTCACAGTAGAAAAATATACACGGTCCTTTGAACAGGTACGTTAGACGGAACCGATAAGGACCTATGGAACGATGGAATTTTGCGGGATATCGAACATTCGCCTGCGAAGACAGACGAGCTTTCCGAGGCGGAAAAATATGTGGCAGCTGGACTGTCCGTGAATCTCTTGTCGGTTTTCTTTTGACATCGAGAGAGCGTGATTCCAACCAGAAAGAAAAAGACAAAAACTGAAAAATTCAAAGAATCAGGCACGGCCTGTTATGATTTACGATTTACGACATAACACTTTTTTTATATCATAACATACATTTTGAACGTGGCAAATATCTGAATATCAAATTATAATCGCGTTTGCAATTAACTAATCAACCAATCCACTTAATTTCAGGATATAGTATCTTTCATATAAAGAACGATAAAAATTAAAATAAAAATTGAATTAAAACAAAAGTAATTTCAAGAAATTTAATTTAGCTCGAGATAAGGTTAAGAAGAAAGTTTCTTCAATATCTAGAAAATTATTTTAGCAGTCTCATCACTCTAGATTATATTTTAGTTCAAAAATAATTACAATACAAATATTTTTCCAACAGGGAAAGATTAATTGATATTTCCGATATTACTTGGTCCTACTTTATTAGTATTTGTTAGTGAAAACTGATATAAATTTTTAGTAGAAAACTAATTATAGATCTGTATTATTTTCTACTGATATTCTAGTTAGAAGAAAGTTGAGAATCTCGATTGAGCGGATAGTCAAGCGCAGGTCAAGAGGCGGATAAAAAATAGCGAAGGAGCAACAAAAGATATGGAAATGGAGATGCCCATCGTATGGTTGATGGACAGCTCTCCTCGAGTTTCGCTCTCGGCATCCATATCCGAAGAAATATCGCAATATTTTCTCACACAGTAGGATCCCGATCGTTCCTCCAGCGATGCGTTCGAGAAAATGGAACGTAATACAATTCAAAGAATAAATTCATCCTAGAACGACCAATTTTTGTGTCATGTCAAAATTTATCACATTGATTGCATTTTGACATTTATACTGGAAAACAAGATTATTAATTTCGTAAAAAACCTATTTTAGTTGGAAAAAGAGAGAAAGAGAGAGAGAGAGAGAGAGAGAGAGAGAGAGAGAGAGAGAGAGAGATTTCTGCGTTATAAAATATTAAAATTACCATCAAACAACGTCGTTATTGAATTTTTAATTGTTGAAAACTTTGAAACGACCTGGCATTTCAAATTTCATTTTTTTAAATAGTGAACTATAAAGTAAAATATAATTAATCGCTTCTAAATGATTCGGACAATACCAAAAAAATTATAACTTTATTAAGTATAGTATTGCACTATCTTGAGAATGAAAAAAATTCGCTATTATAACTTTTCTCGCATTACAGAATTCAGACGATGTGGATTGTTTTCATGAGAAAGAACGGCGGTCCATTTACAATTTTTACGGCATTTACTACAAACGAAACGCAATATATACGAACTATAATATTACCGAAGTATTACAAGTTTTCGACAACGAAAGTTTCGCCTCATCGCCGGTTAGTTTTCCGCGGAGTTTTCATGCGACGAAGAAAGCATAATACGGCAGCGCAAATGTTCGTCGTATTCGTTTTCTGCTATTTAAGCGGTCAACGTCCCTCGACGATCACGAGCTTTACTTGAAAAACAGGATGCTTTAAGATCCCTGTATAAGACTTCTTCCGACTAATGAGCACCGTCCTGTTTTTGCAAACCTAAAGGATATAAGACAACAACAAGGAATTGCTTCGATATTTTCGTAGATATAAATTTTGAATCTAATTTAATTTTTCTGATATAACCTGAATATTATATATATATATATATATATATATATATATAATGCACTCTCTCTGACAAAAATAAAATTAATTTACATAGTTTGATATCATTTAACATAATGTATCAGACACGTACAAAAACATAACATAAATAAAATATAGTCTTTTATAAAAGAAATTGCATGAAGAAAATTGCAATATTGTTTGCAATAATGTTTTCTTACAAGAGAAAAAGAATTAGGAGAAAATATTTTATAAAAAATTCTAGAAATATTTTATTTCAATTAAAAAGAAAGAGAAAATAGATAATAAATCTCCTAACTGATACATG
This sequence comes from Anoplolepis gracilipes, assembly GCF_047496725.1. NCBI lineage: Eukaryota > Metazoa > Arthropoda > Insecta > Hymenoptera > Formicidae > Anoplolepis > Anoplolepis gracilipes. The sequence continues at coordinate 1,400,669 of NC_132978.1, read as the reverse complement.
TAGAGCAATCGAGCCTTTCACTTTTTCTTTTAAAAACAATAATGTTTACATAATTACCAAAATAACTTTTAGTGAATAAAAGATCAAAAATATATTGTGCTCGATATTTTTAGTAATAAGAGCCGTAACATGCTGTAACATGCCGTAGAAAAGAGGCAAGTTTTACACTTCTACGACAAGTTTCACGTGGATGCGCTGTCATTCTTTAGACTTATCCGACGAAGTTTTCGAATTGCACAATCTATTATTGAGGCTCGTTTCGTCTCTGATTCATGATTTTTTTAGAGTCTCACCTAACCGCAAGCACACCCAAGGAGGCAAACTTCCGCCATCCTTCCTCCTTTTATGTTCTTCCTTGTCTACTCGGTCGAGTCGCGTTTTCCGCTTCGAGAGAAACTTTCCGAATTGCATTGGTCTGCGGACGCGGAAAACGCATCGACTTCGCTGAACGTACGTTTCTATTATGATGTAACGATGAATTATTGCCGCGATAAAATCGTAAAAATTGGCAAAGAATACATCAATAGATGATATATGTTGTATATATATATATATATATATACATCAAACTCTCACAGTTTTTCTCTTGTTGAATTTTTTTGAAGTATGTGCAGAATTAATTCCTTTTCAGTAAATATTCTCTGCGAGATGTCATTACGCGAATATCACTAATTATGCATACCTATGTTTAACGAGTTAAATCTCTTTAAAGCAACAAATGTGTGTGTGTGTGTGTGTGTGTGTGTGTGTGTGTGTGTCGCTTTGAAATTAACTAACTTTACTTTGACAAAAACTTAATTTGAACGTTAATTGCTAGAATATTTAAAGAAGATAAAGGAAAATAAAAAAAAATTTAGAAAATAAAATTAATACATCAAATTATGTTGTCGTCAAATTTTCACAAATCTGTTTCAGTTTTGTCAAAGAATGCTTCCTTCACTTTTAAAACAGATGAATGACATGTGACGATAAATAGTTCAACTTGTAATAAATTAATAACTAATATAAATTTTTGCTACTTTATCTAATATGTTTCTTTTCTTTAATTAGTTAGATAAATAGTAAAGTAGGGAAAAAAACCGCGTTTTTGAGAAGCCTAGCAAACAAGCTAACTAGGTTCCAAAGTGTTGTACCGCACGGTAGAGAAACTTCTTAACGACGGCGCGAACAAGGATGCATTTATGTCAGAAAGTCAAGACACCTGAAAAATATTCCAGAGATACGCTCGTTTACCAGCAGAAGATAGAGGCACACGAACCGTGGAGAGCCGTATGAGACTCGGTCCGATGGGAAATGGCAGTCGGGCCGCACCCGAGTCGCAAGCGGAGCTCTGAATTTTCTATGGAATCTGCTAACGATAAAATACGAGCCCGTCCGTTCCGTCATACTAAATTTCAGGATATGTCCGCCTGGCTCCGTACTCTTCCATTCGAGGCGCGAGTATCATCCGTCCCCTCCTGCGGAGAACCCGAAGGTAGAGACGACGTGGAAAACGTCGTTCGCGGGATATATCAATCATCTTCCAGCACGCGGTATTTAATTTTCATGAAAGATTCCGGGCGCCGGACACGCTCGAGAAGAAAAACACTCGGGCGGAAGATGACTGCACCGTTTATCGAGCAAGAAGGTTAAATCCCGGAAGAAAAGGCTTTGACGATGGAAGAAAGGGATTTTAAAGTATTATCTCTCGTTAACTCTCGCAGAAATTCTATTGTACATCAATGCGAATGATGCATTTTGTGAACAAGCAATGAGAGGATTGACAAATCAAAAGAAGTATACATGTGACTACAATATCTTAATAAATACTTTTTCACTCAAGAATTTTATTAAATTTCTAGTTAGATGAAAAAACTCAATCTATATTGTATTGTCATAAACATTAAATATTATATTTTACACAATTTGAATGTCAATATTGCGTTAATATTTATTGTAAATATTATTTGTTATTTTATATATGTGTATATATATTCTCTGTCTATTTTATTAACTTTTTTTATCTCTATTTGCACGTAGAATATTATACAAAAAATATCTGAAAATAAGGAGTATCTCCAATGAAATTAAGTATAGGCAGGCTCGATTATTCTCTCTTTTTGATAATGAGATGCATATCATTCGTGCAATAAAAGGAAGACGATCAAAGCCTGTTTTTTAGATGCCAGTAGTATTGGGTATTTTTAATCCTCATTGCGTCGATTTTCCTTCCTGACGAATAATCACCGATAAAGGGGTTTAAACGAGGATATCCAGCGTGAAGTATCGATTTCAGAATCACGTTCGGTGCCACTTGGTCCGTTGAGACGCAATTCCAGCGATTCCAATGCAACGTGTCCTGTCTGGGATTACAGGATCTATCCAAACCACTTGAAAAACTCATTGACGAAGATCGAAAGGATACAGAAGTTCGTTTCCGAGAATACAAAGAATCACGACGAATTAAACGCCGAATTAATACTATTATCAACTCTGTAAATCTTCATTTAATTTATATTATGTATATGTCGTCCTTTTTTTATAATAAAATTCCCAGAAAATATTTTTATCACGTCTCATATTTATTTTGTAATAATAATAAAACTTACATTAGATTTATGTATTATTTATGATTCAGGCGATCAAATTATTGAAAAATGAAAACATAGTTTAATGCAGATCAATTTATAGAAAATAGTATAATACAAATTATTTTATTTTATTCAGCCACAAATTTGTGTATCGTTATCGTATGAGAAAGCAATTATCTTTTCAAATATTAGCTTGAATTAAATTTCAAAATAAATAGCTGATTAACAATTTAGATATACATATACAATAGCTAAGTGAACAATCAATTAAGTAAATATAATAGAAGCTAATATAACTATTCGCTAAATAAGTGGCCAGAGGATAGATGAAACAGAATACGAGAGACAGTATGAAACTAATTTGGTCGTAAGCGGCCATTAGATGTGCCCCGAAGTGCGCGTATGGGGAAATGGGAGAAAGGGAACAGCGCTCGTCAAAATCTAAAGTAAATCCTAATCGGATTAGCATGAGTCGACTCAACGCGCGAGCAGCTTTTGTTCCCAAGTTTCAACGATGAAGCCTTGGGTTCCTTGGGGCGTGCGTCTCCTTTATCCAATGAGCTAACGACTTCGAGTCTCGAGGAAAATTGCAATGACGAAGAGGAAGCGCGATGGAGAAGATGATATGCGTGATATGTCAAGAAATATCGCAGATATAACAAGCTATACTTTACATTTCTAATTTATGAGATATTTTTTTTAATAAGTAATTTTTAATTTGCTAGGTATCGGAAATGTTATGATTTCAATATTTACATTTAGAGGAAAAAAAATTAAAAAACAATATGTAAAAATTTGTAATGAGCAAACGTAATTTAAGAAAGCGAGAAAAATAATCATAATTAATAGATATGTAAGGCAGAAAGAAAAATGAATGAGAGAGAGAGAGATGGAAACAATCGTCAAATATAGCGTTAGGAAAAGTTCAGAGTGTCTACTCAAATTTTATAAAAAATTCCCTGATTTTACAAGTATTTTTATTCAAAATTCCAAGTAAAAAGAATATTTTAATACAACAAGAATTTTTGATACAACTTTCTCTAAAATAAATTTTTTTATTACATACATTTTCTAATGATTTTCATTCATACAATGGAAAAAAAACACAGAGCCTTTTAAGTTTCAAGTGCTAGATTTATAAATGTATTAAAAAAACTTAATAACTTTCATAAGAAAGCATTTTTTACTTGTGTAAAATTTTCATTTCATTATCATTAAAAATTACAAAGAATATACGTACTTCATATTAAATACTATGTTAAGATATGTATAAACAAAAAAAAATATATTTATAATATTTTTTAAACGCATAATTTATTTGACTTTTAATAGGTCTAGAGTTCTTTTCACAAATTAAACAAATACTTAGCTGTGGTTAAAATAAAAAAAAAGTTACTCGGTGAGACACCAAGTTCACGCTTGGTCTCACTTTATTTACCGATGCTTTTTTAAGCATTTCTTGCTAAATTTTAAGTGCTTGAGAAGTTTACAATAATTCTACAAAAAGTTTTATGTGTAAAAAAATTATTAGAATATTAAACAAATTAAATTATCGAATTAAATGCTGATCATATTTCGATAGTTTGATTGATTAATGAAATTTCGTGTTCTGCAATCACTTGTACTTTCTAAACAGAGTTTGCATAAAAATTATTAGAATATTTATTAAATACAAATTAGATCGAGATGCTGGTATAACATTTCATTTATGTCTACCATCTCAGACAAGCTAATTTATATAATTAATATTCCAATAATTTTTACGTATATAATTTTTATAGAACTATTAAAACCAAGCGCTTTCAAGCGCTTAACATCTGGTAAGAATTTTAAAAAAATCGACGAAAAACAAAGTGAGACGCAGCATGAACTTAACGTTTCAGTTTGTCCTAATTTTTTTAGTATTCTTCTAATAATCAGCACTATTGTTTAATCTATCAAGCATTCTAAAACTATTAAAAATAAAGCTAAAACTCTCAACAATTAATAAGTTTTCACAAAGTCGGACGCCAGTTTTGAACACACTCAAATAAAATTGTACGAAATACTATGCGACAAAAAAGTTAATTCCGCCAATAATACATAATAAATTACCTGACTTCTACAAAGCCCGATGCTCATTCCAGGCATATTTTCATTTTCTCCTAATCCTTCATTGATATATCTTCAAAAACACATTTTGCACGACACTCCCGACTTCGATACATTTACATTTATTGATACACGAAGTCTATGTCGGTGATATCTTCCCACTTACGTGTCGCCGCATACAGCGCATTATATACATACAAAAAATTCGGTGTGTACTTTTTCACGAATTAATATATATATATATATATATATATATATATATATATATATATATATTGAAACGAACGTCCGTCTTTCAATTCAGCAACTCCTGACATTTGTTCGCGCGCGATTTCACTTTCCTACCCTCCTGCAATCCGAATCACCGTTTCCGACGGTCGGAATTCGCAATTGTTAGACATGTCCCTTGATACTCGCGGATATCTGCCGACACTCGGGTATTCCTCGAAATATTACAGAATTCACGGTATTCGTCAGTGAAGCAAATAGCCACCGAAATATGCGCAAAAGCAACGGCGTATAGGAACATGGTGGCGAAACGACCAAGTTGCAGGCTCGAATAATCTCGAAGATCGTCGGTTGCGGGACAAATGCGTGCGGGACAAATCTGTCTTGAAATTGCTCGTCCCTAAATCTCGATAAATTCCCGAGTAATAACGTTTGTACGCGACATTTACTTAAAATTGTCGAAAACGACAATCCGATTCGGCTCGATTTGACTTGACTTGGCTTGGCTTGGCTTGGCTTGGCTTGGCTTGGCTCGGTTCGGCTCGGCTCGACGCGGCTCAGCTCTGCTCTGCTCTGCTAAGCTGACAAGCTCTACAGACACTGTGTGACTGTGTTGTATGTAGCAACACCGTCGACCAATTTCGAGAATCATCCGCGATGTTTTTTCGTCGTAATACGCTTCGCGCTGCACGTGTAATTCTCTGAATTTTTTGCTCCACGACGAAATAATGTAATAATAATTTTTCTTTACACGGAGAAAATATATAATTTTTGTAATCAAAATAATGAAATATACTAACATATATATATATACAAGAAATCACGCGCAATATTTTTATTCAATAATATTATATATACGAAATTTTGTACATACCAATTGTATATATAAGTATTGTGCTTTACGAAGGAATATTGCAATTATTTATTTAAATATTTTGATGCATAAACAAATAATCGTTAACAAACAATAAAACAAATACATAATTTACCATCTTTATGTACAAAAAGAGACATTAATGCCTTTATACATGAATTTATGCATATATCAGAACATACATTTTCCATATATGCAAAATATTAACATATTGATATGTGCATAAATTCATTTATAAAAGCATTAATGACGCCTTCTGTATACGTGCACAATTAATTTATTATAAACGAGCGAAGATATAAACGTCTCATCTCGATACTCCAGCATCTCAGACGATTTATGATAATTTGTTTAATTAATGTTCTAATAATTTTTATGCATAGAACTTTTTATAAAACTATTGTAAAATTTTCAAGAGCTTAAAATCTGATAAGAAATGCTTTAAAAAATCGTCGGCAGACAAAGTAAGCAGCGTGAACTTGGCATTTCAGTTTACTCGAACCATTTCTTTTATTTAATAGTCAGACCTATTAGTTTAATCTATCAAGAATTCTAAAACGATTAAAAATAAAGCCAAAACTCTCAACAGTTAATGAATTTCCACCAAGTGAGACGCCAATTTCATACATCTGATTGTTTACAATATAATAGCATAATTATCAAAAAGCAAATTTTTGAAAAAAAATTCCCTAAATCCCAATAAAATTCCATAAAACTTCTTTGGTTTTTTCAAACAATGATAAAAGAAATCCTTGAAAATTCCAGGTTTTCCGTGTTTTTCCGGGAGTAGACACTCTAAGGTTTAGTCATGATAGGATTGTTTCAGTTCGTACTGTGAGAACAAACATACATAACTGATGGATCCCGAGCTCTTTCCTTTCACATGCACACACATTCTCACAATGTCCGTACTCATCTTTCTCTCTCTGTCTCTCTCTCTCCCTCTCTTTCTTTCCATATATATATATATATATATATATATATCGAAGTGACTCCGAATTAACCCGAGCTGGAGCGGCGGACGCGGCGCATCGAGGCGTAAAACGAAGCGCTGCGGCAGCGGCGTTTCGACGCCAATGGCCTTTCGCCTGCGAGATGTATCCCTATTCGATTACGTTCTCCACGCGCCCATGCTCTGCGAACGTCCCCCGAGAAGCCCATCGGGACGAGAGCCCGAGATATCCAGGCACTAACGCGAAAGCAGATTGTTTAAGTTAGCGACGCGCGACAATTCGGCCCGTTCCGCGACGCTCGACCGAGTTCTGATTAAAAGAAAACAGCGCCGACCGGCTGGCTTTGAAATTTGACTTTGACACAGTCTGCGCATTTGGTACGCATTTATTCGACAAACTGGGTTAATCTTTTAGCTTCCAGTTGATGGATTAATCTCTTCTTCGACTGGAAATTGAACTTTACAAATTACGCCTCTAATATCCAAATAGATGAGAAAAATTTGTAATGGATGCGGTGAGATCAATTAAAAAGAAGAAGATAAATCGATTATATTTTTTGAAAAGTATTTTTAAATAACGCAAAATGTATGATGATAAATTGATGATTAATCCGATATAAGTAATTTCTTATATACAAAATGTTTTTTTTCAATCAAATTAATTGAAAAAATACATATTATCGAAATTATTAATGATAAAAAATTATTATTTTTATAATTATTATATATAATAAATTATTTTATTATTATTTTAATTGAAAGTTGAAAAGTTTTACAAAAAAGAAGTATTATCACAGGCCATGTATGTAAATGGAAATAGTTAAATATTTAAAAATCGCTATCACTTTTTAAGATTGAATCATATATTGCTTTTGCATAGCATTATTATTATTGCATTTTTATTACCTAATAATTATCAAATACTTAACAAATTCCACTTAATAATCAAATTTAATTTTTATGCTCTTATTTATCTTTATAACTATAATCATTGAATATAGCATCTCAATCAAATGATTATTGCATTGCTATGCAATTTTGTTATATCCACATTTATATATGTCTCACAAATTAAAAAAAAAAAAAAAAAACATTTCTAAAATCTTATCGATTCTCATCTGAACAGAATATCTAGCGACCCACATATTAAATCAACTTAATGATCGATCGATAGTCAAATTAGGTTAGAGACTTCGTGAAAGCTTCTCATCGCTACGACATGGAGAGCTCTTCCTTGGAAACCAACAAGGTATTGCTTCGATTCTATTAAGAGACAAGAGCGACGAGCCCATCTTGGACTTTCGGTGCTTCTCAGAAGCTAGCTCTCAAACTTCCGGTTTTACTGCATTACAAAATCAGCGCGGCGGATATGCACCGCTGACGATCGGAGCTGCTATCGAACTGGGACACAAAGTTGTAAATCACTTATTAGAGTTAGCGGACTGGAAGAAGAATAAAATATGTCGCTATCGTTGTAACTAAAAAGTTTTGCGAGTTTACAAAAGGAAAAGAGGATTACGTGAGAACCTATGTTTTAGACTCTCTAAATTGTCGGACTTGCTTTAATTACGCTTAAAGTAAGCTTTGTTCAAAATATTTGTAAAATTATTGAAAAGTTAAATGTTGCATAAAATAGGATGAACATATTTATCGTTCGTTTAACGTATATTGATTCCTGCGACTATTTAAATATTAATATTCTATTTATTCCCAAGTTTCTCTATTGAAACATTTTCAATATTTTCAGAGCGTTTATGTATAAGCGTGCGTGCGTAATTACGTTTGATTTCGCCTCTACACCGGATAATGTTATTCAACATTATGGAAACGCGAAACGCTGTTACATAACTTTCTATAAAGTGGAAATTGAACTTTCTGTACAGGTTGACGCGTATCTCGTATCGATTTGGCATCAAGCATTAATTACTGCATTGTGATATCAGTTTCGTCAAGTTAGTCGCGTTATAAACGCAATAGCGATTATTTTACACCAAGTGAAATAACATCACGTAACGCTGTTATTGAAACTCTGTAAAAAATCTCATTGTAATTTCAAATTTATATCGCTTCTCATTACAAAGAATAAATACAAAATAAAGATATATATATATATATATATATATTGTCAGAACGATAAAAACACTAAAAAAGCTGTCTCGATTAATATTTTGAAAACTAAAAGCCTTTTCGTTCAAAATTATGTTAATCGCTTTATATGTACTATAGTACATACTAAAAAATAATTATTTCAACATAAACCAATAAACTATCTAATCAATACAAACAGATTTTATGTTCATTTGATGCATTATACGCGCAGTATACTCCACCATTATTTGAATAAAAATTTTGTTCGCGCAAAAAAATTGAACAAATAAAAAAACCTTTATCTATTTTCATACAAAAAACAATATTTTATTTGAGAATGTAAATTTATTCGTGAATAAAATTGATACTGTACATTTATTAAATTAAACTTTATTCGAAACGAGATATACACTAATTATTTGAAAAGCTTGAACTAATTATCTAATGAATAAAGAATATTATTTAAAATACTTTCGAATAAATAAATCATCTTAAAATAAATATGCAATCGAATAAAATTATATACAATGGTTGCAATCATACGTATAATTTTATTTATATACTTCTCTCATTTTGTATTGTATATTTTTTCCATTGAAATAAAGAGTGTGAGATCAATCGACCACGGCAAACGTTCCTTATGGCGCGTTATGCAAACATGAAATTTTCAGTTGCAATTATCAATGACTTTGTAAATAATCCAGTAGTTTTATTGCGAAAGATTCAACTCGACGATTTAACAACTGCACGACGATCGAAGAGAGAATCAAACTACAAATAAACCAGCCAATCGACGATACCTACTCTCAGCACGATCGTTTACAGAGGATTGCTTTCAATGGTCGGCTGATTGTACGAGTGGTCGCTCGATTTCGGATTAACGACCATTCTTGGGACCGATTCGTCCAATCGCAGGGACGATCAACATCGAGTATCGGCGGCCAGTTTCGCCGAGTTTTCTCGGTCGGACGCAATTTTGTGAAAGTTTAACGGGGCTCCAACTAGATCCCGTGCGAAAAGCCCAAGTTTCTACTAACGAAAAACGAGGATGGCCGATGAGTTCGGATCTTCAGATTTATATTGTAACGAGAGTGAGAAAGAAAGTGGTATGCGTCTATTCGTAGATTTCGTATGTTCTCCAATAGTCATGATGCTATCACGATTGACTGTTCCACTGCAAACAGTTGTAAACTGCAATTCGAGTGTGTGTCACCCTATCTTCGGATATCGACGATTACATTTCCGAAGAGGACTAGTTTGAGAGAAGTATATTTGGAAAATGATTGATGCGGAATAGAAACTTGGTTTCTTTTCTATTTGTGTTTAACGAGTTTGCAACTAGTTCCACGAAAAGATAAATGTTTTATCTGATACCAAATAAAAACTGCCAAATCGAAAGTATCTTGAGATTCATAACGTCACTAAAAAAAGTTATTCGTAACTTTCAATCATCAAATAATCGCCGTACTATCCTAGCTATCAACTATCACGATTTTCACTATATTATTGTATTGTATTCCGAATACTAACAATTACATAATAAGTAAAAAAATGTTTGTTGGTTTAATCTATCGTAATCTTTTTCTTAATATCAACTTTTTACGAATTTCCTTACAATTTAATAGTAAATATGTACCCAATGTATTCTATTAAAACCTTTTATTATTGTATTCAGTATAAACATTTCACAATTGTCAAAGTAATAAATTGGCATAATTTTTAAATAAGCAAACTATTTTGTGAGACCAGCAAAAAATAAATAGTAAATCGTACAAAATGGATAATTCGAACATAATTTTATAGAAGTTTAACGAGCCTTGAGTTAGTTCCGCACGAAAAATCTAAGTTTTCTCGTGAAAACAGTGAGGTCAATTTCTCGAAATGCAAATCACTATAGAAAAATTGCTATGCGTACTTTCCGTCCGTTCTATATCTGTAACAGCAATTATGAATGCAAACAGAGTTGTAAACTGTGCATTTCAGTATTTTAAATATGTATGACTGGATTAAGATTTAAAAGATATCAACTTCTACTCCAAATTTCGTAAGAGTTTACGCAAAATGGTGAGCTTAATAGCAAATTTCAAGATTAGCGGACTAGTAGTAAAATTATGCCTGTATGTACTGTCTAGCATGATAAATCGAATTCGCTTTTGATTTAAGCGACATTTTCGAGTGAACGTCAATCTAACGAGAAACCTGCCATAACGATTAAGGGTGACGTTTACTTACCGATAACGGTGAGGTTAACTTTCAAGTTTCTTGTTGGCGAGTTCCGGAAGTCGACCCTGCACCTGTAAACACCCTCGTCACTCTGTCGAAGATCCTGAACTGTCAACTGCGCCGGCGGGCTTGCACGAAAAGACGCGCGTTGGCCCCAAAAATGCGCAGCGCTCCATAACTTCGCTTTTCCAAACTGTCGACTTCTCGCATCGTAGCTGCAACAACAATCACAAAAATGTATCGTTAAAATATAATTTGAAAGAAGATTGCATAGTATTTAATTTACATTTAGTCTATTATTCGATAACAGTCACAAAATCGCGCTCAAATTTAAATATATGTAACCTACTTTACTAAGAAATTCTTTAATTAAAAATAAATTACAAAAAAAAAGATAACGTGTATTAAAAAGAGTAGCTATCTCAGCGCATGAAGCGTCAACTCTTCAAAGCAAAGCATTATAAGAGATTTACGCTGTTGATTTAATGCGTAACGGCAAAAGACTGCAAAGCGAGTTCTTATCGCGGAGTACACTGCATTCACAGTGAGAAGTCTGTTTGCGACTGATATACTTCGTCTGGCTCGAGCTTCGCGGAGTGTCCTCGGGCCGCGCATACAAATCACGGGATTACCGTCGCAAAATATGTCCGCTCGCGGAGTTAAATACCACAGTTTCGCGTGTCGCAAATCGCGGCACCAAGTCGCGTAGCTCGCGCTGCCGTCCGCCCCACGACGATATTCGCATTTCTCAGCCAGGCGAAAACTTTCCCCTCCGGAATAACAGACGAGTTATTTTAAAATCTTTCCTTGCGCGGGCCAGAGAAGAGTACAGTACAGGAATGAGGAGTGGAAGCAGGCTAAATAATGCTGGGTTAAGTCGGCCAGAGGGATGAAAGTAACCGGGGGAACGAATGGCCCACGACCAAAGTACGACGCACAATACACTCGGGCCGCTCTTATCTGGCTTCGGCCAATTTTTCACCCAACTTTTGCAATTCGTCATAGTCGAGGAGAGCTCGCGGGAGGCGAAGGGTGAAGGCGATTCCTCGCCCATCCCTCTCAAAGTCGCCCGGGCTCGAGAAGACTCAATACAGGCCAGGAGAAGTGCACTCGACCGAGAGAGTCAGATAACCTTTTACTTCTCAGGTCGGAGCTTTCCATAGAGGCAGTTTTAAGTCTTGTTAAGAAAAGACCGATATCTGTTATATCGTTCGCATAATATAAAATAGTTACGATATCGTATAATTTATCGAATGGCCTACCATGATGATCATTTATTTATCTTAAAAATACCTTCTTTTTTGCTGTAAATTTTTTGTTACATATATAATTTTTATTTTATATATATATATATATATATATATATATATTTATTTATTTATTTATTTATTCCAGGAAAATTTACATAGATATGTTACCGCCGTTCTACAAGTTTTAAACAAAGAGATTCTAAAAAAACGTGTATACAAACGGAAAGTTTTCCTTATTTCTTACAATCTCAAAGATATTCTCCGTTCTTATTACACGAAGATCAACTGTGACGTAGGTGCTGTATCCTCCATCCCGTGCCGTCAATTATCATTCGCCCGGACCGAGTGCGCTCGAACGTAAGTTCGTAAGTCTAATCGAGGAACGGAATGACGACGAAGTTGGCGCGATAAGACGTTTACGCCGTCAATCGTGCCTGAGCGTCGAGAAGGACGGTCCAAGTTTCGCTTCTCCGAGTCGCTCTCACCCGAGACTGATTCTCGTTTTCTCGGTTGCCAAGACAAATTGAATCGGTTTTTAATGAGCGCAATGATTCATCGAGCAGGCTCGGCCCGCTCAAATTCACCGACACAACGTAGCACGACGTAACGTGATGTTGCGGTATCAACCCGCTTGTCGAGTTTCTCTCTGTGATTTATGCAGTCTACGTGAAATTTAAGGGGCCCATGAACACACGTCGACAGCAAAAAGGTCTAATTGCGACGGACGGCTGTTCCCTCCGGGGTCGGGCGAGTAAATCCCTCGTGGAAAATTTTATTTGCGAAAGTCGGCCACGTTGTGTCGCGCGGATAATTAAGCGTGAGGGCGAATGCTGCTGGCGGAACGACGTTGAAAAGCGCGGCGCTGCGTATAGTTGTATTGAATCATTCCGCTCTGAATAGGGAACGCACATCTAAATCTTTGTTGTGACATTATTTTTGCAAAAGAGAAGTGTATTTGTTAAATGTAATTTTGTTATATTTTATATGTTTATAGTTAAAAAATTTACATTATATTATTTCAAGATTTATTATGTTGAAATATATATATATATATATATATATATATATATATATATATATATATATTATTTTAAAATTTAAAATATATTTTTTTATATAAAAACTATATATAAATTCATATTTTATTCATTTAAATTCATATTTAATTTACATTTATTTAAGAATAACAATCTATTTATAATTAAGTTAATAAAATAGTTTTTATTCCATTTAAGGGAGTATTTTATTCTGTTATTTTATTCATATTTTATTCATGTATGGAAAAAAACATAAATATACATTTATAATACATTTATAACGCAGAGATAAAATTACGAAGGAGAGGGGATTATACATTTAAAAAGATAATAACAAAAATTACTGAGAACAATGTAAAAAAACATGATATTTTATGAAAATAAAATCCATTTTATTAACAGATTTGGTGTCGTATGAAATGAAAAGTTAAGGAAAAATCGTATAATCTGCGTAAATTGTTGCAAGTAAATTGTACATGCAACAATTGCTTGCATTATGAATATACATATACAGAGACTATATTTTTTACACAAATAATGTAAATTAATAATGTCGGTGAAATTTCGCTGATTAACATAGCATAATATGAAAATAATTATAATTATAATATTCGCCAATTTGTCACATTTCAAAATTGCAGACATTTTTCAAATAATTATCATTCGCTGAAGTTTTAATTAATACTGTCAGCTATTCATTATTGCCGTTGCAAACAGCAACTGCATGCAATAAAGCATGTGACAATCACATAAATCCTATTATACTTCGACTGCCAACATTTTTTCATGGGCATATTCCGTGTCCGGATTGCTCAAACTGCATTATTTTGTCCGATTGCAATCCATTGCGCTTTGATAAAACTTTTCGCTGTCGTGCCATTTTTTACTGACAAGAATCACAAAAGAGATTAATTATTTTTAGAAACAAAAATAAAAAGCATCCCTACTTCTTTTCCTCTTAATCGTTCAAAAAAAAAAGTCTACGTTGAATGTTTTATGATCTGCATGCACGCATGCACGGATACACACAGATTATATAATATCTATAATGTAAAAAATATATTAAAATGTTTTATTTAATTTTTAAAATATAAAAATATTTTAAATATAAATAATAAGATTTTAATATTAATTCTTTATTTATTAAGAACCTTGCTTTAAGAAAAAGAAAAAAATTTTAATTTTTTATGATTATCTATAAAATTTGCAGAAACTTGCTGAGAATATTTGAGAGATATAAATTAATTAAAGTGATATTTTTCTCTTTATATTTAACAATTTTATCTTTAATAAAGTAATATTTTTACGTTAATGTATTTTCCAAAATATTAATATTTATTTTTAATTTTAATTTAACTGTTAATGTAGCTAATTTCTGTAAATAGCATTAGTAAGATTAAAAAACTTTGATCCATAAATAAAAACAAATAGTTAAAAAATTGACAACAAGTATATAGAAATAGAAAGAAAAATAGAATGGAAAGATAGAAAAAATGGAATAGAAAGAGGTGGCAGATGGTCTCTAAACAAATTAAAATAATCACCGAGTCTCATCCGAAAGCTGTGCCAGCATCGTCAGTCTAAAAGAAGGTCTCTCATGAATACGGACGGCGTTGGCAAAACGAATGTAGAAGGACGGAGATGGGTCGTAAGAGGGACTTAACCACTCTCGGGACTCTTAAAAGGAACTTAACTTCGCGCATAAAATTAAGGCATTGTAATTGCAGACGGCGTCGCCGCTGTGGCAACGCATTTCTTCTTTTTTTCAGACCTTTTTCTCCTTTCGTTATCTTCCTTCGCTAACCCTTTTCCTCTTGGAGCCTTCACTCCAACCCTTCGAAACGACGACTTACGATGCCAATTGCGTCCTTCTTCCACTCGATAACGAAATATTTATAATTTTCTCCGGTTAACTTCGTCGCATACTGTCAGCGATGACAAAATCATTTTTCTTTCCATGTCTGTCGACAAATCGTCTCACCAGAATCAAAATATTACAGCATGGCGAATGTGTGTTAAAAATTGTTCTTTACACGATTTTTCTTTAATAAAAATTTTATAAACCATCCTTTTTCGTAACTTTTTAATTTAATATTAAATATATTACTTCTATATCAAATTAAATTTTTTTATTAAATAAAAAACGTATTTTGTAAACTGCGTGAAAAGTATCTTTTAAAATAATTTTTCATCAGCAAAATATCTAATTGGACCACCAATTCCTTTTCTTTTGCAGTTTACAACTTTTAAAAATTAAATTCCATCTTTGTATTAAAATTCTGTTAAAGTAAAACTGACTTGGAACTGCACTGTAATAAAATTCTGTGTCGACGCTTGCTTCAAATTAATTTTCATTTAAGTTTTACGAGCGCGCACTTTATATTATCCGAATAGCTGGCGTAATAATACTCTACTTTTCTTCACTATTTTATTTGTCAGTGGATAAATAAAAGCGCAGAAAATTAATACACCGCGAAACGGCGTATCAAACGATGCTGAAGTAAAGTGCGATTGTCTCGCCAGTTTCCCGTCCTGTTATTCCTGAAAATGATGCCTGTTGTCACTCGGAAAAAATTTAATTTTCCTGAGGACAATTTAGTTACATTTCGCATTAGTCATGGTATCTTTTTCGAATAACAATGATAAAATGATTTTTAATTTCTACGGATGTGTGTGTGTGTGTGTGTGTGTGTGTGTGTGTGTGTGTGTGTGTGTATGTGTATACAAGATGAAGAATAGCAGAGCCACCGTCGCGAATTTCTCTCACGTAGATTAAATCGTGCGAGATAAAATATTCAATAAATCTTTTTATAAATCCACACTCAAACACTTTTGACGGGAATTGTTAAAAACGTTTGATAATGAGCTTTGAATATGTATAAAATATACACACTAAAACTATATCACTTTTCAGTTCATACCGCCATAAATATATATATATATATATATATATATATATATATATATTCGAAATTTATCTTCTTAAAGAAACACAATCTACAATTCATAAAATTATCATTAATTAATTTTATTTTTTGATAATCGCTACGATATTTACAAATGACGTTGGCAAGTTTGCATTTGCCGTCCGCTATCCTCTCCTGTTTTCCATTTCCTTGAGATAGAAAACATTTTTCGCACAAAAGAACGACTATGCATTCCAATTTGTTCACAGAGAGGCTTACGATGCATCAAATGTGATCGATCGCGTTCGGTTTCAAAGCCAGCTTTACTGATTTCAGACGATAGCTCCGTATCAGACGTAACAACTCCGATCGGATTCGGGACATTTTCGCGCACGCGGTTCTCCATATCCGCCGATTTTGATTTGCTCGAAATGGTCGTCGACTATATATAATGCCCCAGCGCCTATTTCAACCTCTTGTCGTTTCCAATCTCGCCGTATTTCTATCATTGCTCCCTCTCGTCCTGAATATCTCGTAGAGATAGTCGACCTATCGCCGTCGTTATCCCTCTATTCAAATATCATCGTGAAACCACGTTCCGTCATTATTCTTCCAAATGGGATTCATGCTGCGGCATAATGGGGACAGAGATATCAATCCGATCAACGAATATAATATCCGATTACACAGCCGCCCCCCGCGATAGCTCTTCGCATACATCCGTGTGCGTCAAATCGCGCAGTACCAGATACGCGCCGTATGCCGATCGACACTCGAGCAGAAAATCGAGAATCGGCTCAGTTTGCGAGCGAGCTTCCGATATCTCTTGACGGTCGCTGACAGTCCCGGATCGCGGAAAAAGCTCGCTCGAAAGCCGTGCGTACGATCGATCGCGCTGAAAGGGCGGAGTCCATTCCATTCGCGCTCTATGTAGTTTGCAGCTGGACCACCTGCGGTTGAAATTCTATGCCTATAAATAAATATTCAATGCGTGCAAATCGATATTCGGTGCTTACAAGTAATTTAAAGATTTCGTGAAATCGATATAATTGAGTTTCAACAAATGCATATCCTCAAGGTCCGATTAAATCTTCGCTAAAGAAAGAAATCATTTTTAGTTTAGTTAAACAGTTTAGGAATAAAGTTTTTATCAACGTTATTAAAAAATAGTTTATATTAGGAAAAAATAAAGAATCCGTTTATATTATATATAAACAAGATATTGTAATTGTCATGGAGATGCCACGTAATCGCGATGCGCTTGAAAGCCTGGAAAGCCCTCCGTTCAAGGCCGTATTTACGAACGTGGCGTTCGCACAATGCCGCGAAATAGCAAACACCATCAACGTCGATTTAATCTCCCTCCACGCTGTGATATGGAAGAATCTGCGAGCGTAGCTCGTAACAAAAGGATGGGACGAGAGGGAAGGAAAAGTATTGGTGACAAAGGGGCATGCCATTGCTGCTGGGAAAAGAAGAAGGAACGTAAAGATGATCGGGAAGAGAATTTCACAATACACTCTTTCCAAAAGACGGATGATCGTCCTGTATCGACTATCCGCGGAGCTTCCATCGATCGTACTGTTTTTTACTTAAGGGATTCGTTGGATAGTTCACGGAAAACTCTTCATGGTCGTGTAAGTTGGCGCATGTCCGTAATGCACCACGAATATGTTGAAATTCACGAATCGAATTACGAAACATTGCGTATAATGTAGACGAGTCATAAAGGTGTAAATTGAAAATTGATATCTCTTCAAAGGCGAGAAACGCGCATGCTCGCGCACTTGATGAGTCTGACGAGGCGTCGAGTGTTTCTCCTGTTACCGTGGTTCGGAGAACGGTTTCTAACGACGGTCAATATTTACTGTCTTATTCGGGTTAATTTGACATACGACAGTTACTAATGAATATTATTTAGTCCGATATTTGTTTACTTTCAAAGTAGACTGTTTATTCGCAAGAGTGTGCGAAGCTTTTTGCATTTATTTATGTTTGATAATTAAAAAGATGTGCGAGAGCTTTTTACGTTTATTTATATTTGATAATTAAAGAAATAAATTCAAATTTGCTTTTGCAATCTGCTCGTTTTCTAATATCTTTATTTCTTATTCTTTTAAGCTTTTTTCGTCCTTATAATAAATAGATACTAAAAATGCATTAAATGTAAATCTAAAAATGTTTTCTATGACATGGATAAAATCAGTAAGAGAGAAAATTCTACGCATGAAAAGAGTCAGATGAACGACATTCAGGTAAATTGATCGAGATTGAAAGGTAAATGGTAGACAGAGAATGAATACGCGTCGCAATGAAAAGAAATTTCCGGGCGTTATGATTGGGCTAAGTTAGCAGCTGGTGCAGAGAAGATTGTATGTGCGACAACGATGTTCGACGAACGTGGAGCATAATTCTATCGCGTCGGGGAATGTTGAATGGATGTTCGAATCGAATTCCAACCAAGATTGCGGCACGGCAGTCGCACCAGACAATTGGCGGGTCTATTTACGATGTCGGTCCGGGAACGCATCGAATTGGAGCTAGAATTATTGTATTAAGGTGGAAGACGGCAACGAGAATGTATGACGCGCACATTGCCCTTATAAGCAGTACTATTACAATGTAACTAGTGCATGTAGGAAAATCACATATAAAACTTGCGAGTCTACGTCTCCTCCCTTCTCGCTAAATTTTATCAATCTTTTTAAATGTTAAATAAATCAAAATGGTAACGAAACAGAAATATAAAAAAAAAATAAATAAATAAAAGAAAAAACTCAAATAATATTCCAGCTACATCACTGCAAATCGTGGCTTTATTCTTAATTGTACTTATTTGCATTTCGCGTATTTAAAATGAAACAGTCGTGACTAGGTATACAAATGTAATTTTTTAAAAATAAAAAAGAAAGAACAATAAGAATACTAATGGAACTGATTGTCAGAAGAACAGGTTTCGTATCGGGATGTAAAATCGAAGTTTCTTACAAGGTGTAGCGAGTTTTTATAAAACACGAAAAAACAAGTTTAATTTACTTCTTCGTGAACCTTATGCAATATTCAACAGTTAATCTACAAAGGATATATATCATGTGAAGTATATGTATATCACGTTCTTTTAATTGGCGCACTCACTTACCAAATCTCAGTTAAGAAAATCAATGAAATAAGAGTTTCTTTTCAAATTTTCGCACACATAGAAAACATAATACAAAAAAATATAAAAATAGATTCAACAATATTTCTTCTCTCTCTTCTCCTCTTATTTTAACGTTTATCGAATTGCTCGAAACATTAAGTATTTTCTTTGAAAAAATGAGCTCGGAAAACTGAAAAGCTCAGTAAATTAATCAGAATGTAGATCGCCGGCTTTGTTCGCCGAAGCGTCTCGCGAATTTTATGAATATAATAAGTATCTCTAATGGCCACGGCTTTCCGTTAGTCGCAGCCTTTGTGTGACGGGAATGTAACACTAAGTCACGTAAATAGAGATGAGTTTATTATCGTCTAGAAGTGTTCTTCTCGTAAGACTACTACAATGGCGTGATTTATATGTAAATGTAATTAAACTGACACACAAACACAAATTGTGTATTATTATGAGAAAATGTCTGCAGAAAGAACGGCTCTCTGTGATACTTCCGATATTTTCTTTACGCGAAAACAAATACTGTAAATTATTTAGCAAAAATTAAAACATTATCAAATGTCGCCTTAATAATAATTTAATTCTTTTCTTTCTAGGATTTTCAATTATATATTTTATCTTTATTTTATCTTTATAACATATAGATATATAATTTAGAATCAGTCAGTATTGTTCTCTCAATTCAAAAATTATTAATAGTTTTTAATTCTTCAATGTTCTTAATAATCTTATAAATTTATCAATATGTATAACTATTATGTTCAAACTAAGGGTTTATAATTTTCGGTTAGAAACGCGATAAGAGATATTTTTCAGCTGTCTTCATCTTTAACGAAAGGTTAAATACAATTTTTCTGTCACTGTCCCGAGAAAAGAATCCCTTGTCGAGATTGGTTGAGAGAAATTTCATATCACTGCACAAATTTCAGTTAGAAAGACGCACGGCTTTCTTGAAACGGATCGCTGTCTTTCTCTTTCTCTCTCTTTCTCTCTTTGCAATATCAAATTAATGAGTTACCGAGAGGCGAGTTTTCACTTGGTGGAACAAAAGGAGCACAATATAAGAGAGACAAAAGGGAAAAGCAGAGATAGAGAGAGAGCAAAAAAAAAAAAAAAACGAATGTGCGAGCTAATATACGCGAGTGCGTACGAGAATAAGTGCGCGTGACGGTATTCACTAATTAATTACTTACACACTATATGTGACTCGTGGAAAAATTCATACTTTTGTACAAATTACACGTTCACATCTTGAGAGAAAAATTTATTACAAAAAATGGCGTTGAACCTGCGTCGATGTTTAGTTGTTACGGCAAGATTGTTACCGGTTTTGTTATCTCAGTTGCTGGTTCATGTTATGCGCATTGTCGTACTAATTATTATAATGTGAAAAATACAAGGTGAAAATTTTTATGCAACGAGAAGATATAACTTTTACAATGTTTTTGTCAGTTGAATACATATTTTATATAAATAAATGTTTGCTTTTGTTAAGAGATAATTATATTTTCTTAATAAATTATGAATTTTTTTGTAGCAAATATCAATACCTATATATTATTCAATGTGAGAAAGATATATATATATATATATATATCTTTCTCACATTGGTTCGTATTAAAAAACTTCAAGAATCTTATATGAACATAAATTTAATGTAAAAAAATTAATAATATATGGAGAAAGAGGGAAAGAGAAAAAATATAACTATACGTACTATATGTAATATGTATATATATTAAATATTATTGCCTACCGATTATTTAATAAGAAAATAAGTGAAAACATTTTTCTCTAAATACATTAAATATAACATTTATGAATCTTGGTTTTAACGATTCTTATTATAATATAAACAAAATTATAAAAACCACGAGTTCGCTGAGAGATTCTTCTGGTGACAGACAAAGAATAAATATAACTTCGAATAACATTTTTAATTCGCGATAAAAGATACTAAAAATATTCTTTTCCTTTGATCATTTATCATCCTAGCGAAAGATTTTCTTTTCAAGTCATACCACGTGGCAAGGACATTTTTAGAAAATCAAAAATTGGGTTATTCATCAGTTTAAAACCACGAAAGTTAAAGCTTTCGGCATTTCTATCAAAAAGGAAGATTCACTAAGTTTTATTGAAATCGGAGGTAAGTCGTTTTCGGAACTGTACCCGAGCTTTTGCAAATAGAAGAAGAGAAGAATTACGAGAAAAAGAAAGAAAAAAAAGAGAGAAAAGAAAGTAACACAAAAAGCGAGTCTTCAGGTGAAGGGTCGCTTCAAAGGAATGTTGGCGTCCGTTTATTGTTAAGAAAAACAGTGGGTCTCTCTTATCCTCTCGAAACGCGATCCAGAGTTACGGCAGAAATTATGATCACTATCGTGGACAGAGACGATGACTCCGGGGAAATCAAAATAGAAAGAACGATGTTGAACGCACTATCGTCCAAGAATGACAAAGGTAGCGCGAATCGTTCTGGGTTACGAGAGGAATGATCGTCATTCGGTGATGGCGACGTAGTCGACAAAAACAAACTGGTCCCATTCCTGAGAAACGTAAATCAAATTTTACTGTCGTCAATCTTAACATTTTGACAAAAGACAAAGAAACAACCGAGATTCAGCAGGTTTGTTTTGTAAAAAAAAGTGACTCTTCTCATGACAAAGCCATTTCTTGCTATTATATATCATTTTTTCAAAATGTTAATGTACGACACAATAATTAATAGAACAATATATATAATATGTTAATGTGATAATCGCTTGAAATATTATTGAATATTTATTTATATGTTAATTACTTTATATAATGTTGTTAATCATTAATTATGTTAACTAATTTTTAAAAATATATAAAAAATATTTTATTCAATATTTAATTTATCTATTGTATTAAATAGCTACTCTGTACAATAATCAATTCAAAAGTTTGGTATTATTATAATTTTTTAAATAATTACAAGATGTAAAAAATTGTATAACATGCAATGTTCACATAGATTTTCAGAAACGCATTGTGCATTTGATTTTCTAAATTGTAATGATTCTGTTAAACTTACTACCTTGTTTTATTATCTGTCTGTGGCTTAGATTGCACAGACTTGCTCAGCTTGTTCTTAAAATTCAATTACTCCTGTAACCGTCTAGCTCAGGAGCCACGTTCACATAACGTCATTAATTTAGGATTACATCAAGATTCAAATTTCAAAATTGCAGACTAAAACAAAGATGGGATCGTATTAGCTCGTGGTAATAGCAGCATTTGAGAATCAATCGAACACGTTACAAAAAAAAGCACCAAAAAAAAAAACCCAGCATCTCTTTTATATCGTGTAACGTTCCAAGAGCTATCAGTGTTCGATAAAACGCATGACTTTTGCTTTTAAAATAGAGCAAGCTTCGTGTTGTTGTGTGTTTCATGTGGAACATCAACACCTACACACAAATATATAATGCATGTGCGCTCGCGTTACTGCTGATTTTACTGTAAAATCTTGCGTTCTGTATCACTTTTTCCGTCATTTTACTGCGGTAAAATGTTTGTGGCAAAACTAGAAAATAAAAATGTGTGAATTCTCGTCAACTGTTTATTTCAGCAGCGCGAAAAAAAAAAAAAATATATATATATATATATATATATATTACACATTAATCGCATGACAAAGCGACGCTCTGTCAGATCGCGCATGAAGCGCAACATTATGCGAGAGTGAAAGAATCGATTCGACGTTCTTGCGCGGGTTGACATTTGACATGCGCTTCCGTAATGCGCGTCAAGCCGGTTGCATTTAACATTTATCGACGAGAAATACGGCGAAAAAGTTGACGGCGTGCGCTGAGCGACGCGTCTGATTTTTTTTCTCCTCCGACTCCTGCATTCGAAACATCGCGTCGATCGCATTTTCTGAAGAATCGCTGACGCGAAAACGTCGCCATTATAGCCGGTTTACGGTGAGAAAATAAAGGGTGAGAAATTGTACGCTAACTCCGTAATATTTGTGTATATTTTCGAAAAAAAAAGAGAATGTCGAAAGGATGAGTTCTCGCGTAAACCAAACTGTCGACTTTAAACTTTTAAAGTTTTAACTCTTAACTCTTAACTGAAAACTCTCAATTCGCGATTTTCTCGGGTCTCCGTCTCTCGACTCTTAACTTCCTCTCAACCGGTCGACTTTTCGAACTGCGACTGTCGTCAGACTTTTTGGAACGTCGATTAACAAGCTTCGCAAAGTTAATGAGCGCGAAATACCAATTGCAATTGGATTTTAACGCGCAACGAAAGAACGGCGATCATCTGTTCCGCGAGCGCGCGCAAATAGGTCGCTACATCATTTGCGAATGCGGGCCAGGAATTAATTTCGTACTAAGCGGCTGCGCGAGAGAGGGTAGTTATGATATCGCAAATTGCAAATACTTGATACGATCGTGAGGCGAGCTGTTATATGATTTATTGAGCGCGCTCTGCACCGCGCATAGTATCGGCCGTATTCCAGGATTGACATCATTTATTAGACGTTGGAAACGTGCGTGCGGCCGATGGAAACCGCAGGGATATCGCGATCGCGCGGCTGTAAACGACGAGGTCGTCGACCGGCGGACGGGTCGATCGGTCGCCATATTCATCTATCTGGTAGTTTACGGTGAATCATCAGAGCGTGGGCGCGGTTTCGATGTTCCTACGACCGAGTACGTTCTCTCAGTTTATCGCTGAATCTCTGCCATTCGACGGTGGTCACCGCGAGCCGAATGCGGTCGGTACCGCAATGATGACTGAATACCTGGACCAGACCGGACCGGATTGGCGCCCATCCGCACCCGCGGGACTTCAATGGCAGCGGCTGCACCCATTACGGCGTCTTTGTGGCAATTTCGGTTATCAGATTCGTCGAACGAAACTTCAAGCGGCGATTGCTCGCCGCCATCGACCTGTGTTTTATTAGGTTCTATCGATCTCGGCATAAATACGTCTGGTATTTCTATCGCCGCAGCTGCTTTTCACACCTAATTTGTCCCAGATCTCAATATCATTACGAAATTGTGTCTTATAATGAAATTAATTAACTTAGCCACTTTAGAATAATTAATTTATATTTTTGCAGTAGTGACTTTATTACATTTGATTATTAATATGTTATTATTGTAATTATATATATATATATATCAATAAATATATAATAATATATTTATATACTATTTTTTTCTCCCTCTATATGCCGAATAATCTATATTATATTTCATTTAAAATATTCGAGAGGGACGATAAGTCATAACTTTCATTAGATTTCTGCCCGACATTGTAGTATGTAATCAATTTACAGTCCCTTAACTTCTGCGGTTAAGAGAAGCTTATATGATTACACTTTGGCCGTATCTATTCCCATCTCGGTTATGGCAAAATCTATGTCGCGCACCGGTGCTCGGTGCGGTCGGTTCGCAATAGTAAGCGGACATTGGAATCCGCCAGTGGTCGAGGTACGACTATGGTCAGACTGCGGTCAGACTAGCGACGTCTTAGCTCACTATACGATATTAACTTACACTATGCTCTACAGCCTGTAAGCTATATAGGAGACCATTTATAGGAGATCATAGACATTTTCTTTTACTACAATAATACCCTCATTAAATCAATATTACATGTATATGTATATAATTTTATAATTACTATTATAATCACAATTTATTACATTTTTTTAAATTGAATGTATTCTTTTATTATTTTACTCGTGCAGCAAATTTTCGCAATTTATGATAGAAACTAGGATTACGATGTGATAAATGTAACTTTGAATTACTTTCCGATAAAACTAATAATCGCTTAAAAGTAGTCGAAGCATTTACCTGTTAGTCTCCGTTATAAATTGCTAACCATTAATTACTTGGAAATATTACAACGTACATTTATTTTTAGTCTACCGTCACGATCGCAATCAATCTCAGAAATATTGTGAAAAAAATAATAATCCCTTCGTTTCGCACGATCGTGACTCTGCCCCCAGTTATTTTAATCCGGCGAACGTCAATAGGGAAGATAACGATGCGTAAAAATCGCAACAACGAATGATACCGTTTTGCCTGTTCGAGCGTATCGGCGACGAGAAATCCTGCTATTATGTCGCGTAACTGCGCGGACAATGGCGCGATAATTCCAGCCGGTAGTACGCGCATCCGGTCACGTGCCACACATACACAAACACACACCCACGCACACACAGATGTGCTCGCCCCGTCCACGCTATGTAAGTCGACCACAATAGAAACGGGAGAAAGCGGAGGACAATTGACTACTCGTCGTCGATCGAGAACGTTTCTGTGCGGGGTTGCGTTTAACTGATTGCGGTGCTGGCGACACTTCGCGTCGCAAACATCGTCGATATATCAACGCCCGCATGTCACATTCGTAATCTCACGGTACGAATGGCCTTGGCAGTGATGACGGGTGCTTTCGGACGAACGGTAATCTCGCATCTCGCCTTGTTAAATCGATGCGCCTACATTCTATTTCCGCTTGCAGGAAGCTCGAAAACATGTGTCTGACACAGTGGAATATTTTATAGTGCGTGTAATGCATAATAATAATAAAAAAAGATTCGAAAATTACAACTGTTCATCGTTGAGTGTTTTTGTCACTGAACAAATATTTTAGTATTTCTATCTTGTTTCTAATAAATATTTTTCTGTAAACCGCTTCTTCATAATATTCATAAATTTTCGCTCGAGTACTGCAATTAATGTCAACGACGGTATAAATATCATCATTTGCGATAGTAATTTCATGTTAGCGTAGCGTCAATTGAGATTGTCTCGAGAACTCAGACCATGTTAACACTTGGTGTCAGCTCCATCAACGCAGGTAGGGTGTCAGCGTGATCAGCACTTCCGATTCGACTGAAACAGGAGCAGGGCCCCGAGTATTCGCAGCTGCTCGCCGTGAAACTCGCTAAGTTTCTCTCGCACAGAATTGATCCAGTCAGCGTCAGGAGGAATTACGCGGAATTCACGCGCGCGGAAACTCTGCGATCTCGCTGATGAGTGCTGCAACAACATACGGTATACGCGGTCGTGTAGTATACTCGCAAAAGACTACTCTAACGTTCGCGATAGACGATATTTGCATACGTAGAAGCGTTCGTGTACACAGAACTCATGTTCGACAGGATGATTTCTTTGCGGAAAAATTACGATAAAACGAATGCAACGAATGTGAGGATCAAAGATATCGGAGAATGCTTCGACTCAAAATTAGTTTAAGCATTCTCCTGTCAGACTATTCAAGTTGACTAAAAAATTTCGAAATCTCTCTCGGGATTACTATAATCCCATTTTAATGTGCGTGTGTAGAAAAAGATTTAAAAAATAATCACACCAATATAGTAATACAAGTTACGAGATGAATATTTCATGGAAAGCGAGGACAAAAATCGAGCAATTTTTATCCAACAATTTACATAAGGCGTTATTATTATCTCATGAGTATTGAATAATTTTTGAGCACTCGATCGATTATAATTGCCTTGTTGCGTGTTTTTAAACATGTGCATATTAAGCATTAAACGCATATTATTTTGTAATCGAGCAGAAACATATGTATGTACATCAATAAATATTCACGTATACATCAATAATGCCACGAATATACATTACTGTTGAAACACGGCTTTATAATATGGCACGTAAACACATATATTGTTCGATCTAACAATTAACTATAAATTATCGCTCTTCGCACAATCAACCTTTTATTATACGCAACCTAAACGAATTTGTAACGCGCAAATAGCACGTTTTAGATAAATTTTGTTAATAATGTAATTTCACACGTGATACGTATTATCCCATACGGTACACTCCTATACATTTATAACACACAGTAAATATAAAATATGTACATCTGAAAGATTACAGAAAGATTATAGTCAATTTTTTTAATGGTATAGTAATATGCCTCTATAATATTACATTTGCTATAGTAGGAAATTTGCAATTGAAAGAATATCGCAAAGTAGTAAATTTAATTTAATCCATATGATACCTATATATAAACAAAAAAGATTCATTTTTAAAATAATATCATTTGAGTCTAATTTTTCAGAAAATATTATTACTAAAGGTCAGCAAGACTTTTAAATCACATATTTTTGATGAATACAAGAATAACTTTTATACGTTAGAACTATCAGGCATCAATAATTTTCAATTATTATAAAAATACAAAATAAAGAACTTTTTTATATATTAAACTTCTAAAGTATAATTAACTATTATTTTTCAATAGAATTTTAATAAATATATATATTTTATCAGAATTTTATATTCGAAATTTGATTATATCTGCCAGAATTAAAATTTTATAACTGCAACGAGAGTAAAAAACGATTTCTCACCGAATAAAAAGGAAAGAAGCGTGTCACTGCGTAAAAAGCGGGTCGTTGGATTCGTGTCGATGTCGCAATCGTCGAAAGTGCAATCACGATGTGTTCGCTTCATAGGGCGGAAAGGAGCA
Source organism: Anoplolepis gracilipes (assembly GCF_047496725.1). Lineage (NCBI taxonomy): Eukaryota > Metazoa > Arthropoda > Insecta > Hymenoptera > Formicidae > Anoplolepis > Anoplolepis gracilipes. Next base: position 1,372,803 of record NC_132978.1, on the reverse strand, counting down.
AAGCAGCACGAATAGAGACGGGAAGCGGAGGGCGCGATGGAGGTAAAACTGCGCCCCGGCTGCGATATCACGTCGCTCGCGTTTAAGGGGGTTGAGGGTACGCCCGTTTGCATTCGCCACGAGTATCCCGCACACGATTAAGTACCCTCACCAAGTGGTATTTTCTCTCGCTAATCGATGCGTCTAACATTAAGTGCGTAAGTACGCAGTATAATCTACCAATGCATATAATTAAAGATCCTGCGTTATTTATTTTTCCACTAAATTATGTTTATCCGATAAATATTTTTTCACATTAGTAAAAAAATGCTAACCATTAATAACTATAAACATTACTAACAAAAACTGACAATGAGAAAAGTTTATACAAGATATAGCTATAAATTTTCCTAAATCTTAACTGTGTTTTCCTTTGTTCTAATTTTTTATTTTTCAGTTTTTGATTTATCTTATTATTATATATGTATACATTTACTATTTAAACACGAGAGAATTGCTAGTTGTATCAATTTCAATTATTGTTAAATTTAGCTAATTTTCGTCATTATAACATATATCGTTTCTGCCGGTAATATTACCGCTAATTAATGTACAATCCTCGTGAGAATTCTAAAAGAGCTTGATGCCCTAGAGCAGAATAAATATTTTACCTATTTATGTTATCAGTCTACAACAGTAACACCTGCTTCTCTACGGAAATTATTGATATATTCTATATGCTTCCTATATGGCTTATGATCTGCTTGTTGTGACTTTAAATTAATGAAAAATAATAGAAGTATGTATATTTTGTTTAATCTTTTGCAAGTTCTGACGCACAATTTATATTTTATTGTATTTTTTTCAATTTTTAATTATGTATTACACGTTATGTCAAAAATTAGCGATTAAGTTTCTAAAGTTATCTTAATTAATGTCTACCGCTCAATTAGTGTTATTTCAAAATTTTATTATTAAATAAATTCTCCCGGTTTGTGCTTAAGAGTCTAAATATACATATAAGAATAGAATGTGGTTTTGAAAAGTTTTCCTCTTATAAAATTTATGTTTGTCAAGTTGACATAAATTTTGAAATTTTTAAAATGACAAATAAGAATAAAGAGTTTTGATTTTAATTCACCTACATTAACTTAAAAAATGGTTATTTCATGCGCATTTTAATATGAGAAAATAAATAACGCACGCAATATGAGAACAACAGCAATTTGATTTGTACAAATGTTAGGAAGACGTCGTAATTTTTTTCCAAAGTATGGCAACTATAAATCCTAATTTTTTTATCGCGTATCATAGATTATCCGGGAATATATACACATACACACACAGCTCTCGCGAGCGCTTTTAGTAGGTCAGTGTATCATTTTATTTGCGAAAGAGCGTTCGTTTGTAGTAAAACGCAGCTCGTTCGGGAAACGTCCGGAACTTTAAAAGAATTTAGAGCTCCGTATCCCCTACAAGGAAATGATCCGTTGCCGCGTGGACGAAGAATAGTTTTGGAAAGCCCGTTTTCGTGATGCTCACTACCGCGACGATGCTGCGGCTACATTTTACGACGACGAAGAACATCGCAATTGTATACCGTTAAAACTGAAATATTGCCGCGCTAAGATAAAACTGCAGCTCCTTCAAACGTCATTTTTCTTTCGTTCGCGAGACCACAGTTTTCTATCTCTGACCTGTTCTGAATGAGTTGCGTTCATTAGTAACTTTGTCTCAAGTCCCCGTAAAAAGGATTTTCACATAATATTCAATTAATAGTTGAATATATAAAAATATATAACAAAAATATATATCAAATCTTTACTTTTACAAATTCTTAAAATTCATAATATAAAAATTAGTTTTTAAACCATTCGTATAGACACAACACACATACAAGTATCATATATATGTGTGTGTGTGTGTGTGTGTGTGTGTATGTGTAAAAGGTAAGCAATTTGTATTATTTTATATTATATTTTATATTGAAAAATATTGAAAGAAAAATCAAACTCAGAAATCTTCCTTGATAAGCGGATTGAATAAAATGCAATATTGTCATCTAACGAAATTGCAGCAGAACCGCTTTCGACTGTTCCATCGCGTTATGCAAAATGTCACTTTACGTAACTCGATAATGTCACAACGAAAAGAAAATTCGCGGTCGTGCAAGGAACGTTATTTACGACGATGCAGCTGCAATCATGCTGTCAGGGAAATCTGTTTACAGCACTGCCAGTGCTTCCAGATTCACGAGTCGACTCTCTTAACTCACAGTCCCGTAAGTATGAAATCCAATAATGGAGCGTTCGGCATATACTTATTCCCAAAAGCCTACTCTCTACTCACCGTAATCACATATCTATTTTTAGAAAAAAAAAAAAATGTTTAAGACGGGACTCGTTTTTAAGTCTAATATTAGGAAAATGGTAAAAAAATTCAAAGTAACATATGAAATAAAAAGATTACAGACAACAATAACTCTAATTTTTAATTATTTGTTTACATCTGATTTAAATAAAGCTGATTGGAAACTCTAATTCTTTGAAGTTCTTTGAAAGAGATACACAGATTTTAATTACTACATTTATAATAATCAAACATATTTTATAATAAATATTTCTTGTAATTACTTGTTGGCTAATCGACAATTAATGGCACACATATTATATAATTTATCGTTTTCCATTGTTACAAAACTTGTGCAGTCAATTTGATTTATAGTATAGTTATATGGCAACGTAAGCAATTTTGAGACTAAAATAGATAAGAGGAATAAGAAAATCTTTGCCATTTTACTCGCGCGCCATCAAATACGATTGCAAATAAATAAAACACGCAATACGAATATGTTCCACGCGGGTCAAAGTATTTTTTACGATAAAAAAGAAGGTGTTTCTCCGAGTTCAAACGATGATCCGGATTTTATTGGGTTGCTCGATAAATACGATATTTACGAGCATTGAATTGGCTGTCGACCGAAGTAACGGATGAAACGTGAGGCCGATTTGCGGCTTAACGAAATCCTTACTCCATCGTCGTCTGCTCGTATTCGAGGTTTTCGGTTTTACACCGTGACGACGTGGCGGTACGGTAAACCAATAGGATATAGAAGTAATGAGATCGAAAATGTGAAAACCAAAAGGTGGAGTCTGCAAAGTCTCGAATTTTCTCTTTGTTTGAAAAAAGGTTCATGTTCATAAAAAATTGAAAAGTATGAATATATTGTAAAATAAAATATTATAATCTCTACCTACATATGTATATCGAAACGTATCATCAATATAACAATATAAAAGAATAACTAGTAATTTTGTAATTCAAGACCAAACTCAAGAATAAAATAAAGAGACAAATATTCAAGGACTTCTCAATTCACAATTAATTTGATTCTTAAATAACATAATAAAAAATGCAAAAATACTATTTTAATAATAATGATGGAGATTTATACTTAAATTGAAATTCATTCTCAAAATGAATAGACGGTAGTATTGATGTTTGATTTGCATACGTAGTGTATCTTGAGACGATCAATATATTTGACGTATGTCAATGCAGAGAGCTGGATTGTATGAAATGTCAATAGCATTAAATTGCTCAATGAATTTAATTAACTACTACTAAATTATTTTCATATAAAATTCTGCTCATATCGATGCGTTCTGCGAGGACGTTCAAACAGCATTCGCGGAACGTATTAAAACGGATAATGTCACGGTGCCATTCAATGCAGCATAATATCAATAAAGATCAGACAATACTGTCGCAGTAATAATCGAATGAAATTATTGCAAATTACCATTTTATTCCGCAATTTGATATGCGATCATAACGCGTGACGCAAATTATTCGTGACGTTTACTCGACAACGATGCTATTTCATGTGTGAAAAAGAGTGACACATATTCTTTCCGCGAGAAAAATCAAAACGACGTGTGTAATATAATGTCATACACACATGATCGTCTTGCAATAAATACATAACAGCTTGTCTTTTTAAAAATAAAAAAATTTTATAAACAGAACATTACAAACATTTTTCAATTTTTTTCATATTTAAAAAATGTTCAAATAATTTTAACTGAATTATTTTTAAATAATTTCTTTAGCTACTTTTTTTTTATTAAGCTGATTTTAGTTAATTTAATTGATTAAACTGATTCAATTTGATAACTTTATCTTTTCATACCTCTTTATATATATATATATATATATATATATATATATATGTGTGTGTGTGTAATAAAAATTATATTTAAATGTAAATTAATACCATGAAACTATATTATTACATGACGAAATTATATGTGTAATATATACTGTAAAAAATAAGATATTTACTTTAAAAAGAATCCTAATACTCTGCACATAACTGAGAGATCTATATACATACACTATATGTATCTGCAATATTATCCGAGATGCAGAGTAAGGTTCTTTGGACGCTTAGAAATCTATAGCGCCATAGAGATTCACGTCGAGTCTGAGCGAACGAGCGCTCCGAGGGCCATCGTTCATAAATATCAATGCGGCTTACCTGTACAGGGGTTCGCCGCTGTCCTCTTTGAACCAGAGTACCATGGAGACAGCGTCATTCGACTCACGGGGTTGTATGTTACACGGCAGGATTGCTTTCTGACCCGCCACCCCCTGTATCGACTCCATGGGTACTGAAACACATATCAATGACTCGCTCAGAGGAATGTCCATTACGCCGCGAGAAAACGAAGAATAATGAAACGAGCAAGAATCGTTGGATAACAAAGAGTTATGGATTTTTTTAGGCGGCCTACAACAATCCTTCGAATCCCTCGAGAGGATATTTAAAAAGGCTCTTCCTAGGGATGTGTATCACGCTGACAAGATATCATAACTCCATATTTTACCAACTTCAGGATTTCAACATGCATGTTTTCTTTTCGCGAGATATATTCAAATCTCACATGATTTTTTTGCTTACGATTATTTGATGTAAATATCAAGAAAATAAACTCTCCTTTTTTTGTAAAATTTATATAATATAATATTATTTTTGAGACTACACCTGATATACCCTATGTAATTTAAATATAGTATACCTATGAACTTTTATTATACAATATTTTATTATGATTTATTGTTTGCGTATCTTTTATATATATATATATATATATATATATATATATCCTGCCATTTATATAAATAAAATCTAGATTCACATAAAATATTTTTACATTTTTTTTTTGTATTTTTTCCATATTTTTTGTTGTATTTTTCTTATTTCGTTTTTCTTGTTTGCAATTGCCATAACTGTTGCGGTATCAAGCAAATGGTGCGATTTAATCCCAACGTTAATATTGTCGCAGAAGCATTGGATTATATTTTTATTGATGTTGTGTACGACCGACCTACATCACAATATTGCGATACGATGTACCGTGTATTCCAATACATTTCGAGAAAGAGCCACATATAATAAAATTATAATGCTCGCGATTTAAAAGAATAGCGCGAAAGATTACTTCGTACGTAAAGAAAATCATTCAAGTTAAAGAGGCTCCTAAAGACGCGATTCATGACACTTCTCATTTCATTACCGACCATCACATCTCTCAGAATAAGATCATATCGCCGATTTTATCGAACAATCCTCTTTCCATTCTTCGTAGAAACTCATGAATAATCCCTTGGCATATTTTCTTTTAATCTTTACTCGCGACAGGAATTTTTTTATCCATATTAATATCACAATGTTGTTTCATTCCAGTTAATGAAGTGTATGCTTTGATCTTTCGCGCACAGAGTATATCAGGTACGATATTTACGTTAATTAACATTTTTACATAATATTGAATAGATATTGTTTCTCGTTATATTTACTAGTAAAAATCATTAATATTAATAAATATAAATACAGAAAAAATATGAGGTGCCCATAATTGCAATAAATCTCAGATTAATTTGATCTTGACAACATAGTACATTTTCAAACAGAATATTTTATTATTAGTTATGTAATATTGTTTTTATTATAGTACATGATAAAAATTTATGTCTTTTTATGATGTTTTTTTTTTCAAGAATAAAAGTCTGTTTTTGGTGAATATCGATTTCAATAAAACTGAAAAATAAATATTATTTCGATTATTGTTGAAATTTTTGCATATAGCGATTATTATGAGCGCGGAAATGCACTCGTGCCGTGGCAACGAGCGTGGTTTCCGAAAGTTGTGGGCGACTTTGCGTTTTATTTTTCCGCTAGCTCGCGAAATGAAAGTTTTCCACGTGGTGAAACCGGTGGCGCTACGATGAGTTGCCTTCTTGCCCGGAATTCGCTTAAGTCGACATTGCACCGGTGCTCGTCTATGAGAGGACGGTCCCATGCATGCATTTTCGCGCGGAAACACGTATTGCATTTACGTTGGCGCTACAACGACTTTATGCAAGTACGTGCTCTTCTTCGAGCTGGGGAAATTCGCGTAAGACTCGCCGATCTTAGGGGGAGACCGCAGAGTGCATACATATATTGTTCATGCGCTCATATGATGATATTTGAAACTATTAGAAGTGTTCATTTTTTAGAAAAAAAAACTTGAAATGTTTTCAGTCTTGCATACAATGCTTTTCCGAGGAAAAAGCTTATTAAAAAGACAGAATTTTAGGAATATTCTAATCTTGATTCAAGTTGTAAATAATGAGTTTACATAGAATATAGTATTTTAATTTTTTAATGTTTATCTTGATTACTAAATTTTTATTTAAAAAAGAGATTAATTATAAAATTGTATAAAATCAATAAGAAATTTTGTTATATATGATACATAAATAGCTGATGACTCAATGCAGTTCAGTTTAAATTAACGAAGAAAGGAATAATAAAAAGCTACATTATAATAACACAAAATAGCCTATTAATCTAATACATAGAAGAAAATTACATATACAGTTGTTACGTATACGTATATACGTAGTGCATAAAGAATTAAATTTAATCTGAACTCATATACATGCATAATCTCGGATGTAATTTCCAGCAGCGAATAATGCGCAAGAACATATGTTCGTGCATGTTACATATGTGGAAATGGATATATCTCAATATTTTACGGTATGCTTTTCTGCTTCGAAGGGATTTATTGTCGTGGTTGATATCTTGCGAAACGAAATATCGCCGTCTGCCAAATAAAAGAGACGGCGGCGCAGCAACAGTTGCATCTGAAGGATTGCGACGTCGCCTGTCGCGGATTTTTACACTCCCGTGTATCTCCCTTGCCATGTAACCAACCATCGATACACGGATTACATCGTATTATGAGATACTAACTCGGCGACAGTTATTCGAGACTTGAGATCGACTAAAGTCCCACGAATTTGAGCTTTACGAAACTGCGTTCCCAAAGAATTTGACGGAAAAAAAAAGAGAAACTGCGGATAGGATTGTACGAGAGCGACGACAAGCAGAAAACTTTGCAGACTGGCATGCGAGATTGTGTCCTGGACAATAAAACTGACTCAGATTACATTCTAAGACGTGGTCGGGCTTACAAGATTTTCTCTCGCAGCACACTTTGGAGACAAAATGTGTTTCTAAGTCCCGTGTATGTGTGTTCATTGCGAGTACTTGACGAGAATTGTTTTCATATCAAGGTATTATCCAAATATAGAAAATTTTGGAAAACTTTGCTGCTGTTATAAACTTTTTTATTAATATGTGGCAACTTTCTATCGAACACAATTCAGTAAAAAAAAAAAGGCTACTATTACGTACATTTTCATTTTTTTGACATTAAAATCTCGATAAATGAAAATGACGAAATTATGTAAATTTAAAATCTTGTATTATTTCGTACATATAATTCAAGATGTTTCTCAAATCTTATAAAAAAAATTTCTTAAAAATTCCCTGATTTTTCAGGTATTTTTGTTCAAAATTCTAAGTAAAAAAAATATTTTCAAGATTTATTAATATAACTTTCTTTAAATTTTTTTATTGCATGCGTTTTCTAATGTTTTTCATTCATGCAAAGAAAAAGCAGAACTTAAAAAATTTCATTTTTTGCTAGATTTATAAACGTACTAAAAACTGAATAATTTTTATAAGATATTTATTTTTCACTTGCATAAAATTTTCACTTATTTATCATTAAAAATTATAAAAAATATGTACTTTATATTCAACATTATGTTAACATAGATTAATAAGACCTTGAATATATAAATAAAAACATATATATATATATATATATATATATATATATATATATATATAATATATTTTAAACGCATATTTTGTTTAGTTGGTTGACTGATGTGTGTAAAGTTAGCGTCTTATTTCACCAATTATTGAGCTCTCACTTTATTTTTAATAGATTCTAGAGTTTGTTCACAAATTAAACAAATAATTCTGGCCATTAAAATAAAAAAAATTGCTGAGGACAAACTGACAATAATGCCAAGTTCACGCTGTATCTCACTTTGTCTACCAACAATTTTTTTTAACATTCTTGGCAGATTTAAATGTATGAGAGTGCTGCAATAATTCTATAAAAAGTTCTATGAGTAAAAATTATTAAAATATTACTTATACAAATTAAATCGTCCGAGACATTGGACACAAATGAGATTTCGTGTTATACTAGCATCTCGATAATTGTTTACAATATTGTACATATAATTGTTATTTAATTATATTTAAGAGTATTAGAAAGAGTATTAGAAACAATTTATACAATTAATATTTTTTCCTAATATTATTTATTATGTCATTGATTGTGAGTTTCAAAAAAAGCGTTTTGTTAAATAAAATTATTAATATTCTTGAAACTAAACATGATGATTATGATTGTTTACGAGTTGTCATCTACTTAACATCACTGGCTTACAGCGCACCGCGGTGTTTATGATTCAAAATTAATTACGCACACGCGAACTTCGTTACTTAATAACGGGAAAGGAATTATGTCTCATTTTAACAGTCATGTTAGAGCTAGCTGTCGGACGCGTTGTTAAGCTGCGATTTAAATTAAATTTCACGTAGAACAATGACATTCTACATGCATGTTGTCGAGCGGAAGTGCCGGCCGAGCTCTGGCGGTGACACTTCCGTTGACTGGTGTAATTAACAAAACCAGAAAACCACGAATGCCGGCTATTCGCAGACGACTGTTGTTTGAGATCACTTGCCGCGAGATTTTCTGACGGATTCCTTATTACATAATTACCTTCCTGCCAGACGCTGGCTCGAGTCCCGTGAAACGCGCAAAAGAAACCGCGATTCCAGCTATATAAATATCACTTCTATTTTTTATTTATTTCCAGTCTGTAAAAGAAAGATATAGCTGTTTTTTTCTCAAAGCTGTTCCGAGAAAATTGTCTATATTATTTATGCGCCCTTGTGACACAATAAAAGTTTCAACGGTAGATGTTAATTTTTAACATAATTCTTAATTAAGCAGAAGAAAAGCGCACTATGTTTATTAAAATAAACTTTCAATTCTAGATGAAAAGCAGATCAAAATTTTTGCTCGATTTGATTCTTTTATATATTCCATTTCATATTCATAACATTACATAATAGAAGAAAACTTTAAAATCATAAGAATAAAATTCAATATTTTAAATTATTACAAACTGAGAATTACTACAGCACTGCCTACATATTAATATTAATATCACTTTTAATCAATCTGATTTATTTCTGACTAAAATGTCAAAATATCAATCTAATTCTTAAAATATAAATTCAAATTTAAATTAAATGTTTCAGTATTGATCTCATATTTCTTCATCTTACAATTAGTGTTAAGGAAAATCTTATGGAACGCCAATTGAATAATCATATCTCGTGACATCCTCGAGCTCACAAAATTCTGGCCATGACACACTCTTTCACAACACGAAGAAAAAGAAAGAGAGAGGGTACAGAAGCAGAGCAATTAAAATGCGGCTGGGCACAAAGAGCACGAGATCTCCCGAAATTTCCACCCCCGCACGTTCCACTTTTGTAGACATTTCTCAGCCGGTAATTGCCTTCCGGCCCGCACACGAGAGAATAACGGGCGCGCGCGGAAGGAATGGACCGCATGAAATATCCTTTCCATACCTTATACCCGTAACAGCGAAACAGAGAAAAAAAGAGTCGGAGAAAACGCGCCCAAAGAGACAAAAGAGATGGCATAACGAGTGTGCAAGAGAATGAGCTAAAAAAAAGGAAAATTGAGCCGTTACTATCTTAATTATTTCAGTTTTTACGTGTCAATCTTGAAAAAATCAAGGCAATTATAATAGAAACGTGTACGATAAATTTAGCAAATTTAAAGATACTTATTAGATGACATGTTAAATATCATAATATACTTTCGACTTCTTTTAATACAATCTTATTTATTTTTTAAATATATTTTGAAAATTATTTAAATTCTTTTTTGAGGAAGAGAAATAATTAATAAAATTGTTTATTATTCATATATGAAGAATTTATCAGTATTATGTTGATATATTGAAATCTTTTCTGCAAAAATATTATATAAAGAATTTTGATTGCATTTCTGATTTTAATAATTTCAATCAAAAGAATTTATTCGATATTTTTGTTATAAATTGTGTCAATCGACGAGATTGAGATTTAATATTCAATTTCTATCAAAAAATACCTCTTCATGAAAAACATTTATAACTGTTATACAAAACAGACGCGATTACTTCTGTTGCAAGCTTCTACAATTCTTTCGAAGTTGTAAGAACTGTACACTGATTGCGTGAAAAAGTTTTGGAATATCAATATCATTAACAGTCGATAACACACTGTACAATAAAGCAGCATAAACTCACGTGTAAATCAAAATCGATGATTCAATATTATTTTAGCAGTCTCAACGGCATTTTGTAGCTTTCATCAATATCGCGACACAGACGCATAGTCGCTGCACAATCTTGCAGAAATCAACCTTTGGAGCTTTTTATTCTGTTAATAGCGAGAAACGGTGCTTCTGAAAGAACGCGGTGTGCACAGCAAAAGTTTTAAGAAAAGGGTGTAAAGGAGACGAAAATGTGAAATGCTGAATCGAAGCCCGTTGCTGCGCGACAAAGAGCCGAAAACTTCCGACGTTGCGATTCGCGACGAAGGAAATCCGCGAAGCTCGTTGCTTCGATAGCCTCGGTATTGTAAGAGCTCCGTACGAAATTCACCAAAAGATGGATAAATATCTCGCTAAGGCGGCTTTAGCTCTCTCTCTCTCTCTCTCTCTCTCTCTCTCTCGGATATTTCGTTTTTGTGTCTGTGTGCGATTAAAGCAACATAAAATTTATTTAGCTTCTGAGAAAAATGTATTAAAAATGTTTTTCTACATTTTTTAATGATGATTATCTCTTGAAATCAACTAAAAAAAATAAATAAATAAATAAACACACACATATAATATGTATATACACATACATATACACAATATACATACATATATATTATAAAATAATAAAGGGCAATAATCATATTTTGCTACAATTTTTAGTAAATAATTTTTAAATTAAGTAAGTGAATTTAAATCAAATTTTAACAAATATTTTTTAGAGTTTTGTTATAATAATATATGTAAAATTTGTATTTTGCTGACAATATTTTTTGTTTGTCAAATTTGTCAATAAGTATTATAAAAACATGATTTTCCATAAAAATCACTAAGTATAAACTTAAATAATTTTCCACGCTTGTCAAAAGAATTGTGCTCAAATTTTATACAGATACGTAAAAAAATAGTAGAATAGTCTATGAAATTTTCATAGACCTACCAATATTTTGATATGCCCAATACATCTTTTTTTTATATGGCCAAGAACATAGCAGAGAGTTATATGAATTTAAACAAAAATACATATGCAAGCACCTGACAAAAGAAAATAAAACAAAAATATCAGAAACATTTTTTTAAATTGATTTATTTGATAGAATTAATCATTATAAAATTTATTTACAAAATTTGCAAAATTTGATAATAGTTATAAAATAATAAATTTAATAATTTGTTTGCTTTCAGTTATAAACAAATTTATGTGTGTGTGTGTGTGTGTGTGTGTGTGTGTAAATTAAACAATAATATATTTTTAAACTTTTAATCGGTTCAAAGAACTTGAAGCTGAAAAAATATTTCTATCTACGCTATTTCGTATGCTCTGCACATTTTTATGGACGCGTCGCGACGTTTAATCACGTTAAAAGGAATAACGTCTCAGAATCTTCGCGAACGTTTTATGCAGATATCGATTGAAAGTTTCTTCAGTGCGTCACGGTATAAAGATTTACAAAAAAAGTCGCCCCTGTCGAATCTCATTTCCAGTCGCGGATTGTGAGAAATGGTGACGAGACGATCCTTCACTCTCGCTCGCCAATCTTTTCTCATCTTCTTTAGTATTCTTTTCCGGTCTCGCTCTCGCGGTGACCGCGAAAAGAAAAGGAGCATATACTCGAGAGATTGGTTATAAAGAGCAAACAGAAAGGAATCGATGTAATTGAGGTTGGGTCGAGCATCTTTTTCTCTTTTCCTCCCTCCGTCTCGTGGGACTCGAGCTTTCCGAGAGAAATTGTATCCGAGAAAATGGCAAAGATCACGTCAGAAACTGCATTATTCAGTACCGGCATGGTAAATCTATATATACACGGCCACCCCTTTCATCCACTGTAACGTAAATCCTTTCCTTTTTCGTTTCAACCGTCTGTCCTACTATACCTTTTATTTTTTTCTCTCTTCTCTTCTTTTCTCTTCGTTTCTTTAATTTTGCGAATTACGTGTCGAGGGTTTGTACAATACTCCGGTCGAACGTAACTTTGAGATTGTTTGAAAGAGAATCTCGTTCTCAATTTGATTCCACGCAAAACGTAAGCTGCCTCTATTGCGCCATTTATCATCGACCTCGTTGCTTTATTAGGCGCGACTGATTGATGCCCTTATTACCGGGTTGAATTCGTGTGCCCGAAAAATTATCCCATTTCCACGGCCGGTTCTCGTCGCGCCACCGCCGACATTCGGCCGCTTTTCCGGATGCTGAATCCGTCTCCGGACGCGGATTCACAGTTCGCATGAGAAATCCGGAAATCATAAATCACCGAGCACAGCGAATTGTTGACGGAGTATATTTTCAAAAAGAACTCTCCTCTTCGGGCTTCATCATTGTCAGTCGTATAATTAATTGATCCATCGTACGCAGTAAGGGGATCGAAGAGAAGAGGGCAAACGGACACAGGATTCTCGATCATTTATCCGAGGGCTTCACCGCTGTCAATTTGAAGAACCAAAGAGAAAAACCAGTTAAGGAGAGATAAATTTTTCAAATATATTTTGGTTAAAAAACATTCAGATTAAATGATTAAAGTAAACCTTTTTATTTATAGCAATCGTGTATAAATATATTATATATATATATATACCTTTATCTTTTTTTTTTTTTTTTTTTTTTTTAAGATTAATTAAATTTTTAATTTTAAATATTAAAAACTATCTGAATTTTAAAAAGAGAAAAACGAAATGTATACAGTTTCCCGATTGTCTGAGTTAGAAAGATCTTCAAATATTCTTTCTAGTAATATAAATTAAATTTCGATATAAAAGAACAAAAGTTTGGATTTAACTTTTCTTCTCGGTTCTCTTCAATTATATTTGTCGAGTTATGAGTGAAAGCATCCCCGCGCTTCTCTCTTAATGGAATAATAATGCGGCATTATGGCGGTTCCCAAGATGCGCAGAACCAACTCGATGAAGATTCTCTACCATTTTACGCCAAAAGCGATTCCTCAAATACTTGTTTACTCTCTCCCACTTACTCCTCTGTTTCTTCAATAAAGCGACGCCAACGTGACGGTCGCGATCCTTGAGAAGTTCGTCGCCTTCCGGCGTTTTCCGACGTTGGTGGCAATTAACATCGCGTTTTACGGCACAGCAATATCTTTCCGAGCGTGCCGGCCGGTTACCAGTGAGTGCTAGGAAATGGCGTCGTCGTCGTCGTCGTCCTGGGAAATATATCGCGACGCGATAAACGAAGGTTTACTCGGCAAAGCGATTTTTCACACGGTCGATCGAGCAGGCCCGCGCAGCAGCGTAAAATATTGTATATATAGCTATAATGGACCGTTCGAAAAGCGCTTCTTATTCTGTTTATTTTATCCACTCCCGGGATCCACGACACTTTTAAGTCCTAATAGCTTGAGCGATCTTAAGTGCGGCATCGTCATGGTTTTTGTTCATTTTCTGCCTTGCACTTTATCTTTAACATTTTGTGATGTCTCTTTAATCTGCCGCGATAAATAATGACTGGCGCCCGTGAGAAAACGTTCGGAATTAAATTTATCATTTAGCAGCTATCGATCAATCTTAATAAAAATAAACAGAAACTTTACCGTGTGACACGTTTGCATAATTTATCACGGTCTTAATTAGCGGTCCTAAGCCAAGCATAGTTCCTATTTTATTCTCTCGTGTCAATCTTGCGAAATATGCCGATGAATATGACAAGACATTTTACATTAAATTTGTCAATCAATGTCCAAAGTGAATTATTTATTATTGAAGGATTTTATTTATTTCGTATAATATTATGGTCGTGTTATATTCAATAATTTCAATATAAAATCTCCGGACACACGTTTACCTTGAATATTTCATTTCTCAGTTCAACTTTATGCTTAACACTTTGCGCTTCCATGTCAATCTCACGAAAAATGACGATCAGCGCGAGTCAAACTCTCGTCATACGGTACCAGAAACCCGTGATTTATTCACATCGGGGATTCGGAATTTACGAGCCGAGAGGTATTCGCCGAATGAAATCGGTTTCGCCTTTTCATGTCATCCAGGGCGATGCACTAAATGCATCCATTGGATTGAGAGTCCGTTCGATGCGTCCAGTTCGTTCCCAACGCAGTGGCGCAAATACGTATATGTGTATAATCCGTACATTTAAAGTATCGATAAAATGATTTGTAAGGTATATCGCAGCTTGCATTAAGAGATTTTTTATAATATTAGAAAATAAAGGATTAATTGCAATTTAGTATTACAAAAAATATTTTTAATTTACGAGCAAAATACTTATTGTTAGCATATTATAATAGACGATAAACATGTTTTTCTATTACACTTACGAATATTAATGCAACATTACTTGTATTAATGACATCGATGACGCTTATATTAACATTTTTATGCAAAACGGACCGTGAAATTATTAGTGTGAAGTGATATAAAATTAATGAGCCCAGAAACTAATTAAAAATGTCGAGAAATTGCTGTTCCCTCGAATATATAAATTCGAAAAAATAATAGTGCGACGGATAAATGCACATGATAGCAGAGCTCGGTTTATCTCACAGATTCTTTATGGATGCGTATCTGAATATATCTCATCACATTATCACAGGAGTTTTCAAATTGGGACGTGTATGTTTAAAGAGAAGTGAATTGTTATTCAGAAACTGATAAACAGCAAGGTAATTGTCACATGCGTATTAAAATAAATATTTTTTTGTATTTTATTTTACATTAAAATTTCTTTTAATACAAAAAATATATATTTAATTTTTTTTAATATTAACAATGAGGTAGTAAATATGCTCGTTTATTAAAATGATAAAATAGAGAGAAAATAAAAAGAGTAACGAGCTGAATAGACGGAATGACATGGCGCGTCATATTTTTATCTATATTTTTCTGCTATCATTTAGCTAGCACACTGCGGCTGGGAAATGAGTTTTGCCCAAAAACGAATAGAGACAAAACAAAAATAAAGAAACGCCGTAATTAGCAGTACGGCTAATTGCATCGAGTGCTGCGTTCATAAAAGAGGGGGCGACCGCATCGCAGCAAATTATTGTGTGAAACGCTCGAAACACACGCATCGAAATAGGATGAATAAACCCGTCCAACGCGCAATTAGTCAGACCAATGAATTTTTCAGAAAACAGAGTCAACGGAACATATCATTCCGGAGTGGAATATCGTGCGAATCGCGCTCGAGAGAGAGAGAGAGAGAGAGAGAGAAAGAAAATCAGAGTGCAATAATATAATAAAAGTAACGATATTAATGGGCGCATTATTAAAGTGGCTTTATTACTCGAGCGCCATTATAGCAGGAAATGCGTTACATCGGGGTGAACGTTTTGGAATCTCTCGCTATACGCGCGGAATTTCCGACTGATGATCTCTCGCGAACGTCAAAGTCAGTCAACGAGAATTATACGAGTACAATCTCATTCAGATTTTCGAGATTACACTCCAACATCTCATTTTTATCCCGTGAACATCAATTTAATAATGATAATGAACCTTAAATATCGCCAACAGTTATAAACATTACTGATATCGAGTACCAACCTTTCAGCTACAATTTAAACTTTGATATATTCCGCAATAAAAATAATTATTTACTCAAAAACTGCATCTTAGATTAAAGTGAGCCATTAGGTTTTATGTAAAATTAAGCATATCTCATTATCCACATTGCTGATTGATTTGATAAAACATTTCTGCAAATTTATAAATTTTTAACTAAATATCAATACTTTTACGGTTTCAAATACTCGATACAATCTTTCCCCGATAATCCATGCATGCATTAGATCAATTCCCAAGATGTGCGAATTTCATTTGCATACGCAGCGTATACGCCGGTGCATTACGCGCCCCGTATTTGTCGGATCGATACTCGCGACGCAAGATATAGGGATTGACTCGCCCGACAAAATTATCTCACCTTGTTTTTAGATAACGTTTTTAGACTATGCCTATAATTAGTATCGATACTGTTCGATACTATTTATAGGAACATCGCAAATATCTTCTTGAATCTCTATTTCCGTTGCTTCATTTACAATTTTAATAAAATTTACATTTAATTATAGCCAATGAAAGAAGAAAATTCGAACGAATCAAGCTAAAAATTCACTAATTCAATCACATAGAAAAATGAGTCTTACATAAAAAAAATTACATCCTCTCTATATATGTTTTAATATTTATATCTTTAAATTTTTTTTATTTTTTCATTTATTAATATACGCAAGATTTTATGTATAATATAACCGTTTATGCAAAACATTCTCAATACTGTAAAAATTTATTTTATGAGATAAGATAAAAAACACATACGTATGTACAAAAAAGTTAAATACTTTTTATAAAAGCCTGACACTCTTTTTGATGAATAAAAATAGCGCCATGTTAAACACATGACTTGTTATTCAAATAAATTTTACATTCCATTTTGTCCACAGACTAGAAAATAGAGGGCAGTCACACTTCACATAAATAATTGAATGTGCATGGGACATAGTGTTACAGCTCGGCTGGTCGTAGTCACAGATTTTAATCCCGACACGCGGATTTCCAATTTATCATCGTTATTAATTGTCACATCACAGCAATATTACCAACGTGTTTTCTGGGTATCTTAATGATCGCCATTCGCGAATCTAACAGCGCAATGTTCGTCAATGTAATTCCGTAGCTTGGTCGAAGATCCTAGTCAGAATGCGCGCTCTTATCGCGCTCGTCATCCATCTCACTCCACAATTTAACCCGAATATATTGCACACGTTAATATTCAGAGCTTTGATACGAGTTATTTGTTACTATAACCGCATTGATACTATAACCACGTTCCGTGCTATTATCGCAAATTACAACACGAGTTTTGACTTACACAGAACTCGTATATCGATGTCGTGTGTTCGTCAAGACGATCTGTTAATTATGATTTAATTATTTTTATTTAAAATGCAAATTTCTCTTCAAATATTACTTACATTTACACTTACAAATATTACTTACATCGCGGTAAAGCGCGATAATTTGGCAAGAAAAACCAGTTAAGTACTCGCCCGTACGCCGTCTCATAATTTACGGAATTATCTCACAGCGTACTTCGGGGGGCAACGCGGTTCTCTTTTTCTGTTCTCTCGTGTTCGCTCGCGAAATGCGTCGCGCGTATCTCGAGATACGTAGAAAGTTTACTCGAGATAATCGTAATCTCGTCTGGACTCGCGCCGATTCGCGCGCGCGCACCGTTAAAACTTGGGCGCAATTATCCTCCTACGGTTTCCTCTAGAAGAGAATCGGAGCTGACTCGGCCGAGTTGTCCGGAACAGCGCTGATACCAGAAAGGGAGAAAGAGAGAAAGAGGGAGGGAGGAAGAGAGAGAGAGAGAGAGAGAGAGAGCGGAGAGAAAATTAATAAAAATACTTCGAGGCCCGTGCCTCCGATTAATTAAAACTTTCGGACGCCTCGGGGCGATCCATCGGTCGACTTACACTACTTCGCCTTCCGCCCAGAGATATACGCGCTGTAAAGTTTCTCTCGCGCGAAGGTGCGCCGATCACCTTTGAGACGGATTACGAAGAAGTGCCGTCCGAGTTCTGGTAGAAATTCTCTTTATCATCCAGCGTTCCCTTGTCCGGATGGCGGCGGTGTTCCTTACGAAAAGGTAATTATCGGGAAATATTCGGCGCGAGTAATTCGAATGCGTCCGTGCGAGTAATTTAAATCCGATTTCTCTGCGGGAAAGATTTAACTCGCCGTTTAATTACTTAAATTCCTGTTCCTTACATTTAGGAAAATGCGGAAGAGATCGCGCGATTAAAATAATCGCTGCATGATTGTAAATATTACATGTAATTATTAAGAAAAAAGGAAATAAAGGTAATTAATGATAGAGTTTTTAAATATATAATTTGATCAAAGAAGTAATCTCATCCCTTTTTTTTATCATACACATTTTAATGCAATATCTTTCATCGGGTAATAATTATACTCATTTATATACGTTTGTTCGTAAAGATTTCGTTAAAAATATTTACATAATGTATACATGTATGTAGAATTGAATCTCAGTTTCGATCACACACGCATTTAATATAGAAATTAAAATTAAACATTATCTCTCTTAAAAAAAATCAAATATAATTAATATATAATAGTTATATATAATATTTTAAGAGCTTTTTAAAAAATTTTACGCACTTTTTACTACTATACTGCGAAAATATGTTTTTCCAAATAATTCAATTTCGACAAAAGGAATCATTGTGGCGTGACTGGTTGACCGAGTTCCATTTCGCTTGCACACACAAGGCCTTCCGCCGCCGGCGCATTTGTGATAACCGAAGCACAAGGGGGAAGGGGGAAGGGGAAAGTGCGAGAGAAAGAGACGACGCATAGTCAACGGCTCTAACGAACAGGACGTATCAATTAAAAGCTGGTTGGCGGCGCCAGCCAGTCAGTTTGGAAAACACAGGGCACAAAGTACGACGATAGAAAACCCGCTTGCGGGTGGAACTCGATTAATTACGAGTTAGCCTATACTCCTTTGATAACGACGACGACGACGACGATGACGACGACGACGACGACGACGACGACGACAGTGCGTCATCGCACCCGCGACCGTCATATAACCCTCTCTCTCTCTTTTTCCCCCCTCGCTTCTAATGCTTTCGCTCTCACTCTCTCCAGTTCGTTGCTTTGTGCGGATCACGGCTCGTAATTCATAAACCGCAGCGCAAGTTGTCGGTCCAGCCGGAACTACTGGAAGCGCTGAAGCGCTGCCGTTGGGCACCAACGGTCTCAACGGTGGTTTCGTTGTGCCCCGGATACGCCAGAGAAGAGTAGAATTGTAAAGAGAATATCGCACAGGCAAAAGTAGAAAGAGAAGGATTGATCGCGCGCTACACGGACTCGAGAACGATGACAAATTTAATGGTTAAAGCGTACGATAAAAAAAGTGCTCCTGCGAGAAATGTAACTTTTATATTGCTCCCCTTTGATTGCAAACCTTTTGTTTTCACATTGTAATAAGGGCTTTTATAAATATCTAAATTGTTTTCGCCAATTTTTTCGACTCCAATGTTAAATGTTTCAATATTAAATTCCTCACATTCGCCGCAATTAAAAGCAAGACGGTAATTATGACGCAATGTCTGTAGTAATTAATTCGTCACACTAAGTCCATCACGTTCGAGTTTTGAGCTCTGAATATTTGCCCGACACTGGAAGCGATTCCCGAGTTCAACAGCTGCGTCTGGCATTCAGCTAATAGTCGAGTTGCATTAGATTGCCAACATAACATGCTACGAACTCTACGAAACTCAATCATGGTACAGCAAAATTTTGTTAAATGAGTCTCGTGTTTTTGAAAGTTTATCGTTGTAAACGAATCGCTTATTTCAGACGAGCGTCTACATTGAAAAGTTAATTTTATAGCAATAATGTTATACTTATACTAATTGTAAGACAAATGCTTTTCTTATCTACAATAAAAATTTAACAACCATATAGATAAGATAACCATAATAATCCCTAATAGATGATGGTAATGCTGTCGGATAGTTTGCATCAGTAAGAGAAATAGTTTTTCTTTGCGCATAATCAATTGTTAAAAATTTTAAACTCTCCTTAAAATTTCTATTTTAATATTTAATACATAACTCTAATAGTTTGTCGTATAATATTTACTCATTTCTTAGTTGTTTTGCGTTTACGATTTTTTTCATAATTCCTTCATCTTCGTATACTATATTAAATATATATATATATATATATATATATATATCAATTATATTAATAAAAATTAGAGATAATGAGATGAGAAGAAAGTAAATTAGACAGTACACAATGTTACAGAAAAGTTTAAAAATCTATTTTTCAGTCTCACTTTCTGATATAATTGATGTTACGAAATTATTAACAAACTAAATTCTAAAAATTGCCATAAATAAAGGGTTTTTTTTTTTTTTTTTTTGCAACAAACGTGCAGACACACAATGTATAATAACGCAATCAAAAGTGCAGCGACTTTCAGATTGAAAGTTAAAAGATTGTTTAGATTCTATAGATCATGTCACTGAAATGTAATTTTTTACTCATCCATAGCTGGTTAATAAGCTTAGTTTAAACACTCGTTAGAGCAGCTGTTTAATCGTCGTTTCAAACAATCGAGTGTGCACAACCATCCGAGTGTAAGACACGCCGCACCCTCCGTGTGTGTGTGTGTGTGTGTGTGTGTGTGTTATGTATCCGTTTGTGTATGTGTTTGTTGTCTGTGTTTGTGTATGCGGCGCGACGGCCGCTTATGACGAAAACTAGCGGGAAGTGTGCCTTGCGACACTGCGAATTTCATTAGATGCTGCCTCAGCGATGGCTAAGGCTGATAATATCATGCGGAAACACGCGTAACGTCGTTTAGAGCGAACTCGCCCTAAAACTCGCGCCAGTTTACGTAGCCGGGAGAATTCGCGTGTGCGTGCGAGCTTGTCGGCAAATTTGCGTCTCACGAAATTTAAATAAATTATCGTGGTCGACAAATCCAACCGCTAATGCAGCTTTTCCAAGTGAATTAGTTTACGCGCCGCTCAAGATCCGCAACTTTTTCCCAACGTTTGCGCATCATGTCGACATGATGACACAACTTATCACTGTAGTCGGGGAAGTTTGGCACGTAAATTAAATTTGATCATCGTCATTAACTTATATACTATTCAAGTAATTTTGTTCGGAAACTGTGACGGAAGCAGAAAAGAAATCTTTTTATTGTTGTTTAAAACACAGATATAAAAGAGCGATTCTTGCAACTTATTTTTCTACTTAATATTCTTTCTTTTTAACGCGTTTTAAATGCAAACTTTTTTATTCCGAGAAACGTTTCTTGCTTTTATGTCCCTACTGTATAAAATACGAGAAATTTATGGTCCATATGGTACGAAGAACGTTACCAACCTATAGTGTGAAAAATGACGAAAGTCTCCTTACTTCTCGACTCGCCGTAGATATCTACGGTCTGAATATATACCCCGTTATGAGAAATATAGAGTGTCGCAAGAAAATGTAAAAGTTAGCGGACTCGATGGCTATGTCGATGGCAGAACGAGAATTTATTATCAGAGCGACAGAGAGGATTCCGTAACGATATAACTTTTTTTTTTCGCGACGAAGCCTTTCGAGTATCAATGTTAAATTGCCCGTAATCTTCTGGATTAAATTGGCGCGGCCTTTTTGCTTAGCTGGACTGCAAATGTACAAGCGATAAGCTAAACGTCTTTTTATGCGGCAGTTCCAATCCCCGCATAAAAAAAAAAGAGTATTTCCGATTCGCTGTTCAAGTAGCAAAATTTAATTTCCTATGCAAATGTACCGTGAGTGAATATAGCAAAAGTGAGATGTACGCGGATGTCGCTGACAAAGTTACAAACTCGACGATTGCTATTAATAAGTTATATTTCACTCGCAAAAATTTCAATTAATGAAAATTCATCTTAATTAGCTTGCTTTCTATATTTCGCACAGAATTCCTACTTGCTATTATATTTGTTTGATAATATGGAGTTGCTAAAAGTTATCGTTTCGTTGTTCTATCTGTAATCTCTTTTTTACTCATATATATTTATATCATTATATGTATATATTTTAAGAATAGAGGAAGATTTTTATTTTAAAGTGATATATAAAGCCATGTAGAATTTCAGAGATAAAATTATAAACAATTGCAAATAAAGTATTTTTTAAATCAAATAAAATTGCTAATATTGTAAACAACAAAGTATATTCTTCAATTATTTATCAGAGAAACTTTATTTTAATAAAATACTAATTTAAAATTTGATTTCCATTCGAGATATTTAATCTCAAAATGAGAAATACTCTGGATAAATTTTAACTTTTTATTCTTAAAAAAAAAAAAAAAAAAAGATTTTAATTTTCAACAGGTAATCTTCTGACTACGACTTAATAATATTTATAATTAAAATATTTAAATCAAATATTTTTAAATATTTATTATTCAGACAAAAATGTTTATTTGGCTTTTATCGACACTATTATTATTATAATTAACGAGAACTTTCATAAGAATTCTAACAAACTCTCTTACCGGGCTTTACATTCCTGTTTCACGATGAACACACAATGGCAGCAAAGCCAAATATGATTAATACACACTCTTGTATACGATAATTACTTGTTTTTATTCATCAATACACATGAACCGTACTCTAACGGTAGAATTAGCAACATCATTAACGAAGTGCATCCGCTGCACATCTGCGCCGTTCGCCTCATTATGTTAACGAATTTACAGCTAGTGCATCGACGATCGTAGGGCTTTTTTCCCTCAACTTCTTTCTCGTTCGATTACTCGCCGCGCGAAAGTAAAAAGTTTAATTTCACACGCGCGGGGTATGGGCAGCTGTTGGTACCCGCGCACAACTGCAACTGCTGACGAAGTTGCAGGAGTCGGAGAGGCGGAACAACCACCGACGACGACGACAACGACGACAACGATACCTCTTGTGTTTCCGGTGAGCCGGAACTTCCCGAGTAACACAGAGATAGTGAGCCATGCCGAACCGGAAAGAAACTCGAATAGTTAAACGGATCGATCGATCGACCGCTGCGAGGGTACGTTGGAGGAGGAAAGGCCGCCATTAATACTGGCGCCTTTAATTAGGGGAGAGCGTGACAAACGTTGGAAATTTTTATCTAAATCGCGTTCGTTCGTCCGCACGGCGTCCTCGTGGGGACAATTTTTTCGCCGTATTTCACTACCAGACTCTCTCCGTGAGAAGAGAACCCTTTTCTCATGCCGCCACGAAGGCGACCACTTAAAGGGTCATGCATTTATCGCGAGGGATCCTGTCGCCTCGACCCAAATTGCGGCACCTACATAGATAGATCAACCGCTCTTTTACCGTCCCTCTCTGTCCGCGGCCGTTTTAATCCGCGAGATTTTTATGTCCGATATAGAGTTTGCTGAATGAGCCAGAGACTGGCAACTCGAAATATATTGAAATCATGTACCATATCATGCAAAATATATAGAATATTTATCATAGTGCAAAACATACAGAAATATAATATGCAGCGCAGATTGATATTTCTAGCGTAACATCTGTAAAATAAAAATTTTGAGATATTTTTAGTTACTATACGCCTCTTAACGTTGTTTTTTTTTTTTTTTTTTTTTGTTTTTTTTTGGCAGCATCGTGTTATTTTTGGATATTTTTTATATATTTGGCACATTTGTTTTTACCAATGCACGCTTTTCGAGCATGCATTTTAAACAGGAAACTGGCAACCGCAAGAATATTGAATACTTTTTGACATTTCCATATATTATATTCACGCGTTGCTATATCAAATGCACAATATTTCACAAAACAAAGACATTTAAAAAATTGGATATGTTTCAATATTTAGTCCGCGATTGCAAGGAATAAAGTATTTGAGAAAAATGATGGATATGTGCATTACTTTATCAAACAAAGAAAATTAAAATAATAATTATAAGGTATAATAGTTTTGCGTATGCAAAACATTATATTTTTAACGTGTTTATTCACGTAATATTATTCACGCCGTATTGTTAAATATCGACAAGTACAATACAATGTCTGCATTCTCGATTTTACAAAAAAAAAAAAAAAAAAAAAAAAAAAAACTGCGTTGTTATTTGATAATTTGATGTTATTCGATCATTTTCTATATTTATATCTTATCAAACTCGCGACAAAAAAAAAGCACGGTTAATCACTTGATGCAATGAAAGCGAACTCAAAATAATTAATGCCAAAAAAATAATGATTAATTCTCAAATAGGAAAAATTACTAAGTTCAAATTTTTCTTTATATTCATGTAAATGTAACTATTTAACAAAAATTGTAGTTTTAATGTATTATTTCCACCATAAGCAAACGTAAGTTTTAGATCTTAGGTAAAGTACTATGTTAACTACTGGCATCATCTGCAGGGTTTCACAAAGGCGCTTTTTATCAAGTTAGCTCTTTTATGTCACCGCCATGACAGAAACTTCTTTCTTAACCGCTTTTTATGAGATGCTGATGAAGCAAAATTTCATTAAAACGATGATAATCGTTAAGACCATGCTACTGGTTGTCAGACCGTCGTAATAATATGGATATGCATGTCCCGTTCCTAGGATGCGTTTTAACAATGACGTAAAAAGTATTAAAAGCTTTTTCTAAAGGCACATTTCTCGTTGTAAAGAATATTTAAAGCTCCGTTTTCCTGACCGCGCATTTCCTCAAGATTTATTCGTTCCATTAAATTTTGTCTCGAATAAAATATCAACAATTAATATAGGAAAACAAAGCATCGTTATATCTGCTTTTATACCTCTGGCAGGTCTATTCAAACGAGTTTGCATGAAAAGTCGCTTACTCAATAGTAAGCACGAATGCACCTCTTAATTTTCTCTAAAAATGCCACCTTTCTATCTCATTATTGATCTTCTCGTATAAAGGAGATATTGCAACGAAGATTATTTCGTGTGAAATATGCAAAACTAATGAAAACTGAAACGAGTTTTCCGCGAGACTTTATGCAATATAGGTGTCAGTATATCCCGTCTCGGAGGACTCAAGTCCCCCTTCAACAGACCTCGCATCTCTTTGTTTGTAAAGAGCAGAACCCAATAACCGTGAAAGGAGATTAAGCTTAACAAAGTGTCCTTGAGTTTACCAAAGCAACGAGTTAAGCGGAATCCCCAACTCGTTGTCAGGGGTGGCCAAGACGGGACTTTGGCAAACTCGCGAACTCGTTAACGAGCCAGAGACGCCCGTTGACCGCGGCGACCTCGATTTGCAAACCGAATGGTGCGACGCATTTTTGCAACCCTGAGCGCCAGGCTCTTAATCGAGTAAGTTCTACGCCCGAGAGTCAAACTATGAAAATGAGATCTTGTATGGCTGTATTATAAAATTCACTAGCTTCTAGAACAAAACTATCCTCTCCTCGTGTTTAAATGAGAAAAAAGTTGCGAGACGTAAATAATCTGTCGCCTAAAAGCAAAATAAAGAGGAACCCTTATTCGTTATTTTTCTCGAAGACTTTGCTTGATAATTTTAATTTAAAAATTACAAATGTGTTCTATGTCGTCAAATTACAAAATTATTCATACTTATTTTAAATCATGTTTTTCTTTAATCATGTGACGCATCAAATCATGGAGTTTTAAAAATATACACGAGAAATCTAATTATTTTCTCCCTCTTTTTCTTTTTTTTTTTTTTTTTTTTTCTCTCTTTCTGCCGAAAGCACTGAAAGACCAACGGTTCTGAAATCACCGTGAAATATCCTGAGCAGGACAATGAAGTTTGCGAATCGCAATGAGCTACCATATGGGAACTTTTTAACGAGCTCAGAGTTTCACACTCTTGCGCAGTGGTTTTAACCTCAAAAATCGTCGAGCTCGTCGCTGTAAGGCTCCGAATGTGTGCCGGACTCTCGTCAACGAGATTACCGTTAAACCGTTAACTTTGGCGAGATAGTCTCGAGGAGTTGTTTCGCCCGAAACTCTTGTTGGTAAGGGTAACTCCTGTGGGCTCGATCCCGCAACAAGGTTACCGTTAACCCCAGTAGTTAACCGACCAGCTAAACCGATTGCGGTTGCGCGCGCGAATTTTTTTTTCTCTCGCCTGAGTAAATCAATATCGATACTTCTGTTCATTCCCAATACTGACATTTTTTCAGTAGCGATTTCAGATGCTTTGTAATCTACCGTGTACGTAATGTGTAAGCATATACTGCATATCTGAGAGGAAAAAAATAGTAAGTTTATTACAGTTTGTAATAGTTACATTATCGTACTCAGAGTAATTTGTTATCAACAAAACAAGCTTTATAAAAAGATTATAGAATTTGTCACTTTTCATATATGTATTTAATCTTGAAAATCATTCGTACGCGTGATCTTGAATTTTTATACTTGTATCTTTTTATCTCAAGTACAAATTTATCAGTAATATTTATTTTAATAATTAAGATACGATAAAAATTTATTATGTTGGAAATATGGTTTGTGAGAAAAAGTTTGCATATTGCGCGAATCTTCTGTTCAGGAGCATATTCGAGAGGAAAGGCATCGTGTAAAGCGTACGTGCAGACATAGGACTGGAATGCGAATCGACCCGCTCGCGTTACTGACCTACACAACGCGACGTTGTACAAACAGAAAGCACGTAATGCCCGTAGCAGAGCAAACAGTTCCCCAAGAATGTACGAAATTCGCCAAATTCACTAACGCAAAGTTCGTATCTGCGAGATAACAGAAAAAGTATGTAAGAGCATAGAGTGCTTCGAGATTTCGTTTAACTGTGATGTCTATCTGTCTAAGTAATATAAAATTGCGTGGGACTCTTATTGATTCAAGATACTATTTTCACTTTATTTTAAAACATTATTTCATATTACTGCAATGAATAATAAAATTTTGAATTCGTTTGATCTGATAAACATGAAATATATATAAACAATAGAACAGTATTTCTAAAAGGTTAATTACGAAAAGGTAAGTGTGAATTTTAATCCCGCACATCAAAATATGTTCAGCGTGATGGAAGAGGTGAGCATAAAATTAATTCTGGAAAAAAATTGCATAAAATTTTCCATTGATATTTGTGCAAATAGTCACGCGCAATGACACATTTTTCTGAAAGAAACTTGACGGTTTTATCATAAAAGAGATTTTCTTCTCGGCAAGAAAGCACTGCGCGTCACATATGTGCCGTTACACGAAACACGTGCGTGGTTGCATCTGCACGTTTCACACGTGCATCTGCGTCGAGAAATCTTTTACTGCGCAAAAGTGGTCACGTGGTCAGAGTTTTAGCATGTAGGGACGGAAAAGAAGAGTGAGCGTGTGTTTGTGAGAGAGTGAAAGCAAGAGGGAGAAAGAGAGAAAAAAAAGAGGGAGGAAGAGAGAGAGAGAAGTGGAACAATTCCAATTTCCATATTATAATTAATTTCTCACTTAACCGGTGGGCTGCATTAATTATATGTTCCCGACCACGACGCTCAGGTTATTCATACATATCTAATTAGTTTGGCCTCGTGCGGAGAACTTATAAAGTGCGGCAAGCTTTTCCCATATAAACTTCCAACAACCAGTCGACATACGACATCCCATAATTCGTCGGTGTTGCTTTCATTCTGACTAATTATTTTATGAACTTTACAATTAGTAAAGAACTCTGAAATTCTTTCAGAGTTGAAAGAACTCTGTCGCACATGCGTTTCACGAACAACGTTTTTTTTTTTCTTTGTAAACCAGTGCTTAATAATTAAATATTTAAATTTAATATTTAGAACCTACTAAGTGGTCACAATCAAAATAACAAGCAGATTATGTTCTTTTTTTCGTTTAGGCAAAATATACTTAAAACATGAAAGATACGGCAGACACAAGTCAAAGCGGATAACGAAACAGGATATAAAAGATCGCTTGAAAATATCGATAAAAAAGAAAAAAATCCGTAAAAATTCATAGGACTCAAAGTAAATTGATAGCTGCGCGTTCTCTAACGCGCAGCATAAAACGAGAGACGGAAAGTTATTCGATCTCCCTCTCTTCATCCCAAAGAAGGATGTCACTCGTACGTCGACGGGATCATCAAACTTCTCCATAAAACTCCGCGAGAGTAAAGCGTAGAAATTTTAAAGGAACCGGGTCTCTCGCTGCACCATCTTCACAACTTTCGCCATCGAATCTCGTTGCAGACCGACCGGTAATTGCGATCTCAATATGTTTCGAGGAACTTGATCGTCGAAGTTAGCGCGCGAATCGGCTCTCTCGACCCCTTTCTCCCTTTTTACCCTGCTTCTTCTTCATCGGCTTTGAACGTTAATCTTGATATCCGTTCCGCCGGCAAATGGTACCCGAATAAATTCGGGAAAAAGTTTCGCGGACGCGCACCCGCAGCAATTTGCACGAGTAGTTTTGCCCTCGCCATTTTGCCGTCGTACGAACGGCTTTCACGACGGCCGATTTGCACAACACGACCGACAAAAGGAAGGAGCATTCTCGTATGTTTCCATGGCCATTTTAACAAATTGTTTCTCTGGCGCATTTTCCATGACCCGCTCTGCATATGTGTATACACATATCTGTGCATGAGTATGCATTACGTTCGTTTACTACATCGAACGAAGCAGAAGTGTACTTTCGCGTTTCCCAACAAACCGAAAATGTTGAATTTCTGCGCGATTGCTCGAATATATGAAACCTTTCGCTCTAATATTCACTCAGATATTAAACTTTGATGTTTTTTCAACTAGCATTATTGATCTAAACCGGAAAGTTGTAACTAAACTAGTTAGCAGACTTGTATTTGTCAATATCCACATTCACTCAACCATTACTACTCACCCAGATGAAGTAGCTGGAAACTTGGCCAAACTACTAAGTATATGTATTCTAAATAATTGATTTGCACGACACCGACCGCGTTAACACAAGTCAAACAATAAATTACTTACATTACTTGTTAGTTATTGTACCAAGCATATTTTATTCATTTTACGACCTGATGAAATAAACAATAATTCTGTAGAATATTTATGTACTCACTTGGATGGTCAGGTTCGTCGCTATTCGCATCTTCGTCGAAAGAAGTAGTCCCTTTCGACTGTGCACTGGCGAGCGTCGATATCTTGATACACGTCACCACTATCAATATCCGCAACATACTGACCAACGTCTTTTTAGCAATTTCACCCTCGAACCATCCTAGTGGTTCGCGTCTCGTTCGACTCTTAGACAACAGCCTGTCAACAAATAGAATTTTTGTTAATAATATAAAGGGAAAAATATAAAGTAAAATATATAGAATTTATTTTCAAAATATTTCTTGCCCATATCTTCATATCATTTATTTACATAATGCAAAAATTTTAAATCTCCCCCTCCCTTTTCTTATAAAGTCATAAAAATATTACTACGACAAAAAGCAACTGGATTTTACGTTAAACAATTCTTCATTTATTATCTTTTAGAATATTATTAGTATTTATTCTTTTATATATTATTTCTTATCTTTTATTTATCTTTTAGAATAGAAAATATATGACTTATTATATTATGCTATTCCTCTTTTAAATGTAGTTTGTAGTTTTTTTAAAGCAAATAGATTTAAAAATTACAAACTGTACACTTTTGGATAGATGACGTTTTACTCGGATCGTTTTTAGCGAAAATTTGTGATATTGTTGACACGTGTAACTGGCATTTAACAGCAATAGACACGTTTGATACGCGTCACACGTGATGCGTTTATTGTTAATTTCGCTGCCGCGTTCGATGCATACATACTAACGATATCGGATTAATAGCGATCGACTTATCAAGATGAACTGATACTAAGCCAAAGTTGATCTATCACTCCAAATAACACGCATGAAAAGTGCCCGTTTCGGATATTTGTACAGTTGATGGAAAATTTTAACGAGTTGTGTCCAAGGTTGTTACAAATAGGATTAAAAAAATTTTCAACTCATCTTTCGGTGCTCTTAAATGACAAATTATTTTTTATGAAAATTTACTTTACAATTATATTGCATCGTGATTTAAAAAAAAAAAAAAGTGTACGTGCATAGAGACTTGGACGAATTAAGATATATATTCTCATTGTGTGACGTCGAAGGTCTGCGTCCACAAAATATTTGTTTACAAATTTAATATTTTTTCCGACGTACATGTTTTTGACAAGTTGTGTTTTGGAGGTATCATATAACCTCAACAAATCGAAAAATAGTTTACCTGCAACAAAAAATACTCATGTGTTTGAGTCAAACACATTTGTGTATCAAATTTTTTTGAAATTTTTATTAAACTTCTCTTCGTTGCTTTTGAAAAATGATTTCGACGATAGTTCGACGAGAGAAGAAACATAAGTATCTGTTTTTCATACTCCACACGTTCTATTTCAATATTGCGATCATCAAAGACACGTCGTTGGAAAAAGGCGGAATAATAATAAGATTTTTATATAATTTGCAAAGGAAAAAAAGCAAAGCTGACAGATGTGTGCGCGATCGATTGCGAGATATCGACTGATTATAACGGAGAATTGTCCGCATCTTATGATGTATTTTTCTTGATGATAGATTCTCGGTACATCGCTGAACAGAGGATCGCGAATACGAAAGTAATGATGGTGCACGGAAAGAAAAATGCTTCAAGTCTTTTGAAGCTCTATACACTCGTACCGTAAAACTCGTGGGAAATCTACGAAACATGGCAGGTGAATAGTATCTTTTGTACAGCGACAATGCAAGCTTATTCGCGTGGGGCCTGGTGGACCAGTTTATCGATTCAACATTTCGTCGTTTCGATTATTACGTCATCATTATTCCAGTTATCACTCTTTATGAATTATTCTGTGCATTGAGGTAAATCAAATCATTACCATAACCGAAACTTACGCGATTTTCACGTGTGGAAAAATTTTATTTCATGAAATAAAAATGCGTAACGCAAATTTGTAAGGTAATAAATTCAGGACACAGTTAATTGGTTTACACAGACAGACGTAAAGCAATAAATCAAATATTGCTGTTTCCATCTGGTGTAAACGCTTCCTAGTATTAAAAGATTAATACATTTCATAAAATAACAATCAGTTAAATAAATTTACAAAGTGACAAATGCACGATACATTTATTGTATATGCTAGAAATAGACGTACGACGAGAGAAATCAAATATATTTTCACTTGCATATGTAGTATGTGTAGCATAAATGTTACTTGACATGAAGAAGATTTATTTCATGAAATAAAAATTTATAAAATACATTGTCACAGGAAAAGATTCACGACACGTTTATTGAATTCTAGAAAGAGATGTAAAATGGTGATCTGTGAAGGATGTAAATAGATACGATATGAATTCGTAAAAGATCTAATCGCAATCAAAAGTCAAGCAAGAATGTATTAAAAAAAACAAAATACGCAAAATGTCATGATAAAAATGATAATATATTAGTCTTATAATATTTGAGTATTAGGTATAAAATAGTAGCCCTGTTTTTTTACATTCACACAATCACATTTGATTTTGAATTATACAATTTTCATTATATTTGCGAAATTTAATACTATAATAATATAATTTTTATCGTATTTTAACTAAATGTCTCTTTCGTCAACGACACTAAACATTTTGTATTACGACTTACAATTAGTAAAAAGAAAAAAAAAACGAAAAAAACTGTCGAAATCGAAATTCGGTGTAAACGCAACAATATTATTGAGAAAAAAAATTCACGGATCGCCATAGTCCAGTAAGTAAACAAAGTCGCAAAAAAATCAGTGCCAACACGCACGTATCATTTATCTGCGTGGATATATAACAGTTGTGGCGTTTGTATGTAACGAAATATACATGGAAATTTCATTTACTGTTATCCCAGATCCTTTTACATCCCCCTACGCGAATAAAAAACATGTAGAAGAATATGTAGAATATCGTCTACAAATTTTAAAGATAAATTTTTTTGAATCGCATTTAATAATCTCATTATCCTTATTAATAACATAACATTAAAGAATAATAAAACGATATTTGGATACAGATGTAACTTATTTTACAAATCTCGAAGCCTCATTGATTTTACAAATTCGCAAAGATCTAGACAAAATCGCAAATGTTAATAATAAAAGAGCTTCCGCGAGAATCGAATAATTGAAAATTGACCGGATAGAGATGAAGAGGCGAAGGAAAAAAAGCGAGATTGAATTTTATACGGTCGGTTTAGTCGAAGGGCCGCCGGTCGCCAGATTTAATCGAGAATTCTTTTCCGTCGATGACTCGCTATCCTCGATTCTTATCCACTCTTTTCCATTTTTTGCTCCCTCATCGTCCAAAGAGTGGATCGCGCTTCTAGCGCTTCCGGTCATTTCCGGTTAAAGCGACTATAAGCGTATTGCCCTCTCTCTTTCCAAGAGCGAGAAGTGAGATCGATATTTTAACCAGCAAAACTACGTCATTTCGTCCTTCCGGCGAGTTTTGCAAGCGTGATGACTTTGCGACAAGAATACGAGATAACACAGACTGAAATTGTGTTACGTCTAGTAAGGAATGCCATAGGTAACGAGATCCTTCGTGACTGTCGGGAAATGCAAATGCTTTCGGTTACGACGGTTAAGTTACTTATAAGTAATCCAATAAGATTTTAGCATAGTCACATTGATGACGCGCCGTAATAATTGTCGCGGATCTTATGCAGCGATTGTATATAATATAAATATATTTTCAATTTTAAAGAGGATTCTTTTGATTATCGAGATGAAAAGCAGCGGAATAAAACTTAATATTCAAAGAAAATTATTGTGCTGGATAATCATTTCCAATAAAATGCATAGCTTTTCCAATATTATCAGCGACACTATTATTTCTATCGATAATTACGTTGGTTATCGAAACACCACGCTGGCTTTTGCATTATTTGCTCGATTAACTTTCATGTCTATAACTCGCGAAATTTCAGTGTGATATTTTTAATACGAAAGTTTACCTCGCTTTTCGAGATAAAGCGAGCCTCAGGTAATAATTGAAATTCCTTTCATCTCGATCCGACTCTCGATGCTTTATCTCTCGTATTTTTACGCCTCGGGCAAAATGAACTCTGCTTCCGGTCGAAGAGGCGGAAAATGCGACAGCGAGCATTGCCGTCCAAAGTAAATGTATGAATCGATGACTCGAAGGGCGTGTTTGCTTCGTCCCGATGGTTTCTACGAGACCAATTGCACAACGAACGACTGCTAAAAGGTATCGATGTTACGTAGACTCTTGAAAACAATTCTTTTTACGACCACTTTTCTCTGTAATATTACTTCTTAGAATGATTTCTCAGAAAAAACTTGTTGATATTAATACAATAGTATTATATAATATATAAAAATAATATTTTTATATAATAATTGTTACATTTAATACTTATAACTATAATATAATTTTCCGTTTAATAATTGTTTATAAGGAACTTTTTTCAAATAATAGTTATGTAATTAAATGTAGTAGAAAAATTCTTTTAAAATTAAATTCTCTTAAGAACATTATTTTTATTTCCAAAAACTTTCACTTTGAATCTAAGTATTTCTAATTTAATTTAGATTTTATTTTATTTTTGATTACTTGTTATATCAATCATAATACCTTTTATATACCGTTTTATATATATTTTTATTCAAATGGCATCTTATTTAAAAAAAATATTATCTAATATATACTTTTATTTAACAATAAGTAATTTTTATATATGTAAAATTACATGAACGGTAAAGCAATACGTCGCAAACCTGGCTGTTGCGAATTCACCATTTAAAAAACTGTCCAAATACGCAATTTTTGATATAGTAACTTTTTACATAAACGCAAACTCGAGAGAAGTGTATTACAAATTTTCTTTCTGAAAGTGTAATAGACTTGTATTAAATAAGTAAAATTAACATATTAACTTCTTTAATATTCAAGTTGTGATTTTTAAATCACATTTTTAATCACAAATCTTCATCTGTCTATTTTTTTCTTGATATGAAATATGCATATCGAGATCTAAACGAAATCATTAGCGAGAAAAGTGGCAAAAAATAGACATAGGAAGATTGGAGATCTTTCTTTATCACGTGTCACTACATCAATTTTTCATGAAATTATTGTCGCCTATAAAATTAAAAACTGAGCGCGTGCGAAAAATAAGATAAGTCACTCTATTACATACGCGTGGTAGCATATATGCATAGCTGATTTAATCATTCATATGTGTCTATGGGCGAAGGCGAGCGATCACACAATGTGGGTATACGCAAATTGCACGACTAAACGATGAATAGTTGATAATCTCAGTCTACGAGCATAGGCACGCGACCCTACACCACACATACGTGAATCGTGTAACGTGTAACGCAACTGAACGGCTCGACATCACGAATAGACTTGACACACCTATCACGGAAGTAACACGCCGTGAGTGAATTTTACTCTTTATATGAATAAATATACATATATATATATATATATATATATATATATATTGGAAAATAAATTATACTTGTACACATATACACGTGTCCTGCATGCATATATGCATGTACATACATATACATGTATGCATTATGTATCCATTATATCTCTTTTTTGATAATTTAATAAAATATTTTATAAATAAAAAGATGTGTGTCTCTCATATGAAAGATATTAATAATTTTTAAAAAAATACATATATACAGGGTGTCCCATTTTAATCTATCACCCCGAATATTTCCGTTCCCTTGCATTTTACAAGAAAATGTTTCAGACAAAAGTTGTATGATTTCAAGGAGGCCATAAAATGGTACCATCAGTTTGACCTTGAATAATTGTTTGAACCTAACCAATGGTACTATTTTATGGCCCTCTTAAAACCATACAACTTTTGTCTGAAACATTTTCTTGTAAAATGCAAGGGAACGAAAATATTTGGGGTGATAAATTAAAATAGGACACCCTGTATGCGTATATATGTATGTATATATATATATATATATATATATATATATATATATATATATATATATATTAATATATATATAATTTAGCAACAGTCACAGAAAAGTGAGAAATACGTAAAGCTTTAAAGAGAATTTAATTAAATAAAAAGTAAATGTATTATACATGAGAGAGTTTATTATAAGATATTTATCGCTTTCTCTAAAACCATATCCTTCGCATTTGCCGCAAATTTTTTTAATTTATAATTTTTAATTTATAATTTATATATATATATGTATCTTTTATTATGACGTATAATATATTTACAATTAGATAAGCATTTTTTAATAATTATGTAAATATAATAAAATGACTAATTATTTAATAATATTATTTTATTAATCATAAAACTTTCTTTTGTTAGGTTATTTGACTATTTTCTTCTTGTGCACTTCAAATTATTTCATTTTTTTTTTACAAATTACAACTTAATTCAATTATATATCAATTATATATCAGAAGAAAAAAAACGTAGAAGTATACCTTTGTATAAACAATGTAAAGTTCAAATTTGCATAACAAATTTATTTCAAATATTTTATCATGCTTTATAATTAAAACTACGTTCATACACGTATACGCACGCGAAATATTAGTCAAAAGAGAATTTTACGATTAATAAGATATTATTAGATTATTTGATCGTCCATATTTTAATAAAATATACATATATAAAAATTCAACAAACAATACTATTATAGGAACATAATCATATTATCTTTTTTAAAGAATAAATATGCGATATTTACATAAAAATAAAAAAATGATTGAAAATATTAAATTAAATCTTCCTCTCTTTACAAGCTACATGCAATTGTCCCCTTCGCTTTATATTAAAAACATTGAGTGTTCACTAATATCTAATAATATCAATGAAATAACCTTTAACAAAACGGCAGATAATTAATAAATTAATATTGAAATTAATAAATTCAGACGGGATTTTTCGTTAAAACAAAATCTCAATGTTCTAGTTAAACAAGGAAACGGCGGACGATTTAAATTCTAACGATCGGATATTGGCGTGAATCGAAACGAGCAGACCTTCCGTCGACATCACGTACACGTATATATATATATAAGAACTTTTTGTTCTTACTGGTCATTCTCTCTCTTTGTCTCTATCGAAGCGCGTACTCGAAGTGAATACCGGAAAGTGGTTACAGCCCGTGTTGGTACGGCCGGCTACGGAAAGGAGAGTTGTCCCACCAACGTGTTCCACATCGCACCGAACCATCATGCTACAACCACTACGTGACAAGAGATTCGTTTCAAGAAAAAGGGTGCACGTAGCAAGACAATGACCGTTTTACGAAAATCGTGATTCTTGTGATAAGACAATATTTTTG
The DNA here is from genome assembly GCF_047496725.1 of Anoplolepis gracilipes. Lineage (NCBI taxonomy): Eukaryota > Metazoa > Arthropoda > Insecta > Hymenoptera > Formicidae > Anoplolepis > Anoplolepis gracilipes. Next base: position 1,336,141 of record NC_132978.1, on the reverse strand, counting down.
CTGCTTCTAAGACTGTCGGAGAAAATCGAACAATTTTTTTTTTTTTTTTGCTTAGAAAAAAACAGTTAGAGAACTTCAAAATTCTCGTTAGGGAACTTGTTAGAGAAGAAACTCGGAATAATACATTATTTCAGTTCTCTACCTCTATTATCTTAAGAGTTTCATTATCGAATTATTTATACATCTTATTATGTTATATTAATTTATATAATTAATGCTGTAATATAAACAAAAAAGAGAATTTAGAATATCTAATGTCATTAGATAGCATCTTATTAATATTCGTCTTTCCATTTCGTAAATTGTGACAATAATTAGCTTTAAAATATTGATTTAAAAATGCGAAGTGTCCTTGATAGCTTCAATAACAAGATATACAATTATTTCCAATCTTCAAATAAAATGATACTTTTCCGATTTATCTTATCATTAAACTTTCAGTGAAGAAGATACTATTATTTTCTCACATGTAAAACCCATAAAATCCTATGTGCCACTCACAGAAGCTCGAGTTGACTCGAAAGGGGACTAAAAGTTCCCAGCTAATATCATGACGTCGAATTAGCGCGAAGAATAATGGAACCTAGAGTGAACTGGGAGAATGACTACCTTAGGAAGTTCCGATAGACGAGATATCGAGAAGCGCTGGAGTCGCTTCTGGGCTTTTCACAGAGCTCTTAAACAGCCATTAACCGAGCTCGGGCTCGAAAGAGCGACCGTGAAGACCGATGGAGAATTTCGCGAGACTAGCCTGACAGACATCAAAGATGAACACGCTTGGTGACAGCGAGCGGATAGCCTCGCCAGATAATGTTAGATGACTGAAATTAACTCATTTAAGACAACGATGATTTCCACGAGACAGAAGAGCAATCCTCATCCTTTCCATTCTGACGGATCGATTTTATTAATTTATTAATTATTCGATTCTCTCTTGCAATTTCCTACAGCTGAAAACGACACACGCGAGTTCTACAAAGTAACAAAAAGCGAATAGTTTAAATGCTATCTGTTTATAGATGTAAGTATATATGTATATATATATATATATATATATATAACATTTACAACATTAAAACCATCACGAGAGAAATAATGCAAATAATATTAAGAAAATATAATTTATTATCACGTTACGCGTTAATATTGCCACGTTACACGCAATAGCGTTAATATTATTCCTATCCATTTTAATTTATCTATAAATTATTCTCTTTAATGTATGCATGTCACATTTAGATTATAAATACTGATTTATCATATTTAAATTTCATCAATAAAAAAAACCTATTAAAAAAATACAAATATATATATATAATATTCCGTATATTTTTTCGTTTAGAGCTATCTGGCAAGTTAGTAAAAACTTTCACAGAGAAGACATTGCAACAACAAGCACGATGTCTTCGACATATCGACGCGCGGGAATAAAGATCTAACAAGTTTTCGCGAAACACGAATAGACGACAGGCGAGCCCGTTCACGAAACTGAAGCAACGAATTTGTCGAAAGCTCGCTCGCAAACGAAATACGCTTTTGGAATTTTAGGTCAATCGCTCGCGCAACTTCTTCCTCGAATAAACGTGCCAACTCCTCTTACGGAGAGTACGTTGTTCTTCGTTTGTCCCTTAAATGTGTCTCCGTGAGAAATTTTTGTTTATGGCGCGCAAGCCACTTAATTTGCCTTAAGTGCGCGGCTCGCCAATGAAAGCGCATCCTCTATTTTTTTTTGTTTTTTATTTTTTCACTGCATCGTACCGCAAAAGTTTCGAATAGGCAGTTAACCTTGTACTTTAGTCAGTAATATTTTGTAAGTTTACGAGCGTAAAGAGCTCTCTATCTTATTGTTAGAGCATTGCCCGTCCGATAACGAAAAGTTCTATCTCAATATCTGGTTATTATCTGTTTAAATATCACAAATAAAAAGGAAGGAAAGGAAAGCTAAGACTTTAAAATATCATCTGCGGAAAATGCGGTCAATGTTTAATGTTGCGAAATATTATATCGGTAATGCTAATAAGCGTAAATTAATTAACTGAAGAAAATATTGACTTTCCTATTCCCTATTTTGATATATTACTGTATAATTCGAAAGAAAAAAATCACTAATATATAAAAAAAGAATAAAATATAAATATCAAAAATCGATTGTGTGTGTGTGTGTGTGTGTGTGTGTGTGTGTGTGTTGATATAAAATCAAAATTATTTATATTTTTGACAATAATTTTATCTCGTATGATTTATGGCTCGACACGTAAATCATCGAGTGTGATTAATTGTATAAATTGAACAAATTGTACATGTCACTATAAATAATATCGACAAACATTCGTGATATATGTATATAGAACAAAGAAAAAATATACAATGGAAAAAAACTCTAATTTTTTTTTGACGTAAGTTAACTTATGAATTTTAATAAGTAAGTTTTGATAAAAAAATTTAAAAAATACTAGTAAATTTTAGTGAATTTTAAATCTACAATATCTATTGGATGTATAATATATCAATCGAAAGCGATCAATCAGAAAACTAACAGCCAAAAAAACTATTCATTTCATTTGAGTGCAATCCTTTCGCAACTGTGAAGAGCATATTGTTTTATTTGCATACATTTATCGAAAACCAGCTATCACAGCAGCAATCACTCACAGACGGGAGGAGTTGATTAACAACCGAAGCGTAACGCATTCACCTTTTTGGTTGTTAATATTTTACTGGATTCGGAACGGAAAATGCTTTTGCGGCTTGCCATTGACGCATTCTCTGTCAATATAATTTCGACGAGGGCTTATTGGCGCGGGCAGTACGTATTTGATTTTCTGTGGTGGCTGTTATTTAACTTTCGTAATATTGCAACCGAGAACACACTGAATGCACAATGTCCAATATATTTACGAGTAAAGTTCAACGTTTTTTTTTCCGAGCCACATTTATTTTATCGTAACGCATATGTCATAACTTTATTCAATCACACAAAAAAAGCCTGTTAGGCTGAAATGTATTATAACTGAAATGTTTGAAAATTGAACACTAAACAAAGAATATGTCAATAAAAATCAATAATTTGTCATAAATTGCAACATTTATTTAAACGTTGTTATTGAATACATCATCTCACAATTCGGGAAGTATGCCAATACAATCGATTAAATCTTGTATCGACAGGATGTAGGTTTACCATCGCATCACTTACTGATAACTTAAGCAACATGGTGGCAACCGCCCCTGGCTAAACCGCTAACCTAGACCGCTGTAGGGTGAACTCTTGCATCGATACAACGTTGATATGACAAGCATGTGATCATTCTTTATTAATAATTATTGAAGAATTCAGAAAAACATATATTGTTTTCTCAATTCTTAAATTAGGGACATATGTATGTATATATAATAGAGCAAAATATAAATTATAAATATGCAAAACAAGTTTATACTGAAAAAATTTAAGTAAAAAAAATGTAATAGCACATTAAATTTAAATTTTCCTCCGTTACAAGGAGCTATTAGTTTTTGTTTTTATCAATGATAAATATTTTTTCTGAAATATTTAAATTATTCAATTTTAAAATGTTTGAAATCTTGTATATTTTTTAACGGTTTGAAGCAAACAATTTAATAGCGGATATAATTACATATTGTAAAATATATCTAAGAATGAATCAATCTTGCATTAGAATTAAAATAATCAAAAAAATATAAGAGGGAAGGAAATGAAAAAAATCATATATAAAAGCGAAATTATAAATCTAACAATGGAATACGATTAAAATCGCAGAAGCCACATCTCTGGATAATCTCCAGTTTTTTCAGAGTTTTACACATACACACACGTACACACACTCTCTGCACTATAAACAATTATTACGAGATTCGCTTCACAGCAGCAGTATCACAAAGATAAACAGAATTAGGATCATTACCTGAGCCGTCAATCCCTTAACACTCGATCAAAACGCACTGCCAGTTGCAGCTTGCACACGCGTTATTACACGCATCACGGCATCGCCGCGACAGATCGTCCCGACGCCAACGTCACCCCGCCGTCGTCGTCTTGGAATGACGTCGCAAACACGTGGTGTCACGGGCTGTCATCAGCGGTCGCAACGATCTGCGATCCTCCCGCCAACACTATTCACGCGATCCCGGGAATCATCTCGCCGCATCGCCCTCGAGCGTGTATCGCATCGCCACGCACTACTCTTATCGATTGGAAGTGCTGATAATCACGCACAAACGATACTCCTTTTTATCGTTGGTTTTTTTTTTTTTTTGTCATCAATCAGGGGCAGCGCGTATGTCACTTAGCGAACAAACACTATACCAACAGAAGAATCAAGAACTAACAATAAGAAAGATCGTCACTCGAAATCACGTTGAAACGAAAACTCGCGCGATCGTTTCGCACTCGGACGGGATTTTTAACACGTGTTATGTTTTTGATCGGTAGTTACGCGAGAAAATTCGCGACAGATTCGCAGATTCGATCCTCCCGCGCGTTGAACGATGCGCGCGCGTCGAGCTCCGCGATGTCACTGGATGCTGCCAGCGAACTTTCGCGCACGGACAAGCGTCCGCCGACCTATCCCCCTCCCCTTCGCCGTTATTTCTCTTCCGCCCGGTCGGGGCGCTATCCACCCCACGTCCAAACTCACTCCCTGTGTGCCGACACCCGTGCTTCGCGCAAGCTCGATAATCTTCGTGCAAGCTCGTGAGCTCCATCGAGATACGGGGGTGAGCGTGCTACGGGGGTAATAGGATGACCAGGAGGCAATTTAGGAAAGAGTGAAACGTGCTTTCATCCGGCGTGCTGTCAAATAGGCGCAGAGTGACAATAGAATGGTGAATAACTAATATTTGCATATATCTAAATTGATATGTTTTTTTGGATTTATATAAAATTGTATGTATGTATGTATGTATATATGTATGTATGTATGTGACTCACTGAATTGATGTGCAATGTTTAAAAAAATGTAAAAAAAATTATTATAAGAATAAACTATATTATTCTTATATAAAATATATTAGTCTTATATTATAAATGTAAAAATTATCTGTATTATTTGTATAATAATATAAATAAAATAACTTGTACAAAATATACATAAAATAATATATATATATGTAAGTAATTATACAAAAGTTTTTATTTATATGCTTTTTTCTATTTTTTTGTTATATTAAAAATTTTTTACAAAATTTTTAAAACATTAAATCAATTTCTTGTATGTTTTTATGTGGATGCACCTGTTCATTCCATATCGCATTTAATATTTCTTATTGTTAGAGCCCAATATTTCTTAAATCTTCATGTGTTATAATCATAAGTGTAAATATATTCCTGGTAGAGATTATTTTTATTAAAAATAATCTGCACTAGGAATGCAAAAAATACACAAGATATTATTTCCGATTTATAATATTGTTAATGTCTTTATAACTATTTATTGTCTATTTATCTGTCATTACGAAAGCAGATACTTGTAGATATCAGATGTCAAAATATTTCATAATTTTATCTCTGAAATATATAATTAATTAATTAATTAAATGTATTAGACCCAAATTTTGAAAGTGAACGAAATAAGAAATATGATGCAATGGATACGATAACTTCTTACGAAATAGATAGGATAAATAATTTTTTTCACTTCTAGCTGGAGTAATTACCTGACAGTTAATTAATAAGATCGCTCGCGTCAGATTTAGAACTTATTTTTACGTGAATGATATCGCACAATATTTGTTTTATTTTTCCGTATAATTTTTTTTCTAATATTTTAAATTATTTATTATTACTAATTATTATATAACAATATAAAATTGATTTTACAATCTTCTTGTGTCAAAGATAATACTTCGAAATAAAAAAATTATTTTATTGTATATTGCTTTAATTCAAAAATTTGTGGATGATATAAAGTAATTTTTAATACATATGATCTCAATGCTCGAAGTGTATAAAATAATTCCAGGTCTGATTTGATATCAGCACTAATGAGATTCAATAATAATATGGATTTCGATAAAAATGTTACAGGAACGTAAGCGGATTGAGTCAATACGCCAAACGACCAACATTTCGATAGACACGATTTCAGCGTCGTTTCGAAGGGGTTTATATATCTTTCAGCAACAACGTAATGCATCCATCGTAATCGCCACAAAATTATCATAAACGAGCACATTAAGCGCAGAGAGAATACTAAAGCTCTCAAAATAGATTCCACCTTTGAAACGTTTGAATAAATACGACTGAATAATGATCGATAGTCAAAAGCACTAATCCAATCAAATGCATTTGCCGTTGTGAATATCCTCATTGTTTCAATTTGTAGTCATGAAATTTAATCCGCCGTAAGTGTGTGCCTAATAATATTTTAACCCTTTCACTATATTAATTTATTTTTACATGTACCATTAATGATGAAAGAATCGAGATTTGTCGTTTACTTTATAAATTCTCTCTCTTTCTACAATAAATTTTGACAAATAAACCAAAATTTTGTTAGAAAACAAATTTATCATTTTCTTCCCAGATATTCCGAAAATTTCAAGCGAAGCAAATGAAATATTTCATTCTGACCCACTTTGTAGATAGCGTGCATCGCAGGCGTGACGAAAAACTTTCTTATCTCTCTGACGAGCTAATTTGTGTTATAATCACTCTGGTTTCCGAATCGCTCGAAACGTGCAGGAAACTTCAAGCGGACGTTAACGAGCAAGTCCGTCATTCGTAATTAGTGCTTCCCAAAACTTAGTAGGAAACGTCGACTATATGTGCGATTACGGGAAGACGCGAATAGGCATGAAAGGTCGAAAGGGAGCCGCCTTTTCCAGATGTGATATGTACATAAAATAGCTCATTAAACGTGCGCAACAGTGGAAGCTAATTATCGTATCAACTGTGACCGACTGTTAGATGTGACTGGTTGAATGAAACAGTTGTAGTTTATACGATTCTAATCAACGATTGTTGCGCATACAACAATTCGCTGAGGACGATGAAAAGCACCTTTATACGCATGAATCGAATTCACGTCACATTGGAATGCACACTGATATTTTCTACTATTTATCATAAAAAAAAATTGAGGCAATACCTCTCTCTTGCAGAAATCTAATCGCAATATCCATAACCGAGATGCGAGTAACTTTGTTCTGGCGAGACAGATCGTTTGTATTTATATATGACTTCGTGATTGGCTGCATAAGACGTTAGTCGAAAGATATGGCAGTGATACTGTTTTCTCTTGCGATACAAATAAAACTGGCGCATGAAATATAGATTACGTCATAGCGGCATATTTGTAATACAACTACGCTTAGCTTAATTGACAATTATATATGTGTATATGTTAGTAATTATTTTACAGTGTTTTTTTTTTTTGTCTAACACAACGCATTCTCAAAGTGAAATTATATTTTTCATTTTATTAAACGGTGCTTTTATAGTTTAAACATCAATTTCCTTGAGTTAAATAGATTTATCTACCTGTTTCTATCTGTTTATCTCTCTATCTGCCCTTTCAATAAAGCTTATACACAACATTACGCTGTCACATCCAAGCGCTATCGCTGCGGTCAATACGGTAACCGGAAATGATTGCCAGTTCGATATATGCAAGCTTGATATCTCTGATCAAGACGACACCGAAAATGCAGTCGGGCACGCGCATGCCAATTCGACGCACTCGAAATATGTGAACGCGGACGTAAATGTGAAAACATATCCACAATCTGGATGTTATCTCGCCGAACGGACGTGATAGGAAATCATACACATGATTGTAGATAGAGAAAACATATGCGATGAAGAAAATATTGAAACGTATTATTTGATGTACGTCATTTACTAAAAACATTTTTGTTTTTATTTATATTTTTATATAATGTAACAATTATAGAGAAAAAGATAATAATTATTTATAAACTTTAGGAATATTATAATATTTAACAATACTTTTACATGTTCAGATATTTTCCTATCATATTCCTATCGTTTCTGTGTATTTTGATATCAACATTGCATCTTGTATCAGTTATCTGTAACATATTTCAATATATCTAATATATGACAAGGATAGTTGGCAGGAAGCAAATTTTTTTTGTGAGATTCATATTTTGACGTTATAAATCTGCACAATCGCGCATAGCTTTTTGATTTCGCCAAAGACGAAAATTATTAATTCTCTTTCAGACAGTTTGCACTTTCATTCGCATATACATAGACATACATATGTATAAATGTTGGCATATGCGAGCGGAGTAAATTCATACGTTCTATATGCCACATCATGAAGACACGCAAAAGGTACAGCCCCTTAACTCGCGCTTGTACAGGATGTTCGCCGGTAATCCTTCCTTTATGAGCTTAGATGAAACACTCGAACGTTAAATTATTGCGTCATGCTATGTGCTTGAGAAACCTGAAGAATCTTCGCGTTTCGGAATTTCTGACAAAGTTGAAGTCAATAAATGCTACAACTTGTCGAATATTCAACAAACATATGAAAACGTGTTACGTGTGATTAATTCAAATGCGTTGCTGCATAAAAACATTTCAAAATTAATCTTTTATTCGGAAATTTAAAAAACTAAAGAATAATATAAATATCAATCGGTATCACATTATTTTAAATGCTAATTTATATGAAGTATCATATATACATATATATCGTATACATTATAAATATATTTTTTCTTTTTTCTATTAATTGCATAAATATCTTTGCAAGATCACATAACAGATAGCATAAACATAATAATTTTGATAAATTTTAATCCGTTACAAAAGATGTTTGTCCAAAGTTAGAAAAGAGATTTTGAGAAGTAGAGTCTAGTAAAATAATCTTTAGAGAAAATCAATATCTTCCTATTTATTGACGTGAACATTTTTTATTCGCATCAACTGATAGATGGGTCGATTGCGACGTTATCGTGCGTAAAGAAGATCTCGTATCTCGGGCCAAAAATCTTTCTATCTTTCAGATTTTCTGATTGAAATCTAGAATCAGTTAAAAGAACCTCGCTGGGATACATCGATTTCTGATCGCGATCCGTGAAAGCAGCGATCTCCTACCCATCCGATTCAGACGGCCAAATTATATTCAGATAATTTGACTCCCTCCAAATCCCTCGTGCGGTCGCGTACGAAAAGATCTTGACGCGCACCTAGGACGCTCTAGGATTCGAAAGGGACGATCTTACCGAAGGGTTTTACTTCGGCACTGTCGACTTCGTAAGCGCTCCCGAAGTCCTCGCGGTAGAAAGCGATCGGAATCCTGAATCCGGTTAAATCAGCGAGGCGAAAACGTTCGATACGAGAAGTTCGAGCTCTCGGTTTGCGAGAAGTGTGGGAGAAGAGTAGAAATGGCCGGCGGAGAAAAGTGGAAAAATAGCGGACGTTTGCACGCGAGAGGAAATAAGGGGGTTTGTGAGAAAGAGAAGAAAAAAGCAAAGAAACAAAGAGAGAGAGAAAAGGGAAATCTAACAATCGAACACACAATCATTGTACTTCTCGTTCTAGGTTGTTCCAGTGTTGCTCTTGGCTAACGTTAAGTTTCTTGATAGCCATTACTTTTCGTTGTCAAGCCGCTGTATCGCAAGAATACGTAAAGCGAAAAAAAAATCAAAAAACTCGCATTGTCGTCGCTGGACATTCCGTTGCAACACGGAACGCAATTATTCGACAGGCGAACCGTTTGATCGTTCCGATTAATACTACATGGCTTTTCATACACACACCGCTTTGTCCTGTTTTGCTCAGGTCTCACTTTTCTGATCGCCTTTGTGCGCGAATGGGAATCGTTCAACTATTAAAGCGAGAAATTATTTTCAATTTTTCGTTCAGATTCCAATAATTGTAGTTTTTGAGCGAATATTTCTATTTAGTTTAGTTTTTCCATCGCAACTTTTCTCCTCAGTCAAATTATTTTAAACTAGCAAATATTTTTATTGACAATATTTTTAACTGACAATATTTTTAAAACTAATTAGCAATGTGCATGCTGTGCAAAAAAAAATTACGTTTGAGAAACATAGATGCAACAAAAGATAAAAAGTGATTGTTAAAAATGTTTTTAATGACTAGATTCTGATTTAATATTATAATACATGCATTAATATTACACAATTAAAAATGTATAATGTATATTAAGATAATATTTTTTCAAACAGATATATTAAACATAATTACACAATTTAAGTTCGTCATTCATGTGCATTCACATTTTGCTATAACGCCATATACATACACGGTAAAAAATTTAGTGTTAAACTTAACGACAGTATTATGTCATATTAACATAAGGGTATGTTAAAAATTTCACACAAAATGTTCAACACAAGAAACTTTCAACAAAAATACAAAATGTTTTTTACCGTGTATGCAAAAATATTGGCCCATTTATACACCTTATATTAAGTTAAGCGAAAACTTGAGAAGATAAGCTGAGTTTGCGATATCGAAATTTACAACGTTAATTTCACTTGAGAATCTCTCGACAATCTAAAGAAACTCACGACTTTCCGCGCGTCGTTTCCGCACGATGCGCCGACAACGTAAAGTTGTATCATCCTACAAACATCCTCGTTAGAGAGTGTGAATCCTCGGGCGGGGTTCTGTAACTTAGCAGTCGCAGACGCGCGCAAAACTTGGCGAGAATCAGATATATTCTTCGACTGGAAGTGGCGCGATACTCGTCATTATCACGTACGTCGAAATTGTTATAACACGCAGCGAGAACATGGATAAACTGCTCGTTTTGAAAGGAGTTCGCCGCGATGCGATGAGCATTTACTACTTCTGTTGCGCCCGTCAAAATACTCGGAGTTTCGTTAGAACTCGAAAGACTTGTTCTTTGTGTAAGTAGAGTGAACTGAGCTTTATTCCTCTGTCGCACTAACTTTTATTTGCCGGACCTATCCAAAGCTCAAGAATAAATGATGAACGTTTCTCAGTCGATACGCGATTCCTATCGAAGTTATCACGACAAAAATAAAGTTCGCAGAAAATCAGGCCGAAAATCTTAATATTATTTAATACATTTCTCTCGTATTATATTACACTTTTTATAGCGCTGTTATTAATGTGTTAAATACTGAAAAATGGATGTGACCGTATCTTATATTCGGTTTAGTTCCGAAAACATTATATCATCTTCTATGTATCTATTTTTATCTCTTTTTACATTTCGGCATATTTTAGTAAAATTCTTGCAATAATATAATCTCAAGAATTATTAAATATACAAAGATATATGATAAAAACGATTTTTTAATTCTTCTATATTATTCGACAACATTAACTCGACGTATGGCACACATCATGCATTTTACGTTATCACGAGAAAGAAGTGAATAAGTCGAATGCATGTTCCCCATGCGTTACGATCTATAGAAATTTTTGCGAACATTACGACGACGTTCGATCATAATACGCTTGTATGGCCCGGAAAGAACGTAAAGACGCGTATCGCGAAAGCGAATGGCCAATCGATTATCATAATACAGTGATTCCAGTGCATTCGACGAAAATTCCGGTGTATATCGATGAACGGGCCGTCGATCTATATAAAGATTGAATTAATGTATACGATACACAGACTGCAAATTCAACTCAATTTTACCCTATTGTTTTTCCTGAGCTTCGGTCATTTTCTTCCATCTCGAAAAATCACTGAAAAATAATATTATTAACAAATAACTGCGTAAAAGTTCAACTTTTTAATCCGTGCTCGTTTCATTGTCTGCAATTGATGCAATCACGAGGTGCAATGATAAATGCTCTTTTAACAGTACCTTTTTAATCCTCATCGATTTATGTCTAACAAAAAATTTTTAAACAAAAACTCCAATACTATTGAATAAATATATTGCAGTGCAGTAAACAAAATTGAAATTAAATTTATCCATCAACATTTACCTGAAGCAAGCGCGTGGTATAATAATCGCAGCGGAATTCTCATTCTGCGATTCATGCTCTTTCTTTCATTCTATCTCTCTCTCTCTCTCTCTCTCTCTCTCTCTCTCTCTCTCTCACACACACAACGATAACCCCGCTATAAATTGAGACAGATAGATCTGAAGGCGCGTATCGAAGAACCAAATGGACGATAGATTATCATAATACGGCGATTCTGGTGCATTCCACGGCGCGCTCCGACTGCGTAAAACGCGAATTCATGCGCGGCCAAGCGCGATTTAAGCCGTCACGGTATTTACGTCCGCTTATTTGTACCGATAATTCGCCTGTGCGCGTTTCCGGCCGAGCGAGCGTTATTCCTGCATGTTGCCGTCGCATATAAGTTAACGACGATTAAATGATAAAACGGAATATACGAAATACGAGATTAAAACGATTTGCGAAATAATGGGAATATTTATAAAAAAATTTTTCATTTATGAAAATTATTATATATAAAGTTCAATAATGTAATTTGTACGTAATTAAACACACTCAGAGGATAAAAATAAGCAGCTATCAGTTTCTACATCCTTTCTAATATTAGTTGTACAAATAATAGAAATATAAAATTAATATATTCGTTGAAATAATAGATCTAAAATATATATGAAATATAATATATATATGAAATAATGTATGTGATTTTATCTTTTGATATTTCAAATCCTCTCAATACGAAATTTGAACGAATTCAAAAATCTTTACACTCTTTTCAATAAAATATGTTATTTATATAAATTATTTTTTCTCTACCGTTATTTTCAATTGCAGACAATAAGCAAGTTTGTTCTTCATGTATCAAGTTCATTTTATACGCATTAAAATTAAACTGATCCTCTCTTTCAGACAAAATAAAAAATTAATTAAATGCCATCTAATTTTAATATTTTTATTGAAATAACGTATGTAGCATTTTGTTATATAACTAAAAATTGATTTTTCATCGATAAAGAAATTATGTCATTAATTATATGTAAAGAGATAAATTTTCGTCAGATTGTATAATTCCCCATAGATATCTTTATATACAGTAAAATACGAGCTCGTGAATAGTACATGTCTTTCCGTACGTTACACGCGCAGTAGCCGAAGACATTTCTCATTGTCACGAGGGTGTTCTCAGACCATCGAATCCGAAGGTCGCTTTACTGTTTTCGCAGCTCTTGGTTCCCCTTTTGCATCCCACCGCCATTCGTATGATTTCCGTTTTATTCTAGACGGATCGCATTATTCGGGCAAATCAATTTTCAAATTGTATTCATGAATCAAATTTATCGATGTCCAAACGTGCTCCTCAGCTCATAACGTTACAACGAATTTGATAGAAGATTGGAAAATATTTTTCTTTATTTTTCTTTATTAAATAACACACACAAACATACACTTTAAGATTATTTTGGTTGAGAATACGATTGAATATTTAAATTACGATACGATTGAATATTTAAATTAGATCGAAAAGTGACGATTAAGAATAAGAAAGAATAAGAAAATAAGAATAATTCAAATTTTTTAATATGCTTTTTTACGTTTAATTGTTCGATTCTAATATTGAAATAAAAAAAGGGAACATAATTACCTGTTCACATAATATATTCAATAATCAAATATATCAGAATTTTCTAAGTATATATGTCACGAGTTACAGGAACATTTCAAAATAGTCTCGTGAAGGAAACCGAGAAAAAGAGCAAAGCACATTTTTGTGGAATACAGTTGCGGGTGAAATGTTATGAAATTTTCGACGGTTTCCGTATTTTATCTGACCCGATTTCCGCTGGGGAATCGGTGCAGACGAACCAAGCAGCAAATGCAATTCTTAACGTAATGCGGAAGTCGCGTGGCAGTGAAATCGAAGCATACGACTTCCGACATGGTTTCCTCGATAATGAAGTTGTCGATCCAACACGTGTCACGGCAGTTAACGGAAAAATATTTTCGAATTAATCTTCTCACGTTGATATTGGATTCAAGATTTTCTATTGTTTATACGTTATTGTGTTTCGTAAAAATCGCAAAAGTCGATCGGTTTAGAATTTAAAAGAATTTACTTATTTTATATTTCCCCAATTTTTCAAATTTTTAATTATCTTTTAAATTGTTAATCTGTTACTTTTGTTGCAATTTAACATAAAAGATACAAATATTAAGTAATTAAAAAAAAACATTTCTAATCATAATCTATTTGTAAATGATTTTCTAACAATAAGATAATAAAAATCTACAAATTTTTTAATTAAGCTATTCATGAAAAATAATTGAAAACGTAAAATAAGTTTTTTTTTTCATGATAATGGTTTAAGCCATTAAAGAAAGTTCCACTTTAGAAAGACTTAATTTATACGAGAAGGGTAAATCCGATGATGCCTGTAAAAACATTCTCGATAAACAGCCCTTTTACTAAGGAAGAATTCGCCTGCGTATTCTCCTTCGAACTCGGCCCTTAGAACATTCGAGTACGAGAAGAAAGAAGAGAGAGAGAATAGCATAATAAATCACCGGATTCTTTCCAATAACTGCCTGCACATCGATAAGAAACGGAATAAAATTCCGCCTGAGAAAGCGCAAGGATAAAATTAAAATATATATCCTGCGTATTAATAAATTTTTCTCGGTTGAATAAATTTTACCGATGACTAATAATTCGAAACTCATTCTCGCGTAAGCATTTCATGTCGTTTCACTTTTCGACGACTTCATTGACGTAAAAAAGATAAACTGTTATGATTAATCTCGATATTTTATCTTAACTATTATGTGTGCGCAGAATCAAATCTATCATAATAAAAAAGAAACAAAAAAATCTCATATTCAGATATTGATTTAATGCTTTATTTAAAATTGAGAAATTGAAATATTTCTGAATTAAAAATATTCTTCGTGTTTTCCTTTCTCCTGTCATTAAATTTTCAATATCAGAAATATAATGTTATTCGTGAATTAAATAATGTTCAATTTAATTGCATTCCTCTCCCATAAGAAAAATAATGGCAACGTAACAGAAATTGACGACAGTTCCTCGACCTTCTCGACTATCGCGATCTCCAATTATGTCATTTTTGTGCTCACTTTTCGCTAAATTCTGACATCTCATCTGTCATATTCGTGAATAGTTCTCTTTCGACTGGAAATCTCACGGATCGCTTATTGATTCATCGAAATTCTTCGAAAACAAAATTTTAAATGCAAATTATTATAAACGAGAAAAAAATACAAAAAATACGCTGCAATTTCCTGACTTCGAAAAATAAAAGAAAACTAAAAAACCCGATATTTTTATAAATGATACTAAAATTGCACTTTTGTATATACAACGTACAATAATGTTTAGTATATAAATGTAACGTGTGTACGGTAGTGTTTATTATATAAATATTACTATCGCGTGCTACATAAAGAATTAAACGTAATCTGTTGTTTCAAAATAAAAGAGAAAATATTGCAATTATTGTATTTTTATTCTTTTACATAGGAAATTACGTATCGTAATTTGCATTTGTTTTATATTGCATTTTACTAATTATATTAAAAATTTATGAAGAATTAGAAGAAAAGTATGTATAAATTGCATTAACTTATCATGTATATATCCTAATTATATTATGGATAGATATTATGTGCAACACAGTTATTCCAATCGTAACCCAATTATGGACAGTAGCAGCAAACATTTACACTTAATGGAAAACACGGTTTCCCCTTTTAATCAACGAGATTACACAGAATTCAGAAACTACATTGGCGAAGTTTTATCTGTAAATTCGGTCCTTATACCTGCTCTGCTTATTAAATCAACTCCATCATGAATGACTCCGTTGAATCACGATTTCTTGGCTCCTGAGTTATTAATCTTTATGTGAAAGAAGAAACTGCAATATTCAAAATGAGAATCATACTAAAAGTTACTTTTATAAAAACAGTACTTAATTTACTTGAAGAAAATATATAAGAGAAAAGAGAAAAAGAAAAATTACAATTTATAATTATTTTCGTTTATATATACCTATCATATTATTCTTTGTTCTCATAAATAATATATATATATATAGTTTTTTACAACATTAACAATCTTATTGTTAGTATGCAAAAGCAACATCAATAAAAATAATTTTCCGAACACAAGATTGTTGTCCATTTATTATTCAACAAAATTCTCAATTCATTATTATAACAAAAAAATATGTTTGCACTTACAGACTTACGATACTAAACAAATTAAAATTTATCATATTATCAGAAAATCTTCTACCTGTTGCCTTTTGCTGAAATATATCTTTCTCGGATAAGAAAAAAATGACAATTCTCTATTCCAACATCGCTGACGAAAATTGCGATTTCCTTGCTCGGGGAAATGCTTTTCGCCTGATTTCGCGAGGAAATGCGACTAGCGCGGCACGTAACGTGCGCAAGACAACTCTGCGCATTGGGAGATTGAATTCCTTGCGGAATAAGTAATCCCGGGGGCAGAGGGGGTTGGGGTGAACAAAGAGAAAGTCTCCAAGCGAGGAAGCGGTAAAGCGGGGGACAGTCGTCTCATAAGCATCGTTTGTCGTCGTGGCGTTCGCCTCGAAATCATGCAGACAAATTCGCACGAGCTCGCACTGTCTTCGAGCTCGCGCGCTATCAAAAGCATTACGTTGTATATTAAATCGAGCATTACGGCGAATGTCGCGAAAACGGAATTTTGCGAGATAAGCGCGCGCGCGCGCGCACGTTTGCGTGAGTTTTGAGGAGTTAAATTGCTCGGAAAATGAGTAATCTCGCGAATAATGGAGAATGCCGGAAGTGGAAGGGGAGGGAAGAACGCCGGGTAACGTAAACATTGTGCTGACTCGAGTTTAATCAGAAGGAGCCAAATGAGCCTCGGGTCAGCCCTCGGCAACCGGGCAACAGGGTTTCATCCCTCTTTCCTCGTAGAAATAAGGAACGATCCCTTGGATACTGTTCCCTGCTGATTCGTATCTACCCGGACCAGATCGAAGAAGGGCTGAATAGAAGAGAAGGGAGAAGGCATCCACCAACTTGGAAACTTTGGGAATTGCAGCCGACCTACTTAACTTTCATCTTAATTGATAAGAAGAAAAATGATACAACCTTTTTTTTTCACTCAAAACATTCAAATCAATCAGTTATATCCGTTCTGTAAATTCATATTTATATAATAATTAACGAAAGAAAGGAAATACTAAAAAACAGTCATAAAAATTTGCAAACGTTCAATATGCAATATCAAAAGTGGCTAATAAATTTATACATTATATACCCTGTAAATGAACTCTTCATTAATTTTCTCGATTTAATAAAAAATATTAATAATTATTTTAAAATTATTTAAAATGTAAGGAAGTTTTAATTATTTTAGAAATATAAAATTAACAGGATAATTATAATTTGTTTTTTTGAAAAATAGAATATAAATAATTGAATATTTCATATTTAATTAATAACTTGATATTTTATTAATAATGAAACAGACAGTACAATATTTTACTAATTTAATAAAAGAGCAAGTTCATGAAAAAGGCTTCATATAACATATGCATTTTACCATTGCGTACATATTATATTTGGAATAGTTCAAAATTGTAATTCTCTCTGTAATTTTTCATATTATGAATATATTTGCTGATTCTTTTATGGAATAATATTATATTATATTATATTATTCATAATGTAATTATTAAAAAACGGATTTGACTTTCTTACATTAATTTAATATTATACATTTAATACATTGTTTTAATTTATCAAATAAAAAATTGCGCGTATTCAGTAATTGAATATTTATTATATATAGTTACAAATTCTTTCTGAATATAAAACTTATGTAAAGAAATATACAAAACCTATGTAAAAAAATAAAAATTGTAAATTTACAGTCCTTAATGATGTTATAATTACGTTATATATAATGCAATCAAATTAAAAGTAAATCTTTTTAATAAAAGAGAAAATAACGGCGACAGAGAATATATCTAATGTATTTATTATAGATAAACTCGATGCCTAATTACACGTCGTAAATATCAACGTCGAACTTCCGCGTAGCTGATTTAAGCAAATGAATTCGTGGTATAGTGCGCGAACTCGTGGAAATTAGCATTTTGATGATTCCGGTTTTAAATATCCATAATTGATTAATCACCGCTAATGCGAAGCGCCGGCGTGCGTGTCGTTACCCCTTTTCTATGTAAATTCCGCTGACAATAATGCAGTAACAGGATCTGTTTATTCGACTGATTACGAGCAAAACAAAACAGCTCGCTGATTGGTGGTTTTCCCATGTTTTCCCGAGCAAAAAGCAAATCTCCTCGGCGTAATTGCGATCACAATTTACATTGATCGTTTGCAATGTAACGAGAAGCTCGTCGATATTTTATGTATTATGTGTTAAACCTCTCGTATATGCGAGAATATAAAATAACATTTTTGCATCATTGAAATTTCAGTTTATGAAATCAGATTTCGTTGCTAAATACATGAAATTTATGAGAAAAACTATGTATATGTATATATTCTATATATTATATAATATACAATATATGCTTATCATAAATAATGAAAACAAAGACATATGTAATGCAATTTCTCGTATTTTTAACTTTGAAAATCACACAAACACATTAAAACGATATTTTAATTAAAACTTTAGGTCAATCATCAATTGACAACAAATCGCTCTATCGACACAGTTACATCCAAACATCCGAACATTCAAACAATACGCCACGTGTCAAATCAAGAGATATCATTTTAGGGCAACAACTCACATCCTTCGCGCGAGCTCGCAACAATTTCAGGAACATCTCTGTGAAAATTACCTCCCGAATACAAGAGCGAACCCTCGCCGGGACATACGTAGTACGAAATACGAGTTTATACTTCATAAATAAACCGGCAGATAAAGTCGAGAAAGAGAGAGAGCGCGTCTACCTTCTTTAGCCGTCAGTAATTCCTGGATATTCACTTTCGAGGGTGCACCGCGACTCTCATCTGGGTCACGCGAGATTCTTCCCGCGAGCGCGCGCTGGCGAAAACCCGACGGAAACTTTTACCCTTAATCGTGCCGTATCTCGCGCGACTACCTCCACGAGCATGCAACAAATCGGCTTTAAGGCGTACGCCATTATAAAACAGGCTCCGTGCTGTATCCGGCTTGCGTGCGACCGACGCAACCGCCTCACTTCTCTCTCTCCCCCCCCCCCACCCCCTCCCACTCACTCTCTCTCTCTCTCTCTCTCTCTCTCTCTCTCTCTCTCTCTCTCTCTCTCTCTCTCTCTCCACACACAGTCTAATCTTTGTCTGTGACTTTTAAAATATAGAGTGATTTAAGTATGTGGAAAAATTGAAAATTTCCCGCTTACCGAAAAATAATCGCGGATCTTAATAAAAATCGCGCGAGCGACGACCGCTGAAGAATGAACAGCGCGTTGAATAAAAGAGATTGAGAGATAAAGTAAAATATTCTCTAGTTTTATCCACAAGTTATCTCTAATTTTTAAAAAATAGTTTTATCTCCACTCACGGTATTATAGTTTTTAAATTTATGCTTACATTTTTGTGTTTATTATGTTAATTAAAATTAATTCAGGGCACGAATTTTATTACATTTATGCTGCTAAAATTAATAATAATAAATTACGACATATATATATATATATATATATATATATATATATATAGGTACATAATTTATTTTTCTATTTTCTCTCTCTTTCTCCTTCAAATTCTATAGGTAAAAAATAAAAAAGATTCTCTTAATATAAAATCTCACCGAGTTATTTATTTTACTTTAGACGTAAAATCTATAAATTTTGTATATATCAAGAACTTCAACCTAAAAAAAAAAATTTGAAAACAACAATTTTACATTTGTAGCCGTGATTTTCCATTCAGAATGTGCGATATGTTCTATAATACTATAATACTAAGATTACATTTTCTTCTCTCGTTCGCTCTTTTTTCGTTCGTTTCCTCTCAGCCTTATTTTTATGGGTCGCCAGGACTGGAATTACACCACGGCAGATGCATGCCTAAGGTGTGTATGCATTCTTTGATCCTGGTTTATGCGCGGCGCTGGAAATAGGTGAATCTATATGCCGCTCTCGCGCTCTTGCAAGATATGCGGGGATTTTAATTTCACTCGAAAAAGAGAAGTAGTATACTTTAAACTGCACAAAAGGAGTCGACTCTCTTCCGAGAGAAATTAGTTTTGTCGAGCTCTATCTCCGGTGGCGGCGGCAAGCTGCTGCTACTTCTATTGCAGCTGCATCCGCGAACTGATATGAACACGCGCAAGACGGTATGGGGAGGAAAATGCAGTTTGCTGTTATGCGGAATGAATTCTAACTGAAACGGCGCTTATTTAAACTAGAATTAATACGTTGTCTGTTGTGCAATATTAATCGTTGATGATATGCGATTGTTTAATGATTCTCTGTGAAATCGTATCGTGGCATGGCCGCTTCGTTGCGCGGAATCAAATTAAATTTCAATCTTTGGCCACTCCTCGATCCGTAACTAATACATACAATTTCCCGGCAATTTCTTTATTTTTAAAACGGTTTTTCGCTCGATCAATTTATGCAAGCATTATTAATCGGTGCGGTGATTCTCTCTTGAAAAGCAAACTCGATATGTACATGTTAATACGTTACTGCTATATTTTTATAAAACTTACGTCAAATAATTTGACAAAGAAACAAGTCACTGATAAATACTAAAGGTGTTATTAAATACTAAAGATGTTATTGAAGATGAAATTGTTTTATTATCTCGTATATCTTTAATAATAAAAATATTCTTGTCATGCTCTATTTTAATGTGTTTCAATTTTATTATTTATATTTTACATTAATGCTATTAATTTTATGAGAAACATGATGCTAAGAAAGAATATGTGCAGGAAAATACAAGATATAAAATGCAACATTTCTCGCATACCACGCTTCTAAATAATGTTATTCAGACACGTTCTCTCAACGGCCTATTTTTAGTAATTAAAGTTTAAAAGCTTTTCATTTTTAGGTCATGCCAAGTATTTAAAAAAAATTTAGACATGCAAAAAATGTTAAACATAAGTTTTTCGCTTCTTTCCCTATTTACAATTAGTAAAATATTTAACCGTTTCATTACCAAGTATAAAATAAAACACACAAGTAAAAACACAACTTTCATATTTTTATATGTTATTATTAGTCGTGATTTTTGCTGAAATAAATACACACATAAATCTGTTTCGTATTAACATTGAAGCATATTTCAATTTTTATTTTATTTCAATTCAATTTTTAATTTTTTTAAATTAAAAATTTGTTTTTATATTTAATATATTTTATATATTTTATATTCTAATATGTTTTTTTTCATAAAATTATCATAAAATTTGATTTGTTTGTCTTGAATAATTTATTAGTTAATCTCTTTATGTATAAATCGCATTTAATCTTAAAAATTTTTTAAACTAAAAAGGCCGGCACATACAAGTAAAATATAAGTAAAGAAAACTCAGCTACAATTTACCAAAGAATTTCCAGTCAAGAAAAAATGCATTAGTCTCATTATTAAATAGTTTAACGTTTATAACAAAACAATTGAAAATAAATCTTGTAATTTTGTCTTAAATTAGCGAATAAGTAAGAAAAGATTATACTATTTACATCATCAACCAGCAAAAAGAAAAGGTCGGTGAAGGCTCCGGAAGAATATAAGAAAGAAAAGATGAAAAAATAGGGTTGGCAGGAGACTGCGAGTCATAAATCGCAGACCCTACTACATGAACGTCGAGATAGGAACGTAGTTTCCGACACGCAGGCCCTACAAAATTTTAAGAGCTTAATCGACCATACTTTACGACAAAAACAGCTTTTGTGTCTCATTAACGCTGATTACCGATGTCCGATCTCGTCAATTTCTGCCGTTTTGCTAAATCGATCGGCTATGCAAATTTATTAATACATAGATTCAATAATCGTAGGTACATGTTTTTTGTTTTATGTATAAAAAACATTTTACGAGTAATTAATGTACATCAAACATAATTAAATACTACTAAATATTATATAATTCGACTTTTTTATATTATTTAGAAAAAAGTGAAAGAGTCGATAAACTATTTCTCAAAGTAAATTGGTAACCGTGGTAAAAATTAACTTACTTAAAGATTTTAAAAAGTTTCTCTCGTATTCTTATTTATAAGAAATAATTTGTAAATTCCTTTTTGCGAATTGCACAGAATTTTCGTATTTGACGTATATACAATCAGACACAATACAATCAAAACTTTTAACGTATTGTTCAAAATTTAGCGACTCTTTTAGCCTCGTTTGTTGCTTCCGCAAGAAAGAAACGCCATGAAAGTTAAGATTTGCAGAAGGGATTTTGTCAGTTAGATTCAGACAGATCGTCGCGTCAGAATTTCGAGATTTTGTCCTCGAGAGCACCGGAAGTGTTCGGTAGTGCAAGTAACGTGAGCAAAGTTTCCATGTAGCAACGTCAGGCGACGGCGGCCTATTGTAATCGCCCATTGATTCCGCGATACGAAACTTCGAAGCTCTGCAACAATTCGTAAGTCCCGTAGCCGGAAAGTTGAAAAGTCGAATGGTTCCGCCGCGCATTCGATTGCCGCTCCGGAATTGGGTTTACATAACTCCCTAGATTTCCGGCATAACGTCTAACCGTTGCAACTTTGCCGGATCTTGATTCTTAAATAGAGTCGTTGTATACTCCCGCCAATATTTCGGCGTCGCCATGTCGGCTATGTTGATTTTTTTTCATCGAAAAATCAAAGTTTTCCGGCCCGGATAAATATTAAAACTTCATTGTATTGTATTAAGCTGTTATGTCAAAAAATGCGCTTTGTTAAATGTTTGGGCGACTGCTTTATTAAACAGATTAAAACTTGCAATCTCAGACGAGGAATTTCAAAGATCAATTTTAGCATCCAAGATTTTTTTCACAAAAAAAAAAAAAAAAAAAAAAAAAAAAAAATCCAAAAAGCTTGTATTTAAGACATTTTATCAAATATTTTTACTTATAATCTTCTTTACACATTTCCAATAATGTACTATAAAAATGTTATATTTTTATTAGACGTTATCTTTAATTGTATTTCAAACAGTGTGCTTCTCTAAAAAATCTAGAAAAAGTTATGAGCAATGAAACACTAAAATACAAAATATAAGGAGCGAAAACAAAAGAAAGAATTTTCGATCGAAAAGAGAATTTCTCTAATAAAAGAGAATTCAATTTTATACTTGTAACATGCTCCGACCGCCCTAAAGTTGCCTATCACTCCTTCATATTACATAAATATTCCGTTACCGTCGCTATTCAAATTTCATCGACGCACTTTTTCCTCACCAATCCTCGCTTCTGGATAGCAAAGAAGAAGGGAATCACACTAAATCGATAATCGTTCCAATAATGATTGACAACGCGACTACGGCCGCGTGACACACGCATCGGGTTCGATTTAAATGACAAAGAAGATTAATCGTTTGGCTCGTGTTTTCATCACACCCTCTCTTCCTCAGCGATAAACCTCGAAACCGTCACGTATGTACGCGTTTGCTCGATTACCGTTGCAGACCGATACCTTTTTTTCATTTTCATCGGCTCGCTGCCTCGTCCTTCGATTTTTAACGATTTTTGCTCTCTTCGCGATGCTTTCGTGTTGTTTTTTCGAATTTTCTTTCGCCATTCGACAGACGCGTCTCCATTCTTGTTTTTTCTCGCCTTCTCGCATTTTTTTATTGCCTCGCTTTTGACGAACCCTCGCAAACATCCCGTCGTCGTGGATACCGTCGTGGCCAATCGATCGCGGCTTCGAGTGACAAACGTGTCCGGCCCTATCGATGTCGGTCTGCTGCTTTTTTGCGATCGATCACCCCTTGTCATCTATCGTAAAGTTTGACGAGAAACAACGTTTACATGATGATCATAAACAGAGACGCGAACGGACTTTACTTTTTCATAATACTTACTATAATCTTGAGAAATCGATGCTTTATTTAATTTACTATCTATCTATAATACAATAAAAAAAATTGTAATTTCTGTTAGAAATCTATTGATTGCATATTTTTGTAAAAATTAACAATACTTTTATAGATAATCTTTTTCTGTTGTTTACGAATCATGTTGTAAATTAAGTTATATAAATCATATACAACATATATATATATTAGTAATATGGGTAATAGAAAGTTCTTTGTCTGGATAAATTCACAATAAATTTCCTATAATAAATTTCCTATAATGAATTTCCTACAGCGGAAATGTGCAGCGGATGCGAACTCGCATATTACTATGTTGCAAATTCTGTTGTTGTTATCGACCAACCTGCAACATTGTAGCAATCTGTTAAATCCCGCAAGCGCGCGTGCACCAGACTGTTCTCAACTCCACCCCTTCCGTGTATAAGAATTCTATTCTGTTAATCGTCGCTCTTAATCCCTAATATATATGTCCCTTTTTTATTCTTAATTTCCATATCGCCAATTTAAAAATATGTAAAATTATTGACAATATCAGCATATAATAAAATGATTAATATCTTTGCTGTGTATCATAATGATAATCAACTCAACTTTAGAATTTTAACACGGAATGTATACCTCGAAAATTTAATCGCTTTATGAGAAACAATATCTCGACAAAATGTAGATTTGGAATTTGAAAGAGCAGAATTGTAAACGGAACGCATCGCCGTATCACACTCTGCTTCAAGATTCGTAGCAGTCTTTGTGGACGGAAATCTCGAAACATTATCACAGTCGTACGTACAAGAGCGAATTTCTCAAGCACGGTGATCGACTCAAGTTGCTTCCGCTCGGCAAGTAGTTTTACCTCGACGGTTCTCTTCGTAAGACAGAAAGAGAGAGGGGGGGGGCGAAGTTACTTCCTGGTGCACGGCGGTTCTTCCGACCAGCGAGTTTCTTCCGCACGAAAAGTTCATTCGAATCGAGTCGGGCGTTATTCAGACGGATAGAGTTTCGTCGAACCGCGAATATTTGCCGGTGTGCGGAATATATTTAGGTCCTCTCCTCCGGATTTCATTGCCGCTTTAACTCACAGCCCGAATCGGGCTTTTATCTTTTTTTTTTTTTTTTTTTTTCATTTACGAATATTGGCGCGTGCGTTTACTTTACAGCGAATTAACGCCGCCATTATTCGCGATATTGGCACATAAAGTAAATCGCGAGCGGTTTTACGCAAGCATGAACTTCATCACACAAAAATACACGACGAACAGAATGGAGCGTTTTCGTATAAAATATTGTTAAAACAGCGTAAGAAATGTGTAACAAAAAAAAAAAGAAAAAAAAAAAAAAATAAATAGAAAGAAAACTGCATTACGCCTTTTTTCTTAATTCCTTCCTATATAAGATATTAAATAGTTCTATAAAACCCTTCTTTTATTTCACAGCACAAACATAATTCCAATAATTTTGTACATCTTTCTTTTTAATTGTAAATATTGTTTTATATTATAAATTAATTATCACACGAATGGCATGTGGAGTCATAAAGTTGGTAGGAAATTCGCGTTTAAACTGACGTCGCCGCAATTTGGGCTGCAAAGTTGAGTCTCTAAAATATATAGCCGGTTTCTCGACCAGCGTTCTACGGTCATTCTGAGGCGCTCCGAGAGTCTCTACAGAGTGGCGCGGAGGGACCTGAAATTCCTAGTGGGACCACGAACCTCGAGGAGGAAGTGCTGTGGCGTACCACCGGTTCGATCCTGGGATACAGTTCGGCCTCAACGAGCTACTCGTGTTGTAACCAAAACAGTTTGACATTGACCATCGCGAGCGATTGTTCAACTAATGTAACTGTCGAAAGTATGTATTTCGTTGCAACGTTTAAAGAGAAAGTGTTCTTCGCATTAATATACATTTGCACATGTTATTAAATCGCGAAATATCTAACAATACAAATTCATTTTGCATTTTTATCGCAGAACGCAAAAGCACAAATATTGTAATTAATATACATTATTATATATCATCCGTACATCACAACAGATATTTAAAATTGGACATTTTATGTTAAAGATATCTTAAGAATGTAAAATAAAACTCTCGTATATTAAGAAAAGACGTGGGTTTTAAGTAATAACGTTTATGTTAACAAAAGCGAAATGAAAGAATATTTCTTTGCTCTAATAAATTAATCGTCTTGGAAATTGCGGTTTATTATGCGACTGAAACGCAAGATGCTCGCATTGCAGCTCATTCCAGATAGAATGAACCGCGATATTACATTACAGGACAAAGTCAGAACGTTAGAATTCCAACGTGTTGCGGTTGAAGATTAGAGTCTTATTGTCAATAAATACGAGTATGATTGCAAGTCTTGTAAATGTCAAAAAAATTCTAGCAAAGCTTTTAATCCGTTTACTTCGATTTTAAATTCAAAGGAACTCGATTGCTATAAATAAGCCAAGCAATATTGCAGCGACACATTTATCAAATATAAGAAATAGCTCTATTGAACAAGTTATACCTCGATTTATTCTACGATTATCACTGCTTGCAACAGGCTTATTTTCCAAGATCTTGGCAAAGAGACACGGCTCGTTGCGAGTGCATTTTTTTGCATCGACTTGCAAATTGCATTAAGGCATCGATGCGCTCACGAAGAGAGTGATCCGCCGTGCTACTTTCCATCCTGTGCATCTCTTAAACGGCGACGGGTTACATTGGCCGCGAACGAATCGATTTTCCGCTTCCGCTCGCTATCAGTGTTACCCAGGCCGAGAGCTGAGTGCATCCATGGACGATATTAACCTTAGCCGCGTTCTATCGGAAAGTATCGACGCCCGCCAGCCGTTCCTACCGTAATAGGGACTGATACCGTTATAATTACACCGGCAACTCCACGCATCGAAAAACACCAGAAATCGTCTTCATCATTTCTTCGCGACGATACCTTCGGGATGCATTATTTGTATTAAATATTCATTTGAACAATAAACGTCTCTTATTCCTTTTGTTTTTTTTTTTTTTTTTTTTAATTTTAGAACAATGTTTTATTTTTATATATATTTATTATTTTCTAAAATACACTCATCAATTTTTCGTAAATATATAGTTCAGTTTTCCATTTATATGTTATTCTAAAAAATAAATGTTTTTTTAATGTTATTATGTTATTATTATTTTTTAAAAATAATAAAGATTTATTTCACAAAAATATATCAGCTCTACATCTGTCACGCAAGTTTCGATATATAAAATAATTCCACGATAT
Source organism: Anoplolepis gracilipes (assembly GCF_047496725.1). Classification (NCBI taxonomy): domain Eukaryota; kingdom Metazoa; phylum Arthropoda; class Insecta; order Hymenoptera; family Formicidae; genus Anoplolepis; species Anoplolepis gracilipes. The sequence continues at coordinate 1,308,915 of NC_132978.1, read as the reverse complement.
TTAATAAAGATATTCGAGATTTTCTTTATTAAAAATAGCGTCATTTAATCACATTCTGCTTTAGAACTTAATTATTCTCTGTTAATTAACGTTTTTTTTATTTTCTCGAGCTCGACGCGCACTCATTATCGGCCTTATCGTTGGCGAGATCGACATTATTATTACCGCTTAACAAATGAGGTGATTCTCGAGGAACACAACAGCAGCTTTAATTTCCATTCAGGTCGTTTGTTCCACTCTCGAGCTTCCATAACCATGTTCCATCTGAGCCTAACTCAGAATACATGAATTAATAATTATCAACGCTCTAAGTTTTAAATGAGTGTTTAAATAGTTTTGCAGAGATCGCTATAATATCCAATGATAAAACCGACCGATATAAAATATATTTGGAAAAAATATTAAAATAATAATAATAATATTAGGAAAGTATAAAAATAATAGAAAGTTTATCAGGCACATTATACATTGTATATGTGGAATTAATAGCATATCCTCTCCAAACGCATAATCCTCGCGAGAAATTTATAAATAAAATATTACTTTCCTTCTCCAGCATCACAATTTCAGTCTACTCTTATCAATAATTATAAAATATATTTTGCAGCAATCTAAATATCATTCTGTAAATTTAAATTCTAGTTTTATTTTATTATTGTCATTAATAAAAAGAGAGAAAAAATATTTCTAACTTTATTTCAATAATACAATAGTTTTTGATATATTAAATAACTCTTTTTGGCCGTAAATCAAAGAAAATGTGTTTCATAACAAATTAAGATATAAAATTCACTCAACAACTCATTTTGTTTTGCACAATTTTTCTTATTATTTTTCATTAAATTTTCAAATATTTATGGTTCTACGTAAATTACAAAAATGTATACCTTTTAACAAGTACAAAAACATCAATTAAAATGAAATAGTCATGAGAAAATATGTGTGCACATGTGCACGTTTAAAATAAACAGAACCACCAGAAAAATCGACCAATGCCTAACTTGATAAATACGTAGTGATATTTTTCGATTTTTCTCCGATAAAATAAATTAATAAACAAATTATTTAATACTGTTAATATTAAAAAATGCAAGAATATGCTCAATAAGAGAACTGTTTTAGAATAATCAGGACTATCGAAAACATCTCACGTAGATACTCGTACACGTGAATTTGTCTGTGTTTATTTTATTTTAATCAATGTTTTTTTCTGCTTTTAAAAATAAAACTATTTCTATAATTAACGTAAAACTATATAAATCTCTTAAAATCTAATAAAAAAAATATTTTTTAAAAATCTCACATGACAAAATAAAACGCTACGTGGGTTGGCATCTCAATTTGCTGAGAGGTATTTTTTGGGATTTAAAGACTATTTATAGAATATTTGTTTAAACTATCAAATTATTAAAATAATTAATAAAATAAAGCTAAAACTTTTAATTATTTAAATCTCCACGAAATAATGCACTAGCTTCGCACTATATATTTTATAAATTGCAGAACGTCAAATGTATATTTTACGGTATTATTCTAAATTTGTTGTTTGTTTCTAAAATCTATTTTTTATAAATATGTTTTTCTCTTCAAAACATACACTTTAGTTATCATATAAATTCACAGTTATACAGATATGAATACAAACGACATATACATTATATTACGATCATATGACGTGATGTCACATTAAAATCGTAATTTTACTATAGTAAGAATGCTAGCTGCAAATTATGTATATATAGCACATTATTTATTTAATTATGTGTGTATATATATATATATATATATATATATATATATATATATATATATATATATATATATATTACAACTTTATATGAAATGTAAAATTGAAGTCATTATAATAAATTTTACTTATAAATTTATTCTTCTTTTGTACTTCTGTTTCTTTCGTAAATTGAACTCATTGCTTTTTATACATATGTATATCAATTTACTTTTTTAGAAATTGTACTTTATTGTAAGGTACAATTTTTAAAAAGGTAATATTTCTATGCACAGACGCATTTCTTTATGCATAGACGTATAATTTTTTTTCTATGCATATTTCTAAATTTAAATATATTAACTTTTCATATTTCATGTTATTAAGTAAACTAATTGATATTTGATTATATTGAACAATCTGATTTACTATATATGTATTTAATTTTGGAATTTTTTTTGATTCGTGATATTAATTTGAAATAGTGTAACTTGTCCGAATCGAGTACGGTGAAATTTATTCCATCTAAACAGACCTTTGCAGCTGCGCCATTTGCACCACATTATTTATCTTGAGGTCATATTGCAATATTCCCAGACCAATATAATTACGCGTTAGGCCTATTGTTCATGAAATGGACGAGAGAACACGAGCCTGAGGTGTACAAACATTAATTATATTAAAGTGACCAACGTTAAGTTGACATTTTGTTTTTGCAAAGTTTATGTCAGAATTTCCATTGACCGAGTTAACCATGCTTGCGACCTGTATAAATTTGTATGCGATGGATTTTATCCATCACACGTGGAAATCAGACGACTGAAACGAGTTTACACGCGACGAGCGCACCCCATTGATACGCGCAGTATAAGCCGGTATATTATTCTCGCGAAACTGATGCTGGGATATATCATTGGTCCATGCACAAGGCTTTACCTGTGTTATGTAAATTCGCCAATGCGAGCGCGCGCTGACTGGATAACCGGAGTGAGTTTACACGCGTTGTATTACGAGTTAGTATGTAAAGTTAAGGCACGAGATGCATTACGAGGTTAATCCGCGGCTATACGCCAAGCCGAAGCTCACTGGGGAGTTTCGCTGTCCAATCGCTTTCAAGGTACCGCCACTCCGATTTTGGAGTTTTGGAGAACGGGTCTAGAAACCTCCCCGGGGCGATGCATAGGGATTGCCATTTCAGCGCTTCCGCCACTAAAGCGATTGCACATCTTCGAGGCAAACTTTTCGTGCGGTCATGTTCAATCCGGTCAATCCGCCCGTTTCTAATATGCGCCCGGAATAGAGCCCATTAAAGCAGCACGAAGTAGATAATGCGAACTGAGTTGCATAATGACAGCGCACTCAACCCTTTTGATATTGGAGGGACATGTACATACGTTTCATGATATACAGATACCTATATTTTGTGTTATTAAACTTGGGCATCAAAATTTAATATTTTCTTGATATATTTCCTATATTTTTTTCCCATAAATCAATTGTGTAAAACAAGTCTTTTAAATTTCTTCTCAAGATAATGATATTTATTAAAAAAAAAAAAAAAAAAAAAAAATAAAAATTAAGTATTATATCAAAATAATTTAATGTGTATTTGCTACAAAAAGAACATTCGTTTGACGAGATGATCCGACATCTTTGATATTCTGAAAGATATCTTTCACTCTCTACATCTTATTCAAGAAATAACGAGACTTGACGTAAGACGACACGAATATCGATATAATCATGCATGTTATTCGCGCCTGAACTTATTTGCTTTTTGCCGACGGCTAAGATACGAGTTCTTCATATTCGAGAATTCTCATCTATATTCAGTGATAAAACGACAAACGCGAAAAGGTGAAGTAATCTTTAAATTGCCTAAGAATGAATAAAGTCGTCTGAGATGTCACGAGCATCTTCAAAGCAGACGCAATTTATATCCCATTAGGTCCATATTCGACAGAGTTTTCTTTCTTTCTTACTTCACACCTCCCCTCCCCTCACATATCATCGATTTTTCCTTATTCATGTATTATCCTTTTCTTCATTCAGTGCATTCGTACAAAATGTATTATATTATCGAAAAATTTTTTAATGATATTTTCTAACGAATTAGAAATGTAAGTTTTCAAAGTGTGAGAATTTAATAAAATATTTATCATTAGAAACTAAGATTTTAGAAAATTGAGATAATTCATTTACGTACATACTATAAATAGGAAAAAAGAACTTGTTGTAAAAAAATTGTTTCAATTCTATACAAGCATTTAAAATCAATTTATAAATAAAGCTATTTGAAAATAAATACAACAAGTACAACAATTATTTTTTCAGGAAGAAAATTATAACGATTATAAATAAGTAGATACTTTAGACGCAAATATTTGCCACCGGCCTGGTCGTTTTAATTTTAGATTTCCAACTACGAGCTCGTATTATAATGTAATTATACTCGAGATCATCTTATACCATACAGTCTTCCTCTTGTTATTACATTTTCAAAAATAATCCGGGGATAAATCTTCGGTAATGATAAAGGAAATTAATAAATAGCAGCAATTAAAGCAAAATATGTATTCACTATAAAGATGTCGAGTAACGAAGGAGAAATTTTGCGCCGAAAGAAGACTGGAATGGAAAATAAGATCGCATTCATTTCAAGGATATCTGAAATGTCCATTTCTGTCGTCTAAAGACAAATCTTATAATAGTCCATAAATTCTCGACCAGCTCTATATTTTCTTATTGCAACAATCTCGAGTGTGAAATTGTTTTCTTCCTAAGCTATCTTAACTCGAGAATTTGCATCGCTATTTCTGAATATTATTAAATATCTATTAAACAACAAGTTTCAGAAACATTGTTAGCATTATTTTGATATTTCTAGAAAGAAGATATTTCACGTGTAATCGCCGAGAGAGAGGCGTGAGAAGACATCGATTGTGTTTGACAAACATTACTCATACTGGCAAGAATGGTTACGAAAATTAATGTACAAAATATTAAGAAAATAATTTTTGCTGTCGTGCGATATTATCAGAAAAGATCTCGCTGAGGTAGAGACATACACAAAAGAATCGGAAGACTATTCGACTTTAAGTAGAAAGGCAGATAAAAAAAAAGAGAGAGACGAAAAAAACGCGACATAAAGAAATGGCATTCCAAAAGGGTCGCAAAATGGAATATTGATCGTACGTGCTTTGAGGAGTGTGTTTCGTATCGCGAGCGTGTAACGTTCGCCTGCTCCGTGCATTTCCGGAACCCACCATAGCATCCGTTCTCTCTGTCCGTTTCCTCAACGATCACTGAATATGGATGAAGCAGTACTTGTCGGCCGATCGGTATACGAGCTTAAAGTATCTGGCGAAATACTGGGATATTTTGCTTTCCCTTCTCCCAATTATGATTGTATCTATTACATGTGCTATTATTTTCTTTGCGAAAAACAATGTTACATTATATAATATAATATTTTACGTATTTCGCAACTGCTTATTACATATTTTAACGCGTTAAAATTGATTGTGTAGTATAATGCGTACGTACCTATACATATTATTGTAACGAGAAAGAGAGAGTGTGTTATTCGACTTTGAGGTGATCGCGCACGCACGACGAGTCGACGACGCACACGGCGGAGCGGGGGGTATGCGGCTACGTGTTATTACTACATCTGCCGAGATCACAATGAATACATTCCGATTTCGGCAGGCATAGTAATGGTGCGTACCCCCACTCTGGCGTGTGCGTCGTCGACTCGCGCCGGGTCACCTCAAAGTCGAACGCGTTACAATATAACACACTCTCTCTTCACATTCTTTCGTTACGATAATACGTACGCATTATACTATTGCTTATAACATATTTTAACGCGTTAAAATTGATCGTGTAATATAACGCGTACGTACACATATTATTGTAACGAGAAAGAGAGAGTGTGTTATTGTGACGCGTTCGACTTTGAGGTGATCGCGCACGAGTCGACGACGTACATGGCAGAGTGGGGATACGCGCTATTACTATGTCTGCCGAAATCGGAATATATTCATTGTGATCTCGGCAGGTGTAGTGACAACACGTAGCCGCATTCCCCCCGCTCTGCCATGTGCGTCGTCGACTCGTGCGCGATCACCTCAAAGTCGAACGCGTCACAATAACACACTCTCTCTTTCTCGTTACAATAATATGTGTAGGTACGTACGCATTATACTACACAATCAATTTTAACGCGTTAAAATATGTAATAAGCAATTCCGAAATACGTAAAATATATTGTCTATTTTACTATTCAGCAATATATTTTATTGACTCAAATATTTTGCTTAATTTAAATAAATACTTATTTCAACGTATTGAACTAAATATTTTTTTAGATTAAATAAATTTTTTTTTCAGTGTACATTGAGATATTTAAATATTTTATCAAAATTGATAATTTTTTCCAACGTTATTACATTAATGTTAATTATATAGTATTACATTAAATTAGTAATACATATTTTTTTACAGAAAGTCTTGAAGCAAGATATTAATCATTAATGCTATAAATTATTGAAAATAATATAATAGTTTTTTCAAGTTGCCATGTTTGGAACGCTTTTAATATTTTATTTTAAAGTAACTCTTTTTATTTAGCAGGTGCAAATATTTTTATATTTGTTTACATTTTAGATATTTTTAACATGCTGTATTAAAAATTGCAATTAAAAATATATGTAAAACTAAATAACTTGACGTATCTCAAATCATAATACATTTATCAATATTATCGATATTTGTTTATGTACTTTCTTGTATTTTGTATTTTAACATTAAATATTGCCGTTTAAAATTTACACAAAAATTACGCAGAATTATATAGAAACGAAAAAAATTGTTTAGTAGAATATCATACTTCTCATTTGTTTGATATAAAGGTTACAGAAAAATCTTTTATCTTTACAATCAAATTATATCAAATAGCAGATAATATCGACACCCTCGTGTTATGTTTGACATTGAATAAAACAAAGCATTGATACTTTATTAAATTTGATCATTTTTATTTTAAATTGACACTCACCATAGTCACAACTGCAACCCGAAAGCCGAAATGATATACGCACCCCACTCTCGTCGATCGTATTTGACGTTCACGTCCATAGCGTCGCTTTCATTTCGGGGCGATGTCCGACAAGACCAGAAAATTTATAACGAATGTTCTATTCGTCCCCGTTTTTGTGCATTTTGACATTCCACGACGCGATATTCATTTCGAGGCGGTGTTTCACACGATTGAATATTTGTCCGCGCGCGATCATTTATTATTCGGAATATCTCGCGTCGAAATAATTGCTTAACGACGATACGAAATTCATCGCGACGGCATCGATTTCGCGCATACTTTTCGCATTTCAATTTTCGATCCGACGAGCTCGAAAAGTTCTAACCGCGTAAACCTATTCCTACTGTTTAAATTCACTCGCGACTACTTTCGGTACACACACGCACACACATATACGTTTTCGCGACGAAATCGGAAATTAAAGCAACTCACGCGACGCCGTTGGCGATGACCATTATGACGTAGTACTGTCGTCCCGCGCAAAGGCGCCATATTTTCACCTTTTTGCGATGCAACGAGTTCGTAAAGTTAGTCCTCGACTCGACAGTTTCGTCTGTGTTAAGCCAATTTCCACTGTCGAAATTCACTCGCTCGTGTTCTCACGGCGTCGGGCCGCACATTTGCGACGAGAAATTCATACGAGAAAATTAGATATTGAAATACACGTCGGGGTGATGGACAAGTACGACGTACGTGTAGATCGTTGTCCGACGATAATGGCGACGCCATATTTCGTACACTACGCGACGCGAGATTAGACACTTTTCCACATAATCGTGTTAGCTGTCAAACGTCCACTCCCGAACGCGACACTCTCGGGACTGAAGGACGTACGACTAACTCGACCGACTCTGAATGAACACATGACCTTCGCGTGACGAAAAGTATAGATTGTGACGTTACGTAGGATGTATACTTCATTCGTCGTATTAAAAGTATTTTATGTATTATAATTGGATTGTTCCATTAAAACAAATCTGAAAGTTCCTTTATTCTGATTGGTTAATCAAACTCTTCGAAGCATTTGTAACAGCTCGAGTAGTACATATGCCTAGAGACCCTTAAAGATAAGGGTTTTAAGGGTCTCTACATATGCCTAAAAATTGACCAATCACGAATAATATAACTAATATAAAGATCGCAATACTGCACTCTTTATATTAACACATAATTGGTCAATTCATCTGTGAATACGTATCTACAGTTATGCAAAAATTCATCTAGTGGCCGTATTAGACTATGCATTGAAAATAGAATTTATGTAAGATATAACTAGAGTCATATCTAGTTTCTAGATGTGACCAATCAAGACAAAATATCTTTGCAATTAGAGATAGAATTTTCATCTCTTCTTATACAAACGTATAACAAAAGTTATATGTCGTTTATCAGTTTGTAAAAAAAGAGTTAATTAAGCAAAATTAACATTAAATATTTTATCATTTTATACTAAAAGAAATATAGATAGTTTATATGTGTACAAAAATTCTTGCATATGTGAAAGATTTTTAACTTTTACCGTAAATTTTGAGGAAAAAAATGGAGAATTTTTATTCCAGCTTTCTCGATTAAATTATGTCGGATTTATTGTGACACACACACACATACAGAGAATCCCGAAGGACTAAACAAGCTCTGTCTCCTTTCTCGATTTAGACGCTGAGAGACAGAGAGAAACGCCGAGCTAAGCGTGCATTTAAGCTCGTTGTTGAATATATGCGGGTCCCTACACGAAACGCGGTTTTCTGCCCGATTAAACCGAATGTATTGTTGCAAAGTCGCTCCGCGTTACCGAGTTGCCGCCCCGTTGTTTCCCGGAAGTACTGCTTAGATCCTCTACTAACGTTCTAACGTAGACGCTTTCGGCTGCACTGTAAACGGTCCTATTTAATGATGACTAGAATATCCGAGTTGATAATGGTTTCCCAAAAAATTGACTGAATAATGTCAGAGAAAATGTAGAATTTTTCTAGACTGTCTTTAATCCTTCCGAATATAATCAATAGTAAAAATATATATTAAAATTTTATAATAAAATTTACGAATCTGAATATCGAATAATAAATATATAATAAATGGAAACAATTCAATTGCACTTAACTTGATTTGCGAACAATATTTCGAAAAAAGCCATTTATTCGAGGTATTAATTAATTCACTTCAATATATTCAATATATAACAATTTATATCGTATAACACTAATTTAATATAAAAGTGACAATTAGAATATTAACCATACATCTTTTGAACATATATTCCTTGCGTAGATTGCAGTGTACATTTGATTACTATTTTCAATTGAAGCAGGTTTAGCCTCTCCAAGGCCGGTATTCATAGTCCGTATCTTGTATATAAAATCATCTTAAGACATGTTTTTAGTCGACTTAAAACTACATTCAGCCAATCAGAAAAATGGCTAAATAGAATTCTTAAGATAAACTTGAATATAAGAATGGACTATGAATACCGACCCAAGACGTCATTGCATCGTCTCTGTCAATAAAAGATTTGAATGCATAGTAAAATAGTGATTAATTAATCCGGATTGAATTAAAATCCATTTCGAAAAATATGTTCATCTAGAACTATTTTAAGTTTATATTCATGTCATATCGGTTATTTGGAACAAAGTTTTTCTTTTGTGCATTTTCCCTTAATTTTACATATCCGAGTAATTCATACATATCAGTTAAGTTAGCGAATAAATATCGATAGTGTCGAATAACGTCTCGGAAGTATCGAATGAGATATCGTCAAATGATTGTCACTATACGTCAATCAGAATATGTGAATTACACTTTTGATGAATTGCCAATATGAAAGTAAAATCTTATTAATATATTATAATAATCTTATTACACCATGACATTAACAGCAAATGTCTCATCTTGTCCCATTTTGTCAGTTCGTGTCAGTTATTTGACGGGACGACATCACTCCGTGCATTCTCCGTTAATTTTACGTATCCAAGCGATTCATACGTGCGAGTATCGATAGTGTCGAATGAAATATTGTTATTATGTGATTATTGATATATATGATCGATGTGAATCGCACTTGCTCGATCGTAACCTGCCCTTCGTCAACGGAACGCTCCGTGTTTGCTGCGACGATTTCGCGCGCGAAGAATAATTTTTCGATAAGTATATATATATACATATATATAAATATAATATCGGGCGATCATCATTATGAAAGTCGTATCGTTAACGTACTCCTTGTATAGATCGCTGCATTTTCCTGCATCAATTTCATGCATCAGAGAAATGTGTGACTGGATGTGCGAGTTATCAACAATATTAAATAACGTCTCGAAAATATCAAATAAGATATCGAGCGTTTGTCACATGGATAATTTACCAATATGCAAGTGATGGCAACAGTACTATAGAAAATCGTATTGTTCCGTATATTGTATACAGATCGCGATTTTTTACTACTACGCCCCCTCTCGTGACATCATCTTAGTTTTGGATTCGCGTCGCGTTAATTAATTAGCAGGCTAAGAAATTGCTCCGTGTTTTATGTGAATTTTACACGTCGAAGTAATCCTTACATGCAAATGAGTATCGGTAGTACCGAATAATATTTCAGGAGTATCGGGCGAAATATCGAGCAATCATCTTTATGCGGTAATTAGTGTCATACGATTGATGTAATCGCTCGATTTCACGAATCTCATTTCGTCTCGGAACAAGATCGTGCCATTTGCTATGGCAATATTATGAAGTAATTCACGTATGAATCAGTAATGTGGAATAATGTCGCGGGAGTGTCGAATAAAGTCACGGAAGTGCCGAATGATATATCGAGCGATCGTCTTTAATTCGCATTTATGATTGATACGAATCGCACTTTTTCGATTATAATACTTGTCTTCTCATCCGCCGACCATAAATCACCATCATGTAGTAAGTAATTTTATTAATTTACGACAAAAATTTCTAACAAAAAGCAGTGATATTATTATTTAAGATATGAATTATTTTTTTTTTTGTAAGTAGTATTTTATTTAATTATTTATAAGTAGTTAATAATTTTTTAACATATTTTTTTTCAGTTTTGGATGCTGTTGCTTTATTCTTTATACAATGCTTGGGACGATTACTTGGGATGTTACAATATTGTTCTACAATGGTGAGTTTTATTTTTGCTTATTTTTTTATTTTTATATATTATATAAATTGTTTTTGATTTTTGTTAGGCTAACGATAATTGTTAACAATGTGCAATAAATTTATTGCCTACAGTATAATTTAGTCAAAGTTATTATATGCGCGTTTGTGGTAATTTATTTATAAGATCGATATTGACGCTTGATAAGAGGCAATATACGCGATAACCGCAAGAAACATGATTGAAATCGGCATATGAGGTGGTTACATCGTGTACTAATAAACTATTCTACGTATGGTTTACTCGCATTAGGGACAACGTTGTTGGCTTTGACGGTTGTCGAATGATACGCGTAGTATCAATTTGACACAATGGTTCTTAAACAATTTAAAATTTTCATCTCTTCAAATTCAGAAATTTTTAAATTACATAAATTAAAAATAATATATTATAATATTTTTATAATAAATTTATTATAATTAAAATATATAAATCAAAAATTTAATTTTAGAAGATTTATACAAAATACATAATACAAAATTTATATAATCTAATCATATCTATTTGGCATAAAAATTTGAAGAAAGAGAAGAAAGATTATTAATTTAATAAAATTAAAAATAAAATTATTCGATAGAAAAGCCTAAAATATGTTTTATTAATATAATACTGTCATCAAAATAAAATGCTATCGAATTTCTAGTTTTATTAATTATAGAGTTACAATAGAATATAATTAATCTCTCTTTTATTCATTAATCTCGTATTTATCGTAGAAAACAATACTTTTCACTTTTCAGGAGCGGTAAACTAAAGATAATACTTATACAATTTTTTTTCTCGTTTAATGACTTATAAAGATTAAAGAAAACGAAATCGCACCCTTATCAAGCGTCAATCCATCTCATCATACTTAACGATCCTGTTTCGTGCAAAATAAAAGAACGTAATTAGCCGATGATGATATCATTGTTGTCGTCAACTCGCGCTATTGCATAAAAAGAAGTCGCGATATGGAAGCACTGAGAGATAATCACGAAGACGTGAACGTGACAAAAAGAACAAGAGAAACAAAGTGCGATTGCGAGTCGGTGAGTTTTTGCTACTGAACGCGATCTCGGTCGAAGCTCGTATCATTGCTAGCGGACGATTCGAGATCTCGCGCAAAAGTGCCGTTCCGTGTTTTCCTGGACGCGTTTTAGCAACGAAATTCCGGGCGCCGGTAATTCGCTTTAGCTGCGTTAATTAGAGGTGCTAGCGTTGGCCGGGTGTTCCTGGTCGTTTTGGTCCCCGCGGTTAATAAAGACGTAATCGTTACGAGCAGCAAACGCGCGTCGGTCGCATAGAGACTCGTGATTGCGGCAACGCAAACTCAGGTCGCACATAGGTATCTCAAAATCGGCTCGGTAGGAAAATTGCGCGGACGAATGGTTTCGGCAATCTACCGTATTCTATCTTTCCATTCTTCCGAAACAATAGAGGTCAAAATTAAAATTTTTTTATGTAAAAATAAAGTAGAGAAGAATTATTATAAATACTGGTGTAGTTTTCAATTAATGTTGTCATTTAAATAATTAAAATTATTTTTTCTTATTTAAATAATGTTTATATAATTTGTCCATAATATAATTTGATGATTTGACTTCCGACATTTAAGGTGGAAAATTTAATATTTTGAATTTTTAATATGAATATTTTATATACTAATATATATAGGTATAAATATAAATGTATACTGCTTTTAAAATATTGCTCTTTGAGATTTATTTTATATTGAATATGCTGTGCACTCTTTTAAAGAAATAATGTGGATGAAGACAGTTGATTTTTGACATTTCCGGCATATCTTTATCGATATTAAAGTTATAACAACTTTTATGCACGCGAACGTAATGGAACACCGAAATAATGGCTTCATTACTGTGTGGCATCTTCTCAGAAATTTCGAGCTATAAATCTCGCTTAACGCAATGTACGGGCGATAATTTCACCTCAGGCCGAAATTTGAATCATGAGAGGAGCTCGAGAATCGATTGCCGTGCTCGCTTTTCTTCAGACACGCGATAGCTTTATTCAAAGCGTATGCCCCTCCTTTCTCTTCCGTATTTACCATTAATGAAAGATTCGAAAACTTAGAAACAAATCATCAACACACAAGTTATATCAAAATTAAATGAGAATATACAATTGAAACAAATTGAATTAACAATGAAAACAATAAAATGTTTGTATTAAACTGATATAAATGACGCATTTTGAATTTTTACACACTACTAGTTTCAATGTAAATAAATTTAAGATTCAAATTTGACATTATTGTAATTTGTGCTGAGTTTATTTAATTAAAATTAATTATATTTACTATAATTTCGTTTTTTATTTTTTAATTTTCGTGAATTATATGAAAATTGAAATTTGTAATTTTATATAATTTAATTTAAAAAATTCTATATATATGTATATTGCTTACAGAAAAGTCAACTTTAGATTTTCAAACGATTAATCAAATTAAATCTTTTGTCAACAAAACGAGATACTCTTTGATTTAGAAAAATGTAAAATACGATAAGAATGATAATTGGATTTTCGAAATTTACTTTTCAAATGGATATATTTCGTTCGTTTTTCGATTTACGTTTCTGTATATTCTGCTCTCTATCTTGATGATGAAAATTCTCTGTGGAATCTAAAACGATCATCTAGATAGTACATAGCAACATCATCTGTTATTATAATTTTGCAGTAGAAACGAGAGAAAATAAATGCGTCAAAATTATGAAATGCGTCGACATAAAAAATTATTTGCGGAAAAAGTTTTATAAAACTGCACTATGCATTATTTAAACACATTACATAAACTTTTCTGCGATTAAATATATTCGTTGAATATTTCAGAATGAGTTTTTTTTTTATCTTGCTATTATGCTAATTTAAAGGTAAGGGTATATACAGTTTGATACGCATGATAAAAAAGTTAAAATATGGCAGTATGTCCATTTCGATTTTAAGCAAAACGAAACGAATTGAATAACAAGCAGTAACAAAAAAGATTATGAGTAGTTGATGCAAATACTATTTGTATTACATTAATTGTCAATTTGAATAATAGTCACATACAATGGACAATATTTCAAGCAGACTTTGCATTAAGTAGATAAAGCCGACATGGTTCCGAATAAGCCGTTAAATTTGAATTAACCGTATCAATATTTTATAAATATTTTGATGAATTTATTTTATATTTTATATTGTTATATTTTCGTTTTATTCTGCGTGAAGTTAAAATACATGTTAAAGTTAAATTTATATATTTTAAATTTTAAATAAGCATATTTTTCTCTAATACTACATAAATTATAAATAATGCTGATAGATTATATTGTACCATTATTTTTATATGTATGCGTTTAATATTGATTTAAAATGATATACGCAGCTTTTGTAAAAATAATGATTCTGCTAATTATAAATTTTTTAAATTTCACAAAGATAGATCCAATCGTAGATTTTTAAACACAAAATTCTGAAATTTTATTCAATAATCTTGGCTGTAAAATCTGCATTTAAGAAGCGAAAAAGCTATTATTTGTGAGTTGCTTTGCTTTATCGCGTACCAATATCTAAAGGAGAAAGTTATGTCACTTACATAAACGACAATACAATGGAAAATGGAATAGTTCCCGATGTGATTCGGAAACTGTGCGATCTCGTTTGTTAATCGATTCTCATGGCTTTCTACTAGTATCGAATGTCTAGAGGTAGTTTCCATTTAGGGTATCTAAACTATCTTGTAATTGAAGGAAACAGGCGATAAATAATATTTATTGTCCATTTGGTTTATCTAGAGAAACCATCACAGTAATTGTATTCAGTATAATACTGATGATAAGTTTATGTGATAAATTAATCAATTAATTATTTTTATTGTAATTATCTTTATTATCACTGTCTTATACGAATTTCTAGCGAGAATTTTTATGCATAAAAATTATTAGAATATTTATTAAACAAATTCAATCGCCCGAAACGCCAAATATATATTAAGTAGCTAATTGTAAATGAGACGCTGATTATATTTGGACCTATCAACTTTAAATAAAATTTCATATTATTGCAAAATCACTTTTAATTTCTAGCGAGAATTTTATACATCAAAATTATTAAAATATTTATTAATCAAATTAGATTGCCCGAGATGTCAAACATATTATAAGTAATTAAGTGAGACGCTGATTATATATTGCTCTATCAACTTAAAATAAAATTTTGTATTATTGCAAAATCATTTTTAATTTCTAGCGAGAATTTTATGTGTAAAAATTATTAGAATATTTATTAAATAAATCAGATCGCTGGAGACAAACGTATAAATATAGAGATGAAAAACGAGATTGTATTTCGATAGTTTTATCAACTTTAATGAGATTACGTGTTATTTTGCAGTGAGCATCGAGGTGAGCACCTAGGCGTATTTCCATAGTTCTATCGAGTTTAAATAAAAAATCGTATTTCTATACGTCCAACATCTCGGGTGATCTAATTTGTTTAATAAATATTTTAATAATATAAATATTTAAATAATTTTTATACATAGAATTCTCTCACTGAAAATTAAAAGTGATTGCAAAATAAAAATATTTTTTGAAAAAAAATATCGTCGTAATAATTTCACATTCACAATAGATCATTGTTTAGTTACCTGTTAAACTGAAAGAACTCCGAAATGATATGTGTGGTATGCGTAAACATATATATACGTGACGTATATGAACGGATGTAATACGACTGTTAGACACTTTTATGTTCGATGCACCGTCGCCGAATTAACGTCGCCACTATTTTTACGGGGTCGTAGTCTATGCCTCGTAAAATTTATCTTCTGTCGCAAATAGCGTTCCTGCTATCCGCTCTCGTCTCGCGCCATCGCTATTGCCGGTCCTTCGTCTTTTAGGGTCTCAACGAAACCTTGCACGTCGCTGCCGTTACTGCTTGACACTTTTATCGGTCCTATCAAAGATCTCTCCAGCTCTTGTGTCTTTTTCTTTTTTGTTGCACTTTTCTTCGTCGCTCTCTACGTATGTTTGATTACGAAAAGCGTCCAAGAAATCTCGGTAAATTGCTCCGTGTTATTACATAAGATGTATATCGTTTTTATTTTTACAACTAAATATTTTTTTACTTTACTGGAAATTACTTCTTAGATTTTTTAAATTTAACATTAAGAATCTATAAAATTTTTGTCATTAAAAGTTTTCAAATATTTTTTACAACTTAAAGAGTAGGTAATGACATTAAAACAACTGTCTCCTCCGATTGCTTACAACGCGAACTTTTTTCGCGCGAATGACGATTTTGTTTATTCGTGGCCGAAAGAGCATGAAAGTTTGAAAAGCATGAGATTGTATTTCTTGTTCTCAAATGTCGTATGTGTCTCTGATTTTGACGAAAGTGTCGCTTCCGCGAAATTTCCACTTCGCTTAACGATGTTTTAACGGAATTTTAGCTAACGGAGTGATGTCCCTGCCGCGTAAAATCAACCAAAAGCGCCAGCGACTTCGCCGGTGATGCCGAGAGAAAACTTATGAAAGAAAACTGATTTTTGTAACAAAATTTTCATATAATTGGGTTGTACAAACTTATACTACAGGCTGTCGCTTGTTTTCGTGGTGTCGCATTGCTGCCCATGTTAACTTTCGATATTTCTTCGGAAAACAATGAAACCATTAAACTTAAATGATTTATATCAATTATTTGTGATAGTTGTTTGCGATACTAATTCTTGGGGCGACAATTAACATAAATTGCTTTAATCCAGCAAGTTCATCATAAATGAAATTTATAAAAGATAAATTTTTAAAAATGTTTATATTTTACTACGATATTTTTTTCTCTCTGAGATTTTGACATCGTATCTAATAGTTTAAAGGAATCTTGAACCAGACTATATGGCTATGTAGAAACAGTTAAAACAATACAAAAGCTTTTCGCAGAATTTATGGAAATTGGTTTTTGTAACGCGATTTGAATTGCAATGATAATTGCCGGGGCTTTCTTCCGAGTCTAAATGCAATTCGAATTTTAATTGTCTATTTGTCCAAACTTACGAGGGCGAATTAACAAATTACGTAAATGAGAAATTCCAAATATATAAATATTTTATAAAGTAAATTATAATAATAAAAACTATAATAAAAAGAGATATGTATTATGTATGAAAAGATAACAAATATTTTTTTCTAAGAATATTTATTATAATTTAAATGTTATGTACTATAATTTAGGTATCAAAATTAAAAATTCGAGACTTTTTATGTAAAAATCAATGCATTATTTCTTCAGTATTAGGAAACTGAAGATTTGTTTAGGATTGTTTTGTTTAAATCCTTATGCGCAAAACAATCCATTTACAACATTAGATAAATTTATTTCCATGTATATCAAGCAACTTGTAATTAATTTCACTAGAGCTACTGTTTCTGACATAACATCCGCATATTCTTTCCAAAGAAACGAAATAAAAAGTTACTGGCCAGTAAATTTAGTTAATGTTACGAAACGAGAACACGAGGCTTCAAGTATTCCTATTAAAATAATGCAAAATTAAAAATTCGCTAAAAAAATGTTTATCTTTAAAAATTGTATATATTTTTATAATCTTTCTACTATTTTTACTTTTTGTAAAAATTTCAAAAAATGGTCGATCGTTCGTATTTTTTTGGGTTTATCCAAAGTATCTATCTGCTGTTTTGCCAACTCTGATGATTACGTAGCAAGCAATCATCGCGAGAATGGAAACGTAATTACGAGAAAAATCGGTCCAGCTGGGTACAGCAAGTTCTCGGCGAACCGAAGTTTGCGTCGCAATTTATATTGCACGGGCAGAGAGAGAGAGAGAGAGAGAGAGAGAGAGAGAGAGAGAGAGACACACACACGGTGGAAAATGCGTAGAGAGAAAAAATCGCGAAAAAAAGGAGAGAAGAGACGGGCCAGGCTTCGGCACGAGTGATTTATTTGATTGGTGCACCAGCACTTTTCTCTTGGGTCCGGCGCATTTTCTCGCCCTGTTTCTCCTTCGGTATACGGCTCGTTGATCCATTCGCCGTATACCTTCGGCCCTTTTACACCCCATTAGACTTACCAGCATCCATGGCGGATAAACACGCGCTACGTTCGCTACTTCGCGAGTGCGAGCCAATCATAAATTTCACTCCCGGACAAGGACACTCGTGTCTCGCGGGAGCGTCCATTACCTCGTTACAGAAATTGAGGAAGAAAATACTGAAGGAGGTGTACATTACACAGTATTATAGTTGCGTAAGACTTTTCGTAGTGTTTGGTGTAACGTGGTCAAAATTAAATGGAATTTATATCTTTTCATTATATATACATATATATATTACATTTTTTATGTGTGCAGAGAAAGAGGGAAATATAGAAGAAAGAAAAAAGAAAGACTTCACTTTGATAGTTGATATTAGTGAAAAGTTATTTATAGAAATATCCATATTGTGCTAATACATTTTTTGATACTTTAATATATTGAAATAAATAGTACGTCATCCAACTGTCGGCTATTAATAGTGATAAAACTAATCTTTTTTTTGATAGAAATAATTATTTAAAAAATAAATTACAGTTAAAAAAAATTATTAAAGTATAATTTTAAGACTTGTAATCTTAAAACATTGATAACATTCAACGGTGTTATAGTATCAGATTTTTCTAATGAATAACACAAATTAAATTTTTTCAATTTTATTATCATGCCGCTTATTTTCACATACTTATTGAAGTATTTTCCATAAATTTGACGATTTATTCATCACTTATTTCAATTTATTGCAGCAAGAGAAAACGAATCGATGATTTATTAGATAGAAGCGTTAAATACGATAGCACGAGGCGCGTCTTGTGATACCGAACGGAAGCACGTATTTCCGATTAATATTCCGTTTGTCTGGCATGCATAACGAAATCCATGGCACGATGATATATCCGGTCCCGTAAAATCGTAATTAGCCGCGATTCCGCGAAACAGAATTGGCTACCGGCATTAGTCACAAGAGGCGTAAATTCGCAGTGAGAGATTAGGCAATCTGTGACATACAAGTGGCACGTATACAAAGGATAGGGTCATAATACAGCCATCGATCAAGCTCGGTTATAACATGAGTCCCACTCGTGGCGCCTCATTTCCTTCTGAGCTATGTAATATCGAATCGACTTGACTCGTCTCGAGAACGCGACTTACGCGATCTGATATATTAAAACAACCTATTAATGCGAGAATATAGAACTGTAGATATTTCTTGGACGTTCAGCACATTTATCACGTTTATTCTATCTTTCTCCGGGATTTATACTTTGTAAGTTAAAGGACGAAATTTTGTTTCTCAGTTTTATTAGCTGGACTTTTACCTTTATAAAAATATAATTAAATATCTATAAAATATATTTACTATTTTTCGAATTGACAATTGAAGTTTTTAAAATATTTCTTACTCTGAAAATATCGGCTTCAGAAATCTCAAACAGAGAATGTCTAAGGTTAGGGATATCTAGTAGATCTTGTAGCATATATAAACGCGTTCTAAAGTAGCGGGAACGTGAGGATAATTTGACCCTAACCATATCCGAGACTTAACTCAGCAAAGGGATGCGAATTAACATTCATAATCCATCAGAGTTGCATTCAGCGGGTTTCATTAGTCTAGATGCAGCAGCGATTGCTAGCGAAAGCCACGTCTGCAGCTTGTTGAGCTTTGCAAAATTCGCTAATATATATAAGTTCTTTATTTTTAGTTTAGTACTTTAAACCTATAATTAAATGTTTGCAATAATATGGGATAACATAAGGCTTTTATATTTTTCAAAAATTTTTTCCGCGATTTTAAACTGTCCAATAAAGTTGTACTTAAGCTGTGATTTCACTTGTCAACTCATCAATAATATACTTTAATTTTAATAAACTACCTGCAATATCGTACGAACAGTCATAAAGTTCTTGCACTCTTCGTAAAACTTATATAAATTTTAGATAGATATTTGTGATCACAAATTTAGTTTCAGCCATCAAAGTGCTCGTTTCAAGGAAAAGGGTCAAATATAATATTTATTGTTTAAATATTATGATAAGAAAAATATTTTTTCGACGAGTTAAAAAAAAAAAAAATATATATATATATATATATATATATATATAATGTATCATATTACTGAGATTTTATTTATTTAAAATTTTTAACATTTTATATGCAACGTATAGAAAAGTGTGTGTGATGGAGATTTAGATTTATGTAATAACAAAGAAATACTTTTTAAAATTTAGTAAAAAGTACAATGAAATTGAGATGCAAGTTAACAAAGAAATGGTGATAATAAAAATTATTCATATTGTGGTATTAATAATTAAAGTTAATAAATATAGAATTAAATCCACGTGCTATCAAGAATAATTATGTATGAAAAGAAATCTTGCTTCATAATTTCACTATGTCACTATAATATACTGTTATATTATTACAAGAGTCTCATCAAAGATTTAAATTCGTATTATCAACGGGTATTTCAACCGACGTCGAAGTTATTAATTTTACATGCGCGACTCACGGTGAGCAACGAATTAATTAAATATAACAAAGTTCATCTTAATTTTATATTCGAGCTTTTTGCTTTTGCTTTTTTTCTAATTTACCGATAAGGAACCTGACATAAATATCTCGCGTTTCTTTTAGCCTTTTTGGGAGTTACAATAATCGGCGAAGTCATCTTGGTTCGCTGAGCTGGAATTACTTCGAACTGGTTCTCGGCGATAACGAGCTGAATTAGCTAAGACTATATTATAATGGCACCGTAGACGGGGCCCGTATGAATATTTAACAGCCAACGCTTAGTTTGTTGGCGACCCGCGTATACTTTGAAACCGAGAACTTCGCAGTTACGACGTTTGTTACAACATATATAAATATAATCTGACTTATATTTAAATTGATAATACATGTTATCAATTGAAATTCAATTAAAAAATATTGAAATTAAATATGGAAATTTCTGCGATAAAATATTTATTAATGAATAATAAAGCAGTTGTATATTTATTTTCTAATCAAACTCCACAATTCTGTTAATTATAATATATATAATGCATAATTAACGTAATTATAAATATAAAAATGATACACTAATTCTATATAAATATCTATAATGTTCGCAAAAGTGGCGAAAACCACTTTCGGATAAAACTTACGGTGATTACGAGTGTGAAAACACGTAGTTAGATCGGGAATATGGGAACGTGTATCCAGGGATTTTTTACGACATCATCTTACCTTTTTTCTGTTCTGTAAATGTAGGGAATAGATGCCATCGGGGAGTTTACGGCTCGGGGATTTCGGTAAGCGAATAATCCAATTTAGTGCCGCGAAGTGTTCCCGCGTGCCCAAGTTCGATGGAATTGCCGTTTTGGTGCGTGCGAATGAGAAAAGGGAACGAGGCTAGACTTTGATTTATCGCAACTTGCGGATTTTCTATAAAGATTTCAATAATGGAAGCGTTGTTACGACATTTAATACGCATACAATAATGTACATTTTGCTTTTTTTAGATTATGTTTTGTCTGCTTTTATATTTCAATTACGATTATAAATTCATATAATCTTTAAGAGCCTGTAAATGTGCAATGGAATAATGAAAAACTTATACGGAATGTAACTTTTTTTTTTTTTTTAATATAAATTGTGTGTGCGGTAAATTTGGAATTAATTTTTTTTTTATGAAATTTTTATTAAAGAACATTACATTTAATATCAAATATTTTAATAATTTAACTAAATTATATTTTAAGAATGTTTAGAAATGTTGCGCGATATTGAGTATTTTATTTCTTCGAAATTTACTTTTTATTATTATTTTTAAAACATTTCTAAATATACAAAGTTGTGGCTTTAATTAACGTGTTTAGGAATATTTTTTTCTTTGATAAACAAAAGAATAGTAACTCGCTTCAGCTTCGTCTTGAAAGCAGCTGCCTTTCATTATTGAAAAAAGTTTAAATGCGTTGACAGTTTGAAAGCCGGAAATTAAACATCGAACGAGATTCTTTATGAAGTATATATCGAGAGTATTACGCAGTTTTATTGCGTTATATATAACGCGAAGCGTTTATCACATTTCTTTCTCATTCGTCATTTTAGCCAGTAGCTCAATATACGTTTCAGTTATCTGCGAATATATCTACTAAAAGAAGGAATATGAGAAAAATATAAAGATCTTTTACGGCTATTTTATATGAAATCTGTCAGAATGAAAAAAATATAAAATAGCTATTTTGTATTTTTCTATTTTCTTAATGAAAATTGAAGAACAAGAATTGACGATCTCATATCTCATGCTTATTCAGAGAAACATATTGAAAAATTTCGAGATATGTTAGAAAAATATACTCGTATTTTTTGTATCATAGCATATTCGTGCGCTTTGAGATGCGTCGCGTATACTTTCGCAAGAAAAGGAAAGCAAAGAACAGAACCGAAAAGAACTGAAGCTCGTGCGATTTTGGTTCGTTTGCGTATCAGTAAAATAGCGGAAACGAGCCTTGAGAGAGCCATGGGGAAGATATGAAAGATGTACGTGTGCAAATTTAGTGAAAAATATTTCGCCCACGCAATTGCTGCGTCTCTATTCCAGTTCTTGTCTTTCACGATTTTCTTTCCTTTTTTATTTTTCTCTATATCTCTCGTTCTGTTTAGTACATATCTACGTACTCACACATATGCACGAAAATTTACATCGAAGCGCTTAAAAAGACCACGCGTTCCGTTATGGACTGCGGTCGCTAGACATTGAATAAATATTTCATTTTGGTAAGGCAAAGAGAAAGGCAACGCAGCTGCTTTGCAATTCAATTCAATTTTTTGTCGATGATACTGAAATTTTTTTTTTATCAAACTCGCAATTAGACAACAATAAATATCTCGAAAAGAAAGCATAAAGAAAATATTGACAAAATTAAATCCAGTCTACAAACATTTTTGTTATCTTACATTTCTTATTTCCTGAAATATTGATTTCGCTTTGATGAAACATTCTTCGGGATAAAGACGACTGCCGCGTGCTTGCAGCTGTACAAGATTTTAATGGCCAGATTTTATGGAAATCGCTGTAAGCTTCTACCAGCTGTTTCCATTACGTCTCCGCGTTATGTTCTGTAAAATCCTCGCGCCGCGCAGTTCTTACAACGCGCGCGCGTTTGCTATAAAAGAATTTAATCGAAAAATAATTTGACGCGAGCAAGCGCTCCACCTGACATTCACAGTGTGCGTGTTAGATAAAAACCATATTAAACCAGTAATATAATTTAGTTTGCTGACAAGAAGCCTTATCTCTCTCTCTCTCTCTCTCTCTCTCTCTCTCTCTCTCTCTTTCTCTCTTTCTCTCTTCTCGTCAAAGATGTGAAAGATGTTAGCTTTCTCAAGCGTCTTATATTCAAAAAGTAAAAGCATGTAATATGTGCGTTAAAAGTCAATCACGATCGCACCGTTTGTATCCGATTCACTTTTAAAACTCGTTGCGATTCAATAAACATTTTTTTTTCGTAAAGAAATTTTGCTAACGCTAAAAGTTGTACTATGAATCTCCGATATCGTCAGAAGTTAGATGAGAGAAGAGAGAACCGCGCACGCGGCGCTCGACGGAAGAAGTACTAAAATCTGCGAGACGACGAGTCTCCATCTCTCGACTCTCGAATAATAAATATGCATGCCGTTGAGAAGCATTAGCGGGAAGTAACTCTTTCTTTTCGAGAAATGCAAAAACGTCGTGGCGCGTCTAACCGGGAAAGTATTGTTGCTTCAGCGTGCTTTTATACTCGCTTATAAGATGCCTCGTCCAGGCTCTTAAGATAAATTGACAAAGAAGATCTGCTTTTAGAGAAATATAAAGATAATGAGCGGTATATAACTCAAAGTTACTTATATGATGCCGAGTTCTTGATATTTGATTGATAATTTATTTTTTTGACAATAATGCTTATTACGATAGCATCAAAATATTTCTTGAAGCTATATGTATATAAAATTTTAATGTGCCGGCAACGTCTTAAAATTTTGTACGACAAGAAAATTAGAAGCGATGAAAAAAGCATTACATAATTTTATGAAAATATATCACGATGTTTACGCCAATACGAAAAACATATTCTCGAATTGTAGAGTACAGGGGAATATGAAAAGGATGAGTCAATGAAATGAAAAGAAGAAACAAATAAAATGTATTTTAATTAAAAACAGAAAAAATTTGTTCAAGCATAATATCGTCGAATTGTACTTTTATGATATATATATATAATGTTATTAATATCAAATGTGTATGAAAGATATTTTATGATTTCAAATATTGATTTAACACATTATTAGTTTGCATTTTAATGAATAATATGTATTTTAATAAAAAGTAGATATACAGAATATTATGAGATAATCAGTTTAATTCCTTTTTTAACATAATATAAAAATTATAAATAAAATTAATGGAGTACTTTATCACCATGCTGATGCAAACTGACAACCACATTGTTTATCGTTTATATCGTGTACAACAATAATTTGATTATCGTATTAATAATTTTTACAACATTAGAGAATTATTAATATTTTTATCTGACTTATTTTTTTATCACGTCATATAAAAGCTTAATAAAAAAAATAAATTATATGTGAATTATATAATGTGAAATAAATAACTTTGAAAAATTGATTTCTCGAATTAGTGTATTTTATTGAATATATATAATTTGCATACGTGAATAATTTATCACAAATATAATAAAATTATTCTTATTAATAATACAAATATAATATAACTAAATAAATATAATAAAATTATGTTTATTTATAATATACAGTATATAAATAGAAATACTTATGTATATGAACAATATTATACATATATAGAAATATAAAGAATGGTGCTAGATTAAATGATTTTATGATTAAAACGATATATACGCACACGTAAGTATTATACCTAGAGGGATTTCCGACTAGCTTATTTTAAATTTTTTGTAATTTTAGTTTGTTTTAATACTTGTATTTCTCAAAATTATGCAAATAATAGTTGTTGTTATTTTTATATAATATGAGAACATGTTCGGCAAGATTATTATTATTTATTATTTATATGTAACTTATTATCTTATTATGTTCGAATTTTATGATTTGTTTTACATCGTTCAATAGGGAAAAGAATTTTGTTTATATATACTAATAATAAGATAAACACTATGGGTTAGAAACAGCAGCTAAAAATAATAATTTTGTGTTTCAGTAACTGATACGATTATAAAATTATTTGTTTGAAATATATTGTATTCAACTGATTAAATAGATTACTTGATGTTTTAGCATTATCTATCTAAACAACTTACCACAACTAATCAACGATAGCTAAAAACATTCAAAACTAATAATGCGTTAAATATGCACAAAGAAAATTTTTAACATCTAAAAATTTCTATGTAATACTGTAGAAGTAAAAAAGTTAAGTTACATCTATATATTATTCAAAACTTTCAAATATTTTGCAGATATAATAACATATAGAGTAACTTCAAGAGATGATGGGATAGTTTGTCCTGATACTTTCAACTAGAAACCTTTATGATTAAAACTACAAAATTGATTTGATCATAAACTTTAATTTTTACTCTTTATAATTAACAAAACAAATTAAAGTTTTAATAATAAAAACATGAAGAAATTGTGTCTAGTAAATAACTCTACAATTTTTCCGTTGATTATCTCTCCCTTATGACCATCACTTCCGGACTTTATCCGTTGATTAGTACCCCAATAATTATCTCAGATATATTGCAGGAGTGTTTCAAAACTATTGCTATAGGTTAGTTAATACGATATGATATCGACAGATTATCAGCGCAATAACTAAAAAATAAACTTGGATATTTTTATCATTAGACATCAAAGTGATACATGTTTTAAAAATATAGTTTAGAAGTTGTAATTATTTGCGGAACATAGTCGAAAAAAATATGCAAGAAAGTTAAAAACTACCGTCGTTAAGTTTACCTTGATGCCGAATCTCAAAGGGTTAATTAAAACGGTGTTATCTTCACCGTAAAAAATGAAACGAGACGCACAGAGCTGGCCAGTCTACAAGGTAGAAAACCTATAGGTATAGGAAGCGTTGCTTTTAACAAACATGCTACTCGAAAGAAAAAGCCAACTAGAAGAAAAGAACCGCGGTCAATGGCAAAAAAATACGAACATAAATGATCGACAAATATCTGTACCATATTAAAGTTATCGTAGTCTATTAAAAGCAAGTCGTAGTCTATTAGGATTATAGATTTTGAACTCTCTAAACTTTTATAAAAAGAAGTTCTTTTATAAGAATATATGCAAAAAGAAAAAATAAAGTGAATATCTTTGAAAGAATTTGAGAGAGAGAGAGAAAGAGAGAGAGCAAGAGGGAGAGAGAGAGAGAGAGAAATTTGATCAATGAAATGCGAGAACGCTCTTTTGTTCATTTGCTTAAAACATTAACTTTATAAACAAATTATATTTGTTTCTGACTTTAATTAATTTTTTTTGGTAATAAAAATCTTGCTAAAACTTTTTAATTTTTGAGTGCGTGTTCAGTACCTAAATGTTATTTTCATATATTTTTTCCATAAATTAATAATATATATAATTTTTATTTAACTGTTTGTTTTTTTTTCAGTTTTATAAGTTTCGTTTATTTTTTACATAAAAAAAAATTTTCAGTAATTTTTTAATATATAAGCATAATAAATCATGCTATTATTTATGAATTTTATAAGCAAGGTTTTTAACTATCTTTTTTGTTTAGCAATTATAATATTGAAAAATGAAAATACACACATACAGAGTTTATATGTTTCATCTCTGCAAAGATAAAATACACATATAACCTGTTTTTAAGAAATTTAAGAAATACCTTAGATTTTTAAAAAATTAAA
The DNA here is from genome assembly GCF_047496725.1 of Anoplolepis gracilipes. Classification (NCBI taxonomy): domain Eukaryota; kingdom Metazoa; phylum Arthropoda; class Insecta; order Hymenoptera; family Formicidae; genus Anoplolepis; species Anoplolepis gracilipes. The sequence continues at coordinate 1,281,971 of NC_132978.1, read as the reverse complement.
AAATTTTGATAATTAATAAAATTAATCTAATCAAATTAATCGATGTATAAAAAAGAAAAATGAATAAAGTTACATAATATAATAACTTTGCAAATAAAGGACGATATAATAAAGAATTAATAAATATTATGTATTTTATAATTGATTCTGAAATAATATGGCAGATATTATCTCTCATTAATAATTCATTATTGTACAGTTTATATATAATATAAATAATATTTCGTTGTGCTTCCATTCGCGGGTTCATATATTATAAAGAAATACCCTTTTTTTTTGCTGGTATTTATATTGAAAGATGTGAAATTTATATTACGTAATAAATAATAAATAAATATACACAAGATTTAATTTGATTAAAAATAGTTTTATCAAATCTAATAATATTATCTAAATTTGATATTATTAAAAATTACTGAAATTATTTTCAAGCAGTGTGAGGAAAAAACATATTTGTTACAAGATTTTATATTATATATTTTAATAACATAAACTTTATTTAAATACTATAAATATTTTTATCTTTTCTTTTGTTCCACAAACATTTTTTTTCGTCGTTCATTATGATTTTATCACAATCAATCGTAATAGATAAGCTGTTTGATGGTGCTATATTTATATAGAATGCTATTTTGTAATTATCTTATGAAGAGAATGTGTATAATATTTTTTTAAATAATTTAACTAGAATAACTGTTCGCTAATAATTTTAATTGCTTGTTATCAATTTTTCCAGTAGTAACACGGGGAAATTCTTCTATAAACTTGATTCCTCCTAGAAGTTTGCAATACCATGGTAGATTCTTTTTTATTAAATTGTGCAATTCTTTTCTTAAACTTGATTGTTTTTATGTTTTCTCTAGATGTCATTGGCTATTCGAATGTTATAAAAGGTATGAGTGATATGAAAAGTATTTACAATAATATAATTTTCATTTGAATCAGTTCGATAAAAAATTAAAAATTTCAACTACTATTGGACTATCTATAACTATTTTATATATTACTAATTTAAAGGAAGCTTTTATCTATAAAAACACACACAGATGTATCAAAGTATATATGTATATACATATAATAGAAAAAAATTTATTTTTTATTAAAATTATTTAGATCATTTATTAAAATATTTAACATTTAATATATATGACTATATATTAATTGTTATCGTACTACTACTAAACAATTATAATATATAATGTCATACCGTTTTTTCGATAACTTTCTGAATGAAAGCCATTGGATGTTCTCCATCTATTTTGTGTGGCACTGAAACTACCACAGCCTTGAAAACCGAAGGATGAAGCTCAAGTACTCCTTCTATTTCCGCAGGTGACAATTTGATGCTTCTATAGTTGATGAAATCCGAAATTCTATTGACGAAATAAATCTCGCCATTCTCATCATAATATCATACTATATCTTTAGTATGCAGCCATCCTATATAAATATATAATAATTCATTTTATTTAACATCTATTTATTTTTTGGAACATTTTATATGTATTTGTACTTTTTCCGTTAATACAATATAGAGATAAATTTTTTTACTAGAATAATCTACATTACTAGACGGAATATATCTAATTGAATTGTATACATATTAATTGACAAACTATAATTTTCTTTCTACAGATAAATAAAATCCATATACATAATGAAGATATAACAAAGAGAGAAAGAGACAAACAATATTATATAGTTAATATATGTATAAAATTTAATTTTTTTTTAGATTGTTTTATATATTGCAGCAAAAATATAATTATATAAAGTGTAATAAAAAATTTATTTTCCAAACAAAATATTTTAAAAATATAATTATAGCAGATTTCTCATTTATTCCCAAAGTACTAACCATTTGAATCAATGGTTGCTTTAGTTTCTTCTGGATTTTTGTGATAATCATTCATCAGGAATTTTGATTTTATACAGAGTTCACCTTTCTTGTTGGCCTCTAAAATTACGCCAGATTTTTCATCCACTACCTTTATCCGTACTCCCTTGGTGACGAAATCACATGAACCCAGCTTGCTATTTCTCATTTGACTCACGCACAATCCACCAGCATCTGTCAGTCCTTAGAAAATGTTTTAAAGTTTTAAATGTTTTTTGAAAAAAAATATATATCTTTTTTTAATATTCTGACCTATAATAAATATTTTATTTTTATAATATTTTTTTTTTTTTTTTTTTTTTTTTTAAGAAAAGAAGCTAAAATATTTTTTTGAAACTGAAATACTTTCTGTTTACATAGAAAATCATCTCTTTTGTTTGTAATACTATTGATTCTTGGCTCATAACTTTTTTTCAATTGGATTTCATTTTACCATAACAATTTAACACTTGAGTATGCGGTATGATTTTTGCGAGAGTTTTCTACGATTCCTTTGTTATAGGTTCACCAATGAGGATATATTTTTTCAAAGACGACAGAGAGTATTCTTGTAAAATATTATATTTGAGGAAACGCATTAAAGTACAATTATCACTCACGAACCATGTCACCTAGGAATATAATGGAAAAATTATGTTCATTAGAAAATATTTTCTCAATTAGTCTAGTAAAATAAAAAATATAATTTCTGAAAAAAATTGTTTGATAACAGAAGCATTTATTTATATTTTCAAATTAGAAGAATGATTTTTTAAATAAAATTTTTTAATAACAATTAGTTACATAAGAATAATAATTCAGTGTGTAAAAAGTAGTTAACTTGAGAAAGGGGACAGCGTAAAGTGTTTCTAAAGTAATGTTACACAAAAAAATAAAATAATATAAAAAAAAGGAAAATTGGAAGGAAGAGCTTTCAAGTACAAGTTAAATATCAAACTTTAAATGTGTAACAGAATTCAGATAGTAGAAAGAACAAACCAAGATATTACACAGTTGTACCGTATACATGTTAATGGAAAGTTGAAAAAGTGGATAGAATTTCTAATGAGCGCATGTTTCAAGTATATAAAAACGTATAACAAAGAATTTGAAAATAGCATAAATTCTACGTTGAAAAGACATTTAAGTCATTAATTAAGACAATGTTTATTTACGATAATTAAACGAGAAAAGTGAATATTAATTACTAATTCATGGCTTGAATTATTATAAACTCATTTTCTAAAACTTACTCCCTATTTATAAATAATCTTGCATATTTCAATTGCATTATCAATTATTGTTTCTGGAATAATGGTCCATTTCGCGTTCGAGAGGATCATTTCAATCTTCACGGTCAGTCCGCAATGCCATCGTATCGTGGATAACCATAATGATATTTCATTGATCATATGAACTTCCTCAATGGGAGTGACGCTGTTGTAAAGAGATATATAAGATAGCTCAGTTCCTTTCGGCATACCTGTCGTACCGGAAGAACTACAGATCATTGCTACATCATGAGGATTATCAATTTTAGTACAACGAAATTCGTTGATTTCGGAAGGGGCTACCAAATCCTGGCACGTTACCGATAACCACAATTTTCACTTCAAAATTCTCTTTTTTCGTGGCCTTTACTAAATTCTCGACGGATGCCGCGTTCACGAAGATCATCTTTGGAAATATCAGTGATAAAAAAGATCGTGCGGACATTATAAATATATAGATATGACAGTACGATATAGTTATTTTTTAAAATTATCTAACAGTTGTTAATTGTTATTAACTAATCGTTACTTAGAAATTAATGCAGCAGTTGGATTTTTTATATTGGAATGGATGTCACCTAGTTTTATTTTGTCACTTCTATCTCATAAGATTTTGATAGATAAAAAATGACATACTTTTCGATACATCGTGATCCCACGGACAGATTACTGCCGCAACATACAGACTTGCGTATATTGGGATATATGTGTTTAAGTGATTATCAGTCCTTATGCCAATTTTGTCGCCTTTTTGAACGCCATTTTTTCTTAACCATAAGACACATTTGATACTCTGTTCTCTCATTTCTGCATATGGTGTTTTCTTTCCCCGATGTGACGTCCACCTAAATATTTTGCAATTCTTAAAAAATTAAACTAGTTTATATATATAAACTATTTGTAAATTAATTTTTAATATGTGTGTGTAACTAATTTAAATAAAGAAATAATTATAAAGTAATTTAAATAAATATATATATATATATATATATATATATGAACTTTATGTTGATTTAATTTATTTTATAATCGAGAGGTGTTGCATATTATTTATAAAATATATTATACTTGTTTATAAACTCTCTTGTCTTTGATGTTGTTCAAAGATTATCAGTTAATACTGTATAAAGCATTGCGAAAAATTAGAAGGAAACTTTATTTTAATTTATTATTGATGTAATTTTGAAATTCACTTAATTTTGAAGCTCAGAACTAATTAAAGTTGTTAAAGCTACAGACACGATAAAGTCTAATCAATCATAAGATTTTCATGTGATGGTACTTGTCCGACAAAATCCGGTTTATTCCTCAATCTATCGAGAACCAGTTCTCCAATGTTCGTGCATGTCGGATGAGTTTCCTCCGCGCCAATCAATACGTTATTCTCGATTCTGAACGACGGTACGTACTGGAGAAAAGCAAAGATACATCGTGACAATAATTCCATTGATGCAAATGTCTATTCGCCAAGTCTATCGATAACACGTTCTTACCCGCTTGTCGGCTTTTTCTCTGCTAATCTCCATGTCTCTAAGAAATTTTAGTCACAAGTCGATAATAAATCAACATTTCATATGAGCTTATATAGCAGACTTTTATCAATCTCCCACCACTTACTAAATACCTCGATTATAATGTGAGTCTACTTAAATTGTTTATATTTGCTAATGAAGATAACATTATGAAGATAAAAAGTTCAAATTTTTTTAAGAACTTTAGAAAAAGAACATTACGTTATAAAAAAAAATATAAAGTACAGAAATTTTATAAGTTACAAAAATTGTTTATAAACATGGTTATTGTTTGCTACTATATGTAAATGCATGGTAGCTTTTGTCGTGTCATTGTCATATAACGTGAATCGGGTTTTATTCGAGAAATTTTGTGTTCGATGATATATATATATATATATATATATATAATAAATTTATGATGTCGCAAGAAGGAGGGAGAAAGGTGAGATTTCCGTTTGGTGGTCTATAAAATGCATTTACAGGCGATAAAAATACGCTTATCAAAACGGAATTGCATTTGGATGCTGCTATACTTACGCATTGCGCCTATTCGATGTCATAGTAATTCATTGTAACCATGCGAAACGATAAAATTTTTTCGCTGCATTCATGAACTACTATCTGCTTTGACAACGTTGAAAAATGTTTCGAATGCTTCGCAGAAACATTCAATGCTCATTATTCTCAAATGACATCTCACTTGACACGTATAAAATATGAAATCAATGTGTGTGTCTCCGCAATGCTAAATAAACACATACTAAAAGCGCTCTTATTTACCTATTTATATTTACATTTAAAAAAATTGTATTTAGAGGTCGATCTCATAGCATAAGTTATACACACATGAGGAACAAAACATTTTTTATAAGTTTTTTGAGGTAACTAGATAATAATAATAATAATAGAGTAACTATCAGTTTGTTAAAATTAATGGTCTAATCAAAGTTAATAAAAAGTAACATTATCTAGTTTTCAGCGGAAAGATTCAACGAGAGATAACATTACACTATAGAAACTTGTAAAATTGCAAGCATAATAAGATATCTCGTTATATCGATTTCTTTTTATATTAAACATTATTCAATATGTTTATTTTTATTTTAATGAAAGAATAAACGAAAAGCTTTTTTATAGAAGAATAAGATTACAATAAGAATATTATGAATAATATTTATAATATTTCTATAACAACAAATTAATATAAGAAAAATTTTATCTTATAATCTTATTATATTTTCATAGTTTTATTATAAATTTCTATATATACTGCAATGTTATTCCTTATTTTCTTAAATTAGATTACATTTTATCACAATTTTTATTCTTTTAAAATAAAATCATAAATATCGTCAATAATAAGCGTTATTTTTTATTAGAATCATATTTAATGTGAAAATTATCAATTAAGAAATCTATTTAAAAAAGCGATTATTTAATTATAATATATTTAATTCGTAAATTTGAAGTTACTCGTTTGTAGATTAGTTCCTCAATTTAGCCCTGCTCTTTCTCTTTATGAATAGTGAAATATAAGTTTTATTACGCAGATTTCTATTTTTTATTGTTGTCAAGACAAAAGATATCGCAAATATGTATAACGATAGGATTCACAAGAATATTGCATATATGTATATCTTATCATATATGAATCTCATGCACGTTATGTAATGTTTTGCTATCATTATTGATTTTTGATAAATTACATTACGAAATAATTTGATTAATACGTATAGTCTCTCGACAACAATAACGACTGGAAATCCCATTATTATTATTATCGACTTATCATTCTTATTTGTTTATACTTTTGTTATCAAAATAATGTTTATTTTTCTACAGAAGAAATTTCACATAAGTACCTATCTCTCAACATAAATATGAAAAATACGTTCATTTTATTAACTTTAGATGTTTTGTTTGAATTTGTCGATAGTATGGTCTATCTAGCATCTTTTGATACTCTTTGATATTTTGCAGGATTAGTAATTTGTACTTGTTACATTGATGTTTCGAATTAAGGAGAGACTATATAGTTATTGAGATTATTATATATAATTATTGTTTTTATTTGTTATTATTTATTATTATCTATTAGATACTCTGTCTTTTCATAAAATTTGTACACTTTATCGTACCTTATATTGCATTATGTCGTTACTGTTTTCGTTATTGATAAAAAGTTGCGCAATGCGTATTTCATAGAGTTGATGAATTTCTAGCGAGATTATAGGGAATCGATTTCAAGAGGCTTCTATCTGGATAGACGTGATAATTTCTCGATGGCAACCGTCGTTTACGAAGAGACAGATTATCCAATAGAAAAATCAATACACGAAGTAATTTTATGAAGAACTAAAGTTTTGATTTACATCAGCCTGTTTATTATTATTCACTGTAATATCTTATGCTTCATTAAAAACAAATAGATTCGAAATTTCATTAAAAAATTATTTAATAAAAATGTAATAATAATAGTGCCATACAGAGAGACATTAAGAAAATATGAAGTTTCATATTTTTTGCACTCGTGACTCGTGACCGCATCTTTCTTTGGCTTTCCAATCTCCTAGAGATTCTATTCTTGCTTCGCAATTGTCACGTTCCTTTTTTCTTTTCTCGAGAGGGAACATTCTAGCGACAAGCAAATCATTTTAGTTAGATCGAATATTATATGTATATATGCCATTGCACGTATCAAATGTTTCGATCGCACAGCTAAAACAACTTTACAATAATGCTCAGAATACTACAAATATTCAGAACAACGTTTATTATTGTGTCATAGAGAACATTTATTCGAACATTTAACGATAAAATAGAGATGAGAATACGAACCATGTCTCGGTAAATTTAACGTTCTCACAAAGTCTTCTCGATTTCCCTGCATTGACTTCATCAATTTCTCGGCTGTCACTTGCAAAAGATAAATTTATTTTAAAAAAGACTGATCGCAGCGTGATTTCCTTGCGCGAAAAAAACGAGCCCTTCTACATAACTAATACTCGTTATCATGTCACTCTTAATCACGAGCAATCGTGCAACGTGCAGCTTATTTTATTAGTTGTTTTAGTTCCGCGCAAGCCGCAATAACTTGATTAAATCTTACTGACTTACTTAATCCGGCTGCTCTAAACTACTTTGATTTTAAAGCCGGTCGGCTGTACAAGAGAAGGAAATTATTTCAACACACTTCTTTTCGAACCTCGTGTTTACTTACTCGCGAACACTTAGTTTTCTTTGCTTGTCGAACGGAGAAAGCGTAGTCAGATTATAAACACACCTTGTGAAACAAATATTAAAACTTCGCTGCAGTTTAGCACGCTTTACTTTCGAAGGTAATTACGAAAATATAACCGCGGCAACTGCCACTTCGCGTTTTTCTCGCTTGCACTTTTCTCGCTATATATATTTTCGAGAAGAATTAAACGGAAGTTTAATTTTCAAAAATTAAACACGCCAATGTATGCGTGTAATTATTACACCAGGATAGTTGGCCAGGAAAGTTTTGATTGACTCTTGGTTTCAACATTGACAAAATATTTGTTCTATACGACGTAAAAATATATGACACACATATTTATGGTTCAAACCATAGATATAGATTCGTAAAGAGAGTGAAAAAAATATCAAACATATGCATGTTTTCTTTAAGTATTGATTGGAAAATGTAAAAGTTGAGAAAATTTTACATAAAAATCTTTGTATAAAAACTACTGAAATTATATAATAATAAGTACTAAACTATTCATCGTATAGAAAATAATGTAGAAAATTTGATAACATTTATAATATATTATAATATAATCATACATATTATAATCGTGCTTTTATTTCGACTCTTTGAGAGATTTATATTTTTTAAAAATATTTTATACTTTACATTGTAAATTACAAAATTATATGAATAATAAGTTTTGAAGTTTTTTTTTCAGTGTACTTATTTGCTGTGTGACATAAATATAACAAATTTTCTTGCATAATATCTCGTTCTTATAGGAAAATTTCTTGAGCAAAGTTATTTATTGTAGTTATAGTTGTAAAATTATAAATATATAAAATATCTTGTTTAATTTTTTTGTTTAAATTTTTATTGAGTTACATATAAAAACAATAATTCTTATTTTACAATTTTTTAATTTTTTGCACTACACTTTTTTTGTATAAATCTTTATTGACCATAAAATTATAATAATATGTAACAACTAGTAAACAATTCTCTATAACATTGATTGCATTGAATTAATTTATGAGAAATAAAACGTATATAAAGAATTTATATTATTCGAATTTTGTAGGTACTATTATTATTATTTTATTATATTATCAGAAAGAATCAAACATATTTAACACATTTAAAAGAAAAACATTTATCTATTACATTATCATAGCTCTGCAACAATATTAGTAACAATAAAATGTTTTATTTAATTTTTGTCATATATATAGAAATAGCTTTGTTATATTCTTTTCTGCAAAATACATTCTGCAATGCAATAAAACATACACGATATCAATTAGGGAACATTAAAATAATTAAAATAATTAAAGTATTACCCTTTAAAGCAAGGAAGAATTAATATTTTATTTGGTCTAATTCAGAAAATGTTTAAATAATTTGCGACAAATAAATGTTCAAATAATAATCGACATATTTAATTTAACTGTATTTAATTTGTTTTAATGATGCTTTTTGCAAAGGCAATTAGCATTAAACATGTAAATTGTGTTAATGAACGGTGAAAAACTTCAACAATCGTTTGTCAGCCATTTCCACTCATAAATATATAAAATGCAATACTAAATATAATCTGTCGCGAATCATATCATATATATGTATTTATATTATTTGTTGTTTTAAATGCTTGTTAACGCAGTTGAGCATTATATTACTGTAAAGTCTCATTCTTATCAAGTGAGATATGATTTACTTTCATTTTATTTCTCTGCTCTTCTTATGTCGGGAGCAATTGAGGCAGATATTTTATGGTATTACACACAGAAAGCTTTTTTTGCTTTGTTCGAGTTTCTCTTTTTGATGCATATGCATATGATATACTCGTAGATGTACGTAATAAGGACAACGTAACATGAATATCCCGAGAAAGAAAATCTGCTTTCAACGATGATAAATGAAATAAATGAGCAAGATGTTCGGAAAATCTTTTGAATTTCTTTCCAACATTTTTTAACGACAGCCTCTATTACTTCAAACTATAATAGTGCTACAGAATTTTATATCGTATTTTATATCATAATGTTTCCTACATAGATAAATAATATATCTAATCTGTGTTCTAACATATTCCTAGTAAAACAAGTATAAATGGTATAAGTATTAAAATTTTTTTTATTTGTATTTTCTATCTCTTTTTTAAGATATTTACAAACAACATTTTATTATTAAAATGTTATTTGTTATAAAAATATTATTATTTGTGAACAGTATTTTATATACATGCAGCTAATTCATATACATATATGTATAGCAAAATATTTATTTCTATTATAGGCATTATCTCATATCGTTTTATTATTTTAATTGGTCATATATCATATATAACATACATATATAACACAAATATGCAGCAATAATATACGCGTATCTTAACGTATATAAAATTATTCTATTTTATTCATATAATTAACAAATAAGAATAAGTTACGATATTATAGAGCAAGGTATATATATATATATATTGCTCTGTATATTTATTAATAATAAACAAAGGGTTAAACAATTGGTAAACAATTTTCTATAATATTGATTGCATTAAATTAATTTATAAGAAATAAAACGTATATAAAGAATTAATATTATTTGAGTCTTAGATGCATTATTATATTATAAGGAAAAAATCAAACACATTTAAAAAAAGTTTTTAAATTTTTTATTAATTAAATTGTTAAACTTCTTAGGAAATAATTAGGTAAATCAAGCAAATCGACAACTTTTATATAAAATCAATCTTTTGTATAAGTTTTAGCGATCTGCTTGAGCTCTTTCTTAGCGATCTTTCCCGTAGCTGTGCGAGGAAGCCGTTGCATGAATTTAACTCCCGCATGCAATCTACAATACCACGGCATGTTCTGCTCCACCAAGTCGGTTATGTCGAGCTCCGTCGCCTGGAATTTACGTGAGAAATTGTAATGTAACGTATGTAGGGCAAGACGGTTAAACTCTTAGGGCTTGCAGTAAATTGAAGCTGTGTGCGGAAAAACAGGTCAGTTCTCTTTTTGGTAAAAGTCAATAAATGCAGGAGATTTATATAAGCCAACTTTCCTTTTGAGGAAAAGTTTGGGCAATATGAGTTTAGTTTGGATATTTTTTTACACAAATAATTCTCTAAAAAATATCAAAACGTTCAGTAAACATTTTATTATGTTATCCGTTTAATAGAGAAAATTTATGTAGGTGTAAAAGTAAATTTTTGAAAATAATTTATAATATCTGAAAGAGAGAGATAAAGAGAGAAATTTTTGTGAAAGATCTGAGATGATTAGATGAAGATTCTAAACACATCTGTCACGTATTTATTTCAATTATATATATTGCAAATTTTCATTTATTAAAATATTACCTCTTTGCCGGGTATTTTTGCGACAAAAGCCATGGCGTGTTCCTCGTTGATAGCATGCGGTACCGCCACTACGGCCACTTGGAGGACTGCGGGATGTTGCTGAATCAAAGCTTCGACTTCCGCAGGCGATATTTTGATAGCTCTATAGTTGATAAATTCTGATATTCTATCGACGAGGAAGATTTCGCCATCGTCATCATAATAACCGAGATCGCCCGTATGTAACCATCCTAAAATTAAAGCAAATTGCGCGATTTTACAATTTTTTAAATCGTTTATAGCGTGTGAAAACTATGGACGTTTTGATATTAATAACTGAAATTATTTTCACTATTTCTGATTTAAGAACACTCTACATAAGACAAAAATATGTTAACTGAGACATTATATATTTTCATATTAAAGTTTTTATATTTGTTTTAATTAAATAAATGAATGCCGCATCTGCTCTAAATAAATAAATGACGTGTCAAACTATTTTATGCTTACCGTCCGAATCGATAGCGTTCTTTGTAGCCTCAGGGTTATTGTAATATCCATTCATCATGTACGATGATTTAGCCCATATTTCTCCGGTTTTGTTAGCCCCCAAGATTCTTCCTGCGTTAGAATCGACCACTTTCAGTCGTCCTGTTTCACACACAAATCCACAACTGCCCGGTTTACTGTATTTCGTTTGACGGGTGCATAATCCACCGTAATCCGTCATTCCTGCGGGCAGTTTGTATAAAAATTGTTTTTCTTTCATAACACATATTTATCGTACGTGTTTTAAATGCATTGTTTGCATTATCAAACTTGTACGAAATGACGAGTTTTTTGAATAACGATTTATTATCTGTGTGTGTCATCTTTATGATAGGTCCCATACAACTCACCGTAGCTCAATATGACATTTGTGTGCGGCAAAAGTTTCACCAGAGACTGTTGTAGTTCTCTTTGAAAATGTGCGCCGCCAAACAAAAGGATTTTCAATGTCAGTAGTCGGTACTTGCTTAATACGTCGAACTTTATCAGCCGGATGGGGAAACAGGAATCGCATCTAAACCAGGATACCTGAATGCAAAACGCTGTTAAACTAGAACGTTCTCACGCGGCGGTATTACCTGCACGAGGCAATAAATCATTCGGTACAACTATCACACTCAGTTGTAGATGTGCCTCAATTCGGGCACCGTGTTATCCTTTAGCAAATTCGCCACGCGACATAAATTAACACAAATTAACGCGAACGCGCGAGCGTAATATCGCGTGAAATAATACCCTCTATACGCAAGAATATCCCCAAATGGAAATAATAATGCCAACAGATGTTGTGTACGAAAAGTGCATAATAAATTACGTGATATCGCCAAATTTTATCTCGTAAATTTGCATAAAATTAATTTAAAAGGTGCTATATACTATATGTACGAGCTCACGCTTGTCGCTAAAAAAGTGTTTTATAAAGCTTTTTAAATAACTGTCTATTGCTTGTGAAAATAATACGTTATTTACCATATCAACTTATAATCATTTATTAATTTGTTAGTGATATGTATGTTGATTCCGATTCGCCGTTAATATGCAATTACACGATTATATGCTAATCTCTCATCACTTGCCTCGTACTTCTCGATGAAGTGGCACAACTCGTCGTCGTCATCGCAATCCACTATTATCCTCTTAGAGCAATCTAGAATAGCCTTAATGACAATGAATAGACCGCAATACCAACGCATGGAGGGCGTCCACATGGATACGTGTCCGCTGAGATCATGGATTTTGACGTGAGTCATGTAATTGATCATGGATGCGTGGCTGATCTCGGTACCTTTCGGAAAACCGCTAGTGCCGGATGAACAAACGATCGTAGCAATCTGATCGGGACTAGTCAGTTTTGAACACTCGAACTCGTCTATCTTTCTTAAATCTTGCGAACGTAGAATGTGCGTCAAAGACGCGTTCTCGAATCCCTCCAACTCACCGAAAACCACCAGTTTAACATCCAGATGGTCCTCCTCGATGATCCGTGCCAAACATTCGACCGATTCAACATTCGCAAACACTATTTTCGGTCTTGTTAGCGAGAGAAAAAAACGTGCGGTCGCTGAAAAATGAAGAAATTTCTATGTAAATTTATTCCACGTATTTGAAAAAATCTCGACCCGATGTCGTCGTTACTTTCGTTATATTTGTATTAAATCGCCATATTTTCCTTGCGGATTCGTGACAAAGATAAAAGCGAAACTATGCGTCCGAGTAATTCCTATCTTTTTTTTTTTTTTTTTTGCTGTGCTGATTGATTAAAAAAAAAAAAATTAAAAGAAAGTTAGAAAATGAAAAAGAAAAAAGATTTGAAATGAAATGCTTTGCAATAACAACATCGTTGCGTTGTACGTGCGGAAAATCAGATCTGGTTCGGCAGTCGGTAGTTTAATGCTCGGCGCGAAAAAAAGAATCGGGAACAAGCTGGAAAAGCGGAAGAAAAGTAATAACGTACTTGGGGAGAGTTCGTCGTCCCATGGGTTGCTAATGGCGTCGATGTAGAGTGCCGCTAGCAGCGGTACGTATGATTCCAAGTGATTGTGAGTGCAAATGCCGATTATGTCGCCCGGTTGAACAGCCTGCTCTCTCAACCACAGCGCGCATTTCACGCTTTTCTCCGTCATTTCCGCAAAAGTGGTCTTTGTGCCGGTAACGGCCTCCACCTACAACACACATATGCATTACGGATTACGGAACGAGCGGGGGTTAAAAGGCGAATCCACGTTAACGGAATTTACGTTAAAGTCGATCCGATGGCACGTCTATCGACACCCTTTTCATAGAAGTAGACTATATCTACTTACTTGCGCGACGAATTCCGGTTTGCTTCGCAGCTTTTCCAACACTAATGCTCCAACGTTCGTGCATTCATTGTGAATCGGTACTTCTTTACCAATCAATATATTGTCTTCTATTCTAAACGTCAAACTGGCCTAAAAATTTATTGTTCATCATGGCAAGTGTAATTATTTGACGATTATAAATTTAAATGCCGGAGAACAAAATTACGTAATGCAAGATAAAAAGATTTATTTAGCAGGTACAGTTCATATTTTTTTCTATAGTATTTAAATGCAGTAGTTATATATGTTTATAATTCTGATAGAAAAAAGGAGACATAGTTATGAAACTTTTTCCATATCTCGAATAGAAAATCTTTAACACTACGAATACGGCGCTAACGATACAGGTTTCTAATAATTTTTAATATTTATTAAATCTGTACCTCTTCGACGATATCTTGATCCTTTAAGTTCATCATGGTGAAAAATATACTTAATATTATATTTAATACTCGATATATTCTAAAACCTGTCTCTTATAAAGCTTATAACCGACTAAACGAGCGTTATCACATTTGATACTGATATTACGTTGACACACAATTGTAAAATACGATAACGTATTAAAGTATACAATTTGGACTAAATGGAAGAGATAAGTAGTCTTAAGTAGTGAATACATCAACATTTTCTCTGAAAGTTGTTTTTATAATGGAAATTATTAAGAGATCCATTAGGAAAAAACCCACCATTCGCAAGCGTTGTCAGACAATGCTGTCGTGATGTACCGAGGAAAGACAAATATTTGTATGCAAGCTCGGATGCGCAAGTCCCGTCCACGAACGTAACTCTCTTTCTGTTGAGTAATTCCGAGTCTTTTTGAATAAAAACCACTGATTTAATGTAGCGCGATCCGATTTTATTCTAACAAAATGTCGCAAAAGAAAACACTTTTATATTGAAGAAATATTGAACTGTAAGAAATGAGAAATATACAATAAATATTTACTTGAAAAAATTGTTTATTAAAGAAGAATATCTATATGTCATACAACTTATTTTTTATAAAACCAATTATAAAACTGGTCTGTATACCATAATAATAACACTGACGCAATACGCAATACTTGTCAGCAAGATATCAATTACGAATATTTAAAAAAAAAAATTATTGAATGTAAATTTTTCTTTCAACTGTATATAATTTTGATCGGAAAAAAATTTCACAAGAATTTTAAAATGTATATTTAATTAAAATTTTGACAACAATGATAATTACATAATGTGGATATAACTCTTGAATATTATATTTTTATAAATATGATATATCGCACCTCCGTTTTATTCGTTAAGTGGGCATAGTTTATCACTGCAGCAAGTGGCGTTAAAGGGATAGCGTTGGTCGACAGTCCCAAGTTCTAACCAATTTATGAATGCGGCAACGTGACACGAGAGTGCACTATGTGGCCGACTCAAGGTGATGGGAATGTTCCTGTTTCTCAAACTTTCCTTTAGTATCGACAATCTCGATGTTCTCGCTTCATCCAGCCGTTGTCTTTTCGCCAGTTCTTGTCCATTTATTCTACAAACATGACATTATCGTTAAGCTTTAAATTTTATCTGCACTTGGACGATAATCTTGAGACTCGTCAAGAATTTTCTCTTACTTGTGTTTAAAAATATATACAGTTCATAAAATTATGAAAAACGTCAATGTGAAATAAAAAAACAACATTAATAAAATGAAAATTTAATTATCTCAATAATATAGGTAGATATCCATTTAACAAGAGATTCTTTAATCGAAATATATTCTTATCGATTGATAATGATAACAGAGGAATACACTTCAAACTCTAGTCAATAGATTAAATATAACGTTTCATATCTTCAAACTTTTATATTGTACGCTTTCGCGTTCTGTTTTACTGCAAGGTCGATTTTTGATCGGTATAAATTAATAATTAATTCATTTGCCGATGACCGAAATTAAAATTTTACGTCAACGCAACACCAGTGTGAAAAGAATTCAACAAGGTTCGAGAAATTCTACGCTCGCAACAATGCTTTCATCGTATGGCTCATGTTCGGCCAAACAACTTGAAATTCTTGACTGATCTTTATTTTCCTCTTGTTGTATGTCACAAGAAGTTTCATGTGCTTGTATAAGCAACAGAGAACTTAAGTTTATATCATATAACATTACTATAGTACGATAGTAGATATTGAGATTTAATAAGCAATTTTTACAAAGCTTCAAATTTTACGTAATATATGCTTGAACTATATATATATATATACACAGAATAAGAAAATTTAAAATTACAATAATTACTCATCATTTCGGGTAACAAAAAGTCATAAATTACATATTCGCAATCGTTAGTTTTTGTTTCTAAAAATATTTAAAATAATGGCTCGAATCGTAATATTTTAAATATTTTTAAGAACAAAAACTAACTAGCAATTGCGAGCATATAATTTATGATTTTTGTTACCCGATATGATGAGTAATTATTTTAATGAAAGTGAATATTGCAATGCGATCTCAGGAGGAATCGTTATGTCTACATTTAATTATTCACAGATCCATTCCCTGTGCTGTTTAATTTACACATCGGGAAATGGTTACACATATAAACTATTCACGTGTTTTAGGCAAAACGGCATTTACAAGTATAAACTGTGTATCTCTAAGTTATGCACAGCCACCGTTTTACAACTCTAAATAGCTTTAAAAGAAAAAAATACTATGTACATTAATTACTTTAAATAATTACTTCTGTTTGTATATGTGTATGTAAAAAAAAAAGAATGAAAAATAATTATAATAATTAATCTCAACTATGCATAATATACAGAGTGATTGATCCTAATCAATTCACTAGAACATCTTAAAATTCCTAAGTTAAAAAAAAAATTGTTCAAATAAAAGTTGTTTTCAGATAAACGAGCCACTTAGTATACATGTATAAAACTTTACAATGCAGAGATTAAATATTAAATAATAAAATGAATAAATATTAATGTTCCATTTTTTCGTTATTAAGCATTAACATTTTTAATATGTTAGTTTGTAGTATTATTATGGAATAAAGTATGAATCGTTATAACGCTGTGTATATGTATATTCATATTGTACAATATGTAACTTACACGCATAATACAGTTTCCGACACACATGTGAATGTATGGAAACATCTAGGAGTCAAGGTATATAATAGTAAAACGGATTGTAGTTTCTGGTATACATCGTGTCTGCATGGAATATATTACATGATTTACCATAAGTATGTCCATGCTATGGTCGAACAATATGGTATCCGACAATTTCCCGTAAGCATTTTCAAACAAGAGAGCTCCAATCCTTCAATATTGAGGTAGCAGACACACAGAAGGCGGCGCGAGTTTACTGTATTTACTGAAAACTCTGGTAACGTTGATTCCACTTTCAGTACTCACTCGAGCTTTGATGTGCTATGTAATTCAACCGACGAAAAGAAATTTAACGAACGGTAAATAAGCTCTCGGGTTAACTCTTTCTTTCCCTCTCTTGCATGCACATTTCTTTTATTTTTATGTTGAATAGTATCTTCGTTTCCTCAAAAAATTTTTAATAAGATATAATAAATATGTCTGATATATATATATATATATATATATATATATATATATATATATATATATATGTGATTTTAATTAATAAGTACGTTATTTTGCCTGTCATGCAATATTGAGAGAAAGTTTGTATTTCTTAATAATAAATCCATTCGCGATGTAATCAACGGTGAGATAAACAATAATATTGTTTGCGACAGAGAATGAAAAAAATGTATATATATAAAGCAGACTACGTAGACTAACGTAGATTATATAGAATTGAATTGGAATATATCGAACATAGTATTTTTGACTACGATACGAAAGTAAGAGTAGACGAGAAGCTCGTGAAGTATCAGTCGATTGGTGCTTCCTGAAGAAGTCCTCGGGGGAAATCTAGGATTTCTCTTGGACCAGATACGTTTCTAGGCGATAGTTGACCCGCCTTAGGACTATATAGCTTGCCATCGACTGTGGAATTGCTCTGTGCCTTGCTCTGTGCCCTGTTATCGATACGCGGTTCTCCCTATCGATATGCAAGTCCCTCTTATCGATACGCTTGCACGGCCTGTAATTATGGTCGTTGCCTGCCTCACGGCTCACGGTCATCGAGGTTATCTCATGTCCCTTCCGAGTCCAAGCGATACAGGGCGGAATTCAATTCGAGGCCGTTAATCGTCGCGACACGCTTCGTTCCGACACGGGCATGTTCGAATGTTTACATGGCGACGCAACGCGCTGAACGACAGCTAATTAGACGGGGGATGTAATTAGACTTACGCTGTTAACTCGATAATATATGCTGTTGAAAATAGACGCTCTAACATCTGTCTAATCAATGTTGACAGGTTCTCCTTGACGCTGATCATTCGACACTATGGAAAATAGCAGATTGCAGAATATATTCTCATATCGCATGCGAAAAGAGAAAAGGGATAACAGCGTCTGATAAGGTAAACAAACATGATTATGATTTGATATAAAATAACTGATTCTGAGAAATAATTTAAAGAAAAATTTAAAGATTTCTTAATTTTTTTTCAAGTTATTTTATATACAGTACTCTAGAATAACAAATTGAACGTTGCATTATTAATTGTAGGATTTTTTGTATAATATCTGTGTAAATTAAAATTTGAATTCGGGAAGTGCGAATTTAGGCGTCGCATCGGTTTGATTTGAATAAAACGAAACGATTGGAAATAAAATTTTCCATGTCGCATCTCCACCTGGTTTATCGTCCCGCATTCGTCGCTTGATCAAACGTTACCTAAACTATCGGTTCGAATTCCCTTCCGGTGGTTCAATTTGCTAAGTAACCGGATTTAACGTGCACGATTCACGTCGGAAAGCTCGAAATTCCTTCCACGCTGTCAGAATTTGTTCACGAAACGACGTTCCACGCTATTTCTCAACCTCGGTCACCTGTTCGGTCCATCTTGCGACCTCGTAATCCTTCCCTCGTTGCCATTAATTTCATTCGATCTCATCTATAACCCTGGGAATCCTCAATTTGCGGCTGACGCGGGAGAAATAATAGCAGAGGTCGCAAGAGAAACTTGGAGCGACGAGATTCCCTCGCCTCCATCAACTTAATGATATCTCATTCAAAATATCGCAGAATATCGTCAATGCAACGTAATCATATCGAATTGTGCATCGCCATTAAACTAATAGGAATATTAAATTTCTTTGACATTTTTTTATTATAGTATTGTACATTATTATTGTAAATTATTTTGTATTATTTTATCAAGTTAAATAATTTCTTTGAAAACGATATAATGTTATTGATGAGTTAAAATGTTAAAAGCAATGACAGAAATAGATTTATTTATTTTACATATATATTAATTTTCCTCAAATTTTAATATATATAGATTTTTCGTAATTTTTTTTATTTTTCTTATGCTGCAATAAATGATATATGTAAATAAAATCTCTGGAGAGAGATAATCTAAATAATCATTCCAAAAAATATATAGCTTCGAGTAAGGTTGTGCTCGTAAAAATTATATGTAGCGAGAAATTCAACGGTTTTTACGCGATTGTTCACAATTTTATGTAGGTCACTTAAATCTCACACGATGATTGCAGTTTATATTATAATTTAGCGAAAAATTCCACAGTTTTGACACGATTATTCAGAATTTTATGCAGGTCGCTTAAGTCACGCATGATGATTCCGGTATAGTCGCATATATCCATAATCTCGAATACGCGCCGTTCTGGAACGATCACGTCGCGGATCGGGGCGAGCGGAAAAGGAAACGCTTAATTACGAGCGCCAATTAAAGGTCCGAGTCTCCGAGTAGTGTCGAAGAGAGGACTGAACGAAGAGAGGGTAATTTCCCCGTGGGCGAGCAATCAGCCTTTCGCAAGCAGGTATAATTCGATCGTTTCCTTGATTACACGAGCACCTTGTCGTCGTCGAGCTACCGCTTCGTTTCTCAATCCTTTAGCGGCCGCGCTTTTGTCGATCAACAGCAATGTTCTCGAACAGCATAAATCGAATTACTGATTGCAACGAGCAATCGATAGGACGGAAACACAGTTGGCCAGAAGAAGGGCCGGATATACGAAGTGTTTTAGTGTTGTCGCTTTTGATTACTAATTGCTGAGATAAAGAAAATGCTATTTTCGCTTAAATAGGTTTATTCTTTCTAGCATAATAAGTCACATACATGATTTGTTATTTTTAAAATAGATTAAAGAATTTTAATATAACTTTGAAATTATTAGACAAGATTATTTCAATTTGACTTTGTTTTAAGGAAAATAAAATAAAAATTTTGCGTGCTAAAATATAGATAGTAATATCTAATTTGTCATTAACAATAAGACAAAATCGACTATGAATTTGATTGAAAGATATGTATTAGTCGAAGACACGCGATATTTTATCACGCTATATTTAAAAATTCTTTTTCGCACAGAAAAGCTTTTGCTTCTAATCTCAGACTACAGAATGTTTTCGTTACAGATACCATAATATGAGAATATATTTATTTGAATATATTTATTCTTTTCATGCAGAATATTCGTTGCATGTGCTCGATGCAACTATTTGCTTTAACAACTTCAAAGTGAAATAATTTCATCATTTCTAGAAAATTAGACTAAATAATCAGAAATGTTTTTCGATTTATCTTAATCTTAATTTCATTCCACTCTTAGTCTGAATAATTCACAGCACGTTCCGTTATCACGAATATCGTTGGTCGAATAAAGATGTTACGAGTTAGTTAACAAAGCCGACTTAATGACGGAGTGAGCCAACTTTTCTAATTCATCTGGGGAATCCGGTTCGCCTCGATGTATATCAACCGGGGATTACGTTATGAGAGAGCCGTCAAAGGGAGAGGCGGGGGGGGGGAGGGAAAAGAGGGGGAGGCAGAGGGAGTAGCAAGTCGTTAAGTCGCTCGTCCCGCTCCGAAATCATGTAATTTCATTTAAACTGCCGGGCGGAGTCAGTTAAGCCAACTAAATTTAAAAGTTCTTTTTCCGCCGCGCCGGACTTTCGTATGTATATAGCGAGAATGGATGCGCTCGTGCCCCGAGGCGCCGAATTTCTTAATGAAGTTTGCGGGACTTTTTTAAAGACCTCGGAGGCATTTCCAACTCGGAGATACGACGCGCGCAGCCGACCACTTAACTTTCCTCATTCGCAACGACACGTTATAAATTACGTGAAAAAGGTCGGCTCGCGTAGACCCGTCGAAACCTTCGCGCTCGAAATCACCTAAACGAACCGCGACGCGAGCTCCATTAAATTTATTTCACTTATTCCATTTGCGCCGCCGCGAGTAACGATAATGATCGCATTAATACTTTTTTTTCTTTAGTATTTTTTCGATAAATTATATGGCGCATACAAGAGATAACTTATTTACATATAATGCTAAAATTTGCCCATCAATATTGTTTTATAAAATATTATTAATTTTATAAATGTTGTATTTTTTAAATATGATAAATAAATAAAAAATTGGCTATTATTTTTCTCATTGAAGAAGAAAATAACGGCAGCAAATTGATTTATGACAAAATCTCGTTGAAATAGAAGTATCCTGTGAGGATTCTTACAATCAATTCTCTGTTCTGAATGTACTTTTCTCTTATTACGAATATAAGGAGATAATAATATACATAAAGAGATTTTATTTCGTACGTTGGATTTATAATAAGATTTAATATAAAATTTTGAATCACAAATATTTGTCCTAGTACGGAAGTTTTGCAAGCAGTATTACCTTATTAATTTTGTTTCCGCGTGTTTGTTAATATTAATTATTACCTTGCTGTTGTCTCTCAATGTCTCTTCTCTTTTTCTGTCGTCGACGAAATGAGGGTCCGACAAATGGAGGATAGAAGGGAGAGAGGAAATCTCCGAAAGAATGGAGAAAACAGTGCCGCTCGCAGTCTCGTTTCATCGGTTCGATGTAAAACAGAATATTAACGTTGCCCTATATGTATTTCGAGAGTAATATTTCGCGACCATCACCGCGCGACTCATTTCTCTATCTTTGTTTCATCATTCGTGTCGACATGTTTCTTCTTGCTTTTCATTATTTTCCTTCACCGCCCTCGTCACGAGAGAGATTCTCGCTCCATTTAAACGCTAAAGATATTTCTTGCCGCTTGATTTTCTGTTTAAACCAGACAGCTATCGATCTGGACTCTTTTGATCATGAAACAACGATAAGGTTCGAGACGATAAGCTTGATTCTCTATCATATCCTTCTGCAGGTATACTGGTGTTTGATTACGTATCGAACGAAATTTTGCTCGTCCTCTATCATCATCTTTGTTTTTCATATTTTACGCGGCGATTTTCCGCGTGTTTGATTTTCAATTTTGTTCTGCGAGAACTCTCGTTGTCGATTCAAACTCATGAAACATCGATTGCGTTCTTCCCGATGTAATAACGTTTACCTTTTCTTCTTTATCAAAGGTTCCTTACGAGATTGGATATAAAATTTGTAGAAAAGAGCTACAGCGCGGTTAAAACTTAAAACACAAAGGATTGTAAAGGATCATTTCTTTTCTAACTTAACAATTTTTTTATCCTACGCTTTCCGTACATTTTATGTATTTTGATGCGGCGTGGAAAATCCCTTGCAAGTAAAATCTGTTGTCTGCCCACGGCGATGTTGTCGCGTGTTTTCCAATCACGCTGTGAAAGTTTATATTGCGCCTCGTATCTGACTCACAATGGACCGCGGAAACGCGTATTGTCTCTACACTTCTACACATGAATTAGATCATCTATCTTTTTTATACACAAATATAAAACGTCGAATTTTCTGTTAGTTAGAAATATTAAATAAATAACAGCGAAAGAAGTGAAAGAAAAAACTTATAAAAGCTTATAAGCAGTTTGTTCCTGTATAACTCCAACGCTTTTATATCGTTCGTTTTCCCTGCATATTTTTTTCTCAGCGCGAGTAAAAGGAAAGCGGGCCTCTACAGGAGGGACATTAATCCGACAGGGCGGTCATCGGCTATGCGAATGAATTCCTCCTTCCTCGCAGTCACGTCTCGCAATAAACGACAATGCAAACAAACAGCGTTTTACATGGCACATGCTACTGGCGTATCGAATTCTCGCTCTACAAGCAATTTACAGAGCACGCGAGCCTCTCGCTCGAGAGCGCTTCACGTTATTATTCTACTCTCGTAGTCCGCTCGTTTGCAGTAAGCTAACGGCGCCAAAAGTCCAGCTATCTAACACAATCCCGGTATGATAACGCGATCGATGGAACGGCTCTTGTCTTTCTCCATTGTATGTGCAGCGGAAAAAAAAAAAAAAAAAAAAAAAAACCAAATGAACAGAAAGAGAAAAAAAATCGAGAGAAAAAGAAGAGAATTCAATCTCCCGTTCGCGCCTCGTTTCGCGAAATCAAACGATTTCATCGACAGCGACGAGAAAGTGCGGCATCGAGAGCATGATTGGTCCTTCGGTGGTACATTCAGCGGTGCATGGAAGGTCCTTTCGGAACTGGAATAATATAATATCAGGGCAAACGCCGAAGGGGCCCCCGAAGCGAAGGAAAAAGGGTGGGCGGGCGGGCGGGCGTCAATTTCCTCCGTCGAAACGCGCTCAGTTCTGCTCCGTGCATGGCGTGCAACGAGAACGCGCTTACGAACCAGCTACGTCGGCTCGGCTTTGAACTTTCCGCGCTCTCGGGCTTTATCGTCCGGCCGGAAGTAATTCCCATGCTAATCCCTCTTTGTCCGCGGCAGGATGGACCGAACGGCGGCGGAGGCAGCTGGGGAATCTCGACGTCTCCTTCTCCTCTCCCTCGTGTTAGATTACACGAAATGTCGGCCTGTTTCTCCTCCCTCCCTTTTTCGTCAGTCAGTTTTGCGCAAAATTACGTAGTTAAAAGTAAACCGAGTCGCGAATCGAAGGCGTTACAAGTGAATTGATTATAATTTTGATGCGCCTCGCGGCGCAAGGGCAGCTGAAGGGCGGTTTCATGTCATAAGGCGAAACTCTAGGTTGAATAATTCTCCCCTAATAATGTCGGTTAACTTTAACCTCTGTTTAAACTATATCTCTTTTAGGTAAGTTTCTGAAAAAGAGACGAAGATATAGTTTAAATTGAGGTTAAAGTTAAACCGGACATAAAAGATACCAGCTTTTAAAGAGCGCAAATATTCATATAAGAAAGAGAATTCTAAGAAGTCTTAAGCAGACGAATTTTTAAGAAACAGAGAGCATAAAAAAAGTTTACGTTTTCGATTAAAATTTATAATATTTTCTTGAAACTGGGGTGTTATATTGTGATGCAAATGTATTCATGTTCTAAAAGATATCCACGGGAGATTATAAGACATAATTTATTCATATTCTAAAGACACAAGAATATGTAACTTAGCATTTTAACGAAATTGGATCTTTGTTGTATATTTTGAATATCTTTTGCATAAATCGCATGATACAATAAAAAATAACCGCTGCTGCTTACGCAAAACAATTTCAATTTTAATTGTTAAAATTATTTTTTAAATATTCTCGTTGCGATTCTCGCGTTGAGATAATGATAAAATTTTAGAATACTAGGTAATTCCACGCGCAATGAATGAAAGAGGCAGGCAAATATATAAATTGTTCATTGAAAAATAAAGGACGAAGGTATATGGATAAAATTGGTATTTTATTTAAAGCTTTTATGGAACGCACGGGAGTCACGAATGGTATCGTCGTAATCTGCAGTCATGCCGACTGCATCCCGGCGCTAAGTGGAGCCCTTTGCGGCGAGCTATTTGTATTCGGATGGTTCGCGCCGTTTTCTCCCTCGATTCGTTTCCGATCAAGACACTTCTGGTACGTAAAATTAGAGGGGGCAAGTCCCAATTTCCGGTGCGCCATTTTTCTGGGACGACGCGGCGTTTCAAGTTCCGTTTCCTCTGTGTTTTTCCAATTTCTCTGAACGAGCGAAGCGAATGCTAGTCGGGGAAGAAAAAGAAAAAGGGGGATGGGGTATCGTCGGTTTCTGAATAAACCCGATTGAAAAGTCTTTATTCTCATCCCTTTTGCCTCTCTAATGGTCTGAGAGCAAAGGCTGCCGCCTGGAGCAATCATATCTCGCGATCAAAACACCGAGAGAAATATCTGGCTTGACAATATGTGTTTCAATGTCTTATATTCAACATTCAACTCGAGCTATTTTTATTGATTAAATTAAATAAAATAATTGAAGTATTAGTCAGAATTAGCGATACATTATGTCGCTAACATAAAACACAATTGTACTTTTTGTCAAATTAAATCGCAGTATGTGATAATGGCATCTATAATGATAATAAATTGATTACTAAAAGAAATGTTAAATGTCAAACATACAATTATGTTACGTTTGTTTATATGTGACATTTGATGATGAACAACTTAAATGATAAATATGATATAACGGAAAATGATAATATATCAATATTGATAAATTAATTCTTATAACAACGTGACATAATGTATAACAAATAAATTCTTTCATACGTATTAAAACAAAATTTAGATTTCTGAAAGAGTCTCTTAATGCACATATGAATAGTTAGAAAAAAAATGAAAAGTGAAAAAATGTTAGAACTATAAGTGTGTATATCTGTACTTAAGAATGTTATTTGTATATACTTGTAATACTTGTATATATGATGTAGGCTTTAAACATTACCTAACATATAAATGACGACGGTCTTACATGCAACATTCAAATCTTTTGAGAAAGTATTATTTATAAAGAAATGAAACTACATATATTACAGATTTTATTTCTTATGTTTTACATATATATGTGTATTAATTTTTTTACAAATATTATCTCTTATATATGTTATAACTAGAACTTTAAGGAATTTTTATTTTATATTGATTTTTTTCTATTATCTGTTCTGCAATAACTATTATCATTGGTGACAAACATTATAATATTCTATAATAGAGAGAAGCACATCTCTCTCTTGCTCTCATGATCTTTTAGTTATTTTTCTCAACTCTCTCTAAAAAAAGATAAAAATTAAAACTTTATGCTTTACGGTATAACGCGTAGATAGACTTTGGAATATAATATGTATGTATATTTTATAACTAATATTTTATAATAGGGAAATTATACATATATATGTAATACTATATATATATATATTTGTTTTAAATAATAAGCTCTTTTATTTGATATTTACATTATAGAAGATAATAAAATATGCAAATTTTGAAATTAAATACTTAGAGGTTAATAATTTTCAATATCTTAGTCATGGATTTTTACAAACACTAGGAATTATTTCATAGATAGATACTCACGTGTAGCCATTAGTTCTCTCTCATCCCTTTTACTTTCTCATAAAAGAAAAATTTGTCTAAGATATTTTCCGCTTCATCCTCTTCCGGCCCTTCTAACAGTTTAACCAGGCATTCATATGTCACTGGAGAGTTCTTTCGACAGCAGTACCATTCATCTCATCCACAATGTATGCGATATTATAACTTCTACAAATAATATTTTTCTTTTTTCTTTTTCTTTTATGTATTATAAAAAATAGTTATTTTTACACTCACTTATATAAAAGTATATTGTATATTAAAATAGAGAGAATTGATAAAAAAATTAATAGTTTTTGGGCTATATATTATTCTTGTGCTTCCTGATTGATTTTAATTAATTTTAATATTCATCTTATCGTACTGTTACTTATTTACAAGCATTTGCGCAAAAAATATGACACTCTTTTAAAAAGTGATATGTTAACTTTAATATTGAACTAAGAATATATAACACGAGGAACAAACAAAATTAATAAAATAATCATAGTCGTTTGAAAGATGAGTCCACAAAGCACTTCAATAATCATAAGACTTTACAAGATATTAGCTCTCTATATAAGTTCTCCTTATTAATAAATAATTTGACAACGTGCTAAGAGATAATCTCTTGAAGATGGGTACAGTAAATATTAAGTTTGACTTGCTACTTCAATACGGAGATAAAACAAAAAGCTGTGCAACATTGTTGTCTCTTTTCAAGATTCTCGTCTTGAGAATCAATAATGAGAGATTTATTTAATTTATATGCTTCAATTGATTACTATGTAGACTTATCTTTCAAACAGTTCGAATTATTTTATTAATTTGTTCTATATTCTTATTGTTGATGAAATATTAAAGTTAACATATTACTTTGAAAGAGTGTTATTATTTTTAAAAAAATTTTATATATCTACTACAGAATTATAGAAAAATAAGAAAAATATTATATATATAATTATATATATTATATTATATATATAAAATAAAATAAAAAAAGTAATTAAAGTAAAACAATTTTAAATATATAGATATTTTTTTTCTTTATTTAATAAATTGGAAAAATTAAGCCTGTATAAAAAGCGGGCGCTGTTTGCTAGTGTTTATAAGAAATTATTTTCTTCTTTAAAAAATTTGGAGCAATTATACGTTCGTTATATTTTACTATTATTATAATAGTTATTATAGTAAAATAATAATTTATATTTGCTTAAATATATGCATTTTTATCATTTTTATTACTTAAAAGTAACAAATAGCGCACGCTTCAACGAACTGTCAAGAAACTGTCAACAAATTGAATTAATGTTCGCTTTTCAACGTCAATAATTGCCAATCAGACGTACGGAAAAAATGCAACAATATAAATCTCGAAATTCGACTTGAACACGCTTCACGAGTTTTCATCAATTTTTTTATTATGGATTTGCAAAACTAATATATGAATTTATATTTAGAATACACATAATTTAAATAAAATAATTAATAGATGCAAGAAAATTAAGAATTATAATGGATACCTTATGTGTTATTTTGAAAGGGAATTATGTATTCAGTCACTTGTTCAGTACTTATGACGACGACCAGCATAAATGCAAACATGAGAATTTTCATTTTTGTTTTATTCTTTTTACTTTAATACATAAATTTTATACAGTATTTTTATATACTCTATAAGTTTATGTAGTTTTTTATATACTATGAGTTAAAGAGTATTTTAGTTAAGTTTCTACGACATACTGATATTCTGATAAACAATATATATATATGTATATTGAAAATGATTTATAACCTGATATATTCTCTCTTGGTTTACTATTATATATTTCATATCTATAAACAAATATACTAATTGCATGTTGGAAAATTAATCTATTGTTTTGTGTATTATGTTTTATATAAATACTGATTAAAATTACATGCATGAAACTAATATGTTATTTCGTATGACAGCTTGCAATCTATTTTATATTAATTTATTAAAATGTATAATACTGAACATGTAATTGAATAATAGTTATTACAGCACAAATAATAAGTTTCCTTGTGTGATATGTGTTAAATAAATAATTTATTAAATTAGATGGCTATAGTAAATTATAAACTAGTTTATTACAAGTTTATGTTACGTCTTAATTTTTTCTAAGAATTCTTTTATTATGTTTTGTTTAATTTTAAGAAATTCATAGTTCTGTCTTGTTAGATCTTTATTTAAATATAAATAATTACATAGGATTTACGAAAAAAACTTTTTTTAAAATAAACAGAACTCTCGTAAATCAACCAGTATCTTATTTCATATGCATAGAGAGCATAGAGAGAAATATTTTCAGATTTATATTTTTACACTTATTAAAATATTTTTCGAAACGTGGCAGGGAAATAGCGAGAGCTATTATATTTACTAATTTTATCAGAAAATAGATTAACTTCGAAAGAGAGAGAGAGAGATGAACTAAAAGTATTATAAAATTAATTAAAGTAACTGAAATAATTCAACATTATGTATCAACTAATTTTACTTTATCATATATATTCAAAATACAGCATAAACTATGGTTAGCTTGACAAGGATTAACTGCACTAATGGCGTATCATCATATCATCACCGCTCGTTATATTTAGATAAAATCGTACACGCATGTCACATCGTCGTCAGTCGATCGCTGTACAACAATTTTATATTTACATAAATAAAACATACCGCGCGGAGAATTATAACAAAATAAAATGAATAATTATTACAAGATGGGAGGGAAGAGAGCGGGCTTGAAACTCGAGAAAAACCTTGTCAAGTTCCGTCACGATCGCTTTTATGACACTAGTAAAGTAGTCTTGCCAACTCACCGGTCGGGCTTGATATAAATTTAAATTATGCTACGCAAAGTTCCTTCTCTTTCTCTTCTTCCCGTTTTTGTCCCTTTCCATGCAACGATCGACGATTCTCAGACAGACGACATGAAGAGAAAACTGCTGCATAGGCAGCAAATGCGAATAATCGAATCCATAAAGTCAGCAGCGCGGTCTGCTTTATGTTCGCCCGTCGCTGACCCGTCTGTCCATTGCTCTCCTCGTCACCCTCGTTTCCGAACTCTTCATCGATTCCCTTCATTGATGTGCTCCCTTGTAGTTTGTTGTTTTCGCGAGTGATGTCTATTACTCGTGATTTTTCATTAGCGCCATTGGATTTGTCACTGTTCATTCTTCGTCAATGGTGCTAGATCCACCAGACTGATTGCTGATTTATAGTTGGTGCATGCCGTTCCTCTCACCTTCTCTAATGCTATTTTTTTTTACAAATGTACGACTGCGCAAATTTGTTTCTTTCTCCATATACATTTCACGTCGCGTATAAATCGTCGTATCAACTGTCGCGATTGCATTGATGGGGTTTTGCAATATGTTTCAGTAATTGTCGAGAAGTTGAAAAGCGATAGCATGAATGCGTGATAAAAATTAAATATACAAGATAAATTGGATACCACAAATTTATCGTAACTTTTTTATTCGTAAAATCTAGTTAGTTTTTGTTTAGAAAAGTAACAATACAAGTACTTGTTGAGTTAAAAGCTTTTTAAGATAAAAGAGATTTTGACGTTAAATTTTCACGTAAGATTTATTTGACACTCGTCTAGTTAGGATCGATTTTCACATATTCAATTCTCCTACGTCTTCTCTTCATCGACATTCTTTTTAATTAACGTCGCGTCGATAGCACCTCTTACGTAACGATGGCAGATATAACGAATTTCTTTCTTAATTAATGCCAATTAAGTATAACGGGTTAGAGGGAGACTAATCTGGATTAATTACATAAGCGATTCCATTTTTTTCAGAGTAATATTCTACAGTTAATCTATCTACGTTTATTCGAGCTTCGTTAATGACGTTTCATTAATTATGAGTCACAAACATTATGCAAGAAAAACATAAAGATATTACGCGCGCGCGGTATACTTTATATAAGTAACTTATATACAATATTTTATATTTATTTATAAACATTTCTATATTTTATGTATTAATTTTACTTAAACGTATAACGTTATACTTGCGAATGTTTACCCTATGATCTTCGAATTCACTAATTAATTTTGAAAGAATCTATGTTGAACTTGGAATTAATCTTTTGTTAAGACAAATTTAGAAAAATATATATATATATATTATTAAAACTATAATAAAACCTTTCATCATTGACATGCTGCATATTGACACAAACTCAAGCTGAAGTAATAGTGATCTCAAGAATTCCGAGTATACCAGCGTTGAATAATGCTGTCAGAATTCGGTCGTGAATAAAGCTTAATCTGGCCTCTTAAATAAACTGTATAAATTTCATTTGCGGCCCGACCGAGCGAGTTAACGACTTACTAAATCTCTTTTAATGAGCCGTTGGCCGCAAGCGACTTATAAACGACTAGGCAAGAGAGGATCGGCAGTCCCGCAGGACCTCTGCAGGATCCGTAGCGGGATTAAGCAATACCGGGAAACGCTACAGCACTCGCTTCAATATCGGGTCAGCATCATCCGTGAAACTTATGTTGGACGAGAAATTCTTGTCGAACGTTTTTTATTCTTATCGGTTGGATTAATCACACGGATCAAAATATCGTCGACCCTCTGCCTCCTCATTCTGAAATTTGTGCGCCAGATGTTACATACATATTATTAATTTAATGGATCTGTTTAATTGACGATAACGTTCATTTTCCTCGCCGCAAGTGTTTCGCGCATTATTGGCTGAGTTTAACAGAATAATCACGCTGTTAATTAATCATTATTGGCTTGATGGAAATGCTTAAATTATAGCGCTGGAGAAGATAATGTCATAAATTGCAATGTGTCTGCTTTCTATTAATTCTCCCGATATATGTAATAACACATGTGTCAATTTAATAATCAGCAATAATTGATCATCGAATGCGAAGAGTGTTGCTATAATTACATATCGATAGAAATTACACATCTAATAATCAATCTAAATAAAATTGCGTGGAAATCACAACTTTTAGTTGTTCAAAAATTTTATTATATCACTCAGAAAAGTTTTCATGTTCAAGAATGGTTTGATATATTATTTACATCACATAGAAATTTGTTATTCGCGCTAAAAGAGCTTGTCAACGACAAAGAGGATGCGATGCAAAAGTAAACGTGTCACGGTTGATTTAAACAACCAAAGCCGAGAGCGTTTTTCTGGATGCTCAGCGGTTAATCCGTCGACATAATGAACTTGGAGGATGTATAATATATTCCTGGCTTCATTAACGCGATTTTACGAACGCGACGCGTCTCTAGAAGCGAAATAAAAAAATGCAAAGAGCTGAAAAACTCTAGGAAAAATCGTGGAGCATTAACGAGTTGTTTTATTAATATGTTTAAAATAAATTTGTATGTTGCAGTTAAATATGGAGAAAATAATCAGTTTACTACAAAAGTTGATATTACACGAGACCAGTAGTATATGTTATATATAATAGATTTAAAATCAACGCGGTAGAAATCATAGCGGTGTACAAAATCTAATTCCAATCTCCTCTTAACATTCTATTATATATTTGTTATTCCGCTTCGTGCTCAGAACACGTTAAATCGCTTTCGCCAAGCCTCTTCCGCGGAATTAGTTCGACGCACAGCAGGCGCGTGCAGCTACGCTCTGCAACGTCTGTAAGAACAAATTTGAGCGAACACAACAAGGTAACTCCCACGGCGACGGGAACGGGAATGATTCTGCAGTAGCTTATTATTAATTCCCCGATGACATCGCGACGCGCCTTGTTCTCTCGTCCTCTCCCTTCTTCCCCCTCATTGCGACCATTCGTTCTGAAATAAGAGTTGTTTTGAAAATGCGTGGGAATGAACGTTAAGCTCATTTCCGTCGTGTTCTCAGAATCCCTCGACGCGGTGGCAGATGCCTTTCATCAGCATCCACCAATCATGGCATTTCCATTTCTCTCGTCGTCCTTATCTCCTTACCACCGATATCTCCATCTTATCTTGTAGCATCTCCGCGCCACGTCACTTTTCTCGTGGAAGAGGGTATATTTCTCACCTTGCCTTGCGATTTTCCATTGCCAACCACCACTCTCAACCTCAGTTCTTGAATGTACGATCCTTTCCGGCCGCTGAGAATTCTCATATAACGAAGAAGCATCGTGATATTAAAAGCCCGCCGTAAGTATTATAAGGGTTTGTGTTTGAAGCATCTCCTTATTTACTTGGTAGGTTCGCGCCTTTACCGGCCTCTTTCTCTGCTTTCGGCTCGACAATCTTGCCGCCTTCAGATCTCGTCGTGAAACAGTGACGAGAAAAGGCGCTTGTCTCGTTTAAACACGTAGACTAGCGTTGTTATTTTCAAAAAGGGAGAATTAAGAAATAGGATGCAGACATGAAAGGAATTGCCGGCTGATTTTGATAAATTGCTTTAAAAGCGACTTTTTGATAGAGAATTAAAGGAAAATATTATTTTTGTATTACTGTCTTATTATTTTTTTACGAATATTTATCTATAAGATTTTTATTGTAACTAAACGCTAAGTATTTTTAACTTTAAATTCCTTGAAAAGAAAACTGAAAAGAAACTTGACTGAATGAAATCTGTATGTAAAACATTATGGAAAAAGATATTCATATTTTTTATACCTAGAATAAGAGTTTATCTCATCATTCAATTTCCTTTCCGATCCTCGTTTAATTGATGATTAATTAAATTATGTAACACAAGAGGTTGGTAAAACTTTGTCTCCGAGTCTGTATGAAAAATTTGACACTGATCAATTTACAACGTACAAACTTTTCTTATTTGATAATAGAGCGAGGTATATTTGTTCGATCGCTTAGTGACGCGTAATGTATCGAGTTAAAAAAAGATCAGTTTTTCCTCCTCGTGGCGGAATTAGTAGATTGTACGGTTGATGTACAAACACACGCGCGCGCGTAGAAAGATTGACGTAACCGAGCTGCGGCGCAGCTGCGAATAAAAAAATAATCGAAAGCTGTGACAGAGCAGCGTTCACCTGTTCGAATTTTAGATCGACCTCGGAAAAGAAAAAAATGCCACGTTACAATCATATATTGATCGGGCGATGATTATTCGCTCGCTTCTGGCTAGCATTTATTATTCATGCCTGTAGCCTCAAGAAAGACGTGCGCCGATATAAAAAAAATGTACCTTTTTAATCCCTACAGAATAACAGAACTTCGCAGAACCGGGATTTTTTTTAGCCTGGGAATATATCGTATTTTTACCGAAAAATTGAAAACTTTGATCACATTGGTTACATTTTAGCAATTTGTGGAAAGCCAAAGTTGAATATCAAGCGTGTATAAATTAATTTTCTTATTTTAAAAGTTCCCTTTCCTTTTTCTTTCTAAATCCTTTGTGTGTACAACAAAAATTAAGAATGTAAAACTGGCGCTGGAATTTTTTTTAATAGTAACACCGAAAGCACGCGGGATCAATTCGAACGTAAATGATAAGAGCCAAATTGCGGATTAATAATGTCGAGAAACAAAAAAAAACGCTATATGCGATTCTTACGGGACACGAAAGTCGTATTCTGGCGACTGGCCCTCTTACCGAAAGATTCAGAAACTTTCCGTATCGAGGCAACAACTTCTTGGACCGTTTTAAAATGTAATTTGCACGACCAATTTAAGTCAGGTCGCCGGCTCCGTTCTTCTAAGAGCGTAACTCTTTGAAATAATTAGCAACATCTTGCGCTCGTGGAAAAGCGTGCCGGCGTGATTATATTCGTGGAAAGCGAGCGATTTACGTTGAGCGTCTCGTTAAAATACACTCTCACCTTTTCGTCGCGTTTCGCAGGAGACAACTTTTGTCAAGCATGTAATTAAATTTTCAGATTTCCACTGTTGGTTGGCCATTGGTTCTGTTTGCGGCCTTTATAATAGAATTTCACGCGTGAAGGAAAAGAGAAAGAAAAAGAGAGAGAAATTGTGTCTGGCTCTCGGTGAATAAATAATGACATGCCATAAACCTAAATATGGGAGAAAAACCATTAAAGACTATATAATTGTTAATGCCGCAAATGACGGTCGTTTGTCCAGATAGCCAATGGTTATTTAAGCGGCAAACAATCTGTTTATACGTTACATTTTATCGCATACATTTACATTTTCGTGCGCAATCGTTTGCCGTAATTGTCGTGACACAAGCTTGCCAACGCGCCAATACGTTTGCCACGTTCGCAATTTTCGCGTGGTTCGATTTTGTTGTCGTACCATTGTCATTGAACCACGTCGAAGCGAAACAACATAGCCTGTATGCTTTGAAATTCCACTAACAATCACTATAATATTTTCGGATATATATTAGACAAAGCTAAATTTTATTTCGTTCGAAAGACATAACTAATTGTATTAAATAGCTATAACAGTATATCGAATAAGTTGTAATTATTTGTATAAATAAAATATTATAAATATTATAATATTATATATATATATATATATATATATATATATATATATATATAATATTTAATATATTTAATATTAAATATTTATAAATATTATAATATTATATATATATATATATATAATATTTAATATATAATATTTAATATTATAATATATATATATATATATATATATATATATATATATATAATTTAACAATTTATATATATATATATATAATATATATAAATATTATGTATAAACTTTTAAACATATTAAAATGCGAAAAGGAAGAATTATATAAGAACAATCTCCTTGTCATTTTTACCACACGATGACTTAATTCGTTTTCAAGTAATTAGATCTGTATTAACACACAATTTATTATTCTGAAGATGCAGCTGTCTGATTTGTAACGTTAGAATTTTTTCTTCATCGACATTTGATATTTGAAATCAGTAGAGACAATGGATATCGCGGGATAAACAAGCGCTTGCAATTGTAGAGTATTACTGGCGAAGGACGAAGAAAAGTAGCTTAACGGCACTTGCCTCTAACGAGGGCATCGTCAGGATATCTCCGGACTTCTTAGGAGATACATTCGAGAGATGCACTTGCCGGAAAGCAGTTGAGTGGATGCGAAGTAGTCTGGCATCGTCGACGTTGGAAAAACTCTAGTAAACTCGGGTAAAGCTCAAGCTTGCCAATCGGCTGTCGTGCATTCGACTATTCTCGAGACAGATATTAAATGAGTAGTGTATCGAGCGAATCGAAAACGTGCCCGGAGAGGTGCACGCTGAGCATAAATCGGAGAGGCCGCGAGAATTTATTTCGCATTCGACGTTTCGGGCTGCGAATATTTCAGTGCGCTAATGTTTGCGCGCACGAACGCGCGCGCACGTGGACCGGAAATATTTCACATGGCGCTGGGAGAATTGGGCATGTTTCTTTCCCTGCCTTTCCCCCTTTTTCACTCTCTTCTTTCTGAATTCTAACGAACGTTTGACGACGAAAGGAATGAATTGCAGCGCTATTTATGTTTGGAAATTAAAATAGTTGTAGAAAACGAAGCACATACATCCGTGTGTACATTTCCTCAGGTGAGTGCTTTTCAGACGTGCAAGATGTGCATAAAATGCATTTGCATATACACAAATTGCAGGAATACGCATGATTGAATTTTCCATATTTTTTATTTTATTTTCATCTGGTGATTTACCTTAACATACTCAGGTGGTATTTGCAAAATTAAAAAGATGTTTTTACCTTCAACTTATTACTCAAGTATTATTATTAATGAGGCCAAATTCTTATGAAAGAAAATTTTATTGAAAATTTATGACGTTAATTAATTCCATTAACTTTGTTCAATACCTTCTTTCGGACTGTACACTCATAGAAATTTACGACATAAATCTAATTCGTATTTTCGAAACTCTTCATAAAATTTCTTGCGGATTATGTAGCATTAAAGCGGTAGATTACTCGAACGAGAAACTTTACGATGTTTGAACGATCTCATAGGATGCAATAATAGAGCTAGCGTATCTCCGCGGTATTGTCGTAAATACCTTGCGGGATTCAAGCGAGCCTTCCCTACCGAGGAACCAACTGAATTACACCCTATGGATTATGGAATCGCGCGCGCTGCCGCGCGGCAGAAATGAATTACTCCACTTTCCCACCTTCTCAATCATTAATGAGCTTCGTGTGAGGGAAGCACGAACGTTTTAAACGATCATAACGAGCCAGGCTTCCGCTTCGTTTGCTTTTCATTTATCTCGAGTTTACGAGTTTTATTACAGATCCTCTCCGTGCCATAAAAAAGCGCACGTTAAAAAGCGTGCGAATAATTTAAAATATCTGCGAACTGTTTTTTTTTTTCCGATCGTATTTATCTTAAAAAACAGGCGCGAGTTTCTTCGCACATTACGATCAAAGTTAGAAAACCTCTGAAAAGTAATAAGATCAGATAACAGAGTTACTAATACTAATTCTATATTTGACGAGAAAAACTTTAAAATTTTATTCTTTACTAGAAATAAGACTATGTTTGTCCAATTAGAATTTCTCATTTCTCATAGTTCTCACACATTTACACATTTACACATACAAATTATTCAAATATATTACGAATTTATATATACACGTAATTAGATTTTAGAATATATATAATAATTATTCAAATTATTCAAATATATTACAAATTTATGTACGTATACATTTATTAGATAAAACATATTTTGGGTTAATGAGCCAATTTAGTAATAACGTATAATAATTTATCAATAATAATAGATTATTTTACAACTATTTTATATTCGTTATTATTCTTTAATATTCAATCGGTATTAAATTTTTTTACTTGCATGGAATTTTGTCACATTCCGTTACACAAAATGCCATCGCACAAATTCTGCAATAAAGATACACTTGAACTACGACAAGATCAATGATAAAGAGGTCGTAGTCAAGGATAGTATAAGATTCTATGTAACAGACACAACTACCAAAGTAGCAAAGTAGACTCTAAGGGAGGTAGAGTGAGATTACCGAATACTTGAGCGCGCGTTAAGAAGCAAGAATGACAGTTTCGTTAAAGGGTGAAAGCGCGGTGAGACGCGAATGAAGAGGCATCTCTGCTGTCATACGAATTTTCTTGCAAGCTTTCTGAGAATGTTACAGATCGGCATCAAAGTAATCTCTCGATCACGTCTGCGTCACTAATTATAGAGTAGATTAAACGTAGCTTGGTTACAAGTTTGACATTTAAAAAAAAATCGAATTTAAATTTCTTTCTTTAGCTCATTTTCTTAAACTGTCTTTAACGCATTAATAAAAAATTCGCACAACATTAGCGATTACGTTAGATTATTTTTGTAAATTTTTTTGTATTACACAGTTTTAGTGATGAAAGGAAATGAAAGGCATGCCTACGATTGCAAAAGAAAATTATCAGGGTATATATTCATCAGAGTATACATTCTCTCTGGAAAAACAACGTGTAAAACTTGGAATTCCTAAGAAATTTTTTTTATATCTGGAGAAATTAGAGAATTCTTATGGAATTTTATTGGAACTCAAAGAATTTTTAAAAAATTCTCTCTTCTTTTGCTTTTACACTCTAAATTATAAATATATAATTATCGTTGTTTACTTATTTAATGTCTTAACAGAATAATGAATATACATCTTCTTCATTTTAATTTTTAATGAAAAAATGAAAATGTACAAAAGTTAAAAATTTTTATCTTAACGATGGCTATTCAATTTTTTAGTACATTTATAAATCTAGTACTTGGAAGTTTAAATGGTTTTATGTTTTTCCTTTGTGTGAGTAAAACGCATTAAAAACACATACAATAAAAAATTTATTTTAGAAAATTGCATAAAACAATCTTTAAAATATTCTTTTTACATGGAATTTTTAACAAAAATACCTGCAAGATCAGGGAATTTTCAGTGAATTTTTTTTACAAGATTTGAGTACACACTTTGATCATTTTTTTGTATTATAACTTGATTGCTAACTGAAAATATCTTTACAAAAATGCAGCATACTTATTTATATTACGTTATCAACTTATTTTATGGTATCATCGATTATAGTCATGACTCGTCGAACTTTTTTAATTGCTTTCATAAAAACAATTCTATGCAATCAGCTCGATAAATGTGAGTAAAATGAGTTCTACTATTATTAATAAAAAGAGGAAGCAGAATATATATTGATGTTAGCGTTATTCGAATATCAGCATATATAATTGAGAGTTCTCGAGTGATACTTGTGTTCGTGTAGCGAGATACGATCGATAATTTGCGCAATCAATGATACGAATCGACTGATATCCGGGTTAATATCCCGTCATGACCAAGTAAAAGAGAGAACGGCCGTCGACCGTAATAATACACAATGAAGTTTTCAAGGTAGCAGTAGAATCGATGCATCGATCGGTTACGAGCGCGATGATGAACTCGATGGAGCGTGCAGGGAAACTATTCGCCGGCAACTTTCTCCATCAAGAAAAGAAGTTTTCGCGAAAGTTGCGTCACGATTTTTTTCTTCCAAATTGACTTACGTAATGAAAGCACACAGAAACAAAGGAGTACGTTTCTCAGCTTCTCACAAAATTCAGTAAAATAAACGGAGATGATTGAGAAATAATAATAATCTTCAAATTATATGCATAATTAATGTACGTAGCATAATTAAAATTGTCACAATATTTTTTTTTTATCTTGATCTTCAAAGTTTGTCGAAATTTATCAAAATATAAATTATAAATCTAAACCATAGAGAAAAAAGCATATACACATATATATTCCTTTAACTCTTTTTTTTTTATTTTTTATTTATTTATTATTATTTTTTTAATTATTTTAAAATGTTTGGAAGATCATTATTGTTACATTGTTAGTTAATAAGGATGTAGAATAAAACCAGTCTCATATTACGTTATCTTTCTTAGTTAAATATTGTCTACACGAGTCGTTTCGTGCTTCGCAACCCCGAGAACATCTTACGCCCTCGAACAAGTGAACTTTGCGACCTCCGGGAGTCTGTCTCACTTTGTTCTGTATTCTGTCCGGTGACATTTACTCGATTGAGACAAGCGTTCGCAAGATCCGGTCGCGTGCTGGCGCGATTGCGAAACAGGGACCTAGTTTCGGGTAAAATTCTTTTGCCGCGTTCTTTGACAAGGTTGACATGTATAGGATTGCACGAGTAGGAAGAAAGAAAGGAAGGAAAAATACTTCCCGAATGTGGGTGGGTTTCACACAAGAGTTGCAGGTGAGACATCCCGCGCCGTTACGACAAAATGTAATTAAACGTGTAGCGCAGAGTTTAATTTGATCGGCGGAACTTCGTACTTTATGCAAACGCGCACGTTACCTTCTACACAAGATATATACGTTACATGAAATACCGAGACGTCTCTCGTGAGGGATTTGATAGCATCGTTATGATATTAATAATGCTAACAGTAATAATCTCGTTATGTCATTACCAGTTGTTAGGAATGTTCATAATTTCAAGTCATCAACTTTGGAAATTTATGCATATAATTCCTTATATCGTTTTCATTATTATTACATGTAATTTTTCTAATGCAGTTTGAGTATTTGCGTTTTGTGTGTAAATATATATATATATATTGCAAATTAAATTTTACATTTAACATAGAAAGTAAAAAAAATCTTACACGCGTAAAGACTATAATAATAATTCATATATCCTGCGATATTCTTTAAAAAAAAACAACATGACTTTTACTTTCTATGTTAAGTGTAATATATTTAATTTGCAATTTTATATTACAATATTGCACGTTAAATATCTTACACTTAACATAAAAAGTAAAAGTTATGTTTATGAAATAATATCGCAGGATAGATAATTGATGTGAATTATTATTATAGTTTTTACGCGTGTAAGGTTTTTTACGTCTCTTTTTTCCGTTGAAGAATTCTCGTTTACGCGGGTGATCACATAAACTTGCTTCGAATTACGGTGGCTATGAGGAAAGCAGTGCGCAAAGGCGTTAATACGCGGCTCGATTTTATAGCGAGACGATCAAAGAGCTATTAAGAGAAGCGATGGAAGAAGGCGCCGACGAAAGAGCCGAAGAAATAGGGCACGTCGTGGAACGGGACGTAATTAAACTTGCAGCCCGATCCTTAATTCGATCAATGCAACCTCGCGCTCGATTCGCTCGACTGGCTACAATTTTGTGGATGGATTATATTCAACCGGCGAGATCAAAAACTATTTAGCACCTTATTTGTTGTCGGGAAAATTAAAACTCCGTTTGTGCTTAAAAACGTTATTAAAAAGTTAGCTAGATTAGCCAATAGAGACGTCGGTTAGATTTATTTTCTCGCTCCATCATTACGATTTTTAATTCATAATCCCCAAGATAGAAAAAATAACATTCTTTACTAAATAAAAATTTTTTTATATACGAAAGTATAGTATGCTACTATTTCTTAATATAATAATTTTTTTTATTTTCTATCCACGACTTTTTTAATTAATTTTAATTTTTAAAAAATGCGTGAAATTCTAAATTTAATCACACCATCTATTTCAATCGATCATGGATGAATTATGCGCAAATAATGCCTGCCTTTGGGAAAAATCTTCCCAATCTTATTTCGTGCTGATGGCACCGCAGGGATTACAAGTAACTTCGAAACACATCTTGAAAATTGTAATAGTTATTGGATGCTATCTTGGTTAGCTACTTTTATTCTATCGGATGAAACTCTATATATATATATATATATATATATATATATATATATATATATATATTTTAGGATTTTCTTTTTTTTAAAAGATTCTCTTTTCTTCTTTTTTTAAGTGGTTGCAACATAAAGGTGATCATAAAAAATTCAGTTGTTTTTACAATATCTTAAAAAATTTCTGCGTTTTATTTTAGTTCTAAATTTTCTAATTCTAATTAATTAACAAATTAATAAAAAATAGCAGTATGTTATTTTTAATTGTGCACAAAAAATTTTTATTTATTTAACTAATTTTTTTTGTTAAATATAGACTTGTTTATATTTATGTATTACATATGTGTGTATATATATACACACAAAATAACGATAAAGGTCTGATATATATATGCAAGCTATAAAATACATTTCCACGCCATATCACGATAGTCGAGCGACCGATGAATTTTTCAAAGTATATCGCCGGTATGAACGATCGTCGTTGGATTAAGGGTTGAATTTTCGCGGCATTGGGGTTAGGGGACGTTTTCGTCATTTATCAAAAGACGCTCTAGCGAATGGCATGGAAAAGTTTTGTCGCGGCTTGCGTCGCGGCCTTCTCTTCGTTTTCCTATGGCTCGAATACGGACGTAAAAATGAATTACGAGTCCGAGGCGGAGCCTTAAAACTTTTCTCTTTTTTTCTTGCGTATCCTTCTCCCTCCCAATGTCCTCCTCAACGATTGTTCGTCCGTTGTCTCAAAGTTTCTGTGCCTGTCGCTTTAAAGCGTCGGATAAGAAGGAAAGCTTTGGAATT
The DNA here is from genome assembly GCF_047496725.1 of Anoplolepis gracilipes. Taxonomy (NCBI): domain Eukaryota; kingdom Metazoa; phylum Arthropoda; class Insecta; order Hymenoptera; family Formicidae; genus Anoplolepis; species Anoplolepis gracilipes. The sequence goes on along the minus strand of NC_132978.1, from coordinate 1,240,051 downwards.
ATGGTAATCCTGCAGCTTGTCAAAAGAAACACGAATGAGGAAATACGGAAGGATAAAGGATTCAAAATCATGTAGAATCTTGTATGCGCACAAAAGGCATATCGTTTATTTCTAATTATGATGTGTTAATTTATTATTTTCTACTTATTATGATTAATAATTAATTGTAAGTTGTCGACATCATAGAGAAAAAAATATACGAAAAGATTATTGTTTATATGTCCTTAGAAAAAGTAATAGATATAGTTTATTCTTGTTGGTAATAATTTTTTTTTTTCTTCTTCTTTTTAAGAACATGCACGTTTCGCGTGCGAAAGACTTGTGAGTTTTTCTTTCCAATGATTTAGAAAAGTCATACATTATAGGGTTAAATCGTAATGGCTGATACTAGAACTGCTGTGCAAGCAGTCTCTGCGTAAAATAGAGCGGACATTGGTATGGACCGAGCATTATTAATTCGAGAGCAAACTCGTGCCAGAGACACATTTGCATAGTACGAGCACGAATGCGATCGCAAGCGCACTATTCGTATGCTTAGCATTTCTTTTTTTCTTTTCTTATTTACCGCTGCCGTATCCGCGAGCAATTTCCACATATGAGAACGCGGAGAATAAGTTTTCCGGCTGCGGACACGATTTTTCCGACTACGTTTGTCCAGTTGTTTTGTTGGAGCTGAATTACGCAACCGGGACAAAGTAGGTTTGAAACGAGCAACAAGAGTAGTAAGATGAACGTGAGCGATAAGGATACGATGTAAGTATACGATGAGAGAAAGGAAAAAAATTGTTGCTCGTATGTATATATCGAATTTAGCGCAAATATGTACGAGTATACATGTATGTACGAAAAATCTCACTTCTTCGTCATATGTATACTTCCTTATGATTTTACGAGTTATAACATTAAAAAAAAAAAGTGTCATGTCATATAAAATTAAAGTAGATGTGCACAAGAATACTGTTTTAAGTTAATTAATTATGCTGGCAAATCATATCGTATAAAATTGAAGTAGGTATACAGAAGAACAATTTTAGATTAATTAATTATGCTGACAAATTAAATGTAGTTATGACGCGTGATTGTATGTGTGTACATATAATTTTATTTTATAGCATTATTTTTTAAATTTTAAGCTGGATATAATTTTTTAAAAATATGTATATTTCAAAGATTATTCAGTAAAGTTTCAAGTAATAAAATTATTTATTAAATATTATATTTTTACTTTTGGGAAGGCGCTACAATTTTAGGTTAATTAATTATACCAATTAGACAAATCATGTTTCTGATGAGTAATTTACTTCGTGAGAGAAAAATCTGCAGTCGAGGGAACTCACCATTAATGGCGCAGATTAAATTCTTTTACTTATCTTTCCTGTCGTCATGATGGTTACTTATATTCTTTACAGTCGAGAAAACAGGTTCTACAAACTTGTATAATGTCAGATTAATTTTAGAGATGTATTTCGGCTTTTCGGTACTAACATTAAAGTGCCTGCTGTATATTCAAATGAAATTTGTTATTTTTATGACAGGTTTGCTAGGCAAAATAATATGAGCATGTACGAGTACATGCTTCCATGATTTTACGAGCGTTTGAAACATCCTACGTAATCGCGAGTTAATTAAAATAATGAAAGCGTTTTTACAAAAAATTCAAAGCTCAGTTGTTAAACGTAGACGTGGAAGCAATCTACGAAATCTTATACATCTCTGACAAATTTACGATCTAAAAATTTATTATCTAATCGCCAATGATTTTGTAATTGGTTGCATTAATCGATATGCCATATTGCATAGTCCCCGATAATGTACTCGCGTTAACAATTAAAGCCGAGTCAATTCAACAGTATAGGTTTCCGGTACGGCATTATTAAATAAACAAATTACACTATCAAATTAATTAAATTGGATATTGTGTTCGTTATTATTTTGGACAATATTTAATTATGAAACTTTACTAACAATAAATATTAAATTGATGTTGTGCGAATTTTAAACATATGTTTAAGATTTATTGTAATCACACACATGCACTCTTTTTTTAATAATTATTACAATAATATTGGCCAAATAAATTAATTTGAAAGAAGTTTTTTTAATTTTTAAATAAGTAGCTGATTAATAAACATTTTTATTTTTCGTTTATTTTAAACTTTAACTGATGTAAAGTATAAATTTCTCGTGTATTTATCGAAATAAAGTAAACATTATTTAATTATCATCTGTCACCAACTATTTTGTAAATGGTGCCATTCAAGCTATTTAATGATACAAAATGATTGAGTACATTGCACCGCAAATTTATCGTTGACTTTGGCGAGTTGGCGAGAGAAGTTTGTTTATACAAACTTCACAGTAACCTGCACTACGATAACGTACGCTATATTCCTAGAGAGAAAGAGAAAGAGAAAGAGAGATAGAGAGAGAAATCGGTCTGTACTTGCCGTTGGTATAATTAATAAATGGAAATTCTCTTGGTCCTCGACCAATACATGATACTGTTTAAAGCAAATACGAGGCCGACATCGAGGAGAGTATTCAAAGATCACCGCAAATGCTGCATGCGAAAAGAAGTCCCCCTACGAGTCGGTAAATGTTGGCTGTAGCTGGGATAAAAAAGACGAACTTGAAGAACGGTCGATGAAAGGTACACCGAGCAAAGAAGAAAATGAAGTGCACAGCACACATTTTGTTTGCTCAATTCCATTAAACATTTCGCGTGATTTTTGTTTAAAGAGAGATAATTATGATGATATTATATCAGCAAAAAATATAGCTAGTAATAATTTCAAAGCTATCAATTTTAAAATTTGAAGCTACTTGACCGGTCGTTTTGCTTATTGTTAATAAATTGCCAATTTATCATATATAGTAATGGCAGATGGATAATCAACTGATTGTCAGATAAGAGTTGCAGTGTTTCATTGTTCTTTGTTTCGAAGAAATAAAAAAAACTTTATTGTTTACGGATTTAGCTGATAAATTCTGCTGTTCTTTTCCCAGCTTTGTTGTTTCGTGTTTATACAACCAGCCAGGCATCACCTCTTTTAAATAGACAGTTTCATACCTCGAAGAAAACAAGTTATCTGTTTAGTCCTTTCTTCTTGTGAAAATTCTCTCACCCGATTCACTCGCACATTCGTGACAGTTCCCGCGAGATTTCATTCTTTCTCTCTCTCTCTCTCTCTCTCTCTCTCTCTCTCTCTCTCTCTCTCTCTCTCTCTCTCTCTCTTACGAATGTAATATTTTTATGTATCGAGGTTAGTCGACAATCTAGCCACGGTACGTCGACATTTTCATCCACTCAACGATAAATGTACTAACGGTCGAATCCAAAACATTTTCTGCGCTTATTTTTCAACTCGAAGGGTGAAGTTTAAGAAAAGGCTGAAGTTAAAAATTATCCTAAAGTTAAGATTTTTGTTCGAACCTTTATATACTTACCTTAAGAAGAAAAGTTAAAAGAAGTACAAGGTATCTAACTCGCGACAGTTTATTCTTTTAAACTTTTTCAGTAAAGATATAACTTTCAGGATATAAGTATGCTCGCAGTCTTTCCTACATGAAGCTTTCAATTTTAATTTTAATTTTGGTGAATAATCTTTTTTGAAAGAATAATAACACATACATACACATACACACTCGAAAGAGGATGAAACAGTATTTTGAGAAGGAAAGGAAAGATTAAGCTTATTGTTTGATTAAAAAAAATTAAAAACATTGCACTTAAAAAGCTGAGTATAAGGTAAACTAGGGTATGATGGCCATAGGCTGTAATTTTTTCAATAATCGCTACATAGTGCGCTTTTTTAGTCATTATCAAAGATAATCGACATTTACGATAGTTTATGTGCATACAAGATTTTTGTTCGAAATAACGATATTGTGAATCTTATATCACATTTTTACTATTGACTACCTGCAAAGTTTTTCATTTATCCACTAAAAACTGTTATAACGTCGAATAAATTACAGTTAAGCTATCGTAATCGACGTTAGAAATATTATAAAGATATATAAATTGTTATACGACCTATAATTTTTATTTTTGTTTTTACTATTTTTTTTTATAAATATTATGGCCATCTTTCCGTCACTATGGTCATCTTTTCCTTAAAAGTTGGATAAGATGACCAATGCTTATGTTGTACTATTTTGATAATATAAAATGTCTATTAAATATTTTCCTTTTAATTTCGATAATATTACGTAATTCAAGCTTCAGTGAAGATAATATGTCAAACGCTATTGAAAAATAACAAAAATAAAAGTATGTTTTTTGCATTTTAAAAAACTATGGCCATCTTACCCGAGTTTACCCTAATGATAGTATATAATATATACACAATCGTCTTTATGATTTAAAGTCACGTATTCGGCAGAATAGATTGCAGAAATCGTAAGAGGACTAGATGTTAAAATACGAAATAAAGCTGAAGAATAGTTTTAAAGCTAAGAATGAAAGTTTCAGATTTCAATCTCAAAATATCGTCATTCACGCTGTTGCAGTTGTTCGCACCCATTGTCGGTGCGCGAACTCTACGAGTACACAAAGCCCTTGACGAATTATATAAGAGTGTCGTAGTCTATCAAGGGTCTGTGAACGTGACGGAAACGCGACCATTTTGTGGACAAGGCAAAGCGCTATTTCACTCCTTTACTCTCTTTATTTCCCAGCGTTTGAAAGAGTCAGTCTTATACTCTTCCCGTGTTACAAAAGTACGTTTTCAACAAGGGCTTATGTAATGATGGCTCTTGCATCGGCATTCAACGGATAGCGAGTGGCAAGGCGAAAATGAAATGAGTGCACTGTCGTCAAAATGCGTGTCGAGCTTGTAATTCCGCTTCTTGCATAGTGTCTTGCACATCTCGCATTTCCGTCCTCTCCGAAGGACATGGATGGAAGATGGTCGTTTGGCTCGTCATGCGGCTTGTAATTGGAAACTTGTAATATCACGACAGATGCTCGTGATTAACCCTCAGGGTGTCGCGTTTCGCCTGACATACCGCTTAAATGCGACTGATAACAATCGACATTGTATTCCGCGACATCTGTTATGCATAAATTCTAGAATAGTCCGTTTCATAACTTGTTGTAATCGTGTTTCCCACTATCTTCGATGTTAATTTCAGAGATTTGAAATAGATATTTCTTTCTAAATTAAATTCCAATATACACAAGTGACATAATGTCAATTTTATAAGAAAGAAAATTAAAAATTATAAAACAATTATTAATAAGGGATTTTTTATTCTTTACAAATTTTTATCTTAGATACAAACTTGATAATTTTTTTATTATTTTTGTTTATAAAAAAGTTAACCAAATGTTACGTAACGACGTCGTTAATATTTCACGATGCAAGAATTACAAAGATCTTGTGGAAGAAAGAAGATGAACGCGCTTGAAATGACGTCCGCTCTCTAAGACACGCTATAAAATCGCTCGTTAACCATGTCCCGTATCTCAATAAAGCTTGTTCGAATGACTGTTTCGTTACATTAAAAAACATGCTTTTATAAAGGCTACCGACGCTTTTACTTCGCGTTTATTAATTTGCTAGTACTTGGGCTGAAACATTATGGAAACTTTGTCACAGAGATGTAAAACTTTTACTCGCTAACTTAAACGCATTTTCATAGTTTCGAGAGAGATGTTATCGTTTGTCGGGCTTTATCACGTATTTTATCGTACATGTATAATGTATATATATATATATATATATATATATAACTTTAATAATCTTGTAAAAATTATAAAACAAATTGTAGTGTTTCACATCTCGATAAAGAAAGATAGAATTCTTTTTTATAGTCCTTAATATATTATTTTATTTTTCAATTTTCTGTTCGACAATTCATAAAATAAAGATTTTTTATGAGGGCCGCAATCTATCTACAAAAAAAAAGGAACAAAATTCTATTTTAGCTAACCATTACATTTTTAGTCTATTTTTAATTTTCTTTTTTTAAAGTAAGTATTATTGTTTCATTTGTGCTTTTCTACTTTTAATCGCCTGGCAAGAAGCAGGATTATTTTCGTGATTTCAAAGATATATACCGGACGTATATATCTGAATCCAATTGCTATTACACTGATGATCGTATTCCTACGGGATTCGTCGGTTATCGGTGTCGTAATAACTGCGACGAGAATGAGATTCGTTTGCGAGCGTGTTCGAGCGTATTGTGGCGTTACAACAGGCCGAGTTACGGGATGCCGCCGTGGACGTTGTAATTTCTGTAACGACAGCTCGTATAAGTCGCGTGGATCCCGTACTTGTGCGCCTGCGAAATTACAGCTCAGCGGCGCACGGTGCAATTTATCGATGACGTTGTTAACCATCGAAGTTATAGGGTGTACGATTATAATTCCACCGGTTAGCGGTCGGTCGTGAAGAGGGAAAGGGGGGAAAAGCGGAAGGGTCGCGGAAACGATAATGAACGCTTTCACGGCGTGTGGTGCGCGAGAAAACCTTAATAATCCCGGATAATATTGCTGGGTAATCCAGGTAGCGAATTATCGATGCACACTAGCCTGCGCGCGCATGATTGCTATTAGAAATTATTAAACATACAACGCGCGACCAATTGATCGGCTGTCTGATGACCGGGGTCCGTGCGGTTATCGCACGATTAATTACAGCAGACTCCTATCTATATCTTGCGTTTGTACGCGCGGCGAGTAAATATAACCTCTTGTTCACACTGCGAATATCAAACCAACCGTAATTAAGTATATGCATTAATTGTTAGTTCGATTCATTATGTCGAAATGGAAAGCTTTGAGCTTTTTCTTGCGACATCATAAATCCGATAAATTATGATATTATTCGCAAACATATTATTTAATCAGAGATAATCTTATGTGATATATGTTTTATTTTCTAAACTATATTTATATCTATAAATTTAAAGAAATAATATACGTATAATTTTATAAATAATCATAAAATTTAAAAGAAGGCTTTATATTATTTTATCAATAATATATGTCTGAATATTATTTACAAATATTTAAAATTTACCTATCATGTTAAGTTTTTCTTTTGCATTATTTTATACGTTAATTCATCTTAGAAATGTATTTTTGGATATTATCTCGAGAAGTTTAATAATTGTCTAATGTATCAAAATATATAATACTTTCAATAGATATTTCATAACACACTTGAATGTACATTTGATGAGCTCGCGACTAAAAGTCAATTTACGTAATTCTATAAATAAGAATAAAAAAAGAATAATAATATTATGTACCAATGAAATTACACGTTTTTTTATGTTTAGCATGTAGATTGGAGACAGCAATCTACAAATGCAATACATTGATGGAATCGAAATTACTTGGCGAAAATTTGTATATTGACGCGGTTCAAACTTGTATTGCATTGTTTCGGCCGTTATACACAGTCTAGTTAACGAGGTCAGGAGTCATTAACTGAGGCTACAGGATGCGCGAATATAATTTATTGCGCGGATTAAAGGGCTTCATTCGTCAAAACTTGAGAGCTCGTTGCGGTACACGGAAGAGAGCCCGACGGGTTTGCGTGTATGCATTTCGATGTAGTCCGAAATTTATTGCAAAGATAAGCGCAAGAACTGCGATATTATTGTGTACGCAATCTGTTTTAAATGTGCAAATCAGAAATTTTTTTTTATTATAAATATTTACTTGACATTTAAAGAAGAAATCATTTTTCAGAGGGGAAGGGAAGCATGTATTTATATTTTCATTGTCAAAAACTTTTATGTAAAACTGTCGATTTTAAATTGTGAAATTGAACAAATGTTGTAGGTATACTTTGAATAGTTACGCGATGAATAGCATTAACTAACAATCTGGCAATTACGGTGACAATATTCGAACGAAGTAAAAGCTTTTCAATCATATAGTATGCATGTTACATGGTTTTATCTATAAAAAACGCATTCAACAGTTTTTGGAAAATTTAACATTGCGACAATAAAAACACATTGTATGTACAATAATTCTTCGATAAACATACATGAAATCGTTAAAATTGTTGTTTATACGTATATTAACGTCTCGATGATTGTGAAACGCAAATATATCGTTAAAATCGTTCAAATTACGAGGTCATTGTGATCATGTTACGTGTTAAAGCATTTTTCACCCTTGGGAAAACTCACATCTTGATAAACTGATAAATTTTTCTAATACTGGCTGAATGTTTTATTGCAATAGATTAACGCTCTTGCGTCAGATTGTCGACGTTAACACGAGTATGACATAACTCTGATTAAACTCGTCAGAATTTATAATTTATACAATGTGTAATTTATAAAATTATTAATTAATTATCGGAAATTTGTCGAAAATTTAGGTCACTACTCTTTATTCGCTCTAAATATTTACTTGACATTTACTTGACTAAGCATAAAGTATTTCAATTAAAACTAATTATGTTAAACCACAAGATTAAAACGCACAATGTATAATAAATAATATTTAGTAATATTATTTTTTGTGAAATATTAATTATATTTGATATATTAATTTTTTAAGTTTTTTTTGATAAACAATATTTTGGATTTTAACGACCAAAATAATAATTTATCAATTATATTTGACTTTCTTGATTATAGCAATAATTAAAATATTGTTTATGCAGGATACATAAAATATACATAAAATTGGAAATTTATGCGACAAAGACAAAATTGATAATTTAAAATTAATATGTGAATAAAAATTAAATGGATATAAATAATGAAAAAATTAGCTTTTCTTGTTTTGAAAGATTTCTAGTCTCTTTGATTTTGTAAATATATTTTTCGGAACTATTTGTGTAACTTTTGTTTACAGTTTTTGTTCCCCTGTTCTTTGGTTGTTTTATTTACGTCATGTTAGTTCTTACAAGCGAAACAGCTTCGAGAGCGCACGCAAGCTTTTCCGTCTTTGATTCTTACATCTCGTCTGTCATAATTTATAAAAGAAAGATGTTATAAATTTTAATAATATAATATAATAGTAAAATATATATAAATGATTGTATTTTATAAATAATATAAAATAGTATTTTTTTTTTTAATAATCTTTTATATTACTTTGGATTTTTCCAATTTTATTTCATTATACTTGTATTTTTTACATTTGTAAATTCTCGCTCCTATCAAGATAAAACTTAAATTGAAGATGATTATATTCAATAATTGAAATTTATTTTCAAAAAAGAGGTCAGTTTTTTTCAATAAAAGGATTGTTTGTGCGCCAGCATGTTAGTATTTGTCTCGATTTCATGTAAAAAGACAAACTGTCAGGACCGATATCGATCTTCGAAGAGTGATTGAGAGAGAGAGAGAGAGAGAGAGAGAGAGAGAGAGAGAGAGAGAGAGAGAGAGAGAGAGAGAGAGAGAGAGAGAGAGAGAAGCAAACAGCGACGAGACGAATAGATTAATGCTGAATTCCGGGTCGCTGCAATTTGTCAAGCCGAGGGAAGTTTTATCACATGTATATACATATTACACACATTGTATCGCGCGCACGTGCGCGGAAGTGCGTCGGTTTGCTTCCGGTGAGAGAGAAGGAGAAAGATAGAGAGTGGCTCTCTTTTGTCGGAAAACTGGCAGAGAACTGCTTGAGTGTATCCTCGCTTCTCCGCAGGCTGTTATTGAATTCGAAATTTATGACTTTAATAGAGACTAACTTTGCACGATCATAATTCAAAAAGCGTTGCGTGTCCGGCGGACGTAACTGGCAGGTATCTCCCCTTTCCTCACCCACCCCTTTCGATGCGCGCGCGCTCCCTCGTCGATCTACAATCTCTTAGAGCAGCATCCCTCGCCGCGTCAGATGAACCTGGCCGTTTTCGTTTACCTCGTCTTCTTTTTCTCCACAAGTGCGTTTTTCCTTTTCTACCTCGCCCTTTCCTAGGGACAGGAGAATATCCTGTCGAGGAAAACTCTGGATGATTTAAGATGCTGGAGTCTCGCGTAGGCGGAAAAAATATGTCCGAATGGCCCCCCGCGGAAGTTTTCTTCTTGGTCAATCTCTAGTGACTTGGATGCGGAGGTAACCACGAGAAAAGTAGGAAGACCGTTGTGAGTAGTAGATATCTGCTCTTGTCGCTTTCATCTTTTTTTTTTTTTTTTTTTACGTCAGCTATTATTTTAATTAATATGAGATAGTAAAAAATCAACAAATGTATTCCTACAAAATAGAATATAATAGAAAATAATATGAACGTAGGAAATTTATTATAATGTTAATTTCTTAAAAATTATATGCAATATATAAAATTTAAAAAAGTAATTTTTTTAAAGAAATTGCATACATGCACACGCATATATATAGTCTTTATTTTCACGAATTTCCTAATAAAACCCCTGAAAGTAATTAAATCCTATCTGAATAAGAAACCACTACCAAGACGACCAAGTGATATCTCGTTTACGTAAGCGTTTAAGAAACAGTTTCCACGAGTTTCGAGCGTAATTCGGTGCGCGGACAACGAGAGAAGCGATACGAACACGCGACGCTTAACAACAGCTCGACGAAACTCGATTATCGTCCGGGGTGTAATTCTGTGGTTACGTTCATTACTCGTGCCATTGTCGCCGCCGGGTTGCACGCGGCAGTTTTGACGCGATCACTTAGTCATGGCGAATGGAACTCACCCTCGTTCTGTCCCAGCTGAATCTCCATCGCGCATCCCACACGACACATGTGACATCATTCCTATAATTTTGCATCAGCAACAGTGAAAATTGTATCATTCAGTCAATTCAGCTATGTAATTAATTCTGAGGTAAAATTTGCTAGAAAAATGTCGAGAAGAGAAGAAATATAAAGGAAATTTTCTTTTACCTTGAATATTCATAAAATTGGCTCCTTTTTTTTTCAATTTGACTTTAAATTTTTACGTTGACTATAGTTTCTTTATAGATTCTCTTCAACAAAAACGAGAATGTATACTAAAATTTTAAACAAGCTCTTTTTATTCAGCTGATTCATTATAATTTTCTTCTTTACAATTTTTTTTTTTTACATTTTGGTCAAATGTAAAAAGTGAGTTTCAGCTAACCATGTCTTCTCAAATATTTCCTTTGACCATAAAAAATTTTACGTCACGCAAGAGCCGTAACGAGATATTACATTTTTATTATTGGAGTTGTTGAATAAGTTAAAAGCGTATTTGTGGGACAAAGTTTCTCTAGACTCGGCTAACGTTGCGAGTGTTTCATTACTTCAATTTGTCGAAACGTAAAATTAGTGACAAATATAATATTAACATTTGCTTCTGCTACGCGACAATAACATTTTTCGACCATCAACGAGAATTGAAAATTGCAGGATATCTGGGATAAAAATAAATTAGATAATATTGGCTTGAACGAGATTACCAGAGCATCAAATCGTCTAAGTGCAATTTTGGAAATCTTACATTTATAGATATAGTAAATACGACATTTATAATATTTTAAAACTAGATTAATACCGTTTTCAAAATTAATAAACAGATCATACATAAAAAAACGTTTGAAAACAAAATATTTAAAGCGAAATTTTAAAGTAAAAGAGACAGAGCTTAATTCTTACATGGATGGAAATGTTATATGACACTGCATCATGCAGCACGAAAATCGCGTCATGATTTTATACGAAAGATTTTAAAATTCCACGCGATGAAACCCCGGACCATCCACTTTGATTACGAGCGCGTACCGCTCGGGTATTAAAGCTCTCTTTTTCTTTTCGTTTTTCTTACTTTACATTCTTTATCTCTCATTTTTACTCAAACATCTTTTAATCTCATTTTAATGACAGTTTATAAAACCAGAAATTTTTATTAATTAAAATATTCATGTAATTTTTGTTCACGTGGATGGAAAAGTGAAAATTACGCGACATATTTTCTATGTTTATATTTCTATTATATTTTTATATTCTATATTAAGTGAGCTTTTGTGTACGGAAATGGATTAAAAACAATATATTTTGAAAGTATCTTAATTGTGTTTCCTGCCACGTGAAAACTACATCAAATCTCGACCATTGTTTTTCATTTTAATTGCATGTGGCAAAGACATTAAAGTTTCTTTCTTCGTATTTTCTTTTGTCTTTATTTGTCTTTATCTGTATTTTTACTTTTCCTTCGCTCGGGCGCCTTTGACTTTCGTCGATAGTAATAGTTAATGAATCTGGCGATTTTCATTAGCTGTCATCAGCACACTTGGTCGGGCTGGTAAAATAAATGCCTCTAAATGTTTTCCGTCTTTATTCCACGCTTCCCGGCGAGAGCAAGCCGGGTTCCCCATTGTAACCGTTCCCAGCTAATTGCATTCATTGTTCTTACGGGATTTCGCAACAGAAAGCTGATGGATGGCGCCTCTTTATCTCTCGTTTATTTCGTGTCAGCTTGCTTTTTGCCCGACCATCTATCTGTCTGTTCAGCTTTTATTTGTCATAGCACATACGACTCAGTTTTCCTCACTGCCTATTTCTTTTTTTTATTATTATTATTATTATATTCCCATCTCTACGTTCCTATCTCTTCTCTCTTTTTCTTTTTGATCATCTTTTGTTCATTATCTAACTGTCCTTTTGCTGCAATAATCTTTCTTTTGTTCCATTGGACGTATTGTATTTATTTCTTATCGCTCTCTTTCGCGATTATCAACTTCCCTTACGGGTTCGATTCCGTCACGTTTCCGAGTGTTACAGTTTCTTTTTTCCCGAAGCGCATGTTACTACATTTTCGAGCTCATTGTCGCGCGTTATCGATCGACAGCGCAAATTACGAACAGCAAATGGAGAGATTCGCAGACTCCGAGAGCGTAATTACGATGTTCACAGCGATAATCCATTTTCGCCGCAATTATTAACAGTTAATTTCTAATTACGTTTCCCCCGATTTTATCGTGCTGTCCTTCCAACTTTATCTCTCTGCGTACAACGTTGACGCGTTTGGGGATTTTATCAGCGAAATACCAAAAGCGACAAGAATATGCTAATTAAATCATTTACATGTTGAATTTATATTCGACATTTAATGACTGCGTAATTATACAGAGTTTCTGAACAATTTTCATTATATAGTTGCAAATTTTTTGATTGCCATTTTTATCTAAATATACTTCATACATACGCACATACATATATAATAAAATACAATCTTTTTTATAGTGTTTTATTTAATTTTATATAATTTAACTTTTTAACAACGTATTATATTGTATAACATTCTCAAAACGTTGTAAATTAGTTTTCATGTATATAAGTACTGAAAATGGTCTGAATATACGGTCAAAAAGTACATTCAAAATTTACTCTGTGCAATTATTAAACAAATGTTTCTGCGCTCCTTTAACAGTGCTCAACTTTTAGTATATAGCCATTCTTCTTGCTTATTGATAAATTATTTTTTTTACCCTCAGCTATATACATATAAAGAAAAAAGCGATCTGCTGGTAAAAATCAATATTGTTTGTTCGCCATAATAGATTGTTCCGCAATAGAGGATAACTCCTACTGCGCCACTTCCATATTTTCTCTCGCTTTATTTTCCCCTTTTGTCTGGCTTTTTGCCATTATAATTATATTTCTCCATCTTCCTCGAGAAAATCCCGTCGCATGTGTTCCTGCCTTGCATACTGGTCGTGCTGCCTCGATCGACATGGTGAATGGATTATACGGAAAATGAATGGAAAAAAAGGCCAGGGAGGAGTCGAGAGTCCTTAGCGATCATCTCGTCGATAATGACAGCGGAAATCGCGCGAAATCGAAAAACTAATCGAGTCGATTATCGGCGTGATAGCACCGTTGCGCTTTTCCGCATTGCTTCGAAATTTTTTTGCTCCGCTTCCTCGTGCTTTTCAGACAGAGCACATAATAACGCCGAAATGTGTTTTAATACATTACATTTTTCTTATAATAATTAATATCAGTATGAAACATTTTAATCAATAGGCCTAAAAACTCAACAAGTCTAAAAAATATAATAAAGATTTTAAATAATAGTAAATATAGTTAACATCTCGAGTAAATTAATTTTTGGAAATTGTTGAACATGTATAAAGCAACTATATCTCATGTTGATTTCAGAACCTTTCCGCTATTACTACATCGAGATCCTGTCAAAGAACAATTTCGGAAATCAATCTCGCAGTAGCATTTTTTTGTCTCGTCACCTCATCGAAGAAAAGAGGTTTTCCATGTCGCTGAAGAAGACTCTGATGATGAAGAATAAGCTAGGAGTGAAAAACAAGCCGGTAGATCGAGCAAAGTTCACAAAGCATGATGACGCACTCGTTTTTCGAGCCAACGAGGACATATTGCGGGGGTGTAGACAGAAATTCAAGGTAGGTGGATAACTAAATAAATAAATCTCTTGATTTGTGACGACGACGGTTTGTTTAATATTTGTCCAAGAATTTTTGAGAGAACGTGAATTGTAATATAGTGAAAGTGTAATAAAAAATAATAAGTATAGCTAATTAAAAATAAATATTATTTTAATAGAGAGAAAGAGAGAGAGAGAGAGAGAGAGAAAGAAAGAGAAAGAGGGAATGAGCTTTCAAGCTTTGAGCAAAAATTTTCTCATTTTCCACAATAACAAGCAATGTGCTTTTGGGTAAATTGTCCTTTAGCGTCCGCAACGCTCGAACGGCCATGCGTTCGCGTTATTGCGTGGCGCGTTTGAATTACAACTGCTAATTAATTTACAAAGGTGGAACCTTCGGTGAACCGCTTGGTCGTCGTCGATGAAATCGCGGGTCAGAATCGTGGAATAACATGTCAACATTTGCGGTGTCGAGTGTTTTACGGCAACGTGTTTGGCGTAACGGAGTACGAATGGTTCGTTCGAAACGAGTTAACAGAAACGGGGTTAGATAGTAATAGATTTTGTGTTTTGCACTCCCTGTCGGTCACTCTGATATATTTTTAAATCGAATCGCCAGTGAAATGCAGGAGTTTATAATGGATTAATTTCGAATCGCAATAGTTTGCTTTGTAAAACCGATACACTCTTCCTTTCGTTGTCGTTTCTCCTATTCGAGCGATTCAAACCTAACCAATTCGACGATTTCATCTGAAGATATAATTTCTGTGCATTCTATACAACGTAGCGATATCTGTGGAATTTCCGAAATTTAATCCGTGAACTTTGTACTTTATTTATAAAACTGTTAAAAAAATAAAATGTTAAATTAAATGTACTAATTAGCATATTATTTCTCTTAATTCCTTTGGTTTTAATCAAATATCAATTCAATAGCGAAACAAATTTTTTTACAAGACTATGTCTCTCATCTTGATTTACAATGATGACAGACTCTTGCAACGCGGCGTATCTTGTGAACGAAGGAAAAGAATCAGACTTTATTTATTATAAAATACAGACGACCCGTCGTTCATAATTCACGAAAGTGCGCGCTATCCATAAAAGATGAGGGGCTCGCGCGCGCCGTAAGTCGCACGAGCACGCGCATATAAACGCGAAAAAGTCGTCGAGAAAGAAATTACGGCGAGTTGCGCGCGCGCGTTGTGTCTCGTATCCAATGAATATTTTAACGCTATCATGAATAAATTAACTTTCGAGCGCGTGGAGCCCAGACACGAACGACTCCGAAAACGCGATGCGGTTCTCGTCGAGGCAGTCGGGTTTCTTTTTCTTCGGGTGAAAAATGTCAGATCGCTAATCGTTGAGCACGACGACTATACAGGCTGAAAATTGGCGAGCATTCTTCACATTTTTGCTCGTTTGATTTGTTTTGTTGTTGTTTTTTTCTTTTTCTCTCTCGTTTTGTTTCGTGACACGCGGGTACCGCGTACAAACGTACGCCGCGAAAATCTGGCATGACAGCCGATCGCGCGTACACGGATCGTTATGGCCATCCGTTACGGTTTATTCGTTCAGAAGTTATTTCGTGCCTGTCGCCCTGAAAAAGAGCCAATCTATTCGCGACAAATATGCGTGCGTTCCCGATGATGGCGACCTACCCCGATATGTTGCGACAGTTTGCGACAGGATGCTGATAAATATCTACCTTCGTTGTTTTTGGCTGGGAATAAACGCGTTTACATTTAGGGTGCTTTTCATTTCTGTCACTTGTATTGTTCTTAAATTTGTCGTTATTAATATTATAGTATGTACTTAATTGCGCTTTGCGTCAATTTGTCAAGCAGAATATATCTTGAGTATCAAAGAGATATAACATTTTTCTCATTAAAATGTAATTATTCTTGATTAACTGAACGACATCGCGACATATTGTCCAATTAGTTTTTACCGATTTTTAAGCGCTTGAAAATTCTATAATATATCTGTAAAAAGTAAAGTTTTATGCGTAAAAATTTATTAGAATATTAATTAATCAAATTAAATTGTTCGAGATGTTGGCCATATAAGTATCGATGTGAGACGTTGTATCTCCGCTCGTCTAATAATAAATTAATTATGCATGTGTAGAGAAGGCGTCATTAATCCGTGAAAAAGTACATCGAATTTTTTTGTATGTATATAACGCGTACATACACGATGATTTTATTATCATTCGTAAGCGGCAAAATATCGGTCTAATATAGATTTCGTATAATAAACGTAATATGTATCAAAATCGGGAGTGTTTAGTGAGTACTTTTAAAGATGCATCAACGAAGGATTAGGAGAAAATGAGCAGTCTGCGATGACATCGGACTTTATGGGAGCAATCAGATAATTTATTACCTTATTATTCGCGGAATTAATTTTTTTGTCGTGATCATGGCGTAGCATACTTCATACAATTCCATTTGTCATTTACATTGTCATCCTATGAATCCGCTCGAACATCCCAATTTTAAGAAGCAGGGTTTAAGGGATGCAAGTTACCGCGATACCCGGTCCCTTAAAGTTACTTGTGACGAGCGCGAGTATCTCGTTGGTGAGAGAAGAAGCTAACAGAAACAGGATTACGAACAGAGAGGGAGGGAGGTTCCGTGTCACGTAGGCGATAGCTAGCCCATAAGATAAGTGAAAGTAAAGCTCTCTCTCAGCGAGAGCGACGACAGGAAAAAGCCAGGACCGAAGGAGAGAGGGTGGCTTTTCCTCGGTATAGCGGAACGTCGGCTTCTAATAACGGAAGGGCCTTACCGTCGTCGTCACGTCTCGGAGATACCCACCGGCTTATTTACTTTTATCATACAACGTCCGCGCGACGTTCCGTGGCACGACTGTTGCCTGCCATTTACTTTGTACTTATTTTCTCATTTTTGCTCGAGACTCAACGTTCGTCCGAAAACGACTTCTTCCACTGGTGATGCCAAGATAGAATGAAAAAAAGAAATAAAAATATAGAATGTACAGAGAGAGGATTTAAGGCTTCTGCAAATAAAACAAGTCCATCGGTGAATTATGTGAAAAAAGTTCAGCATTACAGTGTTACCTTAAGAGTTCTGATTTTAATTGACACAAGGATTGGTATCTACTTTTTTCGACAAAAATTACTTTATATCGTGATAATATAAATATTTCATTTATACTAAATCTCCATAATTTTCGTTATATCCCTACCCCCTTTTTAAGTATCATGAAAAAAAGGAATATTATATTCTCTTAAAAGAGATACAAATTTTTTCTAATTTTCGGAATTGTGTATCATCTGTGAACGATCTTATAATTAATTTTACAATTTTTTTTCTCATACATTTCTCTTTCTTCTTTTTACATATATAAATCAAATGTACAAACCATCGAACACTAAATTTGATATAGCTTGACAGAACGTCGACAATATCTGTGAGAATTCCTGATATAATGTAATGCTGCGCCGTGCACTGGGAAGAATGACAGAAAAGCGTGGCGCAGGTTGAATTACTAAAACAGGATGCTATTGTTCCACCGGCATTTCTCTCCGCGATTCAGACGCCGGCCGTACAGCACCGCGAGTTATAACATCCGCATGCACAGGAAGGATTACATTTTGAGGAAAATTTGCAAAGGCGGTACTTCCCTTACGACGAATTTCACGGAACTAAAACGGGCAGCGTTACACAAGTCACATAGAATTTTTAAAACCGCGGAATATTAAACCCATTATTTCCTTCATTTTTAACCTGTGTGTGTTATGCATCGCTATTTCGCGCTCATTAATCTACATTGTAAGATACGAGTAATAAATCCTCGATAAAAACAGAAATAATAAAATAAAGATTATACGAATTAAAAAATCGTTAAATATTAAATTGTGAACTAAATTATTGTCAGATTGTGTCGTTAAATTTGATAAAAGTACCAGCTTCACTATAGCGTGGCAAAATTTACAATCGCGTAAACACGTAATGCCGTTATTCGAATCAGTCAATGTCAATAATAGCGGAAAATTGACCGGAAGAATCGATGACAGTAAAATATTCACTTTCAATAATCGCTACGCGCTCATAAAGTGGAATGAATTTAACGGTCGGAAAAATTAATCAAGATTTTTATGCATATTTTTTTTTTATCGTCGGTTATAAAAATCGATAGTAACTTTTACGACAAATTAATTAGACACCGAAACAAACTAATAACGGCGACGCCGTTGATTGACGGTAGAATCGAAATAGGATGTTCGTCAGGCTCGAACTAACGGTAGGACTCGTTCGCAGAGATACGGTGTTCGATATCGAGGTCTGATCGTTGCTGCACTCCGAAACACGTGCACGCACGAGCGTGTCAACATACCACGATGGCTTATCCCGTGGGATATCTCGCGCGAGTTTTGCGAGTTGCTCGACAAAATTTGGCATTGTTGCGCGCGCAATATGTCTAAGAGACATTCGTGAAAATAAAAAACCTACTAACTTGTTTAATTAATTTAATTCGCTGTGATTTCGCCGGTAATAATTAACATAAATTCAGTCAAGCAAAGTGACACAATATTGAACTTAAACCACATTCACTGTTTATATGACAATATGTGTTGTAGATTGTTAACATGAAAATATTCATTGTATTTCGCTCAAAATCGGAGATAGTGCTGGAAATATACCGTATTCAATTAATGTAGAATTAATTTAATGGAATTACATAATGCCAGAAAGCGAGAGATGTAATGAGAGAACGCATTTGCGATGTGAATTTATTGATAATGCGCATTTCTATATTAAAGCTACAGAGATTTTATTTCAACATAGCTCGTTGTCTCTTTCTCAGAGCGGATAATTTACCGTCTAGGTATAAAGTGCTCATCATTCATATTTATTTATTTATTTATTTTTTTTTTTTTTTTTTTTTTTTTTTTTTGCGCCGACGGAGCGAAAGGGTTCTTGAGTTAATCCGTATCAATTTCGCTTATTCTATCTCTCGCGGGGTTCTTTTTCGTAAATAACGGAGGCGGAGGCGGAGGCGGAGAGCCAGCGCAGGCGATAGCGTAGAATTATACCGGGACTCACCTGCGCGCCGGTCGACAACAATGCACCGGCACACTAAATCGCTTTTATTTCCTTCGCGGGCAATAGTACTTCATAACGTCGCGCCGCGCTTAAGTTTAAATCCCACTCGCGCGCGGCGCTAGGAATAAAATCGCGAATAATACATTGGTCGCTGGTTCGATAGACGAGTGCGTTATGTGGAAAGAGAAATTCCGTATTGCTACGATACGGTTAACCGGCTCGCGCGACACGCATTTATGCCGCGTTTACGGCCAGTTCGCAAGAGATTGGATGTCTAAATGTGCAAGTGACCAATTAAGCGATATTTTATTAGACAATTTGCTGGATAAAAAGATTATTCTTATCACACACTTTTCAGCCTATAATTAGTAACGTGTATATAATTTCAACTTATTAATAACAAAAGAATATTTAAAATGAGAAAATTGTCTATAATCATGTTGAAATTTTTAAAAGAAAAGAAGAAGGACATAAATAATTTTTTATATTTATTTATTTATTTCTACATCTCTGCCAAATATCGCAATAAAAGAATCGGCGGCCGTATTTTTCTACACTGAAATTCATTACGCATTGTCTTCATTCTTCATTAAAACAATTAAATTGCGAGTTGATGAAGCAGCAGCTTTCGTTCGTAAATCGTAAAAGATGAAATTACATTCGTCGCAAAAGCTAGAATTGATTCTCTAATCATATTACATTGTATTAGCTTTTAACTCGACAAGTTATAACTGTGAGAGTACCGCAAACAGTTTACGCGCAGCTAAATATTCTATGCAATATGCACACGCGGATGCACATGAGAAGCAACGGGGTTGACATGGAAAGGGGTGGGTCTTCCGGGCGGGACGATTCGAGGTGCACAACGTTTGGAATAAGAGCTTATCGATCCAATTTCCGAGGATCAAGCAACGAGAGTACAGAGACATAGCCGCGTCACGCTTATCACGGTTGGATTAAGGGCACCTTAAGTCTTCGACACGCGTCTCCAAGGGGCGTACCACACAAAGCCGCGTGTTTCCGTCGATGCGATACATTGTTCAGAGAGCACAATATGGTTTCCCTTCAGCGATTTTACTCGAAAAGATTACGTAACTGTCTAGGAGCAATTAAATGAAACGGCGACGTAAATTATTATAAAAGAGAAGAAAGTCTGCAAAAATTTCTGTTTTAAAAACTTGTAATAAAATAAATAACTAATATAACATATTTTAAACAAAACTTTTCTTTTATAATTTTATACGTAGAAAAACTTGAACAATATTATGTTTTTTCTATTTTAAAATGAAGACACACAAAGCTTGCGTGTTTTATAGATTTTATATGCTTTTATTCTTTAAATAAACTATTAGAAAAATGATAGGGCGAGGATAATATTTAATACCGTCATTTATTTGAAACAAGATAATGGAGAACTGCATAAGCAATTGGTTCTCTCTTTTTCTCTCTCTCTCTCTCTCTCTCTCTCTCTATAAATTTTTCCTATAAAAATTTTTATAATAATGTAACTGATATTTTCTTGTTCTCCGTATTATAATTAATTCATATGGCCGACAATCATTACCAATGCTGTTAGTAATCGAGCAATTACGAGCATGTAATTCATCAGTCGTTGAACATTCATTTTGAGTTTCGTCGTAATTTACGTAATTACTTTGCATTCTGGTGTCACGTCAATTCACGTGGCGCTTTTGAAATGTATTTTTCGTGACTCGAAGAGGAATGCAAATTGTTAATTAAAAAAATATATCGTTAACTTGACAGACTTACATTTACTTATTAACGGAATTTATAAGATTGGAAAATTAAACGTTGATAGTTAGATGAAATCGATTAGCCATTTTGCACCACACGTGTTCCACGTGTATTATATCGCGCCGTATTTACGTCGACGGTACTTTACTTTGTGACGCGGAGTACGTGCTTTCGACACGCGAGCGACCGAATCCAGTTTGTCCTGTCGACAGAACACTTCGTCGCCACCAAGGGATAACACTCGCGTCTCGTTTCGAGGCAGTGAAGCGAGGACGCAGCGTAGAAAAGCTTTATCGGTAAAAAAGCTTTCTACCGGATAGGTCTTTCACGGTGCAAGAAAGCGCTTTCTCATCGGTCGCGTAGGTGGACAGCCGTCACGAACGACAATGCGTTATTTTCGCGAAAATGCGCGGATCGAAGCGTATACTTTTTTTCCTTTTCCTGCGACTCGCCACTTGGATTTTAATTCACTCCGCAATTTTCTCGATGTATCGGTCTTTATTTACAATGCTTGCAAAAAATTTAATCATTATATTTTCAATCTTCCTTTAGCAAGATTTATACTTTATAAAGCTTTCAGCAAAATTAATTAATAAGTAATTAGAGACAGAGAAATTAAATATCATTATTTAATTTGATAATACAATATCTAGAAACTTGTAATACAAGTAATTAATGAAAAATAAAGATGCAAGAAAAAATACAATATATATCTGACTTGAACATAAAACAATTAAATATGGAGAGAGAAAAAGAGGATATGTGTTGTATATGTGTATGAACGTCTAGAAAGTTTGGAAAACTCTGTTTTGGACAGTAGAAAATTGATGATTATTCGTTAGGGAGGTTTTATTAATGACGGACAATTAATAGCACGAGAGAGGAAGGTCACGTATGCGTGCCCTTCCTACTTCGTAGATGGAAAATGCACCGAGATTATATAAATAAAAGCCGCGTGAGAACGTCGGCACTCGGCTTTTAATCTCTCTAAAAAAAAAAAAAAAAAAAAAAAAGATAGAATACGCGCTTCTGTCGGCTCATCTATCTCGGTATCCATTGGTTGGATCATCTTATTATCGCGTCCTATCACTAATTCCTATCCACGAAGACCGCATCCGCAACGCAGCCAGCGGTCTCTCCTCTTTGTTCCTACATCCATTAACCGCAAGGCGTCGTCGGTGGTTGGATGTAGTCGCTCGTTCGATGTGGTAAATAAAAAATATGCATGAGGTCGCGTTCCTTTGTCCGCCGGACAACCACGAGATAGAGAATGCACGTCCATCGTTACTTCGATACTGTGCTAAATTGATGAGCAAATACTTCTCGCGATTCATGATGGCTTACCTTGCACACATATATCGATTGGAGACTACTAACGAAAAATTTATATCTCGCAAAGCTAAAAAAGATAGTCTTTTTTTTATTTATGTGACATGCATTATTAATTAAAACAAGATGACAACTGCAAAATAGATATCTTGATATCTGTTTATATTTTAATATTTTATATAATATTTTGTGTATGTATGTATGAAACTTCCAATTAATTATTACATTCGAGCATAATTGCGCAAATTTTGAAGCTAAATTTTTTATATCAACGTCACAATACAACGCACAATGAAAATCAATTAATTTTATGCTTTAACGTATTAAACCAACAGTTAAAGCAAATTTCTATTTATCGCTAGAAGCTGTGATTATATAAACAAATAATTATAAAGGATAATCATTTGTTTATAACTAATTGTGTATCTCTGTATCTATTTATGCTCATGCAACAATTGCTCCCTATTTGTCTAGTATTTGAAAAACGATTTGCTATAGCATATACATATTAATAATTGGTTATTCAAAGTTATACATGTTACATGTAATAATTCCGAGATTATCATTTACTTCATGTACACAATACGTTTGACAAATATATAAATCCACTCACGTATGCCAGCCAATGTAGCAAAAAATTATCTCTAAAAATTAAGTTATTATAACGCAAACGTGATTATTTATTATGCCGTTCTCGTGCAAGAAAGCAGCAATCCGCGAGAGCAGCGTAGCGCGCTAATTCCGCTTGTTATATTCGCGGGATCTATTCCGCTATGGAGAGAAGAACGTGTAGAGAGTATAGCTGCGGTGGAAACGAGGCGGCCGGCTCTCCAAGTCCAAGTCTATTAACTTAGAGACTGTATAATGGGATAGGGTGCCCCTGGGAGTAATGTACACTGAGAAACTCCAGACGTTGCTCTTCTATTCTACGCGTTGTATGTACGCCGCGCCAGCTGGATGCAGCATCGTCGAGCTGATTCGCGCGATATATGTTTACTCGTCATATATCTATATTGTATATTCGTTTCCGCAATCGGCCAGTAGATATCCGCTGCAATTTTAGCCGCTGCAGTTGCCTTCGACCAGCTGTATTTACCCGCGCATCCTGCACCGTTGCATTTTCTTCGCGATGGTTATCATTCTATCATCACGTTTCAACTTTCTTGTATTCTTCTTTTGCTTTCGTCGATCTGTCGAAATCGGAAAAGCAATAGAGAAATGATACATCGAGAGAGACTGAGCATACTTTCTATTTGTGATAAGTTACGTAGAAAGTTTAGCTAAGGAAATATTTCGTGACAATTTAACATTTTTTTTTTTTTTTTTATCGTTTATCTTTTAAAGTTTACATCAGACGTAATTAAAACTTTTTTTTAATATCCAATTGTAATATAATTTTTTAATGTTACGAATAGAATAAAAATATTTTTAGGGCATATAAATTGTGAAAAATATAATTTATCTATATAAATAATAAAGCCTTTACATCTGCCAAATAAGAATAAAGTGATGCAAATTCAAATAAATTCTATCAATTGTCAAAACATTACAAGTTAACAATTGCTGCCACAAAATGCGCCGATAGGAGAATAAACGCGCAATCTCAATTGTACTCGTATTTTGTAAGAATAAATCATTCGATTTACACAAAATCCGGCTGCAAATATCCGCATGCAAAACGAACATTCGTTTACTCAGTACACAGTCGCTTTCTACGCGCGCATTTCTGCTCATTCTGTCTCGTTCAATATTTGTTCGCCTTTAATTGATTTCACGTCGCGGCGTAACAAGACTTATTTTTTTACTACCGCCATCATTGTGCCTTGCGTTTCCTTTCTCAATCCCCGGTATTTATCTTGTATCTTGTAAATCTATCCTATAGTATCTCCGTATTGTACGGTGTTTTTCCGCTGGGTTTTACTCTCTGGGGACATAATAAACCTTCTTCATTCGCGGCAGTCTATCTCCGTTGCGTTCTCATCCTCGTGGGGATGTCACAGGGAACGCGGAAAGTCGTCGTCGTCGTCTGTCTAGCCGTCTCTATCTACTTGCGAACCCCACACTAATGCACGCTTTCTTCTATTACATGTTATTTTACTCACGCAAACATATAAGAGATAAGTCGACAATTCTTTTCAATATTTCGAAGAAGCAAAGATGTAATTGTAGGGTATAATTGTACAAATGAGATTTGCGGAAAACAAAAAAATTAAAAATTAATATGTTCAATAAAATACTCAAGTACAATTTTCCAAGTAAAAGATGATTTTACTCGGAATATATTTGTAGTTATATCGATAGAAAAATACTATAGTAAAAATAGAACGCTAATGGATTTTATCAGTGTTTCGTCTTATTCTCGACGATTTGAAAACAAACGCGCATACTATATTTTATATTCGCGCGAAAAATCTTAGAGCCGCGAGATGTGTTCTTGCATAACATTGTACTATTATTGCACCAAGTGCATTACGATCAGTGATGCATGCCATTTCTGTCGCCAAAGGTCATGCGCAAGTTCCGTATGCAATATACATGGAACACGTTGCGTTATGTACACGTGTCGAGTCGCAGTCGATTAAGCACGGATAATTTAGGATCCGAGTAAACGTAACCACACGTCAAATCTTGCGACCTTCGAATCACTTGTCAAACTCCGATATCCGAATGTCTCATTCAATATAACAATTGTACACATTTTGGTATATTTTTTTTTAATTTACTTATAATATGTATTATGAAAAATGTGAACATTTTTGTTTCAGTTTCTTTTTTAATTTATAAATATTGATTAATAGGATTTCAGACTTTTTATAATATTCTACAGAATTGATAATATCTATAATAGCACGGAAGTGAAAACATACGTTATTAGGGTTATATATAAATTGTTTCCACACAAACACGCACACACATACATCTTTATTTCGGATTAATCAAAAGACCTGACGCATAACTATTAGCTAACATTATAAGTAATAAATTAGAGCTTGTGACATATTATGTCTCTTCTGAATAATATAGAATTGCATGTACCTTAAATTTTAATAATATTGTTGAGGTTACCACTAATTTTCCCCACAATTCAAACTTTCCTGATGCGCTTTATAATAATGACAACATATTTACTATAACGCTACAACTATACGTATAAAAGTTAGGCGGTTAAATCTCAACACATTACACATCCGCATTTATGTAACGAAGCGCGAGACTAACTTTCGTAAAATTTTTGAACTGGATAAAATCTGCTATGCTTTATGGCGTTAATTAACATTCGTCAGAATACTTAGTAAATAGAAATCTCAATAGTAATAATTTACACATGTAATAAATTGAACGTATGCATTTACATGGAAGAAAGGATATCAATGAAGTGTATATAAATAAACATATATATATATACGAATAAAAATAAATTAAAGCTCCGAGAGAAAATTAATTTATGGATGAAATATTGTTCGTTTTTTTCTGTTAAATATATGTTGTTGTACATTTTTATGTGAATTCTTTTATAGCTCTGTAATTATTTTCATATTTTTATGTTCTACGTTTATGAGAAATCAGTCTTGCATTTCATTTCTAGTTTGTCATCTACTTTATCATATATTTTTGACGAGAGCGATAATTAAACCAGTAATGTATATAATATAATGAGGAATGCCGCTTCATCTTTTCCCCACCTACTCTTTGCGCTTTTATGTCAGGATTCCACAATTACCCTCGGCTCTCACCTTGGAATGTCGAATATTACTCGTAACTTCCGGGCGACGCCGTAGGTGACGAGTTATGAAGATTCTTCCGCTCGCAGATGCATATTTCTTCATATTAATTACTACAATATCAGCATTGTATCACACACACACACACACGCACGCGCGCACGCACACATACATACATACAAAGCATAGTATATTGTCAGGTATTTACAAGCATTTACGCGAAACATTTGTAGATTCTTTAATGGCTGTAAAATATTACTTTGTTTGTTTACTAATACTTGCAGCAATTGATGTTAACTCGCAATTTTTGTAAGTAATGTAGTAGTCGGACAAAAATAAATTTTGTCGAAAATTGATAATATAACATTTTATAAATGAAAAGAGGAACAAGTTTAGCTAAATTTTTTAATAAATTCTCTCATTAACCTTTTTTTTAATATTAACATTTATACAACTAAAATGTAAATTTATTTATATTATAATTAAATTTGCAACAAAACAAAGAAATTTTGTAGCAAAATCAATATGAATAATGTAAAACATATCTTAAATGCAAATATGTATAATGAAATGACAATTTATTTCTTGCGAATTTTGGAGTTAATAATGTCACGATAAAATAGAAAATATTTTCTTATTCTCTGCGGAATTGCTGAGAGAAAATCTAGAAGTATTTCCGCTTTCTTGGTGTAATATGGCACGCAATGTAAGATATATGTAAAGAAATATTTGTCCGCGTGCGTTCGCGTAAACTGTGTGCTTCACAGCAGATTATAATATAAGGAGATGAAGCGTTCTCTTAAACATGCGCTTAGATTTATTTGACAAGCAGTTGCTTCCTTCCGCTAAATTAGTGCATGTATGTATATTTTATGAGTCTATATAAGTTTATACACAGATTTTTAGAATTTCTTACGCGCATTTTGCCTAACAATTTACGTTATAGCTATTTATTGGACTAAAAAAATTTGTATATATTCAGCAGTTTTAAAATTTTGTTTTTAAATAAATATAACATAAATTAAAGTTAGAAAGATACTATTTTATATAAATAGATAATGTCTCTTGCATTTTTTTATCTAGAGATTCCTTAAATGATTTAAGCAGGGAATATATTTTCTTTTGCAATTTTTTAAATACTTGTTAAATATCTTTATAAAACTAAACTTTTTTTGTTCATAAGATATTTCTTTTAATTTATATATCTTTGTGTCGAAGACTGAATGCTGAATAATTGCTTCTGTTTCTGATTCTAATATCTCTAAATATGAAAATTCTATTCCTATATAATCTATTTCTATTAAATTATCGCACTGTTCTTTAATTGTTTAATGTTCAAATAAAATAAACATAGTTCGCACAGTTCATCTGATCGATATAATGTAAAAGTAATTTTTCGCGATTAAAGAACTTTAAAGAGTGCAAATAAGGGTGACTCTATCGAGTGGACAGTAACACGATAACGGATCCCCGGATCACCGGATCACCGGATCCATTAGAAAGCCATGATCCTGTTACGTCAATTGCTCGACGAGAATTCGCAGATCGGTCCGTTAGACGAGCGTACGTTGAGAAGAGAGACAGTAACTTGAGTACATATCGATGCCTGGCTGGCAACTGGAGAATCGAGAACGGGCACAGGGTTAAATGGTCGCTCGACGTTTGATTTTGCCCCCCCGGCACACACATTCCTGGCCTTCCGAGCCCTCCCGGATGCTCGTTTGGTCGTCGTGCCAATTTTCACACGTGGTTTTCGGTAGAAACGCTGCGCCTTTCTTCTAAAATCAGTCTTAATTTCTGACAAAAACTTCTTTTTTTGTTCGGTTGTTTGATTTAGTACTATAAGCTTTTCGAATTATTAATTATTTTATTTATTTTATTGAAAGGGAAAAATCGAATCGCGCGAGTAGAATAAATGAAATATTTTTAGAAATATATGGTTTTAAAATATGTGAAAAATTGAAATGTGTGAAATGACATAAACTATAAATATATATTGTATATAATGTGTTGATCTGTATTTTATAATCTGAATTTTTTTACATTTTAAATAAATAATCTAATTACGTTAAAGTGTTTGATAAAACGAATTTTTATTAATTTTTATACCAAATTGTAATATGACGAGACTTGGAAGAAGCTTACTTTGAAAAATCGTAACATTTTGCTAGAAATAGCTATCGCCCTACTCGTGTTACATAGTATTGATATAGCAAAAATCCTTTACGGCAAAAAAATTCAGGCAGGCGTGAGTCGTTCCGTTCGCCGAAGAAGATACGAGGACGATGGTGAGTGCATCGTCTTATCGTAAAAAGTAGCCGCTTTCGACTCACTGTAAAAAATTACGTTTCTGCCCTCTCGAGCAGGAACTTTACGATAGCGATAAACAGGCAAATTATGATGCGCTCGCCTGTATGGTTTCAATGTACCTTTTTTTCTTCACAGAGCTACGAAATATATTCACATATATTTCCATCTAGATGCATCTCGCGAATAAAAGTACTTACCCATCTCTCAACGTGATAAAATATTAATTTACACGTTTGCGTTCGTTATTGTTATTGATATTTCAGTCACGTTTCTTTTATTGTTTTTTAAAATTTGAAAATAGTATTAGACATATGTGTGTGTATGTGTATGCATTAAAAATTTCATTAATTATTATAAAAAAGGAAGAAAAAATTACATTGAGTATAAAAAATATTATATTTGTGGAAACAATTTTTTTTAATATGTATATTTTTTGAATAACTTTTAATTGAAGAAAATTGTTCTAGCGTTTGAAATATTGTTTTAACAATATTAGAAATAAATATATCGATGATTATAAGACTTAGTTATATGTATGTTTACATCTGTCTAAAGCTTTAATTTTCTTTTCACTTGCAATCATTCAATAATTTTCCATGTTTCCGCAATTTGTTCAGAAAGTCTATTTACTTTTCAACTGTAGACATCGCTATTTGCCGCACACATTTATACACGCACACACACACACACACACACACACACACACACATCGCATCACAAATAGGTCTATTATCGAACATCAACCGTATAAAATCAACATTAATCCTTCCTCGAAGCTTCGGAGCTTTCTTTTCAGAGCCTTAAATTTCCCTTCCTATCACGATCTACCTTCGTTTGTTTCCTAATGACGATCGACCTGGCCATTTCGCAAGATTGGCTTCGTAGATCGCAAACTAAGCGGATTCGATTTTGCAGCACATTATTTTGAGATACTAGTGGTGAAAATTTTACCGCGACTAAGTTTTTCAACTTGATTTGATTTGTTCAACTAGGGATACATAATACGGTCATTCGTTGCCGATGAACTTCCACTCTAGCCGCTAGTTTCTGTTCCCTATACAAAGCCTCGGACCATAATTACCGTCCTCGCGTACAAATCGTTTCAAAGGGACCATGAGAGAGTATGTGCCTCGGACACTTGTCAGTGCCTCTTTGGACAAACATACTTTGTGCTAAATTAACATACATATATATTCGCAGCCCAATCTAGAAGTTAAACGGACTGCGTTTGACTTGTAGAATAATTGAATGTATATTTTAAAAATTGCTAGGAGAGAGAGAAATGTCATTTTGCCGAATGGGCTTATTACTATTTCGCTTAACTATAAAACTTTTCAGAAAACTTTGATAACTACTTTAAATTATTTTCTCTTTTACACATTCGATAAAATTGTGTTATTTATTTGTAACTCTAAAAATTTTTTTAAAATCTTTTACTTCAGTCATTTATATCTGACAATGAGAAAGTATTGATGCACATTTATTAAAGAATTTAACCGGTAAAATTTAAAGTGTCTTGTGTAGATCTATACAAATATATTTTATTTTCTGTTGGTTTTGAAGAGAGTTATAGAAGAATATGCTCATTACTTAAAGTCCAACTTTTCTGATCAGAAATATTGTGGTGTAAAAACAGATAGAAAAATTCATTATATTAAAACCGGCTATTTTTCTTTTAATAACTATTGCATATCGAACATTCCGTGTACTTTGAAGAGTTTTTCTCTAATCTAACTGCTAACATCGCGACTACTCGATTTATGTTAAAGAAAGATTTCTCGATTTTGTCAGTCCTTGTTCCGAAGTGGAGAATTGGAGAACAATAGTTGCGAGATAGTTATGCGCAAGTGGATTTCCATGACTTGTGGAAGGCTGTAAAACGACTGTATTCTTTGATTTTATTGATTACGTAAGATGGATTGAATCAAGCCATTGCTTTAATTTCGTATCACATTTTGACACAACTGCGCAAAAGATCATGCTAAACATCCAGTAATAATGCCGTTATCAGTCAATATCTAGTTAAACATTACGGTGTGAAGACAATGAAATACATTTACGTAGAGGGAGGGAGCTTGCAAGCTTTGTGTATCAAATAATATACCTATTCTTCATAACTTGCAATTCTTAAATTTTTTTAATTTTATAACATCTACATCTTTATCGACGGATCTAGATATATTTAATATTTATATATAATATCTCTTATAATAATCACTAATTATTTATCTCTAGATATTTGGGAGTAGTTTAAGTTTAATTAAATTGAAATTAATGTGGAAATGTGTATAAATTATTTAAATTAGTAATGTAATATAATGTTTCTTAAATATTAATATTAAATCAATTATATATATTTATTGATGTTATTAATTTGTGACAGGAATAATTACTCGACGTACGATAATAATTGTATAACAGATTATATTTTTTGCCAAATAATCAAGTTTATTTAAATCTTGGTAAAAATTAATAACAAGTAGAGCGCACATCATCTTTTAATCCAAATGTGATGACAGATGAAGAATTGTAATTCTTAGTAACAGTCAAATTACGTCGGCAAAAAGCTTCGCGGTAAATACGCCGCTGCCGCCGCTATGACGGTTTCTTCGGATATACACTTGAAATCGCCTGACGCCGAAGATATGGAAGAGAGGAAATCAATCTTTTCGCTCCATCTTCCGCTAGTCGCTTTCGAGCGGGGCTGACGCGCGAAATGCATTTTCGCGTATTCCCGCGTCGTCCCCGAACCACTTACGTCGTATCGAGACGCCGCAAACGGCGTCGACGTGTTGCACTCGACAGATCGCTCGCGACGACGACGACGACGACGACGACGACGACGACGACGACGACGTTTCTGACAAACGACGCCGGTCTCGTCGTTCTCACTGGGTTTGACGACGGAAAAACGGTCGCGCGTACGATTATCGCGAGTCGTCGTGGTCGTTGAAATTAGTTTTGCTGGACTTATTAGGAGGACGTCACGCGGGGGAATGCTGCCTGTGATGACGCTCGCGTGACAAATATGCGGAGTGCGAGACTGATGCGTTACGCGTTTGCGAGATTTTGCGCAAATGGAATTCCTTTGAGACTCGCGGATGAAAAATGACGAACGGAAAACGAGGAGCAGTTCTCACGATTATAATGAGACTTTTATCGTTATACAAGATATATCTCGGAAGAATCGGACAAATCTTTCAGAATCTGTTTCTTTTATACTGAAATAAATAGGTCTGAAGAAAATTGTTTAGACTTTTTAAAGTAAAATTAAATTAAACATGTGCAATTCTTTATTCATTTTATACGTTATAATGCTTGATGTTTCTTGAGCTCTTATAATATATATATATATATATATATATATATATATATATATATATTTAATATTGGAAATAACATATATTTTATAAGAAACCAAAAAACATTAATTATATTTAATTATATTATATTTAAATATTGTGTATAAATATTTCATTGAATCTTAAAACTGTATGATTATTAATCTGAAAATATAAAATAAAGTATTTTTTATTGGTTTCCTTCTGTTATTCTAATATTTTTATTAAATATAAAAATTGATTATTGATTGCATTGTAAAATATATTGTAAGAAAAACCTAAATTACTGTATATGCGAAAAAGCTTTGTGATCTAAGCGAATAATACTCAATATTTAGTGGTCTCAAATCGACTTTACTTGGTTGGCTTTACTTAAAAATTCTGGCGACGCGCTACTGGTACAAGTTATGGCCCATCGAAATTGCCGAACTGTTGGTCAACTGTTTGTTACTTTTTGGCAAATACAGAGTTCACGACTGATAGTCGCGACGAACAGTTGGTAAATTCTGTTTGCTCGATCTGTACGTTCTATAATGGTAATGTTATATGTATGTGTATTATACATGTAACTAAACAGACGTAGATTGCATCTGTGTAGTTGTTGTTTACCGAAAAGTAGGCTTCAACTTGGATAGGAAACATTCCTCCATCCATGTCTATATAAATTTATCTCATTCTTAAAGTTAGTAGAAGGTGATGTGAAAGTTTAGTCGTTGACTTTCGAGCGCGCTTTTTATATGTATACGGAGTGGGGCCAACTTGATTATTCCTATTAAATAGTATATTTTGGCATTTCTGACAAAAATCACGTGCAAAAAAAGGCATTTTACTTCAAAGGCTCGCGATATGAGAGAAACCACATTCCCCTTCGGTATAAAGCCAACCCGCCACCGCCCGGTTGTTTTAGTCAGATGAAATTCCATTCGGGAGTCACTTAATGCCCGATACACGCCAAGCGAGAAATGTTTCCATCCATCATGATCAGCTTCCATTATTTTGTCATTCCTTCGCCGACAGAGTTTCCAACGTTCACGAACCGATACACTAATGTCCCTGCACCAATACACATCTGACTTGTGCAATATTGCCGAGAGCTCCGCAGCAGTAAGACGAAATTCCGACGAGACGTGCTTTTCGTGAGACATTATAGCAAATTTCTCGCGTTCGAAGCACAGCAAATGCTGTAGAAACAATATGTCACGAAAAATTATTACATCAGAATACATTTAAATATTTTTATGCCACTTACTATATTTATTCATTTTTTCTGTTCCAAGATATCAAAATTATAAAATTATCTTTAATATATATGTATATAAAATATTTAATTATGTTTTTTCTCGTAAAACATCATTACATTAATATAAAAGGTTAGAAATATTTATTTTCTTCTTTTATTTGTTTATTTTTAATTAATCATATTTCACCTAATATATGTACATATATGCGTATACGTGTGTGCGTGCGTACGTTGAAAGGATTAACAAAAAAGTCCGGACGTCATCTGACGATCTATAATTTTCTAATAATTTCGCTGACAATATGGCCATACAACTGCAGATAATCTTTGATTTTAATATTGAAATGCACCCATAAGCTTCTCAATACTTCGCCCAGCATGCGTAATGTCCATACGATCGGCCATTTCCATCAGCGAGAAGGCCGACTTTGAAAAATGCATGCTCACTTTACGAGCATTGCTGTTAATAAAGCGTGAGTGATGTTTACAGCAGAAAATTTTTATTACCTAGTGGAACTACATGAAATATTGTGCATTTCGTGCGATTGACACAGAACATTGCTGAATGCTCCAATATTGCAATTTTCCATAATATCAGAAGCATATCGAGTGGAAAGTGGAAATGCGGCGAAAGAATAAAAGAGAAATATATCAACGACAGTAATGAAAACTATTGCGTTTTTGCATATTTTTAGTCGTCATTATTTTTCAATGCTATTTTTTCAACATTATAAGATTTTAATTTACAATTACCTGAAAAAAAAAAAAGCTTAAATGAAACTTTGCACAATTGAATACTAATTATGTAAATCCAAGAACTTGACATAATCAATAATCATATTAACAGATAATTCTGAAAAAAAAAAAGTAGACAGTTTATAGTGAATCGAAGAGCACGCAAAGTTCTGTTCTTCGCGTTTCGCCTCAATTCCCTCTCTTGGGGATAGCTCTCGACGGCGAGCAGAATGTAACGGTCCTCTTAGAACCCGGACTTAACGTCGACCATATTTCATCCCGCGCGGACGACGTGTCCCTTCGCGCTAAGTTTCCTCGAGATTACGCCGCCATAAGCCGGCTGCTTAATTATACCGCGCGCGGTTTGTGTGCAACGGCAACGAGAAAGCACGTTGCAGGACGCCCGAATCGTCATGCGGCCGAGGAAGTTGCAAGTGCGAAGAGGAACGTAGGTTCCAACATATAATTAACTGTTGCAGAAACGCGAGCGACAAGAGCGAGGATATCGCGTACAGCTATCACACGGCGAGCTAAATACACGATAATACTGTCCGTGCATCAGCGTATCAGTATACGAGCTCAAGAATGGCGTGGATGATGACGATGGACGATAGTGTCGTATAAAGTTGCAACGGATACTGTAAACAGAATCGTTTGAACCAATCAGTTACATGCCGTTGCGTACAGAATGATTGAATGAAGGTATCATGCTTTGAAACTTTGATGATATGAGGATTCTCATTACTCCTTTATTAGAATAATCTGGTAATTATTAATCTTATCAATTAAAAGAAGCTCTCAATGGCTCTCTTGAAGAATAAATTTAGAAATATCACTGGTCTCTAGAGAGCAAAGTATACATAAAATAATTATTCAAATGATTCGGTAGGAAATGATAATGAAAATAAAATGTTATTTATACGTAACACGGTTTATAAAAATTCAATGTTACAAAACGAAATAAAATGTTATAAACAACTAGAGACCAGTGATATTTCTAAATTAATCTTATCATTCTCAAAATATAAGCGAATTTATCCATCTATGTGAATTTATTCATTTATCCATTTATGATTGTCAATTACAAATACATATTAAAATATTTTTGTATTAATACATTCTGAAAAGAAAGATTTAAAAGAACCATATTATATCAATAAATAATCTAATAATTTATTTTAACGCATGCATATAGCAATTTTATTAAAATATCAATATCGAAATTTTCATTATGTTATCATAACAACACTTAATATTTAATTATCGCATAATAATAATTAATTAACAAATCTTTAAAAAAATGTGGTCATATTCTTGTCTGGTTGACTTTATATTTTTATCCTTAAAGTTTTATTTAATAACAAGAATATTATCGAAGAAATAATATTTTAATATATTTCATAATCTTTTCTTTTCAGAAGAAAAGTTTTCATACTTTATATAAAAAGGGGAAGGAATTATTAAGATAAGCTTCAAATCCATGAACTTCAATATTAGAAACTGACTATATCCTATATTAGAATCGTTACAACTCGTTTGTTCTTTATATAAAACTCGGTAAAAACGATTGAAACTGTTTTTTATCTAACATTTATCTTCCAAAGCATCCATCCAAATTACGCCTTCCAGGTCAAACAAATGGAGGTTACAAAAGAGTACGGCTATGTATTTCGACTCGTAGGAAAATCGCGATTGGTGTGATCGTATAACTGCCCAAACACGTATAACGCTTTCAAACTGGTATAACATTCGCCACACACAAGAGTGCAAAAGTTTGTAACGCATTTCAAACCCCCATTTTCCGAGATCTTCTTCCAGAGCGACGATTTTCGTTTAAAGCATCACATAGTGCAGAAATTTCAATATTTCTCAAAAAGGAAATTAGTACAAGCGAGGAGCTTCGTACATATATATATCGCTCTCACGATTTCTATGGAGCGTATTGAAAATGCAAATTCGTTTCTAGCAAATTCCTTATTCATACTAATCTCTTTTTATCACTTCAAGAGTTTTTCATTTAAAATTCCTGCACTTGTACATCGTTATTTATTATCTACGACGATATTGCTACCACGAATATTGCAAGAGCGGAGGAAATCGAAATGTCGTTGCGTTATAACCTGGAACCAGGATATTACCTGGATGTAATAACACGATAGTCGTAACATTATAATGTTTTATGAGAATGCGTCAATGGATTTGCGTGCAAACCAATATGTAGTACCGAATTATGTTATGAGATGAAGCAAAACGAACAGAGAATGCATCGTATCCTTCACCACTCCAATATATTTTTTCTATTCCTACCACGTTCACCCTCACTCAGGGCTGCCTTAACTTTTTAACAATAATTTCAAAATTTTTCAATTCGAGAAATGCTTTAAACTTTAAACTACCAAAGATTCAATGGAATTAATATAATTGGTTATTATATATATATATATATATTAATAATATATTAATAATACTTTATAATAATATAATTTATAGGATATAATAAAAATAACTTTTACAATTAAAATTGCGGATAAATGAATATATACATATAAATTTTATTTAATTAATATTTTTATAAATTTTATTTTTTTAAATAAAATAATATTTTAAAATAATACGCACTTACGTAATTCACTTAAACCAACGGTTAATGCAGCCCTGCGTTTGCACTCTCACCCTTTCCTCGTCATTCGTCTACATCTCTATATTTCTTTCTCTTTTGCGAACAATCTTGGTGCACTTAGCATATGTGATGTTACTTTGAGGTGTATTTGTACAGCGGCTTGCAAATATGTTTCTGCTTTGAGAAACAGACAATGTACCTTACATTTGAATAATTTTATTTATGAGAAATGAAATTTGGATGTGAATTATATGCATAAATAGTGTTATGTGCATAAATTTACAGTTTAAGAGAAAGATGTATGATACATACATTTTTTGCTTCCTTATATTTTACGTTCTGTTATACATCATAATAATAACGCGAATATTTATATAATTTTTATTACTCAAGAATAGTCTTTTTTATATAATATTTTCAAGAAGATGGGACATAGTAGAAATGATGAAAATTAGTGAAACTTAATTTCATTATTATATGTATCATCCTCACTAAATTTTGAAATTTACTTAATTAAGCAGATGCGAGTCTCGCAAATATTTTAAGTTTCGGAAATATGTCGCGCTGTTAGCGCGAACTCACCACCCACCTCGTTGCTTGTTTAATTTAATCTGATTTAATTAAACTTTATTCGATATAACGTCGTTGCTCGCGCGCGCAATTCTAGTTAGAACTTTTGCACGAAATACAACCAACTTACATTACTTTCATGGTTTCGTAATTAGTAATGTTTTATCGTGAAATAAGTCCGTTTTCTATCTAATGAAGAGATGATTTTATTTTAAATCAATATTTCATAGTTTGCACATTCAAATAAAGATATCTATGGCAAATAATTCTATGGTATAAATAATATGAGATATATACCTCGTTGCCAGAGTGTCCTCAGGTTTGAATTGAACGAATCTTAGATTCGTTATCATATGCAAATTTATTTTTGACTGTGATTTGTTCGATACTCGGCATTCAATTATCTACCCGTAATCTACCCGTTCGTACGAGATGATTGTGACAATAAATAAGCTCGTAGTTAAAAAAAATATTGTATCAAACTTGCCCAATTTTGTAATGATCTTAGTAAAGTTAATATTTTTTCATTCTTTAAACTTTTTTATTAAATATTATAGATAAAAAAATCTTACATTTATTCATATATGGTAATTCGTATTCGAAGTTATATTTTACGGATCATTTTAATTTATATTTCATGTAATAGGGAAGGAGTAGATTTCTAACAATAAGTAATACGCCCTTTAAATTTTGTGCGCTCTCTTTTTCCTGAGATATGCAATTTTGAACTATTGTAAAAATAATATTTTTAGAATAAGAGATTTAATCTCAATAACTTTAACTGACATGTGTCTTCAATATTTTTGTTATAAAGTAAAAACATAAACAAAGGAGGAGCGGAATCCTTTTGTGAAATGTAAGTTAAACCGAATATTTACCTCTATTTTTATCGTACAATATTTATTTTAATTTTTGAATGGATATTTGTATAATAGATTACGTTTAAATAACGTTTCAGTTGATCGATGTCAGCCGAGTTAATTGCAAAAAGAAAAATTGTTTAAGTTTTATCTTCCAACTTTCCTGTTACTTACTAAAATTATTCTAGTAAGCTCGTTTATTAAAACTAATGAATAGAATAAAGGCTTAACCGAACGTCAACACTTAATATAATTATTTTAATATTAATATTGATATTTATATTTACAACTAGTCATAACATTTATAATTAATAATGTAGCACATTTCAAACACTCACGTGTGTCTCCTCAGTCACAAATAAAAATTAAAAACTAAAAACTTACATATATCCAACCTATATAAAATTAGCCATTTCTCAAACCCCAATTCGTCATATATTTTGTGTCTTTCCTACATATTCTTCTCAACATTGTAATGATCATCTTTTTGATGTTGTTCCTTTTTGTTCGTCAATTTAAGTATTAGTTTTATCCATTGTAGTCATTATTTAATATTTTCTATTACTTTTCTTATTATTGCGTTCTTATCTAAAATAGCATACGCAAATGCATATGCAATAGTACTCGCAAAAAATGCTGGTAAAGAAATGTATTATAATTATTATTAATTATATAATTATCAAACTGTATTATAATTTTATAATTAAGATATTTCGAGATTATACGCGAGCATACTGACGATCTGAATTCCATCTAAAAATTTTAAAAAGTTTTGCAGTGAAAAAAGTACGATTTGTTTCACATATGATGTTTTTGAACGAGGGATATTATATGTATTTTTTCTTGTACAAAAAACATAACTTTTACACGTTTCAGTTTATTGTAAGCAACATACAAATGAACTTTTATTTTAAATAATATAACAAG
The DNA here is from genome assembly GCF_047496725.1 of Anoplolepis gracilipes. NCBI lineage: Eukaryota > Metazoa > Arthropoda > Insecta > Hymenoptera > Formicidae > Anoplolepis > Anoplolepis gracilipes. Next base: position 1,201,258 of record NC_132978.1, on the reverse strand, counting down.
TACATTTTTCGAATAATATATATATTTTTACAAATACTTACCAAAAATTGCGATAAATATTTGTAGCAATATATGTAAAAAAATCCTTTAGTGAAGGTTATATATTTCACATTTTTAATTATTTCATTGTTTAATTAACATTTTTGTCATGATATTAAATTTAGAAGGAGACAAAATTACTGCTGCTGTTTTACATTCGATAGTGCATGTATAATTAAACATTTTTCATACAATCTGGAGTTACTCTAGTGTAATACTTTTTGTAGAATTATATTTTCATTTAATATTTTATTTTTGAGAATATTTAATAATACAGAAATTAATAACTAGCTGTTTATATTATTAATTAATAATTAAATACATGCATCTTTAATATAGTTTAATAAACATTAAAATATTTACTTAATTTACTAAATATATAATACGATGCATAAATTATATATATATATTTAAAGCAAAAAGGATAAATATAAAAATAAGAACATAAATAAATCATTCGCTTTCCATCTGCATTTTTCATACTTATAAACAACGGAAGAATCGTGACGTCATTATTTTGTGCAATTTTGAAACTTGTTATTTACCGCACGAATAGCGAAGAATGCATAATGAGATTGCCGTTTCTACGAAAGTGAAATTCTCGCACGTTCGTAGTGCTGGCGTTTATTACACACACTTTCCAACCATTAATCACGAATGATCGACAGAGACTAATACAGCCATTTAGCCAACGGTTTCGCTTAGAAAGCTCACGACGACCTAAAAGTTAACTTATATTCCATATGAACGTATTTTACCGATTGCATAAATCGTTAGAGATACAAATATATGAGCTTGCGATTTCTCAGTCGCGACTCTATATTTAAATTTAAATTGACATTGAAGTAAAATAATATTTTAATATTCACTGCACATTTTTATAGATTAATACTTACCTCGCATTTTAACACGAATGTACGCACTATATAACAAAATAAATTTCTGTTTGATTCGCATTCGTGAAAATGCATGAAATATTTAACAAGTCTATTTACTTGATTAAATAAAGTAGTGACGTTACTGTAATGTATTATTTAACAAATTAAAGCTTACATCGCATTTTAACACGAATATATGCACAAATAAGTTTCTGTTTGATTCGCATTCGCGGAAATGCATAAAATATTTAACAATTTATTTACTTGATTAAATAAAGTAGTGATGTTACTGCAATGTATTATTTAACAAAAATAAATTTATGCATAAATAAAATACTTTGTGATCGATATGCTACGTGCATTGATACATATTTATAAAGAGATTTTGCACATTTTACAGTGTATACAATTGAATAAAATTAGTTTCAAGTTTCTCTTCATCAATACAACGTAATATGCACGTGCGTGATTTCACAACTGGCACGTGTCTGTTGGATGTATATTCGTGTAAGTTAAGTCAACGTATACACAGTCGTGATTAGCAGCTGCAAAGTAAACATCGTGGCGCATGATAAGAGAAGATACTTACTTACAGTCTCCATTATAACCAGTTGCAGTTTCGATTATAGCGGGAATATAATAATCACGTTCACTCTTTTAACTAATAAATATCATACTTATTGCAAAATATAAATTTTTCAAAAATATTTATATTAAATATTTTTTGTATATTTAATGTAAATCCTGTGATTAATATTCTGTTAAGGTAAAATTAATCAGCACTTGAAATTAAATGAAAAGTCAAGTTATATATAGAATTAAACACAAAATAAGATTTTATATTTTTTAATTCATCAAAATTTTTATTTTGGTTTATTTTAACCAACACCGTCATTACAATCTAATTTACTAATGAAAAATTGCTTTGCCGAGTTTGATCAAAGCTTCACGATAGTTTCGAAACAGTCATATGTAATATATAATATATAATATACATTGCAGCGAATGATGCAAGCCATGAGTGTAAGAAGCGAGCATACTACGTGCAAAATAATCGTCTTCTTCACGAGCTATGAATCAACTACGGCATGTGGATACGATATCGTACGATAGTCGCTCGATGCGCGCGAGATGGTGGGCGTAAACGCAATTACAGCAACGTTCTTCGTGAAATCAGCGCGCGGAAAATATGACAGTTAATCAAACTAATGGCCATTTCTCTCGTCGGTGCTTTCGCAACTCCGGGGACAGCTCGCGTGTCCACTTCCGGACGCAGCAAAATTGAAAATCGCACTTCGCTAGATTACCGAACTAATAATTGACGATCCCGATGAACGAAACTCCGACGAGCACTTTAATTCGATTTTCGTGATTTTCCCGTGATTTTAACATGCTCGCTTAGACCGTAAATATGCTAGATGAGACGGACAAAGATGTAACCTGCGCGAGAAGTATACATCTGTTTTATGTATAATCTGTAAGAGAGCTATTGATGTTACCGAATTATTTTTTTTTAAGGTCAAAGCAACACAGCTTACGATATAATAAGCTATAGTTTTATTTTGAAAATTTCAAACTGACAGTTCTTGGCATCAAGCTAGATATACTGCAAATATTTGATCACTCTGGTATAAAAATATATACATATTTCTCATATGTCTAACAAATCTATTTTCTTTGCATATACAGGGTGTCCGGTAAAGATTGAATCAACGTTCGTGAGCAGGTAGAGCGCGTTAAACTGAACAGAAAAGTTCTTTTTACCATTTTGCGATTTTCGCAATAATTATTGAGAAATTAATTAAAAAATATCGACCAATTCGCGCCAATATATTAGCGCTGTGCAAAAAGACAGCCCGTTATCAGGCGGTCGCTAGTAAAACGAAAAGAGACAGTCCGCTGTTACACGGTTACTATGCGTGCGACTAGCAACCACATGACAGCGGGCTGGCTTTTCTCGTCACGTGCTAGTACTCACACGAATTGGTCGATATTTTTTAATTAATTTCTCAATAACTATTGCAAAAATCGCAAAATGTAAAGAACTTTTATGTTCAGTTTAACGCGCTCTACTTGTTCACGTGCGTTGATTCAATCTTTACCGGACACCCTGTATATATGTATATGATATTATACGAGTAATAGATCTGTACTAAATACGTTTATCATAAACATTTATCTCAATGCAATTCGCGTCACTATTTTCTATCCTTTATCATAGAAGACAAACATAGGAGATAAATGTAGACATTATATTCAACGCTATTCTCTTGCCTAACATATTTGCAGACTTACAGGAAATTGAGGTAGAATCAGACATGAATCATAATGAAGTTCCTGATTTTCCCATGGCAAGGAACGCAATATCACACTCGTACTAATGTTAAATTCCGCGTGCATTTTATGCAAACAAAACCAAGCTCATTTCTGAAATAACAAAAACGATGGCGCACCTACTTTTCACGGCAGTGTCACAAGAAATCGTTCAAGTACAAAAATATTGCAGAAAAATGCGGCTTATTCGATACTAAATTTTTGTCTCTGAAAAGCTGAAGTAGCAACAATAACAAATTTCTCGTTGCTACGAGGCGTCATGGAAAGACTCGCGAAAGCATTTACCAGACGCGACAATATTTGCGAAACGGCATGAGATGCATCGTGGCAAACTTTGCAAAAATATTTTCTCGAGAAGATCAACGCGCTCGATGTGAAAGTTTAAAGATGCTGTTCCCTTCGGCAAATCACCGCGGATGATTTGATATACTGCACTGAACAAGAACATTTTTTCGTTCGTCCTTTGCTCACGTGAAATAACGACACGTATGCGCGAGAGGGATCTGGCAAAAATTAAGATATCGAATATATACGGAAGCAAAAGCGGCGCAAATTGCAGGAAGTAACGAGCGAGAACTCACGCGCAGATTGAACGAACCACCCGCGCTGCGTGATCGGCGGATTACGCGCCTTAATCCGGAAATACTGTCGTCGTTCGTACACTACGGTCGTCCATTCCGCCGCTCGTTTCCCAAATTGAAACGATTTTGTGCTCGCGGATACGTTGAGCGCTCTAGCCGCTCATTCATGAAACATCTCCTCGAGATTGTACGACTTTTAGTTCCATTTATCTGGTAAAGACTATCGTTACTTTTCGTGCACGCGAGGAAACGAGAGTACACGCTTGCGTTCGTACTGATAAATGCACGTGAAAATATCTTGATACATTTTGATAATATATTTATACAATCTTGTTGTTAGTAATACGATGTGTATAATGAAAAAGCATAAAGGAAGCTTAAAGTAAAATTTTCTTAATTTTCTTAATTTAGTACCTTATTATTGAAATTTTTCTACAGATTAACATTTATTTTTAGAAATTTTTAAAATTTAGATAAAAAGAATTTAACTATTTCTTACATATTTTTATAGGTAATAATTTTACTATGATAATTATTTCTCGTTTGTTATTAACAATATATTTAAGAGAATATTTCTGAATTTGATTAAAGTGTTGTAACTTTTTATATCATTCATGAGAAAATAGAATTCTAAACTTCTTAGTTTTACCAAATATACAACAAAAGATTTACGAGCTATAGAAAGGCTGGTTCTCGTAATGGTGAGTGTTCGTTAGAAATATTATGCGCCGAATGTGTGTGTGATTTCCTCCGCCTGGCGTATCATTTGGCATATTGTGACAGAATGGGCGCACAAAGGTAGAAGGCTAAGTTGAATCCTTTGATCTTCGCAGATTTAGCTTTTGGCAAGCTTGCGCGGCATTATGCAGACACGATCCTACGTTTCAAAGCATGCACGAAAATGACATTAAAATTGCATTCAGCATGAAACCCTGTGAATGCTAAAACTCTCTAATCTTGACGCGCGCAATAAGCTCCGTTGTTTTTCACTGTACGGTAGGCAATTATTTACATTCACTTGGTGGACATTAATTTAAAGGATTAGTTCTTCTTAACTGTTTGTAAAATATCGTTAAACGAATCGTTAAAATGAATCAGGAACGTTCCGCATTTATCGTCTTAAGATAAGATTAATGAACGAGAACAAAATTATCCATTTATCGTTATTTGCGAACGCTACTAATCGCCATTGGGAATAATTATATGCCAATTCTGAAAGAAAGAGAAACTTGCCCAAATACGCTGTCTAACAGATACGTTTAACGAGAGAGTCGGCAGACGAATTTCGCTATTTAACATCTTCTCGAGAAAGGAAATCGACTTTGCCACGAGCTGAGACTGAAGGCGGTCGCGCGCTTCGCGCGTTTTCTTCTTTCTTTTCCTTAAACGATACAGAACGCAGTATCTCTCGCGAGCGCACGAAAGTCTTTCGGGATGCTTGAAGGTGGAAAATAATCCGACACGAGGCTGCCGTCAGCGCGGCAGGACGGGGGAAGGTAAAACTGGTAGAAGAAAAGAGGAAGCCGACGTGAAATCTTTCAAGCTCCTTGTGTGCGTCTTTTTTCCATCTCTCCGTTCTTATTCCATCTTTTTCTCTCTGTATTGTGCGCACGACCTTTCTCGCTTTTTTCCTTGTCTTTCTTATTCTTCCATCTCACGCTCTTTAGCCTGCATCTGTCTCTCAGCAACTGCCTGCAACCCTCTGTCTAACGTGTCCCAGATTTTAGCTTCAAGTGGGAAGACGTTCGCTTCGAGATTTTACAAGGCGCCAGATGACTTTTGTTTTCTGCATTTCATATACGTTTCTAACGTCGATCAGATGTGACTATACGTATATGTGCATTTTATTAATTGTTAGATTAAGGAATTATAATCGGTTTACGCTCGATGTGGTCTCTAGCAAATATTACATCTCACCGACAATCTGTAGACAAATGCGATTAGGCTTTTAGACTAGAGTAAATTAGAGAACTGCTCCTTATTAAAGTTAAAGATATTATCGGATTAACAGTATCATCGGATAATTAAACTTTCGCTATTGAAGTTATTATTGTTACCTACTCAAAAATATTTACATATACATATATATATATATATATATATATATATAATAAATTTTTATTGTCGTTCTTTTTCGTAAAATATTTGTATATAAACTATTGTACAATATATCTGTTTTTATGCAATAATTTCGTCTGCAATCGATTCGTCGAAGACGATCTCTATTCGATGATTTATGCACAGAAGTTGAACCATTATCGAGAAGGAACTTCATAGATTTTAGTAATTACGATCGAAAGGGGGATTGTTAGACTTCGAATATAAAGCAGTCAACTTCAGTTCTCGCTCCGCCGTTATTAACGCAAAGAGACCTAATTGTAGCGATTCAATTCGATTTACGATAATGGATAAATGATCCTCGCATACATTGATCCCTTCGTTTCTCTTCGAAGCCACGTTTTGATTAATGATAATGATCAAAGATAAATGCAAATATCGTAATGTCGTAAATATTTCTAGATTATACACACATTCCTAGATAGTAGAAATTTTGCGAAAAATTATATGTTAAAACAAAGCCTCTTCATTCATTCGTCTCAAATCCAAGAAAATGTCAAGCCGTCAGATAGCGCGATAAAAATTCGTTTCTATTCAGCAACGTTCTTTGTCATCGCGAGAAAGGGATATATACCGTGCGACACATCAGGAGACAAACTGCCGTCGTGTAAGTTATGAAAATGAAATTTTCAAGCTGAATGTGCGACCGCCCGTCCGCGGAATCGGCGTGAAAGTGATTTTCAAGTCTTTCTCACTCCCAAAAGTCTGCTCGAGCAGATGGCGGGAACATTTTTCGTTATCTGCTCATACTCGAGTACTTTCTTCGTATTCTTATGCTCCTCTTTCTCATCCCTTTTCTCATTCTTTGCTCATTTTTTTCTCTCATTTTAGTCTCTCACTTTCGCGTATATGTGACAACATTGAAAACAATTTTACTCACATTCTCTCGAATCGCAAGGTCATCGCTCGGATATTGAATGTCAAATGTGCATCTAAATTGAAAAATGAATGTGTGACAGCTCTGATGGATCCGATTCAAACTAAATATATGTTAGAGTTAATCTTGCAGTAAATGCATGATCAGGTTTCTCTAACATCTGATTGTCTTTTTATTAACTAGCAAAATATTTGGAAATTAAGTAATTACAAAAACTGTCGTCATTGAAAATTTTCATTTTTTGTAAATTTTAAAGACTATACGAATTCGCACGAATATGAGAATACTATAAATCTAAGATAACGTACATTATCACATCAATATTCATCGTAAACGCCAGAGAGGGATAAGATCACTGTCAAAACTTTTGCGAACGAGCGGATAGGGTATATTTGTTTAAAATGTTTGTTTTGGATTTGTTTCGGATTAGCATGCAACCGCATGCAAGACGTGCATCATCTTTGAAAGGGATATCATCGGCAGTGGCGCATATTATTCCTAGAAAATAAGATATACATAGGAGAAGAGGAATGAGAAAGGGATCGATATATTAGACGCTGGCGCAATGTGAACGGAGCTTCAGACTTGCACACCTGTTGGTGCAAGCGAGTTCCAGATGCGCGGAATATCAATTAGTGGGTTAAGGATGATCTTGAGTTATGAATATTTCAGAGGTATGGAGGACGCGCGCGGAGAGCGTTATCTCTCTCTCTCTCTAACGTAAACCTCTGCGGGTACTTCGTATATAAATTCACGAATATAGATCTGTGTGCGCCGCGGTGCTGCATTTAAATTCAGTGCCCCGCTTTTCTTCCGACGAAAAAATCTGCATTCGCCGGTATAATGCGTTTCGGTCGCGCCAAAACGTTCGACTCACTGCGTTCGCCGCAAGACTGCAAATCGTCGAAAAACATTTTTCGACGAGGATTTATGCACGATTCGAAGACGATAAGAAAATCGTACGAGCACCAAGAATAACGATCAATGTTTACGCGCCATGGATTATCAGTTAAAGTTATATAAGCCATTATTATATATATATATATGTATATATGTATATATATAGAAATGTATCTTTTTGCACAGAATTAACATTATCTACAAGTATTATGACTAATTGATAAAGATTAAAAATTAAAATAATAATGAATAATTTCTTGATTTTTGGGAAATTTATCCTTTTTTATTATTTGATTAACTAAGCACTCCAATTACTTTTAATTACGAATGGAAATATCATCCAAAAATTTCTAAACTTTACGGTTGAATTACAGCTGAAAGAGTGTTTGATAATCCCTGGCATATTATACTTATATAACGAATTGTAGAAAAGTAACAAGAGTTCTAGACTGTCAACAAGAATTGCGTTGTTTACGTCTCGACGCGAAATTCCACATCCTTCGAGATTCTCGAGTTCTCTCAGAGAATTCTTGTGGCAAAAGGGCCACGAAAATCTCAGCCGAGATAAGTCGGCCAGCCATGTCTCGTGGAGGCCTTTTCGTTTTTTTCTTATGCTCAATTTTTTAACCTACCGTGGTTACAAAAGATACGGGACCGACGGCTCGCCTTGTGGAAGCAACAAAAAATAGGAACATCGTGCTCGAGGGAGTCGTGCATCTGTTTCCCACTTTGCATAATATTCCCTCGTGGGCCACCGACGATTTCCCGGCTTACCATCCGGGCCGTCTATCTTTACTTACTCTCTTCGTGTAACGAAAAGCTGTCTCAGTGAGACGGTCAGCTGTCTTGTTGATCATTGATGGAGCGCTTTTACGTTCATCCACAAGAATAATATTTCTCTATAACTCTGACCTTAATAAAGAGAATTTTAACGAATGCTTTTCTCCATGCTATAGTGCAAACAATAGAATTTTGAATAATCTTTTAATTTTGTTATTGGAGCTTCTACAAATCCGGGCATGCTTAATATACATAAAGTTACTCAATATTTAAAAAAAAAATGTCATATATCAAATAAGTACACAAAGTATAAATCTTAATGGTTTACAACTCTGGATTTTAAAAGCAGTAGCACCGAAAAAAACTCGTGAACTCTGGCTATAAATTTTGAAAGTTAACTCTAAACAAACGTTTTTTTTTTTTTTTTTTTCATATTCTTTCATATTGTAGACTGACATAGGGAGGATTTTAATGATTAAAGTCAATGATAATTTAAAAATGATGATTTTTTTTACGATGCATGTCATTTTTCAAGTAATAAAGTGAGCATTTTAGACTTTAGAGAATTTAATGGATTTTGCCGTATACACGTGAGACTCATAAATTGAGCAGATCGATTTATTGTTGCTTCGAGATTAGATTCGCCGAATGAGCTTTATCGCTATTGTTTTACGACTTTTCTCTGGTGTCGCAGTATGCCGCATGTACTCGGATCGGACAACTGTACAGAATGATTTACGCGTGAATGAGCGGCGCACGAATTTGCGTACTGCCGCTATAAAATATATGCAAGGTTTATTTGTGCATTTTGCGACACACCAGTAGCAACATTTATTGTAGTTGCATCACGCAAACGTAACGATGGCACCTATTTTCCCTCGTTTGTCATGACGAGCGCAAGAATGGGGTTTTAATTGTCAAATTGGCGCACAACTATCGAGAAGCCGTTGATTTTGATCGAAACGAATATTCATTACATGTCATGTAATAATACGAAATCTACCAAATATCACTAATGAAGTTTTGGAATCTTATACGTTGTAATTTTATGATGCTTATAATTAAAAATTACTGAAATATGACGATAAAATAAAGTAAGTAGTTTGTATAATTTAAAAAAGAATACTACGTACTACATATTTAAATATATATATATATATATACACACATTAAAATTGATAGTTTATTTATTTATATTCTACCATAAAAACCAACGCGTGAAAAATGTCCTACCGCAGCGTAAACTCTTCTTTCGCTCTTCATTCATATTTTCCAGGTCTAGTGTAAAGCACGACGTAAAGAATCTTCCGACAAATTCGGCGGGGATGGATGAAATAGTATTCGGCGGCGTGCGATGCGGATTAAAACGAGATGTTTGTTCGACACAAAAAGTCGACACGACGACGGACGGGATACAGCGGGGGTCGGGATTAGCGATTTAGTGGGACACGAATCGCGGAAAACGCAAATAAAAATACGTAAAAGGCGCGGCAACGTGAAAAGCCGCTCTACGTGTCAGCGAGGAGAAAAATCTGACAGCAAGAATACTTTACGAGCTGATCCGGTCGACTGCAGCACGTAAATTTGCCTGTATATGTACGGGCCATACGGCAACTTTATATCATAACTTTGTGATCTTATCCGCGAAACGATATCAAACTAAAAATGTTATATAACACGTGTTTGATGTGTAATTAAAATAATCAAATTTTGTACATATATATATATATATATATGTATATGAACTTTTCAAACTGATCATTCAATTTTTTAAATTTTACTATCACACATGCACACTCACATACAACGCACAAAATTGTACATAATTAATGCTAAAATTGTTGCTATGTATTATATATAAGGCAAGACTATATAAAGATACATTGTCAATCAACAATCGATTATTACTGTTTTCTCCAGTTTTGTTTTCTGATTTCAAAGATTCATACTTTTTTTAGCAAATATAAATATTTAAAATTTCTTTTCTTTTTTTCTCTTTTTCTTAGTGTTATATATATTTATTAAATCTAATATCTTTGAGCTATTGATGTTCTGAAATGTAGAAATGTTAACATATGCGATCAAATGATTCAGATGATAATGATTTAAAAAAAAACTATAAAAAATATTTTAAAAATATTTAAAAATTTGATTGATCAATGTATTATGTAAATGAATATTACTTGATTTGAGCATTTTTTAAAAGTTCCTTTCGTGTTATATAATAGTAATATAAAACACTTGGATACGTGAAAATTATCAGCTTTTTATCATTTTTGCATTAGTTTTATCAGATATATACCCAATCATGTATATATCCAATAAATTTTTTACAGTCTCAAATAAGTATCTTTATTTCGACCTTCTTGCGATGATTGAAATTTTACGATTCAATGCAATTTGAAATAAAAACAAAAAACAACGGATGAATTACTACTTGTTTTGTGTGTGTGTGTATGTGTGTGTACAGTGCGTATAAATAATATTTCAAACAAAAATTTCTATTGTTTCTATGAAGTACACAGCTATACAAATGTGTTATGTGATTACATACATTTTTATATATATGTGTGTATACATGTAATGGCATCTTGCAAAATATTTATTCGATGAGAGAGTTAGAGCACCAAAGTGAATCAATAGTTGATATCGAGAAAATCAATGAGAATAATTGAAAAACAGTTCTAATATGTTAGAAAATTTCTCAACAATATGTCTTCTCGAATATAATCAAGAGTAAACGTAATCATAGGATCAAAATTTTTCTTAGTAGCATGATTTAATAATAAAATAGATGGAACTAAGGAAGTGAATTTCAAATTATATTATACATATATGATCAAAAAAAAGATACGAGAAAAAAAATATGAACTCTTGAGTGATAAACAGCTAAAATGTGTATGATAAATTAAACACATACATACAATATATATATATATATATATATATATATATATATATATATATATGTAAATTATACAAATATAAATAAAAAAAATATAAATAATAAATTATAATAATGATATAAATAAAAAAATATTCTTATATTTTATCAATTAATGTTGAATGCCACATTTTTAAATGAAATAAGAAGACATGCATATGTATATGTATATAGTAGAATTTTAACAGAATAAATTTTTGTAAAGAAACAGAGGTGATGAAGAAAGATCACAAGTGGCGTCCTAGCACACTAAAAGGTCAAATCCCAGAGGCTATAACCCATTCGGTCCAACGGTTAAGACAGCTCCGGGTATAGTTATGAAGAAGTTTTCGTGCCGTCCTGAGTTTCGAGTTTTATTCCTCTCTCGCCTTACGTACGACGTAATCGTATTACATTCATTCTATATCGCGTCTGAAATATGCTGCCGGTTACGAATTTAAAGTTACAAATGGAGATCTTCGGACACCACAGCGAAGGACGGCGACAGGAACAAAAGGCGACGATCTCGTTAAACTGTTCTCCATAGACTTGCGATGAGAATGAAACTTTTCCGGCAAGAAGAAACTTTCTGCTGTGCTTTTTACATGGCACTTACTCAAACTGTTTTTCTTTGATTTTTATAATTCTTTCAATAAATTAAAACATAACAAACTAAAAGAACTTCTACTCTCATTATAAATATAGGTTTTAATAGTATTCAAATAACATATAATTAATGTAAATTAAATATTAATTTAAGCTAATTGAAACATACTAATTTATTTTTCAAGACTTCTCATTATGTCGATCTATTTTTATACAAATTCTTTATCTGATAATAAGTTTTTTTTACGCACTTTTAGCTGCCAAAAAAAAACTATGTGAACATCTGTTTCTCTTGTTCTCTATTCATTCTTCTTTCATCGTTGATTTGCCTAATTTATTTGTCTTTTTGTTTCATTTGTATAAACATTCAGCATATTCAATCGTGCCATTTTTCCTCGGATAAATTTATCATTCGACTTTCTTTCTCGTAGCTTTCGTGGATACTCAATATATTTATTCAAAATGGTCCCCCATATGTCGGGATTCAATCTGTACACAAAGAGACGACGTAGCAAGTAAATTTATTGTACAAACAATAAAGCATCCAATTTCCGGAAAAAATACTCCACGCCAAAGCTATTAAATTGACAAGCGATTGTAGATGTGTTGTTTTCTTGTTTGATGAAGACATTAAATCAGAAAAATAATTTGTAATTTTTTTTTATATATTTATCGATTGAAAAAATATTATATCTTATTCAAGATTTCTTAACAGTTGTTAACACAACTATTAACATAGACATTTAAATTTATATTTTTTTGTCCATTTTTAATTTTTTAGTTAAATTTGCGCTTTAATTTAAACTTTCTTATTTATCCATTAACATTATGAATTGTATATCTAAGGATCCTAACTCTTTTTTAATTTTGTAATATTTTACTACATCTCTGCATTTACGACATTCATTGCATGTTCATAGGATTCGAGTCAGAATCGTCCCTCGAAGAACGAGTTCCTTCGACTTCGTCGGGATCGAGAGGATGTTCCCGCTAAAGAAAGACTAGTTACTACAACCCCTTCATGCAGTGGAGCGCCTTCGGACAATCCTGCAGTGGAATTACCTTTGCTCGCACGTAAGACAAGTTTCGTGGCACTGGGATACGAAGTACGCCCTTGGCAAGCAAAGTTCAATTGGATAGTTCCGGTGAATAATCGACGGTATCGATAGTGCCCCGGATTACAGAGCAGGAAGCGCATGTTAGACCATCTCGACACAGAGTAACATGACATCTCTCGGTAACTTATCTCCCGTATCGACATGCGCGGTTCAATTCGAATAGAGTTGCCTCCTTCCCTCTCGGGATTAATGATCCGTTCGACATCAATACGAGTTCACGTGTCTCTTGGAGAATCTTAGAAGTTCGAAATAGATTCATGGCGAATCCGCTTTCTACCACTTTTTTGTCGTATTTTACTACATAATATATAACTTTTAACCTAACCGTTTCGCAAAATTTATTACTCAAGACAGAATAATAATTTTTAGGAATGGAACGGAATTCGATGTGCGTTTTCGGGCGGGTATTTTTTTTACACGGGTGCACATAGCGCCACGAAATAATCGTTTGATTCAGGCAGGAATGACGCGGATAACGGTGAAACGGATAAAAACTTTATTACGAAGCGGCGCGGCTCGTAAGCGTTTTGCGGCTTACACGTGCACGCTACAACGCCACGCCGCCTGAACGCGAATGTACGATTAATTAAATTGCATTTTGCCGGCGGATTTCGCGTCGGTGGCGCGTGACCAGACTACGGAATGTCGTCTCGGCAAAGTTCCCGATGGCAAACAATTAGTCGCATCGATCTACGCTACGAGGGTAACGGGCCGCGACGTAATCGCACGTGAGATAAGATTTTTGACCACGTACGCGCAAACATACGCGGCTGTGTACGATTCAGATCCGTGCAAAATCGATTCGTTCCAAAATTATGTTCGAGGTAACAATAAACTCGAATTGTTGTAAATAAAAATCTAGAGAAAATTTTATATATTGTACATATATTTATGTTATCAATTTTATATGTGTATGTATACTCGTGTAGTAAAATTGGCACCAATGATATCAGACAAACGTTTCGATTGACCGCTGCTATTATGCGAAGCCTTCATTGTATAATTCTGCTTTTCGATTAAGTATTCGATAGCTCGTTAATTTTTAATCTTTAGTTCGCAGCCTTTGTTTGAAGACCTTGAAATATTGTAATAACATCGCAAGTACGACATTAAATTTCTAAAATGACAGCGTTTAAAATTATATTATTCTTTTACTCGTTCGTGATATTATATTTAGTTGATTAAAAGCTGCGATATATATTTGAGTTCATAAAGTGCAGTGAAATCGAAAGAGCATTTGCGTTGGTGAAATACAGTGGTACTGTAATTTTAGTATTATTATTTTGTTATATTTGTTTACGTGAATTTTGTTAATTTCGAAAATGTAAAGTGTCGTAAGAGTTTTAATATTATGTTTATATTCAGTGTACTTGAGGAACTCGGGAAAAGGTGCAAAGTGATAAGTACATTGGATGAGGACGTTGGATCAATGGAATTACTTGCAGAATTTGAATTACTGGCCTTGGATTAATCGGATTAAGTGGATTATTGATTGCGTCCAGAAATCGGTAAGTCATTTATAAAAATTTCTCACTATTTTATTTAGTTAATGTTCTATATTTTATTTTATCAGTTTTTACGCAATAACTGTTATTTCAATTACACGAAATTCTATCACTCGATTTGAAAAAATAGATAATTAAATGCAATAGAAGAATATCAAAGATTACAAAATAAATAGTGATATTAATTTAATTAATAAATTAATTTATATATACATATATTAATACTTATTAATTTTATTAATTAAATAATTTATTGTACAAGTTTGATTTAAAATAATAAATAGTAGTTTACATTGTTTAAAGTTCTAAATAATTTTTTAAATAAATAAAGAAAGTAGAAAAATTTATTGCCAAACGAGCATTTATAATTTTATGTTTTAACATGCATTTATTATTACTATATAAAATATTTTTGCAATCACTTTTTATAAAAATGTAATTTACTAACAAAAAACACACGAGCGTTTATGGAATCAAGCAATGTAATCAATTTAAACCAATTTCATTATCGTCCACTAGTCTGCGGTAAATTAATTATTTATGATTTAATTGAGTCACGATAAAATCGTCGTTGATTTATACGCGCGAATACTTGACCGCACCCCTTGGCGACAATCGTTACAATTTTATGAATATTTTGGTACATAATTTATGAAAGAAACACACCGATTATTGCTTCAAGAATATTATGCCTTCAGTCGACAATAATTAATAAATATATTAACGCAATTTAGAGAGGGTCAAATACTCAAACGCAAACTTTTTATTTCAAACATATGATATTTATTCGCGTCATTATTGGTAAGTTTTATTTCGAATTAATACGAATTAATATGTTGTTTCGTCTAAAAAAATATTCTTCATATGATATAACAGTTAGAGAAGATCAGGTCGGAATCAAATGAGAATGATTAGCATTAAAATAGAAGCGTTGACTCGTGGCGAGAATACACCTCGTGATCGCGAGAAATACAATAACGTCGCTGTACAATAACGTTGTCTACTCGGAATTGAAACAAAAATGAAAACGAGAGAGAGAGAGAGAGAGAGAGAGAGCCAGGCGTTCTTGCTACTTTCGCGTTATAGTCAATTTTATATGCCAAATACAGAGAAAGAGAGAGAGAGAGAGAGAGAGAGAGAGAGAGGGGAAAGGAGAGAGAAAAGAGAACGTAGTAGTAAATACCGACTAGTAACGGCTTTACGGCCGGGACCGTCTTCTGTCCGACGTGAAATGTTGCTCAGCGCGAAGTCACGTTTCGGAGTACCCTTTTGGTTCCCGGATATACGTTGCCAGTTGCACTTCTGGGTATTTTATGTGGACCGATTCATCATAATGCTCTCTCTTCCCCTGACTCTTGAACGGTGTTTTTATCGAACGAACACGCGAATACACAGTGGATATCATCGCCCATCATCCTTCTTCACGCATGATAATACGCACTCAAGTTGCTCTCTCGCCTGCGATTTAAGATAGATCGTGATATATCAATATTTCTCTTTCTTTTTTCCGGACGAGCTCGCGAAACATGACTTGGCTGTAGCATACGTTGCTGAAGTGCGAACAAATTGAGAAATCGCGCATATTCGCGCTGAAAAGATGCGATATATTAATTCGCAATAAAAATACTTTACAATTAGTAAAGATGAATATAATTATTAATTAGAGATTTTTTAAAATATTTAAAGCACAAGCACATACACACACACAAAGATTGCATAGTAAATTATAATAATTATAAGAATGCACACCAGAATATAATTACATTTTAATCTACTACTATTTATTTAATACGCTTGGCAGTAAAATTGCTGTAAACATACTTGTAATATTTGACGACAAATTTACTAATTAGTTCTGCATCGATCTCGTGTCTCACTCTATTTAAGCATTTTAAATGTTTGCATACAGATCGAAATAATTTTGTTCAAAATAATAGAGGTGTACTCTCTTCTCGTGCTCATTATCGAGCTATTGCAACGAGCTTCATTGTGATATACTTGTTGACAATATTGGATAAAATGAATTAATTATTTCAAAACAATGTCATGTTATAATACATTTAAATCCCTGCTAATGACGTTTCATCGTGAATAATTTCTTTTAGGTACAAAAACAGTAATTGTATTGGGTCGGTGCACCATTTATGAAGTCGTGGAAATTTTGATGATGCTTGTGTGGGATTCGGCTGAAATTTCTGAAATAAAAAGTATTTTTTTTACAAATTAAAACGGGTACAATTCAAATGTAAAAAAATCCACAGAATTGGATTACTATGCTCCAGTTGATGAAGTTTCTGTAGATTTTGATGAAGATCTATTAATTGGAGTTTTCGACGAGAGAAAATATCGCGGTAACAATCAAGGCACTTCTTAATAAACTTAATTTAATTCTACCATTAATTGTCAGGTCACTTTGAAGAGGACCATCAAAATGAACTCGTTTCAATATGTTCTGTATATATGATATAATAATATCATTTAAACTTTGTAGAAGCCAAACTAATCAACTCTACTATGTAAATTTTTTCATTTTAATATTAAAGCACTTATTACGTGTTCTCTGATATTAAAATGAAAAAATTTATAAAAAGTGCATTTGATCAATTTGGTGGCTTCTAAGAAACTGATTTATAATTTAAGATGAAAAATGTGTTCCGTATCTTATTACACACAAAACGTGTCGTAAAAGTGACTTAAATATTTTATTATTTATATCAATATTTATATATAAATAACATACACGCATATGTTATTTATTCTCGATAAATTTTCAGCAAAAACAGTTATATCCCAATTTGAAGAATACATTACTAAATTTTGACAATGCTATAAGACATAAGACATTTTGTATTTTTCTCTCGTCTATGTTCAAGTGTTACAATAGCATTGTTCGCTCCAAATCCGTGCGGTATTGATTTACTTTATCTAGTGCTAACCCCTAGGCCGTTGGTAAAATTCGGCAACCTAACCCCTGACTTTTGCGGAGTGTGCTCCGATTTCTTCTCTCTCATCATGTTTCCCAAAGGGACTGCCCGCGGAGCCACCCTATTTTTTAACCTATTGCCATCTCTGTAGAATCACAAAGATCTGCGTGAGTGACGTGGCTGCTGCAGCCACGTAGTTGGAATAGTAGAGAAGGTGGATAGTTAGTTGTGGGTATGATAGAAGAACAAAGAACGTTGAGTGGAGCGTCGCTACCAGAGGCTGAGGGGTTGATGCGAGAGAAGAGCGAAGGGGTGGACAAGTCCGTTCGTAAAACAAACTGTCATCATGCGGATGCTTTTAGCCGACGCGATGCGATGCGGCATAAAGAGCCGGGATTGAATTTCTCGTGACGTGTCCGTTCCCGTTGTGCTCTCTCGCGGCTGACAAAAGTGGAATTTAAAACCACGTTCTTTCTTTCTCTATATTTCGACCGCGAGAAACAGCACCGGAGGAGGTTTAAAATGTGTGCGACGGTATGTGTCATATTCTTCTTCTCCCTTTTCTCCCTTTCTCTGTCTTTCCTCTTCCCTCTTTCGTTGAGATCAAATACAGACCGGTATGCAATTGAGCAAATTCCATTTAAAAGATTAGGAATCCATTAATACCGTTACTTCATTTGTGCATGATGTATTTAGAGTAAATATAGGACATCATTTGCTTGTGACGACCGTATCATCGGACCGCGATATTGCGAGTAGCTATTATCATTGCCATATGAGTAATGTGCTAATTAATATTCTCTGACGTGCGCGTAATTAGCTCGATCTGGATTTGTCGTGAATTTTATAATTAACATGTCATTATTTTCATCATTTTCTCTTTGAAATGTCATGTTCAAATATATTAAATTAAATTTGTTATAGCTTTGAAGTGTGTATATTTAAATATATTGAGGTGTTTCAATTATACCTCGCAGAAAATCCTTGTCACAGAAATATCGATCGAAAGCCGCTCTCTCTCTCTCTCTCTCTCTCTCTCTCCCCCCCCTCTCTTTCTCTCTTTGTCGTATACTAGATAAAGCTATAATATACAGCGGCGAGCATCTGTGTTTAGTTTTCCGAGACGGTTTCCACGTCGATTACAGACAAGACGAATCGGAGACGCGACATGGGACATTTGTTTATTCTCGTACGACATCTATTCTCGTTCTCCGTCGCATCGCGCCTCGCGCAGCGACGGCGGAATTTCAAATCAGTCCATTTGGACCCTCGCGTCCCCCGAGGTATCTCGCAGGAAGTGGCAAAGTTCAAACCCGTGTCCGACGGTATAACTAGTTTCCCTTTCGGAGATTGGATGACTTCTGCCCTCTTACTTGGATCGTGCCGATAATCTCCTACGACACTAGAGGCAACAATACCGTAACAATACCGAAAACGGACGCGTGACTTGAGGTATTAACGAAAGGCACGTGCGTTTGCACCATGTTGACATTTTCGTCTCTGACATCATAAAATTTTTAATCATAATATTTTCATATTAAAAGAGACGTTTTAATTGTTAAGAAATTAATAAATCAAATATCATGCATATTTTTTATATTTATGAAAATCCATTTTAATTGTTTTACTTGTATATTTATGGAATATATATATATATGTATATTAGGTATGTATTTTCTCTGCTAAAATAACTTCTTCGCGAAATAATCTTGAAAAACGCAGATTTTGATGTTATAGACATATAGGAAAGTAAGTCTGCATTTCTTCTTGATAATGAAACATAACGATTAGCGTAGAATATATTTTTTCATGTCTATGGTATCGAGAATCGAACTCGACAAAGATTACATATCCGTTTCATATCTACTTTTTATTTGCTAAGCGAACGAGATCTCTCTCTCTCTCTCTCTCTCTCTCTCTCTCTCTCTCTCTCTCTCTCTCTCTCTCTCTCTCTCTCTCTCTCTCTCTCTCTCTCTCTCTCTCTCTCTCTCTCTCTCTCTCTCTCTCTCTTTCTCTCAATTCTTCTCAGCGCTCGATCCGATATCCAAATTGTTTCGGGTGGTATCGCAATCGACGATACCGATGTGTTGAATATACACAGCATACATACAATTTACCCCTGGCAGTTTTATGGCTGCTAGCACGTCATTCGAAGCCGGCGAGTTTTCTGTTCCCTATATCTTCTAAACGAAATAACCGCACGATCCGTTTTCAGTTTTTAATGCACCATAAAGGGGTGCCTTTATCTAAAGTTTCCCTTTTCACGACCATAGCCGTGTGTGTAGCCGGCGCCACACTAGCAATAACAATCACGCAAAGGGTTATTGTCCTCCCCGTACATGTATCCGATCGAAAATTTATTGTCGCACCAATAGCAGCCAATGTGCAAGCGCCGATTAATTTGCAAAATTGAATATACTATTTAAAACGTTATGTATATCGAATTTTCTCCAATAGACAAATAGATTCGAGAAATTTGAAATAGATATGAGAAACAAAGCGTGTGTTTGTTTAGTAATCATTTTCGATTCGAGTTTTGTGTATTAATAAAATTTAATTATTAAAAAACACTTAGACGTACGAGAGATATAATAGTAATAAGTTTAATCCTATTGCGACTCTATTTTGAAAGTAAATTACAATAAAAATAGAATTTTTTACCATATCGGAAGAAAAATATAAACGTCAAAGAGACAATCTTTCGCAATCTTTTTTGCGGATTGTACCCTCTGACGAGATTGTGATCGATCGTTTGCCAATCGTTGTCGAACGGAAGCAACGCGACGTGCGCAATAATTTTAATGGCAGGCGTGGCGACGCAGCAACAAATTCCATTTGCTAACGGCAACCATAGCATCGGTAAAACTTCCGTCGGTCGTGTGCCATTTCGGTCCATTTCGAGTTATTATGATGGCAGCGGCCCCGATGTTATACGCGCTAAAGCAATTCTCTGCACGCAACGGGCACATGAACAAGTGCATGTCAAATAAACGTGAAAAAGAAAAAAACTTCGCCGTTAGTCCCTAACAATAACATACGACGAATCGCGATGCGAAATCGTGTCGATCAAAGCCTACTTTTTATAGAAACAAGGTTAAAATTGTAATGTTTAGGTCAATTTTAGAAGATAATTTGATTGTTGCATTAGAATAACATTTTCCACACGTGTAAAAGAAATTGCTTTTATGACAGAATAATATGTGATCACGGTCAAAAATATAGCGTTTCACATTTTTTTTTTTTTTTTTTGGAAAACAATTTTTTCTTTTTATCTACAACACGCGCATATCTAATTAAACATAAAGATAAATATTGCGACCTACTTTTTATTTCTACTTTTTATTTAAATTTTCATTTTAAATTTGCGACATGGGCAGATTTACTACAGACATGGGCTTTACATTACAATTAATTTGGTGTATATGTTTTAAAAAATTAATATACTGGCATATTTAGAAAATTCCTCTCAAGAGACAATATTTGTATACTTCATATCTAATTTTTTGCTTACATTTTCCAGGAATGTAATTAACATAAAAACTTGTATAATAATTAAATCATATAAATTACATTTCGCGTGAATAGAGTTTAATTTGTTTATGCCACTGCACATAGACTTTTTCATACTCGATGACAATACCTGTTGACAGTGGTCACTGACCTGTGGTCAGTGCTCGATAAATCCATTCACGTACCCGAAGACGTTAAAAGAACAATAGGGAAGAAACCGCCAAACCGATTTACGGAGCCACGTACGTCGCCGGGAATAACAAAGTTCGCCTGGCACGCCGTGCGAAAATCATTTCTGACTTATTTCCGCCACGGCTGCCGCACGCGATTTCGCTTCTCCCTCGGGGAACGCGCGGCAAATTTGATCCAGGATTATCTCTCTCCTGCGTGTCGCGCAGCCGTCGCTCGATCAACTGTGTGTTCGGACTTTTGTTTCAGCCAGGTACTTCCCGAATCGGCGCAACGCAACGCGAGACGAGATACTTTCGGCGCTCCTTCGGGACAGCGCGAACAAATTTGATCCGAAACTACGTTTTGATATATGGTGCTCTCGGTGTACACGGGTCCGACAATAGCGCATTTAGATCTCTTCCACCAGGATTTCACAGGTGTTAATTTTGTCCGCGACAAGGCACGTGTGAAAAGCTAGGAAAATGCTCTCGTATCAGAAATATTATAAAAATATGGAACGATGTATTAAGTTTTATAACTGTGTTAAAATAAAGTCTTGTCACATGTTGTAATTGTCATAGCAAAAGACAAATAATGAGAGATGATAATTACACTTTATGTTTGTTACGCTATAATATTTTTATTTGGAAGTTGAATGCAAAAATGGTTGAAGATACTCGAGATATGATATGAGTCGGATACTATATAAATCTTTATTTCGAGTATAGATATGAAAAATGTTTGAAACGTGTTGAACGACACGAAATATTACGTAAATGATGTACCATTGTGCTTTATACAATGCGTGCTGCACACATGGCCAATGTTGGCGCGTTGCTGCAGCAACAGCAGCCCTCGGAGCCACATTAATTCCATTAAAACTTCGGCACTCTCGTTCAAAGTTATTAATGGCAGTTTCAGTTGGTTTTACGGCTTTGCCTCGGTACACCTTCTCGTCTTTTAACATCAAGCTAACTCGTGATGTCGGGATGAAGTTGCATGGTATATAATTTCGTTTTCGATATCGCATCTTTTCCGAAGAGAGTGGAAATTCTAACATTTATATTAGAAAAAGACGTCAACACCTCGGAAAGCATAAAAACTCGACTGATTTAATGTTTCTTTTTCTTCAATTATCTTTCGTTAATTTATTCTTAGACTTCAACGCTTATAATTAATATGATTTCATTTATTCTTCTATATTAGTGGTGGATTAATAATATATAAGTCCGTAATATCGACGTTTAAAATTGTTTTAATATGCAAGTATTAGAATATTGATGCTTAAGAAATTGTAGTATAAGTGAAATATTAATGAAGTCACGTGAAAGAGATAATGTCAATTGCAAACGATATTCTCGACTGCTCATTCATTTAGCGGTCTGATTTCGACCTTCAGATAGTCGAGATTTACTACGGTTTAATCCGCCTGTCGGCGAATTAAATTTATTGGTGCTAGATAAGATTGCACCTCGTAGATCTTTCCTTTTCTGTTGCTACCAGAGAGAAAGAAGCATATGAAGATTCCCAGGAAGAAAAATTTGCGAATCGTTTATTTGGAGAGAGTGTAGTCTAATGCTGTGACACTATAAATTTTGATCAGATGTGATAAATCTGTGTAGTATCTCGCTCGCAGACAAAAAAAGATTTTTCCCCGGTTTAAAACATAAATGTGTTATAAAAAATAACTATTCGATATCAGAAATTACAACAACAATAATATCATTTTGTATGTTGCTGTTGCTTTTTCATCTACTACGCGCTAATGCATTATATATGGCTAATATAGTAAAAATTCCATCAAATGTAGAAAGCTCAAAAGTCATCGAATTCTAAAAGAGGTCAACGACAACGATCTTTCCACGAGTACAAATGGAAAGACGGAATTGAGGAGGCGGAGGCCACCGATGGAGGTGACCTATTTCAATCAATAATCCCTTCTTCCAACACGAAGTGGGTTTTATATACAACCGCCACTGAGCGGCGAAAGTCAACTTCGTAATCCCTGAAAGAAGAGGCCGCCGCGCCACCGACCGTTGTCGTTGCCGCCGCCGAGCCGGTTCCGGATCGCCTCGGTAAATCTTCTTTTCTTCGGTGCATTTGAACGGAAATCCGCCTGGGTTTAAAAAGTGAGAAAGGTCCACTCGATAAAGCTCATCGGGGACTGCAAGTCTGAGAAAGAGAGAAAGAGAGAAAAGCTCAGGGTTCTCGCAGCCTCCCCTGTTTCGTTCGACAAATCGGTCGACCCGGAATGGCGGCTTAATTCAAGCACCTCAGCTCTTGCACTCGCATTCCTCGATTCGGTTACCGAATACAAGGATCACTCTGTATACAAGACCAGCCATCGATTCTTGTACACGATCTTCTGCACCGCCTGTATCTTTTATTTTCTACCTTCATGACGACTTTCATGATTGCAAACCCGACACACCCGTACAGTTAAAACTTACGTCCGAGAAAATTCCTTGATCGTTGAAGGATAGAAGCTTGAAATTCATATATTTTAAGTTATATTATACAGGGTGTCCGGTAATAATCGCCCCAATATAGAAAGGCGGGACGGTAATTACCGGACATCCTATATATTAAAAAATATGACAGTTTACATGCGCAATAATTAAAAAATAATCTTAAATGAGATTTGAGTTTATAAAAAAATTATTTTGCTTTTTGTAGAAGAGAGAGCGCGATGGACTAAGCATTGAGATAAATTATTCGTTAACAAATTTTCAAAATTAATTTATTAACATTATTTTTTACAAACTATACTATATTTTCTAATAGTAGTACATAACTCTGATCGAATACTGTTCTTGAAATATAAGAGGTAACATGAGTGTAACATGAAAGGGTTAATATCGAGCAACAGCCTTTCTATGGCCATAAAAGCATCTCTTTTCTTACATCGACTATCGATCATATATCATTCAATCCAAACCTAATCCATCGATCAAAGCTATCAACCACTAAGAAATAATTCGTAAGCGATCACAGTCGTTTGACCGATGATTTATACATCTAGCTAGAAAAAAAAAAGCTCTAACCAGCCTATGTTCCTTCATCAACCCTTTTAATCCAGAAACACTTTTTGTTTGGAAAAAAAGATATAGATAGATATTTCATGAATTATTTCTTTGCGACTAAACGTTATCGGAGATTTTTTTTATATTAATAGATGTATCAATCTTATAGCTCGACGAAATGATTGCAAGAATTGATCGTAAATAATTTAAACGTCCGAAATAAATTGAAATAATAACTGGAGAAATACGCTCAAAGGTACATTTGCAAATGAAGAACGAAGAAGAATGTTCTCATAACATTAAGATCCCAGAGATGAAAAGGATTAAAGTTTTTTAACCCTTTCATCTGCGGCTTCGAAGCGTCGCGACGCGCACAATGTGCACAGTAATTACGTTACGTTAATTAATCCGTCGTTCTATTCGCTCCATCTTGGACCGCTTTTTCTAGCTTGATCCCACGTCCTTTTCTCCTCCCAGCCGAGCTCTTTTAATACTACAGAAAGTCTCGATGAAACGGAAATGAGTTACCTTACTTCCGTTTGCGGAAGATTTCACGGTGAATTTGCGAATCCCCGCGGCGCTCCGCTCCCGGTCCAGACATTCGGCGCAATTCAGCAGTCTTGTTCAATCTTTTCGCGGGCCGTGAGAAAGAAGAAGGTGGTTGGACGGGGGTGGCACCGAGCAAGAATCCACTATTTTCCCTGCCGTCGAATTTTCCAACGATTCGTGTTACCCGCGTGCGATTCCATCCATCCGACGCGCAAAGCCGGGTTTATCCGCCTCGGCTCCTTATATTCGGCAGGTTATTCAAATAAAATTGCTACGTAAACTTTTACTTTATTCAAGCGTCTCTCTTTCGCCTTACTCTCATGCATCAAATGAATTCGCTTATCAAACAAAAATTTTAAATCTCTTGATCAAAGTAGAATTATATGATTTCTATGAATATCATTTAAAAAAATTAACCAAGAATTAATATTCAAACAAATTTTAATATTGTATTTGAATATTGAAGATTCTCTATATTTTCTATAATGATAATTTGAAGATAAAATATATAATGTGTATAATTTATTCTTTCTAACCATAGAAGAGAGAGAGAGAGAGAGAGAGAGAGAGAGAGAGAGAAAAACAGTATATTTTTATACTGTAATCTTTTAGATATAGGTATGTAATTCAAATTTTTTAAATAATACACCCTATACGATTTTCAAATATAGAATAAAATAATCATACTTATTGTATCTATTATACATATATGTAGGAATGAAGATTACTTATATTTGCTCATTTTAATTTTTCAACATTTGTTTCAACCCTCGCGCTAAATCAGCTAAAGCAGGTTATATTTCTGCTTTCGCGCATATTAAAGCCAAGAGCATTTTTTATTCATTCTTTTACACGCATAACTGTAGCCTGGTTCTTCATTATACAGCAACGCCAAGTGCCTCTAACGACAGCAGTAACGACGATAACTCGTAGGGATTTCAATTTTACAAGTACTTGGTATAATGTCGGACGAATTGCCTCGGCGTTGCTGAAAATAACAGGGATTATCCGCGACGTACACAGCCGTCATCTCCCATGACGATAACGATAATGCCGGTTCCGAGCGCACATACAGTACAAAGTATAACGTAATTATCTGCTCGGCCCGGCGTTTCCCAACGCGCTTTGCGCTGCGTAATGCGCAATTGCATCTAGCGTATGGTGCACGTCGGTTGCATCTTCATTATAGCCGCGCGACTCGTTTCCCCGTATCGTCGATTGCACTAAGTGTATCATATAAACGCGATGATAATCTAACGATTTTCCGAATAGCAGCGAAAATATATATCTCTGTACATTTTAATTTAAATATTAATAAAAGATATTTTTCATTCAATTAGTTTTACTTATTGTATTTTTGCATACAATTTTTTATTTTTAATACTACTTTTTCTTGTTTAATTCTGTGTAAATTAATAGCTTATCATGTGCATTCTATAAGAGCAATATTTCCAAAAATTTGTTAAATAATTTATTACGTATTTTATTACGAATTTTTTTGTATCCGACCATTGCAACATTAATTCGAGTATCTCGTGATATTACACTCGTAGATCGGTGATATAGCTACAAGCGTTGCATATTAAACATATAATTATTTTAATGGTGTCGCAAGAGAATTGAGATAATTCAATTGGCTGATATAACTTACATGACTGACACGCGAACAAAAGTATTTTTGTAATGATGCGTTTTGTGAAAGATTATAACTCGCTCGCGGATTATAATATAACTCTTTATGTGTCTCACGATATTTAATTCATAGCTCTAAATCACAACCTACTACTAGGCAATTTACGGAAATGGGACAGCTGTCATGTGCAGCGAGATAATTATTCCGACGTTGATGAAGTTTTCATTAATGGATTGTTCACGGAAAAGCGTTCGTTCTCACGAATATAAAACGATATGCATAGTTGATATCCGTTCCAATATGTATGCCTACATGACCTTAATACATAAAATCATATCCTCTGAATTGGTTTTACAACATTACAATATAAAATAACCATAAAGACAATTTTACATAAATTTATATATACATACATATATATAACTGCCATTATAAAAAAAAAAATCGAAAAAAAAATAGCAAAATAAGAATAAAATATCTCATTTTCAATATCTATGATTAATGATTATCAAAGAAATAAATTTGATTAAGTTTTGTAATTAATGTATGATAAAGATAAATGTGAATGGATAGGTTTGCTTCTTATATTACATGTGGCGCTTTCAAACGTATGACTATATGAGACATGTATCAGTTGTTATACTGATAGCTGATAACGTAGATCACGTTTTGGCTTTCAAAAGATATACAGGAAAAAAGTAATTTAATATTTTTTTTTTATATTTTTCTACATACATCAATTGTTTATAATGGATTGAAGACATTCTTAAGATTAGAACTAATTTGTTTGTTATGTCATGCTTACTTAAAAATTGGATGAAATGCTTTTTTTTGATGTTAGAAATTTAACATATATACTTACATATTGCGAAAATAAAAAATTTAAGCATTTATGATTGAGCTTGTGATTCATTTAAATTACATTGCGATGCTTCAAATGCCGGTTCACTTATTTATTATAGTATTGTAGAGTATTATATTTGACAAATATACATCATGAGTTATACGCCAAATATGTTTGTAAAATGGATAATTAAATCAGTAGCTGCTCCGAGCAGCTTTATTATTATTAATAATCGACAAATTGCTAGCAATTAATGACTTCAACATCAGTAATTTCGATGCTTTGTTGCATAAAACACAATAATACGTAAATACTATTTATAAAACAATTATCATTACTAATTGTCGGGAAATCATTTAAAAGAAAAAAGAAAAATATATATATATATATACATAAATTAAATATCAATTTTTATATACTAGATACGCTATTAAAAGAGGAATAAAGATAAAGAAAATTCATGTTATATAGTTTTCTTAATATGATTATATTAATCATTAATAATACAATAGCGGTTTTATTTTTCTTTAATTGTGTGTATATTAATCAATATGTGAGTATTTACAATAATGGTATGGAATAGCGTAAACTACGCTGATAAAAGATTATACAATAATTTATGAACTATAAACTATGGACTGCTTTAAAAAAAGAAAATATTCGATATGTAAGTAATTGATCATAGCAATAAAGCATAACGTTAGAAATGTATATTTGCTTATTGTTTATTTAGATACGTAAATTCAAATTTTGTATTGCGATTAAAATTTATAAAAATCCCTAAATTATTTAAATTTTACAAAAATTTTTAAACTATTTAAAACTGGCATACGTTTTTCGAAGCAGTCCGTTATATGACGAGAAAAAGGTACACAAGATCACGTTTTTAAAGGTCGACATATTAATATACTAATACTTAAAAGTATACAGAATCTCTGATGCCTTAGCACATTCTATATTGTAAAAATAACTGTACATTTTACAAACGCTATTTTAACTCTAGAACTCTATACAATTTAAAGTACAAATTTTAGCCGCCAACTTCCTTGTATCGCACGGTCAAGCGTGTCGCGGAAATTGAATATAAATAACTAATAGAATGTTTCGTAATGCCTCCATTTGCATGAAAATCAACAACTTCTTCGATTTAATCGTAAAAAATAACACGCGTTGCTGAAGCGTTAATTTTTCGAGTCGAACGATTTATATGGCTAATATTATAGTTACTCGTTATAGCTAACAACCGTCATGTCTATAGTTTAATTATATTACACTAATTACATAAGTAGAACATATCAATTTATGCGAAGCAGTGAATTTTATGTATGGAATACTACTTTACATTGCACTTTATGTCTCGATTATTTCTAGCTGTACAAAATCAGATGAATCAATCTCGTAAGTCAAGCTCGACTCGATTAAGTAAATCCGGTTCTGAAAGAAAGATTAAATAATTAAACAATTATTCTAGAATTAACAGCCTATAATCGTAAATAAATCATCGTTTATAATACCTTTTCGGTTTTCTTCGACATAGAGACTTGTCCTTTGAGAGCGCCTGTTCTCATTAGAGTATCTGATTCTGGGCTCGAGTCTGTGGGCCGGAATATAAGTCGGCGTGGTGAAATCGTCTGGACCTTCGATGATGGTAGTGTTTGATCTCTTTCTGCAGATTGCCAGACCGATAATCATTCCGATGCCGATGAGGATCAATGCTGCCGCGCCTTTATAATTCAAAGTTGAATTATAAATTTTAAGTCGTATTAGAATGGAAAAAAGAATTTAAATAAAAATATAAAATCCAAAATTTATAAATGTTATAAAATATGTCTCCAAAATTTTTGCTTTTAAAAATAATTTTTCTAGTACATTAACGTATACAAAAAAAAGTAATTTAATATAATAATAAAATACTTAAATTTAATATAATAATCATAAATTAAAAATCGTATGTGAATAATTTTCGAAAAATTTAAGTTTATTCGTATCAAACTAAAGTTGGATTTTTACAAAATGATTATGTGTGTAAAACTAGTATATAAGGCTGAATTTAAAAAAATCCAAAAACATTGATTTTACCTGTACCTGTCAGTGCAATAGCGATGATCATGTTTTCGGAGCTGGCTTGCGGCAGCGCCTTCTTTAAATCCTCTAGAAAAATCCCACTTCTCTCCATCTTTCCGCCGATAGATTCCGCGACTCTGACATTTTCTAGAAGAGCGGGTTCGCTTCTGCCACGTCCGTTGATCGCGTAAATGTACACCGTGTAATCATATCCCGGTTCAAGGTCGTGAAGCTGGAAGTTGGGGGTCGGATTCATATCTTGATAAATAGGTGGCGATTCCCCGACCATCCCCTGATCACTCTGAGGCGTTTGAAGAGTATGGGGGCCAATTTGGCCAATGCCGGAATTTCTGTAAGAGCCTCGAACTTCTAACAAAAAGTGCTGCGGCGATCCGCCGTCCGATCCCGGGATACAATTAACTTCTAGCGAGCTACTCTCGTTGTACAACGTACAGTCCAGCGGTGATTGCGGTGGTTCTGATAGTGATAAAAAATCGACATAAAGAACATGAATACAAATTCAATATTTAAAAGGAATTACGCATTTACATACAAATATTTTATATTTTATTTCTTTAGAGATTTCTCCATTATGAAATATGCAAAAAAAAAAAAAAAAAAAGAATTAAGAAAATATACAAAATAATAAATAAGCAACTTACTAGCAGGTACGATGTTGAATATACAAGGTGCTCTTTGCCGTCCGATGCTGTTACTCGCCCAGCAAGCCAGGGTGCCGTAATCGGTATCGGCGCCAAGTGTATATTCCAACACACTCTTGAGACCTTTATTCTCGACTCCCAAGTTCGACATAGGTAAAACGTCGCCGATAGTGCCGTTGTAGGTCCATGAAAATCGCACGTGATCGTCAGGCAGCGCTTCCACTTCGCACGTGAGCGATATTGTCTTGTGTAGAGCGACGGTGATCTCTCTTCTTTCGTTACCTTCTCTGCATCTCGGTGCATCTATCGAATGTTTGAAATTATTGAAAAATAGAAGAAAAGTCACAGTACGAAAAAGAGATATGAAATTCGTATTTATTCTAGAGAAATGTAGAGATGCTAATTATTTTTTATTTATAAATTCCTTCTAGCATTTCCTTTTAGCATATTTTAAAAATTTGTTATGGCATTTTAATTAATAAAAGACCAAATTTTTATCAAACTTCCAAGAATAATTAAATTAAGAAATCTTAACACATAACGTACAAGATTAATTTATATTATGTATTTTTATTAAATTTATTAAACACATTGTTCCTCGAGATGTAATAATAGTTTATTTTGACACGAGTGATTCTCAAGTAATGTGCTGATAAATAAAAATGACTGCTCACATTTCATATGAATAAAAAGCGGCGGACTGTGAGTTTCTCCCACAACGTTCGTGGCCGCGCAGGAATAATCGCCGACGTGTGCGAGCGCAAGCACCCGAAGGGTCAAGGAGTTTGAAGCCAGCAAAATTCCCGCGCTCACATCGTGCTCTAGTCGCCGATTCTGCGGATAGGAACACAAGAATCCGAATAGCAATGAATCATGCCGAATAACGAGACTCTTTCCCTTCTTTCCCTTTTTTTTCCCTCTATTTCTACTCACATCGTGATACCAAATTACTCGCGTCGGTGGCGGGTTGCTATGAACGTCGCAGACTAACTTGAGATCGTCACCCTCCCTCAAAGTGTCCAAGACGTAGCCAGTGGCCAAACGAGCGACGACTACTGGAGCATCTGTTTGTAATTCGAGGAATTGCGTCATTATGTGTTATAGTATTTGGTTTCGCAACTGTTGTGTTGACCATTTCGGGCAAAGAACTTAAAGAGAAAGACTAAGAAAATATTTTTCAAGACTCTTTAATCATCTAAATTAAAAATTATTTGAAAATTCTTAAAACGATTTAATTTAAGAAATTGAGAAATCTCGTAAGTAAAAATATACAAGAAGAATATGAGAAATTTTATTCTTTAAGAACAAAAAATCAAAATTATATATGTTTAGATACATTAACACATCTTATTATCTCAAATTTGACATGTTATTCATTTTTTTTTAACATAAAAGAGTTGCAAAACTGAGAACGCACAAAAGATGCGAAGTGTTTTGACTTCTTCGAGCACTCCTCCAGGAAACCTTGGATTTTCGGCTCGACAAATCAATTCCTTGCCATCGTCATCCTTATTGAGGACCAAAGCCAACTTGCTCACTGTAGAATTACTTCTCTGCGTGGTGGATACATTGGGATCGCCCATCACTTGTTCCCCCAGCCTCCAAATGATTCTGGCCGCTGGAGAGCTACCCCAAGTTTCGCATCTAGCGGCAATCGGACGACCAGCAAAAATCTGATCTTCGCTCAGAACGATTTTCACGATCGCAGGTTTCACTAAAATACAGAAAGCAACAGCCTTAACAATAGAATATTAAATCACCTAAGCGAATATACTAAATTTTTCGGTACTTTTGCCGCAATATTTTCTACTGTCTTTTCGCCTAATTAAAGCTTTAAATTCTTAATCTAAAACAAAATATAGTCTAACAAAGATAGACACTTTGTCGTCAAAAATTTACATCTACGGATGTAGACGAAGGATGATGATGGTGTTAGATGCAAAAAATTATACACCGAACCGAGAACCTCGTTGTCGGCCCTGTGCCACAAAAATAACGAGGACCGAAAGAGGGCCAGATGCCCGCCTAAACCCCGCCCGCGTATTTTTACTTTTAGACGACAATTCTGCGAAATACGACCGTCAAAGGAGTTAAGGAGACCCGCGTGAAATCGTTGGAATTCATCTCGCTTCCGCCGCGTGTCACTTGCTACTGTGTTTAAATTTTTTCGACACCAACATTTAGATGTAGGAGAGAATTTAAAATGAGAGAGAATTAGAAAAAGAAACTGGATAATATGATAAAACTATTTGATTGAAAAAGGCGACATATAATAAATAATTTGTTAATTATTTTCTCAAATTTTTCTTCCTTCTCTGCCTTTTTCTAAAGAAAAAAAACGAGAAAAAACTTATATGTGTAATAGAATTAAGAAACTTTAAATAAATCAAAAAGTTAAATATGTATGCTATAATTCTCAAGTATAATTATTTCAGATATTTAATATATTTTTCAATTTCATCGTCGAACGATCAAAGTTACAATAAATATTTAATATATATTTCCTTTAAATTAAAAATCAATAATTGTTCTTTTTAGACAATAACTTAAAATATAAACTTGACATTTATATTTGATTTCAACCCTTTCGAGAATTACAACAAGTGTTTGCTTTATGCCTTTCGTAAGTGCAAAGCACGATCGTCTTCCTGTTTAGTTTGATTTAAAAATAAATACGAGAACAAGGTGGAGAGAGAAAGGAAAGAGAGAAAGAAAACGGAAGCACGACATGTCGATCGAATAAAACGTGCCAAGAGTGCCCTTTAACACACACTATTTAAGTCCGCTTTTTAGCACGTGCTTAGAATCGAGGGAACGGCCTTGAATACTGTTTCTTCGATTTTATTTTAAGCAGATGTCACGTTAACGCAGCATTTATGATTCGCTTCTTCGAAATGCCGCCCTTTTGCATTTCATCGTCGCTCGAACGTTGAATAAGTCAAGAAAGCGTCGGAAGAAGAGCTCGATGGGATATGATCGTCGAAAGATTTACGAGTTCGTAATCATTGCTGAGACTTGAAACCAACTTGAGAATATAATTCCCGAACTATATTCTTTAGTTTTTCAAAATTAGTTAAAATCAACTTTAATTTCTCCAAATATTCCGAACGTAATTTCGCTACGCGTATTAATTAAAATACAAGACTTACGATATATGTCGAGAGACACCTCGCGAACGATAGGTTTTCCCATTGGTCCTGATTGAGCTCTGCATTCGAGCTTCGCTCCCCATAGTGACTTGGTAACTTTGTCGACAAACAAATCGTTCACTGTAAATCTACTCAGCGAGCCGATAGGTACAGTATCTACCACGCCATCCAGCAGCTCGCCGTCCTTCCACCAAGTTACTGAGGGCTTAGGTCTACCTGTAAAACAATTATGAATATAGCTTTTTTGTAAATTTGCTTGCAATTCTTCAGATTTGTACGATAATGGCTAATTATAAGTATAATAATATGTGACAAAATTATAGATATTAATAAAGGAATATTATAAGATATATATCAAAGAATATATTGATGTATATATCGATGATAAAATTTAGCTGAATAAGATTGCGAGTTTTATTATACCTCCAGATACTTGACAAGTCAGAGCAAGGCTGTAACCTTCCAAAAAAGGACCTCCTACTCCTGTCACTTCTCGTCCTTGAGCGTCGTATATCACAGGTTTGCTTGGTTGTTCTGAAAAAGATCAAATATGTGACGGTATAATGATGTTACACTCTTGTGTCTTGATGTCACACTCTTTGAAATATGATAGTTACCAACTAGAGTCAAGTTCACACGAAAATTTCGTGTCGGAGAGTCTACGAAATCTACTCTGCACCTGAAAATCCCTTGATCTTTCAACGTCACCTTGGTGACTTTCAATCTCGCTCGATGACCGTCACCGACTTGGAAGTACGATCGTCTTCCGAGATCATCGCTGACTGCCCAGTGAACGGCGTCGGTTAAACTACCATTTCTCGCATCCAGGCTACAGAAAAAAATATAGATTTATCAAAATTAAACTATCATAATATTATAATATAAATAATTATAAATAATTTAATTAAATTTCGCCCAATTATTTTTAAAAATACAATTTATGTATTTATTTTATACATAATCCATTTTAGATTATTTCATTAAAATATTGAAATGTGTTATTTCTCACGTCATGTTAATGAAAAGAATTTAAAATTTCTTTTTATTATTTTTATTTATTTTTATTATTTTCGGAAGAAAAATACGCTTTATTACTGTTATGCAAAAATCGTCGTTTTCACGTCAAGATGCTATTAGATTGGCCAAGAGGAAGTCTCGCTAAATTTCCATCGCGATGTTTACAATTTCCGGTACCAAAAGTCGGTAAACATCGCACTTTCGCCAATTGGCGACTCACGGTGACTAAACTCGCGTGCATCGCGCGTCTATTTGCGGCAGAAAAAAAGACAGTTGGCAGACTTCACTGCCCGCGAATTTAGATTCCAGTAGCTTTAGCGAACTAAGCGTTACGTAACGGCAGGAACAGGAAATGGTTTCGGCATGCGACGGAAAAACGGACGATAACAGAAAATAGAGAGATCGTCAAAGAGCTGTGTACCGTGCGTCGTGTGATTCGCCGCTGATATGCGGTTGACGACGATCGTTGCCAACTACGCCGTCAAAGTCAACTCGAAAGTAACAGAGGTCGGAAAATTCCGTCCTGCCCGACTCGGGTCATGTGCCGTGAAATTGAACAGAGGCATCTTCTATCCGTCGGAGCAAAAATGTGTGACGTTTCTTTGAACGTGTGAAAAAAAGTCCTCCCGCTACGAAGAATTCTGAGATGTAAAATGCACAAAGCGACCAGAAGCCTAACAATCAAGTTGTGTTTTAATTTAATCGTGAGTCCAGTTTGTCATAAAATTATTGAAAAGATTTAAAATAATACTCTACCATTTACAACAAGTAATTTTAATTGAAAAGTTTTTTTTTTTTTTTTATTTATTTTATATATCATAATAATGTACATCGTAGTAATAAATAGTAATGTAAAATTGCCAAGATTTGAAGCGTTGCAACGCGAACTGTTTTCAGCTGAGAAAGTATTGTATATTTTCATTTTTTCTGTCATCCTACGACTATCTCTTACAATAACTATCGGAAATGTGAGTTTGCAGGAAGATCTGTGAGAAATGTTTTATTAATAGAAGACGCAAGCAATGAGAATCTGTTTTATGTTGCAGCCTCACGACTTGTTCGCGTTTCCCTTTGACATTCTACGATCTATTTTGCTTGCTATATTTTCTTATATGAAGATTCTTTGATATTATCCAAAGCTCCTCTTTTGTTCTTTTGTGAACCTAATCGTCATGTTTTTGATAACCTAACCATTCTTTGACAATTCCTTCCATCGCCCACATATTGCGCGATGCGTTTTTGTTGCACTTTTTGCTCATATTTTCTCTTGTTGTCTCGAGAAATTCGAAGATCATAAAGTTTCCTTAGTGAAGTGAAACGTACTTTTAATGAAAAAGTTCTAATTATATATTTCATTTCGTCATATAGTTAATTATATATTCAATCAATTTAAATATTTGTGACACTCAATTTAAATATTTATTTAATAATATACATCACGCTTCCATTTTTTAGCGAGTAAAAAAAGTATAAAGATTCTGAAAAGCAGATCTTTGTAATAAAAATTCTTTCAAACATATATGTGCAATTTTTAGATGGAGCTATTTATTTTTTACTAGCGAATGGTGATGATTAGAGGAAACATCTTGTTTTACGATTCTAGGAATCGTTATTGTAAATAAACGCGCTCCGTTTAATGCTTATATTAGTCGAAAAGGGTATTCGATCGACTGCTATTCCTGAAGTTTGACTAGTGTTATGAAATTCCATCATCCCACGCTTTCGATCGAAAATTTGGTTGAATTATTTATACAATGACATGAATTATTTATATACCTGATCTAACCTAATCCAACTTGAACTCTCTTCCTTGCATACACGCACCAATGCGCAACGCATTTGTTTGTATAATTATCCACGTGATAAATTTTCGGATAAATTTGATATAACATGACAAAAAAAGTAATAATTTCTAAATTGCTTTATAAAAGTCAAATACATTTTGATCTGCATAAAATAGTTATGTTTATTATGATTTTTTCTTATTTAAAGATTATAATATTAGAATATTTTTTATATCAATACATCAGAACATATATGCATATAAGAAAATTTTAATTTCATTAATTTTAATAATTTTTTAAATAAGATAAATCAATAGTTAGTTCTTTTTATGTAAAATTACTATATACTCATTTAATTTTATTGTCTAATTATATTTTTTCTTCTTCTAAAATGAGGTTTAGCATCAGAATATAAATTAAATTAAATTGATCGTTAATGAGCTCGTGATATTTATATGTCACGAGCAAGGCGGCGCGTTGGTGGCATCCATAAACGCGAAAGTTCACGCTCGGGCTCAGACTCATGCCGAGATATTTCGAGATGCGGCTTCAGAACAATGGCATCTCATCTCCCAATAACGCGGGCCTAGCTAACATCCGGCGACCCGACTTTCGGCCAAAACCCACCATCATGTGAATCAGTTTTTGCAAATTCCCAGAAAGCAGGAAGTACTACGACAGGAAGAACATTTTTAAGCTCGAAGTAAGCACATACCACGCGCGCTGTCAAGAAAAAAAATTTGCTTCCACTGCATTTAAAAAAAAATGCACCTTCTGATCTGCATATAAATTTATCGTGAAAGTAGATATAAAGATTCTATAGACCGCTATTTTTCCGCTAATTTAATAATTGTTTGTTAAGTTGATGGCATTTTCTGCAGTTTTAAATTCAGTTAGGTCGTTCTAGCTTTATGGTAACAGTGCTACGTAAAAATAGTATCAGATCGGGATTATTTTTAAAGCGCAAGAATACTTGCCTATAAAGTGGTATACCGATGTTGTCCTTGAACCAGAGAACCATATTAACCGAATCCTCCGGTGTCGGCGGTGTAATGTCACATGGCAACTCTACATTGTCTCCTTCGGTCGCCCAGACTAATCTTACCGGTGCTGAAAAAAATAAAAATTACCTATTTTAAAGTACATGCGTCTACATAATTAAACCATTATATATTTAACTCATTAATAATTTTAATAGTTGATACTGATTCTCTGTGAAAGGATAATTCACGAAATTCAAGAAATTATTCACGAAAATATGAGATATAATTTGAAAATACTCTCTCTCCCGTTTGAAATTATGACCAATAAATAATCACCGCACACACCAACCTAGTTAAAAATCGAAATATAAATCATTTCCATATATATATACGAACATACCTTTGCGATGCCGCCCACAAACGACTGGCAGAAAAATACATAAATCAGCAAATTTATCGTTTAAATGTTAGCAATCCAAGACCAAGGAAAAATAACATTCTAACATTGTTTCGAAATATTCTAGTTTATAATGTTAAGAGCACATTCATTTAAAAGATAATTATACACAAAATATATAGTTACAATCATGAAGTATATTAAATAGAGATAAAAGTAATAATATAAACATATGAATATTTTATTTAATAAGTACATATCAATATTCAATAAATAAAAAAAACAATAATATATTTCATTCTATTTTATGTTATTTTATTTTATTTTATTCAATAAATACATATGAATATTTCACATTAAATTTAATTTTTTAGTTTTGAAATTGTATAATATTCAATTACAAATATGTATTTTGATATAACTCGACGCAATTTTAAAAATTAAAAGTTAAAAATTAAAATGCAAAATTAAAATATAAATGCGTGTTGAGAATGTCTTTGCTTGTTATCTTCGGATTTCTCGCACTCTTGGCGAAAATAATTAAATGTTTCCCTCGTCATGTAACTCTGCCAGCTTATAATTGCAACGAGCATTGATTCGGTGTATTGTCCATGATTTTATATGTTCGTAGAGCACGCGATTTAAACTTAGATTCGTCACATCTCGTTACGAAGTAACAGTGCAGAAAATAGAAGCGATATAACACAGGCCAGCCGGCCGGACGCACGTGCGCGAGTCACTGTGTTCTGTTAATGCACATCCCGGTATTTCATTGATAACTCGTTCATTGTGAACACACACACACATCGAGACATCTCTCATCGATCATTTTATTAAGTGTTTGCTTTCGATAGAATTCAATGGATCTATGTCGCGACACATTTTCAGTATGTAACAATACTTAGAATATATATATGAAAAACATTTTTATCTATAGTTATACGAGCCTACATTCTAAAAAAGATAATTATATATTTTAGATTTTTTATATTGTTATTTATCCGCATAAAATTAGCCTGAATTTAGTAAAGCGCATCCTTGCTTGAATGCATTCTTCTCGTGCACAATATCATGCACGTGGCCACGCGAGCATAACGATGACAGTGCTGTTCGCGAAGAACCGCTTCATTAGTACGCTGCTACATGTTTCATCGCCCTCACTGAGCCTTTAAGGACCTGATGAGAGGGATGCGGCTAAGCGTCCTGTTTTACGTTGGTAGTTGAGCATTCTCTTCGCGTACGCAGTGGCGCGCAGAATTTCGAAACTTTTAATTTATATTACATTATATACATACATTAAATTAACTTAAAAAAATTAAAAAAAGGAAATATATATATATATATAATAAATTAGTTATAAATGATTTTATACATTTTCCCATATAAGAAATAAAGCATGATACGTTAATGTGATCACGAAAATTTTTAAAGATACATTTTGCCTACCATTCTCTTTATTTGACAGATATATTAAGTCATATATTGAAATCTACAAACGCATATATCATGATGAGACTGAGCTTTAAGATTTATTATATTTCATAATTATTGCTCTTCTGAGATATAAAATGTTGACCTTCTCCCTTTTTCCTCTTTTCGTTGGATAGTATATATATCTTTTATTTCAAATTAAAAATGTAAGAGCATATAAGAAGGATAAACTTGTTTTTAACTGCATCCACCTGTCTTTCATGGAACAAAAACGTGAATACAGTTTGTATAGAAGTCCTAAATGAATCGCTTGGCGTGTTCCTCTTGTTTTCTTATGCAAGGAGAAAGAGAGAGAGAGAGAGAGTAGAGGTCTTCTTTTTTCAGAAGAGTTGATCTGGAGCAGTTGAAAAAAGTCGCTCGCGTACGCGTATCGCGTAGTTATGTAAATAATAGCCGGTCGAGCAGGGACAACTCCCTCTGCTATTTTTGTATCGTGCGTTCGTTGGGAAATCGTGTTTCCGGTCGCGCACGTCTATTTCCGTGCAAGCCTGGCCTCTTTCTCTACCCTTCCTTTCACTTGATCGCACATCTATCGTTGACAGAACGATTCGCGGTCGTGTTTATCATACGCTGATATAAACTATACACTAACAAAAGAAGCACGTTCTCGAAAAACTCA
This sequence comes from Anoplolepis gracilipes, assembly GCF_047496725.1. NCBI lineage: Eukaryota > Metazoa > Arthropoda > Insecta > Hymenoptera > Formicidae > Anoplolepis > Anoplolepis gracilipes. The sequence goes on along the minus strand of NC_132978.1, from coordinate 1,161,779 downwards.
ATAAAAACTCATCGTGAAAAGCTGTAAGATCTGTGAATGATTTTTACATACATATGAACATTTGAATAGAAATGTTTTTGTTTCTTTAATTTGAACAAAATTGCATACAAAAGAATTATTTTGTAAATTACTACTTAAAGAATAATAATAATAATATATTAATATTTCTTTAATTACATACAATTGAAAGTTATAGTATTAAATGTATGATAAATTACATTATATTAGACAATAAACTTGAATGCATGCTAAGACGAAAGTTTCATTCGAGATGAACATAATTAATGATAGCAACGACCAATTTAAAGACATGATTTATCGAGTTTCAATAAAGAGTTACAAAAGTGATTACAGGAATTCTTGTTTAAGAGATAGATAATATATCTTAACCCGGTAATTATTTAAGAAGGCCATGTGGCCATCTATCTAAATTATTCGGATGTTTCGAAATAACGAGCTACACGCAACCCGACGATTACGTCGATTCTCGGTCGAGCACCTTCTGTTAGTTTCGACCTCCCTGTGAGCTGTTTATCCCAAGGGTCATCCCAAGGGTTGGAAGGGAAGGGTAGGCGGGGATACCTTTGACCACTTTGTATGATAATTTCACCAATGCTCTGACCCACACACTCTGTGGTTTCCTCGTTACGTTAGGCAAACCTGTTCTTGTTCCGTCTTGTTTTCAAAGGGCAACCCTTTCTCTACATTCCACCTCGCTATTTTGTCTTTCGACCCTTGACTATCTCAAGTTTAAATATTAGCAGCGCAATATTTCATGATTATCACTTAAATGACAAGAAATAATAGATTACGATTGTATCAATCTTTTTCAGGAGTAATTATAGTCTTATGTATCTAATTATGTTTTTATTTTTTTATGTTTATACTCTCTTAGTCATAAATTACGAGTATTACCGCCATAATAATCTGTTTTACTCACTATTAATTTTAAATTATTTCGACAATTACATATTAAAACACATAACAGATTCAAGCCATTAATTATTTAAGTAATGTATAGGTATAATGTGTGTCTGTGTATATTGTCTCTATTTTTCATATAATTTTCATATAATCAATCATACTCGTTCGCTGCTGACATGCATCACACAACAACGAGTTTCTCATCAGTAACAGTTGGACAAAAAAGGTCAAATGCGCAGCAATTAATTAAAATTTAGGTTTTGTTTCATGAATCAGCGATTAAGAATCGAATCAAAGATCAAACGCATGCGATTATCTAAACATTAAATTATATTATATAATAATTTATCAGATGCAAAATATGTGTGTAATGCGATCTAACTACAACTAGTAACTAATTTCGCTTTCAATTAGATATTGAGAACAATGCACAATTATTATAAAGCTCTGGAATAAATTAACATACTCTTGTTTCCATTTAATGAGACCTATTGTCTTATTCTACTTTATCATTTCTGACATTTGTAAACGACAATGTGTACGTAGTAATTAAAAGTACACATACCTGTAGGGATAAAAATGTAATTTACGACTAATATTTCGTAAAATTATTAAAGCGCTCTACTACAATTTGTTTATTTTTTATTTAAATATTAATTCATACATATGTATACATTATCATTTAATTAATTACTAAATTTTAAGTTTAGTTAATTATTAAATATTCTATATATATATATATATATATATATCAACAATTTATTTTAATATTTCAAAATATTCTAACATTATGTTTCATAGAGGAAAAAATTTCGCAATTTTTCGTACATTGATTTTTTTTTTTAATACAAAAAAGTCGCTTGTATTATACATATTTTATAGGCAAAATGTAAATTGAACTGTGCATCAGATTAGCATATGTCGAGGGAGTCGTTGAGATGTACGATGCAACGATACCGAGGGTGATCTCCCGAGCGCGAAAAGCATGCTGCAATGGTTTATGTGTTTTCATTTCGCAGAAAGTATTGCTTTCGCAATGGGCCGTTCCGCATGACTTTTACTGTTAGACAAACATGTAAAAGCTCTTGTGATACCTACATGAGCGCGATGATAAATGGCAAGATTTTATCATCTTCTGTACAGTCATTTGTAAACAAGCAAACGATCAATATTATAAAGTTATCAAAGCTTTATAATGGAAGCTTTATGAATGCGCGGTTTCTTTGTCGCATATATCTGTATATATTTAACTGATCTCTCAATGCATATCGATAAAATTACATACATATTTCTTGCTGCTTTTATAACGAGAAGCATCTCTTTTCTATATTTTCTGGCAGCGTTAATTCCTGATGATTATTTTAGTTTCGTATGAATAATGAAGTTTAGTGACGGAGCCGAGTTTCGAAGGCTTCTTTTCTGCTGAAAATAAATCGTGCAAATTCTTTCGTCGCAAACGCGGGATTATCCGAGTTCCTGCACTCGCACAGTCCGCGCGCAAGGGACCGTCGACAAAAATATATCCACTCACCGATGTACGCTTATGGCGCTTCCTATTTCGATCAACCGTTTTGCACGTGGCAGAATGTGGCACGTTGTTGTTATTATATCGCGAATATCGCGAATATCGCGCGTTTGCTCTCCGATCGATTTGATCCTACTTGCATTATGCCACTCATTAGCTTAACACGTTGCGATTTCGGTATTTTTCTTTTCTGCATTGATATATTTAATTTTAAATTAGAAAGAAAGAGAGAGCTATAATAGGACAGTTTTAGCAGCAGTCAGCATTATTTTAATGTAATTCAAATTTTTCTCTCGACGTCATAATTAACCGAGAAAAGTAACATTTTAAAATACTTATTCAAAAAGGAAAGGAAAAAAGAAATAATTACAAAATAATTCTACTTTTGTATGCATCATAATAATTATTAAACAGTTACATTAACAAGAATGCTAATACTGTCTAATACTAACCAAAAAAGGTTCGTAAATATTTCGTGACCGTAAAATGTACATTTCATTCCGCTTGTTACGTTTTACGACCGAGATACTCTCTTCCGGGTTTTGCGTGATATCTTTTTTTTCACGGCTGTCTTAGCGATTTTCCGAGAGTCGGCAACTCTGAGATTAATAATGTAATTATTCTGGCATAGCGGTGAACGTCGGCAGTCTCGCCAAATTAAACTGGCGACGTCTATTTCAGCAGCTGTTACAATTTTTGCTCCGTCTACCGTCGTGGCATAGCCTATTACTACACTTGCCAGATTCTTCCGTAATACGATTAATTAAACATTTACGCGTATGGTATTCCTAGCGCGATAACGAGTGCAATCAGTTTTATCTGTTTCCTCTTCTGCGCGAATTGAGATATTGCTGTGTTGCAACGATACGTTATAAACAGGAAACGACGCATCACTGCTTGTGATGCGCTGGAAATTGAGCTGCACAAATGGTGCCTTGATTGAATTTTACGAACGCTAAAACGTCAGTAAGTCGCATGCGGGCCTGTGGGTTTATTTAAATCCTTCCGGTAGGTGTTGATGAATGTCAAAAGTGTCAAGGCATTTCATGAGTTACATAATAAATTCAGAATTCGCGATAATTCTTATTTATTTTTTATTAATTCATAAATTATGTATATAACTTATTAATTATTATTGACAATTATACTAATCATTACGATAATAAATATATTAGAAAAATATTGTAAACAATTTCTATATCGATGACATTATATATCGCTTTCAAAAAGATAAAATATTGTGAGATATCAAAATATAGTTCAAAATCATTTTAATATCGCAAAAAGAAAATTTGAATGAACCTTTACTTCCACATATACGATACAAAGTTAATGGGTCAGCGTGTAAATGTAAACTAAACATAGTTAAGTGTAAACTTGGAGAGCACGTTGAACTTCAAGGAGTACCGCGTTAATAGTCTTGTTGACGGATTTGACCTGCTAATTAGATGTCAATCTTCTGACAGTTTCGGGCAACAAGGGCTTAGGTGTCTGCCGATGGAAGTTAACGATGGAAATTAGATGCAAATATACAGAATATTTTAAAACGAATAAAATAATATGTTTTAATATTTTTTTATATTAAATACGTTCAACTGAAACATAGACTTGGACTTTTATGGAAGAACAACGTTAGTTCATATTTTAGTTGAACGTATATCATTTATATTTGAAAGCATAATATCCAGCAAACAAATTTAATAATAAAAATAATAAAAAAATAATAATAAATAATAATAACATTTTTGTTAAAAATTCTTCGGCTAGTATTTTGGAATAAAGAAATTTGAGCTTTGACTCGTACCTTTGTTCTGAAATTCCGACTCCTCTGCAGCTGCGCCCATTCGAGTCTTTAGCACCATCAGCAGGCTCGTCAGAAATACGTATTCCAATGCGCAGCGCATCTCGATATCGTCTTGTATCGAGAATCGAAGTTTAGATGTCACGATGACTACACGCAATACGTCGGGTCCACTCTCTTCTCGCGACGAGCAGCATTCGATTTCGATTGCTGCAATCGTATTGTTCTTTTTTTTTTTTTTTTTTTTTCAAATAAACCCACAATTGTTTCAACGGCAATCCTTCTCGCGAGGTAAATATTGATTCCAGAACAATTTCGATCGCGCTACTTTTTCGATAGATCGCGACCACTCGAACGATTTGAAAGGTCGTTGTGGCATTCTCGACGTCTTCACGATCGATTTTGAACCGATCGTTGTCAATGTATATATATAACACGTATAAATTGTTTTTTACGTACTTGATATTAATAGTTAATTTTTATTCATAAAAACTAATTAGTTTAGAAGAATCACCACACGATTACTACGATCAAATAAATCTCACAAAGATAAACTCTTTTACTTTTCCTGTTATCACTATTTTCACATGAAAATAGCAAAAGTTTCTGTATTTTCTGTATCCCTCCAATCTTTGAAATGTTTAATTTTTACGAAGAATATTTAATTTTTTTCGTCGCTTCTTAAACTTTCCAATCCTGCGAATATATCTGCATTCGACAATAGTTCAATGATATTTATTCATTTATTCAAGAATGGGCGTTTATTCTTTGTTACAACCCTATTCAGTCGGATCTTTCTATAAAATGTACGGGCGCCAACGATACTCAATTCATGGATTCTTCGACGAGTCTTTTCACGCACGCCCTTTCTTTTCTTCTCGCTCGTTATTAAGCCGGACGCGTCGAAATCTTCTGATTAACAAAACCAAGCTGCGTTTTTTCCGCTGCCTTTGTGTGTGTGTGCGTGTGTGTGTGCCTGTGTGTGTCGCCTCTTCTTTCCACACGCTCGTTTCTTTCAGTCGAAACTTTCGCCTCGGCTGTCGGTTCTTGGTCGACGTCCTCTTCGTCCGCTTTGACTCCCCCCGAAGTCACCACCGCGCTTCCTCCTTCTTCGCCGCCCTCTCGAGGAATTTCAACTTTGATCCTGCGTCTCGGGCGCGTGCCTTTTACGCGCCGCTTTTTGCCACCGTTTCCTCTCGCTTCTCCCCGCCTGATGTTATTCTTGGTAGGTGGTCCTTCTTTTGCGCGTCACGCAATTTAATTTAGAAACTCGATCAGGTGGCACTATCACGTATCTCTATTACAGTGAGCTATTAGAGAGTGTTGATATATTTTATCTCGTTGATAATATTTCGATTTAATGATATGACTTCTTTGTAAAAGGTAAAGTACCCTTCTTTGTCGTCGGTAATTATTAAGTCTTTCAAACTGATTAGATTAAAAATGATATTTAAATTAAGAGCTTAAAGAAAATTCTTCGATATGTGCTTCAAGTTTAGAGTTAGCTAATAATCAACACTTTAATCTTTTCAAGGGATTTCATTAGATCTGAACAGAACAGATATTATTTTATTAGATGTGAAAGCTTCACACGCACATAATCGAGTATTTGAGTGGAAAAGTGCGTTTCTCATAGGTCCTTTGGTATCACTGGCCAGCAATAATTGCGAGAGAGATTTAAATTCACAACTACATAGAACTGTATAAATTTTATTCAAGTGTCTCGAAAACAGAACACATGGTATTCCGAAGAAAGAGATGAATCTTTATCTCCCAGGGTAATCCTCAGATACGTGCAGGGATACAGTCGGCGACACTGGAGACACTGATATATTCTTGGATTTAGTCGACTTTCAGTCGCATCTGTAGCTACACCTGCGAATCGAAGGACATATTTTCACTCTTTCACGCAACGTCGATTCGGTTGTCGACGAACGATGCCGGTTTGACAAGACACGTCACGCGTGTATCTATCGCGAGATCGGCACCGCTCAAGAGGATCGGCGTCGTCGTCGTCGTCGTCGTCGTGATCGTGATCGTGATCGTAATCGTGATCGTACCAGTCGTCGTCGTCGGCGTCGGCAGCGACTGCCACGAAACTAAAACCAAAACCAAAGACACGCGTTTAGTTTCCCCTACTCGAGACACCCTCGCCCTTCTCGCGCGGCACACGCACTCGCGTACACGGTTCACGCACGCACGTTTGAAACGCGGGCACGCACCTATACGCGTAAAACGGCACACGCGCGCCTAGACACGAATACACGGACAGGGCACACCCACGAGCGGATGCACACTCACACACACGTTCGTTACGTTGTGTACGTGCGTTTGTGTGAACGCGGCAGTAATGCTAAATAAGAGTCCAAGTAACGCATGCAAATGTTGCAATGAGTAATACCGTTTGTAAAACAGAGATATGTGAAACACTTGTTTGTGTTACACGACAATGTAATAAAAGGATACCTTATTGACTTTAATAAAGGGTATTAAATATTTTACTAGATTGAATTCAGTTACAAGTTTGAGATCATTATATAATTTACAATAGATTATGTGAAACAAATTCTGTCTATAATTTTATATACATATAATGCTGTATATTTTTTTTTTGATAATTTACGATTAAATGGAATAGATTTCTATTTATAATTTTATTTGCTGTGTAATATTATTTAAATATTTCCTACAGATATTTCTTACAGATTCAGTCGTAAAATATTTAAAGTTATTTTGATTAATAACATATTATATATATCATAAGTCATTTCTATTTATTTTTGCGGAAAGTAATAATAATATTGCTTTTTAAAATAATCCATATTTCAAAGAAAATCTCTTTATAAAATATTTATACATATATAGTTACAATAAAATATAGAAAATTATAAAAAATTGTTATAATAAAATTCAAAATTAATTACATAACTTTACTGGAAATATCATTTTCCGCATGAATAAATCTATTAAATATACAATAGATTTCAAAGCTGTATATATTGAATTGCATCGTATTATTGTAAATCACATATTTAATCCTGTATAAACCCTTGGGATTTTGAATGCTGTAGGTAGTCGAAAACGATCTTCATGTTTGTTTGCAACAATAGCAACGTTAGATAGTGGCGAGAGCAAAGCTTATGTTTGTTTCTCTGTTATATAGCCTCCGTAGGCCATGCATATTACAAATCGAATTGCGTTGGAATTGTACCAGTAACAATTGCTTTATTCTGAAGTGTATATATACATGCCTAAACGTACATATATATCTACATGCATACCTATATTACATACATCGAATATCGCATGTGCGTTCACGCGGGCCCTTCGTTTCACCACGAGTCTCCGATCTTTCCGCCTCCGGAAAGGCAACACCATGCCGAGTTTGGCTGGAATGTGAGCTAGCATAAACGCGCGCATAGGGGTGGGTTTCTGGCGTATCATCGCACGGACGATTACGCGATGCCAAGCCTGATGCACCAGGGGATTGAAAACGCAGAGGAACTCTACAGCAGTTTCGCTGACCGAGGGTGGAGCGCGAACTCCGTTGGGTTTCCGGAGCGAAGCCCCGGAGGGTCAGGAATGCATTCTGAAAGGGACAGGCGTGTTTCGAGCCGCGTGACAGACGGATGTATCGAGTTGTATGCTTGTTTGTCCAGGGGCGCCATTGTGTCCCCGGGCAGTTTCCAACGTGTGCCACGATTCCCTGCCTGTCACGCGTCCTGTTTTGCTTCTACAGCAAGAAAGTATTCTGAGATCCTCCTCTACAAGGATCAGACTTAATGTTTTGCTCCCCACGAAAACGACTCTTGAAAACAAAATTCTCGAATAGAACGAAGAGATTGACGCTGAATCACATTCCGAAGTCTTTATAAATATATTTTCCGTTGGTTAAGAGTATTTCGAATTCTCTGGATCAGATTTGACGTTTATTTTTCGAAAGCGAAAGATTCTTGTAAACAAAATTCTTGAATAGATAGATCGAGATGAGTATATACATTTTTCAAGTGGTATCTTTAGTAACTATATTTGATTTTCTTTTTCTCTAGTCCAAAAATCATTCTACATCATTTAGAAAAAACTAGATTATCTTCTATTAGGATGCTTATTTATTCAAGCACACCATCATATCCTCTGATACGTACTATGAATTTTTGCTTGTCATGCGGGTGTTTGTTATTCCTGCAACTTGAAAATATTCTATTTCATCCTCGACTATAAAATCACAAAATTTGTATTTATTCCATTTTCATTTTACAAGAAACAAATACTTAATTTCAATTTTCCTTAATTTCTACTTTCCAAGTATATAGAGTACATTAATATACGTCCAAACTTAGCATACGCTTTATTATACGATTATTATTATTGCTGCTATTATTTTCCGTCCTCATTACTCCGTTACCACTATTAGTCACTGGGGGGTTAAGCTCATTAGACGAATTTGCTAGGCGCATTTGCGTCATGTAAGTAGCTCGCAACCCGAGGCCCGAGAAACGAGGATTTTCGCGCTGTCCCTCGCGAGGGCACGCGTTTCGTTTCGCATACTCATTTCCGCCAGCGTAAACTTCCTATAAATAAAATGCACGCTTCCATCGTTTCCGTTCAAATTTCATGTCGTTACGAAAAGCGCGCTGATGCAGAGCCGCGCGCAGGTTTTACGGCGCGCGTAATTTTCTCTAGCCTTGGTGCTTCGGTTCGCAGCCTCTCTATTTCGAGACTCTCGTTGTCGTTTCGCTCTCCCTCGCTGGATACCACATCGGTAACCCTCCTCTCGTTTCACCCGAACGACGAGCGCACCCGCGCAAATGCGTGCCACATAGCACTTGGGACTTTTCACCGACCGAGTTGCCTTCGAGCTCAATGCCCTGCGCAAGTAATTACCCGGAAAAGCGTTGCAAATCGCATAATCGCTGATGCGATAATATGTCGTTATTAAAAATATCGTAGGTAAATACACAACTTGTAGGTATATACTTTATATTTTAATCTCGGAAATTTACCGTTTCGAAAAACAGCAACAAGTTTGTGGATGTCTTAATTGAGGAATGAAATCTAAATTAATTAAATGAGTGTTATTAAAATTATAATCAAATTTCTGAAGAAATCTATAATTATTTCTCTATAATTTATCGTTATATAATTTTAAAATGTTACTAATGCAATTTAAAAACCTACATATATTCTTGAGCACAATTTTTACGAGAGACAATCAAATAAATATTTAAAATAAAAACGTTAATTGTTATAGAAAGATAAATATTTATGCTTCAATTCGATGAAACGGCTGTTTTGCTGCTAGAACAGATACGATGGATTTTATTTCATCGGTGATTTTAATATTATTTTTCATGGGGCTGCAGTTTATTTAGTCAAATGAATCTCTTTCCGCTCCGTCATCGATTTATTTACACGTAAATGAAGTAAATACGCGAACACTCGGTGTAATTGATATGAGCACTCTAGAGAACTCTTGAGATTCTTATCGGTTTCAACTATATCTTTGTTTCACTCGTGTATATATCTTAATAAATTACTTTGTAAAAAGTGCTTTTAATTTATAAAAAATTTGTTTAAAAAAATCTATAAAAAATTTGTTTGAGTAAATATAATTGATATTAAAGAGAAATATAAAAGTTAAAGGGGCGTTAATAAAACGAATCAATATAAAATGGTAGTGAATTACTGAAGTGTATATTTAACTTATATTAATATGTTTTTACAAATTACAAATTGCAGTATGAAATTTATATTATTTTATTACTGTTATTAATATTATTTTATATACAAAGCAGAGCATTGTTTTTGAATTATAAAGCATAAAATTTAAAAATAATATAATTGATAATATTTTATAAATACTATAATGTTTAATATATATGCTTTTTATATTCTCTAATATATATATATATATTGCACTATTTTTTTACTGTCTGCCTTTTAGCGTCGATAATATACATTGACATTCTTGTTTAATGGTATTTCAATTAATAACTCACGCCGCTCCTATCTCGAATATTCAATGCCACGTGACGCTTATCTCACGATTCATTGATGGGATTCGAATATCATTCGTTTTGATGCCTATCTTGCATCGCACGCTCGCGCGGTGCATCTATTTGTCCACGATATTACAGTTGGCGAATGGATACATCCCCTCGCCCAACTTGGCTCAGCTGTCCCTATAAACGATCCCTTTCGTAGACGTCAATGCGGTTACACGTACGTGCATTTCGCAGCGTTGTGGCAGCGTGCTTCAGCGGGCGATAAACACGACCGAGAAAAGGCAGATCGATATCTCGCGACCCTGCATCGACAGATGAGGTCCCGCGCGATATCCCTTCCTAGGTATAAGGTATAAATTATAGAATTATATAGAGAGAGAGAGGGAGAAAGAGAATTGTTACGAATTGCCAGCGTAATTTATGAATACTCGTGGGTGGTCTCCCCCACTCTCTCTTCCCCCGGTTGTACACGTTTTATCTCGCTTCTGCACGTTTGTCAAATAAAATAAAGCCATTATTGGGTCAGCGCGACGTGAAATGTCATTGTGACATCGGCAAACATCAAGTAATCTCGCGAAAATTAAATACATTTTATTGAAATTTAATTTCAGTTTTACGTGTTTCATGTATTTTTTTTAAACATATTATATCCATCGCAAATTTGATAAATTCCAAGATATCCATTTGTTTTTCATTTGTTTCATTTGAAAATTTTTTTTATTTTTGCCCAGGTGAAAAATTTGTGATTATCCAATGTAGATAGATAGACTTAACTCGCTTCGTAAATAAACGAAATCCAAGAAGATCTGGCTGAAGATCTTGAAGGGACCTGAAAGGGAGATTTTTCTTTACCGTTTTTTATCGCATTGAAAACGTAATATAGTATTAAAGAACTGTTGCGCGTACAAAAACGCTAATGCTCTTTCTTTTGCAGCTTCGAACATAAAACAGAAATAGACTTTAAATTGTATTCAGAGAAATGCATCTTTTATATATTATTTATTCGAGGAACAAAGCTCGTTAACAGTAATAATAAAGTTAACGTATCCGTAATGATTATAAATATAATTGGTGATTGTAAATATTGATTATTAACTTTCATACGTAATTACTTATTTAGATCCAGAAAGGCGTTACGCCTTCTTGATTTCCTAGAAGATTAATCGTCCTTATGCGGGTTACGAAAATGACTCTTCCGGTTCAAAGCGTCGGCGTAAGATCGTAAATTATTACTTCCAATTTATATCCCTCGGATAAACGGTGATACTAAAGCTCAGTTATTACCATCCGACTCATTTTATTAACAGGATAATGTACGTTATGTTCATATATTCATATCTTTTATGTACGATGGAATTAAATCCACATTCCTTTTTGTGAATTGATAATATCAGCCTGAAAATTTAAAAGAAAATTTTTTATATTTTAGTTATGAATAAATTTAATTATATATTATGGAAATTTTTTGTCTACTTCCTAGTAATTTTCAGTAGATTTCAAATTAAGTTATAATTTATAACTTCATTATATTACTGTATATATTTCTTTATTTAGATTTGAGAAAATGTTAAGTTATAGCAAAGTTATAGAATTAGAAGAGCTTTTTCGTGGAAATGATTATATGTGAAAATTTGGAACGTACGTCGCGTACAATGTGAATTACGCAGAAATGATCGACGCTCATTCTCTATGAAGCGTCGACGAAACGCCTAAACGTTTATTGCATCTGGCACTTAGTTGACGTTGCGCATAGGCAGGCACCTACAAAGCACTTACTGAAAATGGACTCTCTTATTAGTGACTCACGAAAATGTCCATGTTCTTCTAGACGAGTCGGCTAGCACGAAATGTCGACGATGACTAAGAAGTATCAAGACTGATCGATATCACCATAAATGCAACGAGGCGAGCGATTCAAGGGTGACGGATATCCGTTATCGTTAACGTTCATGGTGCACTTCGCCGTTTTCTTCCCGTCACGGATGATCAATTAATCACGTGGCATTTTTTCACGTCGAATCCGGGAAGCGAGCTCTATATCTACGACTTGTTGACGTAGACTTTGTTAAATATTAATTACACTTGCGCTCAGCATTTGCTTTATCGTGTTCACCGGGCAAAGTCTAGTACGGTAAATTTTGACGAACCTTCTTAATTTTTTCATGGAAGTGTGACTCGGTTTCTTTCTCACGCTTCTTCTGATTAATTAATCATTTCTTAGGCGTCGCAATCAGAAATATAGCAGCTTATTTTTAATATAATTTTTTCGTATCACCTTTGCAATGATTTGAAATTCTAGTCTCTCTCTATAGACTTAGATAATAAACTCACAAATTTTCAATTGAGACGTGTGTTTTAATTGTGACATGTTGTGTATTACGCATTTTTCCTCGTATATTTCATAATAAAAGGCAGAATATATTGCTGTATTTATTCGTCGCATTTTCATCAAGATATACTTTTGACCGAAGATGGGGATCCTGCATCAAGCGACTTGTCGATCTCATTTTCGTGAATACGATACATAGTTACATTTCGTAAAGCGATGAGTCACACTTACCATATCGTGACGCACGCTGCATTATTTTTATGGTGTTTTCGCGTGGGTGTTTTTGCTATGATTCACGAGCAAGGCTTTTCTCGCCACCCTCATTCGGATTGTAAAGCATCCCCCTCTTGTGCCCCTTTCCTTTCTGACATTTCTACGTGTCGTTTGCGCAAATGAATCGTTAGGAATCCCACACGGACTCACATAGCGCATCACCCTAGTTGATTATTCCAGGTGGTATGCGCGATTTTGATTAGCCGTAAATACATTCAGTGATTCTCGTGGGACGTATCGAGGTGCTTGCCTGCGTGTTGCTCGGGGAAATGCGTTTGTTAGCGATCCGCACGATGACAGTAATTTATTCCGCTGTCCGCGCGTTCGCGAATTTATCGATTTCGATACTAGAATTGCTGTCACTACGCTAGTTTATGAACGCCTCTTGTGTTAATAGATGGTCAAATTCCATGTAGTATTAAATTTTTTTTTAATATTATGAAAAGTTTTCTGATAAGGACACACAACTATGATTTTTATATTATTATATAACATTTCTTTATATTAATCTCAAATACGTTGCTTATTTTAATATTATAACAATCTTTAGCGTTACAAAAGGAAGAAAAAGAAAAAGATTACCACATATTATAACGTATATTATATTTTTCCGTTTTCTTCTTAAAAGATCTTTGACTTTGGACATTACTTATATATTCTACATTCATTTCACTGAACCATGCGGTTAACAAGAAGCATGCAAGGCATGAATGTTTGCTTTGAAACCGAAAGTTTACTTTGAGTTTAAACTCTGCTTGGTATGACAAAAAAACGGGGAACTGTATATATATATATATATATTCTCATTCTCTCTCAGAACATAAACTCACATGAATATGAACCTCGTATGAATCTTGTAAGTAAGAGAACGTTCTATCTTTATTCAAGTGATATATAAGCCCATTATACAATAGGTATATTTGAACATGAACTCTTACCATGAGACCAAACTTAGACCTTACTATAAAAGTTTCTTACGAAACATAAAGTGCTCATATTCCACATTTCTGAAACATCAATTTTTATAACATTGTAGTTACGATCCAATATTTTTTCTGTTTCTGTTTGTTCCATTATTTTTTTATTACTTTCTACAATTTTTTTTTCTGATGATGAAATATATCTGATCGAGATCACCCAGTTAGAGTCAATGCACTTTTTGAAACGAGGCGAATGATTGTCCTTGAAGATTTTTATCTTCGATAAATCTGGAAATTACGACGAGAGCCACGCGCGACTCACCCGGCTGACTTCGAGAGCACTAATGCATCGATAAATCTCGCAGTGTTTCAAGACGTCCATTCAATCTACCGACACATACTGCGTCTTCGATGCTGCGTATGTGTCCACGTATGCGTGTAGGACACGCACGTGTCCCTATTCCGTCACATTTCTCGTTGGCGCTTAACATCTTTCGTTCTCACTTAGCGGCATGAGGTCCTTTTCTTCTCGGTCATCTGTAAACGGACGCCATTAAATGAGGAAGGAATAAACTCGCGGCATGAAATTAATGAGGAAAAGAAAGCGGCTAGATCAAGACAAGCAATGAAAGAAAAAAATAATAGCGACTTCGTTAGAGAAACATTTCTTTTATGAAGCATCAAAGAGAAATATTGTGTCATAAAGAAAATATTTAATTAATTTAAGTAAGTTTTTTTAGAACATTTTAATTTTTAAAATTAATAAAACAATAAAAATTTATTATATGTATATATATATATATATATATATATATATATATATATATATATATATATATTATATATTATATGTACATATAGTTATTTATTTAGTTTTACTTTGAATTTATAAATAAATTCGCACGTGTTTTCTCTCTCAATAACAATTTAATATTTCCTGCTAAAAAATTAATTCCAAGTTTGATATCATTATTACTCTGTATATTACAAAGTTGTCTTGTAAAAAATCATCAATTTAATTCGGACAAAATTTTTTTCCGTTCGAGAAATATACCTGTTTCGGTATTTCGCTCGTGCGACTCAATTGGCACGCGTGAAAATAATGCCACGTGTAAAAGAACTAGAGAAAATAGCAGTCGAGAAAAATAAGACAACGGCTACATACAGACGGCTGTAACGGGAGAAACAAGGGATGCCAATGGGGGACGCGTCGTTTCACGTTCTGGCGCCGAGTATCTAGCATTCCCGAAATCTTTGAGTTTACGCGGCTCGTTCCTTTTGCGTTTTGTCCGTGTGTATGAGACATAAAGTGATTTTTTTTTTTCTTTTTTTCGTCCACTCGCTTTTAACTCGACAAGTTGAGTGAGAAAGATGTAGACGCCATCGGCGCGCACGAGAAGCGAGCGAAATAAAAGAGAGTGGCGAACTTTTTAATAATTTTAGCCATCGTGTGAAAACTTATGTGGAACATCCGATGATCGGACGTAAGTTATAATGTTTTACAATATCAACTTTCTTGAAAGCTGTGTTATTCCGTGTGAGATATGAAAGAAACGAAATCACGAGGCTATATTTAAAATCCAAAATAATAGGCTTTTTTTATTCGGATGCAGAACGAAAAATTGTGTGTTATATATATATTGTATACATGAGTTTTTATACATATATATGCGACAGCAATGGATATACATATGTAAATAGTAATAGTATATTTGATTGCTTATTTAAAATGTGTTAAGTGGATTGTATTTAAATGGTGATTTTTTTTTTTGAAAGCAATAATTGAGCATACTCTATGATATACTACATATACATATAATGTTTTGTATAAATAATTCTACACTAAAAAAGTAAAATTCATTTTTCTTACGCATTTGTATGTGAAAATTAGTTATTTGTATTTCTACAGATTAATATAATAGATTTATTATAATTGACAATTACATATCACATTTTACATTATAATGGTATTACGACATCAGTTCCTTTGAGAAATCCACTTAGATGAGTGCTTTGAAGTCATCTTACAACATTTTCCAAACTTCATTTAGTCTCGTGATATTTTAGGAAGTTCTATTTCCTCAAAATCTTAAATGTTTTATTTTCTAAAAAGAATATATTAAAAATATTTTAGACAGTTATGTTATAAAATAAAAAATAACCACTTTTTTATTATGTGAATTAATTAATTCACTATTCATTTTTAAAAGTCAAAATTTTGGGTACTTTAGATAAATGTCAAATGAGAGGATAAAAAAAATTGTGCAACGATTGAAAATTGCAGTTTTTTCAATCGATCAGTGTCGATAAAAATGTCAAATAATATATTATGCAATTTTTAAGCAAAAGATGATGGAGAAGATAATGGAGAGGAGCTTGCAAAGTCGTCGACACAGGGCGATCCGCAGAGAATATGTCGCAAGCTTGCATGCTAAAGAGGGATCAGAGGAGGCCAAAAGGAGCAGGACAATCTTGGGGGGGAAACGAAGGGACCGTGCAGCGGAATGTGTGATTTCGCTACGAGATTGGACTAAACATTTGCCGCCTGGAATCGCCAAAATAGAGGCATGCACCTGTCCCGCTAGAAAAGGAAAAGCTACGTATCTTCTTCATTTCTCCCTCTTCGTGTTTCTCCGCTTCTCTATCTCTTTTTCGTCTCTTCCCTGCTTTATCCAACCGCTTTCGGTCTATCTGTTCCAACTCGCTCTCACGAAACATGTCTTCTCACGCTTTTTTTTTTCTCTTCTCTTGCTTCGTTTCAGAGATTCGTTCCTCATCGTTTTCAGCAGTCCATGTCTTTTCCTTCATATTCCTTCGTCAGAACTTTGCAGTTCTCCCTTTCCTCGCTCCCTTTTCTTCTGCGTTGCTCTTTATGTTGCATCTTCTTCTCTCTGTACGCTGTTTGGCTGTGCACGCCATAACGCTATTTCTGTCGACACATGCAGTGAACGTTGTAAGTCGCTTAACGCGCGCTGGACACTATCGGATATGAAGTATCTGACGTCTAGTTCCCAATAAAATGCACATCAAAGTATCAAGACACCTTCGTGCGCGCATTAATTCATTTAACGTCTAATAATAGTTTTCTATTATACTCTTTACGTGCTGAATGTAATTTATTATAAAAAAGTATCGTCGTGTATTTATATCTTTAAATATCTTTTTATTATATCATAAATATATTTTTCGTTATTTCTTTATTTCGAACTCTTTATTAAGTCCAAATCTAAATAATGATATCAGTGAATAACTTTCTTCGCAATTTCTCTTAATCTTAATAATGCAGAAATATTTGTATGCGTATTGTAATACTATTGCCAAGCTCAAAGTGTATAAAGATCCAAGGGTGCGCATGTTTTAGCAACTATATATAGTTCGACATGTGTTTTCGGACCTCGACGACCTCTGCACAGTCTCGATAATGCGAGGATTTTTTCTTTTGAAATCCGAAACGTCGGTAATGAGCGTAGCGCTCGCCAACAATTAGTCGACAGTTTTATTAGTCGGCGGTGTAAAATCAACTGTCTAAGTGGATTCTTGGGAATTAAAAGCGAGCGCAGATCTAAATTGTTTGTTGTTGCCCGCCGTCTAGTCAAAATTGCTATAAGGGTACTTTCAACTCGTAACTCGAAACGATCGCACGTAATTAAAACCTAAGGTCACTCGCAAATTGGTCAGAGTCAAAGGATTGCAACGTTAATGTGGCACATGTTCAACGAAAGATATTCTTTCGTTATATTTTTATGTTAAAAAGTTAGCGGAAATTATCGCACTTTTAATTATAAATTTTATTTTATAACTTTATATTTTTGAATGTAAAAAAAATTACTATGGCTTAAAAGAAAAATGCTAGAATTGAAAAAATTTTAAATGTTTAAAATTACATTGCACAATTATATATATTCTTATTTGCTAACATTAAGAGTATAGAAGTTGACATCATGAAACTGACATAGAAACTAATGAGAGTATAACTATAGCTCCATTCTGTGAATTGTATTCAGGAAGAAAAAGCTAAAGGCTGTTTTTTGAGACATTCTTTTTCACAATGACACTTTGTGTGACAACGGGGATTTTAGGAAGCATTTGTGCGTTTGTCCCACGAGAGCAAGTTGCAAGATGTCCCCGCTCTTGCCTTCTGTTCCAATCTTCCCGCGACTTTCAGGTTTCGTTTTTCCTTGAGACAAGATTCCGCTGGCAGGCGAGTATCAGTCAAAACACAGTATCACGTGGCATGAATCCATCCATTCTGTCATGGGAAACTCGCGGGAGAAAAGCTCTCGCTCAACGAAGATTGTCACTGTCAAATTTCTCGTATACGTGCTAGAAAAAAAAAAAATAAAAAAAGATTTGACGAAAGTACTGCGCCTTTCTCAGAAGTTCAACTCGACAATAAATCACAATCGAGTAAATACTAAGAACGGCAATAAAATTTCATGACATATTCAAAATGAATTTAAGGTAAATTTCCAAATAATTCATTAGCAATAATATATATAAAATATTCTACATATTTATTTTATTAATTTTTTGACTGTTATATTATATACATATATGTATATGTAATTTTTTATGAACACATAACTTTATTTTTTGAAAGATGTTTTTTAAACGAATAAAACAATGCGGAAGCCACGTAACGTTCTATGAAATGCTGCATGAGAAGAAAACGCATCTCTTATCATGGCAAATTTACTTCGCGAAATTTCTGATGCTACGAGGAAAACGAAGAGTCGTCGGATTCACGTCACTTGGATTTTCATTTTCCAAACTTGATACGGATTAAGACGACCAGTCGCGACGTTAGTGAAATTGCATAAAACTGTGATGCAGAATGACACACTGACACTACAATTCGCGCGAGGTCACAACGATGGCAGAGAAGACATCGCTATCCAAATATAAACGAGTAAACGGATCAGTCTGCCGGCCGTCTGGTTATTTATCCCGCTTTTCCGAGATTATCCCGAGAACCCCTTGGCTGACCGTTCGGTTTTCCACAGGGCCGCATGAATGTAAAGGCACGCGATGAATAATCCGTGCCAGCCCTCAAGAAGAAGAACATTTTGTTGCAAAAAAACTTAGCAAATCAAAGAGCTAAGACATGTCCAGTACCAGAATTATAGAATCTTAATGCTTTCAGTTTCACATTTCAGAAGGAAATTGAAGAGTTTCTTTATGTGTGTACAAAAATTAAAAAAGATTAATTTTTTACAAAAATATAATATAAAAGTATAAAGGAATAAAAAAGAGAAATTTGATTAGAGAAAAATTGACAAAAGTCAAAATATTAATAATTGAAGTCACTCACGTGAAAGAGAATAGCTAATTATATTTGAGAAACTATTATTGTTTTAATAAAATTCGTGACATACATACCTTTAAACTTTTTGGCACTCATTTAGAAAGCAAGTCCCAAAATTTGGTCAAGAGAAAATTCATTCATAACTTATTCGAGTAAATATCATTCATAATATGGTTAATTAATGAATCGTACGTAAATGAACGTAGTACGTAATAATTGCTGGGACTATTCGTCCAGTTAAAATGTAGCTGATACTAAGATCATAGCAATTCCATTTACGCAAGGGACATGCTGCACTTCGCTAGTAAAGATAAGTTTATAAATACTCCGAGTTTCAAAATAGACACCGGACAGTTTGCGTACGTCGCAAAGCGCACGGAATCGTTCGGAACTCGACGGAAATTCAAATATCTCCAGGCATCCACCTTCAGTGATCTATGACGGGATAAGGGGCTCGGGCCAATTTCTCATCGCATTTATCTTCCAACAAAATTATGCTTAGTCGTTATGCAAAAATATGGTTGTATGAATACTTGAGATATGTTGTATTAACGAGATTATAAAGAATTAGAATCGAATTTAATAGAATTTCTATTAAAAATTTTTTATTTAATTAATAGTTCTCGTATCGTTAGTACACTTTTTCACAAATTTCAATAAACATAATCTAGCGTGTCTAAAATCTTACATTGATCACTTTTAGAGCTAAAGAAGCGTCTGTTTATTGATAGTTTTTCTAAGCTTATTTTTTGTATTATAAAATATATATTTTATGTTATAAAAAGTTGAAAACATCGCGTTAAAGATTCTGTTCTCTATAGAGGCATAAACGATATTAATGAGTCTAGTAAATCTAAAACAATTAGTTTTATGTTACTTTTATTGTTAAGAATTTTTTGTAGAAAATAATTTGTTTTTTCAATCATTCCGATTGTTTCACAATCGAATTGTTTAGTATCTAACATATCATTAAACTTGTTTACTGACGGACGAGATGATTAATAAAAGTATTTATCTAGCTATAATGATTTTGCGTCGGTCTCTTTCAAAGTCAAGAATTCTTCTTTATGACAGCTAGTCACACTCCCGGCCCAAATACCTCTTCGGTCTCGAATATACGGTTCCAGCTGTAACTAGGATCGCTATTATAAATCAAAAACGCGCCGCGCGTTTGTGCCACTTTTCGTCCATGGGGCGGTGCACTTTGACAGAAATTATGGTCGACCATATGCTGATGTAAGGATGTGTAGAAAGATCACTGAAATACGAACAAAGGCGCGTTTTTACAATCGTTAGTTCTTGTAATCATTTGAAGAATATCTTCGAAAATCTTAAGATGAAGTTGTCAACACATTTAAAATAATTTTTTAATCTCTTTTAAAATGTTCTTCCGAATTAAAAGAGCATCTCTGATTTTAAAAAATTTTTAATATTATGTTGATTTCAAAGTATTATATTTATTTATATATTATGGCTTTAATAAGCTGCGCAAACTAATTTACGTCATCGTTAAAATGTTCCAATAATTATTTTTTAATCTAAATATTTGTCAGAATAATATTTAATTAAACTAAAGTAATAATAAAGCTTTCCAACTTGTTTATCTTCTTAAAATTTAATTCTCTATAATCATCGTTGTTTTTATTACGTATTAAAAATATTTAATTATTGAAAAAAAAAAATATACATTATTAATAAATAATAGCACGTAAGAATATTTTAAATCGTTACTTACATTTTGTAATTTATAATATTAATATTTTATAAAATTCTAATATTTTCGCAAATGTCAATAATTAAACATACACTACGTCATATAAACTAATATATAATATGATATGAATGGTAATCTTACAATATTACATCACTCATTATGTGACATATTGCTTCTTCTTCTAGCCGCAATATTTGGTGAGAGGGCGTGAATGCACAGTGTCAGTTCTTCAGGCTACGTAACTACTACGAGATCAGCTGTTTTTGATGGTTCTGCTACTATTATTCTGATGGTAATGTCATCGACAATAATTTCTTTCTGATCAACCGTCGGTCAAGTAAACATTTCGTGTTTGATTAATTAGGATAAAAGAAATTTCTTTTTTCTTGATTAGTCAACCTATGTATAATATAATATTCTACTTTAGGAATAAATTTTAGAACGTGCAATCCAGTACACAAGATGCTGTCACGTGTATTCAATCGTATGACGTGCGCACGCTCAGAATTCAGTCGCGTCAGAAATACGCAAGAAATGATAGCCGCATAGCGTCGTTGACGAATTTTCTGCCAAATTTCAAGTACTTTGCACTCGTTTAGGCTGCAACGATGGCTTCTGTCGGTGAGTACGTTATCTGATAACATATCATTGCAATGCTAGATGGTATTGCGTGAATAACTCATGCCGGTATGTTTAACCTTAAAGCTGACGTATCATTTTAACCCTATCGATATTTTAACAATATCCCGAAGACCTTAATCAATTAAAAATAATATTTTTTAAAAATGTTTACTTTTTTAACTTTTATTGTGATATGTATATATGATTATTTCCAAGGATATATACATAAATTTTTGTTTTTTCAAGCACTTTGAAACAGTCGAGACTCTGACAAGCATTAAAACTATATGCGATCAAGAGCAAAACAAAAAAAATGCTTGCCTTACAAGTGTTAATTATTAACATAACTACAATGACAAATTGATATATCGTTATGAATCATTGGCGGAAAGACATAAATTGCATAAAATTACTACTGCACTGTGTTGTATCGTTGCGTCATTCTTTAATTAACTATATTTATAACCGTGTCAACAAACGCAACTTACACAAACGCAGATGCCGGCATCAGTGATGTAATTAGCTAAAACTTTCGAGACATTCGATAATTTATTAACGATTAATAATTTTTATGCAGAAATGTACGTATAAGATTTTGTCCAGAATTTATAATTTCATAAAATGTAATTACAATTTTAAATCCTTTTTTTATTAATATTGATTCTAAATTTTATATCAATCCCCTTGTCATAAATTTTGTTTACAAATTTTACACCTTTTCTTTCTTAATTACATATCTAATCGATAGACACGTAATTAAGGTTCGATCAAACATTTTATTAATCATTTATTAGTACTACTTATTGTTAAAATCAATTGAAGATTAACAACACATATATACATATATATAGCCCAATATTCCTGTACAAATAAAATCTGAAATTTGGAAAAGTCTGGGAAAGGGAGAATTATTTTTTCTACTAACAATAGTCAAATATTACCACGTGTATACATAAGTGCCACGTGTGTTCATTTTCGTTGCACTTTGTACACTTAAAATAAAATCATTGAAGGAAGAAAGAGAGAAGGGAGAAAGAACAGTTACAACGAACATATGATCCGTTGAAGATGTCGCTTTTGCGTTTATTTTGGCGGGAAAGTTACGCGGGAGTCTCTTGTCCGCTGTCCATAGTGATTAGTGTGGTCTGATCATCTGACATGTGTATAGCTCCTTACAAGGAAGAATAGAAAATTAGCCATTTCTCGCCAATAATTTGTTCGTAATGTAAACCAGTGACCAAGGAATTCCGTAATATTTGTTTTTACTCAAGTTTTCGTTGAATTATTCACGTAACGTTAAATTCTTGTTATAAACAAGTAAATATCAGGTTTTACATAATTTTACATAATTATTATTTGGTAAGTAACGAAATATCACACTGATATTGAGTGAAAGTTAGTGTACCATTGTTTAATTGAATTTATTATTAAAAATTACTATATATTTTTTTTTTATTTTATATATGTAAAAAAAATATATATATATTTTATTATTTTCTTCTATAAATAATAAGTTGTATCTTTTACAAAAGTTATCTTACAATTAATTTATTTTTTTCTTTTTTCTTATTAAATTGTAACAAAGATAATTCTTCGCATTATTACTTTAATTATATTTTACAAAAGTTGTCCATGCATTCATTGTAACATATTTACTGTTTATATGAAACATACGAATTATAAATATTTTTATGTTTATATACTTATCGATGTATACTTAAAGTATTTGTCATATAAAACTTTTTTGAAAACAGAATATCGAACTAAACATTTACTGATTCAAAACAATGTTAATAAACAAAAATCTTTTTTTTAATGTCCTCAATATTTAAAATCATATATGCTTTTAAAAATTGATAAATTCTTATTATCTTATACCACTACAATATATGCATTTTACTATAAAATGTGTATCATTAATAATAATATTATCAGTATATTTATAGGACATGCGAACATGATATAATTTCTGAAAAAGATTTTTCTAACTAAATTTTTAAAAATGAAAATAGAATTGCTTAATTGATACATATTTAAGTTGATATTAATAATGATGAATATGAAATTATAAAGAAAGTTAAAATGATGAAATAGAACAAACATGTCAAGAATCTGATTGCTGATTGTTATTCTTTTTATATTTATTTTGTTACATTATATAGTTTCAGTTACAATATATAATCATTTGAAACTTATCTACCCTGTTGATAAGCTAATTCTAGGTAAAGCTATCTTGTTTAAAGTTTACTGTTTCTCCTTGTGATATTTCTTACAAACTCAAAAGTATACTCTTTGCATATCCTCAGTATTAGATAATAACATCAAGTATATTGTCTGTGCAGGTAAAGCAACTCTTGAAGCTTTTATAAAAATGTCTGGTTCTGTTAGAAAATTGTATAAGCGTCCATTCACTGTATGTGTTGAGGGCAATATAGGAAGTGGTAAAACAACATTTCTAAGTCATTTCAAAAAATTTGATAATGTCACTGTATTTGAAGAACCAGTTGAACTTTGGCGTGATGTGTCTGGAACAAATTTACTGGTGTGACAAAATATTTTCATATATATTAAGTTGATAGTATAATTATTTAATATTTTCTGGTTGTATAATTTCATTGATTTATGAAGATTTTATATACTAGTAATAAAAAAATGCTACATTAAAGAAAATTATTTAACAGATTATTCAACATGAAATATAATATTTATACATTTTACTTTATTAAATATATGTTGTGTATAATATATTTTTAATGTCAAACTTTTATATATCAGATGATGATATTTAATAATAGAAATAATCAATATTATAATGATATATTCCAGGAATTAATGTACAGTGATCCGTCTCGCTATGCTTTCTTATTTCAATCTTATGTACAATTGACCATGCTACAATTACATACTTGTAAGACACCATCACCATATAAAATTATGGAGAGATCAGTCTATAGTGCAATGTGTTTTGTTGAAAATTTAAAACGTACAAATATATTACATAAAGCTGAAGTTACTATCTTAGAAGACTGGTACAATTGGTGTTTACAAAATGCCAATATAGAAACTAATTTAATAGGTAAACATAATTTTATATATTTATTGTTATTATATGTGATCAAAAAAGATATCATTATATTGTCATTATATTAATATATCTTTCTTATTTTCCTTTATTGCCTGAATAGTATATCTGAGGACAACACCCGAGATTGTGTACAACAGAATGAAACAACGAGGTCGGAAGGAGGAGAATGCAGTTTCATTGGAATTTCTGAAGCAAATCCATCAGATTCATGATGACTGGCTTTATCATCAAACTCTAAAGCCGGTACCAGCGCCGATTATAATCATAAATGGTGATCGAGAACTGCATGAAATGGTAGAGGAATTTGATAAGTGTAAAAATGAAATTTTTAACACAGCAATAGAGGATAACGATGTAAATAACACGATAATTACAAACCGACAAATTGCGTGCTACCAGAAATTAAAACCGGAAACTTAGATTAAAATGTAAAGAATAAAAGAGCAAAAAAGTTGAGTTTAATTTATATGGTTAAAATTAATATGTCATGCATTTAAGTTGATTAATTTTTGCATATAAAAAAAAGTTTGGACATTGTGACATAATTTTACTGTTGCATATATATATATATATATATTATATACACATACATTCTTTTCATATTTTTGTATGATAGTATATATGATGTTTGACTGATATAAAATATTTTAATAAGATTGTTTCACACTCACTGGGTTTTTATTACCGGTGTTTAAATTACAAAATTAATTTGTCACATTTAAATTATAAAAAAAACCATCACATTTGTGATGCACCAGTTATTTCATTGATTATTGACATTTTTAAAAGAATTTTAAAAGTAAATATTTGCATTTATAATTTCTCTGTGTATGTGTGATATTAGATGTTATTATATTTAAATGAGTACAAAATGATGTATAAATTAATTTCGAATATATGCTTTAATTAGAAAATATACATATCTCGAAGAAAGATTATGCGTAAGAAGATAAACATGTACAAAAAACTTAAGAATATTATACGTAAAAAAGCGGCAATAAAAATTATTAGAAAGATTAATAATATTAAATATATTAAAAAATATTTTCTATGTTTTAATGTTTCATAAAACAATTGGAGAAAAAAATTACCCAAACATACTTAAGAATATGTATATTTTAACTTATCTAAAATATCGAAATTTTAAATATAATCATAATATATAATCTGGAAGTAAGAAGAATACGATTTTATATTTATTATTTATATAAGTATATACACATAACGCTTTAATTTTATATAAAATTTAATTTAAATGTATAATTTTAAATATGCCGATTTTCAAATGTGTGTGGATTTGTGTGACTACAAATTAAATAAATAAGATATGTAACATTCTGAGAAAGTATTGTATGTTTTTTTTATTTCTGTAAGATTTTACAGAATGAATGATAGAAATGTTGTGCATACATTACAATATTACATATAGATACGTGTATTGTGCAAAATGATATTAGATTTGTCGTAATGGCCGGATATTATTAACCAAATCATGTTCCTGCTCCTACTGCAGGTTCATTCTAATTCCGTGCAAAGCCAAATTGAACGAAGACTAAATATGAATTAGCTGAGTCAGCCATATTCTGTTCACCAATTTGTATTAGATGAATGTATGCGTTCTCCGTGACATACCTTGTACATATAAACTACTAAAGTGCTAAAGTACGATGTGTATAAAAACAATGGAATGCTATTTCGAGTAAAAAAGATCACAATCATTCACGTATATACAATAAGTATTAGAGATTGTCTGTGCCATGCCGGACTAAAATTAATTCTTGCGAGCCGCGGTTAATCTCTCGACACAATCGTATTCCTGACACGACCACAATATACTAACTAACACGCCAAGTTGGGCATCCCGTGTGTTAGCTTGCTTCCAATCGAGCAGCAACTGATAGATTACCT
Source organism: Anoplolepis gracilipes (assembly GCF_047496725.1). Taxonomy (NCBI): domain Eukaryota; kingdom Metazoa; phylum Arthropoda; class Insecta; order Hymenoptera; family Formicidae; genus Anoplolepis; species Anoplolepis gracilipes. Next base: position 1,135,369 of record NC_132978.1, on the reverse strand, counting down.
GAAATTATTGTATACAGGTGAAAATCCACGAAAATGATTGTTACTAACTTTAAAGTTTATTTTGGAATATTTAACTTTTGAATAATACTTAATACTTTTATTAACATAGTCGCGAGCCGATTGTATCTTGCCGATTTTTTTAGAAAACTGAGCTCAAATATTATATATTTACCTCGTCGATACCCTTGTGCCTGTAATTCTCTTCGAACTGTTCGATCTGTCCATCAGAGTACGAGAGTCTCCGTGCAACGTCTCTCCATCCGTGTCCGACATGCGTTTTAATAACAAGCAAATCGTCAAATGTGAGCTCCTCTTCGCATGTGCTCAACTCTTCTACGTTCTCCGGCATCGATCGGTACTTGGGTTTCGACCAGGAAGCCGTCTCTGGTTGTGCCGCGGATGCGTTATTACTCGTCGGATACTGATTTACATTACATATGTAGCTTGTCCGCGAGCCGATCTTTACTCCGTTCGAATTAACGATGTTGTAATTTATGACGTTCGTGCCTTGTGCTAAAAATTAATTTCAGATAATTATTAAAAAATATATATAATTGAATAAAATAACTAAATATTGAAAAAGCTATAATAAGACAATAAGAGTCTTTAATAAAAAAATTTTTATAATATGTACATGATATAACGTTTTTCATAATCAGATGTAATTGTAAAAAGATTCGCGTTCTCTATGTGAAATTATCATGTAACTAAGGCGCTTATAATGAGCCCTTAATGCTTTGATGCACATATATCAGTTCTTGATTTGAGACAATATTTATTAATCAGTATTACTTATTGTGTATGAATTATTCTATTATGATGCGAAGAATTAAAAGATTTAAAACAATTGATATAAAAATTTCACGATGTGAATTCTTATCATCGATTCGGATCTTATATATCGTCGTATGTGATATCACAGATACAAATTAAAAAATAAGACGAATGGAGTAATTTATTTTGTGATTTTTCCCTGAAGCACCAAAATACATAACAGTCAAAAAAAATAATTTAATTTCTTTTATATTTTTGCAAATAAACCTGTAACTTGGTATTCCCCGTTGAGTTTACACAGAAATCCAATCTGGAATTGATATATTGTATTATCGTGATAACGCACAAATATGTTATCTTAGTCGTAAAGATCTTTATAACAGGAATATGAAAAAAAACGAGATATTTTTATCTCATAAATCGGTCCAATTTTGACAGTTTTTTGCGCGATAATTTACTCTTTCTCATAATTCCTCTTCTTTCGAATTATCATTAAATAAAAATACGTTTAACTTTCCAAAATGTGTAGCAATTAGCATTGTAATTCTTTTAATTGCATCGTATCATTTTTCCATTTGTGTAATTTATTACACAATAAAGCTTTAACTTATTTCTATTTACAAAAGTAAGTCGTACAGTATAATTTAGTCGTATAATTATACTGAAAAGGTTCTCATCTACACTTAAATGATCGTCTACGCTTATTGTTAGTAAACATTCTCCAAAGATTTTTTACACAAGATATCCAAATATTATATTTGTGCAAATTAAATTTAATGATAGTGATTCCTTATCATCGCTTTATGTAATCTTTCTAATTATTTGTTATTTATATCCATTATAAAGAAGCAAACATTTTTCTTATATAAATATATTCTTTCTCTTTATCAAGTTATTTGTAACTTGGAAATAACGCGCAATAACGAAAAAAAATGTTTAAAGCCGAGTCTACAATGGACGCAAACGCAAAATGCAAGGCGCAAGCCGCAAGAAATCACAGTTAAATTTAGAGAAGAATAATCGAATTAGATTGATTAATTTCTTGCGATTTGCAACTTGCGTTTTACGTCCATTATAGATTCGGTTTAAAATAAAAATACTGCGAATATTAAATAATTCGTCACAATGACATGCCTTAAAAATTATATCTTGTCTTAGTTTGAAATTTTATCAATGTTCTTCGCAAAATAATTTTTCAACCATTCATTTAATATTTTGCTTTTATTTTGTTAATCTCTTTTTTCATAAAAATATAAAAACAATAGCCATTTGGTGCAAGTAAATGATAAATTATATGTATTATAAATTGCATTGATATTCAAGTTATAATAATTTGGGATGTTTGATGAATAATAATCTCCCAAGAATACCAACACATTTTCAGCTTTCTTATGCAGTTATTTTAGTTTGCTATCCAATAATCGCTTCGTAATTTAATTTTTCCATCATAGCTTATAATTAATATAGTTAGCATCTCTTCGCTTTTTTAGATTAAATATTCCTCTTTTAACATATAACTTACTATATTTACTGTGTTTTGATTTCGTCTTCGTCCTTGGTCGTTTATACTCTTTCGACTCGCTCGTGGACCTTGTGTCGCCGAGGTCTTCTGGTTTCGTGCAAAAGTCAGTGGGCGTTGTAGGCCTCGCGTTGTTGGGTACCGATTCCTGTTGTGGCATCGAAATGTCATCATGATGTTCCTTTTCCGGCGTGACAGGTGCCGATTTAGACTGTGTTTTTCTCAATTCTTCGTCCGGTGTCGGTGGAAGATTATGCGTGTAGCCCTCGATTCCGGTTCGTGGCGGATCTGGTTTCGCGTCCGTTGTCAACATGTCGTGAAACCGGCGCGACAATTGAGACAGGATCGGCATTTTCTTAAACGCTCGATGTGCCTAAAAATGACATCTTAACATTAGAACGTTGAAAATAGAATCATGTTCTGACAATCTACGTTTTCTAAATGAGACCAAAATGAAACTACTTATAAATATAGATTTTACGATATGTCTAATTCTTTAATGAAATGTACGGTCCATTCTTTATATGTAATTATTAAATAAAAAGAAGAGTCATCTTTTTTTTTATTTCAGCTCATGTTGCCTGTAATTAGAAAAAAAAATCCGTGATTTTTTAGACACACGAAATAGATTATTAGCGCTTTCGGGGTTACTTAAAACGCACGTGCTACACGCGATGTTATTCAATGCGCAACGACTAACGTCAAACTAGACACTCCTTTCATTGTTTTTCCTCGTCAAGTAGATACAGCTACTAATAACCAATGTAGTAGTTTTCTCAGAGACGTGCGTCTATTCAAATTCGCATTCTCGCATTAACATAACAAAAGATATGACTACGAAACAGAAATGTCTATGAGAAAGCGTATAGAAAAATATATTTCTGTGAAGTAAACTTAAAATAGAAAATCAATTACAATATTTTTTAGGAAAAAATTAATTTATTAACTTTTTATATATTTTTCTTTAATTTAATATGATCCTAAACCTTTAATTAATAATATTCTAATCTCTCTTTTATCAAGGAATTATAATAATAACAACCAAAAAAATAATATATTTCAAACAATTCTCCATAATGCGTATACCGAAAGGATGAATATAGATTTGTTTGGGTACAATCATAAACGTATATCATTACTGTAATTATATGCAATTCTGATATTAATGATCTATTTATAACTCATGCTTCCGGCTATTATCAAATGCATTATTCGCTTGTAGAGTATCCTTTGAAAATACAACTCTGAGCAAATTAGCAATATGAAATTGAAGAGCTTTAGTATGTGTATATACATATTATATATATATATATATATATATATATATATATATATATATTCTATAGATGATTTTACAGATGATTGATATCTGATGCAAATATAGGAAATTATAGCAAAGGTTATATGTACAGAAAAACACATATTCGAAACTGCAAACATCGCACAATTATTACATTTATCAAACTTAACTCTCATTACTATTCATATCTAGAATACTAGATAAATATGTCGATATACAATAATATTTATATATTATTATCAGAGTATTATAAAACAAAAAAAGAAAATTTATTTTAATTCGTGTAATATAAAAGCTCCAACATTCTTGTAGTTCTTTTCATATTCTGCTAAAGAATCTCGTATGATTTGAATATTGGAAATTCCTGCGTTTTGCATCTTGTTCATTTCTATATCGATAAATAGTATAGATAGTATAAATAAATCCACAGTATCATCAGACTTTATGTACGTAATTATCATTTAACAAAATTCGTTGAGTCATCTGACGTGATTCTCCTCGCACGAGCATAGAAAAATTTTCAGGAAATTCCAACGTTTGCCTTGGTCGTGATAAAAGAGTCAACATTTTGACCTGCACGGAAATTTTTCTATATGCCTTTTTCCTAGAATTTCTAATTTATAAGTGTTTATTATATTATGCATCTATTGTACAAATATCTAACATGCAAAGCAACCTGTTTATTTGACTCTATACATCTCTCATTTACCTCTGACATTTAATTAACATCTAATTAACATAACTTCACTGATTGCTCGTATAAACATGTTAACTCGTCAATTATATATAGAGCCTTGAATAATTTTGAAAATATTCTCATTTGATAAATATTCTCGATTTTCTTTTTAAATAAATTCGTAATTTTTTTCTTTGTATAAAAATGAAAAAAATAAAAAGCATACATACATACATTTTATAATAATATTTTGTTCTAGTATTAAAATAAACAACAATCTTACGTTCAATATTGAATTGCACGGTCAATTTGGAAAAGAAAGGATTTTTTACCATTTTAGATTTTTCAACATGAATAATTACATTAACTTTTATTTATTAATTTCAATGTTTATACAAAATTTGTATTAATATTTCGGGTATTCATAAAATATTACAAAAGAAGCATTGCTCCAAATGAAATATTTGTTAAAGAAAAATTCAAAATTTATCAAGGAAGTTTTGATAGTTGGACTTTAAAAATTTACATGCGATATGTAAAATAAGATGCATAAAACATCCTGATACATATCTTTGTCAACCAAAGAATAAATCAAATCTGTTCCAGTTTGCTTACGTTGTGCAAACTGATTATTTCTCGGCATTATTATTATTTGCACTGATAATACGATTTCAAATCTATATCTCAAATGTTAAAAATGGCAATATATTTTTAACCACAGTTGTGAAAGCGCATACAAATGCATATATACGTGTGTTATCATTGTTTTATTTCGTAGATCCAAACATTTGATGCGGCTCTGATAAAGTAATTAATAAATTAATTATTTAATAATAGATTAATTAATAAAGATTAATGAATAAATATGTGTTCACAATAAAATTCGTTGCAATTATACAAATTATATATTGTAATTAACAACAATCTTATAATCTTTTATAATAGACTAGAGAAATTTTTTAACTAATAAAAGAATGAAAGAGAAGAGAATATACTTTTTAATTTGCTAATAAATTATTTCCTTTATACTATTTTTTAGTTTTCTTTATACTATTATACAAAACAATTTAATATTATACAAAAAAATTTGTAAATAGGTGAATATGTAGAAAAAGAAGCAAAAAGAAGAAAGATATTGATAATTCCTATTGACATTCCACTACATTGCTGTCTATTGCATATATACAAATATATAATGTTTCTTATCATTATCAACTTACAACCGTAGTTGACATATGATATCGCCTAGACAGGATAAAAATTTGATGAATTTGTTTTCAATAATAAACAGAAAAAGTGTTGATGTATATGATTTCCAGTATTTTATCAAACGACAGAAAAAAAAGGTACTTTGAACTTTTGATCCGGGAAAAGTCTCAATAAGCATTAAAAATCTATGAAATTTCATAGAAGAATACAATAAAGAATGCAAAACTCCACGAGTATAACGACCTTTCGTTAAATGTATGAATCATTTAATTGAACGAACCAGTTAAAGGACGTTACTCTTTACGATACACATTCAGCGGCCAGAAAAATAACACAAATGCAGATGATATTTCTCTCTCAATTTATGTAATAAAACCTGAATCGAAAAGAGCAGGAGAGAGAGAAAGAGAAAAATATATTTCTATACAAATATTTAAATATAAAAGTGAGGCAGTGTATTTATAGAATTTTTTGCCAGTACTGTTACAGATATATTTTCGAAGATTCCACACTGATTGCATATATTAAAAAACTTTCTTTTACTTCGCATCTCTTTTTAAGTGTTATATTTTCAACACATATTGAAATATATAGTATTATATATAAATGAATGTTTTCTCTAAAATATGTCTAAGATACGTACATATTAAAATTTTCGCAATCCAATCCTATACTTTTTCATTTTTTATTTTGTGAACGTGATAGAAATTCATGGACATCTTATACATTTCGTGTCACATTTAATCTTTAAGTTCGACACAAAATGCCACACCCTTATCACGCACATCAGTTAATGTTTTCAATTTGGCATGGTTATGTCACTTGTGTGGAGTAATATTTATAGAACATAATATTTATACGACATGCAACACTACTGGATTAAAAGATATAATGTTTCTAGACGATAACGCGCATCTCCAAAATAATTAATTAGCCGAAAATCCAGCGTATCGCGCGTGAATATGCAATTTTTTATTTCTCCAAATTTTGATAAGGTACATTTTTCGGGCCGTTTTCCCTTGTTAGCTTTAAACGATTCGTGTTTATAAGAGATTATCGGTTTTAAGCGCTCAGTAAGCAAAGTCGTATTTTCTCGTATCTGTGTCGACGAATTTGATCGCGTGAATTTCAGATAAGTCGCCCAAACGTAAGCATTATACAACACATTTCATGTAATGGATTTATGTATAAAGTTTTTACAATTCTGTTAAATGCATTCAATCATAATAGATATCTCTGAATAATAAGTGAAATCGATTACTCATCACGGAAAAACACAACATTATGAACCGTGTTGACGTTTATATTTAGCACTTCTTTTAACGCTTAATCATTTGTCTAATGAAAAAAAAACGACCAAATGATTAGAATAAGAAGCAAATTATGAATTATGAAGTGTGCTTTAGATTAATTAATTTAATTTTTTAATATTATTTTGTTTTATTACAATTTAAAATGCCATCTGCACATTGAATTTTTTATATACAAACAACGTTATACGTAGTATATCAATTCTTGAGGATATACATAGCGATGATTATAATGGAGATAAGAACGCTAAAAGAGGATGTGGCTGATTGCCGAGTGCCGTTGACAGGGTTGACACCGATAGATTCATTTAGAACTCATTCGACGATCCATTAACATGACATGATAAATGAACAGTTGTAATAAATGATAAAACATTTAATTAAAAAATGTCTTATTTAAAGACATGTAATGATTTCAGACTGCAAGCGTTTAAATTTCAATTAAAGGATATATAATAATATGCAACTGCGTTTTATCTGTATACAAATAACTGTAATGTAATTATTTATTTATCTAAATTTAATTGTAATGTAATTAATTTACTTATCTAAATTTATAAATTTTACGATGACCAAAATAGTTAAGACTGCTAAATTAAGAAAAATACTCCACATAAAAATTACACATGCATATATACATATATGTATATATGCATTGTCGCAATCACATGTAAGTATCAAATTATAATATCAGTTTCAATTACGGAATTTCAATTATGCTTATTCACAGTTATTTTATTATAATTATTTAACATAAATCAATATTATATGAAACAACTAATAAGAAGAAGAGAGCAATATATTTTTGCAATATATCAGCAATTATCGATATATATGTGCGCAGATAATGCGAAAACAAGAGTACAGCAAATTTTATTCAACTTGTTGCATAAGTACGTCTAATGATGTTAACTGACGCATTATGATTCATTGTATACTTTTTATCGAGTTAGTCTGAAAATAGGCTGTTTTCTTCGCGAATTACTTTGTGCAGATCGGTAACTTCATCGCGTCACTGGCAAGTACTGCACATATGTTTGCACGGTTCAGTGACAATCATCGTACATCAAACAGAACCTATGTATATGTATGTGTATGCGTACAAAACGGCCTCGCCATCTGGGTTTTCCAGTGGCAAAACCTGTTCTTTATTCCGCGTGGCAATGCTAATGAATTTGATAGCAAATGACAGACAGACTCAGAATGGAGAACAAAGCCTGATTAGCTTACTAATCAAATGACAATAGTTTACAGCGGAATTTTCATGAAAGATAAAATTTTAGCAACGAGATTTCTACATAAGATAGTCATAACATCATGTTTGTCATGTATAATCGAGTTTGTGTAATCTAAAGAGATTATCAGGATCGATGGATTGTCAAAATTAGAAAAACATGAAATTATTCTGCATACTGGTTATTTTTGGTTTTCAACTAATTCATAATCTGGTGTAACAAAAAAACGACAGATGTTATTTATCTCGATTCAATGTGTGTGATTTATATGATATGTACATATTAACTATTATGATAAGTTTAAATTTAAACTATTATAGAAAAAAATATCCATCTTGTTTTTATATAATTTATTATTTTTTTACGTGTAAATATTCATTTTTATCATTAAAAAAAAACACTGAAAGAAAATAAAAGACATAAGACTCTTCGTGTTGCTTCTAAAATCTATTCTACTATTTTAATCACCGTTAGTAATGGATTTAACTTTCAATATATAATGAGCATAATTTTATATATTATGAGTATATATTATATATAGGCTTTATATATTATTACCTGTACATATATTATTGTATATATTTGGAAAGATCAAGTTTCGAAAAAACCAAATTGATAGTTACTACCGTCGATGTAATAATAATGCATAGATATTTATCAAAAATAAAAAATAGATTTGTAAATAAGATGTTTATATAAATATATTTTTTATACATCTTCGCTAAATAATCTACTAAGAATTAAAAACAAATTCTGATTTTCAAAAAATTCGCACATGCAATTCAATAAATACAAACATGCAATTTCTTTGAAATTACTAATGAATGTACATTAATAAAGAATATCGATAAAATTGACAAGTAAACCTATTCATACAATTCGCAAATTTATTAATGGAAAACTTTAGAATCAATTGTAGAGGCTTTAGATACCGATTGAGATAAAATAGAAAAATTTATCGAGAAATACTGGTTTCCGTCACAGATGGTAATTTTACCATAGATATGCATCGTCTCAAAGAGGCGAGATTTATAGAGATTTCTAAAGAATCTTAAAAAAAAAATTATAAATAATCTTCTACATATCATTACTAACACCAATCTAAGAATTAATGAGTCATAGTGTATAATCATAGTATCGAAGAAGTTTTATTGGTATATTATCGGTTATAAAATTATTATACAACAAGACAGACCTTTGATTTAAAAACATTTTCACGCTACATATGATGCAAAAATATAGATTCAATCGCGCTTATGATAATATTTTAATATTAATAATTTTAATGCAATGTATATTTTAATGCAATATATTAGCATATATTATATTAGATTACAATCCAGTGTGTATATAAATACAAAAGTACACATAATACATGTCAATGTATATATAATTGGCTTTTAAAATCAGTTTCTAGAACTCTCATTCATACGAATCAAAAGAAAAATTTATTCATAAAGTTAAACGATCGGATCGGAATTATATTATAAATTCAATTTCAATCTATTGGTTGTTAATCTACTTGATTTAATTAGTTTTATTATGGAAGATAAATATCTTTCATAATTCAATCGATTAATTGGAAATTCTTTTCAAGTCTATATTTTTAAGTTAATATTTTTCAAAAATTGTAATCTTGTTTTTAATAAAAATTAAATTCGAGAAATCAAGCTATATTTACAAGTAATAAATATGAAAACATGTTCTCTCTCGGCGTAATTTTTAATCTTTTAAATTCTGCCATTATCGAAAAAAAACTCATTCCAAAATACATGCATGAAATTCTTGCCACAAACTGATAAGATTGACTAGACTCTAATTGCATCGACAATTATTCGATTAAGTTATTTTAATTAATCATCATTTTTCAGTTTTTTTTTTCTACGTCGCAACTATATTGTAAGTAAGAAAGTAAATAATGAAAAATTGATCAACGATAATAATTAAGACCAGATTCAACACTTTTTTTCTAGCTTTAATAACAATTTAGTGTTAATATCATTCCGCGCGATTTAAAAATAAAATAACAGAAAAACTACATGCTCTGTTTCAGTATCAAACCGCAGAATGACATTGGCTGTGTGGTCGCAAAGTGAGTAAAGAAAGAAAATAAAAAAAAAAAACGAGAATGAAAATTATCTATGCCACTTAAGATTGCAAATTCTTCGATACGGTTGAACTTCGATATTTCTGTTGTATAAAGAATGACGAATTCACATCATTATTCAAGTGCATTTAAAGCTAAATGATTGCAGTTATTTACAAGTGAAAGGTAGGTAGTGATAATTAACACATAACGCGCTGATTCTGATTAATGATATTTTTTGTTTGTATTATAAGCACAATTTTATAACTTAGAATAATTATTATATATATATATATATATATATATATATATATATATATATATATATATATAAATTAATTTGTCGTAAATTGGATTAATGTTACGAAAATGAATTAATATACTAACAGTGTATTGTTATAACTTAGAGAGTCTAATACAAAATCTAATAATAATTTAATGTGCGTTTAACATAGCACGCGCATAGAATCGAAAAGTCATACTTAACATTAAATACGTGATACTATGAATCAAAAAACAATATTTAAGGAGCCGCGATGGAAAAGAGGAAAACATTCAAACCAAATTTCCAATCAATTTTTAAATTGTTTTTTTTCCAAACTGTAAAAAAAAACATGTTGAAATGGAAAAAGAAATGTTACAGAATCCGAAATGATGAAATTCGACTACCATAAACTATCTATTTCCTACAATATTATTTTTCACAAATATGATAAAACTATGAATATTATAATTGTGCTTTATATGTAATATACGGGTAATATTTATTCATAAATATCATGCGTTCCGATTATTTGTTTTTTCAGTTAATAGGTCAGTGATAAATCAAAGTTCACAATGTGAAATTATTTATCAAGTATCGAGATCAAATGAATAACACCAATGAATTATATCTATGACATCACAATTGATTTGCATCGAACGTTATCGTTCACCGTATCGTTCTATCATTTTTATGCGTCAGTAGTAAACGTGAAAATTGTGTGCTGTGAGTATATCATTATAACGTAATTTCCATGTCATTTGCACGTACAATACACATCGAAAGCATTTATCGTGTATTAAAAACACAAAGAAAATTTCTAAAGTTTATTTGAAGTTTACGAGAGTAAAAATCGCGTGAGAGTTGCTTGCAATTGTAGCCAATTATCCATCACAATTTATACATGCTCATTATAATTTCAATGTCATTCACGAGCAGTTTACGCACACACATGGAGACCCAGGCAACACAAATATCTTCGACAGACAAATTTCCTTTCGACATTTTTTTTTAGGAAATCGATGTTCTAAGTCTAAATACTCGATTACATTCTTTGCAGGGTCTCTCGGGATTTTATGGTGATTAGAAAAATCCACAGAAATGGAGATTTCTGTGATAATCATTCTCATTCTCACCTTGTTGCCGAGGAAGGTTGGACGCTCAGGCAGATCGGCGTTTCTCGTGGACGTGATCATGGAATTGTTTGGAATTGTTTGGCTGAAATCTCGCTGTTACTGTTGCTTGTCGATCGTGTATCTCACTTACGTATGACACTCCGCGACACAACTCAATCTACGCGTCGATCGTGGTCGATCGCCAGCGACTGACTGACTGATGCTGCCTGTCAACTCCTGGACTCCTGGCCCTGGCTCGCCGAGGCCGAGGCTCGATAAGCCGCAAAGACGCGTGACCGACCAGAGAACTACATTGTGCATTCGTTTCTCTTTTTATAAAGCCTAATACTTGTCTGGTCTCCAAATCTCTTTACATTAAATGTACGATGACGACACTTCATTTAATGATAATAATCTAAAATAATCGTCACTGATAAATGCACGCAAGAATCCACGAAAAATGACATGACGTATTGATCAATCTATACGATTATTTTCTCTAAATTGTTATTATTTAATATATAACTTTCTCAATCTCTTGAATTTTTCATAATTCGCTGTGCTTTATAATTTATAAAATCTAATATTTAATATAAGAATTACGTACAATTAATGTAACTAATATATGTTTATTATATAAATATCCAATTATGTGAACTTTTATCTATAAATAATTTGTTAATAAGTAGTGCTGAGATAAATACAAAAAATTTATTGTAAAATATACACAGAGAGAAGCTCACGTTAATAAACTACAATCTACAATGTCGAACGAAACATGTGCGACACAATGCAACACGAGCGAACTGATGCTAGAAAATACAGATTCGGAGGTCTTTTTCCAAAAGTATACTTTGTCAGAAGAAACTACAGCGAGACTAGAATCCATCAGGAAAATGATGGAAGATAATATTGCCCAGGCTAATCCTATGTGGAAAGTGATAGCAGGAGAGGTTAGAATTGCATTTGGTATGATCTTTGATAAAATCTTGTTTTTTTTTTTTTTAGATTTGCTTCTTATGAATTAATAGTTAAGGAGAAATTGTTGAAAATTTGGTATAAAATATTTAATCTTTAAATCGACAAATTTTTTCCTCTCTGTGAAATTGAAATAATCATTGTCTATATATAATGAATTAGATTACTTAAAATTATATATATATATATATATACAGATAATTTAACAAGTTATACATAAGCTATTTAATTTAAGGATGAAGAAGAAATAGGTTCAGAAAGTGAAAACAGCGATAATGATGAGGAACCAAACCAAAATGAATCGCAGATACATGACCAATTAATGGCGTCTACTCAATTTTATTTTACACAAGCTGAAAGAACATTTATAGAACCTGAAAAATCTGTTGCTGTGTTGCCACAAAGATGTGATATTTTAGAGTCTGTTTGTGAAAGTTTAGAACGTAATAATGGCAGATTAGACTTTGCTCAATTAGAAAATCTGTCCAATGAAGATCTTATCCCAGTAGTGGATGAGATAACAGGAAAATTAAGTCCAAAGGGTATTTATAATCTGTGTGCTTCAATGAACAATATGACTATCGAACAGAGAATAAAATATCTCAATATATTGTGCACACATTTGTTGCTACCAAAGGTAAAATAACATATTACTGAATACAATTATTGTCTGTTAATCTCTTTCCTTGTAAATTAATTATTTTTCATATTGTGATCACAGATAATTGAACTTGAAGAACCGTCTCGTTTGTTGTCATCTGCAATTGTGGAATGTATTAAAAACTTTCCTGACGAGATTCAACAGTTTATATTTGTTCCTCTTCTCAATGCTGAGTTGAAAGACACAATGTTGATCACTACTATTGTGCACACATTTGATCTGCAAAAAAAAATAGTTCTTTTAGAGTATGTTTTATAATTCTGTATTCTTCCTCTCTTTCTCTCTGTTTTACATACATGATAGATTCATAATAATTATTCTTCAGAATTTTTAGGCTGAAATTAATACATTATGTACGTACATTACTTGATATTCTCAGACTCATATATTTCTAAATTTCATAACATAATAACTTAATAACACTGGCATTTTTAAAAAAATAATATTAAATTTTTTTTATTATAATAAAACGTTATTACTGTCCAAAATGCATAAGAATACAAAGTCTTATTGCTAAAGGAGAGTCTATTATTCAAATATACAAACAGATTATTAAATTTAATAATGTTTAAATTAATTTTTACACATTTTATTTATGATTTTTATATTCTTTACAATTTATTTTGAAGAGTAATTATTTTATATAAATACACATTTTGTTTTATTTAAAAAATTTTGAATTATTTTATGAAATTTAATAATTTATGTTAAAAAATATTAAATATTTTTTGCAGAGAGTTTCTTACACATGTCAAGGAGCTAAAGTCATGGCACATATCTATATTGCAAAATTTCTTATCCTTAAGATTGGACCGTAATATGATCAACAAAATTATAAAATTGCTCTCAGGAAAGGCGTTTTATTATTCTAAAGACAAAACTTTTGGAAAACTTGTGTTGTCATTTTTAAAAATGAATACAGCACTGTCTCAAGAACAGAAAAATTTAATGGCTGAAGTCATTGCCGTCAATGAAACGTTATTCAGAAAACCTATGGAAAATATCTTAAAGAATATGTAAATCATTAAGTGACATTTAAAAAAATTAATAATTAAAAGAATTGATTAATGTCAAAAGTTTTCTCTGATTGACAAATTTACTTATATATAAAAAAGAGCTAAAGATTTTGTTTTATTATTCAAAATCTAATTTTTGTATAGTTTTTAAATGTATTTCCAGATTTATATTCAGATATACATCAGTAGTATAATAAGGCAGATAAATCTATAAAAAAAGCTTTATTAATTAAAATAATATCATTCATTTCATCAAACTTTTTTCTTATAATAACTTGGAAATACATACATAGATGTAGCCACGATAAATAATTATTATTTCTGACTTCTGACGTTTCACCTACACTTATGGCTTACGGCGAGATCCGCGCGAGATCAGTGACTCTATGCGCTGATCAGCTGACTCGTGATTTTTCCATTCGAAAGTTCGAATTACGTTAATATCCAATACGATACATAATTTTTTCATAAAGAATATAGTGCTTGTTGACAATTATTATTGACAGATCGCTTCGATTGTCGTGCAAAAATGACAGAGGAATTGTCTGGTGTAACCATAGTGATATTTATAGCAGCGGGCGTTTTGACAATATTGTTGCTATTTATCTTCGCAAAACGACAAATCATGAGATTTGCTCTGAGATCTCGTCGAGGTCCTCATATTCCTATAGGACATGATGCGAAAAAAGTACGTGCTTCCACAATCTAATATAATATTTCGAGGTTAACCTGCTGTTATGTACCACTGCATTATTATTTAATAAATGTTTCAGTCTTTAAAAAAGGAAATAGAGAGGAGGATTGAAGTAATACCTAGAATACAATATGAACCACAACTGATCAGTGATCCTAGGTACATTTTGACTCCAGGAGGTCAAGCTCCGCCACATTATTATAGATTGAAAGCAGTTGACGATGTTAAAACTTTAGGTAAGTTATCATTGCAGTTGTTGTGTTAATACTATTTCATAATACTATTTCATAATACTATTTCATGTGTGTTTACAGAGGCAGAAATTACAAAATATGATAACTGTTTAAAGAGACATCCCTCAGAGAATCTGAGAGCGTACTTGCTCTCCACACTTGCCACTCCATTGAATGGAAGTGGTCAACGTTTAATACATCAGTTCTGTGATTTGTATGAACATGCGAGACATGATCCTACTGAATTTGGTGATGAGGAATATCAAGTGTACACTCGTTTGTTTCTAAAGTTAATGGATGCGTAAGTACAAAATATTTACTTATTATTTAGCTTTGCAACAAAAAATGCTATACTGAAAATATACTAACAATCAAATATGCCTTACATATTGCTGAGAAGAAAAAATATAATTTTAGATATTATTAAAATTATTTATTAAAATTATTTAGGGCGCGTTTATTGAAATCATATCCAAGCAGTAGAAAGTCTAGTCCTAGTCGTACACCAATCAAAAAGAATGTGGAGACAAAGAGAAATATTTTGGAACCGCGAATGCGTTTACCAGAAGAACAAATTCTAACTGGCTCGAGACCTAATACTTTAACAGTAATGACATTAGACAATAGCGAGACATCTGTGTAGCATTATGAGTGCCGTCACATACAACATATGTGACGAGGAAACTAGATAGATATGATAATTCAATAATTTTGTATGAAACTACTACGTGCAAATGAAACGTCCGATTTAGTTAGAGAAATTATTGAGATGCATTTTTATTTTTACGATAAGTAAAACACACTTGAGGTCTTCACATTCTATTCAAGATGAGTATCAGTATTAGTCGAATAATATTTTATAGACAATGAATATTTTCTTTTCCATTTTGTTTATTACTTTTAAGTATATAAATTTCTATTTATACAAATCAGTGTTAAGTAAAATTTTTACATTTTTTACATAGACATTGCTTGTGAAATTACTGTTTTGACAGGTACTGATGTATATAAAAACAAGTAGTCAAAGTAGTCGAATTAGAAAAATTAATAAAAATTTTTTAAAGCGTTTACTTTATCATGTATAATTTTCATGATAATTAGAGTATTAAATCAGTAGTCATTAATCGTGATTACTACAATAAATATATTTTCTTTATTAATTTCAAACAATTCAATATTAAAATATATACAGTGAATAAATTCATATATCCCTAAATAAAACTCAAGAAAATGTTTAAAATTATTAAAAGATAATAGAAAGTTGCCTTTTCTTTTAAATGTTTATATATTTTTCAACAATGACGAATTAGCATATCTTTTTCTACATATTACTGTTTAAATGTAAAAATATTTAATAACTAATGAATTGGGAATTAATTATGATGTGTAAAAAGATAGATGTGTGTGAACCTATCGAAATTTATCGTAACTATTATTTTATTAGCAATAAAACAGTAATGATATTTGAATAAAATTGTTAGGAATATATATAGATTATTTGTTACAATTATAGAATTTAATATTATTATTAATGACGTGTAAGGCTGAATAATATATAAATAGTAAATCAATTCAATATATAGTATCTTCCTTTTCTTTATATAAAAATATTTTATGTACATACAATTTTTAGTTATATGTGGGGATATAAGTTTTGACTGACAAATAATTTGTCCACTGTAAATTATAGTCTTCTTCATGCCTTAATAAGAATAATGCGCTTTGAAACGCAGATATATACACATCAGGTATGGAACTGGTCCTCATGTGATTCAGCCATTTCATAATCTAAACAAATTATCAGTACCATTTATACATATATCATATATTTATGTATTATATAGATGTATTGTCCGTTTCACATACGACGAAAAGTTTCGACGATTGTAAAATGTAAATTAATGTTTTTTTTAGCTGATAAATATATAATACAATATTAAAAATCTTTGTAATTTATTTAAAATATTTTATTACGTAAATATTTACACATACCTGACAAGATATAGACTTCCACATTTGTCGGTCAATAAGCACAGAAATGGCTTGTGGAAACAATCTTATCCTTTCATCTCTCAAATTAATTAACATTTCTTTTTTCGGCAATAGACAATCCATGCCGGATAAACAGATGATCGAGACGAATAAGATATCATAGTAAAAGATTATATTGTTTTTTTCATGTGATTCTTCTACTATAAGCACATCAATGTAACTCATGAAACTCAAAATCCAATCTTTTTGGGATCCAAGATTATAGGATTTCAATAATCTCAACTGAATTTGCATTCTTTGTACACTTTCTAATAAATATTTTTGTATCCTGTGAAAAGAAAAAAAAATATTTTTATTGGACAATCTCTGACTGGAAATTAAATTTATTATAATTGTTATAATTATTTAATATTTACTCAGGATTAGACTCAGCCATATCGATAAGTTCATTTAGCCAAGTGAGTGGTGTGTTGATAGAATTGCATTCCCTGAAGGATACTTCAGTTCTAACAGTAATAGCATTTCTTAATTTTTTTGGCGTCACTTCAAACCAAATACTAGGTGATGTCATTTTTTCAATGTCTTTGTCCAATAATTCCATCACAGCTGCAAGATATTTTTCAACATATTTGGATGTTAAATCGACTTTTTCTAATATCTCTTCCAACATACTGGTCAACATCGTGCGATTTCCCATAAGTATCACGCTGCTTTTTAAAGCAATGGTGTACGAAGACACAATGTAGTTGAACAAATCGATCGATTTTTCATCATTGAATAAGATTTGTATAATGATGTAATTGAGAGAAGTCTCGAGAAATTGTTTCAGGGAACTGGGCTGAATTGCTTGACACAGTTCGTCGAGATTTGAATAAAGCACTAAATGTTTTTCATTTAGCAGCAATCGACCAGCTTCTGATGCAGATGTATACATTGACAAGAAACTTTCCGTAAGTAATTTCGCCGATGCAGAGATTTGACAGTGACGGCTTACAATAGACAGACTGTATTCTTTAGCTTCCTCCGATATCTGCATAGTTTCTTTCAAAAAATCCCATTTTACGTTCGGTAATGGTTTTTTGTACTTGTGAGCGAATATGCGTAGACATTCCACTATGGTTCTCTGATTACTTGGATCTGCCTTGTTACTTCGTCTCAGATATTCGCCGACGGCTTTTATTACGCTCCTTTTGGGCAAATACTTGTAATTGTGTGGTTCTCCTTGCGGCCAATTGTATATTCGCGACCTGAAGCCACTTAATTCGTCCTCGATATAAAAAATTAAAAGATCTCCAGCTGCCGATAAAACGCTTTTATTCACCTTCTTTAACATCTGGATCCAACAAGTGCCCGGAATATATTCTAACACATCTTCGAACTTGTCAGTTTCATTAACTGTCTTTTCGGGATGAGCGTGAGACGCTACGAGATCTAATCGAAAATTCAGAGGCAAAGCGGTTAAAGGAACTCGTTCTAAATGATAAGATCTCAACGCTTTAAACGCCGCTTCCGCGACCCTTGTGTCTTCGCAAATTGCGTAATTCCACAGAAGTGTTACGATGTCAACGATGAATTTATCGTAGTCGTCGCTTGCGCGAAACGGATACGTAGGAATGTCCGCGAAAAACTCACATAGACTCTCCAGAACCACAGTGCGTTTTTCTTTACGCATCTTTGGCGCTAATACTTGCCACGTGGAGTAGATACCTGTCAAATAAAATGTCAATAAAACGTGGTCAAATAAAATGTGATCTGATCTGTATAAAATCACAAGGAAAACAAACAAAAAACTGTTATTTTATAAAAAATTATACATATAAAAAAAGGAGTAGTTAATAAAACTATAATTTAATATTAAAAAAGAAATAACGTCTAAAGATATAGTGTACCTATAACTGCAGCGTTGCATAGGGCAGCGATGCTGTTGAGCGCAAGTGCACTAGCAGCACCGCCGTTCTGATCGACGCATCGGTTTAGGATTTGCGAAAGCAACGGTACAAGTTCCTCACCGTGCTCGGGTCGATTCTCACAAATGTATTTAATCGCCTGAGCGCACGTCACGTCCGAGTGCCAACTGTGATCGGCTTCCATAGTATCCATCAGAGCAGCGGATATAAAGCGGTAGCAGCGCGGCTCCTTCTCTAATGCTTTTGTATAAAGCTGGATCGCAAAGTACTTTAGCGGCTTGCCGCTGTTCAACATTGTATCCAACGTGTGGATGACAATTGGCAAGTTCTCCTTGGACATGGCGAACTCGGGAACGGCTAGCAGTAGACACTTCAAAGTAGAGCTGTCGCGAGACTTGGTTAATTTATGTAACAACAGCGATAGAACGTGCGACGCGAAGGAGTTAATCTCCCGTGCTATTTGTACGAGAATGTCACAAGTTTTCTGTACAATGATGGGTTCATTACTGTACAAAAAGATTCCACACAAGATAAGCTTGCACATAAATCTCAGATCGATTGGTGCGAATGATAAGTTTTCCAACCATGGTAAAATGTTATTTCCCAGAGAATATAGAGTCATAATGAGTTCTTTATAAAATTGGATATGTCTATTGCTGTGGCTGAACATAAGTAGCATTTTGTTTGAGATAATACCATCACCAGTGTCCGTTTGTTTTTGTGACATTATTCTAATCAATAATTCTTTTGATAGCGCTAGTGCATCAGAACACAATAGTGACGGATAAGCCAGCCATTTTAATAAAGATGCAGCTAACGCATTTAATAATATGATGTTGCACGGCCTTTTGGTCTCCACGATGACTGTACCTAGAAAATAAATATAAAATCAATCAAAATTAAAATTCACGAAATTTTAAATTTTTTAAAAAGATAACTTCATATTATTATTTTAGATTTATTATTTTTATATATTAGCATTTATATATATATATATATATATATATATATATATCCTCTCTATTAAATGTACTTACATATCTGAAGAGCGTCGAGCAAATAAGTTGCAGGGCATATTAAGATTATTTCCGTCATCATAGCTATCGTGATATTTCCTATATCATAATCAGACGAATCGATCAGATCTAATATCGCGTAAAAATTTTGCATTGGTTCATGACCATATTCTAAAAGCTGTATTGTTAAAGATGCGATTAAAGGTATCAAAGCCGTGCAATATTCTTTGTCTCCTTTCAACAACGATTCTTCCACAAGCTCGAGCACTCGACAATTCGCGTCGATGCAAGTATCTACACGATTCGTACACAACCAAAGTAAAATCTCTACTTGTAAATCCAAAGTGTCAGTACCAGATTTGATTAAAAGTTGCCACGTCTCATGCTTGCAGCTCTCGCACAAGTCCATAGAGGGATTACACAATATATACATGAATACAGGTCGCAATAGTTTTATGCTTTGTTCTGTAACACTGAAATTTAAATTAATTAAAAATTAGTGTATATATATATATATATATATATATATATATATATATATATATATATAAAAGTTACTTTTCTCAATAGATAACAAATGAATATATTTTATCTTTTTATTCATTGTGTTTTTATCAATTATATTTTTTGGAATCTTTAGTAGACATTCAATTATAATTTATAAAAATTTATACTATAAAAATTATATATATAATATAAAAAAAAACATACAGTATATTATTATAATACATGATGAGTTTCATTTGGTTCAACACAGATCTCCAGCTAAGTTTTTCCTGATTCAGGATTGTGATAAATGGATGCTGATTAGGCACTTGAAGAGTATATTCATTGTATTTATCCTGCATTTTCCAATCCAATATCAAAAGTTGACTCACAGCTGTAGTAATAGCTTGATAATTTCTGCAAATGTCAATTATAATCAGTATAATATAAGTATAATAAGTATAATAAAGTATAAAATATCATTACATAATATAATATGTGAAATAAATCTCTATAAATATATACATCATTAATAGCTATTTTAATTTTTTTTACATACTTTGAAGAAGATAAGCATGCCATGAAGCTTGCTAATGCAGATTTGACATCCCATAATCCAGTTTCAACAAGCACAATCAATGCTTGACACGCAGATGTACTGACTACAGAATCATTACTGTTGCATTTAGATGAGAGCAATTTAAATTCTGCTATCTGCAAAAGAAAAATATATAAAAATAAAATAAGTACTAAATTAATCATATAATGTACGTATTATCATTGAAATATTAAATTTAAAATTTAAAATTATTTACTTTTGAAATATCCTTTTCTTCTACCTCCAACTTTTTCTTTATCACATCAATCAATTTAGATATTGCCTGTAGAAAAACAATCCAATAATAACATAGTTGTACTAAATACAAACAGGTAACCAGTCTTTAATATTATTGATATTTACATGAGATATCAAAGTGGGATTTTTTGATTTTAATTTATAATCAATTTCGTCCATGGTTTCCTATATCAAATTATCTTTCACAAACTTTATTCTTAATAATTGTCTGTAAAAAAAAAATATCCTCATATGAGGATTCATGTGTGCTCATAAAATACAAGCTGAACTTTTATGTTAATTAAAAAATATTAGATCTGTCTCTTTCACTTTTGAATAATAAACATAACCTAATTTTATCAGTGATTCATGATGCTCGCAGTCTTGTAATACTATGTTGGCTCTAAGGGTAATAGCCAATCACAGATTCTACCGCTACCTAGAAACTGCGCGACTGTTGTCTGCGCATTATAATTATGCGCATGCGCAGTAGACGCAACGATATATAAATTTTTATTGTAATAAATAATATATATTATATATTATAAGAAATAGTTGTTATATATAAATTTTAATATTAGCAACTTTCAACATCGACCAAATTCATCTACGCCTGCAAATTTCTCTCCCTCTCTCTTCAGTTCTCGAATATAGCGGTAAGTTTATATTCAAGCTTTAATATGCAAGGTAGATAGTTAAAAAATTAAAAATATTCAAGTCTTTATTCAAAGAACTAAGTTTCAATGCATTTTTAATTTCTTTTGAAAGCTTTCTTTATTATTTTCATCATTTTGACGTTTCATTATTTCTACAAGATATACATTTGACATTTAAGATTTTAATTTAAAAAATTTTACTTAATAACATACATACGCATACATACTCTTACTCTAATCTTAGATTTTTTTTTATACTTTTTCTTGAGAGAACAAATAAGAAACGGGACAAATCCGAATTTGTCAAAGGTATGCGCAAAATAAAAGGTAAAAATGTTTTGAGATTTTTCAATATATTTATTTGTATGGACAAGTGTCGGAGCATAGTGCACAATATATTTAATATATAGTAGTCTGAGGAAGGGGGATCAGAGTACATTCTGGAGTTTGAACACAATATCTTACAATTTAACGACAAGATGCCTGCATGTTTTTTTATCATCCATATTTGCTTCTGTACGTTATGTTTTACTCGTATATTCATATATACTCGAGATGTATAATATATAAAGCGTATATATATATATAACGAGTCACTATTTTTATCATTCTAAAAAAAGGAGACGAGAATAAGGGTCCTTGTTTATTATGTTATGTCTCAGTTCTTATCGTTGATCACTCATTCTTATGCTTATCTTTCATTCTTCTTTTACACACACACATACACACGTGTGCATACATACTTGCATTTATTCACTCTCTTTCTCTCATACAGTTTCTCTCCCTCTCTTTCTCCTATGATACTCGATTATGCAACGTTCTAGCAAATATGCGTAGTATTCGCTACAATATCGTATCCTTAGGATAGACGGAGGTTGTCTCCAATTACTAATTACATTCATTCTCTATTACACATGGGTAGCGAGTTGCGCGTCTCAAGGAAAATCTCGTTTTCGCAGGATAAGCAGAGGCAGCCAGGAGAGCAGGGGGAGCACAGAGAGCGGAGCTCGTTTGCTTGAACCACAAAACTGTAACCAACCCGTTTTCCAGTAAAGTACGATTCGAATGTGGATGCAATATAAAGCTTTCTGATTACAAGGGCTATGATTCGGAGACGACAACTCTTTTTCTTTCTTTCTTTCTCTCTCTCTCTCTCTCTCTCTCTCTCTCTCTCTCTCTCTCTCTCTCTCTCTCTCTCTCTCCTCTTTCTCTCTCTATATATTTTTCTAATTATTGATTAACGATCTATATTAAAATTCTTTTTTTTCTTTCTTATTAAAAGCGAATACATTTTACAGCCTGTACAATCAAGTGAAACTTCGCGGCGCGCTCTTTCTTTCACTCTCATTCTTCATTTCTCGTTTACCTTCTCTCTCTCTCTTGTTTACACCTCCGCTCGCGGAGACAGACGCGGACCAGGGTAGGGTCCAGGTACTCAGGCTATCTCTCTGCGTGTTCCTCTTTTTTTTCTTTTCGTTCTTCCTTGCTTTTCTTTTTCTTTATGTTTTCGGAGATCCCGCAGAATCAGGCTCCTCGATCTTTTCACGTGTATTCTCTCTCTCTCTCTCTCTCTCTCTCTGTCGGTTCCTCTCCTCTTTTTGTATTAGTTGCCTCCTCTTTTTACAAAAACCACAGCGCAGCACCAGCATTTATTTCTTTTAAAGCCCACCCCTTTGTCCGCTGGGCGCCTCACTAAAACTGAGGCGGATCACACGTTTTTTTTTTTTATTTCTTTCATTCATTCTTTCTCTCACACATACATACATACAAGTACGCTTTCTCATTCTCACAAGCGCGCGCGCACGTCCCTTTATCGCGGTTTCGTTCACATACTCGGTAAAGTGGTTGCATTTCGTTTTGCTACTCTTTTTCCTTTATTTTATTAAATATGTTTTGCTCTTTGCTGCAAGAAACGCATCATCAATCGTTCCCATGTCTTTTGATTTGGCATTTGCGAACGTTACCCGATAAAATTTCTTACCGCCGCATTTTCTCCCTTTCTCTCTCTCTCTCTCTTTCTTTTTATCTTCTATCTTACGTCACATTGATAGTAATAAAATAATATGTAATTAATAATCTCAATAAATCGTATAATATGTATATGTATATGTATATGTATATATATATATATATATATATATATATATATATATATATACACATATATATAG
Organism: Anoplolepis gracilipes; assembly: GCF_047496725.1. Taxonomy (NCBI): domain Eukaryota; kingdom Metazoa; phylum Arthropoda; class Insecta; order Hymenoptera; family Formicidae; genus Anoplolepis; species Anoplolepis gracilipes. Next base: position 1,111,238 of record NC_132978.1, on the reverse strand, counting down.
TGGATGACGATAGTCGTTACTGAACAAATATTATGTAGTTTATACATACATACATATATATATATATATATATATATATATATAGACATATATAGTTTATACATACATATATATATATATATATATAGTTGCATATGCGCATACGTAATTGTACGTCTCGCTCTTTTTATTTATCCATTCTTTGGATCTAGCCCGTGTCCCCCTTCTCCGCCTCTCACTTCCTTTTTTTTCCCTAACTCTTGCACACATCGCTGGCTACCATTATCTTAGTAAACAAATAGCGTTCTAGCATCAAATTTACAGTCACTTAATTATTTAGAATCATCGCATTACACATGTCGTTTATTTTTTTATTTTTTTCGTCTTGTTCTCGACACGCCTTTATTACCATCTTCGTCTCGTGAAGACAAGTTCTCTGGTTATTTCATCGGCATTCAGTGATCGGTCGCACAATTCATGGAGTCTCTGTTCCCCTAAAAGATAATTTATCAGCAAGTTATACAATTTCTCTACAAAAATCGAAATTTGCGCTCGCGTATATAATTCTTACAATCCTTTTTCTCATTTCTTTACAATAAAATACATTGACACGGATTTACCGTACATCGCAGAAACGCGCACGCACACATTATGCTTGTACAAGGCAGTCGACTCACGCGATTCGCTACTCTCTTTCATCTTATGTATCCTATATACGAGTGCTATATTTTTTATTTCTCTCTCTCTTTTACACGCACGCACACATACCCGCTCGCTCTTACTCGCTTCTAAGTTTCTACGCTTGATAAAAACTCCATCACATCGCCTCGACACACACGCTCGAATCTGAGAGTCGGGGGGCGGAGCCGTGCTCGCACCCGGCACGCATTAAATCCATGCTTTCCATTTAATTTTTTGTCGTGCCAGCACGGCCCCATGAACGCGAGGACAGCATCGTCCGTCCTCGCGTGTTCAGTCTAACGAGATGTCTGGCTCCTCGCGACCATTGTCACGTACGTCTCACGCCTTGTCCCGATACGGACTAGACTTTTCTTTAACTATTTTATTAACCTCGGATGCCAGCTAAGAATGTCTTTACTTCTCAGTCAATATTTACTGAATCAGTAATTCTCCGTTTCTTTCTGAGCTACCGTCTTATCTAGACAGAACATCTATCTAAGACTATAGGCACTAGAAAGCAAAGAAAAGACCGAGCTTATACCAGGATCAGACAGACGTCAACGAGGAGTCAGCGCAACTTGGGTGACATTGAACGAACTCAGTCTACACCGAAACGAAGCAATTCTCGTTCGATCCTGCTCGAGAACGCTCATCTCGCGAGATAGGTCGTTCCTTTCGAAATCTGTCAGAGATCTCGACCCTTAGGATAAGATCGAGCCTCCAATCCTTAATCCTTATCCTTACATTAGTCGTAGGCGTCTGTACACTACGCGGTATTTTTAAGATATACACTATGTACACGGAGAAGGATATTCAGCGAGCTGGTTTCATCTGCACGAAGATCGCGAATCCAGCGGGACATTGTTCGGCGCTGGAATAAAACACGTAAGGAGAAAACTCATCCTCTCGTCACGCGAGCATCGATCCGATAGTGCGATACACTTTTTCTCTCAAGGATTGCTCGCTAACGATCGTCTCGTCGAACCTACCACAAGCAGTTCAACAAATGGATCGCATGTAGCTCTGGTCCGAGAATGGATAATATCATATTTGTGCGTCAGATCGAGTTCAATCTCTTATCGATTTAATCAAATTCGATATACATGTTATTTTTCATGTTTGCACCTAATTTGGAAAGTCAACAGTTTTCTATTGGATAATCCACAAGTCTGATTTTATCTAAACGTCTCAATATCGTCAGATAATCATGATTCACAATTTTAACACCTTGATTAACGTATTTAAAATCTCTAGTTCGTAGAGAACATGGATAATACCATTTAAGACATACATATCATCACTCTAAACTCCCAATTAATGTCATCGAGAAAGCTAGTAGTACACGGCACAAGGAGGAACATCACAGACGTCCATCTCTTACTGGCTACGTCGCCATCATTGTCTTTGTTTTAACATCTAGCTCCTTGATTCCACTTAATTCCCTTAATAATCTTCAGTCCCTAGTATTTGTGCCGTTGTCGAAGAGAAGAACAATAGAATCCATCTCGTCATATAATCAGTCATCGTTGTTCTAACATCTCAACTATCTCTTCCAGGATTTCAATTCCGATCGACGTCGAGAAAACGGACGACACCCAGAGCCTCTTTACTACATCTTGATCCTAATCCGGCTCTCGTCACCTTCTTTACTTGGCTACACCTAGGCGCTAATCCGGCCAACAACGCAGTGTGTGTGGAACATACACACAGCACCCCGCTACATCGCTCTCGCTCTCGCTCTCGTGTCCATATCCCCTACGGTTGCCTGCTGGCGGCGGTGCCGTGCGGGTGTCCCGCACCAGGCGCGCCGTTCGCCGCCGCCGGATGTGTGTGGTGGGCCTGTGCGGCGGAGCTGCCCCCGGCGCTTCCGCCGGGTAAGACGGGGGCGGGGGCCGCGGGTCACTTGGGCGGGAATGGCGAGATCACCGAGGCGGCTACCGCGGCGGCCTGCTGACTCGCCAGCACTGCCGCTGCAACACACACAGAGAGACAGCAGGCCATTAATGTTTCGACTCGAATCACCCTGAATGCCTATTGAACGCGCATTTCAATTCCAGCTGTTGCTGTTGTTGTTCGAACAACGTTGTTGGCGACCCGCGGCACCCGAAATCAAAATTTATTCGAATCGGCTAGTGGGGGACCGAAGGAGAGACCAAGATTCACCGCTAATTCAGAAAATAACTTCGTTATTCTTATCATCTGTGTATTATGCAGTTTATTCGTATTATGCAATGTGATATTGAATGACATTCCACACAAGTTGAGAAAATATATTGATAATTGAGAAACAAAGATATTTCTTGTTACTTTTAAGCGATGAAAATATCAATGACTGTCAAAATAAAAATCACAGAAATAATTAATTTGACCATTATTGACATTATCGGTCTGTGACATCTTAATGTAGTATGAGGTAATTCACAAATTCAAATATACTAATTCAATAAATTATACTCTAATTAAAATAATCATGAAATATTGTACGGACAATATGAAATAACAAACTGTCATTCTAGAAACAAATATTATTTCTAGACGTAAAAAAATAAAAACGTTCTTTTTGTGTGCCAACTAAAAAATTCAAATAAATATCACTTCAATACATATTGCACGATACAGTTTTTACACATAACTTTGCGAAATGTTCGATGTTACTATTAATGTTCCTAAATCCTGATAAATAATTCTCACATTTGACAAGTTATATTTAAACAGCAGAAAATAGACTTGCAACCGGTTTTCATGGATATATGAAAATCACATGTAAGGCTCTTCGAGACGAAATCTTCGAGACGATCGTTAACGTACAATCGCAATCCTTTAGGAAACGTATCGTCCTCGAGCTCGGTTATACTCGAGGAGAAACCCGTATATTTCGAGATATCTAAACACCGAACTACTTTCATCACTACGAGGAAAAATGACGATGGATATGTGTATGAAGAATGGGAAAGCAATAAAGTGGCGTGTACCTAAGTAATTGTTTCTCTCTCCATCTCCCTTTTTCCTTTTTATTTCTGTGTCAGCGGTCGCGCCTATAATGCATTTCCCTAGCATGGTTGCGGACTTCCCTCGTTCACGCGAAAGTCCTGGCAGTGTTGGCTCCGTAAGCGTAGACTTGGTCGATTAAGTTTGCTGATTGGTAATAGTTTTCCGCGTACAAGAGTGTTGTTATGCGAGACATTGTAATAGAAAAGTAACATAAAACTTTTAGGAACGTAAAATTAAATGTAGTGAAAAGGTGGTCAAACGTAAATCTGATTAAATAAGTTTTCAGAGAGAAATCCGAATTTTAGACGAAATCTAAATACGTATAATATTGTTCTTCATTTTTTATTTCTTTTGACAATATGTATATATGTAAGAATACAAAAAACATTGTATCATATTTCTATCATTTTCAGATGAATATTGTTTCATGTTGTCCCATTATACTTTGATTCTTAAAGTACAAAACAAAAGAAAATATGAAGAAAAATATCGCTCTCTAGTTAATTAATTTCGCAATTTATTCATGAAATCGTTATTATCGATAATTAGTGTATCAAAGATACTTTAGAACTGAATTTGCATCCAGATAATGGATAATAAAAAGACCAATGTTCTTACGAATCGCAAACAATGCTCTTGTAACAGAAATCGTAATCACTCACCAGCGACTGAACGCAAAAATCGTATTGAGAAACTATAAAGTCTTGATGGCTATTTTGCTGCAAAAGAAGCTTTCGTGGAAGACTAACGACGTCTAACAAAGGATACAAGGATACGAACGCGAATATACATCGCGTTCACGAGGATAGAGAATAGATACTACAAATTAAAAAGAATTTAAGTGCCAACAGAACACTAAAAACTTAAAAATAATATTTAATTTTAATAGCGAGCATCGAGCATAAAGCTATATATTCGATACTCCATTAAATATAAAACAATTAAATTTTATTTTAGGACGTTAAATATTTAACCATTTGCACTGAAAATTAATCGGTGATCACACACGTTTATAAAATTTCGCAATAGACTATAACAATTAAAAATATTTCTATTAGGATTTCATATAAATTGTATATGTATATTGTTACAAACTGCAAAGAGAAAACGTACGACATGTTGTCACGGAACGGAAAGGCCATCATGTGCATTCTAGCGCATCATTTCAGTGTAAATAGTTAAGTACTGCTTTTCATTTCGCTTAAACTATATTGTTCAATTTGTGTTTCTGGCACATAGACTTTTTAATTCGTAGCATTCCATTAGAAACTGCACTTTTCTCGCGTATATCGCAATCAATCTGATAAACTAGCATCGATATCCACAACAAATTCGATGAAGTCTTTATCGTTATAGATTACTATTACACGCGAGTGTCCATCACCCAGAACTGGATGGTGGTGATCTCGCCCATGTAAGATTCTGTTATTTTTCCTGTCCCGGAAAAAGAAGCACGATAAATAATTATCACAGTCTGAACTATATGTCTAATTCCTACTTGCGTCCTACTTGCAGTACACAGCTTACACGGCTAATCTACACAACACACGACCGCACTTATACTTCAATATTTCCAAAATATTCAGTCGCTACATACAGACTCATACACATGTATGTATATGTATATGTATATATGTATAAATATACAGGGTGTTTTAGACGTCACGCGTTTTCATTCGACTGCAGATACTGATAACCATGATAAGCGGAATATCGTTTCGATAACTTTTAGCGTGTTATACAACTATTTGAAAATTAAAAATTTCCAATAGCAGAACATTTTTCTAAAATCCCGAAAAAATTTAATTCTAAAATTTAAAATATGAATAACATAAAAGATAAGTAAATGTTAAAATTTAAAAAGATGATAAATTAAATTTTTATTTGTTCCTAAATTATATATGTAAATTTTCACAAATTTCAGATGATCTACTAAATAAATATACTAAAAATAAGAGATAAATTTTTATTAAAAGAAAAAAAATAGATGGATAATTAATTCTAACTCCATTGTCTGCAATGCAGAAAACGCGCGTGCGTGTGATGCCCGGTATATAAATAAAAAAAAAAAAAAAAATGTAACACTAGAGACGAGCGAACCGAGTCGCTGTTTTTCATGTTTGCAGAATGTACAGTCGAAGATAAATTATTTACTACAAGCGACATTTGGGTCCTGAATAGGCGTGGCCCACATAGAAGAAGTTTAATCGAATCTGTTTTCTTCAACTGTAATATTTTCATTTTGCTTTGTAGAAAAAAGAAGAAATGCATCTCTTATTGGTCTGATAATAAAATAGTCGGCGAAGACTCGGCGTGCAGATTGACTCTCAGACAGAGACATCTTCTATCGCGCGAGTTCCTTGTTACATATCAGAATTTGCATTCTTTTATTTTCTTTTTCATTCTTTTCATTTTTCTTATGCACCAATATGGTGTGTACGGTTTAGACACACTCAGGCTCTAAATAATACCTAGCTGAGTTTTTACCCGTTTTTATCGGATGATGAGTCATCCGGATTCTTCCCGAAAACTAAAAGCGACCGTTTGTTATTCATCATTACGAAAATCATTTCGTACTGTCTAATTTGATCTCAAACCGAGAACGTTAGTGCGTGAACATGTTTAAAACGCAATTACAATCGCAATCGCGCCGTTCACTTAAAAGTGCTTCCTAAAAGGCCGACTATCAATTCGTTCATAGTGTTATTTCGAAGAATCTAAAATCGGATTTAATAAAAACCTACGAATACCGAGCCAACATCAGGATGATTTGTAGTTAAGTCAATCGCAAGTCGGTTCGCACATCAAAGTTTAAACGCACACTCCTAAAAATGTCCGTCGCCAACGTTTCAGCTACACTTTCACTATTCGCAAAAAATGCGTCACTCGTAAGATGCTCGGCGGCACCTTTTATCACGCTTATCGATTCTCATCGTTTTTTATCAACCATCAGAATTTTACACAGACGAAAACGATTGTCCTAACGCACGCATGCGTTCGCTTTCTCACGCTCACGGTTCTCTCTTGTTCTCGCTTCGCTGGGTCCCGCGGATCGCCTTACTGTCAGGGTCTGACGAGAGGCTTACCTCCGTAGGGAGCGGGATACTGTCCTGTCAACAAGGGATATCCCAAGCCCACATGAGTGTGATGATGCGTGTGCACGTGTCGTTGCGGCGGCGGCGACCTATTGTCTTTGCCGAGATTACCACCGCTGGCATCCACTGCACCCTGCTGCTGCTGCTGACTACCCGGCTGACCCTGCTGCTTACCGGACGGTTGCTGACCTTGACCTGGCGGAGGGCCTGGCCCCGCGACTGACGTGGGCGGGCCACTGGGAGGTCGGGCGGGTGTCGGACCTGCCGAAGACGGACTGGCAGACGCCGCAGACGTTTTAGGCGTCGGTGACTTGAGCGCGCGTTCTTGCAACTCATGTATCTTGTGCGCTTGTGAGTAATACTGATTAGCATGATGTTGAAGCAGGTCTAGCGCCTTACCGCCGGGCGGTCGACTGAGATCTTCCGGTGCGTGATACCTGGTGGGTATTTGATGAAGATAGCTACTTGAATAAGGACCAGGCACTATCATAGGACCAAGGCCGCGATATACCGGATGACCTGGATCAAACGGTAGGGCGCCGTAATGTTGCGGGCTTGGCATGTAAGCACCAGGATGAATGTAAGTGAACTGCGAGGTAGGCGGTGGCGGCGGTCCCTGAGTCTCCATCGTCGGTTTTACACCTTCTTGCTTGCTCTTGGAATCCTCGCTTTTGCCGAGATCCTGTGGTTTCTCTTGCTTCGGTTGGTGCTTCGGGCTTGGCGGCGGTGCTTTCGCCTGTTGACTCTGTTTGCTCGATTCTTCTTTTCTTCTTTGCTCACCCGGATATAGATAATACCTCCTATCATCCTGAACGGGTCCCGGTGGAGGGGGCGGTGGTGCCGCTCTTTGACTCTGCGAACTGTGATAGACATGGTACGGACTCATTTGACTCTTCATCTCGATACTCTCCTTGAGTATTTGATGATTCTCATGTTGCTTGTCCTTTAGGCTCGGTTGTGGCTGCGGCTCTTGCTTTATCTTGACTTTCTGCTCATGTGGCTCCTGGTCCTGCGACTGCTGACTCTGCTGCTGCTGCTGTTGCTGCTGCTGTGAGACTGGTTGTGGCGGTTGATAAGGATAGCCTGGCATATAACCGCCATAAGCACTGTAATAGTGCGGCTGCTGTTGCGGCTGTGGCACCGGCTGACTCAGTTCTTTCTTCTCCTTCTCCGATACAACGCTTTGTAAATTCGCCATCGAAGGCATCTGCGGTATATTGAGCGGTTTGATCTCCTGCTTGGGCGTAAGGTCGCTCGGCTTCTGGTCTACCACCGGCTTGCTATCCGGTACGCTAGGCACCAGATAAGGCGGCTGACCGTAATACGGATACATACTGAAGTGGGCAGGCAAATGCGCCGGTGCTGTGGCCTTGTCTTTCTCTTGACTCTGCTTGGATTTGTCTGCCGGTTCGGCCTCGAGCACCGGTGCCGCATCGTCAGATATGTCCGAGTAGGCCGGACTCTGTACGTCATCGCGCGCCGAATCAACAATCGGCGCTTCCAGCGGCGACGGATGCGGGCTACCGCCAGGCGATTTTCGCGATTTCTTCTTGTAACCCTGCGGCTTGGAAACACGCGCGTCGGTGCTTGTCTTGCTTTTGTCTTGCTCTGGCATCAGCGCCGCCGTAGGCTTTACCTTGAACTGTGGCATCTTTGCCGCGTGTAACGGATACTGCTGCAAATGCGACTGCACGCCTTGACCCGGGTGACCTGGCGGTGGCGGTGCCGTTTGTAGACCCGCCGTCTGCTGCGATACCTGACTCGTCAGGTTCTGCAGACCTGGATGTTGACTGGCTATACTCTGTAGACTGGCTTGTTGCTGCTGCTGCTGCTGCTGCAATCCGGCCGACTGCACAACATGAGCCTGCGCGGGTTGACCCAGTTGAGCCGACAAAGGATGCGACACCGACTGTAATTGATGCGCCGGCGGTAATTGCTGTTGAACCGATGACTGCAATTGTTGCTGCTGGCTGCCAACGCTAGATTGCAACTGTTGTTGCGGAGGTTGACCGATCTGTTGCAAAGTCTGCTGCGCCTGTTGCAGAAGTTGATTTTGCGATTGATGCGTTTGCTGCATCTGAGATGGCTGTGGTGGTTGCGGTATATTGAGGGGCTGGGGGATGTTTGTGCTTTGATGCGGTGAAGGCACAGGCCTAGGAGATTGACTGGGATGTGGGCTGGGGCTCTGGGGCGGATTCGATGAGCCTAACGACGATTGACTCTGTTGTTGCTGCTGTTGCTGCTGCTGCTGCTGCTGCTGCTGCTGCTGCTGCTGCTGCTGCTGCTGCTGCACTGACTGCTGCTGTACTCTCGACGAAGGTGCCGTGGAAGTAGGCGCTGGCAAATCATCCTGGCCAAACCTCAACACGCCGGGCTTCACGATATTTTTATCCGTAAGTACGGGCGTAGATGGTTCTATGCTGGGCGACGGCACCCTCGGTGGTGGCGGTGGCGTTTCCGGCGGCAGTCCCGCCGCCGGTGGACTTGTCGCTCTCACCGGTGTGCCTTCGGGCTTGTCCGCTGGCGATTTCACCGGCGTAGCCGGACTCGGTGCCTCGATATTGCTCTCATCGTTCTCCGACATACTAGTAATACCTTCCTTAGTGTCATCGTCATCGGCAGAACCGTGCGCGTGGCTTTGATGATACTTGAGTCCGTTGATGTGTTTGTACTTTTTACTGCAGTTTGGCTCGGGACATTCGAGCAAAACCGGACTGGCGGGCGGCGAACCGCTAGGCGGGGTAGGCGGTGGCGCCCGTCGCTTGTTCTTGTCTTGTTCCTCTTCTGGTCCGCGTGACTTCCGCTTCGCCGCCGGATCTGGCCGTGGCGGCACGAACGCTGCCGGGCTCGGACTGGCCGCGGGTGAACCTTGCGCGCCACGACGACCCTTGCCGCCGTTGCGCAATTTACTGTGCACGGAACTCCTCGTCTCCGTGAAGTTGCTCAGATCGTTACCGGGCGTAGAGTTAGCCGCAGCACGGCCACGTTTACCACGTCCCTTAGGCGTGCGAGCGTCCAGGTCACTGGTCGGCGAATCGCAGAAACGGGGTGGCGCCCAATCGTGACGCGTACAGTCTAACAACGTCCCTACGTATGTTTTACCTCGCCACGTAACATTTACCACTAGTACGCCTGCAACAGAGAGAAAATGTTTCAAATAGTAATAGTCGAATAAAGACCAAAGTCTTTACGAGAGCTTAAAAATTATTTTCTATATTTTAAATCATCCCAACTATCTAACAACACATATATGTATAGCAAGCATGTTTGACATCGTCAATCTGTCTTCACGTCAGAAGTATCTACTATATCAAATAAGATATATGTATCATCAGCTATTAATTTTGTGATCTTTTAGCAAATGGACTTGACATGTAATGTAATTTTTGCGACAATTTCCATATTCTTTAATTACTTCAAGTATAAAATATTATAGGTTTGGAAAAATGTATTTTTTTTTATTTTTATAAAAAGTTTTCTGAATAATATAATTCTAATAATATAATTGTTAAATAATATAAGTTTTCTAAATTTATTGTTATATTTAAAAAACTATTTACAGTCTGTCTAATAAAAGCGTGATTGACATAATTTCGAAGCTTATTATAAAATGAAAGAATTATAGATATATTAAATTTAAACTTAATTAGTACTATGACGCTTTCATAATTGATAAGTCTAATTGCCATTGTTATCAATAATTATAGCATTTCTTGACATTTTTTAGGCAAATTTTTGAGAAATTTACATCACACTCTCGAGGTACAAATTTCTATATCAAAAGAATCTGTCGAATTAATTTTGTTTCAATTAATTGTTTCCATATCTTTTTTCTATGGAGATCTTTAGCTTCATACTCCCTCAGACGTTTTTAATTGAATTTGCGTCGGGTGATAGTAACAGTCAATTTATCACGTGACATATTTAAATATATTTTTTTACGACACCAGTTAGAGTAATTGAATATTTATCAATAAAACGTCGTATAGGGAAGATTCTATTATCTGATTGTTCAAGAGTTTTTGATGTAACAATTTCGAGATAAGTTTTGCCGGTCACGTTCTTATTAAATAGACTATATTTGTATAACATTGCTATGTGTATTTTATATACATTAATATAGAAATAATGAAAATGTTTATAGATAGTATAGCGCAATTCTTGTTTCTCAATAATTTAAAAAAATTACGTTACTAATTAAAAAAATTAATTAATTAATTTTGCATGCTGCAACTTAGCAAAACACACAAAGTTTAATTTATTTTCGATTGGAAGAAATGGAAAATAGAAATCCTTATTTTTCGATTCGAAAAAGTAGAAGAAAAAGGGGATAATAATAAATCTTGTATCGGACGAAGAAACATAAGTACATATCGTATCGCTGACGAAGGAAAAACCGGTCCTAAAATACGGCAGTTTTAACTCCTAGAGCAGTTTCATCGCGTAATAAGTTTCGTGGCAACTCGGTGACGAGCTAACTCGCATCTTCGTGTCTCCCCTTTTCCTCTCACCATGTTCTTCGTTCCTGCACGATCAGCGTCGTTAATTGAAAATATCTCGGTCGTGCACGTGCAAGAAAACCCAGCATCTCACAGGTAATCCCGACGATAAATGCTGCAGGTGTTCCCAGCCGCGAAATTCTCGTCTTTCATACAGTGTGCGGCTAAATCACTTTCGCGTTCACGTAATAGCTAAAGTCGACGTAAATCGAATCGCCTCCTTGGGAGGGGGTGTCACACCAAATTTAAATGTCAAAGCTTTGCGAACGTACAGGATGCATGTGAAATGAATGATGCTTTTATCAACGAGCGAAAGAAAAACTATTAAAAAAGCGTTTTCTTGAGAAGTATGATTTTTTGCACAATAAAATAAAATTTTATAAAAGAAAAAATTCGACTTTATAAAATGAGAGCAAAGCTATTAAAAATTCGTGATAAAAAATGGTGATGTACCGATACAAGCAGAAATAAAATTAAATTCCTCTATAATAGTTGACAAAAAGGTTTTTTTTCTTTCCGTCGTTGTTAAATTAATTTTTTTCTTTGAGACACGTCTCAATGTCCATGTCTCTTAAGAAGAAACCGTTTAAAAATAGATACCTCTGGATATCGCGGAATGAGAGGGTCCCGGGAAGATCGAAATAAGCTCGTCGTTTGCATCGAAGCGGGTTTCCTCCGTGGACAATGTGAATCGAGACCAGAAATAAAGGGACAAACAGCGCGGTAGTCGAGGAGAAAATAAAGAGGCAGACACACACAAAGAGGACAATAAAAACGGCGGAAGTTCCAAGGCGACCAAGTTCCTAAAAGCCACATAACACCGTGTTTCTACTCCATCTGTCAGACATTTCGTCCTCTCTCTCGTCTCGAGAACGAAACGAAATATTTCTCGTTGTTTCTTCCTCTATCTTACGGCTCTTGCCCCCTCATCCTTTCGCCCTTTTTTTCTCCCTCCTTTTTTCGCCACGCGGCAGAAACCTCAGGGCATTTTGGTTGATTGAGTCGTCCCCCTCGCGCGTTGACGTCATTCCCATTTACCACAAAAGATAAACGTATGGGTAAGCACTAGCATCGGCGAGGGATGATGATAAATCCGTGCATTTCACCCTCATGCGCCTTTTCATCCTGTCTGTTTTCGAGCTTCGTTTCCTCCCGCCTCACCGAGCTTACGCTAGCTACTTTCTTCCTTTTTTTTTCTTTTTTTTTTTTTTTTTTTTTGTACGTGGATCTCGACAGCAGTCAAGTGTCGAGTAATGACTAATTAGCCGCTAATAACTTAGACAAGCGTCGAACATTAGCTTTACGTCGGTAAACGTTAAGCTTTGAATGGTAAAGCTCGCAAAAATGCATGCTGTCAAAAAGTTTAGCGAAGAAAAAATAAAAGAACTTTCGTTCAAGTGAGTTTACTGAAGAATAATACATTTTAATAGGAAATTTGAGAGACTGAACTGATAAAAATTGATAATTAATACAAAAATTTCAAGTGTGTGTGTTAGTAAAAAAAAAAAAAAAAAAAAAACCGAATGTATAAATAAATAAATCATAAGATTCTATTCTCTACTGAATTTTAAATTAATTCAAGAGTGTTTTACATTTCACAATTTTAATATTAATAATTATTAAGATATAAAAATAAAAGTAAAAATTGATTGCATATTTAATAATATCTTGCCCTAAAGCTTATAATATTTTTTTATAGCGCTATTTGGCATAATAGCAATTTCACAAATAAGGTTATCTTTAAATCTTACACTCTCGGCCTCGCGCGTGACCCCGGTTCTCTAGGTTTAATAGAATTTCTCGCGACACAGTAAACGAATAATTACGCGGTCCGCCCCGAAGAAATTGCGGTCGCGGCAACTAGTAGCAAAGAACACGTAGTCACATCCAGCATTATTTGTCCGTCGCTCTTTTGCGGCCAACAGACGACGTCGGCGCTGTGGACCGCCGCCTCCTCGAGTTTCCTCTTCCTGAAAGCCGGCGAACGATAAAGGAAACCAGGCACCGCCGGATGAGGAAGAAAAGCGCTCGCAGCTTCAACATAAAACGACGAGTTAATATTTCTCGTGATATCATCGAGCGTAACGATATCGTGGTATCTCATTGTCAGTCAAATGCAAATCTGTTCAGAACAGCTGTCACATAAGATCACGTTCGGTGTTACTCGTCCTCCGAGCGATGACAATCGAACACATTGTTCTAAACCGAGAGATCGCTTTCAGTACAGTGTTCTCGTATTGAATATTCGTCACAAAAGCGTCTCCGGAGATTCGAGCAAGGTGAATGTCTCATTTATCGACGTGTCGAGGGAATTGTCAATCTTCTAATTTGTATACATGACATTCTACGTTTAATTTGCAATTTTGATCTAAGTTCAATTGTAACAATAAGTCAAGAAAAATCGTCGATTGACTATTGATAAACGTGAGAATGAAAAAAATAGCAGCAGTTTTAGGATATATTACGTTATTTTTATAATATTTCATGTAATTGCCAAATCACAAATACGTATAATTTTTTTATGTATCTCATCGTTTTTTTTTTTTTTTTTTTTTTTTTTTTTTCAGATGAATACTCTTTCATGTATAATATTTAAAATCTGAAATATTAAATATTATATTTACAAATACGTATAATTTTTCATGTATCTCATCGTTTTATCAAACGAACGCACTCTTTCACGTATAATATATAAAATCTGAAATATTGAATATTATATTTAAAATGTTGCGTGTAAATATTATTTTTGAGTATAAAATAAGAAATATTAATTTGAGTTTTTTACATATATTTTTAAAATAATATTAGGAGATATTTGACTTGTGTATGTGTGATATGGTTGAATGATATCTCGACAATATCTCGCTCGATAGAACCTGCAGAGCGGAATAGAACGATGCAGCTGCCAGACGAAACGTGAAATCACAGAACAGCGTTATTTGTCCTCACCGAATGGCGGTCGCCTGTGGCACCCAGAGAACAACATTGACCGAGATCAGTCTGGAAATAAGTGGATTTCCTTTCGACTTGAAAACTCACAATCGTGGCGAGGAAGGTCTTTCAGAAACGAGCTGTATTCAAGAACTTTGAAGTGAAAAAAGAAGGTAGGCACGCAATATACCTCAGATATTCTCTTTATATAATGTTCAGCTTATTATAAAACTTCTACACTAGTTTACAACGGTAAATGTTGATATTAACTGCGCGGTCTATGGATATAATAAAAAATGTCATTATAATAATATGTCATAAATATGAAATAAAATACTAGATTATTTTAATTTTATCGATTTTATGGAAATCCAGCAGTGATATTTAGTTAACCCGATTTTCAATTTAATCATTGATTATAAATTTACTTAGTATTGTATTGTATATTAAAGGATGGATTACATTTATATGTACAACCATCTCTAATGACAATTTCTCGTCTATCGATCCTGACAAGGAAGACGTTTCAAATCCGAATCTCAAAGAGCTTGAGAGGAAGCGACATCTAGTAGACGGGATATGTAGGAAGAGAAGATTGTAAGAGGAAGAGGAGGAGGAGTAAGAGAAGGAGCATAAGAAGGAGCAAGAGCAGGATTCCGTCGAGGTGAAGCGAGAGATGTTCCGAAGATCGATAACAAGCTGTATAACTCTAGCTTCCATCCACGGGAAAGAGACCTCCCTCCTCTCTTTCGCTCTCTCTCTCTCTCTCTCCTTGCATCTCTCGTCTTTTCCCTTCGTGCCCGCCTCGTCGCGTCTCCGACAAGCATCCTTTCATCAACGTCTCTGTGATCCAACTAAACTACCCTGACATCGACAAAACCAGGTCCGATGGGAGATAGACGCTTTTACGATACACACCTTAGCTCGCGGGGATACTTGTGATTGTATTGGTGGCTATTCGTGTAGCCTTCACAATCTCGCGTAATGCCTTTCTGTACAAGATGTTCAGAATGTATTCATGATATACGAATCAGAGTCTTTGATTATAGATATTTGAGTATCGATCAAAGTTTTCAAAAAAGCTGAGTTTTTTATTTAATAGAAAAATATAAAAATAGAATAATCATTTATAAAATTGAATTATAAAAATATTTTTTTTTGCACGCGTAGCAAACCCGTTAAAAAAATATCAGGATCAGTTTTTATTTTTATGCTTCAAATTTGCCAATATTAATAATAAAGGTAAAAAAAACTTGAATATTTTTGTTTTGATATAAAAATGAAACTATATATATATATATATATATATAATTGAACGTCATATGCGACAGAGGCACGTGTTACTGCGATACGAGCTATCAGCGGTTTAGTACTTCTGTCGACCGATCGGCGGTCATTAGTTACACGTGCACGCACGCATAATTACACATTCGCGCGTATGACATTTATTGCCGGAGATTAACCTGTTAGCTTCACGGAATTATTAATGCGCTGCGTTTATAAAGCACGGAGATGCAAATCGAGACCAATCGAACGAGCAAGCGGGCGGGTGGAGTGCAAATATGCTCGTCATCGTTTGACTTCGTTTGTTTATCCACGCGTGTCGAATGCCTCACGTAATTGTCGCGTGACTCGCGTGCATGTGAAAGAAATTGCCAGTTTTCTTAATCGTTCGCTTCCCGAGAAAATTTCTCAAGGGGGGTCTTAACCTACTTATTGTAAACAAATCGACGATGTGTCTCATTAAGCGCACAATGTAAGTTTGAAATATGAGTGTTACAAAGTAAGAATACAAATCGACAGATTATGATTCAAATCAATTTGAACTTGATACAGCAAAAAATTCAGAATAGAGAAATCCGCGGAACTAATATTTTCTTTCCATTGTAGACGATTTTTTTTAAATAAAAATTTTACAGCAGCTATTCTAAGTAAATGAAAAAATTAATATAAAAGTTTCTAAACTTTTAAAGAAAAATAAATGATAGAAAGATGATATTATTCAATTATTTTCCTTATGTAAGTAGATTTTTCTTTAATTCAAGCGTCTATAAAATTTCCGGAAATTATTTAATGATTCATATGTTATTAAGAGTTTTTTCATTACGACTATTACTTTTAAATGTAATAATAAACACCCGAGAAAGATGAAGGCGAGAAATCTCGAAGAAACGGAAATAGAAAACGGAACGGTGAATTCGTTATAAAGTAAGGCAGCGCAAAGATGCAGCAGCCGCGAAACCAGAACAGACGTGCTCGAGATTCCGTCGCTGTTTTATTTCTCTCGTCGATATAACACGCTGGTAGAGTTCTCTCTCATTCTCTCTTTCTCTGTCGTCTTTTTCTTGCGTCTCCCCAGGAGTTGAAGAGGGACCGAGCAAAGAGTAAATGTGGAGAGAAGTAACAAGGAGATGAAAAGATATAGAAGAAGACGAAGAGAGCCGAGCGAAACGAGAAAAAGGGGTAGAACGAATGTGGCGGGAAGGGGTAAATGACGATGGAAGAGTTATGGGGATGAAAGAGGAAAGAGGAGGACAGAATGCGAGAGAGGACGTATAACAGCAGGATATCAGCAGCGAACGATGAAAGTAATAAAACTTGGATGGATGGCAGGCTCGGACAGATTGGTCGGCCATTCAATTGGGAATTCGACGAATTTATGGACTTCTTAATCTGCCATTATGGACGGCCATTTAGGAACTTCCTTTCGCATCTAGACTTTGCCTCGTAGTTTATTCTTTCGATGTCGGAAGAAGCAGAGTAAGTGATTTTACGAACACTTCCGAGATTGTCGATGACCTTTAACTCGAGTGGAATTTTACGTATTACAAAAATAACACGTAAATATACTTCTTATTATAACTAATAAATTTTATTATACTTTTTTTATTATAATTTGATAAATATATCGTTACTAAATGTTATAACTTGATACATTTGCTGTATGGTCTTACTATCCCTTTTATGGATTAGTACTAATTAATTCTTAATTAAAAAATTATTTTTTACATATAATCATTTTACATATTTTTCTTTATTTGACTTTCTTGCAATGTGTAATTTTTTATTAAAACATGCAGCAGCTAATTGTTAAAATTAGAATGTGTGTGCACACGTTTTGGACACAACATTTCAAGCCCGCCGTTTATTAAATTAAATTAAATTAAATTTTACATTTAAATGTTACAAATTATCACACACATACAAGCATAGAGAGAATATGTTTTTCCCTCTAGAGAAAACTTTGAAAGTCCATTTCTCAGTTTTGACATGGAAGCACTCGGTTCCTTTCATATAATGGTCGTTCATTTATCCTTGCTTTGCGAAGGAATTCAGCGGTGAAAAACAAGCTACTCGGTTCGGTTGCCTTCGAAGGAACGATCATAAAGTAGACCTTTGGTGGCGTAGAGAAAAAAAGAGAGAAAGAGAAAGAGAGCACGAAATATGATGAGAAAAGAACGAAGGAAAAAGATAGAGAGAAAGAAAGAGATAGAAAGATATATATATATATATATATATATATATATATATATATATATATATATATATAGAGAGAGAGAGAGAGAGAGAGAGAGAGAGAAAGAGCAAGAGAAGGAAGAGCAGTTGGGGAGAGTCACGATGTAGTTTTAACCCGACGACAACCACGACCGCGGCATTACACATAATACCTGTCTGACAAGCTACCTTACCCGTGTTGTGTCAGCCACGAGTCGGCTATGTGTATTATATACGTATGTACAATTGTATGTGTATGTGTATGTGTGTGTATGCGCATGAACACGCGCTTTTGTGTGCGCGCCAGCTTACCGCTTGGCATGCACGAGTATATGTGATTGCGTGTGCCTGCATTGCACGCTCGAATGTGGCTCGAGAATTCGGCTAAAACTGAAATAGTCGACTTATTTGGGAGATTGGCAATATATTTCGCAAATACACGCGCAGCTAGAATTTTCTCAGTTATATTTTTCATGATTATACTTTCATATATATGTAACATATATAATCTCTGATGTTATATAAACATATTTACATTACACGTTTTATATATATTATTTTTTTATATAACTATGTGTTGCCCGCAAATTTTATAGTCGCATAATAAAACGAATTTGGTGTCGATTTTTAAATATTTCGCTATGTGAGAGATAATTTTGGAGTATCTTGTATGTTTGGACATTTAAACTATATGATTTATATCTATATTCATATCTATGAGCACGTATTAACATATATGCCAATAGTGATATTTTGTCATGCAAACGAAACTACGGCGAAATGCTCGCGTGTATTCGTATAGCGTGTTTCTTTATTATTTCCGCAGATCGCCCTAGAACGTATTATGACGAAATCGTCGTTGAAGCATGCGACGATAGAACTCAAAGAAGGCTTTCCTCCGGTAGATTATCTATTAGGGAAATTGGAATTAATTATACGTTCGCTCGCAATAGAATTAATTATTCCGTCGGCGCGTTCTCTTCTAGCACACTTTTGTTTTAATTTCATTCTCTTATCAATTTTATCTCACGTGCGAGTCGAGCCGCAGCGCATTATTGTATCGCATTATTTTATCGCGGCACATTATCATATAGGAAGTGAGAAAAAAAAAGAAAAAAAAAAAAACATTTAAGAATACTCCGCGTTTAATTGAGAAAAGTATGATAAATTTTTTAGATACATTATATTAGTAATTATGCATTTCAATTTTAATTACAAAATTTAATAGAAAAATTCATTTAATAATTTTTAAAACGTTTTATTCATTATCATTATTACGTAAAATTTACTACCCACATTCTTTCTAACTTATCAACGTTAATTAGTCTGAGTCACACAACTCATTAAGGAAATTTCCATACTTTTCATCAGAGTATTAAGTGACTTGCAGAAATATGTCGATTAAAGTTTTTACGAACACAGACATATTCTTCAATAAAGTTTATTTTCTTTATTACTAGAGTCTGTACACGCACTCTCTACGTAATAACGAGTCCTGCATTACTCGTTTGAATTAAAGATTCAGTTTAGTGACGTGTAACACAACATTAAAGTTATGTTTACGAAACATATGCTAATGAACATAAAAGCTTAATTCGAATAAATTAATCTGCATTACTTTGCAAATGCGATCATTATCACGGATTATCATTAATTATAACCATCGAAATGATCTTAATCAGCTCGCAGGCGATCCAATTATAAAGTTTATCGCAATTTATTCTAATCATTTATTATCGGTAAAAATGCACCAGCATGACTGCAACATTTGGATGCAATAAGCCATTACGGTAAACCAGTCCGGCGACAAATTATAATTCCCTCTTGCGTGTGTTTTTATATTTTATAATAGAAACCTCATTCTTTTTTTTAAAAAAAAGCAAAACGAAATAAAAAGCACATATTAATTATTTCTAAACAAAACTGAATACGTAAAACATAAAATATATGAATAAAATATAAGATATACGTAGATTATGTTGGATGACAATTATATGATTGCAATCGACTGAAAGACGATTTCAACATACGAAATAATGAAGTTGCTATTGCAACATACTTTTATTTACCCGGCTTTTCCGCTCAGTGAAGTATCGGATGGATATTTATAACCCCGAATCGTTCGAGCAGCAACAAGATCGATCGGATGCTATTCCTATTACATTGTACTCTCCGAATGTTTACTCGGGGCAAACGATTGATTGATCATCGTTGCTAGTTATTTTCAGTCGACATGAGACGATATGATTTTTATTCGACCGATACCACAATGACGATAGTCATTATTTATTCGAACAATTATATATATGGCACAGTGTAACCAGAGCAGTTACTGCGAAAATATTGATTTCACGATTATTAATTATTAAATCTGAATAACAGTTTTAATTCTGAAAATAGAAATTTAAATAATAATTTACATGCAAAGGCGAATCAAACTTCGATATTAAAATCAAAAAAATTAATCCGACTTTATTTTATTTTTACTCTACTTATTATAATTTAATTATTACCAATCGCAAAGATTGTTTTATTAATAATTAGAAACTTGCAGTTAAATTTTCATAAAACTTAAACTCATTATTTATACATCTCTATTATCGAGTTTTTCATTTAGCTATATATTTTATGACATTTGTTATACATTGATAATATACATTGATTTACTTCTTTTTAGGGCATACAAAAATTAAAGAAAATTAAATTTATTTATTTAAGAATGTTCCAAGCACATTTAAATTCATCAAAGATTTACTTTAATGAGAAAATATTGAAATAACAATTTATATATAATTAAGAATTTATAATACAAATATAATATTTTGAGAATACAAATAATATTTCTCGCATTAAAACATTACTTAAATTAATACTTGTTTAGTCATATATTGTCAGACAAATAATGTCCTGTATTTGTTTGACAAAAGTGGTGCTTGTAATCTTTTTTTTCAGGAAACACTGCACAATTATCGTTCATTACTATATCACGAAGAAAATCGCAAAGTAAGCGGAGCTCGTTTCCTGCGCTCTACGTTTAAACAGCGCGGTAACGGTGAACATCATTTTATGTAGCAACTCTCTAACGATGCTTAATATTACTTAATATCCCGGGAAAAACAAGTGGGCGGCAGATGCGGTGATTTTGCATTGAACGATAGAAAATGTGCTCGTATAGTCTCTCTTAGGACGCCAATTTCCATTATAATAATACGGAGACTTCGTATGCGTTATCATTAGTGTTATTATTGTTATTCATCAGATTGCAGAATTCGATAAATCAATAAGTACCGTATATAACTTTATCCAAAGAAGCCAGGGCCAATCATAGGGTAAATCGATGGCAACTTTGACAAGTGAGTAATTGCGAATGTGGATGAATCTTTAAATACAAATTCTTCGTACTTTACTTATTGTTAATAACATTTCAAAGTGTCGACACTTAAGTACTTCGTATTCTTAATGAGCCGTTAAAAATGAAAATGTCATTAACATTCAACATTCATATAAAAGAATTTAAGAAGTGTTCGTGGATAATATTCCATCGAGAGATTACATATATCGCGGAAAAAATTAATAATTAGCATCAATTACACGAGTTGCAAGAAGTTTTTATTAGACAAAATAAAATTAATTAACTATTGAATAACCAATTATGAAATATTATTAGAGATAACTTTAGCTTTTTAATTAAATAAAAATATATTATACTAATTATATTGTTTCAAGTATCAAATATAGACTTAATTAAATTTTCGAATTCAACTAGATTTCGCATAAAGAGCATATCGTTTAAAATTAATAAAGAAAAAAATATTCATTTTCCATTAAATGTACATCAATTGTATTGTATTAACTATATATATTAAAAAAAAAAAAAAAAACCAACATACATAGTATTGTTAAAATTATCATATAAAACTAATTTACCAAAATAGCTTTTCACACATTCTCGATAACGAAAAGAAATCTCGAAATATATATTCGAAATATGAAAAGAAATCTGATTTTATTGATCAATTTTAATGTTCAATGTATCATAGAAAATATTAAAAATAATATTTTAAATTACATTTTTTAAAATCAATTTGATTCTCTAATTCCCTGCAACTAAATAGGAGTTAGAGAGAGAGAGAGAGAGAGAGAGAGAGAGAAAGAGAGAGAGAGAGTAAGGAAGTCGTAAGTTTAAGATACGGAGGCAAATGGATGAATTAAGCTGTAACGAGGTTCTTACCTCCTTCAGTCTCGTGCCAAACGATGCCCTCGAGGGTGACGGAGGTGCCTGGCTCGCAGGGCCCCAAACATTCCGGCTCGGTAATGGTCCCCACGCTGGTCCCAACGCATACGTCGGACATGTCCTATAACACAAAGTAAATGACATGAGTCGAGAGGTATAAATACTATATAGGATAATTTTAATATAAATACAAAACAATATTAGACAATAAAGAGCCAACGCGGATGTAGAGCGTGAAGTAATATCAGCAATTCTTCAATCCACAGTTTATTAGTAATATTCAATTAATATTTCCAGTAATATTTGAGCCTCTAATTTATTTAATTTAGATTTTAATATCTTATCGCTAATTTTGCGAGATAAAATTGTGAAATAAATATAAGAGATCACATTTTAATATACATAAATAATAATGCTAAATTAATAAAAATAATATTGTATGATATCTTATGTAATTATTAAAAAGCTGAGCTTGCGGATAACGCGCATTTATTTTCCAATATTAATGATAACAAGGATTACTCTTATAGATATCGATACAATTATAAGAAAGACAATGTATATTGTTTGTAATTAAATTGAGATAGTCTCGTGTATATCCAAGAACTTGTCATTCCACTGAGACGATCTGGTTACGCTCAGAGACTTGCATTCTAACTATGACATGGGTCTCCTAAGTCCATACGAGAATAGATCAAAAGCGATAGTGTGACGGAGCGATGAAGATGCTAATTGCGATCCATCAGAGAAATTAGCAAAAAAATCTTTTTTATATTCTATATCAAATGAAATTATTTAAATATAAATATATATCTACTTTTTCTCCCTTTTATTTTAATTTTAAAGTGTAAAACTTTTATACGCATCAGACAAATTACATTTTGTAAAATTATTAGAATAATATGCATAAATATATACAAATTAAATTTAAAGAATATATGCAGCAGCATAAATGACGTTTATAAAGTATTTCTTTCAATATCGATCATACATAATCATTACAAAAAAATAGTCGAGATAATAAGTATTTCATAAATAATTGAATTTTATATTATATAATAAAATTATTGCTTCACTAAATTTAATATTTATATTTCTGTAAAATATATCAACAAGTAATTTTATTAAATGTTATTGCAATTTTAGACAATTTTCTGACAAAAATATTAAATTTATAACTTTTTTTCAACCTTTCAAACTCGGGACTGAAAAGGTTGACATAATTAATATTTTCCCAAAATACGTTCATTTACTACGTTAACGTTTCGTTTCTTTCACGCAATCACGAAAATTGTTTTCTCGAATGAATTACCGGCACAATTTAAAATAAACTTGTTTTTCACAATTCTAAATATTAGCAATCTTTGCAACAAAATCTTTAAAATTAAAATATCTAAAGTTTTTAAAATTTAAATTTTAGTTGTATTTTTTCTGTATTCTTTTTGATTTGACGGACTATATTACGAGAAGAAATCCTTTACTTTTTAAACTTTCAATCGGCTTTTTTAACAATAGTACAATTTCACAAGTTTACTTGCCTTTATCATTTATTACAATTGTTGATCCTTATACGTTTTTGATTTTCTCTTCGATTTTATCACAGCAGTTTATATATTGAAAATAAGTTCTATAATTTAAATTTTTTATATGTTTTTTGATAATACTAGGATGTTTTTTAACAATTGTGAATTGGACCCTGAATGGCCTCGAGGCGCGACGGAACGTAGCCGAGGATATAAAAGCAATTAGAGGAGATCCAATTAACTAGCTGGTCGTGGTGCACCATTCTATATACTCGCGCTGTGTCGCACGCTGTTTATGGAAATATCGGCCCGGCCAATATTTCGTTGAACGGACGCAGACGGTTGGAAACGCGGTTCCGCCATGGCCGTTTACACCGGGCTTGCAAATAGAAACGCGAGCCGGCAAGAGCGTTAGAGGTTGATTTTCACGTATCGTGCGCACCTACCACGTCATGTCGCTGAAAATTACGAACATGTCATTCCCGCTTGGATATTGTATAGCGCGAAGCTATCGATTTTGATTTGCACCCGTGAAAAGCAGACTGTATTTTAAAGAATCTGACCACATGATGAAATTTTCCTCTATCCATTTTTACAATTTTTCTATTATAAATAAGTTTTTGTTTGAATATATTTATTATTGTTATTATTATCATTAATATTGCTACATGAAGAGTTTCGCTATTTTATTTGCCATTTTTATTATTATAATTGCATATTTCATATATATATATATATATATATATATATATATAAATTGCGCATGTAAGTACATAATATGGCACAATGTAAAAACGCAGTCGGTCTGCTGCAGGTTTAAAAGCAATTAGCGAGATGTCGACTGAATGAATGCGCTCTGCTGGTCACGGTAATTTTCGCGGCTCGATGCAAACAAATTTCCATTTTGGAAAACAAAATAGCCACACGGCCGGGGCTTTGAGAGCAATTAGCGATGCCTCGCATAATTAACGCGCTAATTAGCAATGCAATTTCGAGTAGTGCGAGCATATAACTTTTTCGCATGTCAAAATATTGGCATCGCGGCTGTCGCAGATTTTTCATTTATTCACCCTTCGGGATTTAAATGTCGTTCGTTGTCGCCGATATATTCGCAATATCTATATCCGATATTAATATCTATTTACGCGGAATGATTTTCAAACGACGTACAAAACTGTATATCCGCTTGAGAGCTTCAGTTATCTCTCATGTGAAAATATCTCTCAATAATAATAAAATTCTCCAAAAATATAAAATTGACAGTAATCTTCGATTATTGACATCATTTAGATCAATTAATTGGAATTATTTTATATGTAATATTTCATTTGTCCGTTTTTATAAAGTTATCAAAAATTATATCGATTAATGTCCCGCAGGAATCGACTTTTAAATAATTTTGGTATACATGTACCGTATATTAATCTAGATAAATTTATCGGCGTTATCGTTTCGGCATTTCACCATGAAATAAAATTTGCGCCGGAAACGCATTTACGGGCGGGTTGGCTGAATGCATCAAAACGCATTAATGTGAATAATCGGGAAGAAGAATGACAGCACATGTGGAACGATGAATCCACATATGTATTCGAGATTTGTCACATCTCTCTTTTATTATCTTTTTCATAAATTCAAAATACAATTTATCGTGGAAATCTGATTGCAGTTAATTAAAAAATTTTTTAATATATTATAGGCATCTTCGCGAATGTTTAAAATAAAATGAGGGATAACAAAATGTTATCTATACCTCTGTATTTCTAAACTTTAATTCAATCAAGACCGAGTCTTTTAAATTCAACGGAAATAGCTTAAGAATCATTCATTCTTCTATACCTTTGTTAAGAAAGAACCAAAACTTCAAATTGGTCAAGGAATGCATAACTAAAAGCAAGAATAGCAATTTTAAGACGTTTTAAGATTCCACGGATGAAGGGTAAGGACAGAAGATGGTAGATAAGTAAAAAGCACGGAGGAACAAGCACGCGGTCGCCTGTCGGACCCGAGATTACAATAGTAGCTTGAAATGCAAATCGCCGGGTTTATGCTTGGTTTCCATAATTACAGAAGCGCGACGCGCGTGTTACCTTTCATAATGTACAATGCACACGGACCGACGTAATCGTGGCATTGTTCTGGCGCGAAACTATTTCGCCATGTTACGACAACGACGACAACGACGACAACGACGACAACGACGAGTCGGCGATGCGAAAGGACAGCCGTGAAACGCGAGACGTGACAGCCTGCAAGAGGGAAGAAAATACATATTGGAGCGTCGCCAGCGAGCTTGCTAGCGAGCTGCAATACAGAAAAAACGACATTGTGTCGTTAGTCGACGGACATTAGAGGAAAAAAAAATACACCTATAAAACTTCAATAACATCCGAGATACTGATACTTCGAAAAATAAGAAAAGAATATAATCATAAGCGTGAATAAATATCATCGAGAATCAAATGGATAAACAATGAATTTTATCATCTCACTCTCTCAATCTCTCTCTCTCTCTCTCTCTCGATTATCTTTATATAAATATTAGTCTTCCTTATTCCGTTGAAAGTTACAACGGGTTTGTTTAATCATATCCCATTGAGTGGATATGACGGCAATTCATTTCAGCAATTGCCGTTTTAATCTCTGCTTTTCTAATTTAATGAGATTCCTTAACTAGTCGTTAATTATTCCGCGTTGTTTTTCTCCGAACATAGCAAACAGCGATGAATAATCCTTTTGCGGGAAACAGTTGACGCAAGTGTTGAGAAAGGACGTTTGGAGAGAAACTGTCACGAGCACGTGCGCAGATTCCGTAAAGATCGCAAAATCGCTGTGTAAAAAGTATGCAGAGAACAGTCGCGCGGAAAAAAATTGCGGTGATAAAAACTGAAGAGTCAAGGGACAGCTTGATATACATTTGAAGAGCTCTCGTCAACGCACAGTGTGGCTTCAACGCGAGTGCGATCAACATACATGTTGTATCCAACATCGCGTGATCCAACTATTCTTTTTAACGTTTCGAGAGTTAAAATTGAACTCTTCGTTCGTGCGCGTTTTTCGATGCGCAAGCGAGAGAATGAAAGAGAGAAAGAGAGAGAGAGAGAGAGAGAAAAAACGAGAGAAAAAGCGCAGCCAAAAATTTTTGGTGCGCACTTTCAAGCGCCAGTATACACATAGCGTCGACTGACAGTGACCGCCGCTTTATACTCGTCGGCGCCATTATTGCTGTAAAATTGACACGACTAGATGGATAGTATAATAAATTGTAGAGCAGAGAGAGAGAGAGAGAGAGAATAATATCGTCCCGGAGAATGTTATCCCCCATTATCGCAGTTATTTCGATGAAATTGTCGGATAGAGAGTGGAGTAAATTTGTTATACAAAGGGGATATTGAATAAAGCAACACACACACACACACACATACACACACAATTGTAAATTGAAAATTATTTATCTAGAATATATTTGTGTTTATATATTGACTTCGATTTATATCAATATTAACAAGAAAGTAAAAAAATACGTTACTACAAAGTTTCTCCACGGTCTTCTATTTTCCTATTATTACACGTTTCCTCCTGTTATAACGGTTTTCTTCATCAAATTCTTTGAGGTGATTAATCATTCACGATTCGTGTAGCAACTACTATATACTAGACAAAAGCCGAGTATCAAGTATAGCAATCAAGAAAATTGATGTGAAACTTCTGAAGTATACGCGCGTCGACTACTAAAGATATAATGTATAATAGATTCACGGCAAAAGAGTGTTAGACGAGTATATATGTCTACACATATGTGCATATGTAAACTTATCTACAATATATCAGTAATAAAAATGTTCTCGTATATTTCTAGCATATGCATTTGTCAATTGATTTTAACTCTTTTCCTTTTCCTTTATTTTGATATTGGAAATAAAAATAAATTAACATATTTGTTTACTTAATTTGTATATTAATCTCCACATATATATTTACCAAAATGTATTTTTAAATTGATTAACCCGCGATTTTTTCTTAATTTAATGTGAATTAAATTTCGTTTATACATCTAATTGATTTCATACATTTATAATAGAGTTAGATTATTAAAAATCGAGAAAAATCTAAAAATGCGATTTACAAATCCACCCCTCGCGGCCATTGAATTTTGATCAGTTAACAGTGATCATCGATGATAATCGAGTTCTTTTTTTAACACTGATGTAAGCACCTAGAATATAATTTTACGAAGGAACAATCACAGATTGTCGGTACTTTTGAGATGATAAAACGAAATACATGCACATGTCTTCATTCGAGCATTGACATTGTGCGTATCTTACTGTGTAGGTGGCTACATACATGTACTTTAGTGCGAACGACTACATATGTTCTTGTACGTAGCTATTGTATTATGTACATGATGTGTGTATGTGTATGTGTCCACTTTAATGCATGATTCACTACGTATTGTATGTGTGAGTGCAAGTACGAAAGACGGTATAAGAGTATAAGGGCAAGTTGTAACTATTTTATGATCGGCTATAGAAAAGACGGAGTTTACTGCCACTTCGAGCCAAGAGCGTCGATGGAAAAAAGCGAGGCAAAGGGCAGAAACGGAGAAAAAGAAAGAGAGAAAGAGGAGAGACAAGTAAAGAGCGATAGGTATAAGTAACCGACGAGAACCATCCAAGAGTGAGACGGAGACGTGAAGGACTTTGCGAGACAAAGTATACTCGCTGTATTATACTCGGGGAAATACGAGTTCGTATAAGCGCAACATACACATCGCGTAATATCGGCCCACGCGTGTTTTACAATTCTCCTTACATTTTATTTACGAGCGGCATGAAATCGTTATCGACCGACGACTTGGACAATGATGACTTGGACAACACTGGCGACATATGTCTGATGTATATAAATACAGTCAGTTTAAAAACGACTGCGATAACTAAAAATATCTATCCAACTATCAATCAATGTATATATCGACTCGGATAAATCATTTAGTAAATGTTATACGCTTATCGTAACAAGCTTGTCTTTTTTACGAGCACGGAATTTGATAATAAATAATGATCAAAGCTACTACTGGAATTGACTTTAATAGCACCGGTTTTAACATTCTAATCTAATCTTTTAATATCTTCAAAGCTTCGTAATATCTTACAATACACTTTCGTCCGGATACATATTTGATAGTTTAATATAGATCTTTGTTAAGAAAATAAAAAAGTTCTAATGGTATTTTTTTAAGCATTAAGCACATGCGTAGTGATCTTTCGTTATCTCTCTCTCCCTTTCTTTAATTTTGTTTATACTTGCTATTCTCTTATTTTACGATATTGGCCTCTATATGTTATAGAGCTAAACGCTTCTCAAGAACAAAATCGACTGTTCCATATTGACTCGGCTATATCGGCATTTCTTGATTTAGCGCGTGATTCGGAAGTACCGTCGTGTTTTCCCTTTATTTCACGAGATGTTCCTTCGTCGGAGAAATATAATAGAGTTATCGGTCCGTTTATCCCCAAGATCGTCGACGAAAACAAGCTTGTAGGAGAAACGCGTCACTTACCTATAGTTCGAGTATGGTGTGTCACGGAAACAGCCAACAGCATTCCAATAGATACAGAGAGAGAGTAAGGCTTTGAAGAGAAATCTCGCCGTTGCGAGGCGCCTCTTCCTTAAGCCCGAGGGAGACAGCTTTATGAGGGTCCCAAGATGAACGCGAAGGGGAAGCAAGCACAAGTCAATCTAGACATTCCGTCTGTTACGATGAGAAGACGGAGAAAAAGAGAGGGAATTTTATCTCGCCTTGGGACCAAGCTTCTTCAGGTATATAGTGAAATGGCACATCGTGTTTTTGTACGAAGAAATAAATGTGAATATACAGCAACGATGTACGATATACAATCGAATACAAACGGTGAGCGGTCAATATTTCGGAAAGAAGAAAAAATATACAGAAAAATCTATTATAGTTCTGAAAAAAATGGTTACAATAAATATAAAAATGTATAACGAAACATAACAAAACAATAATTGATTACAGATAGAAAAAAGATAAACCTAAACGTGCTACGAAAATAAAAAAATTGTAGGATAAACTCGGGTAAGATGGCCATAGTTTTTTAAAATGCAAAAAACATACTTTTATTTTTGTTATTTTTTAATAGTGCTTGGCATATTATCTGCACTGAAGCTTAAATTACTTAATATTATCAAAATTAAAAGAAAAATATTTAATAGAAATTTTATATTAGCAAAATAGTACAACATAAGCATTGGCCATCTTATCCAGCTTTTAAGGAAAAGATGACCATAGTGACGGAAAGATTGCCATAATATTTATAAAAAAAAAAATAGTGA
The DNA here is from genome assembly GCF_047496725.1 of Anoplolepis gracilipes. NCBI lineage: Eukaryota > Metazoa > Arthropoda > Insecta > Hymenoptera > Formicidae > Anoplolepis > Anoplolepis gracilipes. The sequence goes on along the minus strand of NC_132978.1, from coordinate 1,081,450 downwards.
AAACAAAAATAAAAGTTATAGGTCATATAACAATTTACATATCTTTATAATATGTCTAACGTCGATTATGATAACTTAACTGTAATTTATTCGACGTTATAACAGTTTTTAATGGACAAATGAAAAACTTTGCAGGTAATCAAAAGTAAAAATATGATATAAGACTCACAATATCGTTATTTCGAACAATGTATGCACATTAACTGCTGTAAATATCGATTATCTTTGATAATGACTAAAAAAGCGCACTATGTAGCGATATTATTGAAAAAATTACAGCCTATGGTCATCCTTTCCGTATGACTATCATACTCTAGTTTACCCTATATATAAAGTTAAAATAATATAACGAAAGTCTTACAATTAGTCTACTTTTTTATTGGAAATTAGTGTTATTTGCCACAAAGAGTCAATCTCACAAATTTCTATATATAACAAAGAAAGAGAAAAAAAAGAACAGGAAAGGAGTACAGAAGGAGACGGAAACGTTATATTGTGTTTTCTGAGAGAAAGAGAGAGTGTCTAAAGAGGTCTCTTAAGAGGTCGTACAACGAGGTCGAAAGAGGGAGGAAACAACCATAATGGAGCACACGGGGAGAAAGAAAGGACACAAACCAGAAAAAGCTGGAAAGAGAACAAACGAGCGCGACACAAAATTAGAAAGACGGTGAAGAAAGAAGGCGTAATTTTACTCACACATAGAGAGAAATGTCGTTGCAAACACATGGAACGAATGAAGAACGGAAATGACGGATACAAAGAAATTCCGAGGTCATACATGCCAAGAAATGGATAATTTCTCTTTCTAAAAGATTTTCTCGTGTGCACGAATCTCAGCTATTATCTAATATAAAAATCAATTCTTTTTACATATATTTGTATAAAATATGCTATACAATTTTATTATTTCTTAAATTGTATATATCGTGATGTATCAATATTTTAGAAATGCACATTGCATATACTATAATAAATCTTTGAAATATTGAATTTTAAAATATATTATAAATGCAATATTTTGTATTTTATTAATACTTTTATATAAAAGAAATCATACAAAAAATGTTCTCCCTTTTTTCAGAGCTTCGTTTTCAGATGTCGTTACATAATTATAAAATGCAAACTTTCTAATAATGATAAAATTACATTAGCTCATATTTAAGAAGAGTCTGGTAGTATCTTTATCGCTTCAGGTATTCGATGTGATTTCGAAATATCGAACAACGAGCGCATCGATGTCTGTCGCGACATTCAGCCCCATAAAATCCGCTTCGTAGAAGCGATTTGCGACACGTGAGCGATTTCCATCGAATTACGTAAATCGTAGTGGCACGTGCGCGACACGTTGTGCGCCACCCGGTAGACATAGAAAACCGCAAGGAAGAAAAGAGGAAGATAGGATCGGAGAAACCGGACGGGAATAAAAGTACAGCGGAACGAGAAGATGGTGTCGGACGAAGAAAGGGGAGAAGCGAGAGTGTCGAGAAGGGTTCTCCGACTGCAATATGGCTCCCAGGTTTCCTCTGGCAATGGCAACAAGAGAGACGTAATGATCCTTAAACGACGATGATGGCGCAGGGCAACGCGCGATAAGCGCTCGGATATCCGGCGAGTAGATCCGGATCTACCGTATAAGATCTAAGAATGGGAGCGAGAAAATCCGCTCGGCGGCTGCTGCCGAGAAGCAGTCGTTCGCGCTCGCCAACTATATTATTAATTTAATTACCGATCAAACGATGGGTCGATTCGATTACGGCCGCCGATATAGCGGGTGGATGAGAAGAACCGGAGATGCGGAGAAGGGAGGAACAGATGGAAAATGACGAAGGGGGAAAGAGGTGGGAGCTCTCCCGGCGCCATGTTCACCACTCATGAATATATTCATAGATGCGAGTAGCATGAGTGTACGCCAACACGAACGAGATGCCTCTCTCCCTCCCTCCCTCCCTCCCTTCCTCCCTTTCTTCCTCCCTGCCGCCTTCTCTCTCTCTCTCTCTCTCTCTCTCTCTCTCTCTCTCTCTCTCTCTCTCTCTCTCTCTCTCTCTCTCTCTCTCTCTCTCTCTCATCCTCCTCTCGGCGCCCTCTCTCCTTTCCCCTCCTTCCTCTCCCCCTCCCCCCTCCCCCCGATTATAGCGTGTGCACGGCAATGCTCGCCGGACGAACACGTAACAAGTTAACAAGTAACGCCGTGCACGGCGCGTTAATCTACGCGCACGATTCACGCATACATACCTAGCCGCGCACACGAATGCACGTCGTTGCACATGCATTACAAACGGGCATTGCATCGGGACGGATTAGCGGCGATATAATGCGCGCCTTGTTATTTCGAGGGTGCCGCGCTCGCTCGCGCGCGCGCGCACGCGTGTGTGTGTGTGTATGTGTATGTGTGTATGCGGCCCTCTCTCTGCGTGTCGCGTGGTTCGAATTTCATGCGAGTTTTCATAACACGCCCGTTCGAACTCGCTCGTATGCTAGTACATATGCAGGGTTGTGCATATAAACATGGGTTGCTGATGGAATAGCTATATATGAACCTGTTAAAATCTGAATTCGTTTATTACGAAGTCACTTAATTTATATCCGAGAGTTAAGAAAAATCATAAATGATTCATGTATTTTAACATGAATTATATTTCGCACAAAATATATTCTTATTACTTGTAAAGCTTTATGTTTTCAAAATTAAATAGCATTTCTAAGTCGATCCATTCACACGGAGAAAAATCGACGACACCTCTTTGACATCGTTTCAAGTGCTAAAGACGATCTTGTGAAAGAAACCTTAGAAGAAGATTTGAAGGGCCAAGGGATTTAGAGATTTAAAGGTTCAAAGCCACAAGTATTCAAGGATTTAGGGATCATATTTTAGACTAATTTTCCAATTTATCCTGAAACGAAGGAAAGACCGGAAAATACTTTTAAAGATTTGAAAGACAGATATACACAAAAAACTAAAAATACATTCACGGCGTCCGAAAAATTCTAAAATTTTAAGTTGAAGATAAACTTGTACATTTTTGTGAGGCGGAGTAGTTTCAAGAAATTTCAGAGTGTGTATAAAGAAAGGTGGAAAATCAGTCAAGAAAAAAAAGTAAAGTGTACTAAAAACAATATTTTTAATAAATAGAAGGAATAAAAATATACGTTACACGAAACTTATTTAATGAGAAATGTTGAACGACTAAAATATTACGAGTTGCCTTGTAATATCCGTCTTTTAGTGATTTCTTTCAAGTCACGTAGCGTGAAGGAATCTCGGAAAAAGGTAAGGACCCTCAGGGCGCGAGCTGTTTGATCCCAACGAGACTGAGTCGGAAACTAAAATGATGGTTACGTGAAATAGTTACAGAAGCGATTCCGTGGAAACCGGTTATCAGCGAGATGAAGGCTTTAACCCTATAATGCATTATCCACTTTCCACCTATCTAAAAATGCTACATCATGTAACGTAAAAAGACAATCAAATTGTTACGTCGACTCGGCAGATAATCTCAGCATATAACTCGATAAATAGAAGATAATGTATCGCGATTGAAAAATGAATGTAAATGTTTTGATTATTAAAACAGTTGGAATTAACACAATTAATACAAGTACAATAAATAATATGTTATTAAAAGTATTATTAAGCAGTTGTAAAAATTGCTAAACATTAATAATCTTCCAATCTTCGTTAAACAATTTTTGATATAATTTTAAAAAATGTGAATTTTCAAAAAAAGATAAGAAATTTTCCCCTCAAAAAATAAGATATTTTAAAAATGTTGGCGCCATATTATCAAAGATCACGCTTATGTTTTACGTTATCATCATTTTTGTGTTAAGCAAACAAAATATGAAATTATACGAACGCAGTTACCGTACCGCATTACATTTACAACGAAAAAATATCCGAGTCAACATGTGCAAAATTGCAAATATAAGAAATTTATATGCAGCACGCGGGCTCATTTTGTGACTTCAGAAAAAACTAGCAAAATGGTTCAAGTCGTCGAGCATCTTCATTGGCCTCTGGTGCAGCGCAAAGTTGTCACAGAATTGCCTTGGAATTTTCATCACTTTCTTTCTCTCTTCATTTTCTAAAATTCCGCAGATTTATTGTTAAACGTTCTCTTTTTACCGATTTGCCGCGAGAGATGTGGATGGAAAAATAAAAGGCCTAAATCAACGGGCGTTTGGGCCGACGTGCATAGTAGTTGACTGTACAATTTACAACCAAGTGACGCCAGCAGCTGCGAACGAGATGCCGCCGTCTAATGGCAGCTGGCTCGTTCTACAACGGAGAGAAGAAAGACCGATCCGATCGTGACTTGTCGACGTGTTAAAGCGGAACGAAGCAAACGTAAAAAGAGAAAAATGAACGGCCCGCCGTTTATTAATCGCCTTGTAACAACGACCGTCGTCCTGTAAAGCGTGTAACTTCGCGTATCCCTCACGCTGCGTAGCGTGACTGTTGCCGTGTAATCGGGATCCTACGCTGTATTGTCGTGGCACACAAAAGATACGAACGCAACATTGTTCCACATTTTTAAAGATTTTAAAAGTTTCCTCAAAATATTTCGATTAAAAGTTCACTCAAGATTTTTCTAGTAACGTTCTCGACATCGAATATTGCCTTATTTCTTTGCTGAAAAAAGTTCTTAACAAAAAAAGATGAACGGTGACAGTGATTCGCGAAAATCCAATAGTTATATTGTACATATAACATGACGGGTTAAAGGTTGAGCTCGAGCTAGCATGGAGAGAGATACGAATGAATAGCAGGAATCGATGAAAATAAAATGCGAGTGACGATGAGACAGAAATCTTCGCTAATTACATTAAGTCGGCATCTGTTTCCGCGAACGCACGTCGATGGATAAAATGCCAGGACAATTACGGCGGCACGTATATGTAACATACATGCACATATAGTGTGTAACGTACAATGTGTATATTTATACGTGTGTGCAACATCGCGCGAATGTCTCTCATCGAGAAAAGACGGAGGAATTGAAACTATAAGATGCGCGCGCGGCGGAATTCGTTAACTGCCGGGCAATTACGAGAAAAACCCGTCTTTGTTATCCGGCAGCGTTTTGTTATTACAGCGATCGACTTTAATGGAAGCGATAAAATGCAGGTGCTAGTGCCGCGCATTCTCCGTAACTGAGAGAATCACCATTGGCTTAGCACGTTAAAGTACGCAGCGGAAAAGAACCGTGTTAAGATCTCGTTTCTGAGCCTCTAATCTGATGTAACTACGTAGTAAGATAAATTTTTTTCTTGGCACGTGATGTTTGTAAAATTGCGTTCATGAAGAAAAATTGTTCAAACACCGAAAGTTCTCTTTTCCGAAAAGTTTTTGAATTTTCAATCTCTCTCCCATCAGACCAAAAATAATTATAAAAGAGAATTTATATTGTTAGATAAAATTCTAAAATTATATAAATCATGCGATTTAATTATACGAAAAATTTCTCGATATCAAAAATCGTTATTGTTCGTATAAAGAAAAACAATATAAATAATATTTCACTAATGAAACAGAAAATCTTCGAAACTGAGATTACCGAGATCGAGTCTAGCATCCACGAGAAAGATCTTACGTGTGTTTCATGCTATCTTCTATCAATCTGACTAATCAGCAACGGTTCTTGACCACGCTGCAAACACCATCATAAAAAAAACGAACGCTGGAAATTGGTTTTAAAATTGATCGCAAACAAACTCTTCTCGCCGAGATCTTTCACGCGCCCGCGGATACGGCTTGTAATTGCCAAGTTGGCACCGTTGGCGCAGCGGAAACTGTATCCGATATACGGCGAGTTCGAGAGGCAGCTAACTAACGTGTCAGCGCACAAGGGATATGAAGCGATCATGACTTCGGGCAAATGGCGCGAAACTGTGGCGTGTAATTAACACGTTAGGAGTCGCGCCCGGTACGGATTAATGGCATGATCCTCGGCACCACCAAGCGCACACGTTGCTCGGACATACTCGACTATTTATAGCAAACTTACGGAGCTTAATATAGCTTATATGCAGATTATATAGCTTATGCGCAGAGAGAATAAGCTGCTTTCCCGAATGTATCTCGAGAACACGTATACGATTAATCTCTTATCGTTCTTGTAATCGAATTTTTATCCCGGTCGATAATATTAAACAAGAGTGTGCCTTATAATTACAACGCGATCGCCGAAAACACGATTAAAAAATATAAAAAAATACGTACAAGAGACAGCTGGACACTCGCCTCGTATATTTCCCTGACGGAGAATTAAACGACGGATTATTATAGGGCCACGTTATCATCACGTGTCGTATAGTAGGTTACATCGATAATAATTTTATACCTGTAGCGATCGATGCGAAATGACACGCGATTAAGCCCACACATAGCCACAGCTGCGAGAGAGCCCGAGCCTTTTCGAGTGTCGTTCATTTTGGCGCAAATGATCGAGAGATGAGCGGCATTTAATATTTAATCATCGACACTGCGATGAACACAGAGGGCTACCTCGCTAACGTAACAATTCTTGCTTGAACGGGAATTTGTGCGATAAATATTCAATTATGCAATTAAATTATTAAATTAATCAAAATTACGCTAATCTTTAAAGAGTAAATTTAATAGGATTATATGCTTCAGGTAAACACATCACGTAAAGTAATTTTGCGTTGCCACACACACAAGTATAACTAAAATTCTCTCTCTCTCTCTCTCTCTTTTTCTCTATTATACGAATAATGCGTATCAGAGATGCAGCTCGTCGTTTGTATATTTTAATTAAAGACACGATTACATAATTAAATGTAATAGTTATAAATAACCAAACAATACTGTATTCTAATTGAGAAATTGCTAAAGTTAATAAAAAATAAATAAAAGCAATAACTTCATATGCAATTATCTTCCAAAAAGATTATAATTGCAGATATAGAGAAAGAACTAGAGAGAAAGACTATAGAGAAAGAACGACGCATACGAACAAAAGTTGTATGCTTAATATTTAGCTTTGACAACTGTTCAGCCGCTCATATTTTACTCGGAAAGTGACGGCTTTACAATCATCTATGTAACTCTTAAGCGTTACCAAACGACATTGTTCTCGATATGGTCTGTAGAGACATTATCTTATGGGTAAAAGAAATAAAACGAGAGATAAGGAGACGTGTAGACAAAAAGTTAGATCTATTTTATTTTCACACAAAGCTGAGTTTCTTTGAGGTTGCATTCACGCTTTCCGGATACGATATTTTCCCGACAAAATGACACACGTAATATTTCGTTCTTTTTGCGTTGCACCGTTATTTCCGCCGTCGACATCTTCTTTGTATGATTTGCTGTAATGTACTATATAAACATGACAAAAGAACTTTAAGAAATGTTGATAAGTATTTTGAGCATTAAAATAACTATAAAACTTCCTTTTTTTATATAATATAAACTCTATTACTCTTTTTCTTTTTCTATTTTTTAAACAAACATTTCATACAATAAACGAATGATAAAATTAAATGTAGGTTCCGCATTATTTTCTTGAGAAATATGTTTTTCACTTCAAAGATTAATTTACGATAACAATAATGCTTGTCGCTATCTCCTAGTTTTACCGTGGATTGTGCAAGTGTGGTCACAATAACAAAAGCCTGGGGATAACTTTGAAACGCAATCAAAGTTCTTGACTTTACTCGTTATCATCATCTCTCTAACAAATACAGAGCGCGATCGTTAAGATCGAAATTCAAGAACCTCTAACAAAGTAAAATAGAATATTACGACAAAATTTAATTCCTGGGAAAATATTAAGGAGAACATATACTTGCAATCAAGTGGCGAAGAGTGAAGAGAATACTAAAGAAGAAAAATTAAATAAAGAAAGAAAGTAAATAGAGGAAAGCGTATTAAATCTTACTCGCTCTACTAACACGAGATAATTCGCGAAATTATATTATCTCCGGATAACTTGAAAATTACTATATACTCTGCCCGTCTAACTAAATTACGAAAATGTAGAATACATATTTTCATTTAACGTTTCGTTCTATTTTACATATTATATAATTTTTTTTGTTTCGTTATTGAAACGTTTTTATTATATATAAACGTCACCATTACTACTTTATTATATATATATATATATATATATATATATATTATTGTATTAAACGCCACTTTGTTATACACACCGATGTGAATCCCACTTTCCGCAAGGGCCATCGTATTCCGCTGTAACTAATCGCCGTAAGTGCTGCGAAGCCGGTAATCCCCGGATGGAGGATTAGTGAGGTTTCTTGGGGCGCGAAGAGTGAAGGATTATAACTCTGCGTTTCTGTTAAGTCGCGAGAACTTCTGTACTAGAATCGAGTTCCGACAATATGAACGACTTACCAGTAACGGATCGATATTAACTTCGACGAAACTAATTTGACGCCGTACGGACCCGTTCGCGTGACAATAAAATCGCATTTGTCATATTACTCCACGGAGGAAGAACGCGTATCACCTGAGACAAGATAAGCACTACACACGGGATTTATATTATCATGCCGTTTTAATCCCATCAAAAAAGATAATCGCGTAAACATGTTCATATGATGCTCGGAAATGTTTTTCATTTCTGATAAAGTTTTATTCACAGACACCTTCATTAAAATTTCTTTATATTTTAAAAATGACTTGCGATAAATATTATAAAATAATTTTAATTTAAATTATATAATTTTGAGGCAAATAAGAAAAATATTTTAATACATACATATATGTACATATACAATGAGATCTACTTGAAATTGACAGAGAAAAATGCATAAATAGAAGGAAGAATGGACAGCTTTATTCAATCTGTTGTAATGTCAAAACAGGAAAATAGCAGGAATACGAAGAAAAAGAGGACAGGTCTTAAACTCAGTTTATTCAATGTGTCATTTCATTACGACCTGTCGTTTTTATTGCGAGTCCCTCATTTGAATAACACGTTTTCCGAGTCTGACCGACCCACTCCTCCCTTGCCGGGAGACTAGTCGCGCACACTCACGTGTTTCAGCTTGGAAATTATGTCTCGTGCATGTTAAACATCGCGAATGGCCATGTCGTTTTTTTCTTTCCGGTTACGACACGTGTGCCTCGCAAGATCTCGTCGCGATCGCGAACACATTCCTGACGGAATCTCGCAGACTAGTCATTCGACTCAAAGATCAATGACGCAATAAATTAAAAGATTATAGTGGTGAAATCTGCGGATTAATTCTCTAGTGCATTTTATTTCGCAAAAGCGAAAACTATTTATCTCAAGTGATATATAACGAAGCCAAGAAAAATCGTGTTTACGTAAACCTTACATTTTCTACTTAAGATAATCTCATGAGATATACACAAGCTTGTTACATTAATTGAATCAGTAGAAGATACATTCCTTAATCTTATTTTCCATAAGAAGTACCAAATAATGTACGAATTATTAGAAAAAAACGTTCCATCATGATATTTCTTACGTAAAATAATTAGAGTAAGTAAGATTATTAAACATTCATTAACATATTAATCTTTGTAGTAATTTTTGTTATTTATAAAGAAAAAAAAGTTAAACTTGAGTTAATCAATTTTCGATATTTCTGCAATAAAATATACATTCCATAAAAGTCTTTCGCTGTGATTTCTGATTAATAAAAAAATGTTTCTTTCCCTTTTAATATCGATTCTGCCTTTGCATCGATCTCTCACGAAATACGAACGCGAGAAATCGCCTTGGTTTCAAGATGGGAGAGATGTTGTGGCGGGAATCTCAGCTCTAACGAGACGCGACATTAACGATCGTAATTACGCCGAGATTCGGACGGTGATAAAGAGGCGTGTGTTATTAGCGGAGCATAAAGGGGTTCGAAGAATGAGAAAAGTTACCGCCTCAAGGCTCCGCTACGCGTTTCCGCCCGAGCGTGTACAGTGCGGTAATTGAGACTCTTTAAAATATGTCGCGTCTTTTCGCAAGAAAAACCGAACAAGAAAGAAATCGTATACATATTAGATTTTTATTTCTTCGAGTTTCGTCCAAGGTCTCACGAGGATTCGTGTCAAAAACCATCGATTATATGCAAGAGTCTCAGTATATTGCAACCGGTTCCTGTTGATCGATAACAATCACATTTGTCAAACTAATTGTAGCGTTGAAGATAAAAATAATTTTTTTCTAAAACTAAATTTTAATTAAATTAAAAGATGGGGCGAGATTTTGGCGAATTGCGTTTTAGGAATATAAATGAATGACAATTTTATTGTTCAACTAATTTTAGATGAGCTCTAATTTAATAGATTTTTGGCTCAACTAATAATTATATATATTTAATGTTTTAAACGTTGAAAGAAAATAAATCTACGTATTATAATAGCAAATAATAAAATTGTTAGAAAAATGGGTAGAATTGGTATTAAAGTTTTACGTCAAAAAAGGAGGATCAATACATTTTGAAAACTTTATGATTCATCCTTTTATTATGCTTGAGACATATCGTAAGACATTCTTCGTCAATCTTTTCTTTTGTCACGAATCTCGATATCGTTTTCTATTGACGATACGAAGACGAAGATTAAACGCTGATCGACATTTCATTGCGTGTCCGCTTTAACGAAGCGTGCTTATTATCCGATAAGATATTAAGCCAATTACGACGTCTGACATACGGTTTTACACGTGTACCTGTCTATTCATGAAATATTCCGAAAACAGAACGTTATATTGCTCTCGTTTATGATCTGGTAAGCAGCATGTGGTTATAGATCTTTACATGGCGCTCAAGAGGATTTTCTGTTCAAAGGTGAGATTAACGTACCGCAAAAAATACTCTTTTACAATACTCTCTCCTATTTTGCATATTTAATGATTTAAAAGACAATTTTAAAGACGACTTTAGGAAACAAAATCTGTAAAAAGAGAATGCTAGCAAGTTTATAATTGTCCTTTTTATATGAAATTTAAAACGATGGATGAATAGAAACATAAAACATGCAAATTAAATCGAAAAATATTGTATACCTGCAATCTAATTTAACGAAACATTTCTATATTGCATTTTGTAAAAACTATAAATACTTCAACTTTTCTCGCAAGAATTATATCTTCGTATACAAAGAAGTTGTCATAATAACTTTGAATTTGAAATGATTTATATTTCGCGATGAATAATGCCCGTAGTATCAAAGTGATAAAAACCTGTGCAAAAGTTTTATGATGAAGAGATAGACAGAACTGCAGAAGTTGCCTAAAATGTTGCCAGAATGGATAGACTTTGTTTGGAATGGAAAGGAAATTATCGAACTTTTCTCAATAACACTATCAGTAACCAGAAACTCAAACCTTAGTTATAGACTCCTCTCTCTCTCTCTCTCTCTCTCTCTCTCAGAGGGTTGCCTAACTTTCGTTTTAAATTACGCTAACTCTTGCTAGCTCTTTCTACAAAATCATTAAGTGCATACTTTGAAGTCTAGTGGATCTCATGGTCTTTTCAGTTGCTCTTAGCATCGTTCTTTGCTATGAAGTATCTCAAAATGTGATATCTTCGTTGAACGTTATTTAAAAAAAATGTTTCAAGACAGGAAAAAAATAGAAACTAAAGAAATTTTCACGACGAAAAATTAGATTGTCGCAAAAAACTTTTGCGCAGCAAGTAAATTACATTATAAAAAGTTTTAATGATGAAGAGTATAGGAAGAGAGATTTTGATGTCGAATTTTAGTGCTCATTACTAGAGTTAAGTATGCTACTCTGCTACACTATAAAATTGCCGTAGCTGTAAACGTCACGACTCTAGGACTCGATATATGAAAGTTACGACGTCGTCGACGACATTTCAGATATAGCGATCGTGTCAGACGACCCTACGGCGGCTCATTATAAGCCTATTATATCCCTTCTGACGCTCGTCACTCCCCTCTCGCATAGCCGTCAAGTAATATGATCGTTCATAATACCGCAGCGGTACCTATATCAGCGAAACCCCAATCATTATTCTTTTTCAAGTTTACAAAAAGCAAATTCTTTTTTTTTTTTTTTTTTTTTTTCACATTGAGATATTTCTACTTTTATCATGTTGTATCACATAATTTAAGCATTTATATTGTTTTACATTTTTGAAATATAGACAAAGAAATATCTTGTAAAAATCGTTTACTTTTAATTCAGAAGTACACGGTAAATTTTTAATATACGAACAAGATTACACAGCATTGCCAGAGAATATAAAATATGCATCCGAGAAATGTTAAGAGATTAATAAGAAGGAGCGAGCTTCGGAGCAGTATGCAGTAGCACCCGTAAAATAAATTTCGAAGGTACGACCAAATGTCCAAACTCATTAAATCACTGCAGGTGCGCGACGCAACTTTTGCTGTTGGAAAAAGTTGACTAATTAGTCTCGTACAGGTGTGTGCAATCGTGATAAAAAATTCCCGACGTGTTACAGCGCGCGATTTTTACCCAAAGTTACTTAACGTTAACCTATTTGCAACAAAGCATTTTATACAAAAACCGTATTTTAACCATCAGAAAAATAGTTATTAAAAAAATCGAGATATTAAAATAATTTTATGTAAAAATAAAAATGGATATATATATATATATATATATAATTATTAGATAAAATTAAAGATCATAGGTAAAAAATATTTGTCATAATATTTAAATAATTATAACAAATATTTAAATTATTTTTAGAAATTACCTTTAAGTTATAATATAAATAACGGCTTATTTTAAGTAATAACTTGCTATAAATTTTAATATATTAATCAGCGTTCACACAGCATCATCGGTTTAATCTAATAACTCCAAGACAAACGCATGTAGAAGTCGGCCGACAATCCGCTTGCAGCCTAAATTCCCAAGTATCGATAGTCTAATTATCTGGTTAACTCATTCGTCACGCCCGAGCGTGTCTCTATTTGCGTTATCTCGCTGACATTAAGCAATAAATTGCCGCGATCGTTAATGTTTAGGCGTGACTTTATAATAACGACGGTGGCGGTGGGGCAATGGCAGACTCGTAAAGCGCGATACGCAGCAACAATCTTTCTTCAATTAAGCGACCGATAATAAAACTAAATAATAACGTGATAAGAAGGAGCTCTGAGCTGCGTCGCGAATCGCGCGCGCGCACATTGTAAAGTGTGGCAATTTAAATGTCCTGAAAATCTCAACATGATGTTTTAATAGCGCTTGTTAATAATATCGTAGAATATCGCTGCGCGATAAAATTTTTTAGCATCTCTACGAGTTTTTATTTACCGAGAAAAAAAACACGTAAATTATTATGAATCGTGTTTTTAGTTGATTGTATATATTTCAGAAAAACTTTCGGAATATTTTATGATGAATTAAGTTTAACATTTATATTATCATTGATGATGTATAAAAAAATTACTATTTCATTTTGCATATTAAGCTAATTGCTAGCAGAAAAATATAAATATAACGTTACTATTGTATATAGTCGAATATAGTGCTCTTTCCTATCATTGTGAATGATTTACATATTTGTTGACAAAAAATTACATTACAGTATCTTATTTATATTAATAATAATTATTATAACATCTTATCTATATAATTTCTGTATTATTTCTGTTAAGTATTGTCATTAATTTTAATTGTAGCTTATGTGCAAATAAATAAAGTATAGGATATATAAAAAAGTAGATAAGATTGTATATATGTAACACACAAATGAATTTTTCAAAGTGGCTATTGTGTCGATTAATTAGCCAGCTGATAAACAGAGCTCGCCTGTAAATGGACGGCGCTTAGCAAACATGATATTGAGTATTGACCACCCAAGGCGATCATGCGTTTGTTTTATTTACTTGAATAAACCAAACATAAGGATATAAAATAAAAAGTATTTGTTAATTATAAAATGGAAAATAATAAGAAACTATGTATTTCAAAATTAACGTATTGAATTACAATTAAAATTAATGACAAGACTTAGCAGAAATAATAAAGAAATTATGTAGATAAGATGTTATAATAATTACTATTATTAATATAAATAAGATACCGTAATGTAATTTTTTGTCAACAAATATGTAAATCATCTTGCCAGAATAATTTTTTCTCTAAAACCGATTTTATTTTCAAATAAACAGATTTTTTTATAGAAGCTATCTGTAATGTGCGTTATCGAACCTATCTGTAATTGTAACGCACGCGACAATTTGTCATAAGTTTTATTCCGTGAAACGCACATTGAACATATGATATATTACTCGATAAATAATAAAAGTATTAATGCGGCATTAATCATAGAATTGTTTTGCTTCGTTTCAATTATTAATCGTTTAAAACTGGTAGTATGTACGTTCTTATTATAGTGACAAGAAATCAATATTTCTTTGCTCTGTACTGACCAATTACCATATATTCTACACGCTGTTAGAATTAATAGCGGCATAATACCGCGATACTATCGCAGCAGGTTCTACTACTTTGCGAACAAACTAGATGTAGATATTCTAATGGTACAAAGTCACTATGTCGGTCGATAGCATAATTGTGTCGTGGAATTGGAAATTCCGAAATGTATGTATTGTTCATTTTTGCGTAGATTCGGAAAATTCGGAAAATTCGCCTACGTCTCTAAATCTCCAGTGAAATGGAGCGTCCGTGAAATAGTTTCACGATGTGAAAATATCGGTTAAAGTTTTAGTAACGCTATCGTATCGAGACCGGCTATTTATTCGTTCCACTTCTTCTTCGTCAATGTACTAGATATAGATATTCTAATACGTGCGGATATATAACATTGTGATATAACGTCGATCGATGAGACTAATTCCAGGGTGTTTGAGAAAAAAAGAGTATAAGGCATAATTGAAGAGGCAAGCGAATGAAGGGGCTATGTCGCATTTATAGTAGTGCCGTGAGAATTATCGACTTTCCCAACTTTAATTATTAACGACCACGATAGAGTGATCTAATATTTCATTTAAAACATTTGTGCCACCATTCAACTTCACTATTATTACAACTGCATTATTACATTATTCTACTGTTAATTATATGCGATATAAATGTGTAATAATATTATAATTTATTTTTTCAAAGCAGCAAATTAATTCTTGTATGTATGTACATAAGTGTATTATTTTTGTGTAAATTCTTTCGATTATGAATTTTATATCTGCATATCTATTTGTTAATTTTTTAAGAAAATATTGATTAATTAAAGAGTCACATATTAGTGACTAGTTGGAAAAGATAAATATTAATATTAAAATAATTAAATATTAATACTGTTTTCAAATTAAATACGTGCTTCTTTCTCTTTCAATTACTAATGTATATACATATGTTTTGTTCCCTCATAATTTATTATGAATTTCCTTGCTCTATATATTTTTTTTCAATTCTAATTAATAAGAAAATTATGGACAAAAATTTTTCTAGACAAAGCGTGCTCTCGAAACTGCAAAGCAATTAGCATCCTAAATTCTCGAATCCCAGAATGACGGTTCATTGCATTGTCAGATGTATCTCGGGAGTATCCCTTGAGTTCTGCAGCCGTCGGATCCGCACATATGTGATTGTTACTGCACAAAAACTGGCCGGAACTTCCGTAACAACCTAATACATATAGAGAGAAACGAGTCGCGAGGAAGGGGGCAGTTGGGAAAGCGGCAGGGGTTTGAACGGTTAACTTTCGTGACGAGGGTACGGTGAACAAAGTTTCCGACCATTCGGGCGAGAAGAGGAGGGTAGCGCAGAAAGAAAGAGAACGCGAGCTCCGCTATTTCCACGTCAACGTACTTAAACCCCCAAAGCGGCGCAAAGAGACGGCGCGATAGGTAGGTAGGTAGGTAGGTAGGTAGGTAGGTACAATGAAAAGTGTTGGCAGAGGGTGGTGATTACCGTTGAAACTGTTCGAGCACTTCGGTACGCCTTCAAAAAGTCGCCCGGTCGTTTATTTTCTGTCGACTTCGACAGAAAATAAAGGAGAACGGGAAATATTGAAAAATATTTAACATTCGAAAATGTTCCATTTTCTCGTAGTTTCTACAAGATGTGGAAAAATAAGTATAGACTTTAGAATTGTATCGAGCATTTCAAAATTACAGGAAAAGTGCTTTTTGTAGTAAATGATTCTCCCGAAAAAATTGTTCTTCTTTGAATTTTAAACGATCGAAAACGAACGGTTTTTATCTTTGTAAACTATTCAGAAACTTCTTAATCACGATCGAATTTCAAAGTTAACAAATTTAACACTTTGAAATATCACGAACATAAACTTTGCCTTTTGCAAAATATTATGAAATTATATAAGATTTCTATGCTAATTTGATAACTCATTAGACAAAGAGCAATTCTTTCGTAATGTTTCGCAGCATCGACGAATGGACAATTAACGTTGTGCAACGGTAATTATTGCTTCCGCATAGCTCTTTCGTCTCGATTAACGTTATTTTATAGAGTTATTTGTATTTAATGTAGAAACGCGATTTCATTATTTGCAATATCGTGGTCGGAGTCCGGTTTTCCGGTACTGTATCCGCTATCTCCATCCATGGTCGTAACGCGTTCGAGCGTAAAGCCGGACATTAAAATAGCAATCGCATCGTTTTCTCACGATTTAACTTTTTTTTCATCATTTCAGCTTCGTAATCCAATATAAGTGAGGAGGCTATCGATATCCATGGATTAATGAAATTTATTTGTACCGATAATTGTTTCTTTAAACAAAAATACACAAAAATCAGAATGTAATAACAGTGGATATAAACGACTCTGTAACGATCGATTCTTTCGCTAAAGTGGAAAATTAATCCAATGAAACGGAGAAATGTCTCATTACTCGTTCTCGATACTGAATAATGTAAACTGGCAGAAATGAATTTATTAAAAGATATCCTTTCGAAATTGAACACAGGATTAAAGTCGAGATTACTATATTGACGTTAATTTTCTACACCGCAATACAAGTAATGCGACGCGTTTATAGTATATATGTGTAGTAACAGAATGTAATGTAATGTAGATTCCAGCATGGGAAGGAAGAAGGGAAAGAGGCGGGGGGCCATCGAGGTTAATTCGCGTGTACTTTTTGTGGCGAGAAGGGGAAGCACGGTTACAAAATCATTATTACGAGGCCGCGCGGATTTAATCCTTTACCGCAAAAGCGGCGGAGATTGTGCGAACGCTGCGCGGGCAAGTAGTTACGGATACATATACACGGCCGGGAATATACCGCAGGAATATTGATTCTCTCGCGTGCGCGAGCGAGATCGAGCGAGGCTTTCCCGCGCCATCTGTCAGCGGCACAGGCCGGGGTCCTCCCCCGGCCTGTGCCTCTCTGCTCGCCGTGTACATTATAGACTCTGTTGGTGCTCGGCTTAGTTTCGTAAGCCGACCGTCACGGTTAGATAATATTTGCGCGTATACACGCGCAAATAAACAACACGCATCCGCGAATCTCGCGCCAAATCGCGAAAACTTTCGCGCGATAAGCAAAAATCGAGGCGCTAATCTTTGCGAACGATACTTTCAAGTATCCTCCCTCCTCCCACCCCGCGCGTGCTAGACTAAACTTGCAATAAACGTAAAATCTGAATCTTTCGTTTGCTTCGAGCATTTGATTAATTATTCATTAAAATCAAATATATCTAACAGTATTCGCTAGTTGACTTGTTACTTGTTGTTGCTGATTGATTATTAATGTATAATATTCTTTAACAGAGTTATACTTTTCGAACAATGTATCGAGTATAAACTTAATTAAGTCTGATAGAGAGTGTATCAGTTTACTTTTTTCTGATATTTTAACATTCTTGGCTCTTTCGATATATTAAGTAAATATTGATAATTGTAAGATAATATCGATAAGAACATATCAATGCGTACTTGAAATGTTCAATAACGATATCTAATAAAATTTTTATAATCTCTTACGGATGATTTTAAAGATATCTCACACTTTTTATGCAGATATCATACACATTTTTTTACGATAGATGTCAATTACTTTACTTCTGCGAAAAAAAAAATATATATATATATATATATATATTTATACAAATAAATGTTATATCTTACAATTAGAGATGCAATGTAGATTTAATAAATTCATACTAAATACTGTAAATAAACGAACTTTAATGAAATATAAATTTTCTCAAACAGATTGATTCTCAGAGAGATATTAGAAGCTAATGAAATATGCATGCATAGGAAACAATCTGACAGGAGAATTGGAGCAATCTGATGTCGAGGAAATACACTATGCTCGAAAACGCCTCCGAGCGACGTTTTCTCGGGGGCTTATCAGCGTCGTCATAACTCAAAAGTACAACTAATAATTAGAAGGCAAATACATTCTGGTATTTCAAGTGTCAGCAATGGCGGCTATGAAATACGAGCAGCTGTTAAAGCGAAGTGGTCGCACACAAATACACATATAACCATAAGGTTTACACATACGTATGTGTGTGTGTGTGTGTTCTTTGAAGCATATTACATCCGGTCGACGAAAGCAAAACGCGATACGGGATACGGGATACGCAGAAGTCTCGAAATCCGAAAAGTGGGACAGCCACCGAAAATACGTTATCTCGAAATCACATCATGCCGAAATATTATTTCCCCAGAGAGACACCAGTGAAAATACCTGTCTCGGAAATGGAACGATGACTCTATTCCGAATTATTATTCTAAAAATCCGTTATATTGAATTTCGTATTTTTACTCTTCTTTTATGCTAATTTATGAATTTTCCAAATATTACGGATCAACTTCGAGAGATCGCGCGGTACCTTGAAATATAAAATTATTCGTCTCTAATATTAGTAAGTTTCTGTTTTATTTCCAATTCGTAATTGAGCTCAAGAAAAAAAAAAAAAAAAAAAAAAAAAAAAAAAAAAAAAAATTTATTTCTCTGTATGTGCGTAAATGCAATTATTTTCTATACGGAAAAGTGTGTCACGCGACGCAAGTTATCAAAACTAGATTAGCACTAAAAACCAATACATATTTATCTCGCTGACTTGTACGTTTTAAGGAATCCGGGTCACTACAATTTATGATCATGCGGTTTTTGAAGTCGATGATAAAAAGAGAAACAAGTCCATGTCATGACACATGTAATATTACGTTACTCAGAGGTTCTATTAGACTATAGGGGTTAATCACGGTTAATGCTAACCAATCGGCTCTAAGTGGCGTCGATGTTCCTATTACAGGGACATGTGACGGCCCTGTTAGCGCGAATAAATTCACAGCTCACGAGCGCGGGTTTTATCGCGCGTGAAAGAGCGAACGCCCATTATCACCGTTATTGGGCCTTTTATGATGCTTTATCGATATTTATATCTGCCGACTGGACCCTGTAACTGTTGATGGTAGGCGGATATTTCGCGCTCGAGTGGTCGGTTGCTCGAGTGATTTCATTAGTCGCGATGGCGCGAAGAGCTCGCTCGGTATTTCTAATTATCCCTAATGTATCCGTCATACACGTTACCGCAGTTTCACGGGAGCGCGGATATTTTATTACATAAACCGGAAAGAGCGATAATTAACATGGAGACACTCAAAATTTCACTCGATTAATTAACTGTACTTTAATTAACGATAATTAAATCTTTCTTCTTTATTTATTTATAAAAAGTTATAAAGCTGCTGTAAAAACTACGATAGCACAATTTAAAAAGAGGCGGAAGATATTAGTTAGGTCTATTATCTTTTTTTTCTCATATCTATTTTTATTCATATCGCTCCGTTTTATTAAGTTTTATTAAGAGAACAACACGAGATGGATACCTACACAAGCCAGCGATGCCGACCTTTATATAAAGGGGAAAAAAGTGATAATACTGAAAAATGGAATGTTACTTGAAACATGAGTATCTTATAATAACATCGGTATTTTTCCTTCGAAGGTTTTATGCCCTCAGCGCGCTACGACGTTCCATCCAGTGCAGTTTTATTAAGAATATATAACAGGACGGGGTATAAAATATCCATGTGTAAGCAGGACGGTTCGAAGCTGTCTGACGAAGGGGAAAAGGGCAATCGGCCATATTGAAAATGGACCGTGACTCTCGACATCAATATCTACCCTCAAGCTTCAGTCCCCCTGCGATTCTACGCTTCCCGTCTTGTTATAGTTTTATTAAGAATATTGCAAGACGAGAAAAAGATACCTGTTCGAAGATTGGAAGTCCGAGACGTAGGGGGAAAAAATGGTAATAGGGTGTATCACAAATGGATCGTGACTCTCGACATCAGCACCTTTCTTTCCCCTTCATTTCATCCAACCCTACATTTTCCGCCCTCTCTATAATAGTTTTACTAAGAATATATCAGGATAAAATATATAAAGCATCTATTTATCACGGTGTGCGAAGACTGAAAGGTAAAAGGGAAAAATAGCTGATTGTATTAGAAACAGATGGTGATTCAATTTCTTAAATCTTCGACATTGTATTTCAACCGGCTTGCGAATTTGGAATTCGCGTGATACAAAGGAAAGAAAGATAGCTTACTATAATCTTTTTTATCTTTTTCACTAATTTTACCATTTCAATATTATATTACATTCGTGTACTTTTATTATTTATAAATAAAGTAATATCCAAGATAATTATCTAAGCGAATAACTTGTAAATTGCAATTATTTACGTTAAAAATAAATGATTTCTTTTATCTCACACGCATTATATTAATACTACTCATACTATAATATCACGCTTCCTATTATTTTCTTAAAATTACAAAGTGCTAATATAGTCTTCGTGCCGACATCCTCTGAAACGCCTTTTGCTGGTCGCTAGAAAAAAAATTGCATGGTCGGTATGCCTTGTACTGACTCACGCGGACCGGATGGAGAAATTACGCGACGGCCTTAATTAATCGAGAGGAATTAAGTCGTTTGTCTCCGGTGTAATTAACCCACATCCATGTAGTCGCGTTATATGCAGAACCGCGCACCCTTTTACCCCGTGATTCTTTTCTTCTTATACTCTACTGTTCTGTTATAGTTTTAAGAAAGAAAAGTTAAAAGTTTTTCTGTTACCACTAGCGCTTCACTATTTTACTGTTAAAGTATAAGAGCATATATAACTACATAGTTTCGCTGTTTAAGACTGTTGTAATGCTTTTAATAAAATACATTAATTTTATATTATTTTATGTAAAATTAATAAATATTACAAATATGTGTTGAATTCGCAATGTGTTCCCACCTTATTTACCGATATACCTGAAGACAATAATTTATTTATCCATAGTTTTAAAAAAATTTTTGTAATTGTAGTCTTTTTTTATTAAATTAAAATTAATAAGAATATTTATGTAATACGAATAAAAATAGTAATTTCTTTTCTAAGACTATTGTGTTAATTAGTGTAATTAGGGAGACAGTCGTCAGGACGCGGAAGTCAACCTTTTTAACGCGGACAAAGAGAGAAATTAATGAAAGCCAACCGGGTGGGGGGGGGGGGAGGGAAGGCCATTAATCACGAACGAACAATTTAATCCCTCGAACGTTAGACTTGGTACCGCTGCACTTAATAACAGCGCGTTCCGGCCAGGCTCAGGATGCTCCGTTTTATATTACCTACATTCCAACTCTATTTTTCAAAGCCAACAAAAGTCGCGATGAAAATCCGGGCGCGGTTCGCATTCCATTCCGTTACTCCCCGTATTCGTTCAAGTACTGAGCGTCCTAGGAATCGCGTTTTATTCACATTAGCAAGAAATCAAATTGTAGATAGTAAGAAATCAAATCTAATTCTATAAAATGACAATTAATTGAATCGATAGATTTTTGAAATTTTAATTAGAAATTTATCAAAATTTTAACGATAAAATTTAAAATATATATATATATATATATTTTTTTTTTTAAAAAAAGTGTATTATATCGCTAAAAATTTTCTTTCGAATATAAGTTGGACTTCAAATTCGTTAAAGAATCTGCAAGATCGAAAACAATGTAACAAATCTGCGAGACACCCTGTATAAAGATCTTTTCCAACCCGTATCTGCCAAGTTACCAGTATATAGATAAGCGCTCCAAGTGCTGTTGCTCGCAGCGATAAATACATATGTATGTACGATACACAGAGACGTGCGACAGAGGAGAAACATAAGGAACGTGAATACGAGCCTCCCGACAATTGTACGACGTGGGAAGAACCATAATTCAAATGGAGTTCCTTGCCGCGTTATATCTCCAGCGGTCTCTCCTATGATCTTTTCGATTTTGCGAGCCCGAGAATTTTAATATGAAATGGTTCAAAGTAAAATGCTTGACTTGATTTTTCGCTCAGCAAACTTATGTACAAGCTGTTTTACAAAAACATCATTATTCAATTTTCTAAGAATTTCGTAAGCGAATTAAATATTTTGATTAGATATTGTTCTTTTAGTTAAAAATATAATTATTTTTAAATAATAGATTTTGGAAAAATTTATACGAAACGTAGAAAATTATTTTATAAATATTATGTAAACATATATGATAGCTATTTTAATTATATTTATTTTGTCTCTCTTTTGTTATTCGTAGCAAAATGTCAGTTGAATATTTTGTTGCTAAACAAATATTTCCATTGATTCTCATCAAGTTCGCCGCGAAAAACGGTCGCTTGTGACATTATTCTGCGAATCGCTAGGTATAATTACCTAATATTGAGATATGAACGCATGAGATATGACGGCACTATCGAGCATCAAAGAGCCTCGCGTGGATACGGTCGATTAACGATCGTCTCCCCCCTCCCCCGTCACCCCTTGTCGATTCGGGCTGCGAAATGCGATACAAAAGTGGCGATTAAGGCGACAAATGAGTAATTTCGCGTAGAGCTCGGGCGCGGTCGTGTTTGCGTAAGAGACACGCATGACTAAGCTGCTCGCGTGCTCGGATGTAACGAGCTTAACCGCAATGACGGAACCCTAAAACCTAGTCGACGAACGAAAAGCACACGATACACGCGAAGAGGGTGCTGCCGTATTATAGAGACCGTATCGATAAATTGTTCGTCGTGTTGACATCGTACACGCATTCGATCGTCGCTCGTCACACGAGCTGTTTCAAGAGTATATTCCCGTGGACACACGGAAGATGCATACACGTCGTAAAAACAAATTGTAAAAATTACGAAGACAAATACGACCGCTCGTGAAACATCTTTCTGGATTACATGCGCATACCATATCGTTACGCAAACATTTATAGCAGTTTCAAGAGCCACTTATCTGTTCGCAAACGTAATTTATGTTATAAGCTTAGTATAAACAGATATTATAATTCAACAAACTTATCAGTTAATAAAAACCATGCAATTAAAAATTATCAATAATTTGACATTAATTCTATAGAAAATTAAATAATTCCATGTTAATGTAACAAATATAAACACTATTAATTTTAATTACGCAGCCGTTTATCCGAAAAATAATACATGTATATGTGTTTATATGACGAAGCAAATGCGCAGAATCTGCGTGTTCATTGCGATAAAATTAATCCCAGCCTCCGTGCTATTCTTCCGTTCGTTCATAATGCATGACGCGCGTCATCTCGGCACACCCTTTGTGCATGGAGCAACACGCACCACACCCTCAGCTGTCTCACTTGCGGTCGTACAACAGTCGTTTTATATCCCTCGAAAAGAGTTCTCTACCCTTCGTGTACACCGTAGATTCGGTCGCACCGTTCGTGCTCGTTCGTGGCACGAAAGGGCTGATAAATAAGTCAAACGGGTCGATTAATATTCAAACAGTCCCGAGAAAGAGAGAGAGAGAGAGAGAGAGAGAGAGAGAGAAGAACTCAGCATGTTAGAGAACCGCTCTACTCCCCGCTTTCTCCTTTCCACCTTGTAATGGTAATCTACTGTTCTCGACTCCGTTACCTCTTCGTTACCCTCTCCTACGCGATACACAGGAGACAGGCACTTTGGAGTAATCGAGGAAGGGATTTCCCCGAATTCGATCGAACAAGCGCACCCCCTTATTCTCGAAAGTCCTAAAATATATTAACGCATCTCTGTCTATTTTTCTCTCCTTTTCTTCAAAAAATAATAATGTTCTTCAATCATTTTATAACTTCTAGCTGAAATAAAAAAATAAATAACAGACGACAGAGAATGTTCGTATTTATTCACGCATATTATATTTATATATTTTAGCTCTTTGAAATTCGAAAAATCTTTAATAACCATTTTAAATATGTTCAAAAAATTAAATTTTTAATTTCATACAACCATTTACAAACAAGATTATATGAAATAATTGTTTATTATGCGTAAAAATTACATATTTTTATGACATATTCTGTTCTTAAATATAGAATGCATTCTCTGTGTCATATAATACAATATATTACATTAAATCAAAATTTTGTTAATCGTCATACTCAATTATCGCATCGTCCTGTCGTCGAAACGCTATTTCACCCACAATCGTCGGAGATCGCAATCGAGAAGCTTAGTGAAAGGGACAACTGTTGGGAAAAAGAGATTGGCGAAAAAAAGAACGGGACGAAAAGCAAGTGGCGTTTTAATTACAACGGGCGCTTAATTACCGCGATCGCTCATCATGAACCCACCTCCTCGAGAAATTCGCGTATTATTCGTGCCTCCGGCTTAAGAAGGAAAAGTGAGGGGATCCCTGATTTTCCCTCCGCGGACACCCTTGACACCCTCGAAAACTCTCCGTTGTTTCCCCGAACCCTTATGCTCTCTCGCTTCACCCTCGGCTCGCACGCACACACAGAAGATATACACCAACCTTTATTGCGAAAGCTCGGCTTTCGTTTTCGATGAATTTCATTTTCTCGCGATCTCAGTACATATACTCTCTATCAATTATATCCCAGTAAAATGTACCGTATCTCATAATGCCGGCTTTAGGCACTATAATCAGGAAAATAGTTGTTTTAAGATGAGTCACGCAAATGTGAATATAAATGAGTTTGTCTACCTCAAGTGATTTCTTATATCTTTCACGTACGTGACAAACACTAAATAATATTAAATGTGAGTAAATGTATGTATATAAAAGAGAGAGAGAGAGAGAGAGAGAGAGAGAGAGAGAGAGAGATCATCTTTATTTTTATAACATAAATTTTACTTTAGCACTATATATATATATATATATATGAGTCTGTCAGGAGTTAAATTAATTCCATTTTTTGTACATTTCTGAATGTTAATTCTAAAATAGCAATTCTACAATATATACAATATATAATATAATAAAATTGAGAAAATATATATAATGTATCTGGTATATTAAAATTGAGAAAATTTACAAAATATCTAATTAATCAATTTAATTTCTAATAGACTCATGTATTAAAACTTTAAACTAAAAGTTTTATACAAATGTGTCTTTAAATTTCTATAGTGGATAATTAAAAATATAATATAATGCATGTTTATTAACTTGAGTGACACTTTAAGAAACAAATGTAAAATAATGAAAAAAACTAATTACAATATGTGCATAAAGAGACAATTGTGAGAACTTTAAGCTCGTCTCATGGCGTGCAAATATCTAAAACCCGTCCCTGAGCGAGTGTCTCTGTAAGCAGAATGGCACTCCGAGACTCTTTCTCCTTCGCCCTCGATCTCTTCCTCTCTCTCTCTCTCTCTCTCTCTCTCTCTCTCTCTTTGCTCTTTCCTCTTGCCTTCTAACCCCTCTCGGGCGTTTGTGTGCGAGCCGCTACGTTCCGGTGTGCATACATAAGCCGTCTTGCCCCTAGGGTGTGGCACCCGGGGACTTTTCGACGCGTTGCGACGCTTGTTTTTTTCCGCTTGTTTACCTTCGCGTGGCTAAGAGAGTACTAGATGTCCCAATTATCAACCCATTTAGCCTTGTTACACAAATTATATACTCGCATTCTTTGAAGACACTATATGTATCTATGATTGCCTTTCTTATCTCGACAGTTTTTAGACAGCTTTTGTGTAAGCGCCAATAAAAAATGTTTTTTTATTTAAAATTTTAAGATTCTAGCATTTCAAACTCTGGTTGAGATTTTGCATTTTAGCTGTGCTTTATTTATTACGTTACTTTAATTACTAATTGTGGGAAATAATTATTAACCATAAATGTCATTCTTCTAAATTAATTCTTTACGAATTCATATTTCTCATTTTAATTTTAACTAAGATTTTTCTCTATAAATTTTAATCTCAATATTTCGAAAAATACGGAGCATTTTTCATGTAAATATCATTGAAAGAGGCTATCAAAGAAATCGGCAAATTCATCCGAAAATGGGAAGTTACATAGGCAAGGTAGATGTATTTGAAATATCGAACGTGAATACGCGCGTCCGCCACTGATATCGTCGGGCTGGCTGATGGAAGTTGCGGTTTTGCGGTGCGACGAGGGCGAAATCGCGTCGACCAGCTATAAAACCGATCGTGTACGGAGTATCGTATATCGAAAATCGAGAATCGATACATCTATGCTGCGGATAGAAGCCCGGTAATAATACCGAAGCTCCTATCGCCGCTCTCGTCTTTAACTACTCCCCCGATCGTCGTTTGATAGCGATTGCATCGTCGCAAAATAGTGATTCGAAATTAATATCTTAAAAATTGAGAGTTGAGGAGAATATCTAATAATAACAAATCACTGCGTTCAATGCAAAAAAAAAAAAAAAAAAAAAAAAAAAAATAATAAATTATACAAACGTAAAAGAATATTAATTACTATCAGATAAAAAGCAGGAAAAAAGAAGAACACGAACATCGTGTTATTAAAAGTTTAAAATTTGTTCAATAAATGTGAAAATATTCAAGAGTCGAATATTGATTCAGTGTACATTATTGCTATTAGTATCCAGACTAAAACAAATATCGATGCATGTGTATTATTCATCATACATGTATATTAAGTAAGTAAAATATACCGATTTCAACATCTACGATATGTGTAACCACAGCTTTGACAGAAAGATGTCGATTTAAAGAGCAGTGGTTTTTCGCTTGCGTTATCGCGCGAGTGACGTCGCGTGAAAAGAGCGCGAAAGCGGCGACCGAGAAAAAGGGCTAACGGAGCTCGCCGCGTTGCGACTATGAAAGATCTTTTCAGGATGTCGTTCGCACGGATGAAAGCACATTTCTCTCTCTCTCTCTCTCTCTCTCTCTCTCTCTGTCTTTCTTTCCTCCTCTTCGCCGTCTAGTGCTTTATACAATCCGCGTCGTAATTCTAAAACAGCGTCCGACAGACTTTCCTTCCGGGAGGTGTGCGTGAAGTAAATTTTAAAACCACCTTCGCGGCGGATGGTGACAGCGCTAGAAAAAGGAATATTATCCACTAAATGGAGATAATGTCGACTGCAATGAGAAAAGCCGTGTTTTAAAGTACTGTTCATGGTTCTCGAATTTCACGGTTGTGCACGAAGCCCCTCGAGGGAACACATGCGAGTTAGCGAGCGAAAATTTCAATGTAATAATAATGAGCGCTTTACTTTATTATGAAAAGTATTAAAATGAGAAATCTAAAGAAATTATTTTGAGTAAGTTCTGAAAATATAATTTAAACGATGTTCTTGTACATATGCTATTCAAAATAAAATATGAAAGAGGAAATGTAACAGAAGAGTTCCTTTTTTATTGTAGCAGACATTATAAACTCATTATTTAAAACACATGATAAAAATGACATGCAAAAAATGGCTTGTTAAAATATCAGTTTTTCATCTTGAAAAATGTTTGAAAATTCAATGGCAAAAATGCTTCGAATAGGGAAATTGTCCATCATCGTTGAATCTTTTATTACAAACGACGATTTAAAAAGTGTGTAAAACTCGAAATTGACATTTTTTTTCAAGCCTCAACTCAATTGTGTACCCCCCGTTAACGATTCTGTTATTTCATCATATTGTATTACTCGTTTTTTGTCGCTGCATATATATAAACCAGAAAAATCCACCGTGCCAGGGGATCACTTTTGAAGAATCATTTTTGCGCAACGGAAAAAGGGGAGCATAGAGCGATTTCGCAATTCATCCCCGTTATTTATTCCCAAACGACCGCAAACCGAGTCCCCCGATGATCGCGATTGGCCGGCCGCCAATCCCACTTTCGACAGCATCTCGCATGTCGACGTCCTCGACTGCTAAGACAGTCAACTATAACGAGGCAGGAAGCAGCGGCGACATGCGATGGCGAAAGGGGATTGTCGGCGGGGGACACGCAGAATAGCGAAAGGGAAGGCGGGGACGAGGGAAGGCATAGTGAAGATGCGCGCGCGAAGGGCGAGGGAAAAGGGCGAAAACGGAGCGGCCGCACCACCACGGGCGAAATCCGACGAGCCACCCTCGTCGGCGCTCGTGTTTGTCCGTGTATTCATCCGTGTACTCCCGGGGGCGGAGACCGCAAAGTATTGATTTCACCCCCGTCCTCCCTCCTTCGTCGCCATCCTCTATCTCCCTCCGTACCCCGGCCGTTTGCGCCCCGTGGCTGCTCCTGCAACATTTCCCCGCCGACACACAGTCGTAGGAGCAGCCACCAGCCCTGTCTCTGTCTCTTTCTCGCTCTTTCTCGCTCTTTCTCGCTCTTTCTCCCTCTCTCGTCCACCCCAATTTCGCTCGAACCACCGGTGGTAGCAACGCTACCGACCAGGGCCGCGTCTAGGAGCAGTGGAATTCACTCTAACCGTAACATTTTCGGACAAATAAATAATAACCATGAAAAAAACATAAAAATATCACCTGAAAAATTAGACACGTGATATTTCCTTTAAAAATAAAAAAATATTCGCCAATTTTGTACAGTTTTGAAAATGACATCTTTGTCATGTTTTATAAAACATTTTTCCAATAAAGCTGATGCATAAAAGCTGCAAATACTTTTTATGAAATGTTTTTAATTGTACAAGGAGACGAAAGCAGCATTGTTAATTTCGTTAACGATTTTATACTTTCGTACTAGACAGAAATAAATTTGTACTTTTTAATTATAAAGTCTATCCTTAATTTCTATCTCTCAAATATAGCATAAACTTTTTCATTTCATGAAGAAATGTAATTATATCTAAAAAAAAAATCGAGTTCTTAGGTATTTAGGTACTTGAAAAATTTAAATTTTTGTACTTAAAAAAAATATCATTCATTTTTTTATATACTTTTTCTAGATATAAAATATATAATATAATAGCTTGAGGAAAGAAAGCAGAAAAAAAGATTAATTATAAATAAATGTTATTTTTTTAAATATAAGAGATTTAAAAATATATATTATTATTTATTAAAGAGAGAAAAAGAAATATAACTTTTGGAAGAAATATATCATCATGTTCAACTCTGTTTTTGTATTCTTTACAAAAAAAAAAAAAAAAAAAAAAAAACAAAAAAACAAAAAAGGAAAAATAAACAAGAAACGATATTCAAGCAAAGTTCACGTTCTCTACTTTCCACTTTATGATAAAGCTAAGAAAACTTTTCGAATGTACATATATTTGATGTATTGAATTTTTTAGGTTCTTTTCTCTTTCCTTTCAAAATTCCAAATGTTACTTTATTACATACTTTTACCTGAAAATAACAAGCAACAAGATGCAGACTAAGACCGCGCTTTCTAATTAATATCGAAAGCAATAGAAAATGAGTTTTGATTGAAGTTTAGTAAATGGCTAATGGAAAGAGAATTTTCGATGCGATGCGATTCGTTCGCCGGGGCGGCGGAAAATGCAGAGCCGGCTCTGTTGCACCAACACTGATATAGATTCTGCCGGCGCGCTTCTAGGGGCTCGTCGACTGTCAGAGACGAAACCTTGCCCGACCGTTCGCCGACGAATCAACCTGGTGGGCCAACCCCGAGAAGAAGTTACACGAGAGAGATCGAAATAGAAAGAGGAAGAAAATGAGAGAAAAAGAGAGAGAGAGAGAGAGAGAGAGAGAGAGAACACGTAGGTAACTTGAAGGGAAATTCGCCTGGTGGAAAAGGAGGAAAGGCGAAAGCGCGGACACGAAGATGGCACTGTACAGCCTGCATCGACGTCGCGACGCTCGCGAGGGTGGGGACGACGCGGAAGAGAAGGGTTGAACGTGGATGGGTGACATCGTGCGGGAAATGGGTGTGTATCGCGGAGTAAATTTCGGGACAAAAATGTGTTCCGGTGAGAATGTAATTCCGCTACTGCTTTCGTGAGCGACGCAGGTCGGAACGAAGGACGGGGGCAATTGACGTCTGTATGAGAAAGTTGAATACGTTTAATTGGAAAACTCTCGTCCCTCCGATATTTGTAAGTATTAGGTATAAACACGAAGCAAAACGATGAATAATACGGCACGAACATTTGTAATATAGAGGAAAACGGAAGGAAACACGACGCTTCGTGGCAAAAACCGATAACTCGATTGACCCGAAAGTTTACGACAATTGAAACTTGTGATTAATTACTCGGTCCTTCACTGGTGTATTGACTCTATGCCATGTAAAAGGAACGTCAAGTAACTAGAACGAACGGCAATGCCATTTTTTATTCGATGGCATATCGAATGAACATGAAACTAACAGAACTTTTAATTAAATGCGCTCTTGCAATAAGCAATCTAACTTTTGATTTAAATAAGAATTTACATAAACTGTGGAATTATTCACATGATAAACTCTCTCTCTCTCTCTCTCTTTTTCCTTGTTACATCAAGATTTATTGAATCTTGATATAACAAGGAAATATTCACATAAGTGATTATATTCGTATTATCTTGCT
The DNA here is from genome assembly GCF_047496725.1 of Anoplolepis gracilipes. Lineage (NCBI taxonomy): Eukaryota > Metazoa > Arthropoda > Insecta > Hymenoptera > Formicidae > Anoplolepis > Anoplolepis gracilipes. The sequence goes on along the minus strand of NC_132978.1, from coordinate 1,050,749 downwards.
TGTTTTATCTTGTTTTAGATTGATATAATCGCAATATTATCACAATACATATCGAGCAGCATTCAATTTATATACGTATTAAACAATTTCCTAAAAAAATATGTTTAAAACAAAATTTTCTTATTAACAAATTGATATTTGTCTGATTATAATAAATAAATCATAAGCCAAAAATATTGAACAAAGAGCAGTGTTAGCATCGTCCACAAGTTCCCGAGTCGTCCGAGTTCGTAAACCTCGTTAAAACGTAAAGGGCGCTTATACTTTGAGAAACCATGTATTTGAGAACCTCTGCTATATACTAGGGATATAACGGATTATTCCCCTCGGTGCATAGAGTAGTCGACTATGCCACTTTGCTCGGACCACCGTCCCTCGGCTTTCGCCCAACCCCCGTAACCCATTCCAACATCGATGAGCGTCAATCCCGAGCAGGGGCGCGATCAAAAATATTTATCAAGCGGCTTCTTGTCTGTTAATCCGCTCGTTTTATCGCAGCTCGATTAACCATGTGTCCGCAGGTTATTAAAATCTATCGATGAAATTAAACGAAAGTGCATTAGTACTTAATTTCTGAATTTATTTCCGTTACAATGTTTATCAAATTCGTTGAGTTGAAAGCGAGATATTAACTTTTAAGAAAATTCTGGATTAAAAAATTGTAAATTGAGAAACTAATCTTTAGGCCAATAAATATCAAGAGTTAAAAAGATAAATATTTATAGAAGTCTAGCAATTAAATACTAAGAAAATATTTAAAAAATTTGAAGTTTGATTATAAAATTGCACTCGAAGTGACATTTGAAAATTTCTATGAAAATTATGAGGTTGGAAAACAATACGTTGCAAGAACAGAGATTACATGTCGCTTGTTTGCATGTGAATATACGTTCGTTAAATATTACTTCCCTCGGACGATCGCGCGGTGATCATTAATAATATCGTGGCAAATCGTAGCGTGCAAAAATAATGACGCCGCTATTACAATGAAGAGCACTTGTATCGATGTCACTCGTCGAATCGGACGGTGAATAAATAAATGATACGCGTCAACCGGCCATGTATCGAACGTGTCGGTATACTTTCCAAACAACTTCGACAAAGCGACTACCATGAACCGTGATTGGCGACAAGAGACGCCGAGTGAAAATATATACCCTGTAATCGTCGCACAAATAGAGAAAATAGTTCATGCCAATTTCTATCTTCGTTGAACTTTACACTTTCAGCGCGCAAAACTCAGACATTAAATATCGTATCTATTATATAGCGACAAATATTTATCGTAATTTATGTAAAATCGATTTGTAAAATTTGCATGTCGAGTCTCATGTCGAGAAATTATAGCTTGCAAAGTGCATAACCTCTTGAATTAATATGAACGTAACTTAAAAAAGCAATAAAGAAACTTATTAGCATTTACTGGAATATAAAACACAACTATAAAAGTGATTAGAAAAAATGTCCTTTATGAAGCTTGATAACGTAATTTAGCAGTCTCTCTCGTTCTTTTCTCTAATAGAGAACGTGTATTTCATTATGTACGATTAAGATTTTAAAAAATTATGATTTATTCACGAGTATGTACAATTTTGCTGCGATACAGTAAATTCTTTTTTTACCACATTACGTGCGGAATGGGCTTTCCTTGGAGCGCGCAAAAATGCCATTACGTTTAACCGGGACGTTTAACAGTTAACGCGCCGTATACACTCAAGTGTACACGTCGGTTTTCCACTGTGGGAGCGCTCTTCCCAATTTTGTTGTCGAGCCGAGCCGAGCTGAGCCGAGCCGAGCCGCGGGCGCATCCGCGACACGTACGCGAGTTGATTGACGCGCAAATACGTGTCCGGCGTTACATGGCTTGCGAACAAGGTTGCGAACGAGCACGTACGAGCGCGACGAACGACGACGACGAGGCCGATGTGTGCCAAGGCGAGAGATACACCGAGGGATCGTTGGAAAAAGTGCGGATTTCACGACTCGCAACAATATAATGTCCAGTGTGTCCTGTGTACACGATACACAAAATGCCACATATATTCCTGACATATTCCTAGCAAAATATGGAGTCACCACTTTTGCGGACAATATATATTTATATATTTCAATTTTAACATTTCTTTCGCTCAGAGAACAATTAAAATTACGAATTAAATACTAAAATAGAATTGTCTGAATTTAGGAAAACTAGAAGATTTTATTATTTAATTACGGTGTTTACAAATTGCAAACGTTCATGCGATAAATATATAGGTACATACATACACAGCGGCCAAGTCCGAGCGATAGAGGAAAAAAAAAAAAAAAAAAAAAAAAAAAAGATTTCTCGTGCATTCGACAAGAAAACTCACCCCGTTCGTCATGTTCGGCGAATCGTTAAATACGATAACGTTATGGATCTTTTCGAGAAGAAATAATGCAGCATTTTCGATGGCGTTAGGGATCAAGAGAAACGAAACGCGCGCACATGAGACAAGATTTATTTATGGCGCTTCGCCGTATCTCTCAAACGATATTTTTCGCTCCGCGTTTATTTTCAGATATACATATGCACGCCCGCGTGCGAGTTTGCGACAGAAAACCAAAGCTCTCGTATTTTACAATAACGCTCTCGTTCCATCGTACGAGAAGCGGATTTATTTATTCAAGTGTCACGACGATAGTGTCGTCCCCCGATATAGAATAAAAGAGAAGCAAATATGTGAAACATGTCAAGATAATATCGATCCTTCAGAATTTCCTATTTAAACGAAAATAAAAATTTTATCCCGTTTTCATCATCTTTTCAATCCTAAGATTCTGTTTAACTTTTCATAGTAAAATAAAAGACTTTAACGCTTTTAAATATTATAGTTTAACTTGATTTATCATTGTCCTAGATATTTTTTGCCAATAAAAGGTAAAAATGTAGTCTTTACTATTTTAAAATCTTTCATACTTTAAAAGAAAAATTGACATAAAAGATATATATATATATATATTTATTCCACATTTGAAATTATATTAAGCTTTTGAATAAATTTGTTTTATTGATTGTCTATTATATTCTTATTCATGCATCTTGAATTTTTATTGCAACTCTTTTTTTATACTCTGAAGTATTTTTCTCTTGTTATAACCTTCTATAGCTTTTAGGTGAAATTTTTTTCAGTGCACGCAGCGGCATGGAACGCAGCATTGACGCGTGCACGTGCACGTATCGTGTACAATATCGTTTCGTTGCGGTCCGCTCGCGTTCTATGCATATGGACTTATATAATTGATTCGGTGCCGACTCTCATCTCGCCGCGAATGAATTAGGTGCGTACGAGAGTCACGCGTCGCCGCTGACGAAGCGAAGATACCGATCGGAGGAGGGTCTGCTCGAACCCGTGGTAACTAACAAGCTGCCGGAAACCAGTATTACATATATACATCTTCTGGGAGAGGGGGGGGGGAAGAGAGAATGGAATTACTCGAAAGAGAGAAAGGAAGTTCCCCTGTTAACATGGTTTTCATTCTTACACGACAATCTAGCGAGGGAGAAAAATACACGAATTTAATGCAGTTTATCGTCTCTCGACGTCAAAAAAAAAGAAAAATAATCCAATATTATATCTTTCATTTTTTGATCTTTTAAAATCACAGGTAATACTTTGACAGATAATGCTCTGTCATTGATGACGAAGGCGACAATAAATAATGTTATACATAGAATATTTCAAAGTTAGCAGAAAGTAAATATGTCTTCTTATTTCTTGTGAAATTTAGAGTTAAAAATATTTAGCCATTAATTTTTTGACCATCAACTGAGAATTAAATTTTATAGATAAAAACAAATACCTAAGTGAATATTATTCGCCATTCAATTCGAAATAGATTTTGCTTTAATTAAATTTTGAGAAAATTTATGAGATTAAAATATCGAATAATAAAATTTAAAAAGTTTGAGAAAATTTTAATTTCTGACAAGAAAAAAAAAAAAAAAAAAAAAAAAAACTTTCCGCAAATGCTAAAGTAATATCAGTGTCGCCGAGGACATTGCGACGAGATAAAATAGCAGTCTGAAGGCAAGGCACTTACCTTTGGTTCCGTCTTCATCTTTTTGGCGGGCGGAGGACTGGCGGCAGTATCCATAGCCTCCTCGGCGGGCGTTGTAAGCGGCGGACCCGGTACCGCGGCGACTTTGGTCTGTTCCGGTTTGGCCGCCGCACCGGTCGCGGTAGCGCTCGCCGGACTCGGCGGCGGACAGGGTGCTGCTGCGCTAGTGGCGGGCGGGCCGGGACCTTGCGCGACGGAGAAACCTGTCCTCGAGCTGGGCGGTGGTCCCTGGGTCTGTTGCGGCGCCGTGGCAGCCGGCGTCGGGCCCTGAGACTGCGTCGCGCCGCCGGCCGAATTCTGGCCCTGCGGCGTCGGGCGCGCGGTGCCGTTCATCTCCGGCTTGATCTGCTGAGGCGTATGATTGCTCTGCGGCTTCTCGTGCTTGTCTCGCGCCTTATCGCGCCGGTGACCGCTAGAACCGCGTTTGGAACCGGCGGTAGAGGAGGGTGCGGCACCGCCTGTGCCGCCGGCCGATGCCGGCGAGTGACTCGGTTTCGACTTGTTGGACGAGGACGACTGACCGCCACCGCCGGCTGCGCCGCATTCGGAATTCTGTGAGTTCTGTGCGACCGCAGCCGACGCGGAGGCCGAACCCGCGGTCGAGGATGAGGATGTCGAAGACGCGGCGGTGCCGTTGTTCGAATCCTGTGACGAAGCAATGCCGTTGATCTCGTTGGATTTGACGATCTCGTGCTTGGCCTCGCTCGTCTTGGTGCCGGGCTTGGTGCGTTTGATCTTCATCTTGAGGCCCTTATCGACGGTGGCCGAATGTTCAACGGCCATCTTGCCGGGATTTCCGGCGTTACCGTGGACGGCGTTAACGCCGCTCACGTTTACGCCCGACGCTTGCTTGTTACCGGAGCCGGTGACCACGGAAGACGCGGTGCCGTTTGCGTTGCCGGTGCCGTTCGCGTTACCGGCGCCGTTCGCGTTGCCGTTGCCGCTTCCGGGACTGTTGGATCGCGTCGACGAGTTGACGCCGCACGAGGAGGACGTTGAGGACGACGATGAAGACGATGAGGAGGACGACGACAACGACGATGAAGTGGACGACGAAGATTGGTTGCTGGCGTTCGTGCCAGCTGACGGGACGGACGAGGAGTTGGAGGAGTTGAGACTCGTTGAGTTTTGTAATTGATGATGATTCGCGTTATTCGGTGCCGATGCTGCCGAGGCAGGCGTAGAAGCCATGCCTGTCCCCGAGCTCAATTTCTCGTCCCTCGTCTTCTCAATGTCCGCATCAAGATCGATTATCAAGTCACCTATGCCGATGTCCCATTCGTTGTCGTCGTACTCAAAATTATTGGTCGCATTCGTCGCGGCCGGATCCAGTTCACCGGCGTTAGCAGCCACTGTGCTTGCTTTATTAGGCTCACGCTGCTGGCCCGACGATGACGACGACACGGGCGACGACAATGACGACGACGACGACGACGACGACGACGATGACTTATCTCGACCCTGATGATGATGATGGTGGTGATGATGGTGATGATGATGGTGATGATGATGGTGACGATGATCACGGTGTTCCCTGCCGATTAGCGCTCTCTCCTGTCTCTTGGATTGACTACCGGCGTTGTTGTTACCCAAGCCGTTGTTGCTACTGCCGTTGTTGCTACCGTTACTGGGGTTGCCGTTACCGCCACCGCTACTATTACTACTGCTACTATTACTATTAGCACCACCACCACCGACGCACGGAGATGGTCCTTTGCGGTTTACGTTAGGGAGGCGACCGCCTAGTGGCGTGGTCGCCATGCCCTTGGAAACGTTTCCCCGGCGCCCGCCAGCCTGGTCACCGACTGCCCGCCTTTTCTCACTTTCGATCCCAAGTAACAATGGTAGCGTGCGCGATTACACGCGTTATCATTACCCCGACCACCGCCCGCGAGACGCGCCTCGTCCATCGAACACATCACTCACTCTCTCACGGCTACTCTAGCTCGACGTAATTCGCGATATATCCGGCTGAATCTCTCTTTTTTCTCTCCCTCTCTTTCTCTTATCGTGCGTACACTTTATCCACCTTGAGCCTCTTTTCACCGCACTTACTTTTGTCGTTAATTCTTACTCTCGCGGAACCGAGATCGAGCAGCCTGATATACCTCTCTCACTACTCTTCACCGACAACACACTGATTCCCAAGACACGACACTATGATCACAGCCACTACTACCCCTCTCCCTCGACGTGATCACCAACACACCACTCGACACCATTCGTGCGTACTTTCAACGTTGTAGGAAATCTCGGCGATCATCCGTGCATTCTTGATCTACTCCTCTCTCTCTCTCCACCTGTCTTCCGCTTATCGCGAATTAAGCCATGTCGGGGATACTCCCGGACGGCGTCAGCCTAGCGTGCGGTTCTTCCTTTCGATCTCCCGACGGAACCGCGCTTCGGCTGAACGACGTGCTTCCGATCTGTAACACATAATTGATTCCTGTCAACGTCGTAATGTCAACGTAAAATGTATAACGTTATATTTAATTCAAGATTATTTTGTTGAAATAATTTTCCCTACATATTCTACCATTCCTTATTCAATTTGTATAATTTATTATAATATATTGTTGCGATGTAAATATCAAAGTCTAGAAACTGTGTTTTATCTATCTCGAAAAAAATATATCATTCATTAGTGTCTCTTATTTTTCATTTCGACTTGATAGAAATTTTGAGAATGATTATCGTATGATGTGGCAACAAATGCCACAGAGATGTAGCAACTATGCAATGTAATGAGCCAAGCACAACTCGTTCCATTTTCTTTGTAAAACATCGAGATATGCCTTGTCGGCACATTCTCAACTTGATAGATATGCCGCTAGCACGAGATGCATTCCAGCGGCATAATTATTGTTTTAGAAAGAAGCCGAGATATAACCGCATTTACCTCAGTACGATATAACATCTCATCTTACGATACAACTTGTCATCATACAATTTTGCTATACAATTGATTACATTGTTGGTATTTTAATTGTGTTGACTCTTATATATCTTCTTTCGTAAGCGAAAAATTACAATAATTATAGAGATATTATAAGTATTATATCTTGAAGTACGTCGCGATTACTGAAAGCACTCTGTTATATAAAAATGTATTTAAACATTATATGTGCGACGCTGCTAAACATTTTTTTACTCAATATATAATTTATTATTTTATTACTAGAACGTTACAATGTTTTATTATTATTTTTTGTGATTTCCTTAGTAATTACTCATTAATTAGAAAATTTAAAAAAAGGTTTAAAACAGGTTGCGCACTAAAATACATAAGCGTTAAAATTAGAAAGAATAGAAGCATCTACAGAAGAGTTTATGAGCCATAATATGAGGATCTCGACAATCGTTTCAGAATTCAACGATTCTAATTAATTTGGCATCGCGATTGGCCAACTGAAATGACTTACGAGTGATGCTTTATAGTCGCATTGCTTTCATAAACAATACTCGATAGGGGGATTCGTCTTCGGGAGCATTTGGTCGACAGCCAATAACCAGCGCTGCGAGTCGTACGTCGGGACATTCTCTTGGGAGACCTAACCCAAGAACAAGCGTAAACAGGATGTGTTGTTAGCTTCGATATAACGACATGTTTAGAGACTCGCTCTATCCGATCGACGCCTCCTCCTCTTTACCTTCCGGCTTTCACCCCGAGCGCGTACAACGCGAGACAATCTCCTCGTCTCTTCCCTTCCTTTCCCAGGGGCGCTCTCTCTCTTTCTCTCTCTCTCTCTCTGTTTCGCACCTACAAATTGGTATTCCCACTTAGAGAGGAATTCGTGTCAGGGAACGATTAATTTTACCGGCGGCATTTTGGCCACGATCCAACCGCCCCGCGTCAGTAACGACCCGGTGCGAGAAAGAGAAACGAGGAAATTTAGACAAAGAGAGAAATATATATAGACAGCTCTTTCGATTGAGAGAGAGAGAGAGAGAGAAAGAGCACGGTAGAATTCATTCCGTGTTCTGTAAAACAGAGTCCTCTCGCAACGTTATACACGACACACAACTACTGTGTACACGCGTGGTAGTGAATGTGGTCGATGCGCAGGAAATAAAAGAGGACAACGGATGACAAAATATTGTGTCGCCAGAAAAAATTAATCTGAGATAAAAATGATTTATCGCTGATAAAAGTTTTATAAATGTATAAGCTGTTTAAATCCCGTCATATCGATATCAATTCATATCCATAAGTCGCATACAGAAAAATAGGATGTTCAAACAGCAAAATACTAATTTATAAAGTAAGATAAATAATGAGTAGTGGCATCTTAAAAAAAGTAAATCATAGTATTAACATAAATTATCAAGTTGCCATACATTTTTAAGAGAAAATGCAATGATTTAACGTACAAATTAATTTTATGAAATTAATTATCTTTATGATAAAATCCAGTCTTTTTTTTAATGAAAAGTTATTTATAGGAATATAAAATTTTATGATATAATAATGATTTTATTAAATAATAATCATCTAAAAATCTCTTAAAATAATAGTACTCTTATTTTTTTTAAGTTGTATAGACGAATAATACGTGAACTAGTTCAACATGAATATCTTGAGAGATTAGAACTATATATGTATAAGCAAATTCTGAAGTAAATTCTCGTAAAAATTTTATCGGAAAATAAAATTTTAATTTATACATATATATATATATATATATATATATATATATATATATATATATATATATATACATACATATATGTAGAGAGATCTGTCTATATATAATTCTCTCTTTGCCTAAATTTCCTCGTTTCTCTCTGTCTCTCTGCCTCTCTCTCTCTCTCTCTCTCTCTCTCTCTCTCTCTCTCTCTCTCTCTCTCTCTCTATATATATATATATATATATATATATATATATATATATATATATATGTGTGTGTGTGTGTGTGTGTGTGTGTGTGTATATATACATAAAAATAATATATTTATTTTTATATATATAATCACACATACATACATACACACATAATTTGTAACTATTATTTAAAGTTACATTAATATGTGTAAAACTTTTTATTTGATAGATTAAAACTTATGTTGTTTTAGAGATTTAATTTAATTATTTCGTTCTTACCGACGATGAGTTAAAGTGAGAGCAAAATATAAAATGTATCATAATTTATATCTTTGCAGATTAGCTTTACTCATGTCACGGCGCGAAAAGGTAATATATATCCGAGAGTTAATCGAGAGAAGAAGCGGAAGTCGCGAAATCACACGATCGTAGTGGAGTCGGGAACTTGCCCCGGCCTTAAGTTACATCGTACCCGCATTAAGTTACAAGATTAATCACGCGACTTCGAGGAGTTCCGCGACGAAAATAATATCCGGTGCCATTTATACCGAGTGGGATAAAGACGAGTCGTTAAGGCGAGAACGCGGCGTTTGCTCTCGCCGCTCGCCGGTCTCGTAACAATTCCACGAATGGAGATTGACGGCATTCCTGGGAGAACAATTGGTAAGCCCGAACTATTCCGTACTGTGGGCGCAGCATTCTGGCAAACCTCGATCGTAATGACGTCAATGAAGTCCACCACCGAGATCTGCCGAGGGAGAATTTACCTTGTTAACAGAGTCGAGTTAACCCGCGAATACTTCGATTTAAGACATACTAGAGCTAACGATTTGTGTTTAGAAAGTGAAGTTTAGAATCAATATTCCATGTGAATTAATATTTTATCCAAAGAGGACTTTTCAACAAAAAAGAAAATGAAGAGAAATAAAAAATACACACTTTATGAAAATTCTGCGAGAAAACTGAAATTTTGTAAAGCACGCATTTAAAATACTGTTTTTATCGCAAGTAATGTATCGATCAGATTTTATTGGAATATTTTATTAAATTTTACAATATTACGAGATAATAATTAAGCATACAAAAAATTCTCGGTATTAATTTCTTTATTATTTTTAAATTATTATATAATAAAAATTCCAAACTTTTTCGCTTTCTCTTCGTTCTCTTTTTTACTCTTATAATTATATATACAAAATAAACGTTGTAAAAAAAACTTAATTTATATTTAAATCAGTAGCAAAGCTTTTTCAATGAACTCATTATAAACTTCATCAAGCATCAAGCTCTCATTTGGCTTACAGTTGAATTTGGATTCAATTTTTCAACAAGTAATATTGCTTTGCGCATAGATAGAACTTTAAAAGAACATTAATCTGAAGAATTAATCAAATGTGTTAAAACGAACGCGTTAATAAAGAAACAAAGCTTCTCCTCTTGGCGCAGCTAGTTTATTCTCTTTGTTTTGCAGAGAAGGAGCTTCGTATTAAAACATGTAGCTCGACAGCCAAGCAGAGAGAAGGAGTCATCGTTTATGCTAACGATGCTGCTGCTGCTGCTGCTGCTGCTGCTGCTGCTATACTTCCTCCAAAGTGAGGACCGCGTAATGAATTTACTTAAACGAGCTGAAGATTAAGATCTTAACTGCGTTTTGTATTAAATTTATCGCTAATAACCCTATTAAAGTACCCACACAGATGTGTTCTATCTGCATCTAACGCAAAAACTCATCTCCACGATAGTACTAGAGCTACCTTAGACCAATCAATTTAAACGAGAAATTATTAAAACAAGCAAAAACTAAAATAGATATAGATATGAAAGAAAAAAAGATCGTTAAAAAATTTGCGTTGCGAATTCATTGCAACGTTGAAAATTTATAATATTCTTAGCGTCATTTATTTTCAAGATATATTACCTATATTGAGTTTTTAGCAATAGTTTCTATTTTTTAAAGATTTTTAAGATTAATTAAGTTTCCATTTTATCTTCTATAATGAAAATAGCGAGATATATACTGCGAAATATTCGTAAGTGATCGTACAAAATATTCGTATGAAAATTGAATTGAATTTTTGCATCTATTTTTAGCTATAAGTTGATTGATTCTATGAAATTCTGTAAAAAACAATTGATTTTTTTCATATTTTCTTCGCTCTTTTTCATTTCGCGTAATACAGTGGGAGACTTAATAATTTTACAAATTATGCCTCGAAATAATATTTCAAGCATGATTTTACAAATTGTGCCTGAAAATAACCAGGCTCACAAAGATGATTAATGATGCTCCCGAGCAACGGCAAATAGTACTGGTAATAGTACTGGTTCTCAACGAAGCGCATGGTACGCTCTATGCTCTTCGAGTCCAGAACACATAAATCCGGATTGCACCGAGCACGTCCAATTGAATTCTAATTACGCCGTGTTAATATTTCATTACACTTGTCCGCCGTGACTGGCGAGGAGCGCTACACGGAGAGCAGCGTTGAATAATTGAACGATCATGGAAAGCGGAATGACGAAAGCTTGTTTCCTTTCTAGCCGAGTGCGCAGCACGATTGTTGCGACCGTTCTGCCGTCTCTGAGAGAGCAACGTTGTCTTCACCGCCATCGCCGTAATGCTATTCTTCGGCGCTGAAGTATCATTCACACGAGAACCGACACGACACCGTAGTTGCATTGTGGTGTAAAAGCGCGCGTGATTCCGACTTTTGTGTCATCAATATTGAAGAAATTAACTTAATGTTTGCGAACGATCTCTCAAAATGAAAAAACAAAAGTAAGATGAAAAAAAGTTTATAATGTTTTCATATCAAATAGAGTCGAATAAATTTTCGCAATAATAAAATTAATAGTTATTAAAATTATTAATAGGAATATATTAAATATTTATCGTAAAACTATTAAGAAACAAATTATGCGATAATTCAATTACTTCACTTAATTATTATGATAATCGTATTAAAGCTAAATTCGCCATCGAAACTTATTCCAAGTAGTAAATAATATTTAATAATATTCAAGATATAATAGAATGCATGTGAAAAGTATGTGTATTTTTTTCATTTTTCCATTATTTTATAATATATTTAACGTTGTGCAAAATAAAATACTAGCAAATGTTTCTTTGTGAATTCTATGTGAACGACACTTAAGCGCGGCTGCTGCTTACACGCGTGCTCAATCTTCTTTATTACAGCTGCGAGGCTCGCTATTTTCACGTCGCTCATACTTGCTTCTGAGCCGTAATGGCGAGATGTATTCGCCACCATTCGCTTCGTCTTATTTTCCTCCCTTTCCTTTTTATTCTATTTTTCACGTGCTTCAACGCCATTGTTCACGGTGAGCACAAACGCACACTGACACGGAGTTGCATAGAACTGAATTTATAACCGTAGAAGAGCCAAGAGGCAATTAAAGTCCGTTACAATTTGTTTTGAAGAAAACATTGTCCGTCTCATAAGATATTTGATTATGCATATTTATGTTTACTAAAAATTAAAGCACAAAAAATTTTGTCAACTACTTAGATTTTATTTTTTCCAAGCAGAATGTAAAACACCAATTATTTTTTAAACTCGTAATTAGTGTATCTATGTGTATTAACTATTGAAAAGAATTCCTGTAAGATCTTGTGCGCATATCTTGCATATAAATTCGAGGGATACTACAGGGAAGGCTCGAACCAAGACGAGAATCATCGAGTAAACGTTTTTCCACATTAAACAAACTATACGCGGTATAATAACGAGCGTCGCACATTTCTATTGGCGTTCGGACATTTCTGTCGGAATATAACTGTCAACATGTTTTGCGGCTTCATAAGGGGTTAATAACAACTTCGTGAAAATTGCAAGTTAATCCTCAAACCGGCTGCATGTTTCCTCTTTCTCTTTCTCTCTCACATATGTACATATGTATTCGCGCGTAAGTTATTCGAGTCTGAGAATTTTAATATTTTGAATGCCGCGCGGATTTCAATTAAGTCTGCAAAATGGACCTAGGAATTTATGTCGATTTATTTTTATAGTTTTTTGTCACATTCAATTTAAATATAAGTGCACAATTTTTCTCTAGGTAAATTAAGGTTCTAAATATAGCTAACATATAGAAGAAACTGGAAGCGATATAAGATTACAGCAAGAAAAATTATAAAGCTCAAAGATAATATATTCTTATATTATGAACGACTATGATCAATTTTTTAGATTTCAAAAATTCTTTTTAACCAAACTGCAGATTGTCGAAAATTCCGTCGCCAACAGAAAAGCACGACAGCTTATTGCAGCACATCGCCGACTTTATTTTTCCTTCCTCCGCTCTATTTCCCGCTTTTCCATGGTCACGCGGGGACGCAATAGACGCGACACCGATGCATAAACCACCGTCGAGGCTTTCATGCTTCCATGAAAGCGCCCCGAAACAAGGAGCCACCGCGCAGCATCCGCCGACATAGAGAATCGCTCTCTCGCTCGATGTACCGCAATTTCGACCCTTCGCAACTTCGCGACGTATATATACTGCGTATATGTATACATGATGGCCGTGCGTTAATGCGACCGTGGCTGCCGCACAACTCTGCGCAAAGCTGCTTTTCCGCGACGTACACATCTCTACACGAATGCCGCGCTCTTGTTACTTCGCGGCTCACTTCCAATATTACTAGCCTGTAATGCCGGTATTCAAATCGTTCAGAGGCAATCATTATTTCGAACGAATAATCGTAGCATCGAATTTTCAATTCATGATTTTAATACTCCGCATTGTTAGCTAGATAAAATGTATACTTTTATCTCGATTTCGAAGTAAAAAAATAACAGTGCTAACAAAAAGGATATTATAAAAAATATAATAGACTTGATTTTTGAACAGAATTTTACTCTAAATTTCTACATAAATCAATGATAATGTATAGGATGTATAGAATTTTAAATTATGTCTTCAAAGTAACAGAAACAAATAACATTGTACTATTGTAAAGGACACACCGTAAATCGTATTCTTCACCGAAGAAAGAAATTCTTCTCTTCTTCTCGGTAAACAATACGATTTGAAAGGAAGAAATTTATCGACATTTGAGAATTTTAGCGATCATGTACAGACAAATGAATGAGTGTGATGAGCAGCAGTATAACACTCTTTCACAAAAGAATTTGTCGAAAAGTGGAATCGCGTCGACGTCGACGCGATTCGAGGGTAAAAGGTTTTCATCGTCACGATGAGAGAGAGAGAGAGAGAGAGGGAGAGAGAGCAAGTGAAAGAGAGAGTTTCCGGAACACTCGAGAAACTTCAATCGCAAACTCATTAGAGGTCCTCGAGAGAGCGCGAGCCGTGGAAGAGCTCATTGCGAGAGACGAGATGAAAGGAGCGAGGTCGGGGCCGGAAAGTAGTTCGTCGAACAAACAGATTAGTCGGTTCCGCATTCGCGGCTACCACAATGCAAGCCGCCACTCATTCATTTACTCTCTTTCTTCACCGTGTGTACCTTCTTCTCAGGGTCTCGCTGTCCGAGAGCTCGACACAGATGTTGTGCCGCTTTCAGAAGAAAAGAAGACGAAGAATAAAGCCAGAAGGATTTGCGGTTGCCGCCCGACAACACACGGATAATCCTTGCTAATCAGACACGGTTTTTGAAATATAATATACGAGAATTCTAGAATATATTCTTGTACCGACTGGTCTCCGCCTCTCTGCATTGTTAGAATGTTTTGTGAGAGCGTTAAAAGTTTTTACTTGTCTGTATTGTCATACAACATTGCAAGACAAACGATTACCGGAAAAATTGAGTGATTAGGCGCTGCTGTTATCGGTCGATCGCAAGAGAAAGCGAAAATAGCTCAACTGTGTATAATATATTTGATTTTGGTGGCAAGCCTTTAATATTCATATCGTTAGAGTTGATGTTAGATATAAATGAATGATATAGTGGTACAAAGATTTTATAATGCAAAAAAATGGTTTGCAGTAGAAATTAATTTCAATGTAACGTAGACAGAAAGAGAGAAAGCAAAAAATATATGGCTTATCTTTTTTTTAAGCTTCGCATTTCAGATAAATATAAGCATGAGAAAGTTTTATAATGAAATTTGCTTGCTTAACAAAGCGTATCTCCGGTTGGTCAAAGGATGTCTATTCTTTGAAATACGCCGTTACGAATCCACATTTCAACATCATGTGTAACAAAATTATGCTCGGTTTTAAAAAATCTAAGACATACATATTTCTTAATCTTCAAAAACAGCCATAGAAAATGAAAAAGAAAGTGTAAAGAAATAAAAAAAAAAAGAAGAAGAAAAAGAAGAAGAAGAAGCTGTCTCTCTGACGGAAAGTAGTTGTTATTTACTTCGCTGGGCATTATAAGCAGAGTAAAACTCGTTTCCCCTAGACTCGTGAAACGAGGAAAAATTTCCCGTTGACCTGAGTAAGTCGATACCTTGATATAGAAAATCGATTTGTGCCAAGTGCTACAGCAGAGATTATTATTAGTTTGACTGACCAAAGTAAAGCATAAGGAATTGAATCTAGTTAGAAAATTGTCCGAGATTATTGAAATTGTATCCTATCTCCCAAAACGAGATCTCGTATAATATAGTTTAGCAATAGTAATGATTGTTGATGTAATAGGATTGAAAATTCAATGATTTAATCCTTTTTATAATTTAATTGGTTAATTAAATTAATATGCAAATTTAATTTATAATATAATAATTCCTAAAAAATCTATAAATTATTGTTGTATTAAATCCTTCAACAAATACGAATATTTCCAACGTAATTTTATTACATATATCTTCCTTGTACAACACAATTGCGTATTTTTTTTTTTTTTCCCAAATACGGATGTAGAAGAGTAATTGAAGCTTACTGCGCTAGACTACTATGTGCGCGATATGTTAACAACGTAGGAACATCAGATACAGATCCGATTGCACTGCACAGTCGACGATAGGAATCTGATGCGGGGCCAAACGCGTCCGCTGCCAATACGCGTCACGACTGAAGTGAAAATATTATTGGAAATCGCTTACACGTTTTCAACGCGTTACGAATGGTTGCGCACGCTTGCGTAATACACGAACATTTTTCCCTGCGGGGCGTATAATGACATTCTTTGATTTCTCCGCGATTCAGTTGTAGCTCCAAGAGAGCTTGTTGAATGGACCATTATATTCCCCCAACTAAAAACAACTTGATATGACTTTTACGTAATACGTGATCATCATTTTACGATAAAAAAAAAATAGTAAAAGAGTATTTCTGATCTCTCAATTGAATGATAATTATTCCTAAACTTTTATTAGCATTTTAATAAAATCTAAAAAAATTAAACAATGTAATTAAAAGAATATGATTATTTTACTTATATAACTTACATCTTACGATATAATAAAATAACGCATCAATCATCTTTTTTATTTATGTAACTTAATTACAGACGTTAAGTTTTTGTAGTAAAATACAACGTCAAATGCGGATTCGTAAAAAACAACGTAATAAATTACGTGCCAAAAGTAAAAAAAAGTACAATACATTGTAGTTAAAAAATTATTATTCCTGAAGCAAATACGTTACTTACGTCATGCGTGATTATTTTTTTTATGTGGCGTATAAGTATTTCCTTTGATTTCATCAATTTAGTTATAGCTCAATATGTTTATAATCATTCACTGTATTATAAAATTATGCGAGCAAACATTCCGTATAATTGGAAATTATTACTTGTAACACGCACGTATGCTTATGAGATACATAATCATTTTCCTGCACTGGACTGAAAAATTGCAAATTGTATTATTAATAAGCACAGTTCTTTTTCCGATCCTATTATGGATCTTCAATTCTTCAAAGTTTCATAAGTGAAAATTAAAAGTGGAATAAAATTTGAGACTAAAGCATTATTTGTTTTTATGTTTGCACAATACAGAAATACAAAAAAAATAAACATTAATAAGAAAAAATTGATGCATAAAAATCTATTAATATTTTAATGACTTAAATAAAAGAATATAAATTTTTTTTTATAAAAAAGAAATTCAGATGTAAATTTAGATATACAGTTTATAGGATATATTGTAACCTAACTATCACTATATACTATATCGTCATTCAGTTCGCGCGCAGAAATGTTAACGCTGATCGAGAACGTCGTAACATACATTTTCCAATTTATGTCACAGTCATTATATAGCGCTGAATATACGACGAGGAAAGGAGAAGGAAGCTCCGCGTGTTCATGCGTGGAAGATTTTGTCTTCAAACATATGTCTCGGCAAGCCAGAGACTGTGCCAAGTCGTCCCGTTCTCGTTTGACAGCAGCTGTTTGAGCAGATCTTACGAGCGTTCTAAAATATGTGCTTGACCAGTGACTGTCGTTAACCGTGGGAACGTTTGTACAAAACCAAAGTGCGACATTCTCGACTCTGTTAAATATCAACAACCGTTCTTAAGTTTGACACTATATATTATTGCACACGAAAGTCCAACTTTGTTTCATTCCACGAAAACATTTGATTCTATCCAAACGCTTCTGCGCAAATAATTTCCTACAATCAATTATTATACGTCAAAGTGTCGTCTTTTGCAAAAACAAAAGAAAGAAAGTATAATTAAAGTTATTTTAAGACATAATTAAAGACATTTTACAAAGTTTACAATGTTTTTCAAATTCGAGATTTGAAATATGAGAACTTTGTAACATCTCCCTTGCGATAAATTTGGCAAACGATCGTATCTCTAGATCTGTCGCGTGCACGAAATTATTCGCTTCGTAAAGATATGTATTACAATCTCGCTTAAATTTATCTCCGGTTTCGAAGCCAACCGACATGAGCATAACAGTGTCGATCGCTCGCAGATTGTAACCACAGGCAGCAATATTCGTGGTCAATTCTCGGCGGCGCCAATTCCACAAGTGCATTTCCAATGAAAGCTGTTTCTCATATCAGTAGTTTGTGAAAACCGATCAAAGTTTTCTGATAGTGAAAACTTTCTCTCAAACTAGGTATTTTATTTACAAATTTTCACTCTCTTTCTCTCTTTCTAACATTAAAACAAAAAGTTGTTAAGAAATAATAATAAAATAATTTTAAAATCTTACATTTTTTAGAACCAGCAGAAATACTAGAATTAAAAAAATTTTTTTATTAAAATGTTTATTACGTATCTATGTCTTTTAGATAACTTTTTTGTATTCTTATGTACATAGAGATAAAATGTATGTACTTCGAAATAGAGTTTCTAATGGCTGCAGCTATAAAGATTGGGACGTTGCACAAAGTGCAGCAGTAAGGGTCAAAACCTGCCGTCTTTCGATCAACAAGATTCCGATCAGATTGCTCGAATACAGGGAACCGTTTTCTCGATGCGAGTCACGATCGATAGGATCGAACGGAGCTCGATCGTGCTAGATGGAGCCAAGCGAGCGCATACAGATAAACGGGCATTATCCTCGATCGCTCGTTCGCTGTACAACGGATGAAACGGACGAAAACGTGCGGCTCTTTCGTCCTATTTAGCCTTTAAATTCCCGAGCGATTTTCGATTACCGTTACTCTGTACAGATAGCCGCTCGTTAAATGCGATTCCGCCGTTACGCGAAAAGTCAGGCGCTCGTTATACTCTGATTTCATTGGAACTTATGGAACAGATTTTTTTCACATTTATATAGATGAATGTTTAAACTGATAATTCTAGAAAAATTTTAGAGAAAAATTAAATCTCATTTTTCGTGCATAATTTGTCTAGTCGCGCCTATAATTTTAAAAATATTTACTATGTATATACTACAATTTTCAGCTGTAGAATATATTTATGATTCATTGACTATAAAAAAATCGGATTTTGTACGAGTCTTTGCTTGTGCGAGAGAAAATACGTGCAACTCTCGGCGCGCATTCTCGACGTGTGCATAAATATTTATACGCGACGCTGAAACGGCCGCACTCTGAACGAGAAAATTGCCAATGAAATATTTTGGATCATGATATGAAATTCCGGCGAGATTTTGCGGTCGGTCTCGCACCTAGCACGCGTGATTCGCATTATTCGCAGAACTGCGAACCGCTTGTTTTTTTTTTAATATTTTTTACGACTATATGGTTAAAGGTAATACGGCAATATAACTTGAGCGATACGAGAGGAACAACGATAATGAAAGTTGTGTCTGCTTGCATCTCCATGCAATTGCGCTTGTTTAACCGTCACCAAACTTGGCAGCTTGTCCGCAATCATACATTTGTATTCGCGTATATAGATGTCGCGCAGACAAATATATACACGCTTTCGCTTAACGCGACAAATTTATGTTGTGATTACAGACAATTTAGTCTTTAATATCTCGAATATTTTTTAAATTATTTATTAGATATATCATCATATTATTAGACACACACACACACACACACACACACACACATATGTTATATGTACGAATATATATATGTAATATATTATTACAATATTATTCTATTATTTTCACATTTTACTATTGTTGCAAAAATATTTTTTGTTATTCTACAATACAAATGTATTTTTTTTAATTACAGTATTTATATACAGTATTTATTTAATATTTATGTCAAAATTTATTTTACGACATATTATTTTTATTATTAAAACTTTACAATAGCAATATCTAATAAAAGTATATAAATATAAAAGACTATATATATTTTGTAAAAAAAAATACATAAAAATATCTGTACACTAGTTTAGTTCAGGAAATTTAATATATTTCTAAATTTATTAATTAAAAATTATATTAAATATTAATGTTAGCCATTTTACAATTACAAAATAGAAAAAACTGTGTGAGTATTGTATAAGTGAGCTTTCAATAAATCGAAGTTACGTAAGTAAGATGAAGTCTATGCTTAAATGAGCTCAAGGAGCGACGATCAATGATTTCATACGGTCAAGGATTCCAAAAATAGAAAGACGCTGTTACGCACGACCTCTGATAGATCATGGCAGCGTAACAATGATACAAAATTGATCTTTCAATATCTGCGCTTCTACTTATGTACATATTCACTAACGATAATCAAATTTTATCACGAGTGATCAATTACTCTTGTTTTGTATTTTATTTAAAACATTTGTATATTTAATCTATTTTTTAATCTCACTTTAGATTTCATTGGAAACATTTATACATTGATACTTTAATTTTTCCTGGAACATATTATGTGCACAAAGCGAACAAGAATATTATGACAAACTGAAAAAGTGATACGTAAATATGTTTATAGAAATCTTACAAATTTAAAAATAGATCTTACATGAGAAATTACAAGTCCAGGCAATAAACAATAGTAACGTACATCGAGTTGAGTAAAATTGATATTTTTGTTGTATGAAAATGTGTGTAGATACTATAATTAAGTTATTTTTCCGTTCGGTCGCGCAGAAGGACACTTTTTACGGAAATTGCGCGACATAGAGCAAGTTTTTCTTGGACTTGAATCTAAACCATAATTGCTACAAACTGATATTATATCTTAAATTATACTGTCAAAAGTAATAAAATAAAACTTTACTTGCGAAGAAATTTCTCAAAAGTAACGTTTTGATGATAAAATTATCACAGTTCAATAGTAAATTTGTCGAATAAGTTGAAAAAACCTGTCGTGTGCGTCGTAAAGTACTTTTTCACAGTATAATATCCTTTCACTGTTTCGATAGATCTTGTACTTTTCTCTAGTAGCTTTTGGCATCTTTTCTAAATCGTGTCATTTTAACTAATAAGCATGATGCCGTTGAACTGTTGACAAACGCGTGCCAACAACAGTA
The DNA here is from genome assembly GCF_047496725.1 of Anoplolepis gracilipes. Taxonomy (NCBI): domain Eukaryota; kingdom Metazoa; phylum Arthropoda; class Insecta; order Hymenoptera; family Formicidae; genus Anoplolepis; species Anoplolepis gracilipes. The sequence goes on along the minus strand of NC_132978.1, from coordinate 1,030,054 downwards.
TAATTATAGTAATTGCACGATATTTTCAGACTATGCTCTTTTGTACAGATTAGCTGCAGCGAATGAATAGAGTTGACGAGTATAAATATTTGAATAAAGAAAAAATTGCCTCGTGAACATCTACTTGATACAGTCCGTAAAAAGTATCAATGCATTATATTAAATAAAGTCATGATTATAATGATATCATCATAAATCTCATAGAATTGTATAATTTACATAATGTTTTTCACAATCACGCATGCTAAGAACCGTTTAAAAAAATGGTTGCTGCAGTATGATTAATATATTAACTGATAAAAAAAGCAGCTTACATTTCAAAACACATGATGTTTTTTTTACTAGTTATTATTAATACTAAAACTCGCCGGTAAAAATGCGTCGTCTGGTAAACTGCATGTCTAGTAGATGCTACTGCAATTTTTCTATTGTAAAAAATTCTATTATATATTTCGCCAAGTTTTTTCTAATGAAATATAATAATATCGTGCCAAAATTCTTCGAGAGTAGTTGGCAATACGGACGCGCAGTGATTATAAAAACGAGACGCAAAACGATGAACAAGCGCGACGGTATGAAAATCACGGCAAAACCAGCTCTGCCCTCGGTCGAGCCTCTTCTTCTCCGCCCGAACAAACGACCTAATCGAATGAGTCAGTGTGAATTCCGGCCGACTAACTTCTTGGCACTGCGCACAAGGTGCAGCGAAAAAGCGGATCGAAGCTCGACAGGCGACCGAGCCAGGAATTCCAGCGATGGTTGATCGCGAAAAATGCGAAGGCAAGCTTTTCGAGAAGCGCCCCGTGTGTCTGTCCCTCCCCTTTCCCCTGCGAAACAAATCTTAAGCGTCACTCACACGGACAAAAAAAAAAAGAAAAGAAAAAAAAAAAAAAAAACGCATTCGAATCGAAGCGGAATATAGTTTTTTAGTTATTTGCATTCAAAGCTTACATTATGCAGACCTCATGAATATCATTACTCACCAAAGTGATATTTTCAAGAACTTAACGTTTCTATTGCCACTGAATCGAATTCCTTTATACGGTAACAATAGTTAATAACAGTAAGATTATTTGAATATACATTTATGTAATTGTTTTTATAAATTTAAAAATATAATTCTCAAACTCGTTTTTTGTTAAGCTAAACAGTTAAAGTAAATCCTATGTTACTCGCTAAAAGTTTATTGAGGAAATTTAATGAAGCACAGTTACAAAAAAATAAATACCTTGCTTTTATGAAAGACGAGGCTTTCACGAATCGAACACGTCGGTTTTTTCGGGAAAGATAAATGTATGAACGTGCACGATTGAAGCGAACTGATAGAAAGATGGATAGGACTTAAGTGAAGAGTAGCCTCGCTGCTGGATAATAGCCAGAGGTTCTCACTCTGCCTGGGGCCCGTCATAATTCACAGCGTGCCGTTCCACTCTTAACCATATATAAGAATATTTACACACACGCGTATAGACACATGCAGGCGAGTGCACGTGCGCACACCCACATGTATATGTATATATTTCATCGGCAACTCACTATCTCACTCTAACTCATTATTTCACGTTAGATCGATCGCCTCATCGTTCTATCTCGCAGTCTTTTCTCTCTTTTTCTCCTTCAGAAAACTCATTCTTACTCGACACAGAATGAACCACGAAAGGTTCTCATTCTGTCAAAGAACAAAGAGTCTCACGGGCGCTCGTGCGTCATAAATTTCCTCCGAACAAATATTTTTTTGTAAATTAAGTATACAAAAAAAAGAACTATATAAATATAAGTATATTCGACCTAATATATAATCTCGTTTTCTTTCCAACTTTTTTATGTTTAATTAAAGAGTTTATATATGTATATATATGTATGTAAAGTTTGCTCTAAAGAGAGAATATATATGACTTTCTATTTAACTATTAGAGAAACCAGATGTTAAATTTACCTAGAAAATATAAGCGCGTTTTATTTCACCTTTCACAATAATTTCACTGAACAATGGTAACAAACGTACAGTCATTAACTACAAATAATATCCAATTGACAAATATATACACATACAATCGCGAACAATTATCGAATTATCCAGAACTACACGAATTTATAAAATCGAAATTAAATTTTACGCTTGTTAAAACGTGTTAATTAGAAAAGTCGAAAGCTGTCGATTGAGAACCTCCGAAACTTTCCCCTCCTCCCCTACACCCTCTCCCTTGTTGGTGGCGACTACGGACCGATATAATTAGCGTGTTTAACTCTGATTTATAATGACGCTGGAAACGCCTACTGTCCATGAGCCGTATCAAGCATAGAATTCGCTACGCGTATACAAGGTGTCTCAAACATCGCGCATTTCATTGCAATTATATAGGAGAAATTTTTTAAATTTCATTGGCAAACCTAAGTCTCAAACAAATAATCGCGAATCACAATATATACAAATTAAAAGTATATTTTATGATAGAAATAAAAGCTATTGTAAAAGATAATGGTTTTCAATTATATTTTCGATAAAAAGAATCAATTCGAAAATCCTCGAAAAATATACGGTTAAAAAGATTAGGAAAAGCGAGATGTCCTATATTATGCAAACAGCGTACCATTTGACTAATACATTATTATCGTTTCCAATTACGAGGATAAGCAAATGTGTACATAAATACAAATCCTCGTGCCTGCACACCTGTTTATTCACGCTTGTCGGTATCACTCTTCTCTCGAAAGTCTCGCGCAAATAGTTACCCAACTAATCGCTGCTCGGGGACTCACCCGTTACAGCGTCGCATAACACTGTGTCGAGCAAATGGACGCAATTATGTCGCCCGTGAGCACGGCCACTTGGCTAATTTTAGCTCAAAATAATCATTGCGTCGATTCGTACTCCTCTACTTATATTATCAATTTACAGGTATCAAACTTTCGCGAGAAACATTTTTTTACTTCGTATAATACTTTGTACATTAACTTGTACATTTAATATAAGAAATTTATTAGCAAGAAATCTACTTTGTTTCTAAAAAATTGTATAAACTATCAAAATAATGCGTTTTGTCTATTTAGTATTTAATTTATTTGTCATTTAAAATTATATCGTAAACATTTCAAATAAGAAAACATTAAATAAACTTAATAAAATGTATTCATCATTTGTGTAATATATAAGCTCTATATATATATATATATATATATATATATATATATATATATATATATATATATATTCAAGTAGTATTCCCACGATTGGACTCATTTAACGCGTCGTGTCTTCCGACTTTCCACAACTTGGCGATCGTTACGAAGCGAAAGTCGTCATGGAAGTTCCAGCAAAGTATAGTTAAATCATTCAAAGTAGCAGTCTTATGTTTGAAAAGATTGAAATATAATCTCTCCGTGACGCATTTAAAAGTTGAATGAACACGATATTCGTATATACGAGTCGTTCGACATCGACGCCTTCTTTGTGTCAGTGACAGAAAGAAAGAAACGCAATGTACTATTCATTACAAAGAGATACATAGCGTCTTAAATTCGCCTCCATGCTGCATGTGGTGTGCCACAATCAATATCTGATATTAATTAAACTTGAAATTACTATCCTCCGTTTAATTAAATTTTCTATGAAAAAAGGAAAATCTCTTTCAATCGTCTATACTTTAAAAGCTATTACATCTCCGACACACTTTCTTCAAGAAAAAAATCGTCTGCAAATTAGTCAAAGGCTTCCATTAAGTGGAACATTGACATGTAAACTTATTGTTAGCTTACATTTTGTACAGCTTATTATTATAGCACGCTTTCGAAATTTCTTTCAACAAAAGAGGCCGAAGCAACTGAAATAGAATGGAGTGACAAAATGGACAATTGATCCTAGTCATTTGAAGCGATTTTCGTGATAACCGGTTGATTAGGGGATACGCATAATGCGAGCCGATGAAAGCATGACATCTATTCTTTTCTCTCTTTTCTTTTTTTTTTTTTTTTTTTTTACCTTTTATGAATCCGTATGAAAGAACAACTGCGGAAGTTGCTTCGACGGCTGTGTCTTTCTCTTCATTTATCTCTCTCTCTCTCTTTCTTTCTGTGCCCCTTTTTCTCTCTGTCTTTCTCATTCAACTATGTGCTTCGAGCGTTTGACTTCTTAATACGACAGCTGAAAGTACCGACTCGTCGGCGATTTACGAGCTACTCGTAATTTATCGTTTCTCCCACTTTTGCGCGTAACCGAGAAAATGCCTGGTCATTTACCTAATTGTGACTGTAACGCGGAAATAACTAGACGACAAAGTCGTCAAAAAAAAATTTTTTTTTTCTCTATCTCTCTCTCTCTCTCTCTCTCTTTCTTGATTGATCATTATTTCACCCGTTACAAATTGTCAGGAGACACCATGCAATTAACGCGAACGAATAAACAAATTGCGCACGAGCCGCGTGATTATTATGGCGAGCGGGAGCCGTTTTACAAGTCTAATCGTCGTTATTAGCTTTTTATCTTCCTTATACTGGGATTAACGGAATTATGGCGATGATCGTTTAACGGCGCTACGTTCCGGCTCATTAAAGACGCGCGCTCTCATAGCCTTTATATATTTTTTTTTCATACGCTTAAGTGCGCGCGAAATTCTATAAAGGAAAAGTTTGGTTTCCTTCCCTTGAGCGAAAAAATATTTAAAGTTTCTATATATATTTGTTCGGATATACATTTTTTTTTTTTTATTTTTGGATCCCTTAAATCTTTCTCCCTGAACTCGATCATTTTATCTGACACTAATGAGATACTCTTTAGTATCCGATACTGAAGGAAGGAGAGACATGAAATATGATGCTCTAATCGTATGAATAAAATAAATGCGGGTCATATAGCTCGCACTTAATGGTAAAAAAAAAAAGACAAACATATTATTGATTTGAGGATAACCGTTATTATCTGCAACAGAATTACTCGCAAAAGTACGCTAATAGCCTGCGTTCGTGGTAATTCCACTTGGGACATAACCGGCTACCGGCTGGTAGAAGCAGATATATGAAAGGAGATTGAAAAGTGATTGATGGAACGGCCTGATCGAGCTACTATAATCGTTCGATACGAGTGCTATAATGCCATAATGGATAAGCCGCGAGCACTACGTGGTAGAGATATTAACGAGGAATTTAAATGTTCTCGTGGAAGCAGTTCTTCTTGACTTACAAGTTCGTATAGAAAAGGAAAAAAGATAGAAATAGAGAGAAACCTCGACCATTAAAAGATAAAGTAGAGCTTATTGTAGCCTAATCGTTCGCAACAACCTCACGAAGGATTTGTGCACGAAACAATTATGGTATAAAATAATTGATTTTACACACCATGAGCTACACAAACTTCTCATCGAGGCTTTAATCTCAATATAAATGAAGATGGATATTTATATGTGAATATAATCACTTTAAAAATCTAGATAATAAAATGAGTGTAAAAGATATCTAAATTATGAAATAAATTATTGAAAATAAATCGAAAGATTAAGAAAGATTCTTTTGTATTTCTCGAATCGCGTTATCTTGTATGTTTGACTTTTTTGTAAATGTACATTATGTCTAGATTATAGATAATAGTTTCGATCAATGTATAAAATGATTCTTTAAATTAATAAATAGGACGACTTTTCTTTTACGGACAAACTAGTTTGCGAGATTCCGCGATCGTATCGATGTTGTTCTGCTGCGCGAGTTTCTTGAATATATATGTATATACGACGAGCGACAGTAGCACACGAGAAACTTTTCACGCCCGCTGCGATGCTATCGACACTGATATCGCGGGAGAGACGCGATAAACTTGCATGATGTATAAACGCGTCGGCAGAGTCATACACGATTCGTTGAACGAACCATTGCGGGCTTCGTTGGAGAGAAGCTAAGCTGATAACCACGCGTGATCGATTTCTCGAAACACTTTATGTGACGGCCGAGAAATACGATAAGCTTCTCTTTATTCATTCGCATTCGCCGCATGTGAATAAAACTAATTCGTATTTTTTTTTTTTCCGCTTACATTAGCCTTTATCCGCGCATATCATGCTCGATTGACGTAAACAAGTCTCGCGTAATTTGAATATATCATGTTTAATCAAGCATGAGCATGCAGGTGGAACATAATATTCGTTGATATAAGTTAATAGTACATATTTATTATAACAGGTGAGGGACGGTGGTTAGTTTAATTTATATACAGAATGTTTAATGGAACAACGTTGTAATATGAAAGAATTGATAAAAAATAAACTGCGGATCAAAATTTGATTTTAAAATAAAAGGAGTGCAAGATATCTTAATTAGCAGTAATATTATATTTAAAGCGTTGTGCAGAAATCGTGTACATAATTTATATTTTATAAAGATACTCTATAAAAATACTTTATAAAGATAAAGTAATAATTCAGATTTTTCGCTAAACATAGATAGGTACAATTTTGCTATTAAATTTATCTCTTTTTCTAGAACACTCTTTAACAAAATTCAATATCAATATTTGGTCTTTGTTTCGGTACAATGCAATGAGTCAAAATATGTTGTCGTATTCATTAAATTTTCATCAAAAACAATATTAATAGAGAAACATAAATCTCTTTTTAATAACTAAAATGACTGTAGAATTAAAAAAAAAATCATATTTTAATATTCTTATTGTTCACATTACATTATATATAATAAATGTTGAACGGTTTCAAATAAAAGAAGGTATAGATAATTATATAGATATTTATATTTGCTTGTAAAAACAAATATTTCTTTCAACGTATATTCATTTTTCATTATTAACAATTTCCACAATTAATAGTACGCTGACTAATATATCGGTATATCATTTTAAATACGATATTAAATTACGAATGATAAAAAATGCGAATAAAGTGATAAGGATAAAAATAAGTATAAAGATAAAAATGCAAAAGTTAAAATATTATCAAACGACTCGATGCACTCAAGTCTCTTTCATGAGGCTCGATTACACGACACGAAATATGTTCATGTCAAGAGAGAAAAAGAAAGATAATAGCGGATGAGAACGTGATACAATCTCGCATTTTCGACGCATTTTCAAAGCATGATCGATCATCGACCGTTATGTCCAGCCGACAGATCACCGCGTGCAAAACGTGCATTATCGCATGGTTATGCGTTATCATTCATAACTACATATATACAAGCGCAAATGTCGGCCCAAATATGGCAAATCAAAATGGATCGTGTTAGATTGTAGGAGAGCATGATAAATTAATGATCGGCGTTATCTCCGCGATTAGCCCGATACACTTAAGTTATATTTGCACGGTTCTTTTATAGAGTAACGCGAGAACGCGTAAACCGGTTTTAAGTAGAAAACTGAAGAGGTTATTAATGTCAGGTCATTAATTGGAAAAAATTTCTCTAAACATTAAAATTGATATTAACTTGCATAAATTAAATATTTAACAAATAAAAAAGTGAAATAAATTGTTAACATCGCGAAAAACCGTGTACGATGTAAATTGAATATTTATTTATTTAGATGCAAGTTGAAAACAAGACCGAGATCAGAAAGTAATAGATGTTGCACAAGCGTTATCTGAATTGATTATGTCCGTATAGAGAGTTCACTGGCAAAAAAATAGTTTACATAGTTCATCCGTGGATGTAAAGCTGTTACGTGTGGATAACCGACATCGGTATATACGGTTGTATATATGCGTGCTCACAATCTAACCAAACATGTCGCGTTTTCATTTCAGCGAGGTTGCAGGTTTTTGTGCGACTCGCTATGATTGACAGCAACGATCACGATTGCACTGTACATTCACTGCATCGTAATTACGCGTGTAATGTGCGTGTCGGGATATAAATTATGCGCATATCTCGTCTTTAATAGATTTATTGTAATGCCGCGCGGTGCTCATCGCTTTAACAAAGTAAGCTTTGATCCATCTTTATCGAGTTACCAAAATTGAATAAAACTGCGAAAAAAATATCACCGCCTAATGTAATTTTCTCCGGTCGATAAATCAATTTTAAACTCGATCAAAACACTTACGAGATTAGCATCTAAAGCATTATTAATGCGGGATGTTGTTGTTCGCGCGCTGAACATTGATCGTTTTCCTGTTGCGAAACTCGTTGAGAAACATCGATCATCGATTTCCTACAAGTCCGCTTCTAAGAGCCGCTTAAACCGCGATAATACAATAACAAAGATTGATGCGACGAGATTACGCAACCGTGCAGTTTCGGATAATTTAATCAGACAGTTTCGCCCTCTCCATTTACGCGGATTAAATCGATTCAACGAAAAATTTATCGCCACCGAAACGGCCCATGGTACAACTCCGACAAGTCTGTCGTCTCCCCTTCCCCACCCACTCTCCCTCGTTCAATCCCAATTCCAGTAGTTTGACACTAATTGGGGCGCAGGTACGACCCACCACCGTTCCACTATATCCATTACGGTGGGCATAGATATATGTGGACATTTGCCACTAGCTGGTAATACGCGCGGAGGATTCGACAGAATAGCTATTTCGTAAGGGCGGTGAAGTGAGGGTCGAGGCCGGTGTCCCCTATTATCTCCTTTACTCGTGGGGAAAATCCCACCCTCCCCTCTTTCTCCTCCACGTGCCCCGGTCTATCGCCACTTTCAAACTCTCATTCGATTCTCCCTGAAATTGTCTCAGAAATTTCGTAATCCGGTGAAACTGCAACTGTAACTGTAACTGTAACTTGCTCCCTCAACTTCTTTCCTGCGACCGAACCGTTTCCGATCGAGCTGCATATGTAAATTAAGTCTTGCGTTTCACGAATTATTGGCAAATTAACTTTCTTCGTGACTCTACGTAAATTATGTTCATGACTACATGCGAGTTTTACATAAACAGTAAAGAATCAAAGTTTGTTGAATAAATGTTTACTTCAATATTAGCCTAAAGAGCTTATATAAGCAGTAGGCTGTATGTAAATTGTCCAAATTGAGTTTATGAATGCAATCTCTTCGTGAATAATCTCTCGTATTGTCTAATGTAAACTCAAACAGAGCTTATCTGTTGTAAAAGCAATTTCACAAATTATATCGCTCTGAGTAGCCTTGATTTATTTTTATAAGCATAATTAGAGTAGAAAACACAGAGTAAAGTTAAAAACAGTTAATTTTCATAAATGGCGCAATGCAATGGCGAAAAAACGATTTCTCTAATTGTAAGTAAAAAAATTTCATATTAAAAAAAGCAGAATAAGGAAAAATATAGAATTGTTACAGACGTAGTGAAAACAATCCATAAGTTGTAGAGATTATAAAAACGTAAAAAGGTAATTTACATGCAAAATGTATGTTTGATGTCAACTAATAATAGTCGAACGAGACAGAAACTGCAACGAAATGACTATTTCGATAGATGAACGAGCATGTACGCTTATAAGGATGTTATAACCTGTTATTCGCGCGATTGAGAATAGTTCGTTTCAGTAGTCACGCGCGCGCACGCACACACACCACACATACATGTACGTGTACCGCAATGCGTAACATTTGTGAAAGTAAATCCGTATTCACTCGTATTTTGTCCGGAAGAAAAATGACCCCCTTATGGAGACTCGCTTCCTGCATTTATCCTTATTTGTTGCGCGATTCAATTTACTCGTACCGATGACTTACGATTTCCGGTGATCTATCAGACACGTTTCGGATATATTCTAGAGACATTTTAAATGCAGATCGGAAATGCGAGACGATGTGTAAATAATAAAAACATCTTTCACACTTTTCTAATTTCACGCTTTTCTTGCAGATATTTTATTATTTTATCTTAATTATTATCTACACGCAACGATATACATAATTTATTCATTATTTAGTATAATAAAATATTTATTTTTCCTTTTATACATGAATATCTTTTAATTTATACCAAATTATCACTTTTGCACTTACCAGTTCTGCATTTTCAGTCTGCAATTGCGGTTATCAAGATAATTCCCACGGAAACGCTTGCACCAACCTATAAAAATACAAAATCGATAAAGTATCATAAATAAACTGATATTCCTACATGATAGTTTATTGGGTATATGCAAATTACTTCATTACGGGGTAATATATTCTATATAAATTAAATATATATATATATATATATATATATATATATATATATATACACACACACACACTATATTAATAATACACATAATATAATTTAAAATTGATTTATCGTAATCTTTTAAATTAAATATTCCAAAAATTTAAATAATTAAATTATGCTAATTGTATACCTCAATTCCTATAAATATCTTCTCACAAATAGTCAAATTTATCACATAAGTTAATTTTATATAATAAATTTAAAAATGTCATGTTTATGTTCTATATAAAACTGATATATCTAGACTTATGATTTATAAAGAGATAAATTTTAATAGGAATTAAGTTAAATTAAATTAATTTTTTAAACTTTTATATAATTAATTAGTAATAAAATTAGTAATAAAATTAGTAATAAAATTTATATTATGCAAAAAATTTGTAGCAATTGTGGCATTTAAAGAATTATAAATGTACATAATGTAATTATAAATGTATATAATAATAATAAGAAAAATATTTATAATAATATGTGCTTTAGTTATTTTCTCGCTTCCTGCTATATCGAATATTATAGTCGTATAATCGACTATCAGAGCTCTGCAGTTCATATAAATAGCTGTATTAAATGTCTATAGATAATAATGTGCAACGTAACAATATCTATTATAGTAAACGTAAGAAAATAGTACATTCGATATAATGGATCAAGAAACTTCCTTTCCCATCCGTGTACAAGAGTCTAGGATCTGTTCCGTTAGAGACATTATTCTGCCGACGTATGACGTTAACGTGAGACGAGCGATACATCGATTATCGTTTCTCTATATTCTGTTCGACATTTCTGTTACGATGTTTTTAGTGTTACGAGTAGTGCGCACTTTATGCTTATCTTTACGAGCTTTTAACTCACGTAAGGGCGCGTGAAGATATGAAACAGGTAAGTATATACGGACTTTTCCGACAAACGTAAAGAAGAAACATTTTACGCAAATGTTAACATCTTAATTTCTCTTTTTCACACCCTATTTTCTCGGAAAAGATATTAAACGCGTACAATATTATATATATAAGTTGCTTTAGAAAAGACTGTGATGGTATAGCTATTAATTCGTAATTCAAATACGCATTTAAATATTATAGATGTCAAAGAAAGAAAAAAATAGCCTCTTCAGATGAACGTGCATCTTGTTGTAAATATATATATATATATATATATATATATATATATATATATATATATATATATACATATTAAGAGACAAGTTTATAGTACCATAAGTTTTTACGTCCTGACGTGTTTTTGTAATGAGTAGCTAATTAAAATAGAAAATCAAAAGTATTATATTCAATGTCTAATATGGATATTTTCCATTTTATTTAAACTAGCTTCTTTAACAACAGAAATTCCCATTTAAACTAACATCTTAAAAGATCCACTTTTATTTCCGAAATGTAGCAAGTTTGATGTGTAGGGAATATAAAAAAAATAAAACAATATACACACGCAGTTAATTTTTTGTTTGCAAGCAAATAAAACTTGATAAATATTTTTTAATCAGTAACAAACACTATAAAAATTTGTAACTATTATTATTAAAACACAATTTTATTATCCCAATAAAGAGTTAATGTAAATGCCAAACTATTGAAAAAAGTAAAATATTACAAAGAACTAAAATATCTTGAAAGCTGAATTGTTTTCAGAAATAAAATAACAAATGACTCTCCTTTTCTTTGAAAATATATATTAAAAGAAAGTCTAAAAATCACAAAAAGTAATGATATAATAAAATTATAACTTATATATTTTGCTCAAATTATTTTTGACAATTTTTGTATAGAAATTTGATAAGATCGCAAGTTTTATTACGCGAACAGTTGCATCCGTATCATATATGTATTTACCATATATTTCGTTACGTACTGTATAATAACATCGTAGTCAAAGTTTTCCGGTCGAATGTTCTAGGTCGATACCGGGCGAGACGGGAAAATAAACGTTGAAAATCAATGCAGCGTCATATAATCGCGGACGCTTTTCCTAGGAAACCGACAGCAACGCGATAAATATCCAGCGTAGTAAAACCGAGCGTTAATGCACGCTCGGTCGATTTGTTTAATCCGATCGATATTTCGCGCGAGGTCCTGTAAGCTGTGATCCCGATACGATTTGGCAATCCCGTCACCGGAAATAGACTCATAAAAGTGTGTAACGTGATAAACCAACCATGACATGCGCGTGTTTGCTGTTACAGATCCTAACACCACGATATTTCAAAAGTATCGATGTTTGCATTTATATATCTTGTTAATCAATTATTTTATCTAAAAGCTTTTACAAATTAATAACATTTATCTTTAAAATTCTAATATTAATATCGGCTTCATTATACTATTAATATCGGCTTTTTAAAATTTATTTTTTGTTGTAATATTTTCGCAGTTTTTTTTAATACATTATGAAAATAAACGAGATGTATGAATTCTATACAGTTCTAGACAATTCTAGATAAAAAAACAACGCAAATCATTATGCCACCTAATAACGAGATTTTCCGTATGAGTTGTCATTAGAGACAACGGTAATTTGTTATACAATATCCAACAATGACACGTGACAACGTTTTTATTACTTTTCGTCGTAAGAACATTAATGCTTTACCGTTATTATTACAGCCCACATAATCATGTTGTGTACAAGATATTAAAAATGCACCTTAGTCTAGCAAAATAAATGTAATGACATGAACATTTCATGTACATTAAAGTAAAATTCATCGAAATCTATAAAATTTCTTTATGCTCTTGCTTAACAATATTTTCCAAATTTCTCTCTAATTATTAAATGCTCCGAATCATACAGACACAAACAGTACTGCATATGTGACAAGTTTACGAAATGACAATAAAATTCCACGTAATTTTCTGAGCAAACTTATCACGTTCGAAGTAATAACGTTCCTTTTTATCGCTCACGCCGGCAGTGGCTGCTCGTTTGCGGACACGCGGAAAAATCGTTAAAAGGTCGTTAAGCACGAATTACGGTCTGGTCCGAGCTAGCCTGCCACTGAAAATCGCATTTTGTTTCGACGCGCTGGAATAGAGCCTTTTAGATCCAAATGTAGTAAGCCTGATCATTGGCAATATAAAAAAATAAAAGAATATATAATTCGTACACACTGTTTATTTCTTTGTGTTCTCAAGAGAGTTAAACTCGACATGTTTTTAACGAACAACAAATATTCAAAATTCGTAAACATTATTATTAAACACAATTTTATTATCCCAATAAAGAGTTAAGTCAATGTCAAACTGTTGGCAAACATTACGCGATGAACTAAAATGCCTTGAAAACTATTTTTAATTTTAATAAATAAGATAATTAATGAATCTTATATACAACATACAATTTATACTTACATATTTTAAACTTTTCAATAAATTTTACTTTCTATTTGCGAATTCCGAATTTCTCTTTCTCTCTCTCTCTCTGTCTATCGAACTGTATAATAACGAACTACATAATTAAGAAATATTTGGAATTATTATTGCAGAGTGTCTACTCAAATCTTGTAAAAAAAATCAAAGTTTCTTTGTTCAAAATTCCAGGTAAGAGATTTTTTTGGTGCAAATTTCTAGAATAATTTTTTTTTATTTTACGTTTCTAATGTTTTTTACTCATACGAAGCAAAAATACAAAGCTATTTAAATTTCAAACACTAGATTTACAAATATATTGAAAAAAACAAAATAGCTTTTGTTAAGATAAAAAATGTTTAACTTTTACATTTTATTTTTTATCGCTAAAAATTAAAATAGAGAACTATGTATTGCATATTCAACATTTTGTTAAACCATTGAATATATAAATAAAGATAGATACATATATTTATAATTTACAACATAAGAATAAAATTATCAAGAATTTTTTTTAAATTCTCTGAGTCCCAATAAATTTCCATGAGAATTCTCTGATTTCTCAAGATACAAAAAAATTATCTGAAAAATCCAGGTTTTCCGTGTGTGTATTTTTCCAGAGAGTATACATCCTGTATTGAAATAAGCAGTCTGTTGTAACATGCGCGGCCAATTTTAAGTGAGCGCCTTAAATGTAGATTTCGATGCAACGACAAACTGCAGTGCATACTGCACACACATGTCGCGCCTACTATACTTTATTTTCAAATCGAGACATGAACGAGGCACGCGCAATGCACGCACGCACGCACGCTAGCGTGACACTTGCAATCTCGATTGCTCGCGGAAATATATACCAGCTTCGAGTTAATGTGTCGAGAGAGCAAAGGCGATACCCTCGGAAAAGTGTCGATTCGTGATTTGCAATATTACACTATTATTTAAGTTCCTTACAGCTTCACAATGAAATGTCAAATAACTCAATGAATGAAATGTTTATGCATTTGGGTGAATCATAATACTCGAATTTACAACTTTTTGTATTTATGCCAAGAAAATAATCGTTATTTTTAAAAGAGAAAATTAAGTTAAAAAAAATAGAAAAAATGTATGCATATATAATTTTCATCTTGTACATTTTACTTTATGTATACTTTTTATTCATGTTTTTGCGATATTTCGTATTACATTTGATTTATATTGTGTAATTTGTAATGTAATATTTTACGAATAAATAAAATTAATGTTACGAGAGAGTTTGCATTGTGATTTTTATTTTATCTGCTTCAAAAGTTGGTATTTAACTAACTATTAAAATATCTTATATATAAAACAAAAAAGCTTTGCATTTTTTATACATAATTGCAGAATATATTGTATAATTCTAAAAAAAATAATGAAAACTTTCTATAGAGAGGATACATTACAGTACTAAATCCTTCAAATGGCACACGTTTCTAATGCAATCCCTTCCTTGTATCCCCTTCCATATAAATAACTCAGTGACCGAATGCGTTTTCGGTTGGCTTTTACGTCATCATAAACCGAACGGTAAGTAGCACCGAGAAAACCTCGTAACCACCGAAAGTCGTCGCCGCTTTCAGACTCGAGACATAAGAAAACGCATAAGTCGCGAAGAAGACAAGACGATTTGTACTTCACTCGGAGAAAGCTCGGAAGTAGCAAGCTGAATATTACAGACCACTCCTTTATTTTCAGGACTCGGCGAACGCTTTTACAAGTACGTCAACGCAAGTACCGATATTACGAGCGCTTTCACGACGACGAGGTAGGAAAAAAAAAAAAACGAATAGTCGGCACTGTCTCAAAAGAAATTCTGTCAGCGTCGACATCTTGCTTATACATCCGCTTGAATCATCGAATTTATTCCAATTCATTCCAATTTTATTCTCCACGGAAAGACATGAGAATCTTAAAAATGTAGTTGAACAATAAAAAAAAAAACCTGAATTGAAGTAAATCAAGATAATATATATAAAACTGTTCTTTTTTTCTTTTTTAAAAGAATAAAGAATAAAGAATAAAAAGTGCTCTCTTTCTCTCCTCAAAAATATATCTGCCTAGGTATAATAGTCTATATCGAACGTTCCCACGATTCGCATAAAAGGAAAAAAAGGAAACGAGGTAAACGAAGCAGTAGATGCAATTTTCGCGTTCGACTTCTGCCGGTCTAGTTGTTCCGTTTAAACCGTTGTTAACTTACATCGCACGATTACCGATGATAGCCGCTTCCATGTGAATTATTACTGCGAATGTTTTGTATCGGCAAAAAAAAACGCTCACATTTGCTGACCAACATGTCAAAAAATTAAGTACGGTACACATTCAAAAACTGTTATATATTATACTTTTGATAAAATCTTTTAATGTAGTAACTTTGTAACATTTTATATACATAAATTTTGTAAGTATTTATAAATAATATACTAAAGATAATTTCAACTCATTCCGCAAATCCTTATCTCTGGCTAATGAAGTGATTGCGAGATTCAAGTCATTAACTATATAATTAATATTACATTCGACATGACATTTCTCTAGAGATTATGAGTCACGTAATTTCGAAATAATTTTTATTTAATTATAAATCAATAAAAAACTGCGAATAATAAGTTATAAATAACTTTAAAATATTTCGATGAAATAAAATTTCGCGATAAATGCGTCAAATGACAAACATTAAAAAAACACACACACACACACACACACGAAACATGTTATGATAATGTTTAAGTATATTCGCAATCGCTTTAAAGCAAGTAAAAGGAAAAATTGTAAGTGGCCTTTCGAAATAAAACAAAAAATAAAAAAAATAGCGCATCACTGACGCAGCTCGTCGAACGAGCAACACGCGTTACAAGCGTCTGCTTTTAAAGTCCCTCCTTCATTGTGGCGTCATTATATGCTCCGATAAGTCCGGTAATGCCCTTTAATAAGTAAGTAGTTCTTCTGAAGTATAGCGAGATATTGGAAAAGAGTAATTTGTATTTGATGACTCGACATCTTGTAAATCATACTTATTAATTCAAAAAATTGTACTTTTCCTATATATAAATTTGTCAAAAAATTTTATTTTTCTCCGTAAATTTGCAAATAATTAACTTAAAAGACAACGAACATGTATCGAGCAGTCACAAGTTATTTGCGTGGAATAATAAATCGAGCTTAATGGTGATGGAATATTTTATAATAATATTAATAACATTGTTGTGTAAAAAAATGATCAAGTATGCATTCGATATTTCTAAAAACATTAAAAAGTAGTAATTTTATTGTGCAGAAATATCATCGGTTTATATTTAAATAATTCGCATCATCGAACAATCTTTCGTATTCTCTCTCCTATTTGCTTATATTTTTAATTTTTTGTTCAGTTAAATCTGCGAAATATTTTTTACGAATTTATTATGGATATAAAATGCTGAACCTGCTGAATGTGCTTATTTATTGATGCATTAAACATCAATATGTAAATCGTAACGTTAAAAATATCGTATTGAAATATTGCATTGTACTATAATATGAGTTTTGAATTATTCCTGTCATCACATTTTCTGAATTTTAGCAAATTTACATAATTAATTATCTCATCGAGAAAATACTCATTGTCAGTAATATTATTAAAATTCATTCAAATTGAATTAAATTCAATTTCTACGAATTATCTAACATTAGTTGACGCGAAGTCAATATTTCATATTGAATCTATTAATATGATCTGAAATGTGAAACAACTGGAGAATATATAAAATTAATTCTTCAATGTAAATAAATATACAAATATAAATATATATATATATATATAAAACAAGATAAATTAATTAAAGACTGCATTTTTAATATAGTATGTATCAAAAAATAAGTAAAGAGATGAATCAAAGTTGATATTTGTCCGGTGAAAATTTGATCAAAGGCCAAATGTAACTTATAAATTTTCAACATTATACATATTTCAACCAAGCTTGAAATTAAATTTGTCAAAGCTTAATGCGTTCTCGTCATGCACCGAAATAGAGAGATTAAAATTTATTCGCAACAAAGTCTTGTAAGTATGAATAAATTCGTAATCATATAAAATCGAAACTTTGCTAAAGAATAAAAAATAAATTTCAAATTTCAATATACACATCATTTCTCTGGAGTCTTTTTCCAAGCTCTTGTCGGAAATGAGCTTGTACCAAAAGGCTGGGAAAAGAAACGTCGCTAGAGGTAGAATGATTTTTACGGACGAGCTAAGTCATCGTATGTTCATTTATGACCGGTTGTTAAAGTACCCTCCGGTTTACTAACGACGCTAACGGGTGTCGCGGTGCAACGAAAGAGTCGTCGTCGGCATACGAAAGTCGTACTCACAATAGTATACCTTGTGCAGGTCGATAAATAATCCTGCGGGGCCACCGCGCCGCCACCGTTGAGTCCCGTATGTCGCGTGCACGTACATGGACGCGCGTACCTTGTGTTTGCGTACGCGTGTGTGTATATCCTTTGTCCCATGCGCGATGGTAATCCTATACGTATATATATATATGTATATGTATATATATATATCTCTCTCTCTCTTTCTTTCTCACTCCCCTATGGAACGAAGGACGAAGAGAAGCACGAAGAAGGCGGCAAAAGCCGAACGCACTTTATTATTTACGTATCCACATTGGCCGGCGAAGAAGGGAACAGCAGACACACTCACTCCATTCGCGCATAAGAAAAAACGAGCGGATACAACGACGCATCAACAACGTACGCACAACTCTCACTAACTACACGCCGCGATGTCGGTGTGTACGTGCGCAAGAGACAGGCATGCACATACACTCACGCAAACACATAAACACTCGCGTTGCTCGGCCGTGTCGCCGGACGCGAGCCGAGGAGACCCGAACGGTCGCCGAAGACTACGAACGAATATACGACACACGCGACGAAGCGACGCTTACATACACGCACACATATACACGCACACGCACTATTCACGCTCCGATATCGTCGTTACAGCGAGGAACAAACGCGAGATTTTTGTTATAGAGAGCTGTTTCTTGCCATCACTTACTATTTCGTGTCACGGAAACGTTTTCGGTATCGCGTTACCTCGATCGTGTTTCGCGTATAACGTCGTACCGGCTTGAGCTCTTGGCGTTCACTGAGCCAACGTTCGCCCCTTCCATCGCGCACAATGCTGCCACCATTACCACCACCATTTACTACTACCACTACCAGCAATTCTACCAACGACGCCGCTGTACTGCCGCTACGGCTGAGCGCGTGGTTGGCGTGATAGCTGCATTTGTCAGGATGATTCTTCCCTCAAGGGGAATATCGGCGCAATTGCAGCTTATGCAGTATTGAGTTTAGAGTTTGTACACGAAAATTGAAACACGGGAGAGATTAGATCACGTACATATACAATATTATATTGAAATAGAAAAAGATTTTTTATACATATACATATATATGTATATGTTGAGAAAATATCGAGATTAAAAAAAAAAAAAAAAAAAAAAACCAGTTTTAAATTATTGTTAATGCGATAAATACCAATAGGAGAATATTAAATTCTAATAAAATAAAATTTTATGATTTAACAAGATAAAAATGAAACAAAATTATATATAATAAACTTTGATCGATAATACAATTATATAGGTTTTTATTATTATAACAAATATATGTTAAAACAATACGCGATGGAAGAAATTTATTTTCATTATCTGTATATTCGTATTTTGCCAAATTCAAAAAATTGTTCTAAATTAATATAATAAAAACAAGCTTGCAATACTTTTTTTTTTTTTTTTTTTTTTTTCCAAAAATCCAGATATAAAAAGACCTATCTTTGAAACCGGACACGCATGCTCGTTACACACGTGTCTATTTCGCATGTTATACGACGTGGTCAAACAATAAACTATGCGTTTACAACGTCGTAGTCTATCCATTAGTCTTCACCGAAAACTGTGAAACTTGCGATGACTCCGTGCCAGAAATTCGCGATGAATCTCGCACGAGTCTAGCCAGAAATAGTCTACGGGTAAGAAGGAAAGGAAAATGTGTGGCGAGAAGGTTCAAAAGGAATCGTTCTACCGTCACGCCTATTCATCGGTGCGACTAATTGTGCGATCTTTTGAGACGTCAAGCCGAGAAGCGAAATACACTCTCGCAAACGACTCGCCACCAAAAGACGTTTCCTTCTAGATTCTAGTTACTACTACTGGCTCCGAGTCAACATTTTTGAAATTCAAATTGCACCAAGTCTTCTCGGGAGATAATGGCTTGCATTCGCGTCACTCATTTAGCGTTAAATGCACCTGCCTGCCTAGTTTCGACTTTTACCTAGAAACTCCAAGTTCTACACTACAGTAGTTTTACGTCGACGGTGTATTAACAATAAATTTAGCTCAAAACTTTTCGGCCTTTCTATTGTATATTATTGACTGATATAAAGTTTCTTTTTTTTTTTTTTTTTTTTTTTTTAACATAAATGTGAGATAAAGATCCATAGTCACATTACTGAATAAACATATGGTTTATTCAATGCTAAGTGCTCACATCTATAATTGACTTATTTAAAAATTAAAAACATAGCATTGTTGACAGATTTAATAACATTTATGATTAAACGTAGCTATTTTCGTTGCTTTAAACGACGGAACTATTTCTAAAACCGATGGAAAACTATTAAAACTTTCATAAATTTTTGAAATTTTTAATAATGAGGAGTCAACGAAAATAAACTTTTACATTGCGAATAAAAAAAAATATGCCAAATTTTTTCCATTTTTTCCCTTTTTCTTTTAACAGTTTGTTACACTTCCATTAGAACTTTTCAATTTATAATTTAATTATGAAATTTATATATAATAGAATATGATATTAAAAATAGACAAATAATTTATGATTAGAACGCGCAAACATTATATATACATATATAATGATCCATTAAATATATAAAATCTTTTACGAGCGTGTGTGTGTAATCATAAAAGATATTTATTTATTTAAGATTTTCATATAATTTCTCATGTTCTATTTAATTATTATATTACTCTTTAATATTATAATTCATATAATGTCTCTTTTCTTTTAAATAATTTGCAACATTACTCATTTTTTATGTGCAAAATAATCATTCTTTTATCTCCAACTCACTGAATGATATCAATTGCTCTCGCAAATAAGTGGTGCAAAATTTCAAACAAAATTTATTGTAGAGATAACTTTAGATATAATGGGTGAAAGAGGAAGGCAGTCGTAACGCCATTTAGTAATAATCGACGGAAAGGTGCGGTCACTTTAATAACGTTCGTAAACATCAAATTACATGGACACGTTTTAAGGCTCTCGTCTTTTACAGCCTTCACCATATCTCGCGCGCGGTTCTGCGGCCTATAATACACGTTTAAATGCCAAAGGCGTCTTTGACCATTAAGCGTCGCGAATAAAGTGTGGAAAAATATGCGCAAGCGGGACGCAACGGCAAAGAAATTGCACGCGAAAACCTCCGAGCGTACGTAAACGAGCGGAAAAGTTTTATGCTCTCTCTCTCTCTCTCTCTTCTCTCTTTCTTCCTCTTTCCCACAGACGCACATACGAAAAGGGAAATGCATATTCGCGGAAACGCGTCGCTCGGGAAAACGTGAAAGTTCGTAGTTGGCGCACGTATTCGAAGCTTGAAAAATATGTGAACTCGGTTCCCGCCAGCCAGCGTGTTCTCGACGATGCCATTCACGGAAAATGAGTGCTCATCGTGGGCGATGGTCACTTCGCTAACAGTGTTTCACTTCTCGTTGCTTGTTATTACTTTTAACGAGATATTTATCACCAGTCATCGAGTATTTCGCTGCATGCGTTAATTATCGTGGGATTTTAATATCATATCTTTTCCAATACTTGTCCAGTACAAAAAAAAGATCTTTATATGAATCAAATATAAAAATATTAAATAAAGAAAATTAAACATGTGAAAAATAATATAAAAAATTCACTAGAAAGCTCTATATATTATATATATTATTATTATTGTTATAGATATATAATGCATCCAGTATAATTGATTATTAATTTGTTTGGAATATTAATTTGTTTCGATTTCTTGTAATCTCGTAAAGTTTTTCATGCCTTTGCAACAGCATCATATACATTCTCTAAATTTCAGAAAATCTTCTCACGTCCATAACTATTTATCTTTGCACTTAACCAGCGCGCATATTGCTTCTTATGATATTTGTTATAATGTGTTTGTACGGCAGAGCATCTCGTCTTGGTGAATCGTCTTTAGTGAAGAGAAACATAAAAGAGATTCCGCATTGACACGAATCCACTGCCGACCCTCGACAATTACGCCTTAAACCTATATAGAACACCTGGTGGATCGATGCTGAGGGCGAGAGACCCTTCTTCGCCACGCTTTGTCCTCGGTATTCATCGAGGGCGAATAAATTCGGAGTAGCAACGATTCCACAACGAAATCTTCGAAATCACGCGTGACAGTCAAATCGTCTTCCGTCAAAATTCGTTTCGGTGAAGCAACGAAAATTGCTTGGTGCACAACATACATTATTAATAAATTACTTCTCTCTCTGAATCTCCCGAAAAAAAGAAAAATTAAAATCAATTAATTTTAAAGAATTTTTAATCTCTGCCCGTGTAATTAAGAGACAAAATATATTTGAAAAAGAATATATTTGTATTTGCTCGACACATTTTTAATTTTTAATTAATCGACGTAAAACAATACTTTATGTCTATATATATTGTTAAACGTCGAACTTGCAGAGGTAAACATAATAAAATAAAAAAAAGAGTCATGTTTAGCAATTGCGTTAAGATTTAAGATCCGACAACGTTAAAAAACTATTATTTTCCGGAGCGACGAAAGAGAAGAGCAATGATAAATCAATATCTAGAAAGCACCACGAACATATCTCAACATTCAACGACAATCCAGCTTATCGCTGTTCACACAATCTATGTAACACGTATCGATAATAACATCTACCGACTCGATAATATCTATTCGACTTTGTTTGGTCGTAGTTATCGCGCTTAATAAAGATATGAATCATCGATGGACGATTGATTTGGCTCTGGTAGTATGAAAGAGAACAATATAAAAGATGCAATGTAAGAACACAAGCATCTTACATCAGATTTTTAACGGTTATTCATCGTTGCAAGGGAAAAAAATCCCATCAAATGAACAACAGAACATCAAGTTTTCTTTTATCTTTAACATAAAACATCTAAAAAAAAAATATATATATATATATATATATTTTTTTTTTAAATATATTATAATATATTTTCAATATATATATACATATATTAAAAATAATAGAATAATGAAAAATATGTTGAAAGAATTCGTTAAAAATATATTCGATTTAAAGGTAAAAGAGATAAAACTTTGATTCTCTTTCGCACAGTAAAAGCCTTTTTATCTTCAATCGCTTACGATTCTAAAGCCAAACACACGTGCACACGCACACATACATTGGTGCTTTCATACATTTTTCTTAAAAAGACTTGGAATTGATTGAGGAACCCGCAGACAAACAGAAGAGCGATGAACTCAGGACCTCACACACACATGATAATGAATCGAGAAAGGAAAAGAGGGAAGAGATATCGCGGAAGAATCGTGCCCGAATCGATCTACTAAAATGCTTTCGCAATACGAAATACCTAAGGCCATCACAATCATATGAATAATAAAGGATATCGTAAGTATCTCTTTTTTTTCTCTCTTTCCTTCTGTATTTTCATATAGATAAACTATTGAAAAACGTCAGACCATGTGTGCTTGCTATGTGCTATGGCAAAAGCCAGTATAAACACCGACGTTAATTCTCTCATGCATTTTTCGTACATAATTTATCATCGGCTTTTTACACGTGATTGTGACTTCTCGGTCTGTCGCAAAATTGTATATACGTGTAAATAGAGACACTAATGTATTGATGGTACGTACTACGTGGTAGCAAAGCAAGTGTATACTTTGAATACTTTATACGTCATCATTTCCACAAAGAATACGTATTACTTGAGATTTCATATCATTGATACATAAATGAATGTTGTCTTATCATTATTATTTCTAATATTAATTTATGTGATATATAATCTATAAAATAAACATATTATGTCGTACTCTTGTTCCTCGCAGATCCAAAAATACAATTTATCTCACGTATCACATATAGACTCTGTCTCGTATTTTTGCAGAATGTAAAATAGAATCGTTTAAAGTATACGGATTTAGAAGAAGATTACGGAAAAAACAGTTAAATAAAACTTCCAAAGTATCAAAGAGTTTAAAGCAAACCAGCTCCGTTACAAAAGAGATTTTTCGACGCACGATCGTGAAAGACCCTCCCCGTTTTGTACGAAACTGTTCTCCAATATCTCCTCGTCTCTTTTATCGTGTAAACCTTCGGTTAGAGACGCTTCCGTTTCCGAGCGCTGAAAGCGCACGAGACACAGGACAAACTTGGTTTCTCGCTTAACTATCGCGCGCGCGGAATAAGACAAACTTTTGCCGTGAATTCATTTCCACGCCTGTCAGAACAAGGGAAACATTCTCCCGGCGTCTTCTCCCTTCTTCAACTTCCCTCTGCCGCTTCCGAGGGACAAGCCGAACAGTTGTAAGTATATTTCCGCAACGAGAGAAACCGTGCTCTTTTGTTTTACATGTAATATAAAGCTATCATAAAAATATTTTTACAAAAAATATTTCAAGATCAGCTCATAAAGCGTTTTGATAAAAGTTTCGAAAAGGAAGAAGACTGCCAGTTACGACACTCGAGTCGATTCGAGATTTCCTTACCTGTACTGAAAGGAAGGCTAGCAATAATATTATCAATATGTCTATATTTCCAAGTATCGACATGGTCTGTTTGATATCTTAGCAATTTCGTGCGTCCTACAAATACTACTATATACCTATGTATCGATCTGTGTATCGATCTATGTATATTATAATGTACACACTACATACCCAGACAAGATATAAATTATCAATGTCGTTAATTAAATAGAAATAATAAACATTTTAATTCTTATATATGTATATATTTTTAACATCCTTTTTGCAATATATACGGGTTTAATATTTTCAAAAAATTGTAAAATTTCTGATTAAACGCTCATATAGTAATTTCTTTATTAAAAAATATCGATTGATTTCTTTGAAACAAACGTCAACATTCCCTTCGATATTTTTGTCGATACAAAGTTAATACGGCAACCGCACTTAGCAAACTGAAAGAATATTCCGTGATGAACGATGAGCTTTCAATTGATTTGTCGGCAAGAAAAGAGCGTTTAAATACAATCGTTTGGTTTCGAATGAAAACACGTGAATACTATCCATCTCGCAGCACAGCTGGAAACAGCAATATCTAGGATTTTATGTAATAAACCAGTCGGCAAGTCAGTTTAATGCCACATTTCTACATCTACCGTCGTTGACAAGGCTCGCGATTTTTGCTAATATTATATGATCATCGCGCGATAACTGCTTCAGAGAAATCAATCCGTTGTTAATTGCCCGTAACAGAAGAAACGACGTAGTTATCGCAATGGTATCGCGAATAATCAGTTTTTTTAAATATTTTTTTTCTACAAAGATTCTTGCAACATTCATTATGTTACAAAATTACAAGATATTAAACTTGAACAAATTTAAATAATTGCTGAGCAAATTATTGATTGACATAAATATGTATTATAAATGTACATATCAAAACATATAATACATACAAATGTATTTATTCAAAATGCTTGTGAGGAAAAGATAGAGAGAATTATTACTTGTGTCGATTTTTATCTGCAGCGTAACATTATGCAGAGAAAATAAAATTATTTCCATTTTATATACAATATAATAAAAATACGCAGAATAAATATTTTCAAATTTATACATTCGGATAAAATTTACATAAAATAATATATAATAAGAGAAATACAATTTAAGTGCAAAATCAGTTTTATCAATTTAGATAAATCAAGTAGATTTCATCAATTTTTTGAAACAAAATAACATTTTTAAATATATTTAATTTATCAATGTTATTAGCTGCGATAAAAAATTGATGTCAAAACCAACCAAACTACATTTTATTGATTCATATATTCGAAATTATCGAGAGAATAATACTTTGCATTAAATATGTAAAATAAGTTTTATCTTTAATTTTTACATTGAATACAATTTATGTAATATTATTTGACGATACGGATATATAACGTCCAAGGATTTTTACATATATAATTATTTTAAATATATCTATTTTCTATGAAATATAATTTCTAGTACATGTGTCATGTTTATGATAAATGTACACATTTGTACTCGAAATAAACAAATTATTATAACTTTAAAGTAAAAATAGATACGCATGTTTGTAAAGAAAATATTATGTAGTATTAAGTAATATTTGTGGAAAATAATATTTTTCGCATACTACCGCGCTCGCTCGATGAAACCGATTCTTTCAACAGTTCGGTCGTATTAAAGCACCCAAGTCCGCGACCGATAAAGCTTTTCTGATGCAAGTCGCTGTCGTGTAATAACGTCTCGTGTATATTATACGCTTGTGTCTGTAATCTGATACGTGTACGCGTATAATACATACATGTGTATAACGCACCGCCCGATCGCCATAACTTGCGGCAGCATTATAAGTTATATAGGGGCCGCAGATGTGTCGGCCGCGATTGATCCTATTACTATCGTCCTAGGCATCTATCTGTCACGTCCGCGATCGATACCAGGAGGCCAGGAGGAATCTCCATTAAACACGGCCTAGAGCAGAACCGTGTACACATCCGGCGCGGCAAACTGCCGCTTCATTAAGCGGGAGAAGAAGCTACGAGGCACGAAGAAGGATCTTATGGATGGGGAATATATACGGATGACATTACTTAAAGTGTAAAGGAGATTATCTCATAAGTGTCTCCGTGAAGACCAATATCGTACGCTCTATAATGCGAGATATCAATTTGCTTCAATTATATCTCAGAATTTTTAAAAACATTTTTAACAATGAGTTGGAATCTGTTACAAAAAATTTCATTTTTTAATTTAAATAATATAATTAATTTTTTAATTTAAAAATTTCCAACAAAATGAGTGGTACTTTTAGATAGTATTTTAACTTTACTTAAATCAAGTTAATCAAGATATTACACATATTCATAAAAAAAACTTTTTTCTCTTTATTTGTTAAAGAGAAATTTACTACAAACTAAATAGTCCATAGACATAAAGAATGGCACGAAATGTCATATACAAGTATAAATTTACAAAGACAATATTTGTCAGGTACACAAAAGCTTTCAAGCAATCTTCCCAGACTCTTTCTCTTTTCTCTCTACCTTGTTTTATTTAGAGAAAATATAAAAGGAGGTAAAGAGAGAGAGAGAGAGAGAGAGAGAGAGAGAGAGAGAGAGAGAGAGAAAGAGAGAGAGAGAAAGAGAGAGAGAGAGAGCGAAAGATACATACAGGGCGTAGATAAAAATAACAGACAACGTTAGGACAGTTTCATCAAACTAAGAAAATGAAGTCTTTCCGATCTCAACATGTCTAAGATTAACAAAGATTTTTATTTCCCTCCGAGTGAAAGCTCTTGCGTCGACTGCACTTATCGAACATATACCACCACCCCGGCGCGGTGCACAGGGTGCGGAACAGAGTAAAGCAGAGCAAAGCAAGGAACAATACCTATATAGTCGTCGGCGGGGCGAAGAGCCAGCGAGAGAGAAAGGGAGAGAGAGAAAGGGAGAAGGAACCCCGATGAAGTTTATCCAGCGCGTATATCCCCGTTTACGTATCCTTTGTCCGTGAGGTAATCCAACGGGAGATGCCAGGAGGGAGAAAAAACGTAAGAGAGAAAGGGACGACGAAAGGAGAGAGACAACAGACAGAAATGGAAGAGGAGCGAAGAGGAAAGAACGATGGAACAGCAGAGGACCGGCAGTTTTCACGTTATGCGCATGCGTGCGCGGTTTCATTCGTGGTGATACATATGTGTGGATGGCTCTCTCTCTCTCTCTCTCTTTCTCTCCCTTCCTCTCTCTCCTCGTGCTTGAATCTGTAGTTGTGCGCGGAGAGGCGCCGCTATTCCAACAGCATCCGTATCCCGAGGAAGACAACGACCAGTCGTGCACCTCTTCGCCGATTGCGTTGTCGTGTATGTGTGTACTCAGTTTGGTGGAGAAAAAAAAAAAAGAAAAAAAAGAAAAAAAAAACCCGCACATACAGGAACACGCACACGCACACGCACACGCACACGCGGTGATAACAAACGTTAAGCGCGCAAAAGTATCATCACTATTGCGTAACACTAATGTACTAACACGACGCACACACGTACGTGACGTACACGCACTCCAAGGATGCGAACAAGAGTGTGTACTCCACATATACGTACTACACATACACATACACAGACACAGACATATACGTACACGTGCGCGCGCGAGAGCAAATAGGATTTCCTGGTGGAAGTCGTTGGCTCTTGCTGCACTGTTGAACGATTCTCGCGACACCGGAAATCATCGGGCGAATCGAGTCACGACAACAAGCCATCGGCTACGTCGATCAACGTTTCATCGACGTTGGGATCAACACCGGTTCTCTTATTGCGAGAGTGTTGTGTGTCTCTCTCTCTCTCTCTCTCTATCTTTCGTAAACCGCTTCGCCATAGCATCGATGGTTCGAGCGCTTGGCGTTTACTGAGGCATCGCCGATCCCCTCCACCGCCGGCGGCCAATACGACCCGGCAGTGGCGTAGGATGAGTCGCTCTCTTGCTTTAATAAGTAGATATTTGTGTGGACTTGGAGAGAAATACAGAATATTTGGACTATTGATAAACTTGGCGTATATTGTTAAAATACGTTTGACTGTAGAGTTATAAATAGAACGTAACAGTACACCATAATATAATATAAATCTTTAACGAATCGTTTCCTTAGAGAGAAAAATATTGGCAAAAGTAAGAGAATGGTTGGAGCATCGATAATAATGTTGTATGTACGTCAAAATAGAAAATACGTTCGATTATTGATGTATAAATAACAATGGTAAATGTTAAAGGTTTTTTCTCCCTTGTAAAGGATATTTATGTTTAGAAAGGAGAGAATAATTGAAGTATTAATAAATCACGTACGTCTCAAAGTGGAAAAAATATATTTTTGTTATCAGACTATTAATAAATACGTTCGAAAAAGACTTGTTTTAAATATTAAGTACAATAGTAATATTTTTAGACTTCTATATAATAAGACTATACAACGCAATAACGACTTGATGAATAAGAGAAAGCTGTCCTCCTCGCCTTGAAATTTTGAAATATTGTCAGCAATATTTCAAAATTCTTATTTCCGATATTCGACATAGGTTTCAGATAATAATTTGAAACAAGATACTTGAAAAACTTATTATATATAACCTATATTTTATTTATATACACATATATACACACACACACATACATATATATTCTATATATAAGATTAATAAAATCTATAATGCTATAATAGATAAGAGACAAGAAAACTTATCGCATTAAAAAGAATTAGATAACAAATACAGTGAAAAGATTTTATACATGAATCTTTTAAGAAACTTTGATATGTTCTCTATAAATGTTGTCTAAATCTTAAGATATTATCCGGCAGTGGCGTCGCTAGATAAATCTCTTATGTAGTACAAAGAAATCTAAAAACTACCTCTTTGCAGCATCACAATATGGCAGCGAACTTGCCATATTGTGATTCGAATATCTGATTTATCAATCGTTTGAAGGAAATTCAATGTATATTAGGTTCTGAACGGATATACTATAAAGCCGATATGCGGACCGAGAATGGTAAAACGAAAGTGGGACGTGTCTCTCTAACAAGAATATATTTGAAGTTATTCCATTCTGATATCGAGGAACTCGATATGTATATTGTAATATTGTTCAAAATAAAAGATATTTGTTATTTGTGAAGAAAATTCAATTTACCAGATAATAAATGAATACATTATTTAAATCCCGATACTTTTCAATCTTT
Organism: Anoplolepis gracilipes; assembly: GCF_047496725.1. NCBI lineage: Eukaryota > Metazoa > Arthropoda > Insecta > Hymenoptera > Formicidae > Anoplolepis > Anoplolepis gracilipes. The sequence goes on along the minus strand of NC_132978.1, from coordinate 1,000,487 downwards.
TTTGCAAATATTTTTAGGCGGAGGTACAAATATGTATAAAATAAAGTCTAAATGTATTTATTGAAATCAATCTAAACAATGTAGTTAAAACCGTTAAAAATAGCATTCTTTTATTAGCATTATATATTTAGTTTTAAATTAATGTAATTGGAATTTTCTTTTATCGTTAAAGGATCTAAATTTGCTGATATAATTATCGGCCGTTTTAAAATAACATACACACGTTCGCAAAAACTTTTTGAGATCGAGTTTCATTAATTTCATTTTAATATAGACCTGCAGATATTTATAAATAAGATCAGGTTTGCAAAATTACATTTTTCAAAAATATCTTATTCTTAACTTTGTACTCTCAGTATTCTGAGTATAATAGATACTCAGAATGTCATTCTACAAATGCTTTCGACTACGATCGTCCATCAAGATCATTAAAACGATGCCGGGCTGAAGAATTATTTAACGCCAACAACAGACTTATGCAATCCTTCTTACATTTACTAAGGCTTTATCTTGGAGTTTATTTAGAACATGTTGAGAGCACCTGTCCGTGGTTAGAATACATCAGCGTTCTAAAACACTGTGTTCTACACTAAACAAAACGTGGCTTAACGATTCGACGCCGCTGCCACATGGCGGTATCAATATAGTTCCATCTATATACGTTGGATCGACGCGCGGTCTTTTATAAATCCATCCGGATCTACCTGCTTTCCTCTAAGCAGAACTCAACGAACAGAGTTTCTTTCATCTTTGTCTACCCCTATTGCTTCTATTGTATTTCCATGATCGTCCCTTCCCACAGTGTTTATATCCATCCTTCTTTCTCTCGCCCTCGTATTCCCCCTCGTCATCCTTCACTCCATTACCTCATATCGCCCTTTTCGTCATCTCATTTTACCGCTCTCTATCACTCACGTTCTCCCTTCGTATCGTATATACAAGGGATTTCGTAATTGGTAAAACAATCGAAAGAGAACAATTCAGGAAGAGGGCGCGAGAATTCTGACTACATCTGTATATTTTTTACAAGAAAAGCAAACAAGTGAATTTATTCGTTTCTCGTATATACATAGTTTTAATATATTTAGGATTAGGATTCGGTTTTCCTTTCACCTGTGGATCAACTTGACATTAAATCTAAATTTCACCTTAATCAATGTATGCTCGCACAAATGAAAAGAGAGTAATAACATAATTTTAAAATGTTCTACTATATAATTCATAAGAAAAAAAAAAAAAAAAAAAAAAAAAAAATCAACATTGCATGAATAGTCTCGCACTACTAAATAAAGAATATTAATTACTTCTACATATTTAAACACATTTCGTGTAACAAAAATGCTTTTCAGATACCTTAATAACGAATTATTTCATAAAGTCCCTCTCAATAACAGATTTAATTTAATCTCCCTCCGTTCCCTCTCGAAAATCTAGGTGAGCACGAGTGTTTTTGCATCCTGCCTCATGGCGTTCACGAGCACGCTTCGCGATCAATCTTGTTTCGAGTCGGTGGAGTGGTCTCTTTATCGTGTCGGCACGAAAGAAAAATTGGAATCATGAGGAACGCTGTGGCGCGCGGCGAAATAAGACGAGGAGAAGATGCGACGATGCGATACGCGTCTCGAACCGACTGCCATTTATTTATTCCAACCGCGCCGCGCCGCGCCGCGTCGTGGCGAGGAGAGTCGATCATTCTCAATTAACGCTCCCCCTCGTGACCGCTGCTAAATTATACCCGTCTCGTACCTTCTGTCTGCTTTCCGCGTGGGCGTCGCGTGTTTATTAATCTCCGCGCGTTGCGCAGCGCGTTAATTGCCCGTAAATGAGACAGAGAGTTGCGTTCGTTGGCGCTCGATGAGCTCAATGGCTACCGCGATTCGGCATAAATTTGTAATTAATGAGCTTATTTCCGCAACAACGCGTATCTTTCATATTTGTAAAACAAAGCTACTTTAAACTGGTAACTTTAAAATGATTGAGTTGCGTTCTGTTTTCGTTATGTAACTCTATGTAAATTTATTTCTATTTATATATATGGAAGAATTGATGATAAAATAGTTATTTAAATTAAATAATTATTATTGTGTCCTTCATCTTTGACTTTCAAAAAAAAAAAAAAAAAAAAAAAAGAAAATAGATTTATAGAAATAAAAAAAATATAAATCGTAGTATTTGAGAGTTTGTTGATATACTCACATTCTTATATATCTCATATTATTATTATTATTATTATTATTTATTAGCACTACTTTTACGTGTACTAATTGATTTCTTTTAATTCGATAAACAGCTCGGGAAACAAATTTTTCAGACAACTAAATATATACGTATACCGACTCTTTCAGCGAGCTCTTCTACTTTCTATTCATGATATTTTACACCAATTTACGGAATGGACGGTAATTCATAATAACGGTAGTCGACTCATATTCTAGCGTCTCTGGGCTTTGCTACTTTACCATAAGCGTAATGCAATGAGGATGCATTAAAAGCAGCGGCGCATATTCAAATCACGTCGCGGTCGATAAATATGTAGTGAGCTCATATATTCTAACAATAAAATACTACACTCCATGTAGTTGATTCGCACTACGAGATAAAGCAAATAAGTACAAAAAAATCACATTTTATATTTTTTATTTTGTTTACATATAAAATAAAAAAAATATAAAACATGTTTTTTATACATACATACATACATATATATATATATATATATATATAGTACGTGCTCTTCAAGACGATTTTAACACATCTTTATATAATCTTTTTTTTCGATTACGTTACTTGTCTCAATGATAAATTTCTCAATTTCTGCTCAAAATTATCTATAAGTATCAGAAAAAAGAAAGAAAATTCACAGTATTATGTACATATTTATATGTACGTGTAAAATATACAATTATATATTTTATAAATAACCTTCTATCGAAATTTTTAACAATTTAAAAAGTCTCAAAAAGAAATAACAAGTTTCGATTTATACCGTGGGAAATTGTTCCAAACTTTTGTATCACTTCAACCACGACCAAAAAAGATAATTTGATTAAACTACTCCGCATTTTTCTGCAATTTCAAATTTTGTTAAATTTATCTGAACTTCTCTTGTCGGAACTAACAGAGCGAAAGAGAGAGCGCGTCGGTGTCGCGTTTGCGCTAACGAGAACATTCATAAATTCAACCGCCAAGTTTTTTATTTTTTACGCAAATGGGATTCACGGATTTACGGGGCGAGCATCGGATATTTGATATTGATGTCGTTACACCGACGGCGTTGACATTTTATCGCGCATGCACATGTCACGGTTTATTATCGATAAAGAAGGGCAGAGAAAAGGCTCTATTTGTACAACGGCTATTATAATTTTTCATCAAACGTATATTCGATTGACGTGCAAACTGCATGTCCGACGACGCGATAAAATCGTTAAAGCCCTTCGATTCGCGTCGACATAAATCATAGAAACGATTCCAGATGTTGCTTGCACCTTATAATAGCACTCGACTACTTCTAATAACCTTACTCCGATAACTGGAAATAAATTGTTCGGAAGCAATCGCTCTTCTTCGAGTATCAATGCTGCTCGTCAAACGCAATGGTCACTGTTGTAATTTAATTCCGAAGACGCGCACGACAGGTAACACAGAGAAATGTGTGGATTAATAATTTTTATGTTATGCAATAAAAAAAAAAAAAAAAAAAAAAAACATTTTAATGAATGTATATTAATTTACAACAAAAATCTTATCAGACAGAACAAGTATATTAATTAAATAATAATATATTAATGTCACAAAATGTATATTCCACATACTATAAAAATATATATCTGCGTGACAAACTTTAATTAAATGTAAAAACTTGAATACAAGAAGATTGCGTTCTCGATGGAAATGTTCTCGACCAGGACGCTAAAAGTCGAGCTAAAATGCAGGACATTCTCTCGTATACCTATATACAGGATGTCTGGCAACGCTATCTCGTAGCGCCTTCTCTCTGTGCTGCGACGAAGGTTTCTTTTCTCTCTCTCTCTCTCTCTCTCTCTTTACCGCGTAGAAGCCATTAAAGATCTTACCGTGCAACGTAGTTGTGGAAGGATGAAAATTGCCGCGGCACGGAAAGAGGGAAAGAAGCTCCCCGCCGTTAAGAGAACTTTCAACGTGTCGACTTCTTTCGTGAATCGCGCAACGAGGTTCTGTTAAACTGCTCCTTTGTCTTGTGAACTAATAGCGGAACCCCTCGCCGGCGGGAAAAATGTCGAACGTAAATTTTTTTTCCCCCCAATAGAGGTGCTTGTGTTTAGGAAACTTTGACTTCGCGAAACGCGTGATGCGAATTTTCTTAAAAATACTAATAAACTTTCTTGGTTAGATAAAAATAGAGAATATCGATACCCAAAAGGGTTTTTTTACTTTAACGCTCTTTTAATAATTTACAATGTTTTTATAAAAACTAATCAATAAAATAAAAATGTATTACAAACCTTTCGTAAAAATTAATTTTAAATCTGTGAAAATTGTCAAATTTTCCTAAAATTCATTACGTTTTGATTAACAGAAAAATAATTAATGGTTTCAATTAGCCATTCAGCAATTAGTTAAAAACTAACGCAATATGTATTAAAGAGCAATTACGTGCGCGTGGTAATAATATATCACTTTAATATAAAGCATAATGCTTTCGAAACCATATATATTGAAAGAATATTAATAGACAAAAAAGAAACAATCTATATAAAACGTTATGTAGGCGATATCTAACAACAAAATTCAGTAGGAATAATACGAAATTGCAAACATATTTACTAAATCCTCACCTTAGAGTCGTAACTTAATTTCCTTGCCTTTGGTTGAAAAAATAACGGCACATTATCCTTTGACATCCTGAATCTGATCTTTAAATGAAGAAACTTCATCCTCTTTTCGCCGGAAATTATCTCATTTTCGCCAATTCATTGTCTCAACTGCAAACATAAAATTAAAAACTGTCGTTAGTTAAATAAACAAAAATTTTCTTTTTTATCTCTTTTCGAGTGTTAATAATTGATTGAAGTAAATTTTAGGTTTTATTCCTTCTCTATCTTTCCTCTTTATTTTATTTGTTACGTGCACCGGCACAACTTTTTATGTCAACCTTTAATAATATAAAAACTTTTTAATTGACTTGAAATTGACACTAAACTTACGTCTACTAAAATACAAAATTAATAGATATTTCAAGTTCAGCTGTTAAAGTGGACAGAATCCTGGATTTTGAAGTTTCGATTGAGAGCTCTACATATTAACAAGGCAGGGAAACAACTTTGTAACTGCACGTCGGTTGTCCACAACAAGCTGTTCGCAAACTTCGGCACGAATAAATTGAGAATACAGGTCGCGACCAGCTTACGCCTGACGAATCAAGTGTGCACGAACTTCAGTTGTGGCCATATTTGGAATACAGCCACGATCAGACGATGAGAGAGTTTACTTATAAATTTGCTATCATAGCTTGCTATTTAACAATAAATGTATGAATTTATTCTCGAACCGAGTGAGTCGTGCTCGCTTGAATAATAATGTGCTTTATCTCATTCAAACTTGAGTCAAATAAAATTTAAAGATTGTTTCACATTATACGTGCCAACATCATGTTAAAATATTTTTCTAACTTAAATGTTGATTTAACTACTTATAACTAGTCAGAAATAACGGAAATGAAAGCAATTTATAGACGAATTTTACTTTATAATTTTTAACCTTATCAAATTAGAATACTATAATTAAATATGTGAATCATAATTCAATCATATTTTCAATTCGATTGTGAAAATATACATTATAACAGTGTTTTGCATGACATAAATAAATTTTAATTTGATGACATAATATTGCACGGATCTTTATATCGACGCTTTCACGGTAGCAACATGAACATCGAGCGGATTTAATTATGACGACAGAATTACAAGTGAAATATAATCGCTATTTGTAAGATCGTAGCTTCTAGGAAATTAGCGACTATCTGCTGTCAAATTACTTTCGTACGTGATATCTGAATATGTGTTTGCATTCGCGCTCACACGTTATACCATTGTCGATCAAATAACAGACATTGTACAAGTAAGGATTATTATACTATTCCGAATGCAAAACAAAACTGTCGGCAATAAAAACCCATCAAAGAACACTTTTTCATTTTACGCGCGTGATTACATTCGATACCGGCTAAATGTCTTTCAGATTCTTTTACTCGCAAGTTAAATATTTTCCAGGTTTAACGAGATTTTTCCCGTGAATCGAAACTCCGATGTAAACCGTTTGCTCTCGTAGCCCTCGAATATTTTGCGACATTTCATCGCAGTGAAAAGACAAACACGAAGATAAACCTGGTATGCCGTTTCAAAAATTGAACGCGCGAGATTTAGCGATTTTTTCGATCAGAGAAAACAATTTTATTTACGCATTGCAGATGTAATTTCACTGACGTTAGTTTTGCGCTGATCATGTTCGAATATACATAAAGCAATTTTAACTCGAAAGAGATTATTATGATAGGGAATACACAATATAAAACTAAATGGCATTTGTAGAAATCGAAATATTATATCATTATCGTGTATAAATATATCATTTTCGCTTGCAAATGTAGACTCACCGGTTTTAATACTTGCTTATCATCACACAACATTGTATCAATACGAACGCGACACTTCACTGCAGTCAAATGATTGGCAATTGCGCCACACGACTCATCAATATGTAAAGGTATTCGTAAATATGGATTATTCGTTACTCGAATGCACGAGTATTCCATAAACAGAAGCTCGGCAGCGTATGTATATCGATAGTGAGTAAGGTGCGATATACATACAACACACGCGCGTGCACACACACACACACACACACACACACACATACATACATATACACCGCTACAGATGAGTTTCATTCTAGAAATTCAATCTATTCTCTCGCGTATATGGTTGCTTTGCTCCCGACGGCCGCGCGCGCCAGAACGATTGATTTTTGCCGCAACGTTCCAACGAGAGCCTCCAAGTAATTACGTACCGTTGACGTTTAATGGGAGCGACATTATTGGATTCTCGTTACTCCGACATTCATTCCCGACCGCGTTATGACCGAGCAACGTCCTTTTTTCGCGCGGGTTCGTCGTTGAAGCTGAACGCTGGAAAACGAGCATCTTTGTATTTGCGCGATTGTGTGAAATCGGTATATATACATGACATTTAAAACTTATTCCGTCAATTTGCGAGCATGTACATAGAAAAATTACTTAATTTTTGAAATTTTTATTTGCATTTGCATTTTATCACTTGCGTAAATCGCGCCTTTTTTATAAATCGTCAACTCCAGATAATTAATTGATCTTCTTCGTTGACTTCATTGTAAACGACGAATCTTTCGATTAAACCAACGTTTCAATGAGACGTGTGTAATTCAACTCGCTCGATGCATCTTGAGCGTTAACGACGACGATGACAAACCGTTGTTCAACTCCTAGAGAGCTCAGCTAGGCAGGCTCAGCGAGCAAAGGCCGCCGTCTTAATTTATGCGCAATCGCTCGGCCGGTCGATTTATTTGTTTTATAAGCCGTCTGTAATTGGCCACTGACAGCAGCTGTCCCGAGACCGGCTACAATATTCGCGATACATTATTCATGCCACGACGATTCTCTTCCCTCCCGGCAGTCCCCCCGAGCTCGTCTAACTTCAGCCCGTCCCGCCTGTCTACGACTCGCACGTGTGATACAACCAACTGCTTTTCTACGACATGCTGTATCATCTCGTCGCAAGCACACCACCTCTTCATCCTTTTTGCATTCTTTTTACCGGAGCTTGTAAGCGCCGCGCGTTTTCAGCACACAAGTTAACGTTTGTAATATCAACTTGGCCGTTTCCCATAAATTTGACAGTGTGCACATGAACAAAAGTTGTGTCCAAAATTTCCCTCGTGACTGGATTTTCGTAGCTTTGATTTAAACATTTTTGTCTACTGTTTTAGTTCCCCTCCGGGAAAAAATATATAGCTCCCGTCAGTTCGGCTGTAAATATTTTTCTAAACTTTCAAACAGCTTTCAAAGTATTTGTTAAATTTTTGTCAAAATATCAAAAAAATAAACAAAATATTAATAGATTACTTATTTTAATAATGTAACGCATGTCCATCAAAATCGAACGAATGATATTTCAGCAATTTTATCAGTCGTTTTTCTATGTAAAAATTGATCATAGTAAAAGTTATAAAAAATTAGAGTGAGAATTTTTTATCATAAGCATCTTCCTTTCATTCATCTTTAATTACATATTATGAGAGAATATTTTTGCGAGCAATATTTTCTCGATTGAATACAGATCCTCAGGGATTGAAATAAAGGATTGACGTTATAAATCGGGAGTGAGATGTGTGGCGGCGGACAAACTCGTCGACTCCCGTGCAATTGATTGCTACGACAGATATGCTACGATACACGAACACAGTGTGTCGAGGATAATAATCGTTCGATCGTGACAATCGATGGCAGCTTCATCGGCAGCGAATGATAGAGCTTCACGATCATGGAGCGGAGAAAGAGGAAGAGGATGACCCTCTTGAAGGGCTTTCAAAAGCTCGTTTACAATGATCGACAACAACGGATGTTTGACCATGAAGTCTGCAAATCCTTTGACTGTCACCAACAAAACCAAATACACAACTAGAAAAAGACTGCTTTAATTTTCTTCGCTTTATTTTATCTTTTATGTACTTAAAAATAAATTAATGATTATACAACGTTTAAAGAGCAACGAACCAACGAAATGTGAATAAATAAATAGAAGATAAAGATAAACTCGTATATAAAAGATAACAAGAATATATATACACGAGAAGAGAGGGAGGGAGAAAGAGAAAACGTTATATTTTATGACATTTGTTTAAACATAGCTTCCATTAATTATCAACATAATATTAAGTTGCTAAAATACACATGGAGAATTAATAGCGTTGATTAACGAATTATCCAATTTATAAGCTTTATTTTTTCCAATCGATATTTAATGTTAGTGAGAACAAAGAAACACATGATTAGTGAACTTTGCTATTCAAAAAGGCCCGACAGTTCTCGATACATCACTGAATCACGCTCTCGGCCTTCACATTCAAGGACCATTTACGCGCGATCGTCCACACGATGGTATTTAATCTTGTTTGACGGACGATTTGTCGCATTTACACCAAGCGTGATGAAAAGAACGGTTAAAAGGCGCCGCTTTCGATCGATGACTACGTTGTTCTCGCTCTAAATAATGTTTAGATGGCGCGATTTATTACACCGATCTATGTGTAGGTGTGATATACTTAAATACTTTCTTTTTTTATTTCATCAAAACTTTTTATTCCTTACTTCATCGACACCAAATAATTCACATCGCAATAACGAAAATATACATAAGTATTTATGTGTATTGAAGAATTTAAATTATTTGACAATATGTCAAGTATTGAAATTTCCAAAAATTAATTCTTGGATTCTCTTTCGAATAAAATATTTTTACTCAAGAATAGCATAAAAATAACAAGGAAAGATTTCTTTTATGATATACTTTTCATCTTTGAAAATCATACAATTTTACTCAAATATTTTTCGACATCTTTAAATCTAAAGGTCGTACTTTGGTTTTCTGTTTCGAAAGAATGTCTTTGTATTACAGAAGGCCGAAATAATATTCCTGAGTTTCTCGGAGCCATAAAGGGGACGCTTGTCTGTGGTAATCGACGAAATGTACAGCGTCACGCAAAAGTCTATCCCCTCGAATCAATTCTGAACTGACTCGTGTCGAAGTGTTTCGTGCCATGACACATGACTCGACTCGATTACTGTGATTATCGCATGTAGCGCGCACGTTAATACATCCGTCACCGTTCTTTACTAATACAGTACTTTCTAACATTCTATCCGACATTAAAAATTCGCTCTAAAAAAGCGCACCAAGAAAAGCGTTTGCAAAAAATATTTACAAAATCTAATCTCTCTCTATCAAATCTAATTTCTGTAAGAAAAAAAATTAGAAATCTTATTTTTTTATCTCTCAAAATAAAACTACAAAAATTAAGACATATAATATTTAAGAAAAGATATATTCCACAATTGCTATAAATGTTAAGAAATTCTAAACTTAATTTTTAAATAATTTAAAAATATTTTGTTTAGAAACTATATATTGAGTGTGTCAATTTGTTTAAAAAAGTAAATTTGATTCGCAGGTAAACCATTACGTAATTCATTTATAAAAGATTACGTTTTCTCAACCTTCTCTCTTTACAGTCTGATTATATCTCATTAGTTTAACTCCGACGTAATGTTGGCAATTCTAGAATACTTGATTGGTTTCGATAATCGATCGGTTTGATGATGTTGGTACATGGAAAAAATAAAGTTCGTTGGTTCGTCTAAGCGCCCTTTAATCATGTTTTCTCAGTTTATTGCTTAACGAGCGCCTCGAGATCACGATCCGCTGGCTTGTCTATCATTAATCGGTATCGATTAAGCGCGATCGCTTCGTTCAGCTAGAAGCGCAATTTTCGCGCGCGATAGTGGTGAAAAAAAAAAAATTCCCGAACGTTTATATCAGATCAAGCCCGATTAGTATACCGTTTTATTACGTCAAACTGAAATTCGAAGTCATGATCGTAAATGATAATTTTTATTTTAAGATATCAAGTCAAACTGATAGCTTTCCGACCTCTTCAAGAATCGTTTTTTCAAAAAGTCAAGAGATAACATTTTTAAGAAATAACTAGATAACACCATGTTATATATATTAGTGTAACATTGTTAAAACAAACATGTTTAAACAAAATTACTATTATTCTTGAGAAAGAGAAGAAAAGCAGTGATAACTTTCTTGATCTTTAAAAAAAAAAAGATTGATGAAAATCAATATTCTTCATGAAGACGAGTCATTCAATTAACATGCCTATTCATGTAGTGAACGAAAATCATTCAAGCATTCAAATTCTATTAATCGTGAGTTTGAATAAACTAAATACCTTCGCTAGTACAAACTCGTTTGAATTAACTTCTTACAATTTACACGAAAAGCGGTGAGAACAAAAAAAATTAACTTTTGTTTACGCGTGAGTTTACCGTAACAAAAAATGAAAGCCTTATAGCGTCCTGATATAAATCTTACGGATGGAAACTTTATGAAATGAGAGAAACTTTCTTTTGTGAATTTACAGATCATTTATCAGGCGTATAAAGTAATATTATTTACTATTTAATTAACATCTTAATCACTATTCAAAGATAACGAGGCTATCTGTTTCCCGATAAAAAGCAGACAGATGTCACATACTAATGATATAAAATGTAAATGTGTGTACCTTTCTTTGTGAAGAGATAGGTAGTATCGCGAGTACACCAATAAATATCTGTGTTCGTCCAACTGGTAATTTATTTTCAGTGGCGAAAGTAACAACTAGAATGATTTTATTTTGCGCTTACGCAGCCGAGCGCGAGAGTTTTGTGTGCATTGATAATTGCAGGCCCCTTATCGTTGTGATATTTGAGCAGCTGGGATCACCTCATGCTATACAAACGCTCCTAATGAGACGTATTTAAGCTCACAAAACTGTCGCACAAATATTTACCGAGGCTGATTCCAGCCGCCAAATATTATTTCCGATCAGTCAAAGCAGATCATATTCCCTCGATAGGCGTATTTCAATAGTATTGATACATTATTGTCAATATTTAATATTTTTGACACTAATAGTTTACTTTTTTAATTATAATTAACTGTCAGGAAGAAACTTATTGGATCTCTTCAAAGATTATGTAAAGAAAGAATGATAAAAATTTAGTTACGCGTAGTACAACTTTCGTATATTTAACAATAAAATATCGCTTTTAATATATCTAATGCATCATATATTTTATGTATAATTAAATTAATATTCGTATTATAATATTTTTACCGATAAGAATATTACTTATACTTACAATTAATATCATACAATATCATTTTTCAGTTGGCAACATTTGCCTCATAATTACATTTTACGACGATACTGCGCAGCTCAATCGAGTGTTAATAATCTAAAAATTTTAAAAGGATGATTCGCGCGCTTCGAAAGGCACTCAATTAATTAATCCGAGCCGGAAAAAATTGAGGAATCGATTCGTTCGCTTGGACGACCGCGATCGAATTAATCGCGCGGTAAAACGCGATATCGCACGCGCTCTAATTTCGAATCCATTTACCCTAATCCCCCGTGGAGAGGCCAGCAAGAGAAGGAGGACGAGGGACAGAGAGCGGCGTCGCGACGCTGTCACACGCGTTATCGATCAGCAACCGGAGCGGGGGGAGGGGAGAATCATCCACCACACAGCCGGTGACATGAGGTGAACCCGGCCATTTTGAAAACCACCGTGTTGCTTTACCATAAAACCCGGGCTGTAACGTTTCACGACGGGTTATATGGGCGAAAACATGCTCGTTAAAGCGCGCGCCATCGAAAAACTCTCGCGTGGCGTGTTATACGGAAAAATCGATGCCACCGCTTTAACGTCGCGATAAATCCTACAGTATTGCGCCGCGTAAACGCCGCAATTTTTATTATTTCAATTTCGTTCCGCGTATTTCCATTCCCTCGTCTGACGTCTCAACGCAATTATTCGTCGGTATGGAATGTAAATTTCTTTTTTTTTTCTTTTTTTTTTTTTTTTTTTTTTTTTTACGAGGATTCTCATCCGCCCCTTCACTCTCTGTCATTTCTCCGCTCTCAAACTAGATATGCTGAAACTTTCGCGAGCATCGATATTTTCAGTTATTCACGATTGAAGCCCTCTAAGTATCAATAATGTACAGTTACATAAGTGTCTCGTAACGTAAAAAAAGCGTATCGTTGCAAAATAAAATAGTCGTTAACTTAATAATGATTAATTATTAAAATTATCGATAATGCGTGAGTCGCTTATATCCTATCTGTTTATATTCAATCTGTTTCTAAAAAACGCCATCGAGCAATATTATTAATAATTAAATGAATCGTTCATACATGACATCGATGCCCAAGTCGATTCGCCGTGCGAATATTAAGTCAAATATTAATAAAGCAAATGCGCGAGAACAATCGACAAATTCATTAAAGGCCGCGTGTCGGATCGCATTATGTTAATTGCAAGTTGTTTTGTATGCAAAACGGATGCAAGAATCGACACACTATTATTTATAATGACCGTGCCGCGCTTGTATAATCGTCGTGTGTACGACATCGTAAGCGACACTGATTGCGTTTTGCGGCCGTGTACCTGATTTCGCCGAACAGTTCGTTGTGCACGAACACGGCCGAGCAACTGCAATCGGTGAGTACGATTAACCGCAAGGACAAGCGACTTTGGTTTCCCATTCAGGGACGATTTAAGATACCTTCCTGACCCCCTGCAAAATAATCTTTGAGATCTCTTTGCCTTTTATAATACAATATAAAGGTACAAAGAGAAAACAGTGATCGTGAATTTAAGGTTGGAGATTTTTCTCTCGCCAGAAGGATCATCTCTCTCTCTCTCTCTCTCGTCTCTCTCTTTCTCTCTTGTACAGATTCAAATAAAATAAAACATATATTTGTAGATATTAGAATTCAAAATACACAAATTCTAATATAATTTTTGTATTTTTGTAAAATTATTACTTTCAAATAATTATCCTTAAAAAATTATTGTCACATATAATCGGAATTAGTTGAAAATAAAGAATGTTGATGTTAATTTTCGTTATTTGAAAAAAACAGTTTGTCCGTAAAATTAGAAACAATAAATTACTAACAATAAGGAAACGTATGAGGGGAAAATTATAAGATACGGTGTGTATATTTGTGCAGTAAATACATCTTGTTTCATTGGCGGTGTGCCAACTATTTAACACTTGAGCAAATCCATGTTATTCAATGTCTATATTGCACACTAACGCAATGTGCAATAATGATGAAAAAAAAAAAAAAAAAAAAAGAATGACATCGCGCCATGGTATTCGATAATAACTACGAATGCGTAATAATCTTATTTGCATTGAAATCCATGAATCTATTTATATTCTGATTTGCATGCATAAAATGTTAACCATTTATCGGGCATATACTGTTAACTAAGCGAATTGTCATGTGGACAGTAAAAAGCCAGCTGTATTATATTTCTTTCCTTTACCACTCTTCTTCTCTTTCCTTTTCTCTCTCCCGAATACATAAATATGCATAATGTATCTGAAAAGATGGAGAGATGGATTCCAAATTTAAAAAACTTGTTATTATAATTAAAGCGGTCTCCCAGTATTAGTGGTATTCATCTTGTTTTAAGAGTGCGGAACGTGTATGGAAATGCGAACTTGAAAGCAACGAAGGTAACTGCAGTTTTACCGCGCTCCGATTCATAGTCCGAGCGAATGCGCGTGCTATTCGCTGCGGACCCGTAACGTAACGAGTTCCTGCCTCGTAAATAAAGCGAAGCGCCTTTGACAGCGACGCCTCCCGCGCATTGGCGGCGGCTTTACGAGTTCTCGACTACATAAGTACGTGGGCGTGCGCGGCGTACACACACACACACACACACACACACACACACACGCACGCACGCACGCATACACGCACCGAATATGTGCGCACACACGTGCAGCGAACACAGAGCGTACATACGTACAGACGAGTAGAGCGTGAAGTATACATGACAGAAAAAAGAAAGAAAGAGAGAGAAAGAGAGAACTGCCAGCTATACAAAGCCCGTATGGCGTGTGAAACACCGACGCTGCCGTTGTGAGACGCGACACGACAATATCGATGTGGTGTGGTATGGTACACTCCCGGCGGATGCTGACTGAAATGATAGCGAGCGCAGAGAGGAACCAGAAAAGATATATATATATATATATATATAAAGAAAGAAAGAGAGAAAGAGAGAGAGAGAGAGAACGCAGTAAGGAGCGCATACTGCAAGGCACTCAAGAATCTCCCTGGTTCTCTAATAGGCAGGTGACTGCCTGGCTTGACTGCCTGACTTGACTGCCGAGTGCCGGCGGTCTATCGGCCCGCAGGCGAACAATAATACGAAGATGACGACGAGCTGCCTCCTTCCCTCTCCCTCCCTCTCCCTCTCTATCAATCTCTCTCTCTCTCTCTCTCTCTCTCTCTCTCTCTCTCTCTCTCTCTCTCTCTCTCTCTCTCTGCCTCTGCCTATGCTCTCTCCCTCACATGCATGCATGCTTCTGCGCGCCCTAAGCATCCGATCTGTAGCGTGCACGAATGAACGCATCTACGTGAGGGTGCTTAAATTCAGGATATCGACACTTCTGTCCGCTCGGGTGTTGAATGCTTCGATTTTCGGCACCGGATGGTATTTACGCATTGATATCTTTTCATTGTAATTAATAATGTACGCGCGCGCGCCGCGTATATTATATAATTAATAAAAATATCAAATAATTATGTATTATGAAAGTGACATCAACTAATAAAACTTAATAAATTATCTATTGTTTTATTTCAAAGAGTTTATAAAAAAAGGTGTAAAATCGAAATATTCAATACTCAATACTATCAATGATAAATTATATTAATATTTAAAATTTTTCCTCTTTTTTTTTCATATATGTGTAACAAAGAGCTGCGAATGATCCTTCCTATTGCGTCTATATATCTAAAAAAATGATAACGAATCCCGATCTGCAAATATAACCAAACCAACATTGAAAATTTTTGATTAATTATTTCGACTTGATCAATTGCATGTCGGCTTTTAACTTTTACATGGGGAATTAATTAAATTCTTTGTGTGACGATAAACGTGCTAAATGCATGATACTATATTAATTTTAGGATTAAAATCTCATTTCCATTAATCACGAAAGTGACTATAATTTTTATAATTTTTAGTTAATATCATATACAGCGCTGATGTAATCACTTTAAAATTACAAGTTAATTTTTTTTATATAGAATTTTCATAATCTTTATGAAAAATCTCAGATTTAACACGGTAGGAGAAAAATAAGACAGATATATTCAATGACAATTGTTGTAATCTGATTTTAAATTTCTTTCATTTCAATGAAAATTGTTAAATAATGATTGTAGTGAGAAAAAAAAAATAAAATTCTCTTTCTGTCGCTTTATAAAAATATGATAAAACATCTCTTATATTAACATCTTCCGAGCAATTCTGCTCAGGTCAACTGTAATGGATTTTTATTCTATTACAAACGAAAATTAATTAATTTCTTTGTATGTCACGTATGATATATGAACGGAAGAAGGGATGTTAAATGCACGATAATAAGTTACAGCCGACAAAATGGTTATATGTTTAGTTACAAAAATCCACGATCATATTCCATATTCATATTTAAATATTAACCACGTTCAATTTTCAGCCCGTAATAATATTACATATAATATTTTCCATATTACGTTTTAACATTTGTACAAATGTGTTTTCTATAAATTTTTAAAAATTTAATTATATAATTGCTAATGCATGTGTCAGAGATATTCAATAATTTTCTTGACATTAAATTATATATTATAATCAACTTTCTATCATTCGCTATTTCTATACATAAATACAGACTTTCTGATTAGAAAACAGTTGCACAATTCACGTTCCTATTTGATACTTATCAATTTCTATAAGAAATACATACGAGAATGAATAAAATATTTCTTATAAATGCCATGTATCGATTCGACAAAGCAAAAGCGAGATTTAAATTCTACCAGGTTTACAGAATCATTCTCGACTGGATGAGAAAACGTTTCCGTGTAGGCGTATCGCTCTATGAACTTTGCCGTTTTAGTGACGGCAAAACGAAGCGAATAACACTTTGTATTCGCGTAATACACGTGCACATGTTATCCGATATATAAATGCTTTGCATACTTGACCGCGGTTGGTTGATAATCTCGCTGCTTCCCGTCACGCGGGATACTTTACGACATGGTGCGTGCGCGACGCCTGGACAAGAATTAAGACGCACCCGACGCGAACGAGTCGTTAATCAGCTTTACGAGCCGCGGATAATACAGCCGACTCGGTCGTACAAAGCGCCGGTCTTATCTTGCGCCGATTAAAGCGGAGCGAAAAAAATCACCGAGATATTAAACGCGTTACAATATAACGAAAAAACTGCTAAAATGATCGTAAATGAAAAAGGAAAAATCGCTGTTTTCTAGCTATATTTATCTATTATAAAAATATGTTTCTACTTTGAATAAAAATGAAAGAAAACGGACGAAAGAATTTGGTCATCAATGCGACATACACGTATACAAATCTAGATGATTAAATTGTTTTTTCCGCCTAAATAAGGCTTTATAAATTAATGCGATCGAACAGACTAGCTGCGCTTTTCTACGCGCAATCAATATAGACCACACAACGTGCAGATATCGAATCCGGCTGTTGGTTATATGGTATATATGGTATATATGCACACACGCCGATGGCGTTCCCTTCGGGCTGCCTGCTTATACGGATCCCGGTAATATCGCGTATGCATAATACGGGACAATGTAACTCAGCTCAGGATATGCCGCACAATTAGTGTGCGCGCGGTCATCGCGGATCGTAACGCAAGCCGCAACGACGACACGCGTGTATCGCTCGGCATTGCCGACGCTTATATTTGAATCGTGTTGGCGCAATGTGTGCATGCGTGCATGTGTGCGTGCGTACGTGAGGCAAACCTACCGCCCGCGGTCGTTGAGCAGTCGTCGTTGTAGCTGTCGCGTCTGTAATTGTGATTTTCCATCTCCTGCATTTCTCGAGAACCAGAGAAAGAGAGGATAGAACGAGAAGAAAAGGAAAGAGAAAGAAAGGAAGTCGATAGCATACATGGTCTGTAATAGGAGCGAGAGTGATGGCGTTGCCTCTTGTTAGAGAGAAAGAGACGCCGATGGGTTTAAGAAAAAGAGAGAAGGGTATATGAAGATGAAAGGAGAACCGTATGACGATAGCATTACGTGTTCATAATAAGCGCGACTGCGATAGCGTAGGGATTCTCTTCGTTGGAAAAGAGAAAGATAGACCGCTTTTAATACGCTTGATCCGACGGAGAGGAAACAGACGGAGTGAGAAAGAAGCCGAAAAAGAGCACAAGCTGCACTGTGTGAAAAGAGGGATCGAAAGAGGGATCGAAAGAGGGTGACAAGGAACGCGATACCAAAGCGGAATAAAGATAGAGTGCACATGTTCTTTCTCGTTCCACTCGATGAAGCTGGAAGCTGCGAGTGTGGCAAGGATGGCGCGATATCTCGAGAAGACAGACATCCGTCGCTCCCGTGTAACGTGCGCGCGATAAGGACACATGATTGCGCCTTCACGAGAAAGAAAAAGAGAGAGAGAGAGAGAGAGAGAAACGGAGAACGATGTAGGAACGAATAGAGAATAAAGAGTGACGTTAGTGCAAGGGCGAGAACGATATTACAGTGGAAAGAAGGACGGAGAGTACCTATTGTAGGAAGCGAAATTGTTGTAGGCAGGTAGATAGAGGAAGAAGGATCGAAGGGTCTTCGATGAGAAAAGGACCGTTGAATCGGAGAGAAACGTGATCGCTTGAATGAGAGAAAAAGATAAACGCACAAGAAGAGAATAAAGAAGCCGCTAAGAAAGAGAGTGTCTGAGAAAGATAAAAGAAGCAGGATGTTTTAACGATGTTTTAACACGAATATAAATTTCAAAAACAAAAAGAAAGAGAGAGATGATACTTATTAATTATTTCCCTTCTCTCCAGCATCAATATACGCAATAAAAACTGACATAAATCTAAACGAGTCGATAAATATATATTGTAAATCTAAATACAGTCGAGTTAATTAATGATGAAATATAATCCCACTATTGATATACGATCAATGAATTATAAAATACAGAGGGGAGAGGAAATTTTGTGCGCGCGTAAGTGTGTGTATGTGTGCATCGTTACGTGTTGGATGAACGAGGACGTAAGAGGAAGCGAGAGAGAGAGAGAGAGAGAGAGAGAGAGAGAGAAACGGAGAAAGGGAGAAACGAGGGGTTTCCTCGCTCGCTCGCGCTCACGCACGGTCGATCGCTCCTGCCGGCGGCCATTTTGTGCTCGCCCGTAGACCCGGGGCACGTGTTCCCGGAGAAAATATTGGCCGACAATTCCCCGCGATAGCGTGCTCGTCGCTCGTCGTTCACGTGACGGACGACGGGGACGCGATCGGAGTGATGAGTCCGATAACGGAGAACGCTGACGGGCGCGTCGCGAAGCGCGTCCACCGCGTCGTATCGTTCGGACGGGACCGATGTGTCTCGCGACGCGGGACAATTCGTTCCACGTTCCGGATTCCCTTCCGTCGTTCTCTCTCGCGTTCGCCGTACAGCCGGGTAGGAAACTGCCAGGGCCTGCGCGACGAACCTTGGTCGACGTGTTCGTGCGAACGGCAGCTCACAAATTCTCCCTCAACAATCCTTTTCGTTTTTATCAATTTTTCACAGAAATATACATGTGTGCACATGTTGTAAAAATTATTAAATTTCCTTCTTCCTTCCTTTACTTATTTTATAAACTAAATATTGATATATATATATGTATATAATTATATATAAACTAAAACTGAATATATATTAAATATTTCGCTTATTATAATCTGTCTTTCTTTTTCTCTGGATATTCAATAAATAATGCTATTTATTAAAATAGCAATTTAGTGTAATTTCAAACAATAATGATATTTAGGAATTTTTATTTATAAAAATTCTTTGAAGAAATATACCTGTTATTGCAAAGTGCATTAATCTTAATTCTCTAATTATTAAAAATTAATCATATCTTTACTCCAAACGAGAAGACAGTGATATTTAAATTTCAAATTATTCAATTGACTATATTTGATATATATTCTGTTATAGAAAATTCAGAGGTTTAAATATTGAATGTTATCGAGAATAAAGTGTCATTCTAGTAATACCAGAGTAAATGTCAATTTTAAATTACAGGATGGATAAAATTCGCGCACGATTTATATTAATATTCTCAACATATGATACTCTCTGATTGTATCGATCGCTATGATAAAAGTCGACACGCGATGAGATATAAAAATGTAATATATATGAGAAATGCACAAAAAACACAAAATATAAAAGTATAAAAGAGAGAGAGAGAGAGAGAGATATCCATTAATATACGATTCCAATATTCAACGAGTGGTCACAAATTTAAAAGCTTTATATATGATATATATACATATATATAATATAAATTCTGATTTATTTAGTATAATCTTATTTTTTTGTAACAATATTAAAGCGACATTCATCTAGATTATTGCAAAATTATACATCAAAAATTTATCAGATTATTGCATAATCAATATATTAATAGATACATAGACATATTCTAAAAAGCTATTGAAAAATGTCTATGCAGCGTTTGTGTTAAATCCTCGAATAATAACAGTAAAAATAAGAGTAATGAGTATACAAGGTATAAACTGCTTTATTGCATTGTTCCCATTCTTCTTTTGATATTAACGTATTATAACACACGATACCGCTCTTCCATCGCCAAATTAATATTAATGCTCGAGATTCCCTCCCATCCTCTTCTCCCGCCCATCCACCTGCGCGAATAACATATATGATCTTCATGCCATTCATAAAAAACGTATCTCGTATCGAGCGCGGCAAACCTTTATGAGTGGAACATGATGAGAAACGCGGCAGCGATTCGTCCGGAAATCGCGACTGTACCGTTATAAGTTACGAGAGTGCCATTCTGCCGGCATGAATACGGGATGTCTTTTGGACGCGCTCCAGGAAGCTTTTCAAATTGAATTAGAGAAAACGCACCGGTGTCCCGTGTGTCTCGTGAAGCTGTTGCCACCGACACCAACGACCCTTGATTGACATTTTTTCGAAAAAAGACTCGGCCATGACGAATAGCGCACAACAGCAGTTTACTAAGATCGTTAAAGTTTCTTTTCCAAAATAGAATTATTCTAGGTAAATAAACAGCGCCGAAAACAGAAAAAAATATGCTATGTAGGCGTAATGTATTTTATTCTTTTGCGTTCTAATGATAATTAAAGAATGCATAGAAGAAAAATCTAAAGAGATTATTGTATTTCAAAAAAGTAAGAAGTTTCTTAATATTTCAGTTTCTTTGTACAAATTATTTTGATTTAGTTATAATAGCAAAAACAAAAAGTTTTATAGTATAATTCTTTTTATTACTTCTTTTCTCATATCTTTCTATTTTTATATTTTTTCTTCTAAAGAAAATATATTAAAATTTTCTATAATAAGAGAGAGCCATATTAAATTAATATATACGTGCAAGTTTAATAGAACGAAAAATAAAAGTATATTTTTCGCACAATCTGTATATTTCCCTCAGTAATACTGTGTATAAAATAAATACTAATTTCCGAAGAAGATACAAATCAAGCGAGAGAAAGAAAAAGAGAGAAAAAGATAGAATACAAATTTTGCCTCGGAGTGTCCAAACATGTGAATCCGCCACTGAAAGGGCGTCGAGACCGGGTTTCTACGAGGTTTCTACGACACTCGGTGTAATCTCGACAGAGATCAAAATATATAACGGTCCCGACCCCACTTGTAGATTTACCGAGTCAGGAGATCGCTAAGTATAGATCCGGGGACCTCTCTCTCCCTATATTGGGTCGCATTTCCATTTCAAGAGCAACGAAGAGAGAAGAGAGATAGGATCGCAGATTTTTCGCGTTTAATTCCAAACGGCGTATTCATCCAGCCAAGCCGAATATCGAATATTAATTCGTTCGCGCATACCGGTTCCCATCTGCTTTCTTTCCACGATATTGACTGTCTCGCGAGCGTTATATAAGGCGAGCGAGATATAATGAAAATCGTGATATTCGAGAGATTTTATATCTTCTTTCCAAAAAAATTAAAAAAAAATAATATTTTGAATGTTATGAATGACATGTGAAATAGATAATCTTATCTTTTAATTTTAAATAAATATTATTTTAATCTCTGAATCTCATTATTCTACGTGAACGATTGAGCACTTACAGAATCGTTAATAGAAACAAGTATATTAATTTATTACGTCGTGTGTTTTGAAAGTAAGAGGGGAGCAGCCTCTTTTATCGACTATGAGGTTATCATTGTTAAACCCGACCGTTTCATGACCGAGCATTTAAAGTCGCATAGTTAATCAATTGCCGATTACAATAATGTATGTATCAAAAGCGGTAATTAAGACTGAACGGCTCGCAGTAATTGTTTCTTCTTGCTATCGATGCGAGCGTGTAACAAGAGGAAACTTCCCGGAACGAGCATCCGCTTTGATTTAGTCGTGTTTATCGCGTGCGCGAAATTTGTATCCCTCCGAAACTATACGATAAACCACTTATAATAAATTACTTTGTCTATAAGATATCTACAGCAATAAATCTCTAATTTCCAAACTCTAGTTATCTAGTTAGTTAATTATTAGTTACTCTAATATTATCTTAATGTTATAGATAAGATAAAAATTTGAATCTAATGTACATATTACGTACCTACAGATATGTAATATATATATATATATATATATATATATATATATATATATATATATCACATAAGCATTTTGCACTAATTAAATAATAATCTTATCGATTGTTATATTATTTAACAGATCAATATCATGTTTAAATCAATTGGAGTTTAGCCTCATTTAGTGATAATTAACTTTCTATGTGCCTGTAATAGTAGCTATTATCTAGAAAGCTATATAAAATTAGCGCTAATATTAATTAAACTAATCGATAATAGCTGATACTAATATTACAGTACTCGAAATACCGTTGATAAAAATATTCATATCAAAAGATCGCGTGTTACGTTTGCGATAAATGATATTACTCTACCAATGCGAACAATTGCATAATCGTTGGTCAGAAAAAGGGAGTATACGCCTCAAAAAAATATAATAAACGAGCGTGGATATAATAGCGTATATACCAAGGAAATGAAATTTTTACAGGTAGAAGCGCGCAAGATGCGGTCGACGGCGTGAGATGCTTTCCTAAAGAATAAATAGAAGCGGCAAAGGAAGCGGAAAAAAGAAAAGAAGAAAAAGAAAAAAGGTACGTCGCGTCGGGCAAATTGCATTGCCAGTATAACGCTGTTCTGTGAATGCTTTTCGTACTCTCGGTATGGTGGCTGGTAACGCCGCTATTTAAGCTCCTTTTCCGATGTATTGTAACCCTTACATACGCGGTACAATTCTGATTTTCCGCTTCTGTTATTTATAAGCAACTATACGTTTTTTTTATTTCAGACCACTCAATTCTTATCTTCCGTAAAAATTTATTCTTGTCAATTGATTAAAATGTGATAAGACAGCATATATATGTATATATAATTATAACAGGGTGCGTCTACTCAAATCTTGTTAAAAAAATTTCCTGAAATTTTCCAAGTATTTTTGTTTAAAATTTCAAGTAAAAAAAATATTTTCAAAACTTTTTAATACAACTTTCTCTAAAATAAATTTTTTTTATTACATGCATTTTCTAATGTTTTTCATTCATACAAAGGAAAAACACTTTCTTAAGTTTCAATGTTAGATTTATAAATGTACTAAAA
Organism: Anoplolepis gracilipes; assembly: GCF_047496725.1. Lineage (NCBI taxonomy): Eukaryota > Metazoa > Arthropoda > Insecta > Hymenoptera > Formicidae > Anoplolepis > Anoplolepis gracilipes. Next base: position 976,870 of record NC_132978.1, on the reverse strand, counting down.
AGCTGAATAACTTTTATAAGATAATTTTTCATTTATATAAAATTTTCATTTGTTTATCTTTAAAAGCTACAAAGAGTATATACTTTATATTATGTTAAGAGTCATATTTAATGTTACATTAGGTATATAAACAAAACAAAATTATATATAGATATATTTATACGGGACAAACTGAGACGCCAAATTCATGTTATCTCACTTTATTTATCGACTATTTTTTAACCATTTCTTATCAGACTTTAAGCGCTTAGGAGTTAGTTTCACAATACTTATATAAATAGTTCTATGCGTAAAAATTATACGCTATATACGTGTTACTTCTCTATATTCTTTGCTTCGCAACGAAATAATATCGTATAATAATAATTTTTCTTTACAAGGAGAAAACATATTAATAAAAATTATATATAGAATATATAATATTTGTAATCATGGAATATTTATATATTAATATACATATACAAGAATCACGCGCAATATTTTTATTCAATAATATTATGTTTTACGAAGGAATATCGCAATTATTCAAATATTTTGATGGATAAACAAATATATAATCATTAACAAACAACATAACAAATATATAATTTATCATTTTTATAGTTTGTACAGAAAAGGTCATTAATGCCTTTACACATAAATTTATCCACATATTGGAACACATATATTTTCCATATGTATATACAAAATATATAAGGTATTGATATGTGCATAAATTCATTTGTAAAAGCATTAATGACGCCTTCTGTACATACACACAATTAATTTATTATAGACGAGCGAAGATACGAGCGTCTCAATACTTATATGTCCGGTATCTCGAACAATTTAATTGTTTAATTAATATTCTAATAATTTTTACATATAGAATTTTTTATAAAACTATCATAGAATTTTCAAACGCTTAAAATCTGATAAAAAATGCTAAAAAAGTCGTCAACAAATAAAGCAAGATCCAGTGAACTTTACATGTTACAATCAGTTTGTCTCGAGCCATATTTTTGTTTAATAGTCCGAATTATTTGTGTCTGTGTTTAAACAACTTATCAAAAACTCTAGAACTATCAAAAATAAAGTTAAGACTTAACAATTAATGAGTTTCTACAAAATAAGACGCCAGTTTCATGAACACGGTTGACTGTTTATAAGATGAAAAGCAAAATTATTAAAAAAAGAATTTTCGAGAAAATTCTCTGAATCCCAATAAAATTCCATGAGACTTCCCTGATTTTTCTAAATACAAAAGAAATCACTAAATATTCCGATTGTCTATATTTTTCTAGGGAGTAGATACCCTGTATAATATATAATATAACATTATAAATTAAAAAATATTGTGTGTATATATATATATATATATATATATATATATATATATATATATATATATTATAATGTATAATATAAATATGAAATGTAATTTTATAAATATTAATAAAATAAAAATATTTTTAAAAATAAATTTCTTTTACACATAAAATACTATTAAATTAAATTAGTATTAAGTAGTGCGTTAAGCACAGTTAAGCTTATTAAAAAAATAAAATTGCACAATATCTTTTAATACACCGTGTACGAACATATTAAACGATCGCACGCGGCTTGTAAGACATTTCTAATTTGTATTGGTATATATCACGTCGCAACATAAATTACGACTGCGTAGTCGTTTTGTAACAGTGTCAGTATTTACCAGTGACCACCTTCTCGTCCAATTATACACAGTATCATACGCGTCACGTCATAATTATTGGCATTGCCGTTGCACGCAATAGCAAACACTCGTTCGACTGTCATTTGCATGATTGCTATATCAAGATCAAATATCGATACTCTGACATCGATATCAGTATCGGTTAATGTTTGTAAAAAAACCGAGATAAGATATTTAAAAAAATATGGTTATTTCTATTACTTTCCAAATTAATATATTCGTTTTTAGAAAACACCTTTAAGAATTTATATACGATAATAGAACAATTATTGCAATAAACTGAAAATTGATCTTAAACAAAACAAAGATTAAATTGATCATATTAGATATCAAATCTAAATATGTAGCAACAGACCTCGTATTCTTAGAGGCTTTACGGTATCTTTAATCCGAGACGCTCATAACGTCAAGTTACATAAAGCGCACTTTATGCGGCGTAACCAATACGAGATATCGCAGGATCGCTCAAAAACCATGCGGATGCAACCGCGTAATTACGTTGCATGGAACGCGAGAGCGGATAGCCGCCTTGCTTTTTCGATATAATTGAATTCGGGATAATTGATCAGGGCAAGCGGCCGAGCGAGCGAATCCTCGGGGCATAAGAGATCGATAGATAGAGAGAGGGAGAGAGAAAGAGACACGCACTCATAATTATTAAACTTTGGTACTATTATCGGAACAGTTCATGATTATTACCGTCGCATAATTTGCCGACAATTAGTGCCGTGAGCAAAGTCTGTTGCACACGATAAATGAGTAGTAGGGCGCGCGAAAAAAAGTATCGTAAGAAACTGCTTTATAGAGAAAAGAGTATCAATTTTGCCTTAAACATTTACTGATTCTGTAATAAGTATTGACAGCTACAACAGAGATTTTCGATAAAATGTGCTTGAGGCAAGATAAGACAGTAAAGTGTCTTTAATGTAATTGTATACTCATAGATTTGAAAAAATTAAAGCTTATCGATCGAATATGCTTAATCATTCATTGTCAGTATGTTATGAAATCTATGTTGATTTCAATACTGCTTTATGTACAAGTCACAATCAATAAGCGTCTAATTAAAATTTTGCGTGTACTGATTTAAATTAAAAAAAAAAAAACTTTATGTTTTCTTTCATTTCTATCTAGCTCCATAATTGACTTTGGTTACATCGTGTCTACGTAAAAAAAATCTTTTGTACGCAATAAAAATATAATATATTAAATTTCATTACGGTATTTCAATCTCGCTGTTAACTAAACGCGCTATTCCAACTCACGTAAGAGGCCTGTCATTGTTCCATTGGAAAGTTTCTTCGGTCGCACACGCGCGAGATCAAAGAGGCAGAACGTAATAACTCACGCATCCGTCTTAAAGCTGTCGTAACCCGCTTACGTACTCCAAAACGTTCGCTGCATTGTTTGACAATAGAGGTGGGGTTTTGTTGTCCGTAACGAATGATCCCCAATTACGCGAAAAAAAGGCAGGAAAAGAACGTGATTTCATCACGGTCGCGAGCACAATGCAATCGCTCCATCACCGCTAAATGTGTCAGCGCCGACAGTAAAGATGGACGATGCACGGGGTGTCCGCAGTAAAAAGTTGGAAAGCACGACGACAGTGATATCTTTATCGAACGCGAGATTGTTTCTCATCGAATATTCTCATCGAAAAGACCGACATGTTTCGTAACTTATCAATCTTCAATTAAGAAACTTTATATCTTAATATAAGAGTGATATTACAAAATGGCTCTAGATTATATGGAACTAGTTCGATAAAATCAATTATAAGATATTATCTTGATATCTCGTGCAAGTTTCAAGTTAATAGCGATGCTTGTTTATTTTCTCTTGTTCAAGTTATTTAAGTACAAACTAGACTTAATGTAATATGCATGTACGTATGACACACGATAGAGTAGCCACGATAAACTATCTACCGTATGTCCTCTACATAGTAAACATCGCGTAGACGATACGCAGACAGGTCACGTAGATGCGATTTTATAGTCTAGCGCACACTTTGCAGCTCAATGCGATTCTCATCATAACACCATCGGTATTCAAAATACCGCAAGCAATATCGATCGCGAAGCTACGTTTACTCGTTCGTGTCGAATAAATTTCAATCTCTCCGTAACATAAAGTTACACAGAATAATGCTATTGTAGTCGAGCGCGAAATAGACCATGAAAGAATTCTTTCATGCGCACACACCTCGTTACTTTTAATATCTGCTTATTTAGCATATATCCTCTTACGCCTGCGCTATAATAAAATAATATCATTTTCCACAACGGTTTCTACATATTTTATGTTACATGAAAAAAAAAAAAGTCTCCAAATATCTGATGCGATATACGAAAATTTCGTAATCAAAAAATACTTGCGACTGTTGATAGTATAATTAATATACGAGATACTAACGTAACAATCACGTGTTTTTCTCTCTTTATACATTAAATGAAAATAAATATATAACATAAATCTCAATTGTTGTTAAAACATAAAATAACGCCATAATAAAATAAACTATAAAGGTAGTCTTTTGAGAACAGCTCGTTATTAATGGTAACTAACGACATCCATAATTTTTAACGCTCTAATCGGAAATACACGAGAGTTGACGACGCGAATAATATCATAACCGGGTATATCGTTTCGTCGGCGCCGAAGCGCTTTGAACGCTTTAACGCCTCGTTAAGGATACCTTCCGACATCGTCGAGCAGGACGAAGACGAGAACGACGACGACGATGACGAAGAGAGCGGCGACAATATAACGATGAGGAACGCTAATTACTCAGCGCGAGAACCGTTTCGGTTCACTCAACGTCGTTATGTCGTCGACAATGGCCGATTGTGTCACGGCGAGCGTACACACGCACTTGTCACACACATTTCCGGGCTGCCCGTCCCGTTTAACGTTAATCAACTTAATTAATCGGAATCGCACGTTGCTCTCCCCGCGCGCGCTCTTACACCTGCATTAATGCGCGCTTACGCGCGCACTAATGGCAACGATAATATCGTCCCGTCAAAGAGAAAATCTTTTCGTTCTTTATCAAAGGGTTCTCCTCTCCTGTTGTGCGCGGCGTCATGTCGATAGAGCGGAAAGATTTTTATCGGAACTGTCTTTTATAGTTTAATTACTACGCAAGATTCTATACTAAAAGATTCGTTTCTTTATTGTTTTGCGATTAAAAAAAACATACTCATTAGAAAGTAGGATTCATTTGTTATACGTAAAAATTCCAATTAACGCTATTAATGCGAGACTTGAAATTATAAATAAATAAATATATATATAATTTGTGAATATTATAAACAGCATAAAAATTTCATTATGATTTAATACATAATACATAAATGATAAATACATTATCATTTAATTTAATATATATTTACCCATATTCTAAACTCGCATTTAGAAATACATACATTTTGCGAAGAAAAAATGTGTGTTTATCTTTCTATATTAAATATATCAAACGTTATTAGCATTACATCGATAAATAACAAGATTTTTATCCCAAATTTTTAGCCGAGTTATTAATACTAGTTTACGATATTTATTTTCTCTTTGTGGATATTTATATCTTATTTAGCAGAATTCGGTGGCGACTTTAATCAATCAAATCTGGCAAAAAATAAACAAATATAAATATAGAGTACGTTAGAGAGATGCAAAATTAAAAATATACGAAATTTACGCAAAGCCATAAAACTATAAATATTAATTATACTAGATCAGAGAGCTTCGTTCACTACACAGATATAAAAATGTATAAATGATAAATTATAAATACTCTCCGAGTTTCCTAAATTTCAATATTTTTCGCGAAATTTTTTAAAAAAAAGTAATGAAATAAAAAATAGTGCACACTATAAGCATAACTCAAAATAAAAATAGAAACAAACACGCATATATTATATTTGATAAAATGTGAAACATGCATATTTTACATATGTACAAATTCTTTTCACAGAAAAATAGCGTGGATTAATTCCAATATAATACAGTCCGCCTGTGATATATGTGCGGATTATATGCGTGCATATCAGCGTGAAGGTATGCGTACACGCATAACTCACGCCTATCTCTCTGGCCTTCCGAGCATGTCCGTGGCGTACTATCGTGAGCAACCGCGAGCCGAGGAGGGCAAAGTGCTTTTTTAGATTTTGCAGAAAATAAGAACAGAAGTCTCTCTCCTCTATATTATATTACTAGCCAAAATTATTTCAATCTGTATCATTAAATAAAATAATCCGAATAAATTAAAGGAAATGCATTACATAAAAAATATAAATATATTTATATCAATGAACTAAAAATAGAACTTTACAGAATAAAAAAGTGTTATATTGATCACAGAAGATTTGCATCGCTATGTCACTATATCATTTTATTACTACATGTTTTTATTTCGTTCTCCATTAAAAATCGTTAGAATAAACATCGTCACATGTGTAATGTATACTTAAAACCTATTATATATTGCCGCGAATATATTACCAATGCGTTATACCAGTATCTTTTGAATAAATTTACATAAAAGCTGCGAGAAAGAGAAAACGAAAGAGACAGAGATGGGAAAAAAGAACAAGCAAATGCAATCATGCTTGATTTATTGATTTAAGAAATAAATAAAATTAAGACGCGCGAGAAGAATTATCGATGCGAAGGAAGCTCTCGATTTATTAGGCAACAACTCAATCGCTTTCCGCGAGCAATTCTTGATGCCGAAACGACATAAGGGTTATCACTATAGATCAAAGCACTTAAAGGGATTGCCGCGAGTATATCGTACATCAGAAAAAGAGAAAAAGAGAGAGAGAAAGGAAGAAAGAAAATCACTTAGTTTAATGAAAAAATGAAACCAAGTTAAAGGCGTTTTACACAGCTTGCCCTCGACGATCATCCTATCCGAATCGACCAGTATATATCAGATTAATGAACTTTTATGAATCAAGATTTACAAGATGCATCCTTAACGATTACATCGTATAATCATTCGAAATGAATGAAAATAACGAATGTCTATCGTAATAAAAAATTTTATTTGTTCTTTGATTGCTATAAAATATCTTTTTACGCAACCTTAATTTTTTTATGACAAACAGATTGTGTATATTAATTATGTTTTTTTTAATTTAAATCTTTTATCTTTTTGTATTTAATCTTGTTTATCACTTTTGAATCGGTTATCCTTTCTCCTTTCAATCTTCTATTTTGAAAAAATTCACAGTGTTCTTTCTTTCAAACAGGTGAAGATGAAACGTGTAAATTCGACTTAAGACTCGGCACGGCCCTTAAGGGACTCCTCTTGTCACGGCGTAAGCAGGCGTCGATACGAAGGAAAACTTTTATTAAATCGGTCCTCGCGGAGTACGAAAGCCGATAATTACTAGAAGGAGCATCGTGTTCACGGAAGCGAAACACCGTCGAGAGAAAACTTATGTAATCGCGACGCGCACTTTACGAGCAGCGACCAGGCAATCTCGCGGATTTCGATTTGACGGAGAAAGTACGAGGGCGACTAGAAAATCTGTAGTTTTAAATCATGACAAACTATGTGTAAGATTTTGTGAGATTGAGTTACGGCTATTAATCAACTCCAAGAAGGTAAATTGTTTTTATCGAAACTATTAAATATTATGAATAAATAGAAAAGTTTTTATCTTTGCTCTGTTAAAATTGTTAATTTCTCTTGACTATAATTACAGTAGATCAAAGAGGTTTATTAATCTATTTCCTGCCAATTGTAAAAATGTAATATTTGTTTGCGCTAATTCAAAGTCAATTACGTCAAAACGTGCGAAATGTAATAGAATTAATAATTTAATTTGAAAATGCTTCAAATCACACACATATAAAAAATATAAAAAGAAAAAATAACGTATATTATTATAATGTATTTGAATTACACAATGTAATTTGTAATATGTAATTTTATATTTAAAATCTGTTAAGTTCGATTTGTGTATTAATAACTAAAGACACAATAATACCGTTTAGTCCGCCATTGTCACAGGACCATAATACAATCAAGAGGATGCACTTATAACAATGTTTAAATATTATGTCATATAACAAAACACGTATATACGTTTGCTAGATGTTCTTGTGTTTAGCACGAATCAAACTGTGCATCAGTGTTTTAATTAATCTAAACAATTAGCCGCATCGCATGATATCGCGGCATGTCACGCAGCGCAGTGTTATGTCACGTAATATCTATAATAAACTACGCTGCATATCAGTTTCCATTAATTATGGTATTATTATAAGCATTCTAGCAATGCATTCCCAGCAATTTTGAGTACAGTTGAACACATGACACTGTTGTACTAAATCAGAGATATACAACTCAAATATTAATTCGAGCCGCATTTAGTTTACATTAAAATTAACTTGATCGCGCCACACACCCACATACATACATATCGTGTTATTTTATGATAATGTCACACAATAATTGCAAATAGATAGACATACTTTGACTTGCAAACTTCGCTGCTAGATTTAAAAAATAATAAATCAGAATATTACTAATTTTAATTTTTTACAGTATTAATTGAGATATTTCTGCCAAATATGTATGTATATTGCAATATTTCCACGCGTTGCATTATTTTTATCGTTATAATATTTCATTATCTAAATGAGAGAAATAAATATGTACATGAAAATATGCATATGAAAATTGTTATGCGCAAACCAAATGCGTAAATTAATATTAGTGTACTCCTATACAAATATACATTATAGTGAACTGTATACATATATCGTGTGTTTCTACACGAGATGACTAAACACACGAAATCATGCTTCGTGCTTGGAAATTCTCAGATTCTCAATGGACAGGTCGTAAATCAACGGGACATAACGCGAAGGAACGCAGTGCAACCAACAGTGCAACGATGCGTTTCATTATGCCAGCATTAACAGCAGTCGTATACGCTCTCGTGTGGATACATGTATACACTGAATTAATATATTGTGTACGTAGATACATACATATATGTGCACATCATGCAACCATAATACATACTTAATTGCCGTGAGCATGTCCGATAATCTGGAAGATTAGTGTGGTTTGGCGAAGCTTGTTCTCGACTTTACGGCGAGCGCGCATTCATTGATTATGTAAAACAATTAGCGGTTAATATCAATATCTTAAAATCAAATAATTGGTGACACTCTTTTTCTTTCTTTTTCTCCTTCTTGCTCAGTGATGCTAATTTTACAAATCGATCCGTAATTTAAAAACTTGCCAATTTAAAACGTTTAAATCTGTTGCGCTATATCTGGATCATGAAAGAAATAATTATCTTAATTTTTAACTAAATGAATCGAATGGCTATTAAAATACAACACAATTGAATCATTGTTAGAATGCAAAAAGTGTCAATTTTAACTATTTCTGCTGAATATATTTTAGGGATTCTTTCGTATTCTGAAAAAGTTTAGACTGCTTCTTCTATTTTCAAATCACAGAGAAATAAACGCATTAGTCATTTAATTATTACAATTAAATGATTTATATATATATGATAATTAATATTATTACACTTATTTATGAAAAAACATTCTATAAAATTAATCAATATCAATCAAAAAATGGATTCATTTCTCTCCCGACAAATGTTAGTTTATTCAATCCTATATTCAACGAAGAGACAGAGATTATCTACATTATCTACAATAACGTAATATCACGATTTATATTATCTATGTGGGGTTATTTTTACACAGTCGATTTGGCGCGACGTAGCTATATTTTCGATTTTCCTACCGCGTTATGCATTTCGTTCACCATTACACGATAAATAGTCTATAAAATCGTTGATATAAAACGCGTAATAACGTTGTGTCGAACGCATGGTTGGTCGTCGCGCATTAATAGCTGCTGCGTATAGTAGTATTAGCGACTACATTAATCGATAGTGCCGGCAGTCGCAGGTTTAAATTGTACACGTGACCCTCGTGCGCGGTCGTTGTACTTCTCTCTCTCTCTCTCTCTCTCTCTCTCTCTCTCTCTCTCTCTCTCTCTTTCTCTCTCGGGACAGTAGGATATTCCTAGCGTTAAGAATTTCTTATATAGGCATAAACAACTTTACTTTCAGTTAAACATCGAAACATACCGTCGTGAATATAAATAAAAAGAAAAATATTTTTTACAGTACAAAGTATATTGTAATTTTCCAAAAGATTAAAAATTGATTCATGCATTTGTATGTATATGTGTGTGTAAAGAATGACTAATACTAATAGTACTGTTAAGCTTTGTAGTAAGATATTCAAATATTTATCCGATTTCGAAGGTACTAATTGTAAGTATTATTTGAGTAATATCCAAAATATTCAAGTAATATATTCAGATATAATTTCTAGAAATATTCTCAGATATTTGAGTATTTTCAGCTTCCAATTAAATAATAATATGAGAATAACCGCGACAAGAGAGGGATTCTGCGCATAAACTGTGATTTATAAGGAACAGTTTTTCCCTCTCATTGTTAGATTTAGTAAATCAAAATGTACAACACATGTGGATTACAAGCAGCGAAAAAGTAACGAATGGCATTTAAAGTGTGTGTAAGAGCACAAAGTAAACGTTACTGTTGCGAAGTTAATACTGTTAATCGCGGCAGGAATGTTTTAATATTTCTCGGAAATTCTCTCCGCCGGCAATTCGGCTCACGTTTATAAACGGCCGGTCGGCTCGTGAAGAGAAGTCGAGGTGGAATATTACGCGCACAATATCCCAGGCGCGTATCTCATTGCGCGCGTATCAGATTGACGCATCGCGCGTGAATGCCGCCTCTGTGTTAAAAGGAAAAAGGGTCTCCTGCACCAATACGTTACTACATTACGATATACGTGAATCTCAATACTTGTGTTTCGCGCATGTGTATTTTGAAAATTAATTACAATGCAATGATTAATGTAATGATTAATCATGTATTGGATGATATCGAGCCAATATATCCATCGGCACTACTCTTTGTTTTAAATTTGATGAAAACTGATAAACGAATTACTAATTTACTACCCGAAGCATGTATATTTTTGTGTGAATGTATTCAAGAAAAATATTTTACACAAAAATATGAATAATGTGCTAATTATTTATGTAATCATCAAATATATAATAAAAAATTGTTTTCCAATTTTTAGAAATAAAGTATCGACAGGCTAAATATTTTATCTTTTATGAATGCTTTTACATCTAAACTTTGCTCTTTAACAAGATTAGTATTCTAAAACAAATGTCAAAAAGAGAGAAATTTATTGCTTAAAAGATATTGTAATGTTTTAGAGCCGAATAAATTTTCCTAACTAATAATAATAAACTGCTTAAATTTGTAATTTCAAATTAGATTTAAAATGACACTTATTCATTTTATGTTATATGCACATAATTTTATCTCTTATGTACACAATGAGAGTAAGAATGCACTTCTTGATATAAAAGAACACACGCCAGCTTTGCTTCTCTTTCAAGAGTGAAGTTTATATTACTATAGAAGTTTTTATTCAAGGAACATCTTCCATTCTCGATATCCGACGTCATATTTGACGCGGAGATTGCATGCGCGAAGTACCGCTCCCACGCAACCGAACATCGACACGCGTGAGTAACTTACGCGCCGTGTTTCGCTCGCGACACGAGTGCGAGCGCGTGCGAGCGCGTGCGAGCGAGCGAGCGCAAAGCAAGCTCCGCCTTGAATGAATTCTCGTCGTCGCCTCGAGCGAGACTCGTGCGTCGTGTATATGCATATATATATATATGTGTGCGTGTGTGTGCGTGCGTATGCGTATATGTATGTGCATGCGTGCTCAAATGCAAGCGCGTCGTGCGACGGATGAACATTCACGCTGATGGAGGACTGTTAACGCCGAACGCGGCGATTACCCGTTGTTATTGCGTAATCGCGCAAATCACTTTTTATTGGAAGACTTTATACTCGATCATTCTATGTGTTTTCTACATCCGTTCGAGTACTCAAGTGTCAATATCAAAGGTAAAGTGCCGGCGCCAAGGATACTTAAACTTTGCAACCGAGAAAATCAAATAACACGTGAGGTTAATATCGGAGGAAATTATTCGCGTCTCTCGATTAGATATCGCGAATAACCATATATATTTCCTATATCAGATATACAAAAGCAATACGTATCAATACTGCGTTGATATCGATCACCGTATATTTCCACGTTTATTCTTTGTTTCTTATGCTCGTATTCCCACGTCTAGATTCTATTGGTTTCGAATATGCGAAACTCTTGCGATGGCCCTTTCTACATTTGAATATACGAAATACATACGCGTGTTATAGCTTGAGTGTGTATGTGTGTGTGAGTAGTGTGTAGATGCGTGTGCGTGCCTGCGGCAGGCGTGACTATCGTGTTCGCGTTTGCCCGCGAGAGACACATGCGGCCGGTGGTCTTCCGCACACACGTAAACGTATATATACATGTACGTGTATGGATATGGCTACACGTAGACCACACTCTCACGCAATACCAGGACTTCGCGGAGAGAATCGAGTTTGTTGAAATAACCTTTTCACGAGAGCCGCACTCGCGCAACGCAAACTGTTATCCGACAGGAATCCGAAAGCCCGCAATGGTTAACAGCAATTTTTAGGCAATACATGTAAACGGGTTTTCATCTATCACCAACGTTCGCTCGCTCGCTCCCTCGCCCGTTTTCCAGTCGATTCACCGACAAATCAATGTGATTAAATCACACTTGTGATAATTATAGCTCGGAACGTATATGTACACGTATGAATAGATTGTAATTAAAATCATTCACGAAAATTTCTTTACAGGGAAAAAGATAAAAATATATCTATTTTTATGTAAATATATCTAAAATAGTATATAAATAAAAATTACAAAATCAATAAATAATATATCTTTGTAGGTATATATATAGAATATATATATATATATATATATATATTCAAATTTGCACAAATTGAAAATTTTCTTTAATTTGGTAATCTTTACAAATTTATTTTTATAAACATATATTAAAGATGATGATTATATAAATGATGATAATCGCCATTAATCAAATGTTAAATGTATTCCAATATACATATTTTTTAGAACAAAGTTATCATATTAATATACTATTATCATCTTTAAGGTTTATATAAAAATAAATTAAGATTTAGCTATAAACCGTAAAAAAATTTCAGATTTTGTTGTATTAAATACAAAATGTCAATATCTGTTGTCTCTTTCAAGCTTATTTAATAATCAATATGTCAATATATATCCAAATCTAATATTGGAGCATCAAAAGTTGCTTATATAAGCATGTTATATATCTAAAATATGCAAGGCAGAAGACGTTACATTTACATATATGTATAACTAACTACACAGAATGCTGAAAAGCTACATTTAAAAATGAGATTTCAAAATGAGAAGATTACATAAACGACTGCAAATGCACAGTCAGTCAGTTTCTGAAGTATTGGTGTGAAAAATATACAAAAAATCCTTATTGATTATTCCATTTGACCTTTACATATATAAATGGAATTTTAACACAACGTATAAAAAAAATAGTCGGATATACAATATATAAAGTTTAAATTAAGATGATGTAAACAAAAATGGCACTCGATGAATCATTCACCGAGAAACAATCGATTTTAAAATATATAATAAAAACCCCTAGGTTACATTTAATGTGGCTTTTCAGCGATTTTTAAATTGGAAAAAAGAGGAGTCACACACACTTACTATCGTGTATCGACGTGTCGGTAAGAGCAGACGTATACACATCCACACGGACGCGGTGACCGGCGGGGAGCTTCTCTTTCCCCTCCGCAAGGGCTTCGCCCAGTATGTTTCCCTGGTGTATATGTATATATATATATATATATAATCCTTCCGATACACGGGTATTTCCTCTCGTCGCTTATAATCCAACCGTCCGTCGCCGTTGCTGCCGCTGGCTGCGAGCTTCACCTCGCGACCCTGTTCTCACGCACGTACACACATACACACTGCCGCCGCAAAGGAACTCGTCCTGGACTCGTTGTTCTCGTACCGCGACGGATACACCCCGATCGAACGCGACCGCAAGGTAATAACAACGCGCAGCCCCCGTCGTTATTTACACCATGAATCCAATCTTTTTTTCTGCCGTTTGTTCGTCGCGAGACAATCTTCTATCCTCTCCTCTCTCTCCTGTGGCGCCACTCTTCGTCAATCTTCTCTCTCGCTCGCACGGTGCTCCCTCCTCTCTTTTGCCCGTGTGTGTGTGTGTGTGTGTGTATATCGCGCACACCACTTCGCCGCCGCCTTCTCTGCCGTTACGCCCGGCAAATACGTATACACGCGCACGTAACGGACGCACACAAGCACTCGCGAACACTATACGAATCGAAATGAAAACGAAGAATCGGCGCGCGTGCGGCGACGATGTTTTTCCACGGCTCTTCCGAGTACGCCCTGAAGCCTGAAGTTCACCCGTCCGGCCGATTCGCGAATGTCGCGCCACACATAAACAAACACGTATTACACAAACATGCCTGTGCCGTGTCTCTAGAATCCGGCGAGCGCACCTACGAACAACACTTTGTATCTCGTTCCCTCTCTCTCTCTCTCTCTCTCTCTCTCTCTCTCTCGCCTTCTATCTCCGTCTCTACGGCGCGCTTTCTACGTGTTGCGTTCGCTCTCTCGATCCCACGGACGGGTCGCCCGGGCTGCGTTATCCCTCTCTCTCTCTCTCTTTCTCTCTCTTTATATCCTTCTCTCCGTTGCTCTTCTAGAACCGACACCGCTACCTACAATCCGCCACCTCCTCGCTTCTTCCGGCACCTCGGAACACTCACACGCGAAAAAACGCGATGCCGAAGTGTACGCGGAACACGGGCTGCCAAACAGCTAAACCAAAGTCGCGCGAATGGAGCTACTCCTTCCTGCTCGTCGTCGTGGTCGTCGTCATTAACGCCGTCGTCGCGAGGAAGAAGCACGCACACGCACACTCTTTCTCTCACACACACACATGTATGCACTTTCCTCCGTTTCGTCGTTCGCTCGTTCGGTCGGTCGGTCGGTCGGTCGTTCTCCTCTCACGCGAGAGCGGGACACACCCGGGTGATTTTCGTCTACGGTGCCGTCCGCGCGATGGAGCGGACGCCGCGTCGAGTCGAGTCGAGTCGAGTCGCCCGGTGTCGGACTGTTGCGTCGCGATGCCTCTCTCGTCTCGAATCGCGCGCGGAGGCCGCGGATTTCGCGAGACACGCGCGAGACGGATGAAAAAACGACGCACAGAGAGACAAACGCGTCTCCCTTCTTGTGTCACAAAGCACTCACGACGAACCGCAACACATGGCTACGACGAGGCCTCCGCCGAGATCGGAACTGACTCGGCCATGCTCGGTCGCGTCCGCCGCTTGCGTCAGGGCCGTCGACATGTGGTCGCAGCGCCACGTGACTCGATTGCTTCGCGTTGCGTTGAGCAGAAGTGCATTCTCGCGATGGATTGATTTTCTTTACTTTTCTCGTCACACGCAATGCTCATATTGTTTTCATCACGCAATGGAAATATATTCTTAATAAAATGCTCCTTTTATATTCCTAATATTATTTCTATTATTAGTTCAGGCTACCTATACATATATATATATATATATATATATTGTAATAAATTACTTATATATTTATCTTGTTGATGTTAAAATTAAAAAGACAGAATTTTTATTTCACACGATAATAATTCTTTAAAAAAACTATTATTTCATCGTGATTACAGCAACACGTTTAATCATAGATATATTATAAAAATTATTTTTTATAGATATTATAAATTTTTTTATAATATTAATTTAGATTATCTAAAATAGTTAATATTTATAAATTTAATTAATATTTTGTAAATTAATTAATATTTGTAAGCCAATTTAGATAGCAACAATTTATAATAATTTGCTGAAATTATATCATTTTAATTACAATACTAAATTTATGAGAAATATATCATATATTTTTGGTTCGCGAATTAAAAATATATATTTCTCACAAATTTATAGCAGTTAAAATGATATCATTAATAGAGAATGTAATACAATAAGATTTTCTCTGTCATTAATCGAATTTTTGTAAAAGTTACATCTTATTGTATTATTTTTATAGTTTATATCTTATTGTATTATATCGCAAATCATAAATATATGATACATGTCTCACAAATTTAGTATTGTAATTAAAATGATATAATTTCGGCAAATTTTTATAAAATATTTTAAATTGCTATCTAAATTAGTTTAAAAAATATTTAATTTAGGTAAGATATCTAAATTAATATTAAAAAATTTATTATTATAAAAAAAAATTTGTAATTTCTATAAAAAAAATTTATTGCATGTCTATAACTAAATGTATTGTTATGTACTCACGATAAAATAATAGTTTTTAAAGAATTATTGTCGTGTAAAATAAGAAATCCTTTTTGAATCTAACATTAGTGAGATAGAGATAAGCGATTTATTACATTAAACGAATATCATCAAATGTCAGTGATGAATAATGTGTTGTAACTTGGATATAAATCAATTGTTGAATATATGCAAACGATAATAGAAGCATAGTATAGCCATTAGTCAAGTCTGTATTGGAAAATCCATTTTATCAGTATACAATAATCAATTTTTATTACGTAATTATTATTCAGTAATATAAACATGTTTCTTTATTATTGAATGTAATTTTACTATTATTGATATTGATAATTCTTATCACAAGCGCGCAAACACACACACACACACACACACACACACACACACACACACACCCACACATATTTAAGTAAATAAAAATAGAGAAACACATTAATAAATCTCGTCATACAAAATACATACTCTGTTTTATCGTTAGATAAGACAAAGTGTAGTATATATTGGCATAAATAATTCAGGTAAAAAAGTCTCTTCGTAAATCGAAATGCGGAAAGAGACAGATGTGCAAAAGAAAAGAAATTCGGTCGAACGGAAAACCGGGGAGCTCGGGTGTCAATTTCCGGCGTTGGCCGACAGCTAGGGAAAGGACTAGGGTTCCGCACAGGCGTCCTCCGTCCTCTCGTCGTCTTTCTTCGAAGGCTACACGACCAGATCTGGCCTAGAGGAGAAAAGAAGCCGAGAGAGCTTAAAAGAGCACGACGAAGCACGAAGAGAAGAAGCCGTGGAGCCGTGCAGAAGAAGCACTCCTTCACCGCGAAGCAGACTCTTCACGGCGAGACAAAGGCAAGGTTCTCTCGCTCGCTCCCTCTTTCCCTCTTCAGTTCTGCCCTCATTCTAGCCGCTTCTCTTTCTCCCTTTAATTTCGTCCGTCTCGCTCCGATCTACTTGCTCTTCGGTATAGACTATCTTTTTTCTGCTCCCCCTTTATCTTTCTCTCTCATTTCTCTTTCGTTCCAACCTTCTCGATTCGCTGTCTTTCTCGAAACCTCCTATCCTTATCTGTCAAACCCTCGCATTCTATCTTTCAACTTTTTTCGATCTCTCTTCTTTTCTTTATGGAACCCTATCAGCGTCCTTATCGTTTCAGTACAAACCCATCCGCTCGATCTTTCACTCTCAACATCGGCGGAGAGAAAGAGAGAGACTCGTCGGTGACAAACAACGTCGGACCCGAGAGAGTGAACAAGGGGACGGCAATTAGGAGAGATTCGTTTTAACTTTTCCCTCTCGTCCTCGTCGTCGTCAACGACGGACACCGAACGCGCGATGATCACTATGTAACCGGAAGCGGCGATCGAAGACTCGTTACGTCCTCTCACCCTTTTTCCTTCTCCATGCCCTTCTGCATCAGAGAGAACCTAACCGTATAACCACCGATGACATCAGTTTCCGCGATTGGACTTGATAACGATATCGTAGTATATTACGATCCACTTTGCTAAATTTTTCGATCAACTATTAATTCTAAGAATTTGAAAAACTTTTAATATTGTATTTACACTCTTTCTCTTTCTCTTTCTCTCTCACTAGTGATATAATATCTTCATTTTTATATTTAATGTCATTTTTTTCAAACTATAAATATATTGTTTGTAAAGAATAATAATTGTAAAATTATAAAATAATATAAATTTTGTGTGGAAAAAAAATTTCAATATAATTATTATTTAAAAATAATTTATACAAATTATAGAAATTTTAAATCATTCTTTTTAACAATAATAACAAAATTAAAATTCAAAGTAAAAAATGGCAATAAAAAGTTATGAGTTAACAGTTACAAGATTTTTTACTTTATGAAGCTATTAAGATTAGCTAGAAAAACTAGTATAATATTAATTTCCATTTTCTCATTAATTAAATTTATCGCTGAGTAATGTCGTTAATAATGTGTCGACGATTAAAAAAGATGTTATACTTAGATATGGTGTTAATTACGAAAATATCAACAGGAATGCTATCCGGTATTGTCGAATGAAATCAGATCGGTCTTACGTGCTAATTTCAACGTTATTTTATCTTTTCCGATTAGATAGCCTTCTTGGTAGTAACTGCTGCGTTGTATATAATTTGAGCGCGTCCTGTTCATCTTGAAACTTGTTTTGCTACAAATTCCTCTTTACGAGAGACGAAGGAATCCGGCTTCATACATATATATATATATATATATATATATATTTGATCCCACAAATATACACATTAAAGTCTGACAGATCTCAGCAATTTCTCAGTTTATATCAGAATCGTCACAGAATATCGCTCGTCGTATTTCTGGTAATATCTTCAACATATATACTCCATATGTTTGTAATTTTTTAAAAATATGATGAGCGATGTTTTACATTTTCGCACGTTATTAATGGAAAGTACAACAGTAAAAATTGCTGAAAAATATAATACATAATAAATTATAACGATGCAAAATATAAGTTTAATTCGTTAGTTTTAATAGTTTTGCGCTATGCTTTTAAAAGTCTACTTTAATTTTGATATAGTTATGAAACAGGAAATGTATTCGGAGAGATGTCTACAAAAATCTATACAACGAAAATACATCGGATTGATATCATTATGTTAATAACTCGTTTACATAAAACCGTATAAACTCTTTGTGGTTATACAAATAGCAGATTCTAAAGCAGTCCATTTCGATTTCGTTAAGTAAATGAGGGAGGAGCGCACATAACACAATTTAATACACGATGCAGGAAATAAATTGAGAGGCTAGTAGAGCGCGTGGCTTATAGCGGGGGGCAGGTCCTCGTGTTAGTTTTGACGTGAGACTGTTAGAAAGAGGCACGGATTTCTAAAGCTATTATTAATGGATAAGAGGGAGGAGTGTCAGAGAGATGCCTCTACGCGCGCGTTTACCCTTAACACGAGCCTCCTCCTCGTGCAGTTCATTTCGGAGGCTGTGAGCCGTCAAGGAGGAAAAAAGAACAAACCGGCGAAGTATGTGCGCGACGAAGAGCGGAACAAAGAGAGTGTCGGCAGATATGGCAGGGGCGAATGTACGAGGAACGTTACGAGGGTGCGCATCGTGACAATATAGGGAGAAAAAAAAAGAAGCTCGCTGTCAACTGATGTTGTTAAGCATCTATAGATATTTGATCTAGATTTAGATGCAATGGCTCTTCAAAGACACAGAGAAAGTTTCTCAATTTTTCTTGAAAGGCAAATTTGAAACTTTTCATCATCAAATAATTTTTTCGCACGAATAAAATACTGAATGAAATTTTTTGTATATCTGTTTAGAAAGTGAAATTTATTTACATTTTATTCTTGGATTTTTTATTTATGTATTTTGGAAGGAACTTTACGTAATTTACGTCACTAAATTTGAATAGAATTTAAAATCAGATATCCTGCAATCAATTAAAAATCTGTCGACTCATCGACTCATTCTCGCATGATGGGATTAACGAGAGAATACGGTCAAACACATGGAAACTTAATTTATGTAGATCATTCAAAAGAGAGGAAGAAAAGAACGAATGTGAAAGGACAAATGCGGGTAGAAGGATTCACGTGGCTTGTACGTGGGGTCAAGTCAAATAGAATGCTTAATGGTTGCGTACACAATGAAACACTCGGCCCATGCGAATCAGTGTCGCCGCGGGATTTCGCACCACCCCGAGTACGATGTAACCACGTTTTCGTGGGGTCGAGAGAAAGAAAAAAGATAGGGTAGCAGCCCTCTTCTCCGTATCAGCCCCAACAGCGATGCCATTGCCAACCTTATGAAAGCGCGCGCGCTCTCTCATTTAATAAGCGCGCACGTATCGGCCAATAAGGCGAGCCGCCGCGGGGTCAGATCGATGGAGTAATCACTGAAAGTGGCAGTGTTTTCCTGCGGGAGATGGCTGCCCGTGGTCGGGGTATGATCATTTCGGCAAATAAGCGTGAAATTCTCCATTTGCTTCCGTACCCAAGCTGGACAGAAACTCCATAACTTCGCTTTTGTGCGAGCGCAATCGTCCTGCATCCGAGAATGCAGGTGTACACGTAGTTGTTCGACGCGACGCTTTAATGGCTTTTGTGGTTGATGCATCTGTCATACAAAGAGCTCTATCGAAAACAATCAGTATCTATCTCTGATTGTTACGAAAATAATAATAAATACTGAGATAAAATGTTAAAGGTATTGATAATATTTTTAAGTGAATACTTTTAAAACATCGAAGGCCATGATAAAATTTGATTATCGTGAAATCGTTTGAATTCTTTGAATTCTTACATATCTGTAAGAACATAACAAAACTGTCTGAACAATTCGACGAATTTTTAACTTATGGAATTTACTAGGAAATGCCTGATTTTAAATTCAAGCTAATGTATAAAGTTCTTTTAAAGAAAAATATGACATAAAATAAAAATAAAGAAACAAAATAGAAATTAATTTTATTATCTAAATGTGTAGGAAATTTAAAAATATATCAAAAAGGCTATCAAAATTCTGGCGATATTTTATTCATGGTAATATGTATAAAAGTAATAATTGAGGAACTTTCGTTAATTAATATTGTATGTACCTTTTCTCCTCTCCCAAAGAACTACACGATATTCGATTGTTACATATAAAAATCTATAACTCAGATATACGAATATAACAAAGAAAAAGTGTGATTCACTGATGACCATTACGGATGATCATTACAAGATGAAACAAATCTCCATAATACCTATTATGTTATGTTAAGAACATAAGAGATAATTACATTAATAATTATCGATAATTAAATCGCACGTGTACGCAACACGTCGCAAATCTCAAGTCAGTTCAAATTAAAAGTGTAACTTTTTTTTTTTTTTCAAAATTCACTCTTGATATCGGAACGCCACGTACGAGAGAATGAACCATTCCATTAACTTGCTCGGCTCGTACATGTGCAGATATTCTCGGCGAGATGCGAAATGTATGCGGATCATGCTATCTCCTTTCTTTTAATGGTGCACTGATACTTTGGTTTGTTGGAGTCGTGCGTTACGTTTTCTTCCCGATCGCGCTATCTTTGTTCCACCGAGATCGTTCCTCTAAACGCATCCATGTGTGCTCTACGGCGAAAATCGGGCTTCGTGGCGGACCTCAGATCGGATGCAGTGAATAAGAGCGGCGGGGAAAATGTATGAGGGTGTGCGAGTAAGAGAAGAGTAGCGTATTAGACGAGGCGGACAGAGTCGGCGATGGTGGTTTCGCGCGCGATGGACGAAAATATATTTCTCTCCTGTAGAGCTTTGAAAAGACTGAGATGGAGAAGGAGAGAAAGGTAAAAGAAGCGAGAAGTAGTAGAGAAAATGCAAGTTGAAGAAGGACAAACCGTGAACATATATACACCGTCCCGTCTCGAAAGGAGAGAATCCGAGAGAGAATTGGTTGAACGCAGACGGAGAAAATATACTAACACGTATATAGCACAAGAACGATGTACATAGGGTGTCTTGATACACAATATTAATTTCAAATACATTTCAGATATCGAATATATATATTCTTTTATTCGTTTATTATTAATTTTTTCTTTATTAAAATATCGTGATACAAAAGAAATTATAAAAGATATAAAAGACTTTTAATAAACTTAATTTTAAATTATACAGTTCAAATAACAAAAGTTCGTATTCACTTAAATTCAAGCAAATGTAAAATTTTTATTTACGATTTTATTACTGTTCAATAAGAAATATTAGAAAATTGTAACAAATAATACAAATGTTGACACTGAAAATTGATTTATACAAATGTATTATTAAAACAAAAGTTGAATTTTTTTAGCCACCCTATAGACGTAAAGAAGAAGGACTTTGGGACAATAGAAAGAGATGGAGAATGGTCTGTGTTGGTCGGAATGGAAAAAGAGGGAGCTCGAATGAAAAAGAGAGAGCGCGAGTTGAGTCGAGCCGAGTTGCATGGAAAAAGAAGGAGAATTCAAGGGACAGGCTAACTGTTGTGGAAAGCGAAAGACGGAGATGGTAGATCGTTGGAGCAACGACAGTGTATATTTACTTCCACTTTGCTGTAGGAAAAAGAGAGACAGAGAAGAGAGGAAGAAGCGTACGAGAAGAAGCGAAGCGAGAAAGACGATCCCGGTGCACATCTACTACTGGTGCATAATCGGTGGAAAGGAGAGACGACGAGCAAGAAGAGAGATGACGCGACAAAGGGTAGAAGGAAGACTGGAACGTCTACCGGCGTAGTATGAAGCAAAAAGGACAAGGCGAGTGAAAAATGGAGGGTGTATCTACTTGTGCGAGCAAGGAAGACAGAAGGAGAGCGAATGTAACTCTCTCGTTCAGCTGACAAAAAAAACTCTGACGATTCCCGATTTTGATGAACTTAGGGTATTTTATAAAGTAGCTTGAGAAATAAGAAAAACGTGCTTTTTTATATATGTATACGTACTGTAAGTTCAAAGAATGAAAGGTCTCCTGCAAAGCTAACATTTACATATTCCAAAGACATATCGCTGAAAGCATCGGATTATATGAAAGTTCTCACAGTTGCACAGCGTTAAAAGCACTTTGTAGTTGCTCATTTTCTTGTAAGTAATATCGAAGATAAACTAATGATATCACATGTTCATTTTCAAAAGTAACATATGCCCACATCAACTTACCTAAGTATCGCTAATGTTCTTATCTATACGAGAGAAAAAAAAATGAAATTAAGCTAGATTAATGAAAGTCTTTGCTGCACGTTCAAACGAAGAAGAAGACGAAGACTAAGTCGATATATTTGGTAGCGACAGCTTCGCGGAGTGCAGCTTCTCGTAATTCGCGTTTTATCGGAGAGCTATCGTTTAAATCCCCTCACGCACATGCGATAGATTCACAAACATACGCGAGAGCGCGATTAACTCGCACTACGTACGCACTATGTACGTCATTTATAATTTATATTCACGCATCGATACTGCTTATTCGATATACACGAGCTCGTTCACGCAGTCTCTCGCAGCTAACGCGTGTATACTATGGCTGATATAACGCGGTGTCCGACACTTTTTATCTGATGAAGACTTAAGTCCGGCGTAATGCAGTCGTCGCGAATAAATCATTTTAATAGGCCGGCTCCACCGGCCGTTAGATAATGCTCGTTAAGTCGTTAGATATCTAGGCTTTCGTATGTAGGGATTACCCGCCGTACATACGGCTACGCTTCATCGGTGATCAGCTATATTATTACTATGCCAGATGCCTTCTCTCGATGTATTCTCTCGTTGTTGGATAATTATGCTAACACAGTATCTAAATCTCTTCACACGGAAAATATTATACACACGCGCACATACATACATATATGTATATGTACATGTATAATTTTACATCGAGTTTTGATCGAAATCCTATTGATTTACATGCTAATCTAAAATGAACCTCTTATTACAATGTATTTATTATGATAATATTTCGAACAACATTAATATTATTGATTAGTTGGAAGAAATCTTTTGCATGTAATGATAAAATATAATCTGTCATCACGACACACACATGATTACAATTCAAGTTATAAATTATGTCCTTATTTTAAATTATATTTATCAGTATAACACTTCTCTTGATCTCCATAGCAACAGGGTAAAAGCTGACATTTTTGATCGATAATTTAAAAATAAAATATCAATGTACTAGTTTTTTATAACAGATCTACACAGATCAATCGTCTCCTGATCAATATTAAACAAATACATTCATGAAACATTCATGTTCTCATAACTGATTATTTTCTTTCGAAGGTTCTTTCGAATGCATCAATATCTTCAACAATGTGTTATCGATGCCGTTCGTTCGAGCGTGTCGTAATTTAATCGCGCGTCCGATTCTTTTTGATACGATCCGATATACAGACGTCATAATCCGCATCCGCGCTCGTTCTCGCGAGAGAGATTGTTCATCGATATAAATTGAAAACACGCCGGTATCCGCGGTAACGTGCAATTAACGGGCGATATATCACATTGCGAGGAAAGTCCTGGCTATTTATTTTATCCAGTCGCCGTGGTCGTCGTCGTTGTCGTCTAGTATATAGGCAAGTCGGCGTAATATATTGTTCGCCGGTATACGCCACTATATTTAGGTGCACCGTATGCTAACGCCAGCCACTGGAACGCTACCCCCTGCTGCTATAACCCGTAAGATTGCTGCTTTCGCTGGACTACCATAATGCGCCGTCAGGACTAAAATTACGTAAAACAACCAAGTTTCAGCAGAAGCAGCACATGTCTGTTTTCCTAATCTGACTGTGAGTATGCGCCAGGTGAAGTAGTAGAAAATGAAATTGTAGGTTATTCAATCAAATTTACTTTTTTGTTCAATTGTGGCTTTTTCTTCAATTGTAATGTGTAAACATGTGGTTTTAAAATTATAGAGTACTGTTCTACAAAGAGATATTAAATTACGGTTTCAATATTGTTTAGTTTAATAATAAATAATTTATTAGAAATAGAGAGGCCTAGAAAAATAATTATTTACATTTTTGAAGTTTCTTTTTATACTTGTCATATAAAATTTCCAAAAACTAGGAAAATTTTTTTAAATATTTACATATTTAAATACTTACCTATATGCATACATACAGGAATAAAAAATAAAAATTTAGATTTCATTTGATACATGACTTGATGGCGAAAAAGATTATGTTTAAAATCTAGAGAAAGTATAATTGGATCCAAGATTAAAAGAGTTTAGAGAATAGGTCAATGTGTGGAAACGAGTCAATGAGGCAGCCTTTAATTTAAAATCCGATTTACCATCTAATATCATTTCAGCGTTACTGTACTATTATAACGTTACTCGCTGCACTGCTGGCCATTAATTCGCTTTTAATACACTATAACGTACAAGACGTTTTATAATACGTATATGTGTGCTCAAAGCTATTGCAATAGACGATCTAATCGTCGGTGTAAATTTCAAGTAATTAGTAAGACTTTTATCGTTTTGACGTAGTAGAAAGTAGCAATTAATTTTATTGCTCTTTTTTATCGCTCGACACATTTGTTTTCCGGCTTTCCTTTTATACAATGCAATATATTGCACGATTTAATTAATATATTTCTATAAGCATTATTAAGCGGATATGTTTATTTTCAAGTCTTAATTGCATATGCATTATAATTTAATGAATTATTACTTTATTTGTATAAACTATTAATATTTTTTCGATTTTAAATTAATATTTATTTGTAATAGCTCTGTAAAAGATCTCTTTTTAAATGTAAGTCATTAATTTTTCAAGCTCTTATTATATACATTATCGACTCAAAAACGTAATAAACAGGATTCATTCCGTATTAGTTAGAAGCTTCTTAACAATTAATTAATTTTAATAAATTTGAAATTTATAGGAAAATAAATAAAGATTGAAATATATATCTATAATAATTATACACTATTATAATTAATCACTGACATGGATATCAATAAAATCAACAAATACAATCTCTAAAAACAAGAGTTTCAAATTAACATTCACGATGCCATTTGAACTTTCCTCATTATATTTCGCAAAATTGTTCGCCGACAGGATAACAAACGTGTACATTACCGCAGCCGCGATATTTAATGTAATGCATTTGGTAAGGTCAACATTCGTCGTCGTTAATTTCCCGCAACGCGAAGGAAGTATACAAAAGTACAACGATTACGCGCTCGCGGTCAATAATTCCCGCGGCCACGCGTAACCCATCGACCGTGCGTTAGTGCACATATAAACTATCCGGTAGCTGCTCGAAATGATGTATGCGCGAACGTTACTAGCTATTTACTCGGAATTGTATGCATATGTAACTTAACTCAATACCGCCGCCGGACTCCATTACCGTTTCGACTGCAACGGCGGCGGCGGCGGCGGCGGCGGCGGCGGCGGCAACGGCAGGGTCATACATCGTTGACCTGGCCGGTTTGCGCGCATATTTACCGGAGCCTGTGAGGTTTGCGGACAATGTTTGCCCCTAGGAGCGAACGCTTCGACATCGAGGCTGCTGGGCATGCTCAAATTTGATAAATCGAATCTCACGAGTATCGGTTACCGTGTATCATTTACCGTACAATGTCATTACCACTTGTCATAATCGATAAAGAAATTGTTTGCGAAAATAAATAGATTGGGAGTATAATTAATATCTATTTGCAAAAATCAAATTCAATTCAATTAAATATTTCAAATTAATTAATGTAAATTATAGTACGTATTGTTCATAAAGAAGTTAATGACCTTATTCTGTGTAACGAGCTAATTAATATTTCTTCAATAATAGCTTCTATTCTCACAGATTGATTTAATAAGATAAAATAGGATACGAAATAAAGCTAACGCAATCAATAATACATTTGATAATTTACCGGTGTAGAATAGCATATCTTTAGTTAATCAAATATTCGATTACAATTGTTTTCATCCGTAAAACGTCACAACAAAATTAATATATTTGATATATTGCCATACCTCTCGAATAAAACAAGAAATTAAAATCGACTTGGATTATTATATTCATATCTGTATGTATGTATGTATGTATATGTCTGTGCAAAAACCATCCATTTCACTTGTTTATACTCGCCTGATCGGATCGGGATCTTGCAATGCGTGATCGGAAATTTGACGACAGATTTAATAGAATAGCGAGAAAACGAGCGAGTGATGAACGAGTTTTACGGCGAGATAGGCAAGAGATTTTAAATCTGCAGCGCGTTATCGATTCGCTCTGCGCGTGAACGATACGGCGCAGCGTGCAGTAAAATCGCGCAATTTCCCATCGCGCCTCACTAATTATGGGAATGCGATGCGGCACGTATCCCTAATTACGCGAGAATCCGTGTCGTGTAGTACGCGTCTACCGACAATGTCGGCCGCGGGGATAATGAACTTAAATTTGTCGTTAAACATCACCTCCACATACGTGCTATTAGTCGATGGTATATTTCCACAGAAAGCAATGATAGCGCGCGAATGCGCAATGACACATACCGTTGTTGTTGAGTATAACAAATAACCTTCGTTGCATTTTATTGAGATAGATGCACTTCATTCAAATATATATCTTTTTAAAAAACAAAAACTTGAAATCTTTAGTTGGAAAATTAAAATATCATAAATTTTGTACGTGTGTTCTAAAAGTGACATTTCCGGATTAATAAATTACGAATTGTAAAATATCTGTTTTATCAAATAAATTTCGCTGAGTGAATTGATATATTGACCAACATACAAAACAAACGTTATAAAGCACAGGTTATAACAATTATTAATCTTGCATTGTGTTTTATTCGTTATTCTCTTTGAACATGTCGCATGATACATGTCGCAAATAACTGCACAAGGGCGCGCGCGGGCGTGTAATTAACGAGCGCTCGATTATGCAAGTTACGTTGATGCGGAGACATACGCGAAATTGAAAACTCATTCGCAGAACGCGTATAAATGCGTCCATCCCTGTGCGCACAACCACGTCTGATTAGTGCAATCAGCTACGGATTTTGTGTAACGACGGGGTACTATATCGTGCGATATATGTCGGCACGTAATAATGACGATCGGGTGAGCACAAATATGTTTTTAATTAAATAGCGCGTTTGCATTATCCGTTTGGAATAATGATTAGCATTGTGCCAACTCTCTGACGGAAGGATGGGGTGAAAGCACGTGGAGCACGGAGAGGGGGGTGAGGCGGGAGCACATTTGCACGAGCAATCGCGTCGAATGAAATTCGTAAATGCAACATCGCGCATCGTGCCGTGTATCATAACCGTTGCGTTGCGTTTTGCTGCAATCAAATGTCACGATGCGAAATTAATGGACGAAGCAACAACGTAAAGCCCTGGCTAGTTACATCGAGGAGCCAGCAGATCGCATTGCGCGATTACGGATAAATTGATGAGCGCAGATGTGTAGAAAGATTGCACACAATGAATAACGGTCATTGGTGGCTAAAAAGAAGTGAGTTATGAAAAGATATAATTACATCTTGTAACATTTTTTTTAGTGATATAAATTTAAATTCCATTTTTTGGAGAGTAATCTCGATTACCCAGTAAGAGAAGAAGTACGTGTATATATACATATGCAACAAAATCGAATTTTTTGCCCTTAAAATCCAATCGGAAATAGAATAAATATGTTGCGTGACTTTCCGTTGCACGATGCAAACCAAAGTACAATATTTTGTTAACAAGAAATATCATCGCCATAAAGAGGAGTGAGATTCGATCGCACGGGAAGCAATACCGTGTGTCCGTTTTGGCAGCGGCCACTATAGTGGACACGGAAGGCAGGAAAAGGGGAGACACAAACTCGAGGTTGTATCGCGAGAGTCACCGGTTGTAATCGTTGTTATCAAGTGGAGGTTAGTGGGCAGATTCACGTCCGTTGTTTGCATTTGACGGGGTTTGAAAGGAAGCATAGAGTGAGAGAGATGGTGAGGATTGAAGGATGAGAGAGAGAGAGAGAGAGAGAGAGAGAGAGAGAGAGAGAGAGAAAGAGAGAGAAGAGGGTAGAGGGCTCGTGTTCGTGATAGGCGGAGCCGAGTGGCGGTCGATATGAAACACCCCTCAATGAAACAAGCTCTATCCTCCCTTCTTGCTCTCGCTTTCCCTCTCTCTCTCTCTCTATCCCTTCCTCATTCCGTCATACTCTCGCCAACATTTCTCACTCATCCCTCTTTTAACTCCCGCCCTACGCTCATTCACCCTTGAACGCTTCCACATTCTCTCTGCTCTGCACTTATCCGCCCTGAAGCTTATACAACGTGATCCGTCATAACAGCGCACCGCGAGACTTTTAACTCCCTCTGTATACCCTTTTGCACCGTGTGAGGAAAATTTCGTTTCAACAAGAAAGAGAAAATGAGATAACTGTATCTATAAAGACACGAGTAAGTATATCACGATGGTTTTTACGCTTGGTGCCGAGTTTACAAGTTTATTTGTCGCGAGTTACAATCGTAATTTGTGAAAGCCCATGACTAACACGGGGTAAATAAATTAGATAGGGAATAATGATACAATTGACATTATTCCCTCATTTCGAAAAATCAGAGAATTCGCAAAGGTAACATTTAATACCTTTATAATAGCATTTTTTTAAAACAATTTTACAAAGATGAAATTTTGAGGGCATAAAATTCTTGAATCTCTGATTACGCGTGACAAAACGCTTTCAACAGGATTCAACAACTCATCGATGTGTAATGCGAACGCAGAATTACAGAGTAGAATTGGCGTGAAGTTGACGGCACGTTGGGCAATGCGTAATTTGAATTGACTATTAATCGTCTGCGTAAACATTGGCTCGCGCTGATTTACATCACGTATTCAGCGCTAAATGTTTATTTGTTTAAAGCCAGCTCCGAACGACATGTACATCCGTTCGTTAAATATTCCAAAATTCCATATTTATGCAACGAATTTTGGCAGCATTTAATATTTTGCCATGTGAAATCAATTGACTTAGCTTTCAATATATGGCATGCACATGAATGCTATCACATTTACGAGACTATCGTGAAAAGCTTCAGCATTGAACCATTTCTTGTTATTCAGTTTAAAAAATTTCCGCAACATCAATTTGAGCACTAAATCTTAATTTTGAATTCAAATGTGATGTGAATTGCAATGTTTTCAGTATTTTTTACATTCTTCAAGAGTGTAAAAATATCACACTTGATAATTGTAAAAAATACTTTTATCATTGTAATGTACAATACTCAAAATATATTAAATTAATATTTTTTAATTTTAATATTAAATATATATCAATATTCACAAATATGTTGTCTTTTACTTATATACATATATATATATATATATATATATATATATATGTCTTAAATCTTCTATAATTTTTTTTAGACATTCTTGATATAGTTTAAGATATTTATTTTTAGATTTCTTGGTAGTGGCATTTGACTAAATTTACTCAAATTTATTTTAATAACAGTTTTTGTGCACGTATATAGTTTGATATATTGGTCGCGTCGCTTTATTTTTAACTTGGGTACTCTTTGCCAAGACATTCTGCAACAGTCTCTTGTACGCCGTAAACACGAGGCAATCCGAGACGGCGTCGTTCGCGAATAGTCCCGTAACGTTCGTGGACGATAGTACCGACGAGGATTCTGATTTCTTCGTAAATCCTGCTCTAGGTTCGGCGTGCCCGGTGGTGCCAGCGAGCGAAAACCGACGCTGTCAACGAATCGATATCCGGATGGGCGTGGCCTTGTCGATCCTCTCGCGGATGGAATAGAGCGCGCGAGATGTGCTCTCGCAGATGTGATCCTGCGGAAGATTTAGCGATTCGATTTAGTGCTGTTTCGATATTTCCCTTTCTGTCGTCGTGTACGATGTCGGCGGCTATAATTAAAAGTCGTCTGGATTTCATTACAGATTCCGCTTGATAAATAGCGTATACCGAGCTATGTCGACAAAGAATATATATTTTCTCTCTCTACAGAATGTCCTGACTCTTTCTCTCGTCTTTTAAATAATTAGCATTGATTATTCTTGGCTAATGATTCGCATCTTTAAATTTTGATATTAATAAAGTCGAAATAATTCGCAAAGAGCTCTGTAATTAATTGCTTGCGTAATATTTACATATAAATATTATATCGATAAAAGAAAATAAGGCAAATCCTTGTATAATCACTCTCGTGGCATGCCGATGTAAATTGCTATATGCGGCGGAATATTTCATTACGTCTTAACGCTCACGAACAAAAGTGTATTAACGACAGAATTCAGCCCTTCCCTTGGCCGTTCTTTCCTCCCGTCCGAAACGTTGCATATAAAACGCCTTAATGGCAGTACGATAAGGACATGATTTATCGTCGCAGTAACTTGCTGAGTGTCGCCGGGGTGTAGGGCACGTCAGCCGGCTACTTGCTCTCAACGAGCGCGCGATTAACGTATTTATTTGCCTTCCGCTTTCCGCGCTCAACGCAAGACTATGCCGCATAAAGGAAATATATTAACGCTTAACATCAATATTAATATCGATATTGATATGAAAAGAAGATATTGACATTGCATTCGATATCGGAGAGAAAGCATCCTTATCTTAAAATATTGCTATTTGTCAAAACCAATATTTATGACTAGAAAGTATAAAGAGGTTGCTTAAAATAATATAAGCTACATATTTTTTAATTCTATTCCTAAATTATTTAATGAGCTTGCAGTTAACCTTCTCTTAAAAAACGCGTCGAACCATCTAATGATTTAACAATAAGTAATAAAATGATTTCGACTTTTAAGAAATTAAAGAGACTTTAAAGTTGTAAAATACTCTTTTTGTTGCGAAACTTTGTTCATTTAATTAAATTTTTAAAAATCTTACTTTCACAAGATATTAATTTCAAAGCTTAATTACCAAGATATTTCATGTCGAAATACGAAAGATAAATAATGACTTCTCATTAAATTTTCGTTAAAGAAAAATCCAAATAACTCCATAAAATCATCATTAAAGTCAGTCGCACATTGCAAGTAAGAGTAAGTAAGTACTTCGAAATATATGAACTTTTTTCAACGCAACGGATTAAGATGAGTACTTTCTAGAATCTCCGTTCTTTTCGGAAAAGAAATCTTTAGACCTCTTAGAGTATAATGCAGATAGTATATTAAGAAAGAGTTGATTTTACTACCATCTACATAATAAAATGGATGGCTAAATTGACTATAGGACGTCTTTGTTTAAGAAAAAGTTCGATACGACGTGAAAATACCGATCTCTCTTCCAGCATTATATCGACAATACTCGCTCGACCCTGGGTGCATTAATGAATGTAAATCAATTAATCCTCCGAGTGGGGTTCTGAAAGATCGACGCGAGCTAATCCCAGTGAGAAGCAGAAGGGGAACCAACAAGAGGGAGAGCAGGAAGAGAAGAATAGAGAGCCTCTAATAAGGTAATGCCACACTTTATGCGAAAATATTTCAATTATAGTATATAGTGTGAAAAGTGGAAAATGTTAGTTTAATTATTTGCTTGAGAAAGATTCATGTACCAAATAAAAGATGAAAGAGAGAGAGAGAGAGAGAGAGAGAGAGAGAGAGAGAGAGAGAGAGAGAACGCGTTTTTGTTCTTTTACATCTACTAAGAAAAAGCATAAAAAATTAAAATTTTGTTATTCAATGTTATGTTCTAGCAAAGAACAGCCGAAAGTAATAATTCTGAGTTATTGGTTTTTTTATTCAAAATAAATTTGCATCTATATATAAATTGATGTAAATTGGAAAGTATATTATTTCATTAAAAAAAAAAAAAAAAAAAAAAAACAGAAACAAAGTTCACGCATTGATATTCTGCGTGCTACCCATTAGCACTGTATTTTTTTTCCAAACTTGCTTTCCAAAAAAAATTTTTTGGAACGCGACCATTTTTTGTATTATTACAGTTATTACAATTTCGTTCGGAACAATCAATTTTACTGAAGCATTGCGGAAGCAATCAGAATTAGGGATATTATTTCGTGACGTTTATTCAAATATTTTTAGAAGAAAAAAAGTTTCTCTAAAGGAGTTGAAGAGACAAAGACGGTAATAGCAACTAAAGTATGTACAGGGTTCCCCCTATGCGAGAGTAGTCGGTCGTATTAATAATAAAGGATTCCGGTGGAAGAAATGAGGGGACGCGAGAGGAAGAGAGAAAGAGAGAGAGAGAAAGAGAAGCCAAGGAGACTCTTCGGGGCTCATGTTTATATGCGGGTTTATTTCTTTCACGGTCTGGTCCTCATTCACCGGTCGCATTATCTCGCTCTCTCGCTCGCATATTGCGCCTCTTAGAACCCATCCCCCGTCTCTCCCCGCTCTATCCCTCTCGCACTCTCGACAAGCCATTAAAATTCTGAGCGCCACACTGTTGAAAAATTACGGGGCCCCTCTCGTCCGCGTCAGGCTCCTCACGATATTCTTTCTCGCTTACGACGATCGAGTATGAACATATCGAGCTCTCTCTTTTTATCTCCACCTCGCTACGTCATTCTATCTCTTCTGGTTCATGTCTCTCCTTGTTTTCTGTCCTTGTCGCACTGCCGTATCTACCATTCGACTCCTCTTCAGGGTCTACTCTTTACTCGGATCCTTATTCCCCTTGTAGCTTGTTCCTGTCCCGTTCTTTTGCCTTTCGTACATCTCGTACTTTGGGAATCTCTTTTACCCCTGTTATAATCTCTCTCTCTCCCTGCTGTTTTTATTCTCTCTCCTGTAGTCGTTTTCTTCCCTATCTTTTGTCTGTCTCTTACTAGTTGCCAGCCAGTAGTTTCGTCTATCTCGCTCTTTTATCTTTCTCTTTCGCTTTCATTCCTTTTGTATCTTATTTTCTTCTCCTCTTACGTCTTTTATCCGTCTCATACTAACTTGTACAGGGAGTTAGTTTTCTTCTCTCTTTATCTTTCCTTTTTTCGCCTTTTATCTTTTACATTCAATCTGTCTCTTCCTGTCTAGTTCCTGTGTTAAGGATCACATCTATTTCTGCTTCTTTCTCCGTCTTTTTCGCCCTTATTTTCTGCTATACTTTATTTCTATCTTTGTCTTCTACTTTTCATCTATCTCTAACTTGTTTCCGCATTTTCTCTTCTAATTCAATTGCCTCCTTGTCTTTTCTATCTTCCTGAATGTGTGTGTAATCTATTTCCTTCTCTTTCACTCTCTTATTCGATGTAGATTATACCTCTCCTCCATTTTTAATATCTCTTGTTAGTTTCTACAAGAAGAGTCTCTGTCCCTATTTTTCTCTTATACCTTAATTCTTTCTTTGTCCTTCATGTGCCATCTATCTCTTGTTAGATCTTGCTAAGAATCATATATCTGTTTTTTTATATCTTTTTCATTCTCACTCTGCTTGTTTCTTTCTATATCTCTTTCATGTATCGTCTATTTCTTGCTAATTTCTGCTTCTCTCTTTTTTCTTTCTCTTTTCTTTTTCCTCATTCTTTTTCTATCTATGTTTTATATTTGATTTAGTACCAGGACAGTTTCTGTTTTATATTTTCGCTCGCGCTCTTCTCTCACACCATGTGTCTCCTGACTTTTGCTGACTTTACCCATCTAAAGGACAGCTCTGTAAAATATCTATCCAAGGAAGCGTCGAGATTCGATGTTTGCAGAGGCAACCTTGCGTTCCGAAAGGAGAGAAGAGAGCGCCTCGTTTCTCGCCATTGAAAGAAGCAATAAATTCCCGCATCGCGCGTACATAATACGTTACGATATATAAGATTTCAGCTGATGTGTCTGCATATTCGTTGAACACGACGACAAAGACCGAAGAAAAACCCTATGCTAGTGCGTTGTCGAAGAAGCGTATCGTTGTGTAATCAGAGTATTTGAAATAGTACTTTAAAACGTCGCTCCGTTATGAGCCAACAATAAATAAGCATTTTCTTTAATCTCTTCGGTACAGAGTTGTTATTTATTGAAAACAAAATCAAACTTTTTCGATGAGTCTTTACGACCTCGGGTACTTTTTGAACAGATTTTTCAAGAGTAA
The DNA here is from genome assembly GCF_047496725.1 of Anoplolepis gracilipes. NCBI lineage: Eukaryota > Metazoa > Arthropoda > Insecta > Hymenoptera > Formicidae > Anoplolepis > Anoplolepis gracilipes. Next base: position 942,189 of record NC_132978.1, on the reverse strand, counting down.
ACTTATCAAGAATAAAGCCAGTTAGATGCCAACTAATTATACAATGTAAACACAATGTAATTTTTATTTTACTTTGTGACTTATCTCAAAACTCGATAAACCCACAAGATACGTATTTCTTGAAAATTTTAATAATTTTAATAATAAATTTATTTCAATCGCACAGATATTCTTATTTTTATGTACAATGTATACGCTATTTTTTATGTTTCTTTCTCTTTAAAAACAATTTAATCTCTTTCACCGACAAATCTCAGAATATCCTTTCTTGTTTTTTTTTTTTTTTTCGTGGGTGATATTACTGATGCAAATAATCGTCTTTCTGTAATATCGAATCGCGCTTATGTCGAAACGCATGACCTATACCGTATATCGTGTCGCAATCGCGCTTAACCCTTTGAGGGTGAAACAAAGTAACGATATTGTTCATCGATACGGCGCGTTGGTGAAGCGGACGATCAAAAGAGGCGCCAACCGAAAACCAGTTGTGACGAACGAATCGCATTACGCGGCTCGCTCGCATTGTGCATCCGCGGGATAACGTATGCATCATGGCCCGATCGCATTTTCCCTCCCTGCCTCTTACCTCTCGCCCTTTCATGGGATGTTGTCCTTCCTCTTGCATGCATATGTCCCGCTCTTTCTTTCTAGTTTGAACCAGCCGACGTTCAACGTCCCTTTCCCACCTCCGATGAAATCCTGTCTCGACGTTGGAAATCTACCCCTCCCCGCGCGCCACTTCTACCCCCTCAGCCCCCCTTAACTCAACCACGCTCGACGCAAGCTCCGCGATTCACAGCCAATCAATATTAATGACATATCAATTCATAGGAACAATGTAGCCAATTACGGGCAGCCATATTACCGCGGCTGTCTCTCATTTTCTCTTTCTCTTTTTCTCTCTCTCTCTTTCCCTCTCCCTCTCTCTCCCTCTCTCTCTCTCTCTCTCTCTCTTTCTCTCTCTGTCTCACTATCTTTCACTCCTTTCTTCTTTGTTTCGTTAACTCACCTGGTCGGGACAACTGAATACGGTCTGTTATTTGAAGATAATAATTATTGTCAGGATCTTTCTTCCTATATTATGCACCAGCACCAGACATCAGAAATATATAGGAGAAACAAAAATACACATAGGAGAAATAGAAATACATGAGAGATTCGACTGCGAGAAGTAGTTGATAGTACTTACAAGTATTTATAATATTAAGAATTAATTGAATGTAATTTGTAATTTGTATTTTTTATTGCATTTTTTTGTAATTCTTTTTCATTATGTCTATGCAAAAAAATGAAGGAAACAAAAAAAATAAAGAACAATTAAGACAATCGCTGATAATGACGTGCATACTGATTTAATTGCATAATATGAGATTAATATATAAGAATCAATATAATATATAATACATTATTATAAAATAAAAATTTAATTAAATTGCAAATGTATAGAATTCTTTGGTTTTTTTACGTTGAGATTATGCACAAATGTATAATTTAAAATAATGGATAAAAATACATAGTGACAAACACGCACACAATATATATATATACTATATTATTCACCAGATTATCTCAATTTTTATGGTATTAAGTCATTTTGAAAAGAATCGGAATTTTTATTGTTTAAACAAAAAATTCTTCTAATAAAGTGAATCGACTCAAGTCATTATTTCATTTCAAAAAATTAAATAAAGTATAATCGAGTGACTGCGGAGGGAACGATTTGTCGACTGCGGAGCTTGTCGGGAAACTTGGGCGACAATTTCTAAAGAATTTTCTCGTACGCGATACTTTTATAAATGTTCATCAAAGAGAGATAGAGAAAAAGGCCTTTCATCGCTTAAAAATTAACATTTACGAATGTGCGACAATTATACATTACAGGCACATAAAGTAATTCTGTATACTGCGATGTATTCGAACGAAGAATAGAGTACATCGGAGTTTCTAATTAACGCCCGCCGTAATTAACAGCGCTCCGGCTAATGACCGAATTGCTGTTTGCGTCCCAATCGTTGACAGAGTAATTTTGATTAATTATAGGCGCGGTAATGCCGAGAGACCGTGACCGAAACATCGGCTTTGCGTTTGGAACAATACGCGCGCTTAGTGCATTTTGTGGTACACTTGCTCCGCTTCATGACATACGCGAGTGAATCTATATATGAGTCGAACAAAATATATATTTGAGAGTAACAAATAGTGCTTTCGAATGTAGACTTCATATAATTAGTTTTTTTTACAAAAAATAGCCTATTTATGCAGCGCCAAATTATTACTAGGTCGGCATTTTATAAAATACTAACAATAAGAGTGTGTATCACTATGTATTTTTATTCATTATTTTGAAATGTACATTTGTGCATAATCCCAATGTAAAAAAGAATTTTATACATTTGTAATTTAATTAAATTTTTATTTTATAATAATGTATTATATACTATATTGATTCTTATGTCTTATATATTAAATTAATTCCTATATATTTTTATTCAAAAGCTAAAAAAGCCAACAATATATAAGATACACGTTAAAGTATTATTTATTATTCATGTGTGTGTGTGTGTGTGTGTGTGTGAGTACAATATTATGAATATATTACGTCAAATATTGTAGTCAAAGACCTGCAATATTTTTTTATTAATTATAATAGCTAACATTTTTCAAAATCAAAATTTCTTGTTTGAAAACGGTTATTAAAGACTGTTTATAAATAATATAACACTAATTTATAAATATATAGCTAAAAAGAATACAGAGACATGAGTTTTAAAAAATAAATTTTACAGGAAAAAATAAAGAGAAAGAGAGAAGATAATTTAAAATATTGATAGATGAGAAACATGTCCTATGAGATTAACAAATTATTAAGATCTATATAGATCTTAGTAATTTTATAGCAATATAGATCTTAATAATTTTTGGACGAGACGTATGACATATAAAAAAATTTGCTTCGTTTATTTTTTATTATTTGAATACAAATAATAATTGTATTTTTTGATAGAACAACAATTTTCTACACTACATATCTCTTTATAAGTCTCTTAGTGTAACATCGATAGATATAGAGTTCTCTTTTTTGAATAAGCGAGTTTTCGCGAGTGAAACAATACGAATTGAATATTTACACGCAATATCTGGCCGGAGTGCGAAAGTCCACAGCTTTCTTGCAAAAATTCAAGAAGTACGTTCGAGAAGAAACGATAAAAAAGGGTAAGAAGAAGGCGAAGAGATACGAAACTTGACGCAAAGGTCTCACTCGACAATCCCGTCACGTTTCGATGCTATTGGGAAGGGGGGGGAGGGGGGTGTTCACGGCATGTGGTATCACCAACCCTCTGCCTTTTCTCTACCTTCTTTCGCACCATTCTTGCCCTTCCTCGCACAAACAGGCGAGTTCCCTTTATCCTTGTCCTTCCTGCATTCTCTTTGTTCATTTTTTACACCCCTCTACTGATCAAGGCACGTTTTATTCGACGGGGTGAGTACTCCCCCCGGATTTCGAACCGACCGGAGCTAGTCTCTTCACCCTTGTTATAAATACTAATTGCTCTATACAAACGTTTGAAATGTGTTTAACGTTTCTTTGGCACGTGATCCCTTCGCCACCCTTTCTCTTCCCTATGTTACTTTCTCACTTTTTCTGTTTCTCTTTCTATTTCTCTCTTCCCGTTTACACAATGTGACATAGGGACAGTTTTTCCCTTCTCGCCACCCTCCGCGGTTTAGCTATTACAAGTGCAATTAGGATTTCACTTTGATAATCCATCTAGTCTATTAGCTTATTCCGTCTGACAACAAGCTGCATGGAGAAGATATCAAGTTAAACTGTCATAGAGTTCCATTGAAATGTAAAATAATTCTAAACTATACTATATTAATTCTATATTATATACATATTCTCTTTAATATTTAAAAAGTATATATACATATGTATCATATATTTCATTACAAAATAATTTTAAATTTTATGTATTTAAATTTTATGTGGTTAAAGAGTTTGTAAAATAAAAACTTCATTACAAAAACGATTCATTATATAAAAAAAATCTTCCACTGTGAATATTTCAATGTAATATCGAAGATTTAAATCTAAATTTTAAAGTAATGCTTGATTTATTTTCTCGCATCGTCTGCATATAGACTTTCATATCATCGGAAATTTATGTTATAGCAAGACTTGAAATATTAATACTGACAAAAAGAGAAAAAATATATTTTTTATTCAAAATGAATATTTATCCACGTGTTACTTTGACATATATGGATTTAATTTGTGCGCAATGTTAGTGAGAACGTACATATATCTCGCGGCATACGAACGAGTCGGCTGGTTAGTTGGTAGTCGTTACCTGAGATCATCCGTCTATCCCGGTAGATAGCGGAGAGATTGCTTTCGCGTTAACCGGATACAGGCAAACCTATACACGCGACTGCGTATGCGTGCCAATGCGCGAGGATGAACAAGCCTTGCTTGTCGCGTTACTCGTGGTTACGTGTGGTGATTGATACTGGCTCGCGCGTATATGGACGCACCTAATGAAATAGATAACACGTATCTTGCGCGACTACATATCTGTGTCTGAGCATCGGCTTGCGATGAACAAATAACGCTATGTGTACCGGTTCTGACGAATCAACATCTACATGAATACGCGTGAACTTTATCGCGAAGATTAAAGGGAAAGAGCGTTTTAAGTTGTCATTTTTAAGATATTTAATTTTTAAAAAGAGCTTGCAATTATATTATTTCATTAATTAGAAAATTTTTGTACGTACACTATTTAAATAATAATTAATATGATAATGTATTTGGCTTTTAAATATAAAATAATAGTTTTTATCTATAAAGTATAATTTCAAATATATAATATCTTTTTCTTATTCTCCCTCTTTCTCTCTCTCTCTCCCTCTATATGTATATACATATATATATATATAATTTTCATAGTTTTCATATTATATAATGATTCGAGATGATTACGATAATGTGTCAATTCTCGCACAAGTATTACGATGATTTATTATTATTATTGCTAAAAAGAATCAATATGTAAAAAAGACTATAAAAAGATGACTAAAATAGATAAGATATATCATGGAATTAATTTTGTTTGACGCAAATTTGTCAAGGTACTTGTCTACCATAATCCCGGAATTCTTTCCTTTCAGGCGTTTTCCTTTGAGCAATTTTTTGGGATCCGCTCGAACGAGCGAGGGAAATACGGCGTTGAAAAATCGCCAGATAATAGATTAGGCGACTGACAGATGGCTAGCTATACTACTGTAGAAAGGGAGATACCACAGTGTCGGATTTAACGGAAGCTGAAAGAACAGCCGCGTATAGAGCCCAGCATGACGATATATCCCTCATCTCTTTCTCTCACTCGCTTCTTCGCTTCCCTTCTCTCTCTCTCTCTCTCTCTCTCTCTCTCTCTCTCTCTCTCTCTCTCTCTCTCTCTCTTTCTTAAGAGCTCTTGTCCAACTTGAGTTTTTATCTTTGCACAATCTTACATAACAAGAAAAACGAACAATTACAAGTGTGGTTACGCGATGCTATTTACACATCTTTATTACACAATTCTTATACAATATTGTTCGATCTCGGAATATATAAAATGTTGGTTTTTCTAAAAGTTATTTTCAAAGATATTGCATTAAAAACTACGAGATAAAGATTTTTTTACACTGAATTCCATACATTACAATTTTTTTTAAAAGAGTCTAAACGTTATAGCGAATATTCTAATGGAAGATTCAAATAATCGACTGTAACTCCTTGACTCTACCAAAGTTAAGCGGATTTCCACGCGAGCAGGATTACTCGTTGCGAGTTCATTCTATACAGCTGTTATATAACTATAGCTACCTCTTCTCTGCGGTTCTCTCAGCTGGATGACGAACCAGGGACGCAAGTGGTCAAAAATAAAAAGAAGAAAGGCAAGGAAAATCTATCGAGCAACAAAGTATACTCTCACACCGTGAGGTCTTCTATTCTGTTTACATGCCATGAATGCCATCATCGATACATTTATTTGCGCGGTCACCAGCTACCCGTGGCGCCAATGGAAACGACCTGATTAACGGCGAGATTACGTTCGTTACAGAACGGAGAAGCGGCTTCGTTCCGCAAACAAACGGAATAGAATGCCACGTGCATTATTAGAGAACTCATGTACCATGAAACTGTGAAATATATTTACGAAAGCAGAAATGCTTCGAGTATAATATTGCATAAGCATATTATTAATCAAACATAATATACATAAATGTTATTTATTATATACTTATGCATATGCATAACAAAGTAAAATTTTTTGGAACTCTTATTTTTTTTTTTCACTATGCCTTTTTATTATCATAAAAGAAATTGATGCAGGTTTCCATTCGTGTGATTCGCCAATGGCGCGTTGCGAAGGCCATCAACGGCACGTATATAGTCGAGGGCCAACGAGGACCGTAATATCTCGCGATAATCAATTCCAGTTCTTTAAATCACGACCGAAAAACTCGATTATCCTGTTTACCTTGGAGCGAGTTGTTCTTTCTGCGGCCTGTAGCGTAACGAATCGTGCGAAATTGCCGCTCAGGTAGCTTCAAATATACAGGGTGGTCCACTTTAATCTAACTGCATTTTTTTCCAAAGCCATCGATGACAACATTGATGAAGTATTAATCTAACAAATACTTAAAAAAAAAGATTAAATTTTTTAAATGGCATAAAATTTAAATTTAATGATATATATAGCTTTTTTTAATAATTTTAGACACATTATTATATCTTCAACGCGATGTAATCTAGATAATAAAATTTGATATTAAAGATACAATAATTTTATCTAGAAATATATAATTGTCCTTTATAAAAAAATTTCCATTTTGAAACATATTATTATAAAATATCAAGTTTCAACGGTATTATAATATTAAAATTTTGAAAAATAACATAAAATTTAACTTTCGATAGTTAATATAGTCTTCGAGTAAAAATTGAAAAGAAAAAATGAAAATCGAGCATCGTGTATTTTATACTGAATAAATTTGTTGCGTTATATACGACGTCACAAACTTGCAACTTGATATTTCACGAAAATCCCTCGGGGCAATGGCAACAGGAATTTTCACAATAAGGAGTTGCGTTTATTGCTGAAGAAAAACGCAGTACCGGCATTGTTTTTTTTTTTTTTTTTTTTTTTTTTTTAACGAGCCTCCGCTTTATGAACAGGTTGAAAAGTTCCCGCAACACGACAAAGAACATACCCGAAGATACTAAAAGTTTAGGTCACAAGTTGTACGCGACGCGTATCGAGTTAGACACACCTGTTACGTTCACTCAAAGCGCCCGAAATCGCACTAATTCAATTAACAAGTAACGCGATTTTGTCTGCCAATCACTTCGACCCCGCCGTTAAGTAGACTAATTATCCTTTCTTCTCATCGAACTCGGCGTGTACGGCGCAACACCGTTTACGCGCTAATTGAATTTCACGTCCCGCCACTTTGCAGAGTTACTACAAGGATGCCAGTTCATCGATTCCGCACAATTTTCCCGCAACACCGATCGGCCTGTCGTGATCTACCGCTTTCACTCTCGATGCTTAAGCATGATTAATCAATCAGCGCATATAAATGAGATACATTCAATCTCTCTTTTAAGTAAAATGTAATTTTTCGAATAATTAATATTTTATTATTTTAAAATTATTTCTTTAAGCATTCTTTTAAATAATTATTTTAAATCGTTGTACAAAATACTGGTAAAATTTTTATTAAACCGCATTATATATTTGTTGCTATTTTACTTTAGAGAAAATGAAAATGGACAGAAATTTGAAATGTAATCTAAAGAAAGTTATATGTGTGGAAGTAATTATGTAAAAGGAAGTCGTAAAAAAATAAATATAAAAAGGTTTCTTCATTTTTAATGTGATAATTTAAAACAGTTGACGTGGATATCGAAGCTTTTTGCGAAGGAATTGATTTTCGAAAAGGCATTGTCAATCTCCCTCAAAGTGCATTATCCATTTTCCGACTTATTTTACAAAATTTAATTTAACATTACGCTAAGGCTGCAACGCATTAACTTTTTCATAGGGCTGACTAATGCATCTAAAATAATTTACGACATTTCTGGGTCAACGGACAGACCTGGTGTTAAAGTGAGTTGAGCAAATAGAACGACGAGATGGAAGAACGAGACGAAGTGAAAGAGAGACAGAAGAAAATGAAAAGGGAATACGCGCGCAAGAGAATCACGCTAGATAAAGAGAGAGCGGAATAAAGAACGACCGCATACACTTATATACTTTTGCGAGGAGGCAGGATGAAGTTAATGTCAAATTATGCACGTATTCGCGATAGACGATGTGTGATTCACGATTTGTGAATAGTATAAAGAAATCTGATTGGTCAAATTTCACGTATCTTCTATCTACTATTCAAAAAAATTAAATTATTTCAAAAATAAATGGCAAATATGCGTATAGTCTGACACTAACATAAACTCTCTAGTTGGCATATGTACAAGCAAAACACGAGTGGTGCCCTGCCACTCCGCTCCCTATTGTGCGGGCCCTTCGTCATTCTGTCCTGCCGTTTGAAATAACCCGGTGTCGTGCTTCTCATTTTACATGTTTCTAAATTACCTATTGAAATCTCGATGATAAAACATGGCTATCCAGTTTATAGTTCGGTGCCAGACTTGTGAAGGACTTTTCTTGGAATGAAAAAAAATAATAAGACGCCAAATCGAATCACAAAAAAAATAAGAGTGTCAATGATATGCTTAATAATACCTCTTTCACACGATATGATTTTTCGTGCTGGATAACACGCGTTAAAAAATGGACGCTGTGTGTAGAACAAATTTAGGAGCACTTGCTCTTTCGTTGATTTCTAAAAAGTATCATATTTTTAAAAAAAATCAGACGATATTTTAAAAAATAATCACCCACGGAAATTAAGTTAATCATTGGTTATTATGTTAAAATATGCAGAGAAAATAGCGCTGGTTCTATCGCGTGAAACCGTCAGCGCTGTACGTAGCAAGCGAGGTTTCTCACTGTGTAATCTGTACGGCAGCTAGTAGGGCAAGCTCTTCGCAAGCAAATTCATACAAAAAATCACATCGTGTGAAACGATTATAAAAAAGAGAATTATATTACCGTTTTTAATTTTAAGTATAAATCTAAATATAAAAGAGTATAAATATAATATATATATATATATATATATATATATATATATATATATATATATATAAATCATGCATGCTGATTTATAAAGATTGATTATATTGATTGAGCATTAACCATTTGTAAAAGAAGTATATTTAATTTGTGTATTTAATTAGCGTTCTCGTTGTAATTTAGAATATAGCATACGATATGTTCCAAAGATATAACGTTACATTTTTCTAACAAGGAGAAGTCACGAGATGTCCGTCTCACAATCAGATTTTAATCAAACTTTTACGATTTGTAAGGAAACGCCTCTTTAATGTGTACATCTTAAAATATTAAGTATAGACCAACCGTTTAATAATTATTAATAATATTATTTATTTAATGAAAGAGAGAGAAAACGGTATAAAAAAATAATAAATTTTTAAATAGACAATATTTATTTTCCATTTATAATTACATTTTATTTCATAATATTTTTATTTACCTGAGAAAAAATGTATATGGTAAATGGTCATTTCATTTGATAACAAATATAATTTTATATAATCATATTATGTATAATAATATCCGAAATTGTGTATATGTATGTGTATGTGGCGCGATCTTATATAATAATATCTTTATATAATTATATCGCCAAAATTTGAAATATTTGATAATATTATTACATATGATCAGATCATGTGTCAAATTTCAGATTTAATTACTTATATATGGACAAATCATATTACATATGACTAGATCGCGCCTTTCGGATTTAATTACATGATCATATATAATCACATAAGTCCATTTTTTCTCGGATACAAAGTTTAGGATGAAAATTATCCTAAAAAGAAGAAAAACGAAGACATTTTTATCAAATGGAACATTTAATAAAAGGCAGTTTACTACACACACACATTCACATGTGGATTTCGACAAAATTTTTGCAGAAAAGCAAATTTGATTTATATTTAGGGAAATTATGCGTTTATCAATAAAACCTAATATAAATTATACATGTATTGGTTGAAAAATCGGTGATCTCAATTGATGAATTGATAAAGTAGAGAATGTATTCGGAAATATATTTATCAAAAATGTCTTTATTTTTCTTGTTTTTACGATAATTTTTACAATAATTTTCGTCCTAAAATTTGTAACTACAAGTATTATAAAATAAAATGTAATTATATAAAAAATAAATATTGTCTATTTAAAAATTAATTAATTTTTTTATACATGTTTCTCACTCTTATTAAATAAATAATACTATTATTATTATCGAACAGTTAGCCATCTACATCTAATATTTTAAATATGTACTCAGGAGGCTCACCCCCTTCCTTTACAAATAGTAAAAATTTAATTAAAATCTGAAACGGACACCTCGCGGCCTCTCTTTGTAAGCAATATTTTAATTTTGACTCGAGTATCGGGCCAGAGACATCCATAAAGATGTGCACGGTAATGATATCGTTGATATTGTGAAATATAAAACATCGAAGACAAATTATATATACATATATATATATATATATATATATAGATTTTGGATTTAATTATATATAATTATAACATTTCATTATATACATATATGATATATGCTAATTGTACTAATCTCGGCTGTATCACATCACATCCTTAGAAACACCAGTTTATCTGCATTAATCACTCAAAACCATATTTTCGCTTTGATAAAATATCATTAGCGTTTCGATATACGGGAATTAACGCCTCACGATAATCGCTGGGTTCGCGTTTATGTGATTACACCGTGATTACAGACTCACGCAGAGCGTTTAAGCGTGCCGGCGGATGAATCGAGGCCGTCGATATTCGCTTAAAAATCCGTGTCATTCTATGTTTCACGTAGGTGTCCGCGAATAATTACGTCGTGTGGCAATTGAATCATATGAATTCCTTTCTCACGCTTATCGTATCGCCGTTCGACGAAATACACTCACACATGAAGACATGTTTTAAATTCCGGATATAATAATGCATGTGTGTTTACATATAATAATTGCAAAAACGAGTAATGCTCAGTTTAATCTTCCAATAAACGTGATTAATTTTCTTGTTTTCGAATTATTTTCACATAAAAACTAATTAAATGTCATTTTTTATTATTTGTGGGAATATATTAAAATTAAAATAATAAGAAAAATCTTTCTTGTTTAAATATCTATTAAAACTGTGATAAAGATTTTGTTTCAATTCATAATTACATATTTATTATTTTAAGAAAATAATTAAAAAAAATTAATTAACTAAAAAAAAAGAATGGGAAAATAATAATTAAAATTGTGTAGCATAATTAGAATTGTAATGCTTTAAAATTAATTCCATCATTCTTTCTTTTCATTTTCAACATTTCATTATCAAGCCGTCGTATTGAGAATTATTTTGTCAAAAAAAGAATCGCGTTTCAGGAAAATTCGTCTGGAAAGAAGGAGTTAAAGAGGGCTTACACGTAAATACATTAGCCGGTACACAGAGAAGAGTGTTAAAAAAAGTAAAAGCCGAAATAAAAAGGAACGTTATTTATTATCCGACTCAAAAGACATGCAGAGAGAAAAAAATATATAATGGAAAGAAAAAAGGAGAGAATGAAAGAAGAAAGCTCCCCTTTATTTTCACGATCGGTGACAAATTTTCCACTCCGCATCAAGCTTCGCTTGGTCTCCGATCGAGCGATTCCGATGTAAATCACTTCATCGTCGAAGCTTTACACAGTCGATCGGAGCTGAACCGTTGCTCGCTATATCCGACAGATCGACGTCGTCTGTAGTCCCGTAGCTTAGACTTAATTACTGCGATTAGCGTGAGAGGCGGCCCTACTATATCTGCGCGTATTACACAGCTCGAGGCAGATGGCCTCGACTCTCTCTATCTCTATTTCTCTCTCTTTCTCTTTCTCTGGATGTGTACGTATCTCTATGTCTGTCACTGCTTCTATCTACCTCCGAGAATTCAGAAGGGCTCAGGAGCGTAGTGACATGAGTGAGACAGTCGACAGTAAACCCTTCCAGTATGTACTCACATTTCTCTCTTTCTCTCTTGCATATTATATTATCAACCCTCACCAAGTAACGGAATTATTAAATGCTTGCCCTACGCTGTAAATCCCGTCTTATTAACCTTACAATCAGATTTTTTTATTAATATTTTATTTATATTTGAGAATGATTCATAAGACACTGAATGATTATCAGCTGTTACATGAATCATCGAGAGCAAAACAATGAGATATATATGTACATGATAATAATAAATTATATATTCTAAAAAAGTAATGGCTAAAGTTATATATAGAAGAATATTTTTATAATATTTTCTGCTTATTTTCGTATTTCCATTAAATACAGAAAAAATAAAATTGCAAAAATTATATATTTAATTTTATCAATTACAAAATTTAAAAAAAAAAAAAAAACATTGCACTTAAAGAAGTACAAGAAAACATTTAATTAACTAAAGAAGTACGGGAAACATGTAATTAATAAAGTAGTTAACTCTTCAAGGATCTCGACAAACAGTCAGCCAAGTTTACTCCTCGTTATAAATTGACGTGTTATACATTTTTCATCATTGTGCCGAGAGATACGTAATCTGTACTTTACGCCGAGGAAATGCACTTCCAATAAAACGAGAAACCGGTTTTTTTGCGCCAGATCCTTCAATTGGAGTCGCACAAATAACAGCTTACGATCCATTAGCGACGGCGTTGCGCGTTTCAGGCATAATTATTTAAAGCGATTACATTTTACTGTAATATGCAGTATTCAGTAACCACAAATGCATCGCCAACCACAAAGTTGATCTGCCTAGGTCTCTGTTCCAACTAAACCCGGGCAAAGGCGTAGCCCACGTATATACATACGTGGGATTCAGGATGACTTCTGTGCCAGTGACGTAGAGATAGAACGCATCTACGTCTCTACCTCTCTCTACCTTCTACTGCACGTAGATTCTCGTTTCCGTTTCTCTCAGCTTCCATCTGCGTTATGCGTTCTCTACACTATATTCCGCACTACTCTCTCCATCTACATCCCTCGCCCTTTCACATCTCTCTATCTTTCACCCTCGCTCTCCTACCTTTCTGTGTGTGTCTTTATTTATCTATCTGTCCATGCAATGGCGTAACATTTACAGAACTTTACTGTGGCGTAAAATAAGAATATTTTTAATATATCAATGCCGATTCATCACGCCTATAAAAATAATTTATAGCACAATACATTGATATACTGGCAATAAATAGGTTTAAAAAAAATAAAATGTAACATAAACTGTAGTCATAATTCAATCCGCCGTCTTTCTCTTTACTCCTTTTCCTTATTTTTATTCTTTTTTCTTTCTCTCTTTCTCTCATTTTTATTTTTCTTCACTCGTTATTTCTTTCTTCATTTTTCTTTCTCTACTTCTTTCTCTCTCTTTCTTTCTTCATATTTTTTTCTTCTGTTTGATCTCAGGAATTATGATGCGGGGTTTGCGGGGCCATTAGTTACGCCAATGCACCCGTCCCTTTTTCTCTCTCGTATATCTGGTATCTTCGTTGAGTTTCTCCTGGTTCTTCTCATTCGCCTTCTCTCTTTCTCTTCTCTTCTCTCTCTCTCTCTCTCTCTCTGTCTTTCTCTATACATCTCTCAGTATTACTGTATACCCACTGCAAGGATCTCGGAAATGAAGTCGACCCTCCTTCACCGTCCTGCCATCCTCCGCGCATCCTCCGTTCTCTCTATCCTTCTCCTTCTCTTTTCCACCTCCTGCTGCCGCTAAAAGCCTGGCGGGGTTGTTACGCAGACAGAAATTCAATATAGCCGTTACTCTTAGGTGGTTGTATGTACTTACCGTCTCTTCTCTGTGCTCGGATAACGTATTATTATCGAAGAGCGACATCGCGGAGCGCGACTGAACGGAAGAGTGGATTTCCCGTCATGGAGAATTCACGAATAATCTCTTTCTCTCTCTCTCTCTCTTTTTCTCTCACTCTGTCCGTTCAGTCCCTTTCACTCTCTGTCACCCTCGTGCGCCTTCTTTTCCTCGTTGAGAAAATTCGTTGAACGATCGCGTTTTATACGTGTCAAGGGAGTGTCGTGAGACGAGTACACGCGTAATTGGTTAACGTGACCAAGAGACTTGATTACCGAGTTATTAAACGTTAAATTAGATCTCGATGTAATAGAGATCGAGATGAACGACGTGTATCGTTGCCATACTTAAATGTAGATACGCACAGTTTTATATATATATATATATATATATATATATATATATATATATAAATTATTCATATTAATTTTCAGAAATTGATGGTCGTAACTTTCTTCCTCGGTTATACTACATCGCGCAACAAGAGGAAATATCGAGTAGCATCGACATATAATTAAATTTCATCATCCGTAATCGAATTGCGTGCGCGCCGTGGCGTGTTCATCGCTGATTCATTATGATCGCGTCGGTCATTAGCATAACCGCGTAGCAAAGGCTTTATTGCTAATTATTGCGATAATTGGTACTCTGCAGTACTGAATTCCGTGCCGTAACATTGTCGGGCCACCGTGTTCCTTTCACGTCGGAATTAATTTGTTTCCCTCTCTGAAAATCGAACGAGTGCTTTGTGTGTTTACATCCGCAAACGCGATATAAACAGGAATAGAAAGAAAAGAGAAAGAGCTGATTTTGTACGCCCTAGAAATTATTTACAATAATATTGACTTTAACGAACATAAAGTTTCCATACGCAGCGTTTAATTATTATTTAATATTTTTCTCGAGAAATGTGAAAATATAATTAAACGATTAAATAAGTTAATATCATAAAGTATGCGCGGCCAGCTGCGAAAATTGCGTACAATGCTTGGCCGTGCCAACTTTACAACGTTCAATAGTAAGTTTCCTCTTCGTGATAATTATCGGATGCATATGAATAACTAAATCATTAATTATATGCTTACGGTCGTTAAACTCTAGACTCGAATTTAATCATAGTAAAAGCCATGAAGTACTACTACTTAACAGGATTAATTTTCTAGTAAAATGAAGAGTATTGTAGAGTTTTAGTGTCTAGAAGAAAGGAAATAACAATAATAAGAAAAGCTTTGCATCCATTAAGATTGAATTATTAGTTTCTCGTCTAATTGAACTACTTTGTCGATTAAATTTTTAGATAATGAACAACTTTAAAAGCACTTTTTAATGATGTAACTTGTTAATGACTTTTCATTTTATTTTACAATATTATTATAGACAATATTATATATTATTATAGGTCGATAAAATTCCGAGACAACTTTTATAGATGAAATTTGATATCGACGATGATCGCGCAAAATGCATTTTAGGGTCTGCTGGAAAAATTGCATCGGGCATCAAGGTTTGCGGTTACATCACTGAACGACTACCCTCCGGCGGTTTGATAGGTTGCTAGGAAACACCCCAATGTCGAATCGCGCGCTTCCTCTTTCTACGACGCTATCATCAAGACGAAGAAGGACGGAACAAGACTCTTCGGCTTCCTTCTGTACGCTTCAATCTCACGGAGCATCTCGCACGAAATTCTGTTGGGGTTTCCAGCGGGTCGAGAGTGAGAACGATAGCCTCGAAAACTCTAAGGAAGGATTTGAAGGCGATGCGAGAAGGACAGAAATAAAAGAGAGAAGAAGCGAGAGCATGGGAGGGCCAGAAGTTCGATGTGTACGAGTTGTTTAGTGGATACGACGACGTACGATCTTCGAAATAGATATTTGTCACTTTAATGTGACAAGAGACGAGGGCCCGCGTATCAAGTGACGCGGCTGAGTGTCGACAACAATCTACTGGCCGCCATCCTCACCATCAACTTCGACATACTCAGCCTTTTATCGAAACAAACTCCGACATTCATAAATTAAGATTCAATAGCTGATTATGTTGATATTATCTATATAAAACTGCTCTAATTTTCCTCAAAATTATTATGTCATCATATAATAACAATATCTACTGAGGATCTTGAATACTTTTATGACTGACGATATGATACGATTAAAAACTCGAAATAGTTTATTTTAACATATATTTTATATACATATAAAAATCATTTCTCCAACATAATATACAGATATATTTGTATTCTCTGATTTTTTTTAATTTTCATTTTCTTTTGCATTCAGTTGGCAAAATTATGTTAATTGTATAAACGATACATTGACATGCAAGAAGTTGCGCTGAAAACATCATTCAATTAGCATTTTGATACTTTGTCAGATTAATGACTTTCAATTGGAATTACTGAGAGCCCGCCTTGGTACTTTTTCTCGAAAAATTTGACTTTATTTTCCCTACAAGAAGAAGGAATGCAAACGACCAGATCGACGAATGCAAAATGCTGTCCAATTCCGGAAAGAGGAAACAGTGGCGGTTGTGCTAAGTTTTCTCAGAAGAAATCGTTTGTAAATGCTAAATAAACGATTCGTAGTGGTAATAGTATTTTTACTAAAGATTGTGAAGTTTTTATGACTGCATATTGAAAATATCAATTCATTATGTTTATCCTTATTTTTGTTCCACTAATTTGTTATTTGCTTTAAACATATAGTGTAATCTACAATCTTTCAATTGTAATCTGTAAATTTTTGTCATATAATGACATTAACAAATGTAATCGTATTCCATTATTAACAAAAGAAAAATTATTCGGTTCTTGTGTATTTGTTCATTTTTATTAATTATCGTTTACATTATAAATACTACCATTTAACTAAAATAATCTTACTCATTCGCTCGTGCTTTTCACAATATAAGTACTTTTAAAACGCGAATTCCAATGCATTTTTAGTTTACGAAGCAAAACGATTTTTGAAAGATGATTCGCAATTTGAATCTCGGCAACTGAAAAACGAAATAAATCATGCGAAAAGAAACTAAATCACGCTGATTAAAATATTCGTCAACGGTGATCTTTATTGCACTTTAAGTAATTAAAACTTAAATACGAATTGCTAAATCATACTATCATTGCCGATTCTCGTGCAGTTTTCTACTGACCGAATAAAGCGAAAAATGTATATATCAGCCAGTTTTGTCTCTGATTTCTCCAGAGGCTTTTCATCTGAAAGTAAGCATCAAACCCCGGATAAATAGACCGTGCCGTGCAATGCGCAAAAAATATTCCAGGAATTGAAAGAGAGAGAGAGAGAGAGAGAGAGAGAGAGAGAGAGAGAGAGAGAGAGAGAGAGGAGTCAGGTTCAGAACGAGCATTAGTTGGGTTGAGATTGAGAAAGCCGGTTGACAAAATCTCTCTCTCGATATTGGTAGCAAATACGAAAAACATAAACAAGATAAAAAATAAAAAAAGATAGAAAGAGAGAAAGAGAAAGAGAGTTAGAAAAAGAGGAATGTTATAATAAAATAAATTATAAAAGAGAACTCTCTCTCTCTCTCTCTCTCTCTCTCTCTCTCTCTCTCTCTCTCTCTTAAGCAAGTAAGAGAAAGTTAGACCACTTGAAAATAGCGTGATAATTTGCAGAAAAATTGAAAAAAGGATAATCTAAAGGAAATTAGGATTTTATTTATTTTTCAGAATATGTTCTTTCAAGAGTTTAAAATAACAAAATACAAGTATAAAATAGCTTAAAATAATCCAAACGAAAATATATAAATATTTTAGAGCACAATTCAAAGTAAAAAATAGTATTCTATGATAATAGTATGAAAATATGTCAAATAATCAATTGCATAATTTAAACAATTTGCACAATTAATCATTAAAATATTAACAAAAATCAATTTTAATATGTATATTTGTATAAATCTTCTTTAATCTTCTAAAATATAAATTGTTATAATCATGCATATATACAAATCAGACACATGGAATGTTAGAACATAATTAAAGTAATATCATCTATCAAGAAACTTCAATCATTCAAGTTACTTCTAATAAGAACCTAATACAGGATCGTGTATCAGTCATACCTATTAACGTCATACGAGAAGACAGACAGCTAGAAAGCAACAAGATTCAGAAAGCAATAAGAAAGAGGAAGAGAGAGAGAGAGAGAGAGAGAGGGAGAGAGGGAGAGAGAAATAAACAAGACGAGAGAGAAGAGAAAGAAAATACAGTAACGAGGAAGGAAATGCATCGAAGAATTTAACCGAAGCTCGGATCGCAAATTGCTACTATCGAGGATAATAAAACGGTAACAATTTTCGCGGATAACGGGGCAAGAAAAGCAAGTATAAAAAAGGATAGAAAGAGCAGCACAGACTAAGAAACTGCGATAAGAAGCTGAGAGAAAAGGACGACGGAAAGATTGGCTGTAAGGAACGCAAACGACCGATCAACGAAAAGAAGGACGGACAGATGCCGCTGTTCACCTTGGAACAAGAAAAAAAGAGAGCCAGACACGAGAGAGAAAGAAGGGCGGGCGGGGGGGGTCTAAGGACAAAGGAAAGGACTTGTCAGGTAGCGAACACCCTGCACTCCCTTCCGCTCTCTTCGACCACCCTTTGACTTTCCTCGTTGTCCCTTCCTTCGTCTCGTCCCGCATTCTCACTCCTGTTCTTGACGAATCCTTCTGCCTATTCGTATACCTATATAGAACTCACGTGGCCGAGGAGTCCTCGTTTTGCGAGATTTAGTACCGGCGAGTCGACGAGTTCTGTACAAGGACTTCATCATCTAATCATTTTACCTTCACCTATCGCGCGCGAGAATTCAATAATCAATAACTTATTCAATCTTCTTTTTAAAAATATTTTGAATTTTTATTCTTTTAAACTGAAATTTTTTTATTTGGAAATGTCACGTAATCATGACATTTCACAATAAACAATTTTATTTTCTTTCGGTAAAATTAAAGATGTTTTTGAGACATGATGTATAAAACGGACATGCTCAAATGCATCTATACTTTTTTATAGAAAGCGAAAATTCAACTTTCTATCGATCGTGGAAATCTGTGACATTTCCTGTTCTTGACAAATGTTTAATCGAAGCTAAGCGAAGTTTAACTTTAAGCCGATCTAGAAAATCGCGCTGCCGCTTTTTATGCATTCGCAGTGAAGTACGAAATCCCCGGTAACATTTTGTATTGCCGCGCTTGTAATGTGACACTTTATAAGATGTAAGCTTACTCGCATACGACTTTATTGACATCAAATTATAAATCTTTAATCGGATTCAAAACATGTAACGCAATAAAGATCTCGAGCGTTGTTTAAAATAATTTGCGATATCATTTGATTTTCTTCACATGACTGACTATATTACATGATATTTTTCTCAAATTTTAATTTTTTCACAATTCTTAAAAATTTCATAAAATATATATAGATATATATATAATGTGTCATTTAGAATAATTAACGGTATCTTTTAATTTTTTAATTCTATAGGAGAACTTTCTGAGCGTTCATTAATCTTTCGAAGTGATAAATAAACGTACGATAAATAAACACGTTGTGCACGAAGCACAGGTAAAGTCTCGCCACTATACGCGAATAAGAGCAATGAAGAGCAAGCTCCTCGTTTCAGCGCTTCCCTCGTAATGCGCCGCTAAAGAGTCTAAAGAAGATAAAAACGAGCAAATGAAAAATAATCACCGGACCTGGTGCGGTTAGAAAGGCTGTCGGAAAGGCGAGTAGCAAAGAGAGAGGAGAAAAGGAGCGAAGGAGAGAAAAAAGGAGAGAAAAAGAGAAAGAGAGACAGAGAAAGAATCAAAGGAGGAAAGAGCGAAAAAGCAGCGACGAAAGCAGGGGTTGAGGCGACCACCATTGCCTGCTGCTGCTGGAGGCAGCGACGTTTGAGAATACACGCGCCCCTTTCGGCTAATGGAAATAAGTTCGCCTTTCTGACCCTCCAGCTGCGAGTTTCGGGGGAGAGAGGGGGCGCATGAAAGGCATCGAGCAGGCATCCGGGGGACAAATTCGGCTGGCGGAGCTTTCCGCCGAATTAGACGATAAATATCCCTGATTTACCGCACGAGAGTCTCTCCGACTCGCCGCGAGATGTATTCTTCGCATTGTCGGCTTCGTGATCGAATTGAGATGGAAAGTATAGCTATCTCCGTTCTCTTTGCGATGTAAAGTTTTTTCAATACAAAAGGAACATTAAAAGAGAGAAGTTGTAATTTGAAAATAGTTGATTCTTAGAAGAAATTTATTAATTGTAAGTTGATAAAATTACTTCAAGCACTCGCCTTACGTCAATTTAAAAATTGTTCTTTCTTCAAACAAAATAAGAAACAATTGTCGGTAAAATAAGTTAAAATTTTGACGTTTGTTAAGAGATTTCAAGAATAAAAATTTGCTATATAATATTAACCATATTTTTTTTAATAGTGCGAAGAATTTCGATGATCATGGACGCAATGAGCCTAAAAGCGATGCTTCGCGGAATCTCAAAGATCCTTACGGTGCGTTCGATCGAGTCATAATCCACGACGTTTCAAAGTGCTAATTCATTTAGCCTGTTCTGCGCGCATAATCGATACCTCGATCTCTTGTCACGATAATTAACCTTTTCACCTCGAACAGAGGAGACTCGACGGAGAGATAATTAACCAATTAGGCGTTACGCGTCGCGTAAGACCGAGGAATCGACATTGATGTTCGACGAAAATTATCGTGAATAATAAGTATTACCAAGAAACATAATTATCGCGCGGTATTAAGCTTCCGACTAACGCAATCGGAAATAGACAATCCGTAAATGGCTTTAAGCGGTTATTGGCAATGTAAATGACGAGAGCTGTTCCTTGCAGCATCATCATTAAGATTCATTAAGATTTACGTGCAATACGTAATATTAATTGGCTGAATTTTTTAGATAACTCTATTTTAAGCTCTAAAGTATTAATCCGACAATCCTAATTATTTTAACTACAACCTTATTGTGTATGTGTAAATGATAAATATAGATATGATGTAGAAAATTTTGTCTCGATTTTTAAATGTTATATTTATTTGAAGATGAATTTGCGTTTCGATTATCTTCTCGATCCGAGCCATTGAATTGGCGAGAAAAATAAAAAATTGCCACGTGTCGCGAAACGAATGCATCTCGGATGCATGAGCGCTATTTACCGCGACGCGTTGTCGAGCAGAGAGCGAACTGTGGCGGAAAGATTGTTCCATTACAACGGCGACAAGTGAGGTGTATGCGTATGTGTTTATATGCAGCATCTTTCTGCTCCGGATTGGAAGAAGGAAGCTGCGAGCATGCGGAGAGCTACCGGCAAATAACAGCGTATGCGAGATCTCGAGGATGTATTTCGATTTATCTCGCACGAGCGAGCGGTTTCAACGTGCACGTGTAGGCACCAACACCGGCGAATACAACGGATAGTGTGTTAGGAGCTCTCTTCTATCGTTTGTTCTGCTCTCTTCGTATTCTGTCTCTTTCATTCCCTTCCCCTTGCTCACCCCACGCTCCCCTCATGTCGAGGGAACATGACAATAATACGATATGAGGCTACGAGCCGCAGAATATAACGTAACTCGCCTCAGCAGGGTTCCTCGGTGCGGGGTTCGCCGTTTCACCCCCTGCTGATGAAGGGAGAACAACGAATTGAAGAAAGAGAGAGAATGGAGAGACGGTAAGACAGAATGAGAGACGAATCGACTTGAAGGAAGAAGCGGCAGACGCTTATAGAGTAAAGTGCAATAATGCCGCCCGGCAGGGACATTTTTAAGGCGCGTTTACGCCGACGATTCTCTCGTAGACAACTGTGTTGTCGACGATGTAAACGGGTTTCTCGCTGACGAGCAGCAAGTGTTAGTTGACTTTATTGGCCAACAAACCTGTGAATTCTGGGACGCAATCCTTTGTTGACTAATTTTCAAGAGCTAACCCGAAATACTATATAATGCAGAAAACGTGTATAAGTTAGATTTGAAGGAAGCAAAGTAAATTTAGTGATAATTTTAATTATTTTATAATAATGAAGAGAATGCATTTCTTCTTAAGAATTTAATTCTTACATTCATCTATTATATTGTTAAAGAATCGATACAAAATAATTAAATAATGCAGCAAATAATGTTAAAAATAGTTAAAAATTTTTATCCACTTATTTTAGAATTTTTTGTCAGAGTTTTTGAGGAGAGATAATCGTGGGAGAAATCCGCATGGTATTCGATAATAAAATCAGAGTAACACGACCGATTTATTTCACAATCCATTCCAAAATCCGAGGATACATTATTAGCAAAATTCGATACATGTACATCCTTCTCACCTCGTTAAAGAGAATACCAGTCGCGTAGCGAGCGATGTCGCGCATAAAGTGCCGTACGTTGGTTTATAAACTATTTATGCTAATGGTGCGCCAGAGAGAGAGAGAGAGAGAGAGAGAGAGGGGGAGGGAGAGAGAAGAGAAGGGGATAGAGAGGGAGAGAAGCGGTCGACTCATCGCCGTCGGTGAAGTCGTAATTGCTTTTACGCGAATGCAATTACGGGGCTTTAACGATGACGCGACGCGCTTAATTGCGTTTATATTCGCGCGGGATACCTACGTAATGAAGAAGACAATGGGGCGAGAGAACGGGGGCGAAATGGACCGCGCTCGCAGCGTAACTGTTCGTCGACGGATAGCTAGCTATCGCAATTTTTTTCGCGTTCCGCGTGCTCTTTCACTGCGACCGCTTTTTCAACGATAAAGACGCTCGTCGTCATCGTCGTCGTCCTCCTCGTCGTAGTTTGTCCAGAGAAGCGAAGTTTCCAATTAGCGGAGACACAGAAGACCCTCGTTATAAATGGGAGTTAGGGATCGGACAAATGCGTTTTATAACGAAACGTTTTACATTACTGAATTCATTTCCATAAGATTTACCACAGGACTGTCTAGATACGTTCTTTTGAATCCTGTCACGCTATTTTATTTAAATGCAGTAACAAATAACATTGAGCCTGAAATAAATGTACGACTTGTGTATAAGTACCAAAAATTGTATATTTATATAGTAGCATTAGTAATTTTATTTTATTTTTTTTTTTTTTTTTTTTTTTTTTTTTCTGCTATAACTTCCTCTTTTACGTCAATATTTCATTTTCTCAAATTATTGTTAGAAAATTCAATTCAATTTTGATCCGAATATTTTCTACATAATTTATATATTCAGTAATAATGATTATTGTTTTACTAATTGTAAGTATTCGATTATAGATCTGTCAAATATTTTCTATGAGATTTAGATATTCAATAATAATGATTATTATATCTCCTGTAAGGCCTTGAGCATACAGATACATAATTTTAGAGATACTTGTTTAAAATATTTTGCAAATTTTGTAGATTACGGCAAGATAGAATATTTTTAGTAATGTAAAACTAGCTAGTTTTACATGTATATGCATGTATATACGACATAACGTAGAGCTTTCTGAAAGGATATTGGAATATGGTTTTTCTTTTTTCGATTCTGTTATCTAGAGTCACTTCGATATTGTCTCTAAAAAATAACAACCTCGATAGCGGCTTTGTCGAAAAATGCAATTTGAAATTTTGCACATCAGAATACGCTGTACAAGCTCTTTTTCATTTTAATGTGCGAGCGTATTTACTTTTATTGCGAAAATATTTTAATATTTTCTCTCTTTATATCAACATATATTTAAGTATACGCAATCAATAAAAATATCAATATAATAATAATAATAAAGAGAATCATATGAAAAAAATCAGAGGACACTGACCTTTGCAGCGCAGTTTTGATGAGGCAGAAAACATATCAGTGGCGACATCAGCTGAGAAGTTCTCCAATATAGTTCACAACACCTTCTTTAGTCGATAATGTCACACACACACATACACACACACAATTTGCACTCGCGTACTTTTTCGAAAAACTCTAAACTTTTATTATCCCTTTTATTGTTTAAATATAACTTTAATAAATTTTTTTCACACTTTTATATCTATTATGATAAAAGTGCATCGTCGTAACCTACAAGCTCCAAAACACGTTTTCGCGGAATGATCCGTCGAACGAAAAGAACGGTCGATGATCTATCGTGACTCTAGTTTTCTTACACTACACAAATCTATATATCTATATATCTTCTCTGATTACTATAATTTTTATCTTTCTCTTCAAATTACATACCTATTTGATTTTAAATGTAAAAATATATTTAAGTATACCGTACAACTACGAAAAGACCACTTGTACTCGATAGTCAAATCAGCAATCATACACTTTCCAACTATTTATTTGTATCGTTATCATTTTATCTCAGAAAATTGTATTATTCACATTACATATACAAACATGAATATTGAAAGTACAAAATATCGTTAACATATTATTTTGACGTACTGTTCTCTCTACGCGTGAACACTGACTAACGTATTCGAATCCGTCAAGCATGGGTAGATGGCGCTCTGAGTGTTATGGCCTTTTCCTGTTCACGCCTGCACAGACGAAGACGTGAACGTAAGTTGTAGGATAAAAATTACTCTTATGCTGGTAGAGTTTCGTGCCAAGGAAGTGCAAGTCAGGGTTGTCGAGTGATTGGAAGCAGTCAGGAACCGTGAGTGATTGTGCAGGTGCGGATACACGTGCGGGATTTTGCGCGAAAAACCCATGCGGCACGTGTGACCGCGTGGCCACATGTGTCTGAATTTCGTCCCCGTCGCTCTTTCATTGCAAAGTTTAAACTAAAATATATTATCTCGCCTACGCTTGACTTGCCACAGCACGAAAATTATATTGTGCCGTATCTATCGCTGTTTTAGTATTGTACTGGCCCCTAATCTCAAACGAAGTCACTACTCGCTCTCAAAACTATAAATACTTCTCAATGATGATTTAATAAATGATCAACATAGTTTGATTTTGATTATCTTCATTTATTAAAAATCTTTATTTTTATTATATTGTTTCGAAATATATTTGTATATTAGATTGCAATAAACTTTTATGATAAGTTACACTATATCGTACAGTTTTAGAAATTAATGTTTTAATGTATACAAACTAATTATCACATTAAAATAATTTGGGAATATATTTCTAAAATATATAAATAATGAATAGAAGCCAACTATCAGATTAAAACAATAATTTGGGAATATATTTCCAAATTATACAAATAATATATACAAGCCAACTATTACATTATAACAGTAATTCCTAAAAGCGAACAAAAAATATTTTATTATCTTGTATTTTATTACAAAAATAAATGAGAGAATACTTTTGTTTTACAGATAAACAATGGATGACAAAGAAGTATTCGATGATATGGTGGTAGCGACCACAAATACGTTACCAGTAGCTATGCCAGCCGAACTACCCGAGATCAAATTGTTCGGACGCTGGAATTGTGACGATGTACAAGTTAATGACATGTCCCTACAGGATTACATCGCCGTTAAAGAAAAGAATGCAAAGTACCTTCCACATTCAGCGGGACGTTATGCAGCAAAGCGTTTCCGAAAAGCTCAGTGTCCTATTGTGGAACGTCTTACAAATTCTCTTATGATGCATGGCAGGAATAATGGAAAGAAATTAATGGCTGTTCGAATTGTTAAACATGCTTTTGAAATCATTCACCTTCTTACTGGTGAGAATCCTTTACAGGTGAGTTGAATAATTATTTATTTATATGTTTGTTTACATATATTTGATCTTCTCTTATAATGTCTCGTATAATTCTTTATTAAATGTTTAAAAAAAATGTTAAATATTTTAAATTCATATGTTTAAAAATTTAATTGAAAAGTATGATATAAAAAATTTGTTTTCCTTACTTTTTTATCATTTTCTTCATTTTATAAAACAAATTCATATTTGCAGTTATTTTATATATACTACCGAATAATATAATATTTTTAAAAATGGAATCAAATATTCTACAAATTGTTTCAGGTTCTTGTCACAGCTATTATTAATTCTGGGCCAAGGGAAGACTCCACGCGTATTGGACGTGCTGGTACTGTAAGGAGACAAGCTGTGGACGTATCTCCATTACGTCGCGTTAATCAAGCTATTTGGTTGCTGTGTACTGGTGCGAGAGAAGCCGCATTCCGTAACATCAAAACGATCGGCGAATGTTTAGCCGATGAACTTATCAATGCTGCTAAAGGTTCATCGAATTCTTACGCAATTAAGAAGAAAGATGAATTGGAGCGTGTTGCCAAGTCGAATCGATAAACATAACTTTCTACATGCGGAAAAAATAAATAAATGTTCTATCTTTAAATTATTCGTTATTTTATTTTATGATAAGAAATTTGAGAAAATCCCTTTAATCTTCAACATTGACTGTTGAAGATTTAATGTCAAGTTGATCTCGTCAAGTCTCGAATTAAAACCCTTTAGGTTAGAGTTAAAATTAGACAACAAATATGGCTCTCGAATCAAATAAATTAGTTTAACTTTTCATATCATAATTTAGAAATTATTTAAAATTTATTGCTTAAATAAATTGATTAAATTTAAAGTTATTTTGAATTTTTTAAATATTGTTTTTGCAATTCCATAGACTTGAGAAAATTACGTATCATAAAATTTTTTATTAATATGAAAATATTTGTGTATAAAGTAGAAATACATTTTTCTTTAAAAAGAAGGGGATTTTAATAAAAATTATTTTTTATGAAAAATAAAATGTGTTCTTTAGTATTGTGACTGCATAGTGCATAGTCTTTCTACTTGATGGCGCTGAGTGTACGAATCACGACAATCAGTAATCAGTTGATATTCTGAGGTTAGAAAACTGATGGTGTATGAAAAGAAAGATCTCTAAAATACATCAAGTGTTAGGTAATATCTCTGACAATGGCAGGTGCTTTTAAAAAGGTAATTTATCTATAAATTTAATGAATATGTCTAATTAAATTGTCATCTGTCATAAAACTTGAATTTACATTATATAATGAATTAACAATATCCTGGTACAATTTTATTAACTGTATTCTAAAAAAAGGTTTGTTTTTTACTCCTGCACTGGACTGAACTGGCTACACTAGTTTACAGCTTATCATTTTTTTATCTACCTTGAAGGAAGAAAGATAAACTCTGAACTAGCGCAGCCAGTTCAGTTCAACGCAGGAATAAAAAACAAACCTATATATAACTCTGTTGCAAAACTAGTTTACTTTATTAATATTATCGATTTTTGTTTGCAGTCTACATATATAAAAGGATTGGCTGTTTGTACAAAACCCCGTGAAGAATTAACTCCATTGTATAATAGAATTTTAACAGTTCTAGACAAATTACCAAAGGATTATGCTTATCGAAAAGAAATGGAGAAACTTGTCAGAGATAGATTGAAGATTGTGAAAGAGGTGATGCTCATTAAAGTAACATCATTCTGAAATAATACTATGTATTGTTCTTAATTAAACATTATCTTTTGCAGACTGCCGATGTACAAACTATAGAAAACAAGATAGGCTGTGGACAAGTAGAGGAACTTATAATACAAGCAAAGAATGAAATTTCATTGGCAGAAAAGATATTAGTGTGGAAACCATGGGAAAAATTAATACAGGAAGCGCCAGCCAACCAGTGGACATGGCCACCGCATAAATAATTTAACAATTTTTGTTATAGATGTTTGTATATAGTGTGTGAAATTGCAAAAATATAGAAATATAGATTATCCATTACTCAGTGCAAATATATCATCTAATGAATATTCTATAACTTGAAAAATATGCATAATTATAATAGAATACATATAATCATAACTGACATTTATAATTTCATTTCTTTCTTAATCCTGCAGAAAAACAGATTTATTTAAAAAATATAGTTTTACGAAAAAGCATCTCATTGTCAGTAGCAAAAGTTAATAGAGATAAATAGATAAATTCTTGAAACTTTTTAATTTTGAATTATAAGACGAGTATATTATATCTAATGAAACTGTAATATTTCATGTACGTTTGAATTCGTGTATTTTTTATTGCGTGTCGTGAATTTCGTTGCATTTGAATGATTGCAATTACTTGTTTATCATATTTTTGTTTCTTTTGGAAATTTTATATTTTGAGTTTAGTGCGTGCTTTCCTTGTATGTTTTATGATTCTTTATCGCATAAAATATAAAAGTATGTTTCAACAGAGAGAAATCTGAGGGACGCCTTGAGCCCCTTTTTCTTGAGACGCTTTTTCTCCTGGGACAGTGGATCCATTTTATAGCCGGCGGAACTACAGTCGGACCTCTTATCCTACAACAAACAATCCTCTCATGCTACGACCGCGAAAGGGGAATTATACCCCCACTCTCAAATTTTTGTCGTAAGATCAGAGGTTTAAAAGGAAGATTCCGAACTGAAAATGTCGTAGGATAAGAGGTCCGACTGTACATGGCTGGATCCACTTTTCGATGCCACGGTAAAACGACCGATTTGTTGGCGTCCGTGCTAGATTTATAATTGTAGATAGGAAAGATACACGGAAATCTTATAATATTATTAATAAATCTATATTTATTAATATATATTTCATTATATGCTATTTTATTTCACATCTTTTTTCATTTTAATACATATCATAGAGAACAATATAGCTATATATACTGGTAGAGAAATTATTAAAATTATTTTAAATATATATATATATATATATATATATATATATATATATATATATATATATATATATATATATGTAATATATAAATTTACATATTTATTATATATATAAAATAGAAATCTTCTAAGATACAACTAATTGTACATATACACGTATATTTTGTATTAAAAAATATTTTAATAATAATTTTAAACGTATATATAATACGTGTAGATGTGTGTGTATATGTTATTATTGAACTACTTTTTACAAAATTATTGAACTTAATATATATATATACGCGTACATAAAGAATATTATTTGATACAATAAATCTCTAAGATACAAGATAAATTAATTTTATTATAAATTAATTATAGCTCTTTGTTAGAAAACTTCTATTTTTTCAGAAATAATCGTTAACATTGACATAATTTTTATTACATGTTTATTCATTATAAATTAATAAATGTAATAAGAAAACAGAATCGTTTGTACAATACATAAAACTAGTTCAAATACATTTTACGAATTATTTTGTAATTACGTTACACGCTTTAAAGTGCGTTAAATGTATGAAATAATAATATCATTTTAGTTAGAGAATTTTATATGCATTTTAGAATTACTTGATATATGTATTTCAACGCGTCACACAGTATAGCAGAGAAAGAGAGAAAGAGCATACTGTCCTTGACGTCACACGTTGAGTAGTAAAAGAGGGGAGAGCCCGGCGTACGTGACCCATGACAGTCGTGAGTCATTCTTTCCGAATCGGGCGGGCGTAGTGACAGTTCGCGCACATGCTTTTACTCCGGCGCCGGCGCCGATAATTACCTTATTTATAAATTATTAAGTAAAAAACTAACGTATATATATATATATGTAACTTGTCAAAGTTTTAATAAGTAGCAAATGTCTATTTGTAAAAATTATTTTTTAAACACGTAACTATTAACTGGGCAAATTATTTCTTGTTATTAGGATTAATAATCCTAAATATTAAATAATATAATAATAAAAAATATTTCTCATTCAGCATATATATTCTTATATGTTAAAAATATATTCGAAACTACTCTACTCTTTAGATTTTTCTCTTAAACTTAGAGAATGCTTTTCGCTTATTTTAAAGAAAAATATTATACATAGATAAGTAAAATATATTCCTAAAATGAGAATATAATTTTATCGGTGTATATATGTAAAATATATAGTATGCAAAAATATTAGCATGCATATTAACCCCTCTGTCGGCGGATCATAAGATTTGATCATAAAGATTTGTATCATTAAAACTGTTTTAAAAAATTCATATATACATATATATAATCAAAAAAATATTTCATGTATCTTATATAAAATTAAAATAAATATCATATAATTTAAATTTAAAAATATTTTTCTTTTTTCTATAATTTTTAATTTATACAAATATTATATCTATTTTAAAGTTTAAAAAATGAATTAAAAATATAATATAAAATTTTATCTTGGAATATAATAAGTGGAATATAATCACAAAAATAATTTTTTTTATGATTTAAAATTGACCCAAAGTTCGCCATGCACGCGGCTATCCCGCCGTCCGAGGGTCAAAACAACGGATTTATCTACAATCTATACATTTGTCTACACAATCTACACTCTGTCTGTATAATCTACAAATCTATACGCAAATCCGTTGTTTTAAAAAAAAAAAAAAAAAAAAGATTTTTTGTTACTCACCGACACTGATGCGCAACAGCGGAGTTGTTGACATTGAAGCTTGTCTGTAACATACAATATAAAATCCAAATTATAGCAATGTTTAAAATAATTAATATTAAGAAATTATTATGTACTCATTAAATTTGATATTTGATGGATACAATAATAATACGCAAATATATGTGGAATAAATTTATAAATTAAAAAAATAAACTATTTTTTAAACTGAAACTTTTGTAAGATTTATGTAAAAGTCTTTATCGCTGACTCTCTTTTACTTAAATTATTCAAACAAATAAACTAAATTAATTTGTATAAGGTATTTATAATAATTAATGTAGAAATAATAAAATAAAAATAATACTTACCCTAGGGTTGCTCCGCCGGTGCAGGATGCCTCTCCTAGGCCTCCTCTTCCTCTCAGATTGTAAGGGACGTCAGGAACTATTGTTTTATACGCGCGATATACTTTTTTTAATTTGTTGAAACCACACAAAAATAAAATCGCGAAATATTTTAAACCGTACAAAAGTAAAAACGCGCGATAGTTTGACGGCACTCCCGTACTTTTACGCGCGATACTTTGACGGCACTCCCGAATTTCGGAACGATCGAAAATCCCATTTCATCACGCACGAGAACCATACTTGAAGTCGACAAGTCGGGCGCGATCAAACTCCGAGCAAGAGTTAAGTCCGAATCGGAAGAGGACGAAAGATCGAGGGAATCGATCGCGAATGGGGTACGCTCGATTCTCGTTCGTGCAGCACCGCATCTCAGACCGACTCAAACTCATTAGGCATGATTTCGGATGAGCATATGTGTCTATCATACAGACAGTCCACATGATACGTCATAGGGCTGGTAGACGGATCAAGAGGAACACCCATTTCATGAATGTTCAACAATCTGAACATTTATCAACTGGATCGGACCTCTTTACTGAGCGTAAATCATGACCTAAATCCTTCAGTCGACATCCTCAATGCGATATGAACGAAAACACGACCGCGATCGCGATGAAGCCGAGAGCCGAGACGAATGTCAAAAACAATAGCGCGCTATATGTCACCAAGGTCGAATGTTACTATTTTATTTCGAAATCATTTTAGACGTATTTTAATACGTTAAGATTTATCGTAATATTATTGCATATTATTCGTATTATTATTACGTATATTATCGTCGCGAGAAACGTGTACGGCGCGCTCGACCTCGAGGTGACCGAACGCGAGGCGCACGTGCCGGCGCCGGCGCCGACATCGGAGTAAGAACACGTGCGCACACTACGCCCGCCGGAGTAAGAATGAATGACTCATGGCTGTCACTAGACACGTACGCCGTACGCGCCGGGCTCCCCTCTCTTACTATGGAATGCGTGACGTCAAAGACAAGGTCGAGTATGCTCATTCTCTCTCTCTCTCTTTCTCCTCGCGCCAGACAATAACAAATACACACTATACTACGTGATATAATTTAACGCGTTGAAATATGTACAATCAAATGATTCTAAAATACATATAAAATTCCTTAACTAAAATGATATTATTATTCGATTTAATGCGATATATTTAAAATACATGAAACGCGATTACGAAATGTGTAAAATACTTCAACGAAAGCAATCTTATGACTTACTGTATGACTATTATAACTGCACGATTTATTTATTATATTCGTTGAAAGTTATATCAACGATGTGTGTGTGTGCGTGTGTGTGTGAACAATTATTTGTAAAAGCGATAGAAATTTATATTATAGATACACATATATATTTATAGACGTATAATAATTAAATATGAATAATAATAATTTAATAATGAAAAATATGTACAATTTTATTGCCTGTACTTATTACATTTACTATATATGTATAACTCTATGTAATTATAGAAATTAGTCATATTATATTAAATAAATATTCTCTCTTTCATCGTAACAATTTATGTAATCATTCATATAAATTACTTATCAAAATTAATTAACCGAGATCATTGTTGCAAGAGACTCATATATAAGTATATTTATAATATAATTTTATTTTATTTAATTACTGTAATTTTATACATCTATTGACTCGTTTAATTTATCTATTTGTCACTCTGAATTTACAATTTTAATAGCAGGACGTTTGATATATTAATTTCGGGAAATGAAACTTTATTAATGAACAGTAATTATTATTAACAGTAATAGATGAATTAAACGAGATTTA
The DNA here is from genome assembly GCF_047496725.1 of Anoplolepis gracilipes. Taxonomy (NCBI): domain Eukaryota; kingdom Metazoa; phylum Arthropoda; class Insecta; order Hymenoptera; family Formicidae; genus Anoplolepis; species Anoplolepis gracilipes. The sequence goes on along the minus strand of NC_132978.1, from coordinate 909,577 downwards.
TATTATCAATAGATGTCTATCTATTAGTATATCTATTAACAATAGATGTATAAAATTACAGTAATTAAATAAAATAAAATTATATTATAAATATACTTATATATGAGTCTCTTGCAACAATGATCTCGGTTAATTAATTTTGATAAGTAATTTATATGAATGATTACATAAATTGTTACGATGAAAGAGAGAATATTTATTTAATATAATATGACTAATTTCTATAATTACATAGAGTTATACATATATAGTAAATGTAATAAGTACAGGCAATAAAATTGTACATATTTTTCATTATTAAATTATTATTATTCATATTTAATTATTATACGTCTATAAATATATATGTGTATCTATAATATAAATTTCTATCGCTTTTACAAATAATTGTTCACACACACACGCACACACACACATCGTTGATATAACTTTCAACGAATATAATAAATAAATCGTGCAGTTATAATAGTCATACAGTAAGTCATAAGATTGCTTTCGTTGAAGTATTTTACACATTTCGTAATCGCGTTTCATGTATTTTAAATATATCGCATTAAATCGAATAATAATATCATTTTAGTTAAGGAATTTTATATGTATTTTAGAATCATTTGATTGTACATATTTCAACGCGTTAAATTATATCACGTAGTATAGTGTGTATTTGTTATTGTCTGGCGCGAGGAGAAAGAGAGAGAGAGAGAATGAGCATACTCGACCTTGTCTTTGACGTCACGCATTCCATAGTAAGAGAGGGGAGCCCGGCGCGTACGGCGTACGTGTCTAGTGACAGCCATGAGTCATTCATTCTTACTCCGGCGGGCGTAGTGTGCGCACGTGTTCTTACTCCGATGTCGGCGCCGGCGCCGGCACGTGCGCCTCGCGTTCGGTCACCTCGAGGTCGAGCGCGCCGTACACGTTTCTCGCGACGATAATATACGTAATAATAATACGAATAATATGCAATAATATTACGATAAATCTTAACGTATTAAAATACGTCTAAAATGATTTCGAAATAAAATAGTAACATTCGACCTTGGTGACATATAGCGCGCTATTGTTTTTGACATTCGTCTCGGCTCTCGGCTTCATCGCGATCGCGGTCGTGTTTTCGTTCATATCGCATTGAGGACGTCGACTGAAGGATTTAGGTCATGATTTACGCTCAGTAAAGAGGTCCGATCCAGTTGATAAATGTTCAGATTGTTGAACATTCATGAAATGGGTGTTCCTCTTGATCCGTCTACCAGCCCTATGACGTATCATGTGGACTGTCTGTATGATAGACACATATGCTCATCCGAAATCATGCCTAATGAGTTTGAGTCGGTCTGAGATGCGGTGCTGCACGAACGAGAATCGAGCGTACCCCATTCGCGATCGATTCCCTCGATCTTTCGTCCTCTTCCGATTCGGACTTAACTCTTGCTCGGAGTTTGATCGCGCCCGACTTGTCGACTTCAAGTATGGTTCTCGTGCGTGATGAAATGGGATTTTCGATCGTTCCGAAATTCGGGAGTGCCGTCAAAGTATCGCGCGTAAAAGTACGGGAGTGCCGTCAAACTATCGCGCGTTTTTACTTTTGTACGGTTTAAAATATTTCGCGATTTTATTTTTGTGTGGTTTCAACAAATTAAAAAAAGTATATCGCGCGTATAAAACAATAGTTCCTGACGTCCCTTACAATCTGAGAGGAAGAGGAGGCCTAGGAGAGGCATCCTGCACCGGCGGAGCAACCCTAGGGTAAGTATTATTTTTATTTTATTATTTCTACATTAATTATTATAAATACCTTATACAAATTAATTTAGTTTATTTGTTTGAATAATTTAAGTAAAAGAGAGTCAGCGATAAAGACTTTTACATAAATCTTACAAAAGTTTCAGTTTAAAAAATAGTTTATTTTTTTAATTTATAAATTTATTCCACATATATTTGCGTATTATTATTGTATCCATCAAATATCAAATTTAATGAGTACATAATAATTTCTTAATATTAATTATTTTAAACATTGCTATAATTTGGATTTTATATTGTATGTTACAGACAAGCTTCAATGTCAACAACTCCGCTGTTGCGCATCAGTGTCGGTGAGTAACAAAAAATCTTTTTTTTTTTTTTTTTAAAACAACGGATTTGCGTATAGATTTGTAGATTATACAGACAGAGTGTAGATTGTGTAGACAAATGTATAGATTGTAGATAAATCCGTTGTTTTAACCCTCGGACGGCGGGATAGCCGCGTGCATGGCGAACTTTGGGTCAATTTTAAATCATAAAAAAAATTATTTTTGTGATTATATTCCACTTATTATATTCCAAGATAAAATTTTATATTATATTTTTAATTCATTTTTTAAACTTTAAAATAGATATAATATTTGTATAAATTAAAAATTATAGAAAAAAGAAAAATATTTTTAAATTTAAAATATATGATATTTATTTTAATTTTATATAAGATATATGAAATATTTTTTTGATTATATATATGTATATATGAATTTTATAAAACAGTTTTAATGATACAAATCTTTAATGATCCGCCGACAGAGGGGTTAATATGCATGCTAATATTTTTGCATACTATATATTTTACATATATACACCGATAAAATTATATTCTCATTTTAGGAATATATTTTACTTATCTATGTATAATATTTTTCTTTAAAATAAGCGAAAAGCATTCTCTAAGTTTAAGAGAAAAATCGTATAAAGAGTAGAGTAGTTTCGAATATATTTTTAACATATAAGAATATATATGCTGAATGAGAAATATTTTTTTATTATTATATTATTTAATATTTAGGATTATTAATCCTAATAACAAGAAATAATTTGCCCAGTTAATAGTTACGTGTTTAAAAAATAATTTTTACAAATAGACATTTGCTACTTATTAAAACTTTGACAAGTTACATATATATATATACGTTAGTTTTTTACTTAATTTATAAATAAGGTAATTCAAAATATATCACGTAAAAGAAGAAAATATGCTCATTTATTAAGAATATCTTAGAATATTAAGAGAGTTTATGTAGTATATATTTCGAGAATACAATTTTTTTTATATATGCGATTATATTTATCTTTTACGACTTTTGACGATTGAATAACGCGTCTACAAAACGATTATAATATCGTATGATTTTAAACAAATATAAATCGTCTTATTTACCGACGATAATAATTAACCGGCAGTAGGAAGGAGTTACTGTTCTTCCTCAAGTTCTGGCTCGTAGAAATCGAGTCAGAATGAATAGCCAGGAGCAACAAAAGGTAGGTCCAACTGGCTGAAAATACGTGGTCAATTCTGGCCACAATACGTATAAAATATGTAATCGCAAATTTCCAATTAGGACTCCCCAAATCTTGCTTTATCGGGTTTTTGCTGATGTAGCTAGTAGAATTAGGTCTGCTAGGGCTATTAAAACAATTAAAAAAGACATAAAATTTAATAAAAAAAAAAATTATAACTATTATAAAATTAAATTTATTTTTAAGGAAAAAATATAAATATATAAAAGTAAGATAATATAAAATTGTAAAAATATAAAAATTTAATATTTTTTTCAATAAAATAAAAAATTAATTAAATATAAATTACATATAAAAACTGTAAAAACAAGTATTAAAACATTATTAGATAAAAACGAAAATTATATTTATAATAAAATTTAGTTTAATTATGAAAAACGTAAAAAAATGTAACTTATTTATTGTATGTACGTATATAATATGCGTATCTTTTATATTAAGATATATATTATACAGGTATAACCTTGTATTTATGGTATATTATATATTATATTGCATAAGATTATATAAACATTAAATTTGAATTTTAAATATTATATTATATTATTAAAATAGTATAAGATATTATTGCGTAAGAGATAGATTTAAGTTGCGTTATATTATATGTATGAATTATATTTATTATATATTTATTGTAAAAAGTAAAATTACACGAAATGGAAAAATACGTACAATAACATAAAATTCCATTAAAATTTTAGTTTTTCTTAATTGAGAGAGACGTATCAATAAATTTATTAATAATTCGATCTTTTGATCGTGATATAGACTATATCAATTATGTTTTAAAAATTTCTAATAAATTATATAGGTCAATTTCGGATATTTCGTATAATTCCATGTAATAAAATTATTTTGAATTAAAAATTAAAATTATATTTTATATTAAATTTTGTATACACCTGCGCTAGCTCCTAATTGCCTTTCTCGGTGACATTTTAATTAAATTTTGTAAAATATATTTGTAATATAATTAATTCTCTATATGTAACATTGAATTAATTATACATAATATGTATTTTATGCATTTTACAATGTATTTTATACATTTTGTAATATATTTTATATTAAATTTTATATCATATTCATTCTTTGCGAATACATTATCTTATTTCGGTATGGCGTTTCTAATTTCTTGAACTGAATAATTCATGCAGACGCGATCGATAACTAATGAATCTTTTCGATTTTCGATCGAATAGAGAATTCGAATTTCGTTTACCGCGCAACATCTCGCAATATCTTATTGACTTTCTGATTTTTTTCTTTTCGCATCCTTTTAGCATTCTCATCGCATATCCTTCCGGCTATGTCTTATCTTTAATTTTTAATAAGGCGTTGAAATTAATTAACCGAGAGCATTATTGCAAGAGGCTTTTATATAATATATGAATACATAATTATAATATAATTTTATTTTATTTAATTACTGTAATTCTATTCGTCAGTTGACTCATTTAATTCATCTATTTGTCGCTTTGAATTTACAATTTTAAGAGCAGGACGTTTGATATATTAATTTGGGGAAAAGAAACTTTATTAATTACTGTTAATTAAGTTAATTTAGGTATCGCTCTTTCCACCGATACCTTCTTTGCGAAATATGTTTTCCTAATAACTCAGAAGCGAATTTTCGAGCGTTTTTAAATACATTACCGCTCGTGAAGTACATTGTCGATATCTATGTAAAATATTTTATTAATAAAAATTGAACTTTCGACGATATTAGACACATATTACTAATCGCGTATGAGTATATCAATTGCATAATCCGCATTAATTAACAGTAATTAATAAAGTTTCATTTCCCGAAATTAATATATCAAACGTTCTGTCATTAAAATTGTAAATTTAAAGCAACAAATAGATGAATTAAACGAGTCAACTGATGTATAAAATTACAGTTATTAAATAATATAAAATTATATTATAAATATACTTATATAAGAGTCTCTTGCAACAATGATCTCGGGTAATTAATTTTAATAAGTAATTTTTCTTTTCTTTTCGAATCACGATTAGTTGTTGCAGAAAGTGTCTCGCATCAACTTTTTTATTAGTAATACAAGAATTTATACGATTAAATATTTAGCGGGGACCTTCTTATAGCTCTAATGCTTTAAGCTATTTAAATTAAAATGCTTGTCAAGTAAAAATTAAAACTTTTACTTTTTATTTTATTTTTCTCTAATTGAAAAAATTTTGTATATATACATATATATATCTGATCTTTATTTCATTTCATTGAATCTATCGATATCTAAAAGTTCATTATTGTATTTGTAGAACAATATAATACTCTAAATCATTAATTTGTTAAAAAAAAATTTTGTTTCATATAAAATAAGTTTTAATTTGTAAAATGTAGAATGTAAAAATAGCGTTTAATAAAAGAGAAAGAATTACAAAAAATTAAGATATTATTGGCAAAATTAGAATATTGACAATATTTACTTGGTTATTTGATATTAAAAGTAAATTATTGCCAGTGTGGAGAAATACCAAATTATTTTTAGGTGAAAGTGAATAAGCAAATAAATTTTATGGACATAGCACGGATCGCAACCAAAACTGTGTTCATTATGGGTTATCCATTGAGAACATTCGTGGACCCTGGCTATGTAGTTCAGTGTCCACGTTTTTATCTCCACAGAGGGCGTATCGCTTTCAGGGATCACGTAAAACCGGGCTGTGGCATCTTATGACTTATTTATGAATTACTTTCGTACGTTCAATTAAATTAGAAAGAGAAAGGAAAACTAACGGTAATAATGTAATTATAAAATATAATTAATTTTCCGATTTAGCGAAGCAATTCAGGTTGAACAACGCTAGATGACGCAGCTTGCTATAACAGCGTGTTCACATGAATATCCAACATGATTACTGATGATTATATATATGTATATATGCGTGACTTATATAATTCTTTAATTTAGCAATATATAAAATAAAACTAATTATGAATTAAATATAAATTTTATAAGCTTTTTCAATTGCACGAAATTTTTGAAAAATTTATGACAGCTAATCTTTGTCAAGTTTAATTAAGATTTGAATAGGTGTTTTAATTTAAAAGCGAAATCGCTTTATTTCTAAATCAATTTATTTTTTTGCACTTTTCGAATTTTATACTTGAGTCGTTATCTTATTACCGGTAATGTTGGTAATAATAATCTTGCTTCCCGCTTCTTTATTTTTATATTTGTATGTTGGCCCTAATAATGGCGGAACCGGCTGTTCGTATCGCGGTGGTCCATCCGAATCGTTTCCTGTCGTTCGGATCGTGATTGAGTCCGGCTAAGTGCATCGGCAAAAAAATGGAGCACGGGGCGCCCGGGGCACCGTAATTTCATGATCGTCCCTCGAAACCTGACGCGGACAGACTTCTCGTCCGGGTAGTGCACGTTGCGCGAAGCTACATTTGTTCTCGTACCGCATTGTTATATCAATACCCGCGCAATATACTTTTATTATTATTAAAATATCTATCGAAAAATGGAAAGATACTCCGTTGTGAAATGTTATATTAATTACAATTAAAAAATAAAGTAAAATTAAAAACCACTGGACTGAAAGGATGTGATATACTCAGTTTCGGCAGGTAAAAAATGATATTAAAGGAAAAAAAGAGCAAAAATTTATTAATTTTCTTTTTATTTAATATATTTAATATCAGAGATGGGATACAGATTTCGAAATCAAAGATATATGTGTATTAAATATTGTGCGCGTATATGTGTATTAAATATTAAATATTTTCTTTTTTTAATTTCTATTTTTATTTTCATGTCAGCTAATAAAATAGTCATTATATATATATATAGCAATATACAGACATGCATAATATAAAATCCTTAGTTTTGTGTGGCGCTATCTACATATTACGTAACTAAAAACGACAGATCATTGGCTAATATCGCAATTGAAAATAGCTCTAAATTCCAATCTATACAATTCTAATCTTTGTCCTAATTGGTCAAGTTCTAATGTACGATGCGCAGTTTGAGTTTTCAATATTCCATGTTCAATAATACGGTCGAGTGTCGAGTTCGAATCTTCGAGACGCGAGTGATCATCATTTATCAGTCTCATTTCTCGCGGAAGAGAGTCGTCCTTGCATTTCCCTTGAAAAGCGGCGCGGAAGGCTCGCGGGATAGGGGATAGAGGGGAGCGGGTACAGAGAAGAGCGAAATGGAAAAAGATGTACCGTTCTCCGACGGAGGTAAACGAGCGGCACGGCGCATGGCACTATTCCCCCTCCCGCCGCGCCGCGCCGCGGGGTCCACGGTCCCTAGATTCTATGTCGCGGCGAGCGCGCGCGACTCGCACTCGTTCGCGAGACGCCGAGGCGGCACAAGTGGAGCGGTAACGGTTGTCACGTATTCGCGTACTCTGCCCTTCGCCGTCGCGTCGCCCGCACCCCCTCTCTCTTCTCGTCGTGAAATGTAAACACGCGGCCGCAGTTCGACAAGTGGCTGCGAACGTGCGCGTATCACATTCGAATCCAAAAAGAATCTAGCATCGCGTTCGGCAATCGACAAGTGACTGGTGACAGTGCATGACATCCGTCGTTTGTTACCCGTTTATCGTTCGTCCGAGAAATCGAGAGAGCACGAACAAAGTGCATTATTTTATACCGTTCTAGTCTATCGAACGGTGCGCACAGTGATCTCCCGTGCCAGTCGCCGACCTGGGTTCGCAGATTCGATTGTGTCGGGATTGAGGAGAAAGACAGCCCGGCGGCGTCGTGGGAAAGGGAACAACGCCGCGGATTTATCGGTGAGTGTCGATTTTGTGTTTTAACCATCAGGGATGCTCGATCGGCCAAGCGTTCGATGTATCGAAGCAGACTTCTCATACCAGAGAATCTAAATCCTTTTAGTGTCGAATTAAATCCTACAAAATATAAAGCATCTTTCTTGTGCAGAGAAAAACTATTTTTATGTAGAAAGAAAGATAGATTGGATCGCAATAATTGAGAACAGCGGCAATTTTGAAACGTCAACGTGTTAATGTTTACTTTTATCGTGAAAGTTTTGGCTGATCGAACTTCGATAAAATACATACATATGAATACATAAAAGAACATTGCTCTATGTTTAATTTCAATTAAATTAATTCAAAAGATTAAGGAACTCTCCAAAGATAGCTTTAAAAACTCTATTACGCAAATTATAATTTGTCATAGATTTTGTTGCTAAAATTGAATATCTAATTTCTTTTTGTCGAATTTGATTTATTTACATATTTCACATATCAGTGAGAACATATACACGGTTCAAAAGATATAAAACGCTCAACAAAAACGGATGACACTAACATTTCCTTTATAAAAATTATTGCATTTTGATCTGAGATGTATGATTGATGTGTAAGTAATCTCATGTTTCTAGATAGTGAAAGGATTAAAGTTTTAAAAGCTCGGAATTTAAATTATGCGCGTGTCGTTCACGGCCGCGAGTATGCATGAGTAATGCGCATTAAAATAACGCGACATGTAATTATCACGCTATGCCACATATATACGCATGGCATTTAACTGGAATAATGCGAATAGACAAATTGTCAGTTATATTCGTGCGCGTGTCAAGATAAACTTCGTCAGTGATTTATTCGCAGCAATGAACGCGAGAATTTTAATCGCGCTATTCTGATATGTGTTATTATAGTATGCTTTAAAATAAAAAGAGAGAACATTTCTCTCGATTTATTTGTACATTAAATGTCACGCTTTTTAATTTTAAATATTATTTTACAAATTCTATCGATATCTTGACAATTTTAATGAGAAAATATGTATTTCAAAAATTTCTAAATCAATGCAACAGTGGTTTATCTCACAATTTTTTTACGAATTTGAGAAAATTAATCTTATTATTTATTAGAGTTAAGAAAAGAAACTTATTGTTATAGATTTAATATATACATTCAATGTTTCATTGGAGAGGTCCTTTAATCATAATGAGAGTAAAAAAATAGACCGTTTTTTAATGATCAATTTTGATGCGGTACCACGTGTTTGCACGTGACACGTGCACATTGCCACAATGAGCGTATTGCACGCCCTATTTCTGCTCGTATCTTCACTACATGTGACGTTATACACGTACGTCGTATTTGTAGAGAAACAGGTGATAGCTACAAACATCGTCCCGGGTTCGCCACGATTAGTTTTCGACTATCTAGCGTGACGTTGACCTGGTTTCGAAACATTAAACTACGATACGTTTTCACGTAACTAATTAGGTTAATATTGTATTTATCTGAGAGATTTATATATCGATATCAGAACTATTAAATTATAGTAGATGTATAATGTCTATTATATGTTTTAAAATATTATTTATATCCTTAGATTATATTAAATGCTTAAATTATATTACTTATTTGCTCAGATAAAATAGCTTCTTTTAAAGTATCGAATATATGATGAATTAAATTTTTAAATTGTTAAAAAAGAAGTGAAAAAGAACAAAGAGAATGTAAAGAGAGCTTCTCAGCCGTTTTTCACAATTCGTTATCACCGATCGTTTGCGATGCTATAAATCCCGAATCGCGATCGGTGGTTCATCATGCACGGTTTTAGTTATAGCCGCGCTCGTTATACGCACATGCGTGCACGGTGATATCGCGTACATGTCTGTGTGCGTGCGTGTAAAGTTACGGAATGCGCTGGGAATTTTCATTGCGCGTGATCGGGATTTTTCACAGCTGCGTCGGTAGCTGCATCACCGAGGTGAAAATAGTTATTTACCTATAATAATTCCCCTCCGCGGGTGATCAACCTCCACGAGAGATGGTTATTGCGACCGTCCCGCGTTATGGGAATGCGTGCCTGATTATCATCGTGATTTACGGGCTTTAAAACGTGGGAAAGCCGTCGTTTTTTTTGCGCTATGTTCTAAATTTTTACCCATCTAGGCTAACGATCGTTTTACAGCTTCGAAATCATTGGAAAAAAAATATGCATTTATTTATTTGCGCTCATGATACGCGAATGCTGTTCGGAATTATTATATTTCCAGGGATTTAACATACGTTTTTTTGCAGTTTATTTTAAAGAAGCGTAATTAATTTGTTAATCGCCGCTAATTTTTTACGACTAAACTTTTTATACTAATAAGTATTATGACGGCAATTTTCACGGTTTGCAAAAAATTTTGCCAATCTCATATGTATCTTCAATTTGCATGATTTTTTGTGTCGTGTCTTATTGGCAGTTGAGAGTAGAGAATACAAGGTTCATAATTGAAATTGGGACTTGAGAAAGATTAATGTTTATTAATTTAAAGCTCAGAATTTTATTTCCAAATCGACAGATACACAATAAGAGTTTAGGTTCTCTAGTTACTATACTTAAAATAGTATATTGGATAGAAAAAAAATTTAATATTAAATATGACAGAATTGATTTCTATAAATCATTAATCACACATATACACACACTTCTTTGAAAGCAAAATTCTTTGTATCTCTGTCCTGTTGCGTTGTTTCGCAGCGCAAACGACAGGCGCAGATAGCGGCAGGTATTTCTAGATAAAAAGAATACGGCAGACGATATTCTAAGACAATGCCGACGGAGACGAGAGCATCTTTCCGCTTGCAACCAAACACAATACGCGATTTTTACGAGCGCGCGGCAAAGGAGACGTTATATAGCTTTTGCGGGTACATAACCGAACGCGCCAGGAGTAGCTGGACGGACAGCTGAAAAATTTCACACGACTATATCCTCGTACGAGATTCTCTCGTGCCCGACGGCGCAGCTCGCCTATAAATGTCGCATTCTACCGCGACTTACTGCGTTTCGTGATGTTGTTTCCTCCGTTCACCGCATTCCGCGAATTTTCCACTTCGCATTTATTACATATTCGCCGAGATTGTGATAAATTAAGTCTGAAGTATTTCTGTCTCATTATCAGTCAATGATCTTATTTTATGACGGGTAGTGTCTTTAAAATTTCTTTTAAAGATTATTAACAGTTTCTTTATTATATCATGAAGTATATGATGATATATCTCGTAATATTTACCTCTGAAGCATTTTAAAATGTTTAGGAATTTTTAAGAAAGCTATTTATTTATACGATTAAAAAATATTATTGAAGACAATAAAAGCTACGTTGCGCGTAGCTCTTATTGCCTTGAATAATATTTTTAATCGTATTTATACACAGGAATTTTTAATTATTTATCATATTCATTCATACTTTCGAAGAAACTAAGAAAAAATATAAAAGTATTTACTATATTTAAATATTCAGACATTTAAAAATATTAAATTAAGCGATAAATAATTTTATTACTTAATACAGTAAGGTAACCTCCTCTGCTTTAAATGAATCGACTGATTATTTGGCGAATCCGTGCCGCGGAAACGATGCGCGGATCTGCGATATCTCCGAACTGACGTAGTATCGCGGAAAGGGTAGCCCCTCCGCAATGGTAGAACGTTAACATGCCGTGACGTTGCCCCGTTAGAATACTCGGCGGCCTCTACCTGGATGGCCATCGCGTCCCGTGCGCCGATCGTGAACTTTATTTACACTCTCTCGTGCCGAATCCGCATCTCGTCCTCCGCATCTCCGCTAGTCGGTCGCAGACGACGCGATAGCCATCTTTTTCACCACGGTTACGGTACTTTCCGTGCACCGAAATTCGTATTCTTCCCGAAAATCCATTATTTGCGCCCGCGCTGTCCTTTTTCACATCTCGCCTAATTTGACAGATTAATTCATAATTCGTCATAATTCGTGCGAATGTTTTGTTGACGTTTATGAGTATCCTCAGGTATTGTATAATATTTTGATCGCGCACGTGAGAAAAGAACATTATTTTTATTATTCATTATCTTAGCGTCTCGGTCATCTTGTTGTAAAATTACATAATTACTCATTTTATTCGAAAGCGATGATTATTTTTGATAATCAAAGTATATGCTTGAGATATATCATAAATTTGAATAGCGTGAGTATAATAAACGAATTGGATGAGATAAGAGCGCTTCGTGAATTCACCATGTTTATAAATATCGGTTAGCGTCAGAATTTTTGAATCAGACTCGCGAGAAACATAACTATACACAGAAATAGAACTGTAGGACATTCTAAAATGCCGCATAGCGGTTCTACAATAAAGTCAAAGGTTGAAGGTGAAGTGAGAATCGAATAAACGTCGAGAATAAAGTGTATTGGGCGATCAGAATTGCTCGAGAGATGATCGCTGTAGGTTGAAATTCTCGATGAAAGATTGAATCTGAAAGGATAGTTGAATGATATGTGAATAAGTGTCGCGCGTAAAATATTACGGTTAGATAAATGGCAATCTGTCGTGCTTTCATCATCTGACTTTTTTGCATACCAACGATGAAAAGCTGGATTACGCTACACATCTAAGATGACATCTCTTAAAGATCATCACGTCATCAAGGAATCACTGATGCCGACTGCGATTGATCAATCTTGCTTATTTCGTGCAGATTTCGACATAACTTGGACATTACTTTGGAGAAAGATTTTTAAAACTTTTATGTAATGCTTAAGTTATTACTTCATTAAAATGTCGATTTAATATCAATAGTTTGTATATCACAAATTAAAAGACAAAAAGGATTATACTACATTATAGTAAATTCTTGCAATTTTAAGCTATAACATGCTGTCTTTATATCAAAAATATTTCTAGAGAAAGCACGATAAAAAGTCGCTGTCTATTAACATTGTAACACATGAAGCTTAATCAATTTATCCAAAACGATGGATTAATTAATACATAGCTATCGAGACAAGAGGTCAGAGTCTCATCCGAATGGCTTCGCATTCCAGCTCTCACCTTTTGGATTTTGTGGGTCAAACAGGTTTCAGGTTAATGATTATTGCTTCCAAAAGGTGATCGATACCATCTCGGTGATTGATAACTGAATTAAAATGAGATGAAAGCAACCTTTCTCAAACCGAATTACCCGCTTTCGTTCTAAATATGATCGCGTACAATATCAGCGAATTTCAATCTCAGAAGCTAAAAGCATTTTAATAATGATAACGATATCAAGCTACGTTGCAGACGAGATGATCGAATCGAAGATTGAATTAACAACTTGATTTGTATTTTTAAATCCTCCATTGCATTTTTCATTACCACTATTATTACAGCAAACAGCAATATCGCGTCTCTACAAATTTTCGTCTGGTTTGGAATCGCCAGTAACCTTGATACGCGGAAACGAGACCTTGGCGTGCGCAGGCCGCTATAAAGTCTTACCTAATGTTAAGCGGTCCGAGGAGATAAGGACCGCGCGAATGGCGAACGCGATACAACGAGCCTCGTTCGTCGTGCTCAATGGTTCGAGACTTTCACGAGCATTCCTCACTCGATGCGTTCTCCACGCTTGTTCTTCTCTCTTTCTCTCACGTACGCGAGACCTTTCTCTCAGCTCTCGTCGCTCTTCCCCGCGCGATTCCGTTCATCTTTTAGCCGCGTTCTCCACCTGCCTCGCCCATCTTCAGCAGTGGACTTTTTTTTTGCGGGGCAGCGCCGGAGAAACATGAGCAGCGTTGCGGAAGTCCCGTTTAACCTCTCGAACCCTCGATTTACCAGACGCTCCACTCGCCATGGAATGTTCATTTGAAACACACTGTCGGCAGCACCGCTATATGCGACCGCGAAGACACACTCGTTAACCCCTTCGAGTTAATGCCCGTGGAAATGACGGGCGGCACTCTGGGTGCGACCGCACGTGTCTCGGAGCAACCCATAAATTTAACGTTATATCCGAGCATCCTCTATATATTCTCGTATCTCTCCAAAAGGCGTGGTTCGTAACGTTACAATTTGAGCGAATCGCAAAACTTTCTTTATCTTTGCTCTTATATATATTGTTTTGTCTAATTATTATTATGAGAGTGCAAAGTTTTAGTTACTATACATATTAGTAATCATCTATGATCAAGAAATATGAGAGTTGTATATTCATAAATCAAATATTCCTCAGCGGAAAGTTATTTTTTTTTTTTTTTTAACGAGAAGTATTCTCTTACTTTCTATATAATATAGTATGTGTATGTTATGTCTACTCTCTCCTAATATATATTTACCAAACGAGTTTGGACATCGAGAGAAAAGTTGATTCTATATATTCCAGTTTATCTTTCCAATAAGCATCGACATACCGCTAACGCCTTGCTTTTTTAGGCTGAGCAAGCAACTTTTGAGGACCGTAGGTCAGGACAGGTCGTAAATTTCTACCTTAACTGAGACGCGATCTTGGTAGACTTTTGTGAGGTGTGCGATGCCTAAAAAATGCGGCTAATGTATTATGCCTTAGAGATCTCCTAGACGATTTTTTTTTTTTTTTTAAGTACGAGTTACGCCATGTGTATTTTACGTCAGCCATACATTTAAACTGTTTAAGGCCATCTCAAGTTGTTTTAGAAGAATTTTTACACAGTTATTCATTAAATTAAATTAAAAAAACCGGAAGCAAATTATGTGTATGTAAGAACTTTTTCTACAATATTTTTGTAATACCCATATATATAATTTCAATAACTTATTATTTATATATTGATATATACATTTATATTTATTCAAATATAAAGTTAAGTCTTTTAAAAAATTCTTTAGAATTAGGATTTTTTTGATATTGTCAGAATATTTAAAGATATGAAAACTTAAATGCGTATTTTTAATGTGCACACTATTTCAATATGCTAACACAGATTTGTACAATGATTTATACATATGATATTTACGTAGGAGAAAGTCGGACAAAGCGAAGAGGAAGGAACGTCGATGCATTTGATTTGACGTAAATAAAAATTCCAATGTATAACCAACCGACTTTGTACTCATATTTGATCGCGATGGAAAGGCGGACGTTGAGAAGATCCGCGCTGTGAGGGAAATCGCGCGACACGTAAGAATAAATGCGCTCTCGTGCCACGTAAGAGGGTAAAACTAATTTCCCCTCTTTCTCCTTCGCATCGCGGTGGTTTTCAAATGGACCGGGATTGAGCGCGAGCAGTTATTTGAAACGAAATTACGCGAGTAGTTTCCTGTATAACAAACCTTTATGCATCCGCATTCTCATTTCGCTATAAGAGTACCGAGAGAACGGCGCTAGATCATAGCTATGCGATGAAAAAAAAACTAAGATTATTTCATAAATTTCTCTTTTTCTAGGAAAAAAACTTAAATCTATTTTTTCTTATTTTTTAAAAATGATTGAAAGTATATTCACATGGATGTATCATCCAAAATTATTTATTTAATTAATTTAATTAATTTGGATTATTATCCAAAAAGTGATTTTGAAATTATTTAACACTTGTAAAGTGCGTCCGATGCAACGTTTTACAAATTTAAAAGTAGCAAATTATAAAAATTCGATTAAATTATGTTTTTTATTTTTTATGGTAGCTAATGTAAAATGAAAGGTGACGTAAAATTGGCTGCACGTGAGCGAAGAAAGCCAGGTATTTTCAAGGGTTAATATTTGACATGTCGGTCGTTTGCGAACACTAAATGCCGGCGTGCGGTTCAAACGGTTTCCATGCAATATTCATCAAACTCTGAATAGCGGTAGTACCGTGCGTATTCCCGAGAAATCATTATCCTTTGAAAGGATCTGCATTCCAACTCTCCTCTCTTTGCAAGGCCGGATATTATGGTCTCAATGCGGTTGCGTAATGCACGCGCGCGCGTGCGAGCGTTCGCGTTCTTTCGACCTCATCAATGTCGCATTTCAATTCCGTTTCGGGTCCATTTGTGTTTCCTCTAAATAAAATAATATATCTTTCATTCAATTATTAAATTGTATATTAAAAAAAACATTTATAAATGGATAATATTTTTCTCGCAAATTCTTTTCACGAAAAATGACTTTGAAAAATGACAGTACTGTGTTATTTTTAGTAGCGCGAGACTGAAACAAAAATTAGCGAATTATCTAAGATAATTTATGTATGTACGTCTGTCATTTACTTTAACCAGACGACTAATTAGCATGTAGTTGGCATCACGTCGATGCGAATGTAATAACTTTACATTGCAGCATGCAACACCGAATTCAAGATCGATGCACTTTGCTCTCGCTGCAATTATTATAAACACTCGTCACGTATATAATTGATGGAATAATTGACCGAATAATCAGATGACAACGCATTATTTAATCTCTTGATGGAAATTGTGACATAAATTGGCGATATCTTATAGGAAAAACAGATGATATATTGATGTGTAATAGTTTTAATAATATGATATATGTAACGTAGTATCATTAAATGATTGAACGATTAACTAGCATACAATTTGCACACATTGTAATCCGCAATGCGGCTGCAACTAGACGCGTCAATTTTGCGCTTCATAGGATTCAATCTCCTTTTTTTATGAGCCGGAAAATTAGCGTCCCGATCTAAATGGTGTCTCATCATTACCAGTTGTTCTTTCTCGGTTAAAGTTTCAATATAAATTATCTCTATGGCTAACGACCATTTCGCAAAGTCTGAATCTTTGAATCGGAATAAAATTATTTGCGCGATATATAGCTATTATAAATTCAGCCTATTTAAAATCCAGTTTTTATTTTTAACATTTGTTATGAACGATTCTACGAGATGAAACAATTCTTGTGATGATACGAAACGACTTAAGTATTCTCATCACGCGTACGTATACTCGCATATATACATACTAAATATATATGCTTTACGCGTTTTCGCCGCACCTATGTCGATGATGCACCTTTCGCATCGACATTTATTCGCAGTTATTTCATCGAATCGATCAGCACGCGGTTGTGCAACAAGGAAGCTGTGAGGAAACTGAGTAAAAGGGCGGAGTAAACGTTACGAATGAGCGAAACGATAGGCAAATGCGGAAAGGGCGATGCGGAGATGGGACTAATGGGTCTCGAGTATATAGATACTTTTGTGAGTGCTCGCCGGCAGATAGATAGATGCAATCGCGCGGAAACGCGGCTCGTTGCCAGTCGCGGAATAAAAAAGTCTGTCGACCGCGCGCGGCAGAAATGATTATCGCTCCCGCGAGTCGAAGAAAACTTACGCGTGTATGCAGGCGTAATTATATGTGCATATCTCGGCACGTAGCACACGGGTTGAAACGGTCCGCGTGAGCGCTACGAGTAAATAGCTGCGAGAAAGAGGAGGAGAGAGAGAGGGGGGAAAAAAAGAGAGAAAGAGACGAGTGCATCCGCGTGCATCATACGTGCTTAAATCCACGAGTGTTCGCGCTCGGAGCGCGCGATTCCGAGCTGAGGGACCTCGGTGATTATTCTCTCTCTTTACATAGTAATTATTCGGGAAATCGCGTTATAACTTTATCTATCTCGACGCGTCACTAAAAATCGCGTATTAAAATCTTTATGTTTTTTTTATTCACACACGCCGTTTAACATCGTACCGCTACCTGACGTAAACGCAGACCATGGTTCCGTTGATGAAAGATTCACGTGAACAGAATCTAATTGGCAATCATTTTAGTCTCTTTCTACTTTTCCTCCCCGTGGATAAAATACGGCATCGTTTATGCGTGATTCATCCCTTACTAGTACTATACGGTTACTGTGCGCGGAACAGTTTCCACTTTACGGTGTCCATAAAATATGCGAGATGCGTCCACAAATTACAGCGAGACGTTCCCGCACAAAGGTAGAAAGTGAGTGGTTGGCGTATACGCGAGAGAAGTGCGGCGCGTTCTATCGTTCTATCGTCAGATCTCCTCTATACCGTGCGTAGCCGTTGTACGGCGTATGTCTATTGTGCCTCCGGCACGGGCGATCGTACGTAATGTGTTTTGGTCGGATCCTAATCTCGACGATGGCTCCTTTCGTATGGCTCGTGCGCAGTATAAACGCACACGTTCCACTGACAATACGATCCACGTGTCCGGCATGGCTGATGGCCGGACTGCGTATACACTCCTCGTATGTATTATACATTCGATATATTGCGGCTCCTTGTCTACCTTCACCTCTTCGCCGTTTCTTCTTCTTTTGTTCTCCTCCCATTCCGCGATGAGGGGAATGTGTGTCAGCGAAAGTAATCACGGAGAGCAACGAGCCGAAAACCCCAACTCGATGAATCGTCCGTGATTTCTTAGAGATTGCGATTAGAATCCAGCCATCGGAAGTCTAATCAGTGATAGTAATCACATATTGTAATGGCACGGAATTGTATGTGACCTTCTGTGCACCTGTAGTCTTGCCATTTACAAATTATATGTTTAATGAAGCTAATCTTCGGTTGAGAAATATGCGGCTGATAGATTGTAGTGAAGAAATACAAATCTTGGAAAGTACATATCTAATAATTAGACTGCAGTAAAACAAGCGTGTATGTATTAAAATAACAATCCGAAAGGAGGAATCAGCAGTTATTCTCTTCTTTATTTCTAGCAATCATATCGAATGAAGGGGTAAACATAAATTATTATACCAATTTATCTGCTACTTTTTTATTTTAAATTCAAGCAGTTTATGTTTAAAAAAATATACTGACCTCAGTGACTCCGATTATTTTAGCTTATTTTATGCAAAATAATTTTGTGTAAAAAAGATACAAGGAAGCGACATTTGCCATCAATTTGCCCCTTTTACGCACGCTTTTGCTTTTGCCAGGCGTAATATATTTGCTAAAATGAGAAAGATTTAGGCGTAATAGACTTGAGCAATGCCGATCAATTTTAGTCTATTTACGGGAGAAGGAATTTATGAGAGCGAATTTACGAGAGAAAAAGCGGAAAGAACGACGAAGGGAGAGAGAGTTATTCCCTCCGATCTATAGATCGACGCGAAGAATGTATCCGGAGGGGTCGTACACCACTTTAAATCGGCGAGGCGAGAAAGAGAGGAGGATTGGAAGGGGAGAAAGAACGGTGGCTAGGCGTTGTCCGAGCATTTTCTCTGTGCATGTTATACCCATAGACTCTCCCATAGGCTCTCTCTATTCTTCCTTCTCTTTCTTTTACGCGAGCCACTATCGGTTCCTCGTTGCGCGTAGTCTATCGAGATATCTGAGCCTATAAGTGATCTTAATGATCGCCGCTGGCTATAAAGTCCGAGATTCCTCCACACCGCACCGGCAGCGGATTCCACGCGCGATTCTCTTACATTATGTTACACGCTGCGCCGCCGTATATATCTGTATAATGACGACTAACGACATTTTAGCGATTTACGATTAGTTGGCTCGACAATGGATTATAGGCTCGTCCGATTCTGTCCGCTTAAATTCGCGATATATTTGAAATAAAAAATATTTAAATTTACGATTTTTGCATAGAGTCGAAGAATCTGCAAGGATAAATAATTTATATTTATCCGATTATATCGAGATAATGAATTACGTATAATTATAACTATAGACATTGACAGATGCCTGAGGTTTTAACTTTATTAGATCATGCGTGAAAATATATTATACAGAGTGTTTGTCCATAGATGTTGGAGTAAATATCAACTGGTTGAAGTTACAAGAAAGTTTAATAAGACAAATTTACATGGTTTTGAATCTGCTACAAGGTGTATGTAAAATTTTTTTTTACTCGTAACCTTTTCGAGTTATGAAGGTTACCATCGTTTTTTTAAATGGATACCCAAATTTTCTTCTACACATTTACGTAGTAGCAGGCATTTGCAATCAAAATTTTATTTAGTAAAAAATTCTTACTATGCATTGTTTACGAGATAATCGACATCTTAAATATCAAAGAGGTAAACTGGATTGTCTTCATAAAAAATATATTTACAAAAGTGAAACTTCAACCATCATGCAAACGATGACTCCTACTACATAAATATGTAAAAGAAAATTTGGGTATCCATTTACAAAACCAATGATGATCTTCATAACTTGAAAAGTGCGAGTAAAAAAAATTTTACTTATATTTTGTAGCAGACTCAAAATCGTGCAAATTTGTCTTATTAAACTTTCTTGTAACTTCAACCAGTTGCGAGAATTTACTCCGACATCTATGGAAACCCCCTCTATAAATATATATTTATTAAATTAAAATATGTATAACAATATTTATTATTATATTAATTATATGCATATATAATATATAAGATAGATAAAATCTAAATTAAGAGCTTTCATTTAATTCAGAGGAAATATATATAAATGAATTAATTTCTCAAATTATATATCGAAACAATGACAAATTAGTTATAATAATAGTTATATAAACAGTTTATTATACACAATTGTAGACATTAGTACACATTGTATACCTGAATGTCAATAACAAATTTTCCATTAAATATAATTGAAGGCTTAAAATACATCTATTTTAAACCAGTATAGAGATCCAAGATTAGTATGTTAGTCTTATTCAATGACGAAATAACTTCCTTACATTACACCTGGCGACTCTATTGTATACTTGCATAATAACTCCTACTGGCATTTTATTGATTTACAATCTATAGATCCTTGATAGTGCAACTTCAGATAAGCTCGTTCAATCTTGTACGTTACCATTGTTGGACTGATTGCTAGTGTCCGTTTAAAATCCGTTTAATTCTCCGGAACGAGTCTTGATGGTTAACCGCTGAATTTATCATTAAATAATATTCCATTATGATAAACTAAAAGACAAATTGATGAATACTGTTTTCAAGACATTTTTTATTTTGTATAATTGTGAAATAAAATTAATAAGAGAAATCTCTTGAATCAAATGCGATGACGAACTATTGTCTTTCTACATGGTTGTATCATCTAATAATTATTCGGAGCATGAAAGATTGATATTTCTAATATTTCTCTTAAATTACTCATAACGATAATCTACTTATAATCTATAATTCTCTCTATAAATTTTTTATTATACTTTATTATATATATATATTTATTTATTTATTTATTTATTTATTTATATTTATATATAGCCAATTTAGGTCATCTTGAAAGTTATTCTCTATCTTATTTATATTTATTATTGAGCGATTTTATTCAGAAACTTTCTTGAGATTTAACACTTTCAAACGTATGCAAACGTCTTCTCTTTTATCGTTTTTTCCGTATGAAATTCCTCGCGATACCCGTATTAAGCAGAAAAAGCGGAAACACATTTTTTTCTCGACAAGCAAACTCCAAGCCGTTCGTCGTTGACTTGACGAGGTGACTTGCGCGAAATTATCGCGAGCGCCGTGCGTAACGCGAGTTGCCAGTAGTCTCTCTCTCTCTTTTCTCTTCTTGTCATCGTCGCCGCTGGCCAATCTCTCGATTTCTCGCAGCAGTTTTCTCGTTCATCTCGTGCGATTTCTCGTTTTCTCGCGAGCGCGCCTTTTTGGGTCTGGCTGCGTGCCAGGCTTCGCCTTTCACGTGAAAATTCGGACCGGTTCCTGGACGTCATCATCGTTGTTGTTATTGCCATCGTCGCGTCGTGGTCGTCATCTTTTCTCCGTTCGACTTCGATTGCGCATCTATGTGAACTTAATAGTACTCAATAGTTAATAAGTTTTCAATATAGAAAATTATATAAAAATTATATATAATATATATAATATATAAAATTATACGAGCGCCCCATCTGTTCGATTGATTCCTACCTTCTCGCTTGCAGGTTCTCTCGCGGTATTTACGACATGAATCAGATTCGGGCCGAGCGAAAGTGAGCCGCGTTCTTTCTAAAGATACAATATTATGATACCTATCGATACGTTCATATTGATGCTTTAATCATCCGATGTGTAAGATTGAGCATTGATTATTTGATATTTAAATAATTCGTATCATTCGCTGATACTACGAAGAATAAGTCATAATTATTAAAAACATATACTTTATTTATATTTATGAAAATCTTAAATTATATACATATATATGTATATATAATGAAAGATAAAATACAATCATGAAATAATCAGCTGGACGAAATAATCGAAATATTCTTAGAATTAAAGATAATGTGCATAAATCAAGAATTACAATTATCTGGCATTTCATTATTATTATTATTTGCATGTTTTGCATGAAAAATAACGTTACATAAAAGAAATTACATCTAATATCGTAATTATAGCAGATACATATATCAGCGTTTATTATTTCGAATGACTTCTTCATTCTTTCTTATAGATATTTTTAAAAGAATCGCAGTATTACATTAACATTAAAAACGACGCAATAAAAATTAATATCTTATCCATGCGTGGCTTAACCTTCATAATAATGTATCATAATGATTTGTGTTACGTCTCTCTTTTTCCACTTTTCATTTAAAATTCTTAATGTAAAGTCTCGTACTCGAAAAATTTTATAAATTATTAGAATTAATTATTAATATCGTTAATGCTTTGTGCGCCACTTTTCAAGAACGCGACTATGAAATTTCATAATTGTCAATGGATTTCCATAGAATTCTCAGTGAAAGTGTTACATATTTCGTTCAAGAGTAAGAGAATAATTTAAATCACATTAAATCACATTCACTCGATACTCATACCATCGTTCTGTATAAGAAATAACATTGTACAAAAGAGAGGGAGAGAGATATTACTTTTAATATATCGCAATTACAATACAGACGTATACTTACACGACGATTACGATCGTTCACATGGCGCGCGCGGTTACAAGCGCGTCGATTGCTCGACTCGCCGCCGTTGCCACCGCTCGTACTTCGCACAGGTCCTCTCGTGCCATTCGCGGAATGCACCGTCGACAGCGGAGGTCGTGCCGAACGAACAAAGCGAAAGTGAGTGAACCCCCCCCCCCCTCCCTCTCCCTCCCCCGATGCGTGAGCGATCGCACGCAAAATGCCGCTTTATGTTGTTAAACGGAGACTGAAGCAGAGATGGAAGCGCAGGAATCAGTGATTAAAAGATTAAAAGAAAAAAAATTTATTAAAGATGAAAAAAACTTATTATTATTAGTATTTTGTTGCAAATTAAATCGTAATTTAATAATTATTATACGATTGTATCCTTGGCAAACAATTTTAATATAATTTATCTTGAAATGAATTAAGACTTAAAACTTCAAACTTGAATGATTTGTACAATCTTAAAGTTATTATATAATCGGACAGAACTGAAGAATATTTGCATTGTAAATTATGTTGCGTTATTAATTCATGGTTTCTTATGTTATATTAAATTTATTATATAAAGTGCTGTATATATACAAAAATTATACCGGCAGTATTTATGATACTCTCTAAATTGCCTGTGTTTAAATAATTTCTTACTTGTCTTGCCTCACTATCGTTTCCCGTTTGCACGCTTATGCTTCACTTTGGGATTCCAACCCGTCAAGCGCGCTGAAGCCTTACCGCCTCGTTCATTACATTCTAGAGAAGGGAAGGGATACAGAGGCTACACTTCCACGCGCAATTTCCACTGTGAGAGATGTATACGTATATGCACGCACGCACGCACGCACATTATTAGAAACATGAACACTAACTGGTAGTGTACGTACACGTCGTCGGCTTGTGAGCGATAAGGCGAGGAAAACGAAAGTGAGGTGGGTCGGGCTGAATTGTATCGAATCCGTGGGATCGTATTCTTGATCTGCGACCGAGCCGCCTTGGTATAATCTGGCAATATACTGCCCATATAATATTATGTTGTTAAGAGAGAGGAAATATTTAATTCACTCGAGAGTCTTTCATTCAGAACATTTAAAAATTTTTATTAACATTGAAACATATATTCCGGCCACTTAATTCCTTAAACTTGGCGTAAAACTTTATATCGCACATTTCGATCGTGCAGATTTCAATGTGGGGAAATTTGATGTTGGAGATCAATGTTTGAAAGTCGATAATGACGTTATTTATATGTTAACTTGTATCTATTAAATTTTTTACGAAAAGAAATTTTGAAATTAATTTCTGCTGAAACACATATTAACTTTCTTGAATTACTTTGTATAACTGTCGTACACCTGAGCCTGGCCGCAGTATGTCGAACAGAAAGGCACCGTTATCGCTTACGATATGTTCTTGCAGCGCGCGAATAGCAGTTATACGCTTCTCGATCCTTTCTGGGATGCTGGCGGAGCACAAAATTGCATATCTGTAAAACTTGTTTTAAACATGCGAAACATGTTCGTCTTTATGAGCAGCTTTATCGTTCTATTAGAATAACAATGATTCGCTTATATATATGTGTATATATACATATATATATATATATATATATATATATATATATATATATATATATATATATATTAAATGTCTTCAGAAAATAGTTGCCGTTTAATTATTATTGTTAGAGAAGTGCTTAACTAGAATTGTCTGTAAGAAAACCTCATTAACATATTTATGTTTCTTGGACTTTAAAAAACATATTGCTTTTTTAATGTTATATTTCATTTTATATTTCTTTCACACAATTATAATTCAAATATCAAATATCAAATATAAATATTGACAAAATATCAGTGCATAATTGACATTAATTAATTTTTTATTTGAATTAGCAATGGATTCTAAGGAATTACTAATTTATAAAATTAATTCAAAATCTCCAAGAGTATACGCAACAGTATTGTTAAAAATGCAAATATTGCGAAGGAGGTCGCGGAAAAAAAGCAATGGCACAATGGAGGATGTGTGCACGCGTGCGTTTGGCTTCTGTACAGGAAAAACGGTCTTGATGCATTAAGATCACCGATCACGATGGCGATCACGTCGGTCATATTAATCGATCTGGAGAAATACGATGCTATTTTGTCCCGGAAACGCAATGCAATGCAATGCAATGCAATGCAATGCAATTGCAAGCTCGGTACCGTTTCGCGCGACCAACCGGGCAAGTGTGTCGATGGATGTTACATCGAAAAAGAAAATTCAGATGCATATCTTCTATTCTGCTGACTTTATCCAAGTATACATTAATTCTTATTTTTTAACACACATATGGTGACATTTATCACTAAATAAATTGAGATAATTATAGTAGTTGAAGATAAAAGTACAAGATTATTAGCGATAATTCTTTAATAAAGTTTCGACATACATTGCGCGTACTTTTAAGTAAAAACATTAGTATTTGATAGTAATTTCATGATTAATACAAGATATGATATATAATTTATGATTAAATTGACAATAATTAGCACGCTATGATTTAGCGGAGAAATATCGTTATTACGACATTATGGTTGACACAGAGCCATTACATCTTCGTGTAATTTATGTAGAATTATCTTTCTGCATAAAATTTTTATGCGGACAATAATTTATGCATAAAATGTTCAATAATTCTTATGATAATCATGCTTTCTCTTGCTTTCTCCGTTTTTTGAAAAGTACAAAGCATTTATTTTTTATATGTCATATTAAAGTTAATTTATAACGTTATCTCCGCAGCATTATGAAGCTATTCTGATATTCTACATTAAAATCATGAAAGAAAAGCTTATATTTAAATCGTGCAATTGATATCTTCTCTTTCTCTTGTCTTTCAAATACTTGTTTGCCTATCACTCAGCGAAAAACTCAGAGAAAAACATTCTTTAGTGGCATATCGTTGAAACGACGCGATGAGCAGCTCGTCAAATGCGCGTGCACGTAGTTGAGAAGCGTTGTTAATTATACACGGTAATAAAAATGAAACTTCCTAACAGACCGGGCTTGCCGACGGTGTTACACAATTTACGACGAGAAAGTCGAAGGCGCCGTACTGTAAGGATATTTTCACTTTTTGACATTAATTTCGTCGCGCCATGAGGGAGATTCGACCCATGACGATCAAAAACGTACAGTTGTCAAACGAAGTGCAAAGATACCTTTGCATTATCCTGCCGAGTAAATCTGTAATTTTATCCTCTATTATTAACGTGAAAGATGGAGACAAATATGAATTATTATTTTATAGAAGGGAAGAAGCGCGGGAAATCCGAAACTTTGTGTATACATATATCGGTTGTTAATTAAAAGTTTCATTATTTAAGAAATACCACGTGAAGTGTATAAAAAAAACACGTAATTTTGTTAATTAAGCTGGAATTTCTGTGCATGTGACTAAGATTACTTCTCTTGATTCTTTGTGTGATAAGGATTATCTCTCGCGCGGACGAATGCATTTTCGAGCAGCAATGTCGACGCGAAACATCTGACGGATCGCTAATTCACGCCCTCGTCGGCGCGAGCAGGTTTTCGCTCGGGTTTAGGTTTTAATTAACGAGCCGTGCTCTCACGGCAGGCCCGGCGACTTCCCTGAGAACGATTTGCGCGCGGCATTGTCGGCAGCATGTTCGCCGTCTGTGTTTACTCTTCCCTTTCCTGTACCTCGACGGCACCGTGTAACACCTTTGGCGTGGCCGCGAACGAGAGGCCTCGAGCGTACACGCGATAATTTAGCCGCGATACCGCGAGACACGAAGGCGCCTTGCATCTCGGGGCGTGATAGCATCGTAGTATCTATGCTTTGCTTTGCTTGTGTACAGAATATTTTCAGATTCAGTTTCTTATTTAGGTATTTGAAAGCAGTGTTTCTATATTTTTTTATATAAGATAAAATAATTAATCAAGTTTGACGTATACAAGATTTATTTTGTATCTTGAAATGATATATTAAGTAATTTATATTAAATTTATAATTAACATTTTTGTGTGAAAAAAAAATTATTTTAAACTTAATAAGATTAATCTGTGTGTGAAATATGTATCTACATATAATAAAAATCAAAGAAAAATGTAATACTATACATATTTTGTTAATAATAAATGGATTTTGAAGATCTCTTTGATTATAACGTGATTGTAAAAAAAATTCCTACTGAAGTTTATATCTTCTTCAATGTAAAAAATACCCGACTCTCGTGATACGCAGATACATTCGATTGGTGTTATCGATGCGAGTTAGCGAGCAAAATCGGGAAGAGAAGGCCCGAGAGAGCACTGGATTTATTATTCTGGGAATTAATATGCACATAAGAATGACGATGTATTATACGACTGTTTACTGTAATAACTGCGGCAAGACGTGGCGTTAATTAAGGTAACGGTATGCACGTGCGTTCATCCGATCGAGAGAAGGTAAGGTACATACAGTTAAATTACACAAACGCAATAAATAAATATCCGTCTCTCTCGCCACGGACGAGAAATTATACTTTATCGCCTATGGGGGCACGACTGATGCCCGGTTTCACCAATCGCGGATAAATTCTGAACGGTTATTTGTCAAGGTGGCTAGTTTTATTTTCTCTGAACGAGGAAATGGAAATGTAATATTTCTACATTATCTCTAAGAGTCACTATAACTCGCTTCATCCGCGAAATATTCGATTAATCCGGAATCGCGCTTTCCTTAATAATTAGCATTTGAGAGTAAAAAGTTTTTCAAATGACGTAAGCAGCTAAATTGATCTTTTAGTCTGTCGCATTTTCAGAAAAAGAAAAAAAAATGTCAACCTGCCTGCTGTTCAAAAGTGTCACATATATTATTCATAAAACCATAGATCTTGATTGATCTATCAATCTCGATCATGCTTTCTCGGCTTATTTGCAATACGTTGGATGTCAATCATATACACGATTATTTTGTGTGCGTGAAACATATTATTCATAATATAAGCATATTGTGGATACGGTTATATGTATATAATATATACATATATTCAACAAATTTAACATGTTAAATAAATATAATTTATTATAATTATATAATTGTAGTTTAATGAATGAGAAAGGCTTCTCGTATCTCGTATCTCGCAGAAAGATTTCTTACATGTGCGCACATTGCCGCCTAATTTCGAAGGGATATTCGCAAACAGTTCTAATAAGAAACGATTCGCATCTAGATTGTCCTGCATTATTCTCAGACTTTTCCCTGGGAGAAAATAGCGGTCAATTTTTGTCTTGGCGAAACGAGAGATAATCACGGCGCGATCTCGAGAGAAAGAGAAGAAAGAACGGTTGTATCGTGAATGGAGGGAAAACGGAAGGCGACGAAGACGGAAAGAAAAGTTGCGCGGCAACTTTCGAATATCGCGAGAAAGATTCCGTCGGTCCGACGGTCGGTGCTATGCACTTTGCAAAAGATGCACCAGCAAAATGCACCGTCGCCGCAGAGAACTGGAATAAAAATGGATTATTGTTGTCTCTGAATTAACCTGTGACTGCTCACACACTTCTCAGATGCATATATCGAAGCATCAAGTTTATGAGCGATTAAAAACCGTTCTCATAACGTCAATGGATATATAAAATAATAAATTTAACTAAATTAAAATAATAAAACAATTAATCCCTCCCATCTTTCTTTTTTTATCTAAGTAATTTTAAATAAGAAAATTTTACTTTGAAAGGATTTTATTTTTTGTGATTTAATTAGTATTAAGTATCATATATTCGTGAAAAAAAATGAGGAAATTGTATATGTAAAAGCATTACATGAGTTCACGCTGAGACGAGCGCAATAGTGTAACTTTTTATGACGCATACGTGTTGATTGATGAAATCGAAATTATTCTGCGAGACGATTGCGAATATTGTTGCCTTTCATTTTTTTTTTTTTTTTTTTTTTTTTCGTATTTACTGGGCGTCTAGCTCTTTTAACTCAAAGTGCCCTCCGGTCATCGACGATCTGGGTCACAATTAAGAAGAAAGTCTCGCACTGTCGATACTATTAACGTTTAATCCAGTCCGTTAAGGACTTTCCCGTCGATCCCGTCGAGGGAATTACTTTCTGAATACGTTCCAACGCGAAGCGTGCGTGTGTAATAAATACGTTGTGAACCATGACTGTCGATTTAAAAAAAAGTAATATATGAGACAAAAATATTAAATAGAATCCGGATGAGAAAGTTAATATTACGAGCATTATGAGTTCTTTTAATATATTTAAATAATGATTCATCGAATTTTTTAATGACATGATTTGATGACAAATAAAACTTTTACGATAAAAATTAAAACTAGGCTATTAAAACATTCCTAATTTTTTAATATAGCTTTCATTTTCTCTTATCACATATTATTATATTTATTTCGCATTTGATAATAAAATCAGACATAAATTCTTTTTATCAATCGCCTAGGAAATAGCGGAGAAATCGTTCAACCCTTCGAAATTGCTGCTTGTAATACAAGACCTTCGACGAATGTAACTCAGTCGCGGTTTGTGGCACGCGTTGCGGCCTCGCTTGGAAAGTTCTTGCGAGAACCGCGTGTGAACGCACGAGCGGCCACTCACACGCTTGTCCACAGACATGTTCGTTTCCTCTAGTTTCCGTTCTCGGAAGGAACTGGACCGGCTCTAGTTCCGGTGAAACTTCTGTCTCTCACCGTTTATCTTGTGTATTATTCGTTTTTCGAATCTGCTGCTCTCGCGGTTTTCTCTCTCTCCGAGCATATAATAATTCATTTCCTCAACGTTTTGTGCTATGATATCGCATACCGGCAGGAAACCCGCGATTTCATAACGTCAATTTTGAAAAAGAATTAATCTATTTATAAGTAACGTGAAAGTTACTTAGAAATCTTTCTACGTGGGCGTGTATGAATAGCGATATATTATTTAAATATTATTAAATTTAATAATATTTAACAATATTATATTTAAATTTTATTTTAATAATTTTTGACGTTCTTAATTAATATAATCGCTTTTAGTCACATCTCGGAACGAGTTCTTAAAGTTCTTGTTACAAAATGCATGCACGTCCGGATGACAGCAGGAAAGCAGATTAGAGAACATTCGACGCTAATAATGTTGAAGCTGAGCGTAGCACGCAACTTGACGTGTCGCCTAAGTCGAAGCTTACGAGAATCAGGAGTTCGGTTACCGATCGGATTTAATTGTCGGAGTACAGAAAATAGTAATCCTTCTAAATGGATTTTTATTCCACTTAATATGGATCTCTAAAGTTTAAAATGCCATTTTCTAGTATTAAAATAATGGATTAAAAAAAACACATAGTCTTAATTTATTCTGGATAAACATCTGTCCTGTAAAAAACTATTTTTCCGTATGAAATCATCGGAAGAACTATTCGCGACTTGCATGTACATTGCTCTAATACGCAACGATATTTCTTGCACGCTGTCAGATCAAATCAACCGTTATTCAATACAGCGTCGATAGCGGAGGACGCTGTTCGCACAAACGCGATTAACGGGCGCCAATTCTCTTTCTCTCTCTCTCTTTCTCTCGCCACGCGGTTCCTCGATACGCCATATTTCATTATCATCGGATTAGGTCCGTTAAAATTATTTACGTCTAGCAGTCTAGCACAATAGTCACGCGAGACACTCTAGGAGATGCGCAACTGCTGTCGGATTAAATCGCATTGAAAGATTGCGGCCGCGAATAAAGTTATTGGCGAATTTTACATTTTGCGAACAAGGTACACATTTTACTGCGTGAGAGGTCGCTTAATCTCCGTGCGATATGTAAATTTTCATAACGCCAACAAATTCCACTCGTATAATCCGCATTATCAATGATGTTCACCTTACGTAACGATTCGCTCACACCACACTAAGAAAGAAAAATTTGTCAGTGTAATGCGTGAGCGGATTAACGCGTCCCTGCCGGCAGATAGATGCGTTCACGTATTAAGTTTGAAGCCATTTTGTTTCAATGTTGATAATTTATAGAAAATTATACATCGATCTTTTCAAATAAATTGGAATTTCAGGAATCGGTGTTTTACACATACACGTGCACAATATAGTTATTTCTCTAACTTTACTGCAAGTGAATTTTTTATACATATAACTTTGTTATTTATTAAAATACTGCTGTCATTGATATAGATATTTCGCAAGACCACGGGATGGATAATCATTTAATAGGTTTCCTATGGCATAAAAATAAATAATTTTATAAAAATATATATAAGATAATTGAATTAAATTCCAAATATTTGAATTGTGCAGGATTTAAATGTGAAAAGGCAATAGTTAAAATCCAAAAATGTCGCGGAAATGAGATAGTTTTGTCATGACAATTACATTTGTGTGAGTGATCACGAGAAACACGCAGCATCTGAAAACGTGCGATCGCATTTTCTTCATCCGGCGGACAGGTATGTAAAAGTCAAGGTTGTTCGCGGTCATGGGTATTCTTGCGACGAATAGGTCTGCTTCGAGAGCAGAGCGGTGGGAAACATCACGAACCGTGCGGCAACTTTTATAGTTCGGTTGCGGTTCGCGTCGGGCTCTCGTACGAAAACAAATCGGAGGAATAACCGTTTTCTGCAGTGAAAAGAAGGAATAAGAACGCGCTCTGCTCTGGTTCAATTATAGGATATAGCAATTAAGGCAACTTATGCGTCGTGATTTAATCTAGCTTTTTAAAAATATTTGGAAAGTTAAATTTAAATTATAATTATAATTTTATCAACTTTATGATTAATTTTCTTATATGTATAAATTTAGCCTATGGTTTCTTTGGCCTGAGAAAAAAATAATTTAAGAAGTAAATTAAGTCGATATCTTGCTTGAATGTCTTTTTTCTTAGTTTTAAAGTTTTATAATTTTCTAAAATGGACTGTAGATTAAAGTTATTTAATTTTTTTCGATTGATATTCGCAATATTTTGATACATTTAAGATACCTTTAAATTATTTTGCGACGTGTGGACCATAACAGTATTGGAGTCAATACTGGAGTCGTTTACTGTCGCAATAATAGTTACCGTGTCTCCGTTGCACCAAGAGCAAGAGACTGCTGGTCTTCCGTCGATCCTGGTGACAACGTAACAGTCCCACACTAAACCATATGGCGCATACTGTAGAGAACAGTAAGAGAATATCTGGATGCTTATGCCCACGCATAAATAAGAGCTGAGTGGACTAGCTAAGGCGCACAAATTCGCACAATATAGCGTGACGCATGACGTGCTTCCTCATAACTGTAAAGAAGAGGTATGGATAACATGTAAGTCTTTGGACATATTAGAGCCCCATGACAGACAGCTGCCCGCTAAAGTAATTATCTAAACTCTTTGGAACCGCGACGGACTTTGAATTCACGGCATCTGGATGATCTCATATTAAAATTCACTTTTGATTTTAATCACTTATAGTTTATAACAATTGTGTGAAAAATATTTTTAGGGTATGCGACAGAATTCTTTAATAAGAATTATAATTGCAATATTTTTAAGTGAGACAGAAAAAGTGAAGTGCTGAAAAAATAAAGTAGAGTTAACAAGCACATCGAATTATCAAAAAATCTAAACTTTAATCGAGACTGATCATCAAACAAATTGTCAAATATAAATTTGTTTTTCTTTTTCTTCTGAAAAGAAATTTTCAGGCTAATGGTTCAAAAATAATATCCGCTTATATAAATCCGTATGGCTTCATTCGTTCAATAAATACACAAGTCAAGTACTCGACTCGATGCACCGCAGAGTTAGATAGGAACCTGTAGAGTGCACAGGTGTGCGAACTTAAATGCATATCTCTTTCCCTTCTCTTTTTTGTCTTTTCTGCAATCTTTTCCTCTCGCTAACTATCCATCATTTTCCACGAATTACTCAACGATAAGGTGAATATTCTCTCTTTTCAAGAGTCGAACGTTGTTCGGTGATACCAAAGAATTTTCGCAACAATGAAGTGCGAGGTAGTTTAATTCTAGAAGATAAAAAATTCTATTATATTTGCTTTTATTTTTATAAATATTAATTTACAAAAATTTATTTAGAATTTAAGTTTATTATAACAATTTAAAGAAACAAAGATTACATTTAGTGAAAAAATAATTAATTTCTTAAAGAGAGCTTTTCTTTTAAATACCTCATTTATTTTTTCTTTATATTTTCTATATGATTTAATACAGAGAATTATTTTAATCTAGACAATATTTTAATCTTTTCTTACCTAGACATTCACGCAGAAATTATGGGAAAGTATTTGCATAGCCGATCTATTTCTCGGTCTTGATCAATCAATCAAGCAGAAGCTTATTTGCAGCACCATCCATTGCGCACCGAGCGAAATTGCGCGATTCGTCACGATCGGGCGAAGATCGATTCGGCAGAGGAAACGGAGAAGGCCGTTCCGTTTATTGGAGGTCGAATTACCGTAGCCGGCGAATCGATCCACTCAAGGGCCCAGAGGATCGCAATGCGCGATCTAATCGCGTTAATATAATCCTTTCGATTTTAACAAGTGGAAACGACGGTGTGAAAGCGCGGTACCGCCGGGGACCGCCGTCGATTATTAGCTATCCGTAGCAATAACCGCGGCGGAACGTTGAAAAGTGCGCGAGCGAGCAAGCGTGCCTGCTCCGGCGGAACCGGGGCAATAAATAAGCGGCCAGATCGGTGCAATTATGTGGCAGATTAACATCTATGACCATGGTGTACAGTTATGGCGCGGGTTCGCCGCGCGCAGTCACGAGAGATACAAATGCGCCGCGTGCACGTATATACGCCGTTCGATGCGCTGCGCGTGCATCACGTAGGTCGCGGCACTACCGTGGAGAAAACGAGGGAGGTCCGTTGCTACTATGGACACGGTATAGATGAACGGAGCAAAGTCTGCAGTAAGAATGGTTGGAGTGCAAGAAGAAAAAAAATTGCGAGTTTTTGGAAGAAGCTAGAGGTCCCATAGTGGAATGAGTGGCGTTTTAAAATCATTTTTGGACAAAATAATAATTTTAGAATTGACAACATTAAAATGATTGTACTTTTGTTTCAATATGCGACAGATTTTACGTATAACGAATGTTGAGTCACGATCGAGTTGGCAAGGATTGAACTTGAGTATTATAGAACGACGCCTTATGGCGTGATGTAAATGTCGTTCTATCGCGCGTTATATAAAATTATAAGATTCTATTAATTAAGTATGCGTCGAGCGAGGCGAAAGTCCAGCCTATCGTGGCCTATCGAGACATCGTAACTCTTGAACGAACGGTCCGTTACCAAAGTTACCCGGCGACGTTGCTTTCACTTTTTAATGATGCGATGAACGATCGACCCACGCGGCCGTGGGTGCAGAAACGGAACGCCGCGCCGGCCGCGAGGATAGCTTTTTGCATGAAATACCACTCGGTTTCCTGCTTAGAGGCGGACCTCTCGAGGCGTGTGTTGTTGCCGCTTGAAATCACCACCGTGTCCGCGCGCGATGAGCATTTTCTTTGATTACGAGAGGCCGACTTCCGGTCCGTGACCGATCGCCGCGCGAATCACGATGCGATCATTAAAAAATTACTGTTTAATTACTGTAAAAAGTTTTGTTTCATACGTGTGCCTTACGTGTGCGTTACGTGCACAGTGTAAAAATGACATTACATCAGCTTGTTGATTTAATCAATTACATCTAACAATAAGTAGAGTAAAATTAAAAATTGAAAACGACTATATTTTTTTCTTATATTTACTGATTTTTAAATAATATTATAGTCACATTAATTACATATTACAACTTTTTTAAATACTTGAATAATTTTCTATTAATTTTGCCTAATACTGTTTTGTAATACTTGCATTTGCCCTTACATCATTCTCGTGTCGAGCAAATAACATTCGGTGAGTACATTAGTTAGCTCGTAATAAAATCAAATAGCTTACGGGATCTCCTCGATCTCATAAGCGTACAAGAGGAAGCCAAGGTGAATTCTAGTGCGGAACACATTTCGCGACCACAAGAGAAGGAATCCATCCCGGCGATTTGTCATACGAGACGACGGAGACACGCGTCGCAATAAGAGTCTCTGTGCGCGAAATTACACGTTCCATCACACACAGGCCGCGTATATCGCGAGCTTTTCATTCCCGCGAAACTAGTCACGTATCCATCTCGCACACGAGCATAGAAACGATAAATCTCGGGAGATAAATATCTTCTTGCCGTTCAGAAAAGGAGTTGAAGAGAAAGCGAGAAAATAGAAGACAGTAGAATAATTAGAATTTTCGAGCTCTTACGCAAAGATTACTAAATCTATCAAAATTTTTGCTTTTAGTATGATTAATATATAATGGAATAGAAGTTTGTATTATTTTATTCTCCTTTGCATTCAGATCGGAAATTAAAATATTTGTGTGAATTAATATTTTCACGTAAGATCTCTCTCCCAATCTGTCGTTGAAATTTTCTTCAAATCTTTATTGATTCATCTGACATTCTTCCTACATTCCTGATTCAAAGAGAGAGAATAATAAGAATGGCGTTCGATAAAAGGGTAGGAAGGGAGGTTTATTCGTTAGTTACTTGAATCGTGCGAAAAAGTTTTACGAGTATAATCGCGACTGGATAATTCCATAGTTTCCCCCGTAATAAATACAGCCAGCGACGTACGGGATTATATCCTCGTTTTAGCTTTTTAATAATCACCCCGTGCTTCTCCCCGCGCACTGCTGAGGATACTAGAAGTTGCATTACGTGCGTGAGATCGAGGAGGAATCTCGGAGGAGATAGCCATTGTAATAAAGATCGCCGCGCGTTGTGTGCCTGGCCATGCTCGTGCACATCCCCCGTTTTTCATCGCAAGTGTGTAGTCTATACGATATCCACCCTTGCATAGGTCTCCGGGGTCTTTATTTTTAACATCTCTTGTGTTGTGTGAATCCGGCTTATAATATATATTTAAAATCTAAACTTGCATCTCTGCAATTATTTTGTCTCTATTTTCTAATTTCAAGATATTTTTATAATAATCTTTTACTATATTATATCAATAATTTTAATACTGATAACTTTCATAAAATTTATATAACTTCAATATGTATTGATCACATTTATATATTGCAATTTTATTTCTGAAACTATGTAGTATAATAGAGAAAGGTATGTCACGTGATAATAAAATTTAAAAAGTATATTAATCAATTATATAGTGTATAAATTTTTAAATTAAAATTTAATTATATATGATTTTTCACATAATCTTTATGTATAAACTTACTACCGAAACTTTTTGTACACAACTTATTCTATTCCATATAATTTAGACAGAATGATTGTTCAAATGAAACAAAAGGTGACATTGTACCTGTCTCATCATTCAATGCGAAAGAACATTTTTGCGAAAGCATTGTGCGCCCGATTCACTTTTCCTTCGCGTTGGCTGACTCATCTGTAATGATCATCAAGAGCGAATCGCGTAAATTGGTCTTGTCTTCTAAATACTCTCGGACGGTGCTCTCTAAAACATCGGAGGCGTGCGTTCCGACGATGGGCAGTGAACATGCATACGATGAAAGAGAGAGAGAGAGAGAAGATAGATAATGGGAAAAAGAGTACGCATTGTGTTAATTCGCAAATAATGAAAGCCAGGAGCGCAACACCCCGTGAATCCTACGCGCGCGCGAGCTCACGAGCGCACGCGTGCAGCGCACGTTAGAATAGGAGTAAGAGAAGCGGAAGGAGGAAAGGGAGGAGAAACCGCGCACAAAGAATAGCGGACCCGAGACGAGTTATATGCCGCCGCAAATAAGCTCTAATGCCTGCATTGCTTGAGAGATGCGGCTCGTGTTTCAGAAATAATAATTTCAAGAAAATTTCACAAAAAATCACAGAAACACTTTCCACATTGTGCCATGTAGAGAAAGATGGTGGAATCTTCAATGACAACTTTTACTCTGACTTTAAATATTAAAAGATTTGATACATGTACGTTCTGACTATTGATTAGAACTATGATTAATTGCGATTAAGAAAAAACTTAATTTAATTTTTTAAATCTTATTTATCTTACGAAAGCTTTTTATTCGGAACTACAACAATTGATTAGAAGAAAATTACAATGTCGATCATTTGTGTCAAATTATAAAAATGATAGAAATTATTACGATTATTACGACTGTGTCGTAACTCTGTTCGATATAACCGTTCGGTATCGCAACCAGCAAAGATATGCGCGGAATGTCGATTCACTGCGAAATCGCGATTTCGTTCGCGCGCGCTAACACAAGAAATGAGATGATAAAATCACGCGACTATTTCAACAGGCACGCCCATCGGCGAGTTCTCGTTGTTCCAGTATCAGTGGCGGGATTGACACTAACGCGATCGGCAACCGCTTTTTCACGCAGATTGGAAAGTGTGGGCGCGAGCACTCGGTCGCCTGTTTTCACCGCGATTTCGCGTAAATAAAAGCACACGAACGGTGATTAATAGGTACCTGGTAAAGGAAAGAGAGAGAGAGAGAGAATTGAGATAATTGAAAATTAATACATTGACAGTATAAAATTTCATATTGTTTTATATTGTCACACATTTTACGATTTTAATGTATTAAAAATTTACATAATTTACTTTAGAGATTTTTTAATAACCGGTACGGTTATTATTACACAATTTATTTTATGTATTTATAATAAAATACTTTTTAACTTTTTGTTTCAGGTAAGCATCATTATTAGGATCTTAAATTTGCGAATAATTTTGTTGCGGATGGTTACATTGTTGATCGTGGTCGAGATCGAGTGAAATGCCTCTCAGAGATGCGAAACTGCAGCCGGCGAATTTCAGGTAAATCACGTGATACAAGGCAAACGTGTTTTAAGGCTGTACATATTATTGACACACAAACATACAAATATATGCACGTAGAAACATGGAAACCGCAACCTAGCTTTTGATAGCTTTTCGAGCGTTCTGTCGCAGTTCATCGTTCTACTTTTTCGATGTAACACGTTGGTCTAATAACACAGTTTGTATATTTTATAAATTCCTCTTATTTTAAAGTAGCTTTGCGTTACATATAACTGTAATAGATTGCTTTTACGTGTATCTTTCTGCTTCGCGTCACAATTCAAGATGCCTAACGTATATATTATTATCCGTTATATTTATGTTATATATATATATATATATGTTTAATCATTTTCACTTTTGGGACATAATTGAGATTACATCGAATAGTTGAATGATGTTCAGAATCTATCGAATCTTAGCATCTTTGCATCTTGCATCAAATAATTTACAATCTTGCTTTTTCTCCCTTTCTGATTCTCGTTATTTTTCTGACAAAGAATACGTTCATAGTAATGAACGCAGTAGCGGCTCTCGATATAAAGAAGCCGCACGCGGAACAACAGATCGGCGAAGCGTGCCCACGGATTCTTGACCGGCCAACCGAGCGATACATTCACTTTTCCGCAAAGATGCGAACCGAACATAATTTCGTTAAAGCTAAACTTGAAAATTAATTTCTCGTGAAATTGACTTTTATATTTATATTCATGATAATGAAAAAACTTTTTTTTTTTTTTCTTTTTTTTTTGCATTCATATTATTTATAATTCTCTGCGTTAAATTTACTTAAATTATAACGATATGAATTTCCGTTACGTAAACTTATGCGTTTTACTATTACGTTTTCTATGAATTCATGGTAAATGTTATACAATAAATTATATGTATATTAACTCGATTTTTTGTGCATCATTATCTGGATTTGTCTATTTTTTCGATCGTGATTTAATTATTGTGGATAAAATAAAGATGGATATGATAAAGGAAACGGGGAATAGACATATCGCGTAGATACAATCAACAGGCTGTATAGATATACTTATTAACTACGTATATACAAGATTGAGAAGCAAGCGAAAAAAGAAAAAGCACATTGGCCATCAACGGCCAACGCGTCGATGCACCGATGCACCGATGCACCGATGCAGTCGGTGTATTGAAACGAACGACTGGGTTCTCGGGTTACTAACTACATCCCCACCCTTCCCCTTCTCTCTTTCTTCCTCATGCACCCGCCGCCTGTTTCTCTTCTCTCTCTCTCCCTCTATCTCTGTATCCCAGCTCCGGATCCCTGTCTCTCACCGGCTTTCCTTCCGCATTCTGAAATTCCACGAGAGCAGGCGATGATTTCTAATGGCGGTGTGCTACGACGCCGGCCGTGCTCCTTTCCGTTTTTCTCCGTCCGTTCTTCCTGCTCCTCCTCCTTCTGCCGCGAAGAATCTCCGCTTTGTACGCCGTCCTTCCTCCTTACCTTCTCTTACCTTCTCTCACCTTCTCTCGGAGGGCACCTCCGGCGATCCTCGCGCTCCTCTTCGCTACTACCGCCCCCGTCCTCTTCCCTGCTCCTTTGCCCTACCGCGCGAGGCGTGATCGCTGCTATTGATCCGCTATTGATCTCGTGATCCCCGCAGATTAATGTAACACGGTATAATTTCCTCGCCGGGATTTTTCACGTCACGTGGGAACGTCTGGCAGCAGTTTTTAGATGGTTACAAGACACGCTTGTGACCACAAGTTGATGTTCTTGAAGAAGCGATCTGAATGATTTAAATGTATCTAAATTTTGCGATACAAATGATATAATAAAATGTGTGAGATTACTTTAATCATTTTTTAAATTATATTCTCATGATTTATTTTTTAGAAATTTATAACAAAATATTATATTCTTCATCAATTTAATTATCATCCTTCTTTTTGTATATCTTTAATTGATCATTTTTAAATTCTGATTTGCAACTTTGATTTCAAGACGGTCTAATCTAAATTCGTAATCAATTTGACCCTGTTACATTCGATGCGATCAGGACAAGCCAATTGCAGCTGTGCACAATGCCTCGGTGTTCGTTTGCAAACTGCGTAATCATGGTCGACGATAATAAGTATTGTACGGTGTACACATCTCCGAG
Organism: Anoplolepis gracilipes; assembly: GCF_047496725.1. Lineage (NCBI taxonomy): Eukaryota > Metazoa > Arthropoda > Insecta > Hymenoptera > Formicidae > Anoplolepis > Anoplolepis gracilipes. Next base: position 869,691 of record NC_132978.1, on the reverse strand, counting down.
AAAGTATGTCATAATTTTTGCCAAGCAGTTTTAAAAGCATAATCCTAGACTTTCTAGACTAAACTACTCCACCTGTTGCAGTGTGAGTCAAGGTCAATGTCGTTTATGATCACGACTGACCTTCGTCACTGTCGATGTCCGATAGCTCGTGAAAGCTGCGGAAACGAGACACTCGCTTGTCATTTAATTCCCTCAATCCTATCCTCGACGTTACCATATGCCTTCGTATCCTTCAAACTTGAAGTGTGCATATATTCGAGATAATTGCAATTCATCATCATAAGAAGAAATTATTTAATAAATTGGAGGCTTAATTTATTCTTAGAAATAATTGACTCGTATGACTTTGGACTCGTACATCTTTTGTAATCCGTTGCATTTTTACCCGAGCGTGCGTTCAACGTATAATACATATATAAAAAATTGAGAATAATAATAACGATGATAATAATCCGAAAGATTAAAGAGATCTTGGCGTAAACTTACAAATTGATCTTTGATGTTCTTAAAATTGAGTTTAATACAAAAAGCAACGTGGTACGGTTGGCGCGAGTTCTAAAAGCGCGTTCTAAAAGACCCGATTGTATTCGCAGTGGAATCAATTCCTGCCGAGACGAATCTGCGTTTTTTGCGGCACAGAGACAATTGTACCTCACGGTGGGAATTAGCCGAACTCGATTTCGTAAAGCGGTCTCCGTTTCTTTCCCCCTTTCTCTCCTCTTCCATCTCTCTTTCCCAAGATCGGCGTTTTACACGACGATAGTTTTCGCCGAACGGCCGCGTTATTACATGCTTAAAATCATTTTCTACCTTGGCACGTCCCTTACAACGAATCTCGATGCTGCCCGAGGCGAATGCCTCGCATTCCAGGCCTTGCACTCGGCAGAAATTCTCTCGCGGCTCTCTTATCGAGTCCAAGGATGCGAGAGGAACGGATGTTCGATGAGTTTCACTCGTGTGCTTTTGGGTCGGCCGACATTTTCCCGCACGAAATAACGCACGGTAATCGCTCGATCCTTATCCCGCATTTTTCGTAACTTTATCTTATACGTCCGATCTCTAAAGATTTTTTTAACGACGGAATTACGACCCTCGTCTCTTTTTTTATTACGGTAATATTTCATCCGCTTGTTATTGCAATGTTTGTAACTGTATGATACTATGTACAATATATTCAGAATACTGAAATTGAAGACTCGCGTAAATATTTTCACAACTTTCTTCTGGTAATATTTATATTCTTTCGCTCTACATTTATCAATGAATCGTCTCAAAGTTTCGAATATGTAACGATGACACTTGAAGATTTTTAATTTAAAATATATATAATAAACTTACTATCTCTCAAAAGCCAAACTGATCGGCTTTCATTTTTTGTAAATTTTCTAATTTTAGTACTATAGTACTATCACGTACATACACTGACATTAAAATTGAAAAATTTTAGAAAAATTGAAGTTGATCTAAAGTGAATCTAAGACTTTTGAAAGGTTCATAAATTATAGTCCGATGAATGCAATCAAAGTTTCATATCTTTGCATTAATCTACAATAGTTATCGATAATATAGATGCAAAATGTGCGATATTACTCCACATCGAGTATAAATGTGCACGCGATGGTTTATCGAGATTCTATCACGCACAAATCTCGCCGCGAATCCCGAGATCGTTAACACGCACGCTCGGCAGAAATTCTCTTATCGAGCCCAAGGATGTCAGGAATGGCTGCCAGATGAGTTTCATTCGCGAGGCATCTGGGTCAACCGCATTCGCGCAAGTGCAACACGGCGCGCCCATTCCATTTCCACCTGCGAGCGTGCGCTCCAACAAGTTTTGTAGATGCTTGAAAACCGACGACGCATTTATTCCACCGTACGTGCAGCTTGTTATCGAAAGGTAATCTGTTGATGGCGACTTTTTCAAGCAAAGTCAAGAATCTCTATGTGATATTTTTTGATGCACATTAATGGTCAATTATTATCGATTCTGGGTATTCGAGTTTTGTTATTTTATTAAGCGCGTATTTTCTCTCTTATATTATTAAAATAAATACGAAAGACATTAAGCTCGTTTCATCTTTACGTTTACTAAGTTTTTGACATTTTATTTATTGCAAGCAAAGATGTGAAACTAACGTTTTTCTATTTTTTTTTTTCCCAAGAATTTTTTATCAAGATAATATATGATTTGAGAATTTGCTGATTTTCTGATTTTAGAATTTGCAATTCTAATTTGCGTTTCTTTCGTTTCAATGAGAGCGCTCAGTAAAGATTATTCGATCTCAGAATCTCTCTCTCAGAAACGTTCGGCCGTCAGTCTGTCTATCTTGTTCTTCTCCACCGGTCCATTGTTCAACGAAAAGTGGGCCGTGGGTACGCCTCGATAAATTTTCGCATATTCATGAAGGTGCGCGTATTGAGAAAGTAAAAACGTGCTTCGTGCGTTTTACGCGCAACAACGGAAAATTTAATCTCTTTATGAGCTTTCCCTCCGTTTTATTGCCTAAACACAGATTTTCATACAGTTTACGGTGTAAGTGAAATTACAGTGCATTGTGTAATTTAATTGTTTTAGTACATTAGTGAATGAAAAGAATTCTATATATTATCTAAATATTACTTAAACACTATTATTTGTTACTAAACAAATCTCATAGCTTTACGAGAAGCAGCCGAGATGTCTGTAGTAAACGTATCGTGTTTGCGTGTCAGTTTCGACAATCTAATACTGACAAGACTCGCTAAAGAAGGAGAAATACGAAGAAAGATACGTCAGGATGCGAATCGAAACAATTTACCTCAATGTTAGAAACCGTGAAGTAAAGAGGCGCGATTAAGAGAGCATCGAGTACGAGTGTGAGATATAAAAAGAACAATGCGATTTATTATTTTGACATGTAATTATTCACGGAAAACGCTTCTAATTAAGATATTACATAATAACTGACAATATTCAGTAAAAAAGATATTTACATTATTCTTCTTGTAAATGTAAATAACGTGCTTTAAAAAATTTTATTATTTATCTCTCTATATTAGAAGAAAATAATAACTTGATATCTCTGAATAGATCAATGTCATATTGAGGTTTAGAAGTGGAAGGACAAATAATTCTATACGTATATCTTTTCCATTTATCTCCATCTAAACGACAAAATTTCAAACCACAAATTATATCCAATATCTTATCTTTTATCGGAATACAATCTGCAGTTCTGTTATTGATACATCTGCGATGGTAATAATCTGACAACGTTAAAAGATATCCACCTTTTGCGGAATTCATGTACCTAACGCGGTAAAAGATACGCGTCTCGTGTGACTACTTTGTTCGCGTGAGATTTCTCGATAAGCTCTCGTTTATAGATGTTATATGTACATATGTAGTATATAGTAGATATTTATCAGCTGCTTAACCTTGAGATGAGTCTCGTGTACGAGTCTTCCTTACGGCGGATACCATGGTTGCCTATCACAATCAGGTGGTCTGCCACAGGTATCAGTGGGAACGATTTAAGTAAACTGTCTCGATATCGGTCGGCCATCACGGTACACTAAATCGATTTGGATTCGCGTTGTCGGCGAAGACCAAAGAAAATCGCTTAAGCCGCACGACGGAAAAAAAGCGAGGCATGGGAGATACACGTCTGATATTTTTAACACCATCACTTGGCGACGACGCGATTCCACGTCTCATCGACTGTTGCAAAGCAGTGGTTCTTAATCCGTGAAATCCCAAAATCCCATTAGGATGAAGACATTTTGTGCGTTGTGTATATTTTCAGTCCAAAAGTATTTATAGATTTGAAAATATGGATTTATATTATTATTATTATTACAAGAGTTTTACAAGAATTCAATAATTTATCTTTAATTTAATTAAATCTTCCGACAGATTATATAAATTTACTATTTTTTTTTACTCAGATATATCCTTAAGTTAATTGTAGTGCAAGTTAATTATCTTCAGATAAAATTGATCCTTTTAAAGTAAAAGATATCGTAACAAAATAAGACCTTCATAATTTTCATCATTGATTAGATTCTTCTCTCTTGAAAAAGATAAAGAGTCACTGCTTTAAGGTCGATCAACCGATTTCGTCCCGGCGCTACCTGTGTCCAGTGTTATTACATAAGTAAGTACCGTGTCTTTTAAGCGCCGGTTTCGGATCGCCAAGAGTATCGTCGATCGATTCGACACGCATCTGCCACGTCGAGCGGAAAAAGGAAACGTGGCTGCTGGCCGCGAAGCGAAGCAAAGAATTGCCGAAATATAGCGGAACGTCTACCGAGAGAATGGCGGAAGTTCGAGGTCAGATCATCATATTGCGTTTACATTTATAAGTCAACCGAGCACTTTGATCGATATACTTACAGTACATATTTATATTATCTTATGTTAATTTCAGAAATCATGATTATTGTAAATTTTCCTGATTATGAATACGTGTTAAAAATTCGAGCATAAGATTATTTTGAATTGTAAAAAAAAAAAAAAAAAAAAATTAAGAAAAACATTGATTTTATATATTGATCATTCGACAGTAGGAATTTCTCCTTGATATCAGATTATTTCGCATCCGCTTGCGCGTGCGAATGATGATCTATTTAAAGTAGTACGATTCGACGAGGTTGCGAGTTTATTTATACGTCACAGTGGCTGCACCGAGGGGGTTAAATCGAGAAACTCATGCAATGACCACGTTCATTCGGTCCTTCCGACGATGGAGTTACAACTGCCGTAATGACTATTATTACGTTCACGCGACTCCGCTAATCGTGGCCGTGCGAGAATTACGAGAGCGACCGCACGAAAAGGAAACTAATAATTATGTGTATCGGGTTTTACGATCGTAACGGGGATATAAGTCGCGATATAAGTCGCGCGTGGGCCGTGCATCTCGAATCATCGATTATCGTATCCGCTGGGACGTGACGGCGGTAATAACGAAATCCTAAATGAACGCATGGAGACGCGCGACGATCTTGAAATAGTTTTCAGTTTTCATTTCGTCCCCCCCCCCCCCCCCCCCCGAGGGATATTTACGGCAGTAGACTTTCGTCGAGTTGTCCTAATTGGATTCTCACTCCAGGCTTGTCGTGACAACTCAGTCTCTCGTTACGTCTTATTCATTTCAAGAAGAACGAACAACGATGCGTGCAATTCCGTGGCATTGAAGTTTCTTTTTCTTTCTCCCTCTCCATCTGTTTTTCTGGATGGATTCTTGAAACTCTTTCTTTATTTTAATTTTTATCTCGCTCACGAGATGACGGTGCACGACACACTGCGTCGGATATTCATGTTTGTCATTAATTTTCCGCAGCTCTTGCAACGAAAAATTTTATCACTGCTCGTGAATCTAATAATATGACATCTGACAGCATTATATTGCAAAATTCATTCTATAGGTGAGAGCGTGGCATTTTTACGATTTGGAAATATTTTATCATTATCGCTCTACAATTTTACGTTACGCGCGGAATGTTTATTGGTGGAAGAGTAACGCGGACGTAGCAGCCGTTTCCGCGTTCACACCCGTGCAGACGGATCGCTTCGGGCATGGCCGAGCGAGTCCACGGTATCCGATTACGTGTATATGAGTACTATCGGTACTCTTATATGCCCGATGCCACTGAGAGGCCTCGCTCGCGCGCATACCGGACGCGCGGAAGACGCCAGTGCCTGTACTTACTGATTCCTCGCTGAAATAGCGAGAGAGAGAGAGAGAGAGGCCTCTTCTCATCTTCCTTCGAAAGCACTGCGCACCGATATGCACGTTCCTGGACCCTCGAGCACCATCGTTTGGCGAACGTTCCGCGAACGTCGCCGGGAATCGCGTGCGTGCGTTCGCATAATAGCGATGCCTATACGGAGCCAGGAAATTCAATGCCTCTTGCAGACCCTTTAGTCTAGCCGTTTTGGTCGCGTGAGATGCAGGTATAAAGATGCTTAACTAGATTCTTTAGACAATGTTTTTATTTTATCTGACACGAGTGAGTATCGAATATCACGAGGAGCGTAGGCACTACCGGATTCTTTAATACTCCTTGATAATAATCAAGAAAAATAATGAGAGAGTAGAATGAAATAATTATAATAATTAAAGTATATATTGATCGTCTCGAATAACCAGTATGTTTATGTTAAATTTCAAAAGTGAAATCCAACTGATATTGTGTATAGGAATAGACGATTCACAGCAAAGGCACGTTTCAGCACGAAGCAAATCGCTGAGACGCCGACCGCATATGCTTCCGTTATGTTCGCTCTCGCTTCCTCGGGAAGCGATTCTCGCGATTTGGGGTACCGTATTTCTCCGTCATTATTGTGATAGCGTCTTGGGAACAATCGTTTGTCTTTGCGGATACAAATAATTATTTCAAAGATATAATTTCAGTTGCAGACGCAAGTTCTCACAATATCAAAATATATACTATATATAAATAGTGTAATAATTATATTGATATTAAAAATATAGAAGAGCTGAAGATGAATTTGTAACACTGTCCCTGATGTGATGTATTTCTTATTCGCGTTAAAACATATGTTTAATTTCGAGCATCCCGGCAAAGCAAAAATATACATATGTCGGCTACTCCACTTATCTACAGTTAAAATATTCGTCGCGCTCTATTGACACTGCATCCTATTTGAATACAAGTAGACTGTATGTATGCATACATTTCGGTAATGACGGAAGATCAGACGCTTGGAGAAGAAAAGAGGAAGTGCACTACTCCTTTCTTGGCATTGTACGCGATACCGAGGCGAGAGTAAGCCCGGCAAGGATTCCCTCGGTGGAAGGATGTGCCCGTTATGATGATTATCGTGCGTCTTGGACGCGGTTAATCCCGACGACACGGCGACTACACGAGGACGTCCCTCGCGCGCGGTTCTTTCCACGGTCTCTATGCAAATTTTCTCATGCGCCACACCGCACCGGCGCGCTATAATTCGCCCCTTTTTGCGAATACCGTTGAGAATCAAGGTACCGGATGAATCCTGCCGCGCGTACTGCGAAATACAATACGTAGCGTATACTACGCGTTATACACTCCTTATAAGAGAGTATCAAAGAATATTAGTTGGTTCTCCATTTATTTTGCGATTAAAAAGTGCCATCTGAATGTAAAGCTATGTTTACAGAGAAATGATTTATAGACCCAGATCTTAAGATCTACGATTCCGAGAGAAACTGAGAATTCGAGAATTGAAGATTGTAAGAATCCAAGGCTGATAACCACTTTTCCCAGAAGCATTAAATCAAGAAATGTTAAAGAATTAAAAAAATTAAGATTGAAAATATCAAGCGCTAGGTAGATGTACACGAAATTCTCGAACGCGCGCGCGATTCAAGATAATAAATATTATTTTCCTCGCGGCGCAAGGCACGAATTTCGTAGATTGGTAGACGATTGGTAGAGAGTCTCGACTAGATTTAATCCCGGGCGAAATAAGTTAACGGCTTACGGCGTTTCCTCATTCCTACTCGCGGTATTGCGTTCGAGTCGTTAAATTCTCGCCGTTCGTTCGGGTTCGTGCTCCATTCCTTTTCTTTCCTCTTCGGGATCTGGGCCTCGTGCGAAAGAAAATGAACGAGCCGGAGAAAATCAACGGCTTAATACATAGCGCTCGTTAAATTAACGTGCGTGCGTATCCCTCCATGCAATCGGTCTGAAACTTTACGATCTATTCCATTCCTTCCATTCTTTCTTCCCCCTTGTTCTGCTCATTTCATTACGTTTTGCGTTAGATCCCGCTATGTTGCATTATGATACGCACTGGGTCCTATAGTTATTACATCACTTCTATTTACTTCTATTCTCTTGTTTTTAAATAAGAATTACACAAATAAATAATTCGATAAAAACTTATTTTTACATATTGGTAGAAAATGTCAGTTCATCGAGTACCATTTGATGTACTGATGTATTTGAAATTATTATTTATTTTACACAGATGAACAGAAGATAAACATATAATACATATATATATATATATATATATATATATATATATATATATATATATATATCATGAAGATTAATATTATTTATTAAAAAAAGAAAAAGTGTTGATATTTTGTGTAAAAAAAAAAAAATTAATTAAAATCTATATTTATTTGAGATTAAAATAAGTTTTAATAATTACGCACAGTATTTTTCAAATAAAAGGCTTTCGAAAATGTGTGAAAAAATTATTGATAGGTGCTATTAAAGTATTTTTAGCAAATTATCGGTACTATTAAAGTACCGTAAGCGAAGTATCGATATTTCGATGCTCACACCAAAGCATCATAAACATCCTTAGTACCGCCACGACCTAACAGTCCCTCGGCGAATTGCTAGGTCGTATGTACAGTAACAAATAGGTATCGCGAAGTCATAACATAGCGGGAATTCGTACGATCTGGACCGTTACCGGAAATGTACCGCGGCTCATCGAGACGACCTGGCGGGGTTATCGGATTACCGGCTTGAGTACATAACAATTCTCCATTAATTGCCATTTCGGCCAGATAACACATTCGATCGTCGATTAAAACGATTATTGATTATCTAGAAAACTTAAAAAATTATATATTCTTGTTTTTGTAATAAATAAATTTTTTTTGCAACAAATTTTCCTGGACGTTTATATCAAGATTAAGTTTCTCTTGTCATTGATATGATTATGATTTTTTTATACGAATAATGACAAATCATCGTATTTTAAGAGAAATGATCTAATAATGAAGCATGGCAATCGTTGCAAATAGTCATCATTAAACATTGACAGTATAGATGGAATCAAATATATCATCGGTATGCGATATGAGTGTAGGTCACGAGGTTCAACGTAATATCGTCACAGTACACAAACCCATTTCGATTACCATTCGCTCTTCGACCTCGACGCGTTCTTCTCGTGACCGCTAAGCCGAGAGTGTGTGCACACCTGTGCACATACGCACGTGCCGCCGTGTAAATTCTTCGACAAACACTTGCGGCGCGGTTCTCGCGCGATTGATTCTGCACGCGAGGCCGATCCTCCGGCGCGATCCTCTCGCATAATAGGACCCGCTTGAGTCGTTGGAAAGTCGGCACTCTACGATCTCTGTCCCACTAAACACGGTTACTGCAAAGGAGGACGTCGACACGAAAAGGACCTTGATGTTAAAGTATGGTGACCCTTGAAAAAATGACATTTAGTTATAATTTTAATTTTTTATAATTTTTATTTTGAAATACAGTTACTCGAGAATGCAACTATATCAGTCTTTGTGGAATATATAATTATATAAATTTTTTTAAATTGATAAATTTATTTAACGAATTAATATATATGACAAATAAATATAATAAAATTATTACAAAGTAAAATATGAAAGAAATAAAACTTTTTTTTTGTCTCTGTAAAACTGATTCGACAATAGGACCTTAATTATCATAAGGGGCTCTTTCAGTCGTAAATCCATGTTGAGTTTTCTAGTAACACAAGTTTCGCAAATTGTTGTTCCGCAAGTTAAATATAGTTTGTTATTCACGGCAAACTTTGAAAGCCACGCGTTCAGAACGGTCGCGCATAATTGCCGAGTTTCTCCGGTTTCCTTCGCACGCGGCTCTTAATTGTTGTCCTCCGGCTGATGTCGCCATTGTTATACTTCTAATCGGATGGTGGGTTAGAGAAAAATTCCCAGGTGTCGGCCATGTGCGTTCGCATTTCTGCCCGCGGACATTGTTTAAAAAGTGCGATTACCGAGCATTTAGGAATATATGCGCTTTATAATATAGTGTATAATTGAATAGTAGTGTACGCATAATGTGTTTAATTCGCGCGAGAGTACCCTCGGTCTGAATTTTCGCACGAACTGTCGCATGGCGCATTCCACGCGCCACATACGTCGCATGTGAACCTAGTTCAGCAAATTTCCAGCTTCGCAAGCAAAATACCGTGCTTATTTGAAAAGTAAACGTTTAGTATAGGCATGGCTCTCTCGTACCGTACACATTTCTAGTAGATTCTTGTAATCATCATCACGATGTCGGTAAGTAGTCACGTAAATTTTTAACCAGGAATACATTAGAAATTATTGACTTTCACGCAAACTAATAATGTATGTAAGAACGTTGAGAATCCCAAACACAATATGACAAATAAATCTTTTAAATTCAGGCAGGTGTTAATTTCAAAAAAATTTGGGAAACGACACGATACTTGAATCTCGAAGACGATGGAATTAATGTCAACGGCCTTGCCGAAGTCTCAGGCATCTCGTATAGATGAAACATAAGTTTGCAAGACACGTGTTAGCGCTAATTACCACCTTGGCGCGTCTCCGAGGGAATTGCGTCTAATTCCACCTTTCTGTTCGCCAAATCTACTCGTTCTCGCGCCGTGCTTAGATGCCCGATAAATTCGCGTTGTTGGAGACGCAAACAAAAGAGAGGAACGAGACACGACGGTGCGGTGGAAGCGTGAGAGAGCAACGCGATTAAGAGTAGCCTTTAATTAATTGTCAGAATGAGTGACGGGGACCGGTAATTATTGGACCATGATTATTAGCCGGTTCTCTCATCAAGCCAAACAACCGCCGCGTAAAGACGGGGCATTTACAACTAGAAGCGCTTATGCAAGGAAAGATTAACTTCTTAGGAGGAAACCAACTAGAAGTAAAACATCGTGCCAGAATCATGGCAAAAATATGAGACGTGTCGTGTATCTTTTATTAGAATGTAAAAAATAACAATTATACTAATTACTATTTTATGTAAGCATGCATAAAAGGAAGATGGATTTTATTTCTTTTTGTAACAATGAATTCTTTCTCGAAAATAAGTTAAGAATGTACGTAATATATATTGCAAATATATAACTAAATATATACCAAAATATAATAAATAAGTATAATAATAAATAATCCTTATGGTATGATAAGCAATTCTTTATGAATTATGTCGCAATATAATTTAGCACTAGAATATATCAATTTTATATTTAATCACTATCGAAATATTATTATTTAGATTTTCATAAATGCTTAAGAAAGGTAAAGCGAAACAATTTTAATAAAAGATCATTTCAGAAGTGAATTAACGATTCTCGCACGCATGCGTTTTCGAGATACATACCTTCGCATTAAATCAACGAGTTCGAAGCAATTATGCATAATTTTAGTATCGCGCACTCGCATGAATTCGACGAAAGGAAGAGCGGCGAGGTCCAAATTAAACGTTGCGAGGAAGACCCGGAGGCCTCTTGGAAGACGATAAGATAGAGGGTGAAGCTATGCAAAATATCAACCCAACTTTCAGTTACCCATAACAAAATTGGAAGCATAGATTGAAGAATTCCTCAAGTCACGTCACTCAAGTGTCAATACTAATGGAGGTTAAAATAAGTGATGATTCACAAAATTCATTTAGGAAATTGCTCAACAAAATGTTATATTGGCAAATGACAAGTAAATATCTGACGATCTTAACATTTCGAATTTATATGAAATTACTGTATTTTACACTTTTAATAAATTAAGTTTTTAATATGGAAAATGATAGTATATTTCGTATGTTTGTAATCATTGTAATGTTAACTAAATTTTAAACAGACGCAGTTATATAAACGAAAGGAAAATTATTACAAACAACTATAAACTGAAATCAAAATTGAATTCAAAATATATATGTAAATATATATGATTTTATTTTTAATCTAAAAATTATATAACAATTTTTTTCAAAATGTTGTATTTTTTATATAACTTTGATACTTGAACAATAAAATTATTGTTACTATTATACATACAATTACAAATAAAATATTACCACTTTACATATTGAAAATGTAACTTATTAAAAGGATATTGAATTCACTTGGATTTAAAATGTCAAATTCGTCAGATATATGTTATTTGCAACTTAATATTATACTAACTTTGAAAATAAAACTAAGTAGCAAGTGTGAATTATTTTAGGATTAATCTTTTTCTATGCTATTTTATGCACGCGTAGTGGTATATAAACGTCAATTATTAATATAATTATAATAAATATATTATTTTCTTTAAAAAAAATTCTTTTTAAAAAAATCATATCGCATATTGTTACCTCTAGCAATAAAAGGTTTGAAAAAAACTTGAGTAATACAACAGGATTTTTAACAATCGTTTCGTTCATGCAACGAAATGCATTGAAGCATTGTGCACCTTCCTGTTTTCTAACTGACAGGCACGAAGGACGCACGCATTCGCCCGAAGGGGGGAAAGCAATGAGCGGCCTCACGAAGGCAACGAAATTCGTCATAAAACTGCCAATTATCAATCCGTCGATCTTTAACATCGACAATTATCGCTTTAAATATGTATGCGCATAAGAAACGGAGACAGTAACATCGTCTTTCTTTCGCCACAGCTTTTCGAAAGTAGCCGCTCGTTGATGATTTCCCGACGACGATGTTCTTTCGTAACCGTTTAATATTAATGGAGGTTGCTGCGCGAGATTATCGCATCGTTACATGCACTTTGCAGTTGAGATTGCATTGATTCACGTATCGATGATCGGATTTTCATTTTGACCAAGGCTGGATTTAATCGCGAGAGATTGAAACCTCTGCAGAGAGATCAAAGTATTGTTCTTTGAAATATTAAGCTAATGATAACTTGTATATGAAACAAAAAAATTATTAATACTTCTTTTTTTTTTACGCCCTCTGCATTTGTTCCTACATACATAACATCTCTATTTTTAAATTTCGCAGATTATCAAACAGTTATACATGAATGAATTATTTCAATAATTAATAAATACAAATGTATTTCTTAATGTTTTTAGAATACTATGATAGTTTATATTTATCGCTCTCATTTTTAATTTACACGCGTTCCAATTAAAACCGCAATAGTCGCGGTTACGACTACGGCTACGATTACGAAATATAAGCGCGTCCCGGACATGAAGCGTCTCTCGGCACGAGAGAAACTTACATGCCATTTGTCCATTAAGATAGCACGTGTCTTTCTGCCGTTGTAATAGCTACATCTAATAGCGCTTCCTATTAAGATACAAATCATTCATATTGCTCGAGAGGCTGCTTTTAGGAAGGGAATATCTCTCGCAGTGTCGCGAGAGAAACGTCGACGTTCCGACGTGTGAAAGTCTCTAAGCGAGATATATGTTTATCTGCAATGCACACGTACGGCAGTCATCTCCTTCGCTGGACATTTTGTATAGATACGCCCGCTGGCCATCCTGCCTAGCTACGCCTGGTAGGCAAGGCGACGTCCCCGATAAGCTGCCTTTCACGCGAGAACGTAAAGGAAATGTTCCACTGAATAAACCGGCATGGAATTTTAAGATCGAGATTCAGTATTTATCACAATTAAGCGGATTATTTATTGTTACGATAAATTTATGATTTAGAATAAAAAAGATAGATATAAGATTGCAAAAGGAATGCTATTAATAGAATCATTAATTCAATAGAATTATATTAATCCTTAAAAAGATCTGCAGAATAATTCTAAATCTATAATTCAAGGTTATACATAAGTATCGGCTAAAAAATAATTAGAAAGATTAATGTTTGTATCAAATATTTCGAGGAATTTTATTTCATTGATTGACTTGTCGCTCGAGAACGTATAATATTGCGTAGTGTCTTGTACTGTCGTTTCGGCAAAACGTGCGATTATTATTGTATTACTATTATTTACATCGAGGTAAACCACTTTATGTCCGATTCGGTGGAATGCCAGCTTAAAGCTTCATTTGTGTGCGTAGGCGAGGCTCTCGCCGCGTAGGACATGTCGCGTGGGCAATTTCTCTCGCCGCAGCCTTGGCTACCTACAAGTCGCCGGTAGTGATCAACAACAATCTTCATTTTAGTGCGTGTCAAGTCGCGATTGACGTGTACGATATGTGTTTAATGTCTGAAATATGTTATTATTTAATAGGAAATATTTTTCTAAATAAAATATGAATCAAATAGTACGATATAAATAGAAATATAGGATGTCTTGTATATAACGTGTATGTTATGTAATACAAATTAATTTAAATCGTAATATATAATTTTCTTTATTATTTAATAAATTAATTTAATAAATTTTATTATTTTTTAAAAATTTTCTCAGTTTAGTAACATAATATAATTAATAGTGTTAATTTTTTAATATAAGTTAATGAATTTCTGAGATGCAAGTTATTATGCTAGTTAATATAAATTTCTTAAAAACTCTAGTCGTAATCTAATCTTGTAAAAGCGAAATTTTATAGTGATAAACTGTCTTCGCGACTAGCAAAGATGTATAAGAATATTTTTCGAGATTGTAGCAGAGAAGAAAGTAAAATCATATATTGACCTCAAAGTCTGCCGATATGAACGAGTGCGAGGCGGGAAATAAAGTGTGTCATTACGTAATAAAATTATGCTGCGTTTCGTCACAAAATCTCCGCGCGACAAAAATGAACGCGAGACGATCATTTGTTCGTTTATGCGTAACCATGAACGTTATCTAAGAATCTATATATGCTAGCTATATATAAAGCGAGAGAGATATGACCATAATACTTTTAAGTAGTATATCTTTTGAAACAGATTCTTAAACACATTATCAACATTTGTATATTTATCTTGATTTTATAGAAAAAGATACCGATTGCTTATTTATTTTATTTATTTATTAATATCATCTGCAACATTATCGTGTATAATTATTTATTAATAATCGATTGAAAATCGTATTATTTTCTGCGGGGAAAAAGGAAAGTGTTAGCCTAAAATTTCTGGGAACCTCTGTTTTAAAGTAAAGAACTTGACAACGCCGGTGTCACGGTTCTTGCTCTCTGATTATTTATTTTACTTTTGTTACGCAATCTCATCCGCATACTGTCATTATTGATAAATATAGGAACGATGAGTTTTTAGTGGGAGAGAGAAACGAAAAAACGCATACGATTCATGGGATAGTTCCGGCGTTAGTTTGATGACGTAACGCATTTTTTTCTTCCTGAAAACTGCCACGTTTATTCAAAAAACTCAATAACCTGTATTCAACTTTTAATGCATGTAAAAACACATGAGAATAATTGCATTTATATTATTATTGTATGTATATTTGTAACGTCAAAAAGTATATCAACTTTTGTTTATTTCACGACATCGCGTGTATTTTACACTGTTATCGTTATTCACAAGGATACGATGCCGTTATCGAGAGGAAGTGAAATCGCGCTTTCGTATCGCGCGTGATCAAAAATTAATTAAAGAATTATTTAATTGATTCGATCTGACCCGATTTCTCCCATAACGGCTGGCGCTATCGACACGCATGATTATTAATATTGCAATCTGCGTGTGAACATTCGTTAAGACTTTATTATGCATTGAGACCGTATTGCGTTAGAAATTAATATCGATAACAAAATGTGCTCCGGATATATAATTATAAAATTTATAATTATATCACTAAAATTATATACAAAATAATCCATTCAAGGTAAGATTGATACATCTCATCTTTCTTTTCCACAAAAATTCTGATATATTTTAATCTCTCCCGAAAATTTTAGTATGATTCAACTTTTACAATTGACTGTGGCAGAATTGCCAAAGTGTTTTCCATCGTGATTGCAAGAACGGCTTTAATCAACTATCGGCATGCTTGGAACGCAATAAAACCCGAATGCTTAAAACCCGGCGGCTCACAGGTGCAACAGCGATATTTCTAACGTGATTTCTAACGGATGCGTCGCGAGATTTACTTTGCGTGACGACGTCTAACGTGAAACTCGAAGGCTTGACTCACCATAGAGATGGTCACGTTCCATCCACGCTCCAATTACGAGCCGGTCAAATATGCTTCTATGCATTTCGATAAGAATCTACACATATCGCTGATCAGGTTTTACTCTGATAAGTGTGTGCTCTTCCGAGATTACACTGTAAAAATAAATACTCGCATAATTTTACACAATTACGATTTAATCATATACATTTATATACATATAATTTCCGGATATTTTTGATTATAGCAACATCCGTACACTGTGTGTGCTTGATAGAAGTTATTTAATATTATAATTATAATTAATTTTGTAAATATAATTTTGTGAAATTCTTTTTCATTAACTTTAATCGAAATAATTTTATTTAATAGAAATAACAATAACATTTAGCTTGGCTGCTAAAATCTTTTCTTATATGGATCGAAATCTTTGATTTTCAAAATTATGGATTTTTTAAATTGATATAGAGGCATGCGTATATAGTGTAATCATAGCATTAGAAAATGTGTCAGAAATGTCATTACGTTCGTCAATCGGGCTTTACGCGCGAGATTTCTAATCACGCGACATCCAACATGCACTCAATCGGCACTCGTCCGCGGGAGAAATTCATTTCACATATGTCTACATCGACAATAGCCGTGTCTCAGTTTATCGATGAATTTTACACGTGCCATTCATCATCTTAATTCAGACGACAATTGATTTAACAGCGATTCATAATATGCCGCTGCCATGATCGTCATATAGAAAGTTTTCTAAAGAACGAACAAGAAACGAGATAAAGACGAACCAGTCTCTCTCTTTGAACTTTCGTATAAACTTTCCACATACTTAGATCGAATCCAGATAGATGTTTCGATATCGCTACACCATCTAAATATGTACATATTTCGCAAAAAACAAAAATTCATTTATCGTTCTTTAAATTATTATTCAATTTTAAAGAAGCATCGGATGTTAAATTATTTCAAGACATTTATAAATGTGTATCGATTCGATCTTATTCTTAAGCCCTGTTCGTGGCTAATTTTTTTCGTCGGAGATTTGTGGACGACGTAATCCTTGTTCGCACGCGATATCTCGGAATTTTGCGACCGAGCAATCTATTTTAATTGGCGCGCGCGCGAACGAATAGCTGCTCCTTCCGTGACGCTTATCGTTGGCCATTAAAACGTACACTCGATAATTGAAGTCTCTTCGTTCCCATTCTAAACGCATTGCTTTTAATTACCGATCACGCTTCCGGCACTCATCTATACTTCGCATAGCCTGTCGAGACTCGATATGTAACTGTCAAGCTGTCAAACCACTTTTTTCACATTAGTTTATAAGGATAGTTTTTTTCGTGATTTCAAGATCAATTTTTTATAGATACAATTTAATTGCAGGCACTCTTGTAATTTTTTATAATTCTCAATGTTAGATCTCTTAATTACTAAACCTCAAATTAAATTTTCTTTGAAATAAAACAATATAAAATCAATCGGAAATCCTCTTAAAAGTCAATTAATATTTCACACATCACAAAAAATAATATTTCACATTTATTCATATTTTATTTCGCAATAGATTTTTCCTATTACTTCCTATTTTTTTTTCTATTAAATTAAATTGATTAAACAGTTAACTGAAGAATATATTTTGAAGTCAGATTTTTCTACATTACTGAATATAAAAAATTTAAATTTATATTACATAATATGCAAGATATATTTAAATTTTCATGTTTTCAGTAAATTTTATTTTCTTCAAAATCTTTGAAAATAATGACTTTGTCATAAAACTAACGCGACCAATTAATTATTGTGACATACGAGCGTAAGGGTCGGAATCGTACGACGAGATGTTTTATTCGAATCGAGCGTCCGATCGATCGCTGCCACAACTTTCTACGACGCGACGGCCGCAAATGGCGGAATGCGCCTGCAGCGTTGTACCGAGGTTGTCCACCTACTTTCGATCTAAAGCACGTCGCGCGTGAATTCGGCAACTTCTGTGTACCTGTATGCGGAGTAAATTTCGGTCATCGAACACCCGGGGAAGGGCGGAGATATCGATGGCTCCTGCGGGGTTCCACTCTCAACAAGCCGATCTCGAGAAGGCGCTTCTCAAGAAGGACTTTCTTTTTCGCACGAGGTCCGCGACCTGAATCCGCCCGATGAATCTCTTCTTTTTTTTTTTCTTATATCTCCATCTCGCTTTTTTTACCGAGCTGGATCAAACGCGATGCATCGCCACTTTATTTCTGCGTGATTAATTAAATTTAGAACAAGCTCGATATCTCCTCCTCGTCAACGAATTTTTGATCGATGAGTAGCGGTAACTTTGATTGCAGTGATCCAAGATTGAAATACGTAATTTAGAAAGTGATCGTATTCTTTTTGAAAAATCATATATTTAAAAAAAAAAATCTTAAAATATTCCTCATAAAAACAATATTCACTTTATATATTTTATCATAAATTATTCTTAGCTTCTCCTACAAAGTATAATTTTAACGCATACGAAATGCAATAATAATGAGTTAGCCTTACATATACATGCAGATTAAATAAAATTAATGGAAGGAAAAAAATGTTTCAAGGGACACTAAAAACCCGTATTTTCGTTCCTCCTATTTACATCGCGGCATCGCAGGAGAAGAGAGAGAGAGAGAGAGAGAGAGAAAGAGAAAGAGAAAGAGAAAGAGAAAGCATAGGATACCGTGAGATTACAGGCGAATTACGTTAACGGGCGGAAAGGTACTTTTTCATATATCCTCGATCGTTTGCATGCATTAAACGCGCGACATAAATGCGCCCGGCGGGCGGCCGGAAGGATCGACGTTACCGGAGGCAGCACCTACGGCGGACATAGTCACGACGTCGTCCTGGCTCGTGACACGTAAAAGGGGCAATTACTAGAGCCCAGAATGCGTGGACACACATTTCGCATGCAAACATATGCCGCTGCCATGCAGTAATTAAACGATCCTGAGGAGTGTTTCGAAGGCGCGCGCGCGCGCGCGCGAGCATCGGCCGTTGTCGTTTGCGTTACGAGTCGTAGAACACAATGACAAAGTTGCGCTTAAGTGATTAGTCGCAGGTACGCGACGATCCTTTGCGCGATCGCGCATTTCGGACACGTAACGCACGTGTTCATGGAAGAATCGACGCGACGAGAATTCGACGGACGTGAGCAGCATCGAAAAATCGGGCTGCTCAAATTAAAAATGCGAGACGAGGCGATAAAGCAAGATCCTGAAGTATTCTAATTTTAAACCCAAATGAGTATAAAGAAAGAGAGAATAGAAATTGAGGAAATTTCAAAACAGTAGATTTGGAAGATAGATTGGCTCCGGTGTTTCTTTAAATCTCGGCTTCTTTCGAAATTTTGCATCAACTACCTCGCATTTTCTTTCCTTTCTTTCTTCCAGAGTTTTGAACATTCTTTTTAGCACCCCTCGATTTTCATTTTGAAAGATACTTCGAGGGCCCATAATTATCGGATGCCTTTTGCGCCTATTTGGCCGGTGCACTCTGTAATCTCGTACGTATTACGCCGGCACACGATGATCGCGATCGTGAACGTGCGTATACAGCACCTGCGCATCTTATCGCTAACAGATGGTCTAACGTTACGATTCCTGATTAATTAAAGCTCCCAAGAAGTCGGCGGCGAGCATCCGCGCGATGTGCGCTCTTTAATGAGCTAAAGTAAGTACTGCTCGATATAGTAGGTACTGATTCACAGTAGCTATGACCACGTGCGATATATTACTCTCGCGCGTCTATAGTCTGCTTAATAATTCGTCCTCTCTCTCTCTCTCTCTCTCACTCTATATTCTTCCCTCTGTCTCTCTCTTCTTTTTCTTTTTTCCTTTTTCCTTCTTTCTCTCACATTGCTTGCAGCGTCTTTCGTCTCTTTATTTCACCCCACATTTTCTTTCTCGCTTTACTCTGCGCACAGCTTCGGCCTTCTTCCATCGTTCCTCTTTCCGACAAGAAAATCGAGTGAGAAAAAGAGAGAGAGAGAGAGAGAGAGAGAGAGAGAGAGAGAGAGAGAGAGAGAGAAGAGAAGGAACGGCATCCGAAGGATCTCAGCGTCAATTAAGCAAGAATTGCGAGACAGGCCTAGACGTATACCTACTCGCACAATCTGCATTTATCTCGGCAAGAGCTACAAGAACCGTTTGCTATCTACCGTGCCGTGGCACGTACGGCAGGCAGTACGAAAAGTCAGTTGGTAAGTTAGCCCCGTTCATCTCATGTTTCTCGCGCCCGATCTCCGTCTCCTTGCGCGTTCCGACAGGAGTCACGGAAGAGCGAGCGGACGCTCGAAACTGGTTAATGCTCGCGGCGCGGAAAATTAGTCTCGCGGTACGTCGAAAGTGCAACGTTTCGTTAGGAAATACGTTGATTTCCTCGTGATTGCGCGATTAACATTTTAAGCTGTGACAGCGCATTGCGATGCCGCAACGCACAGATTTCTGCATCGTGTTGTTAATGTTGGAAAAAACGATGAAGACAATTTTACATTTTGTTACGAACGAGAAGTTGAGTTGGGAAAATAAATACACCCACACACACACACACACACACACATCGAAAATATTATATACATATATTTGAAGAGAATTTAAATTTATGTCACTAATGAAATTAAGAGAGCATACAATTGTATATTTTTTCTTATTGACAAAAAAAGAATAATTTGTGCGTGCATAGATATAGAAATATTTTTTTTTGTAAATCTGAATCCGTCTACTTGTTGGTGTCGATGGGCATTTCTCTTTCATTTGCCACGCCGTAAAAAAATCGTTCAGCCAAATATTCCGCATACAGGAGTTCCTTTGCGAATCTTCCCAAAACACTTACATTGGTATTTTGCATAATTTCTGCAATCGCCGGGAAACATCCTTAGGGATGGTTGGTTATACCGGTTTCGACGCTCGGTCGAGGGGGTGCGCGCATCAGGGGTCAGGGGTCAGAGCCGAGTCGAAAGTCGACTCGCCGCGATGTGGCGCGAGGCAACGAGGTTTTCACCCGCGCCCCATTGTTCGATCATTATTACCGCGATCAAGCCGCGGATCTAGCCGTGCGGCATCGGGGGACGCTGCCCGCTGATATATGGGATAGATCGGGGGTGAGATAATATCTCTGCGCGCAGGTTGTGCAGGTTGTACAGGTTGTGCAGGTTGCGCGCCGCCGAGGCCTCGTCGTGGTAGAATTGGTAGAATTTCCACGCGGCCGCGCGTAGGATGCTCTTCGTAACGTTATTACTTTCGTGCAAAATGTGAAAGTTGGAATACACGCCATTGTGTGCGGGGGCCCGGTGGATTCAGATAGGCGGGGGGTCCTCGTGGGTACAACACATGTATGCCTTTGTTTCCCACAGTACGCGAATATCGTGATTTTTCGCCTCCTTCGAAGATAAGCGGTGTATGTTTCACCATCGGACCAGCTTGTTAAATCAATACTAGTCTGTACGTACGAAACGCACGCGAGAGCTACTTTACGCGGAATTGTGTAAACAATATCGTGAGTTTTCGCGTTACATCCAGGTAAAGAAATGATCTTGAATTCTTCGCGCAAGGATCAAGCGAGCAACATTGCAATATTAAGCATCATTTTTCCAGCATCTTTCTCAGATATAATAATATATAATTATGTTTATTTATTATAATACAAACTTTTATGATTATTATATTTTCTGACAATTTCGATAATTTAGATTATTGCTGGCATTCTCTCAATATCTATTATCTAATCAGTCTAGATGCTTAAAAATAATGCATGCATCATGATAGCGCCCGCTGCAAAATCGACAGAACGACACGCGTCCAACATCATGGATTATAGATCCGATAGAACATAGCACATTGTTTAACGATATCTCGACGGCATGTTTGAAATATTTAGACCGGCTTTTATTACACACGCACACGCACACGCACACGTACATATCGGGATAAGGTCTCGTTGTTTCGCGCAGCGCAACCGGTACCGGTTGTCCCTCCCGAGCCTGAGGGCGCAACGGTTAAATTCCAGCGGGCGCGTTCTCGCGTGGCGGAATATCTCCCCGCGAGATCCTCGAGCGGAGGAAGAGCCGGCTCCTTAACCGATCGCAGAGGGAGAAAGAGGGAGACCTGCTTGAGTGAGACCTTCCGGGAAATTGGATTGGCATTTTGTTCTTTACGAGCGTCCAGGCGAAGCCGTCGCAGCTCTACAAGGAACTTTCCTGTCGGTAGACGCGATTATACGTCAGGGTGGAATCATTGGCCTCTGCGAATGATGGAGCACGTGGTTATATCACTCTGAGCGAGAAGATTCTATCTAATCTTGTTAAACACTTGCGTTTTTTTTGTTTTTCTTAAAGTCGCGTGTTTAGTTCGCATCAGTTGCATGTCGTAAAAAGATTTTACTTGAACCTTGTTTAATTAAATTATTTCTGGATTATATATATTTAAAAGACAAAGCATACATTACAATTGTATAGAAATATTGTAGGAATAACGGGAAATATGATTATTCTACATATTTTCTATATACAAATGGTTTCCTATAATTTTTTCTTAAGTAATTCGAGTAATTTTATTTACAATACATCTTTTTTTTCAAGATGATTCTATTTAACTCTGAATGCATTCTTTGAAAGGACGCCATTCATATTTAGTTGCACGCTATTTTCAACTAGAAAAAACTGTACTCGAGCATTAAACGTTAGGTACTGTCGGAAGATAAAATGCGCAGTTGTACAAAGTGAAATATTGCTATCACGAGGAAAGACAGACTATAATACAGAGTGAGATATTTTGCTATTGAAAGAAGAGATACGCGCCCTCTCATTTTGTAAATCCAGGAATGTAATAACGACTCTTGGCTTGGTATCATTTCCGATCTAGTGAGAAAGCCTCCGGTCTTTATTCTGCACATTCGAAATTACGATTTAAATGCGGCGAATGATATTTCCGTTACGGAAATGCGAAACGGGTGCGAAACGAGTGCGGAACCAATCTTTAATAATAGCTCTCTTGCGAAAGAGAACTCGCGATGTTTTTGATCTTTCGTCAGTTAACAAAACGCACAGTGTTGCATAAATTGCATATGTATGTACATACATACACGAAATCGGCGAGAAAGGGAAAGAAAGAGAGAGAGAGATCATTGACGTTGTCTATATTCGACCCATTTCATAATAATTTTTTATCAAAAAAAAAAAAAAAAGAAAGAACCTAGCCACCCAACGCAATTCAATCGGATCCAATCGGATTGTCGGCTTACGCAGTCGCTCTTTCATGATTTTTGTACGACGCGTTTGCAGCAGGAAGTGCATGATTTGTGCCGACAATCGCGACACGTGGGCGTATGTATATCGCCCGGGAATAGAGCCCGGGTTCGATTCGAGTTCCTCGAAGATAGCTGGGGCTGTATACAACTGCCTGCCTGCCTGGCTGCCTCTATCCTAGACGAACGAACGAGCGAGGCGAGCTATCGCGAACGAGAGACGGCAGACGGAGAATCGTTCTTCCTATCCTTCCAAGTTCGATGACTCTCGGCGATGATCATCGCGAGGGGGCAAACGTCCTCCTCCCTCCTGTCCTCCCGGTTCTCCGGTTCTCTATGCTTGGGTCCCTTCGCGCTTCGTCGCCCCCTGCGCGCCTTCTCTTCCTCCTCTTCCTCCTTTTCCTTCTGCCGTTGCTCCCTTCTCCCCGTCCTCCTTCGTCTTTCCCCCGCGGGTACCCTACGCTCGAGTTATCATAACCGCCGCCATCCGTCATGCATCACTTGCCACTTTGTGCCCCGGAGAATCCTCTCGCCGCGGCACGACAATCGCGCGCGAAACCGCCGAAGAACCCGATGACGCTGATGATGCTGAGCGAATGGTGAGATATTGCCAGGTGTTATCGCGAAATTTTTTTCTCTCGCGTGATTGCGCTCCGTTAAAATAATCACTAAAGAAAAATTAGCTGGCTCTGTGTTTATACACATATTATTATCTGAAAAATAGTCATTTCATTCAGAATAATTACTGTTATAAAAATTGTATAATTTACACAACATAATAATGTTTCCTTTTCTTTATATATAAAAAAAATACACTTTCATCTATATTTATACATGTCAAATTACAAAGTAAATTACAAAATATGAATTTGATCAAAATTAAAGTGTCTTACCGTCTTTACTGTCATTAATAATGTTGCATTGTTTTCATAAATGGTACAAGCTTTACATGTTGTGAAATAAACATTGTTTTGCATTGATACGCGCAATTAATATCGTATTACGCGTTCATTGTCCTCCTAAGAATAAAATTGCGTATCAACATTAAACGACCGAGCTGCGTGAATTCCAGGATACATCGTCGGAAGTGAAACTGTGAGAAACTCGCTCTGTGTCTTTTTCTCTGATTTGACTACAATATCGATCAATCTACTCCTTGTTGTTTCACTACTACGTCACAGGCGCGGAAGTGAAACGTGTTGAAGCTTTTCCATCTCAGGAAACGCGCAAGTAGTATAATTACGTCTGTGAATATCCAAGCATATCTAAGTTACCATTTACACTTCGTATTCCAGTCAACTAGTTATTTCATCTTACGCAAACTCTGATTTCAATACTTTTTAACAAGCAAAGATATAGTAAGATCTAAATCGTCGCCTTTTGCAGATCTGATATCGATGATGTAAGGAGAATATCATCTGTCGGCGGAACGATCGTGAACGTAATTTTACTCATTCGCATCGCGTATTTTTTGCGAATATTAACTCGCGCGAGCAACGATTCGATCTGCTTTATTTTCAGTTTGATCGCGCGAGATATGAGAGAAAGAGAGACATACCACACACATACACGCGCGGAAAAGCAATTTTTCACGCGCTATCGCTTCCATACCTCTGTTGCATACAAGCTGGATTAATAAAAGCCGCCTTACTCATTTACCTTAACGACGTAGTGTCCCATGACTTTTCTCAGACGCTTTTCGCGCTCTCTTACTCATTCCCGGATTAGCGGTACTACCGGTACTACAATCGACACGGATGGGTCGCGTGTACAGGTTGGGCACCTGCTCCTGTACCGGTGGTGAATGGAAGAACTTACTTTAGAAAGACGCGTCCCGAACCGTCTCTTCCTCTGTTTCTCTGTCTCTCTTTCTCTCTCTCTCTCTCTCTCTCTCTCTCTCTCTCTCTCTCTCTCTCTCTCTCCTTTTCTCTCCGCATCCCGACACGACTAACACAAGAGGTTAAACCACGTCTAACTGTAAGATAACCGGCCTGCCCAGATCGTTCGGCCAACTCGCGTGCGTTTACCCTCCTCTTGTTCCATCCCTCTGTTCCCCTCGGAGTCTCGTTGCACTCTTCTCGTTCATCAATGGCCTCGCGGATCACCGTCCTTCGTCTGGCGCGAGATATTAGAAAGTTATTGAGCAACGGTGTTTTCTTTTTCTTTTTTTTTTTTCTTTTTTTTTTTTTTTTTTTTTTTATGAACGTGATTCGAAAATGTGGCGCGTCATGTAAATGGAAAATTGATAGATTTTTTTATATGACACTTACATTTGCTTATCTGCTTAGCCGCCAAAAACGACAAAATAAGTGAAACATTTTCGTACAATCTGTATTTATCGTTAATGAGAGACCATCATGGATAAAGTTGATCCATAAAATATTCTTACGAAAAAAAAATATTAATTAGATATGTCAGACGTTAATGCGGACGCATTTTTTTACACAGAAGCGGTCTTATCTAATTGTAAGAGAATTTAAGGCGGGTTGTGCAACGTATTTGCAAATTGATCACACTTATTAACGTTTAATTAAACTCTTAATCGTAATATGCAAAGCGCCAGGGAATTAATATGCAAAAGCGTCCTTTTTACAGAGGTTTAAGGGAAATTGGAACAGGTTTGCAAAGTGGTCCTCTTAATTGACTATCCGATCATCTAGAGTACTTAAACCTGATACATAACATTGTATAAATATTTGCATCCACTTAGTATATATGTTTATTTTATATATATTTTTCATCTTTCCGTGCATTTGTTTTAATTAAAAATTATCGTTTCTATCTAGTAATTCTTATCACTTGACAATTTTTCAAAATTTTATTTATCACTTAATTAGTGATTGCTATTTATCTCTATCACATATCTGCTAAATAAATAATATTCGTATTTCGTTCAAGAACTATTATCACAGAGCATTAATTTTTTAGAATTTATTTACAAGTTTCTTGCAAATATATATAGCTTCTGTCTAGATAATATCTTACTTGGATGTTACACTTTAGAAATATATATACTGCAACCTGTTCAGCTATTGTTACATAAAAATACTAATTCTTGAACTTATGGTACATTCACAACTTGGTGCATCCAATTAAATGCCGCAATATCTTTCAATGGGATTCAGGCAAACATGTTGGATAATTGGTCTCTCCTTTCTGATCTTCTGCAGATACAAGATGAATGGCGAATTGTGCTGCACTCCATAGAGACGCCAGATCGGCATAGAAATGGGCAGCAGCAGCTCTCATCAATACTCCGCGTCCAATGGACCGTCGCAGGAGATTGGCAGACGCGGGTGGACGCAGTCCTTCCCTCGGGAGCTTGCGAGACATCATCCTCAGCAGCCGGCGGGACACAAGGTCCTGCCGGAGCCGCCCAATCAACGGCTGCGCGCCACCAATAATGGCAGCATCATTCACAACGGGGGAACCATAAGCGGCCGCAGGCCTCCGGCCCTCACGCTTCCGCACGACCTTAATAAGGTAAGGATTCGCGGCGGCTTTTCGAGTCGTGCTGATGACGTGGCGTGCCATGCTGCTCTCGCGTGCGAGAATACGAGTCGCCGCTTAATTCCTTGCACTTGCGTCCGTTGAAATTTTTCTGCAGGAGCATGACTTTATATGTCAATTAATAATTTTCATAGCAGGTAATTAGCGGTAGTAACAGTAGCGCTCGCAGTAATAATAATGATAATAATACCAGTACATTAAAGTCAATTGCGTGAAAAATATTTATTTAATACACATGTATTATACTTTGTAACATATTACATTATATCTAATTCCTCATATACACAACCTTTAATTATCTTGTCCGCCTGACCTAGAGGCTGAATTCATTTCTGTTTAAAATGTATGGTCGTGTTTGTATCTATTTATTCACACTCTGCTTCGAGAGTGGTATATCTATTATTCCATCGAAATGCTCATATGAAAAGATTTGCACGTGAGATGCAGACCGCTGCGATTCGGCGAGTAAAATTCCCGACATGCAATTTTTAAAGTTCTGAATAGAGTTTTAGTTTCTTCTTAAAGAGTTTAAGAGTTCAAACCGTTAATCGACGGAACTCTTTTTATTTTTTTATAAAGAACTTTTTAAGAAGAAGCTAGAACTCTAATCAAAATTTTAAAAATTGCACGTCGGGAATTTTACTCGCCGAATCGCAGCTGTCTGCATCTCATGTGCAAATCTTTTCGTAGGAACATTTCGATGAAATAATAGATATACCAATTAACTTTACACACCCAAAATTCTGAAACGATTGAGAATTGAATGCGCATCTAATATGATCGAATAACCTGAAAAGAGAATGGTTCTGAAAGAGATGGAGAGAATAAAAAGAGATATTATTTTGTCTTATAAAAAGATTTATTGCAGCTTTATCAATCTATATTTTTAATTTATATCTATTGAATTTTTAAAGAACTAATATTATGTACATGTGATATGTAAATTTCATATTTTTCGTACGCTCGAGATATTTATTAGGTTGCTGTGCAAATTGTAGCCGAAAGTACACGAAAAGCATGATGAATTTTCTGCTCCGAATCTTTGGTGTGAAAGTCCGCACTCCACAAAATCATCGCTGTGTCCGAAAAGTTTTACTTTTTATTCCCACTATAGTGCTTTAAATGAATCTCCTGGTTTTATATCTTAGACCGTCAGTCCTCTTTCTATCTTCGAGGAAGCCTGTTTCCGTCGTCTAGTATTCTCGTGCAAGTAATGCACAGGCAGTCGTTCGGAATTTGTATGTGTCTTCTGCTCGCGGTGCCATGCGCCGCGTAGTAACCCGGTTAAGAATATTCTACAGAATGACTTCTTGCATCGCGAATTTGCGAAATGTATCACGCGACCTTCATCGAACTCTTTGTGCAGACGGTCGCACAAAAACGATGGTTTCTCATCCGCCTGCTTTGTGACGGGGGAGGGGGGGGGCGGAGGGAAGGTCTCTCCTTTACAGAATATTTATTACGCGCATCAGAAGGAAGTCGCGCACACTTTTGTAAAGCAATAATGTTCTAAGAATAAACGCGCGTAACACTTTGCCATGCTACCTTTATGTAATACTTAAGAAAAAAAAATTCTTTTAACTCATTGTTGATATAATCAAAGCTCTTTAATGAACTTTTATTACGAATGACGGATATATAAATATCACGTCCACAATTTTCTCTCACTCGACTGCCGGCTAAGCAAATATATTTAAATAAAAATGAAGTGAAAAATGGAGAATTCAAATTAAGAGTTTTAAAGTTAAGCTTTTGTTCTCTCTCTCTCTCGCTTTCCAGCCAGGAATATTCCGCAGTCGCAGTACCTCAGCGTCGAACATCGGTGCCTCGCGCGGACGTAAGCTCGATCATCGTTGCTGCCACTATCGGAGCGAGTTAGGCTGCTGCATGGAAAACGAAATGCAGGAACTCAAGAGGTTTGGCAGCGAGCCCGATCTGCGATACTCGCCGATGGGGCAGGAGGCGGCGCGTTGCAACGGGAAGCAGCAGCATCAGCACGCGATGGAGCACCGGCATTGCGGAAACGGGCATTATCCCGAGCGGGATTGCAGAGAACGAGAGAGCCGGTACAGGAACAAGAAGAAATACAAGGCACCGGCGCCGCCGTCGAACGGCGTCATCGACAGGTCGTCCCCTGATGCGTATAGGTAGAGGAATGTTAACGCGTTGTCGATCATTTTTTTTTCTCCAATAACTTTATTATTATTCGATAACGTTAATTTAAAATCTGATATCTTAAAACGCTTTGAGAATTAATAATCTTAATATAAATAAACATCTTGAATGATATCTCGAATTCTTTTCGAAATAATTTTTTTAACTTTACCGAGAAAAATGATACTTTTTTCTATATTATAATTTTTTTAAATGATTTTTCTAGCAAGTTTAATATTACATCACATATAGTATCACATTTCGAAATATAGGGATCTTGCCTACAGATATACGGACTCTGGTCAGGGTGGTTGTCGCGGTGAGGAGGAAGTACAGCCACCGCCGAGGCGGTCGCGCCTCTTCAAAACGCGAGCGGAAACGAAGAGGGCACAAGTCAACTGGCTGTCCTCATCCTCATCGTCGCAAACTCACGCCGTCGGGGAACGTTCTGAGAACAGTGGCAGCGGTGGTGGATTGGAGAACGAGAGACAGTGGCGGGGCGAGGATGGCCGTGCTGCCAACAAGGAGAACAGGCTTGCCTGGCGCGATCTTCATCAGGATCGCTGGTGCCGGGATGAACAGAGGCGTTTGCGGATCTTTGATGGCAAGAACACGCTGCAAAGAAGCATGAGTAGTCCAGAGTTCCAGGCAGAGTTAATGCAGGTAGCCAGGAAGGTACGCAACAAGCTCCACTGTAGCGGCAGGTCCTCGTCGGTAGCAGAATCCGCAAGTCTGATAGAACGCAACAGCGACATCGGTCGAGGTTTTAAAGAGTCGAAAGTCGAAGAAACGAAGAGGCCGGAAAAACGATCAGCGAAGAACGAGGAAAGTTCCCGTGATGAATGCGCGATCGAGGACAGAATCGTCGAAGAGAGGCGGCTGATCGACCGCTGTAATCGATCCGAAAACAAGCTTAACACGTACGAAGAACGTAAAGGAAACGCCCGCGATCTCGGAAGAACCAATAATTATTTGGAGGAGAGGCAAACGGAAGCTGTATCGGGTGGAAAAAGACGACTCGTGGAGAAATTGGCGACATTTGACGAATCCTCTGCGGTGCAGCCAAAAGATCCTCCTCGGAAAAATCCGAAAGATCGTCTGGACGCAGTGAAACATTCTTCGGCGGAGAGGTTCTCGTTAGAGAAACAACGAAGAGATTTACTCGAGGATTATCAACGGGCAAAGAGCGTGGTTAAGAACCGGAAGTATGAGAACACGGCGGAGCCAGCGAGAACCAGATCGGAGAGTCCGGTGAGACCCTACGTCAGGACGACGGATCCTCGCGGGCAGGGTTCCGGGAGGGAGAGCACGCCTGAGCGAACGAGCGAGGCCAAAGAGAAAGGAAAGGAGAGAGATTCCGATCGTAGATGGCGGAAGAGCGACGCTAGGAATACTGATGGCGCACCGGATGAGAAGAGATGGCCCTGCGAACCTGTTCCCGCGACGGTAGAGAAGAAGGACGCGAAATCCAAAGAGAAGCTCGTGAGAAAACCAGAAGTCAAGCAAGTCGTGCGCGAGAAAAATTGGCACGTGTAAGTTGCTCTTGCATCTTAGATCAATTTATCTTTCTAGCTAGTCGCAGATGCGCACGTACCCGTAGCCGTTCAAGTCATTCTAATTATTTCTCTTATCAATGAATGTCTCGTGCAGGCGCGTGATACGAATAAGTGAGCAATTAATTTTCTGATGGCAACGATAACCGATAACTAATTGGTGCTGTTGTTTATAATTATCACGGAGAATCTGAAATATCGTTTTCGATCATTTCTCTAGACTATCGGCCCCGGAGAAATCCGCACCAAAGACTTTCTACTTCGGCATGGACGAAGCATTGTCGAATGAGTCGCGGAATTGCGTGGACCAGCACATGGAGCAGATACAGTCGAGATTGCAAGGTAAAGAGGGCAATGGATCAATCGAATGCCACGATTATACTGATGATGTGAGTAATATTATTTTAATTCAAAAAAATTAAAAAAATTAGTATAAAATGAAAAAGATTGGTTGTGAAACTTTGGATAAAAGAATGTATTATTTTTGAGAAAATTAATTAATTAATTAATTTATTATTTAATTTATTATTTATTATTTAATTTTTTATTATTTAATTAATAAATATTTTATAAGTTTAACATTCTGTTTTATTTGTGATAATATCGATAAAAAATTATAAGTTTTAATAATATAATTGATTAATATAATTATTTATTTAAAATAAATAATAAAGAAATTTTTGCTGTATCGAATATTTGTGATTATTAGGGAAAAAGCGGAATGGAAGATATTTCGTTAAAATTACGGCCCACGTTACCTAAGAAACAGTTGGAAATTCCGCGATTCTCACCATCGGCAGCGTGGAGGTTATTGTCAGCGTTAGAGGCACCAGGACCAAACATGAGTACAGCGAGCGAGGAGGTTCCGGTAAGTAGAATACGAAGAGTATAACAATAACTAGAGAATATCTAATGTAATAATTAGCAAATAATTATCATGTAAATGGAATTGAAGAGAGAGCGTAATAATGTAATAAATTATTCGAGATACTTCTGATTAAAAGCTTACGAAGTGTTTGATGTTAGGTGATGTTTGAGGAGCGCATCGAACGTCTATCGAGGCCGCCTCCGCCACTGATCGCTCTCGGTCCACGAAGTTCGCATGATAAATCGGGCGATTCGGGTATATCCGGAGATGCTGGCGCAGTTAATGACGATTCATTAGATGTCAGCACCAATACTAATAACAACAGATTGAAAACACCGGCAACAAGACCAACGTGGACGCCACAGCAGGATCTGGGCGAAGAATCCAGTAGTGATGCTGGCGTGGATTCGCCTCCGCCAATGCCGACCCCCGTGAAGTTTCCTCCTAGGGCACACGTGTTCTCGTTATCGTTGCCGCGCGACGACAATCGCATGTATCTATACAATCCGGATCTAAAGAGCAAAGAGGGCTCGACCTTCAACTCGCTACAGAAGCTGAAGAGATCGGTATCGGGCGCCCTCGGACTCGGCCCACTGGATCTCGAGAGGAAACGTATTCGCGATGTCCTCGATGACAACTGG
The DNA here is from genome assembly GCF_047496725.1 of Anoplolepis gracilipes. Taxonomy (NCBI): domain Eukaryota; kingdom Metazoa; phylum Arthropoda; class Insecta; order Hymenoptera; family Formicidae; genus Anoplolepis; species Anoplolepis gracilipes. Next base: position 837,932 of record NC_132978.1, on the reverse strand, counting down.
CTATTGTCGACAAGCGCGCCGACATCGCTACAACACACGCAGATCACGGACGCGACACGATCTTCACCATCCGGTTGGAAGCCCAACTTCGACGACGAAGACGATGACGAAGATTTGGTGGAAGATTTGGAGGACCGCAACGACTTTCCTATGATTATGAAACCTCCCTCATTCTCCTACTTAGCTTCAGGCGGCCATGTGATGTATTTGCCTGAATCCAACGATTCTCAATATCAATCACAGGGCTTGAATTGTAGGAACAATATAAAGATGGACAATGAAAAGAACTTTAATAACAACATTGGACCAAAGTATCGTAAAAACGGCATGGATGAATTTAAGAAATCTGACAAGGACACGGAGAAGGCGATTAAACAATCCAAAAATTCAGCCATTCTTAAAGACAAATCTTTCTCGAGCGATGGAAAGGTGAACAATAGATTTTCAAAATCATGTGAAAATATCTCCGAAATGAAACAACGGAGCGTTTCGCCCTCCACTCAGCAAAATTTGCAAGATGATAAAGAGGTAGCATCAGATGTTAAATCACCAGTAAAGAACAATTCAAAGGGTCGAAGATTCACGTTTCAGAGCACTGTGCGACAGATCGAAAGGCGTAGATTGGCGGAAAAGCTATCACGGGAGGCGGAAGCAAAGGAAAGACAAAGAAAAGGGGAATTGGAGGCGATGCGTAAAGTGGAAGAAGAGTTTCAACGGAAACGAGCCAGGGAAAAGGCCAACATTAGACAGCAACTTCGCTTGTACAGTATGGACGAGAATATGAGGTAAATACTTGAAGTTAATATTTGCATTAATTTCTGAAATTGTAAACAATTATAAAAGCTTTATGTCTGTTAAATATCAAGAAATCTATGCATTGATTTTTTCGACTTCTTTCACATATATCTTTTATAAATATATATATATATATATATATTTTTTTTTTCTTGATAGATACCTACCGTTTGTATTGGAAATAGATATAATTCTTTTATATATATATATATATATATATAACGATTTTCTTTGTTGGTTTTAGTTTTTAAAATTGTGTTGAACTGTTTGCTCTTGTTTAAACAATGTGTTCGAATTATAAGTAGCTTGCCCGTCGTGTGGGATAGCTCGCAATTATCTCGCGCGGAGCCGGACGGCGCGCCGTCGTCGTCCGCCTCGTCGCCTACATCAGTTCCACCGGCAAAGTTGGCGACCATGCGGAAGAGTAGTGTCAGCAGTGATGAGTATCTGCGTAAGAGAGCACCCAGCGCGGATTCCAGGCAGCAACAACAGCATCAGCAACAGCAACCGAGAGAGTACAAGGATTACCGACCAAAGTATTATGACTGGACGCCCACTGATTCATCGTCGCACCTGGAATACAAACAGACAACGGTACATCCCAAGGTAGTCTGTGACATACCCAAGAGCGCAGCTGTCTTCGTGGATGCGCACACGACAACTGGTAAAACCGCGAATCTCAGCTCTACGCCCAGGTCCGACAATTATAGGTAAATATAACAACGAAGTTTGTGGTTTTTTTTATAAGGACATTAATCTTTTTGAGATAATATTTTCGAGTCACAGAATTAAAGTTAAATTTTTGTAACACATTTTTTTAGAGTAAGTTTTTCACAGAAGAGCTGAAATATTTTTAAGTTTAAGAAATAAAACAATTTTTTTACTAAACAAAATATAACATAATATAAATATAAAAGTCTGTTCGTTAAAATAATTTATTTCTCATTTCTATTTGTATTTATTTTTTTACATACGTGATATCATGCGATGTTCGATCACAAAAGGAAACTAGAAGCGAACATAATGTTTCAATACATAGGCTAAAGGGTTAAGAAGGGTAAAGGTCTTCCGCACTATGCAATACGTATATATGAGAAGAGTCCATCATTCCAAAGAGGCTCTATGAATTCACTTTCACTCACGTGCTCGCGGCCATGTCAGACCGCTGCCCGTACACAACAGTCCGCGATTGCGAGACGAAACCGCTAATGGCGAATAATTCTCTAACGTGTTACCTAACAGGAAAGATTTTGCTCATGGGGCCGTGGCAGCGAGATCTTCCTTAGCGAGCAGCGACAGCGAACTATCGCAACCAAACACAAGACCGCATTCCAGACAAACCGGTGGCAAGAGTAAACCACTTCGGTCTAGGTATGTTCGATACAATCTGGTCCCTTTGACTTCCGCTTGAGATAACGATTCTCCTGAGAATGTTTCCCTAAATAATAGTATTATTGTTTATGATTTATGAACTTGTTATACTGAAGTGAGCATAAGCAATACAATTCTCTCTTTCCTACGTATTAAATAAAAATCAAATGTATAATCTCTCACAAAAATGAAAACGTTTTTTTCTTATAATTGTTCTCAAAATGTTTCTATTTCAAAAGTAAAAAATGTTAAAATTATTTAGTTTAAAAATTCCATTTAGTCACTTTGTTTTGTTACATACAAAAGACTTTTGTTTATTATTTTTCCCTTGAAAACCTAGAAAATTATATATTATATAATCTTGTAAATTTACTTTTGCATCTTTTTTTACCTAGAGTCTTTAAATTTATTTTCGCTGTACACTTGCTTCAGTATACATAGAATTCATACGGTAAACCAGTTTGTTACCTCGATATTACAGTCGATATTCATTTCGAGAGCTTCTTCAATAAACTTGTCTTCGTTGCAAATTAATAAATATGAGTATTGATGTTCGCTATAGAAACGTAGTAATTAAATCTACTAATCGCACTCGTAGATAAGAACCCGCGCGTACCGTGCGATTACTAATTCTTGGCTTTTTGATTTTTTATCCTGCACAGGTTTTAAGGTGGGCGTAAAGTAAGTAGTCTTAACACCTCTAGTCATTTAACAACGCTTCATTAAACCAAGCGAAGCAAATACGGTCGCGCTTCTAACTACGTATTGGGTGAGCATATAGGTGGCGAGCATCGTGCGAATAAATCAACGCATCTCACAATAATCGAACGCGTTGCGTTACGTCTAAAAAAAAAAGATCGTCACGATATTGCGTCTTGGTTTATCTTCCGATGCGTTGAACGCCGGCGAACGTCCTCCACTCTTGGGCCGCGTGCATCTATATAAGGACTATGCTAATATTTTACTAGATCCACTCGCGAAGAATAGGTGTTTGCCTTGGCGTTCAGCGCGTTGACAAATACAGCAGAGGCGTCACGTATGTTCAACGATCGTAAAATATTGATTCTTTACAGGCGAAAGTGGTTTTCTTTCGAAAAACATAATGTTGACTCCATTAAAATATTAATTTATAATAATAGAAACTGAGATTTGTTTCATTATCAATGATTTTTTTTTTTTTTTTAATGGTAGAGAATTTTATAAAAATATTTTTTGAGTTTATATAAGAGAGATTTACAAGAGAATATACACACATGTATAGATATATGATACTCTTTAAATAGTTTATATAGCAAAATTATTTTTTAATTCATTTATTTTATATTACTTTATTTACTGCAACATGCAATGATGAAATTTGTTGCGAATCGTGGCGTTCTCTGCTGATTCCAAAGTAGGAAATATGAAGAGATGTTGAAACGGAGCGAAAAGAGTAAGAAACGGTTAACTAGGTCGGCTAGCCCAGCACGCAGCGATGAAGCCGTCAGCTCGGAGGACGAGAGCCCGGTGCAGCCGATCAAACAAGAGCGAAACCTTATGAACGATTTCATATTGAACGGAGTGCAGCCCTTCGTCAGGGAGAAGAGTTATCGACCTATTTCTTTCAATCCCCAACCATCTCCGCCTATTGCAAGTTAGAAGACTTTTTCAGATCTTGAAATTTACTTAAATTCAAATTGTAACAAAATTGTACAAAAAAAGGTGTAATTTTTATTATTCCTATACCTTTTTGTATGAAAAATATCGAATTTAGAAGGTTTTTTTTGTACTTTTCTACACTCGATATGATTATCTCAACCAAAATTACCGCAAGATCGCTATATAAAAATGATATATTTCGTGTATATCAATCTATTCAATCTTAAGCTATAATAAATTTTATGAAACTTTATAAATTGAAATTTTATAATTAACAATTATAATTAAGAAGATTTTATAATTAAAATTTACAGAGAAATAGATTTTTAAAGCGATTTAGAGAATATTTTCTGAGAGAATATTTTTCTTCTCTCTATACTCTGCGAATGTATATAACAATCGTTGTAATAATGCAATCGTGGTAATCATTCTTCACGCAGCATTATGTGCGCGTAAAAAACTAATGTCAAGTAATATTTTATATATATGATGTGTAATAAGTAACACGATCTAACTCCTAACCAAATGTGTTCCATACAACTCTTGGTACGTCCACTTACTATTTATGTGTCGTAATTATTAACAAAGCAAAAGCTGAATCAAAGATCATAATCTTACATCGCGCGCGAAATCGTTTTATATTCAGTTATAAAACTGCGTCGTGAAAAATACCAATAATACCGGGTACTTATTACTTAAACAGGTTTAGGGCAATATTTTGTAATTATGTACAGGTAACAATTGCAGGCAACTGCAAATATTTGCTCATGTAATGTAATAAAAGAATAATGTTGTTATTAAGGTTGGCGAATTTTTTTTTTCATCCTTTTCCCACATTTTTTTCAACAGATCGAAGTTGTTGAAATTACACTAAAATTATACGAGCTATGTTATATGAATTATATTTGCAGTTCTTATATTTATATTGATATTGTTACTGTGCACATAAAAAGATTTTACGAATCTTACGTATTATATTTAAACATTTACGATCTAATTATTTGAATTCTATTTTTTATATTTTTTTAAACTTTAAAGAAAAATGTATTAAATATATTTTATTTGAAATTTACCACAAAACAGCGAACGCGACCAACGTCATAGTCGTTGTGAATCAAATTCAGGTAATTGTTGCTTCAGTATTGTTCGTGCATTTCGAATCTGAAATCCGAAGAACGAACAATAAAAAATGAGCTTGCTAGGTTTTTCACGGAATATCTTGTCATCGACTCCTTCTTTAACTAACGTGTATGTTCATTATACTTGTTTTTTAAAATCGCATTATTTTTAATTTTTTTCTCTTATACGGATAAGTTACAGTATTAGATATATATATATATATATATATATATATATATATATATATATATATATATATATATATATATGATATATGATATCAAAGTAATATTGTTATATTCTATTTTTAAAATTAATATGCCAATACATGTTGTTTTTCACTTTAGACAAGTGCAATTTGAATCGATATTGAACGAAAATAGCAGTGATGAAGAAGAATTTATTAGGCCGAATATTCCAACAGCGCAGTCAATAGCTGCAGTGGAAAAGCAACCGACTAATGCAATGCAAACCGATAGCTCTGCAATGCAAATTGATAATTTTATTGATAAAGACGAGGCTAGTATTTTCAAATTCATTATTAAAATTATTTTCAAATGTTTTAAATAATATTTTTGTTCATTCTCATTTCTTCGTACATTTATTATTTAGTTCACTTTTATTATTATAATATTTTAAATCTATAAATATATATATAAAATACTAATAATAATTCCTTAAAAAACTGACAAATTCGCGTTTATATAAAAATGTAAAGCGATATGAACTTTATAATCATTATTATGTGAATCTTTAGAAATATCTATATTGTTACAAAAATACAAGTCATTTTTTCTCGCAGATCATTTTAGCTATGATTTGGTCGAACAATCAATTGGGCGCAGCTTATTACAACATTCTCACGTCTGAATTGTTTGTGATGGACGATACCTACGACGACAATATTCACTTTAACATCACGAAGACACTGTATAAGCAATGCCAACCGCGTTACGTCGTCACGATCTCCGGCACGTCCGACGAGTTCCTCACGACGATCGAGACTTTGGTAACGTCGGAAACGTCGAGCGAATTGAACAGATCACAGGGTACGAGCAGTACAGGGCCGATGCAGGTCTCGCTGAGGGTGATGCGGAAGAGGGAACACGGCTTCGACAGATGCTATCACAGAGTTCGATGTCTCAAGCTCGAGTCGGAGCCGGTGAACGCCAACAACGTCGAGAGACTTATCTTTCTTCAGGGGCTGTTGAATTTCAAATCGATCGTCATGATACATGCGTTGGGTCTGCTCTTGATCTACATTGATCAGCATTGGAATAATATTGCGCTGGATCCTTCCGGCAGACCTAGCTTTGCATCTTTGACTAGCGTGACATTGTGAGTCTTATGTTGAGATTAATGTTTTAGACGTGGCATTGATAGTGCAATTATAACATTTAATGCACTAAAAATTTCTCTGAGAATATCGTTTCTTATAAAAAAGGATGTCTAATTTCTCTCTTCGTTTAGTTAAATATTTTTTCTAAAAATTGCAATTACATTTTTTAAAGAATTGCATTTGTGTTATCACAATCTAAATTTATTGGATATTTGTATACAATTTTTTTCTAATTTTAATAATTTAATGTGAATCTTTTTCCATGAGATACGTTGTATTTCACAATGTATGCTAATTCTTTTACTATATATAGACGTGACATCGTCATGATAAATGACGACACTTACGAGGCGTTAAATATCGTGCACGCCAGACATCATCCGAGTCTTTTCAAGTGTGGCGATGTGGCATCGAAAAAACAAAGTGGTAGCTTATTCATCTTTCTGAACCGTTGCCAATCGCGGCCTGGAGCGCAATTTTTGTGGCAAGTATTTATGGCCACATTGTCATAATTTTTTTATATAACTATCATACGAGTATATATATATATACTTGTATAATATATGTATATATAATATTTTATTATGTAAAGTATATATTTTAAATAGAAACTTATTGTAGGAGAACGTTGCGACATCCTACAAGAAATATCGAAATTCTTAATGAAAGATTCGAAGTCATCGAATTTTGTCTTAATTCGGATAACCAGAGTATCGTCGAAAATTTAACATCATGTTTGAAACACGTTTATCGTTTGACTAAGGTCATTTTGGATCGATATTTAGCGCAGCAGGCTAAAATTTCTGACTGGCGACGATTACATAAGGTTTATTAATTTTCTCATTTTTTAATCAACGTAATTTATTCATGATGTTTTTACTATTTTTTTAAATCTCATATTCTATTTTATATTTCACGTCACGCAGACAATATCTTCCATAATCTACATCGCCGACATATGCGAGAAACACCGTGAAAAAGTAAAACTATTTCGTAAAATCGTTGATAGTATCACGAATGAAGTACGTTATGTCAAATATTTTATTGAATATATAGTGGATTTTAACGCAAAAAGATCCGAACACGATTTCATCGTTCGAGAAAATGTAGATTCACACTTGGATAAATGTAAGTTAATCCTGATCTGTTTTACATAAATTAAATAATGTTATAAATATTATTTCGTTTTTTATAAACAAAAAAAATTTCAATTGTTAAATTGAGATCATATCCCTAAAGTTACATTTTATTGCTGCATTTGTGCACTCAACTGTCTAAATTTTATATATTCTCCATCGGAATACAGTGCATCAGGTAAGAGGTACTTTACCTGAGACCCTGACACGAATGGGAGAAAAAGATATGAAAGAGAATCTTCCACCTTCAGTGACAACTTGCAAAATGGTATACATACCAAATATTGGATATCTTTTAGCAATAACCGGATGGAATCCGTCACCAACCAATAATGCGGATTTGCCGAATTTAGAGTTCAAATTTGTTAGCAACAATATACGTTATTATAAAAGTCCCAGCGCTAAAGGTTTTATTGTCTCGTATAATTTTTACGATAATTTTTTAATTCTTTGCATTTTTGATATGTATACACGTAGAGTAGCTTAGAATATAATTTTTTTTATACATTCGATTTCAGAGTTAGATGATACTATAGGAGATATATTATTAAGGATCAACAAGCGAGAGAGTTATATTATATTGAAGCTGGTGAAATATATAAACAAACATGCTGCATTAATCTTTAATGCGATTCAATTGTGCGCTGAATTAGATACGTGAGTTAATTATTGGACATCTTATGATTTTGTTTATAGAAAAGAATCATGAAATTAAAAATCGTGAAATAATATCAACTGCAAGAAAGATTAAAGCAAAAATAATTTTAAATCTGTCAGGAAATCTACATCTAGATAAAGTGTAATTTTTTGGGCATTTTCGTGTATTATTTTTATTAGGCTGTTGGCGTTTTATGTAGTCGCGCGAGAATACAATTACGTAAAGCCGAATGTGGTGGATCGCCAGATTATAGCAGTGGAACAAGGTCGACATCCGTTGCAGGAATTTCTAATAGCCTTCGTTCCGAATGATACCTACTCTGGAGACGGAAAGAGCCTTGTAAAAATTTTGACAGGTCCGAACGCTTCTGGCAAAAGTACTTATCTCAAGCAAATCGCACTGATTGTGTTCATGGCTCATATCGGATGTTACGTACCAGCCAAATCGGCCACCATAGGAACAGTGACTCATATCTTGACACAGATTACATCCATGGACAGCATTGCTTTAAATACGAGTATGTTCCTGCAAGATATGCGACAGGTATAGATAATATTTTTCATAAAGTACTTGAAAATCATATATTAAAAATTTTTTTAACGGAACAAATTGTTAATTATGTGTATTCTCGGTATTTTTTAAACAATTTTATCATTTATCTTTTAGATAAACTCTGCTCTTTACGCGTCTACGCCAAATTCTATTGTCATTTTAGACGAATTTGGAAACGGAACGTCCGAAGTGAGTGGCTTGTCATTGCTCGCAGCTGTGTTGAATAATTTCGTCGAGCGAGGTATTTACTGCCCACACGTGTTTGCGGCTACACACATACATCGGATAATGAGCATGTTGCCGCAAAGCCCACTAATCGAGGAACAAGTAAAATACGCATCTTATTATACGCTATCTATTACACTAGTGTTGCTTTATTTATATTTATTTATTCATTTATTTATTTATTTATTATATGTTTATTCATTTAAATATATTCAATAATTATATTTATCATATAGACTTTCCAGTTTATCACAAACAACGATGGTTCCGTAGCATATCTTTATCGTATAAGTACTGGACATGCGACACGCAGTTTCGCACACGCAGCTGCACGAAGTGCGGGCTTGGACGAACAGGTTGTTAAACGAGCATTAGAGGTAATTGTTGGAGATTTCTTACATGTGTGAAATAAAATAATTTATCATAATAATATTTAATTATCTTGTTATATGAACATTCTTAAAAGTCAAAGTATTTTTGCAGGTCTACGAAAAATTTAAAGCTGGCGAGTTACCTTCGCGACTATCAGAAGCTGCAAGACAAGACATGTGAGAATTATATTTTGATATGATAATAATGCATATACTTGATGATTTTTAACCTGTTTGTTGCGACTGTGTGTGCGTGATAATAATTGCATAATTTATATATATTATTTTTAGAGCGGCGGGCATCATTGAACGATTATTGGAATCTGAAAATTTTGATCTAGAAGAATTAAAATTATTGGTTCTCCAAGTCACGGAACAAAGCGTAAAAAAATAAGAAATGTTGAAAGGAGAGAAGAGAAATTTCTAGAAATTTTATTAAATTATTAATTATTTAGATACTTAATAATCAGAAATATTTCAACTTAATTTTTCATAGAATAACTAAATTCATCAAAATAATATATAGTTAGTAATAATTCTATATATCATTATTTTTCTTTAGTATTTAGTTGTTTTTCAATATTTCAAGGATCTTGGTCCTCCTATTCTATATAATTAATACTTTGTAGAACAGAAATGTTAAATTACAATTAAAATATTAACACTTTTATAATACGAAATCTAAAGTTTTCTAAAAAATTTTCTGGAATCTAAAACGAGCAATTCGTATAGTGTATAAAAATAGAGTTTACTGTTTTATCTTTGGATAATTCAGTGTCTTTGTATTTCCTCGAGTGAAGCACAGATGTCGTCAACAGTGTCATTGTATCGTCGCGCTAATAACATCGCACCTGCAGATGTCGGTATGATCGGCTCGTACCGGCCGGAAGCTGGCGCCATCGCAGTTCTTCCGTTGTCAATAACGGACACTGGCAGTGTATCCCGGCACGAAAGCAAACGGTCGTCCTCTCGGCGCGAGATAGATACTCCAACGGCCGAGCCGCGGATGCGATTCGGCTGGTACGCGGACGTACGGATCGTGTGTGTGTGTGTGTGTGTGCGCGCGTGCTTGCACGCTCGTTCACGCTGCTGATTGTTTGCCGTTTCGTCGACCGACGACGGGGACGACGACGCGGCGCGAACGTTAGGCCAGGAGACGAATAACGACTAGATACATATCGGGCGTGCCTTGGAGTCTAGAGGAGAGCGCCGTTCCTAGAACGAGGATTAACGATAACGGGCATAGAAAGAGAGAGAAAGGAGAGCATCGTCGACGAGGACCGAAGAGGACGGAAGAGGAGGGAAGATAGAAACGGTGAAGTTCAACCGGGCGCCGCGCGAGTTTGAACACTGCCGTAACTGTCAACCGTCGTCGTCGCGCGATTTCATCTTTGTCTCTCTTTTCTTTTTTTTCTCTCTCTCTCTCTCTCTCGCTCGCTCGCTCGCTCGCTCGAGTCGATTAATCGGCCGCGTGTGAGACCCCGTTGTACGGTGGTAGTAACGGAAGAAGCCGGGCGCGTTTTATGGTGCCGAAGGCGGTGTGCGAGACCGATTAAATGACCATGGATCACGGTACGTGCAACATCGACGTCGGCTGCAGCATAAACATCCAGAGGACCGATGGTGAGTGTGTGCAAGAATATCCTTAGGTTATTGTACATGCAAGCGCGCGTTTCTCTCTCGTGCCGCCTTTGCAGTCGCTCTGTCTCGCACCTTCTTCTCGCGTCTTCTTCCCCCTTGCTCTCGCAACTTGCCTTTATTCTGCTCGCAGAAATTCTTTCCTTTCCTTCGTTTATCTCTCCGCTTATTCCTCTGTCACTCGCTTTCCTTTCTTTCTTCATATTCGTTCTCGAATTCTCTTCGAGAAAAAAAAATTCTGAAATATCTTGAGATATTTCATCTTCTATCTCTTTATTTCCATTGTTTCGTCTTGGTTCTCTCTTTCTTTTCTCTCGCTTGCTTGGACTCGCTCGTAACTCGTACGTCTCTGTTTTTCCGCGATCGCTGTCACGCGGCCAATCGCATCGTGGTGTTCCGATCGAAGCGTGATAATCACGCGTGGGCCCAACCGATGTTCGCCCTTCGTCATCGACCGGTCCTTTGTATATCCGAACTCGCTTCCATATAGGGAAAAATTCGTCAACGACCTTTCTTCCGCAGTTCGAATAAGTTCTCTTTCTTTGGCAACCGTTATATTTGTTTTTCCTGTTTTGTCAAGATTTCATTACTTTTCTTTTTCTATCGCTGTCCTTTAGAATATTTTTTAGTTTTTTTTCGCGTGTTTATGATGTTGTTTATGTAATAAATTATCACGAGATTATAGTGTATATGTATATGTGTAATAAATATACAAGAAAGGGTATTCTATCATTTTCAAGTTTAATTCTCATGATAGATTTGTAAAAATTAAAATAGATTGCTTCCTAATTGAAAAAACCATGGAGATAAAAATGATTTCTAAATTATAAATTATTTAAAACAATACTTTATAAATTTTAAATTCGAGATTTGCGAATACAAATGGCGAAGATTAATTTTAAATTCAAATAATAGCTTTTAAATATATATTATGTACACATATTTTGATGTTGAATATTATAAACAACATTTTTTAAAGTATAAAATAGTGCCGGTTAAAATTTGATGCATTTAAGGCCTTTATGTATATTGTGATTTTCCATCATTTTTTGACAATTTTAATGTTAAAAGGATAATATTATCAAACTCCTATAGAAATTACTTCTAATTGTAAGAATATTCTATCACGTGCCATCCAAATTTCTTCGAGCGGACGTAATAATGGACGCTTCAAAGCCGCCGATCGAGCCGCAAGACGGCATTTCCTTTCACCGCGTATGTTGTTCCCGACATGTAGAACGAGACCAAAATCTTGCGAACTTCAACACAAGCGAGTTACGTTCTCGTTAGCGTAATCGAAGAACGGAAGTCCGAAGTGGCGTCACGGGAGAGAAACGCGGTTTGCTTTAATTTCTAAAATACCGAGCTACTTTTTGCCAATACGTAAAATAACAAAATATTGTTATATCAAAAAATAATTAAATTTTTGTATATGAATTGAAAAAACATTTTATTAGTAAAATGTTCGTTACAATTATATAATATATATATATATATATATATATATATATATATATATATATATATATATATATATATAAAAATTCCTAAAATAAAAACATTTTATCTCTTTTTACTATTTTTTAAAAGATTAAATAAGGAAATATTTTTTAAATTCTAATAGTATATCCTAGAATATTCAAATTGAGGGAAAAGCGGTTATTTTAGATTAGAATATATAAAGCTTTTTAATTATTTATAAAGCATTTTATATAAATATTGGAGAACATTGGAAAGCAAAACTATTTATTTAAAACAGAAAATGTACATTACGAATAAGTACGTATATTTGTGTTCTCTTCTTTTTAATATTTGAAAAATTAATCAAAGATAAAATCTTGTGTTGGTGATTACAAAATTCGAACATGAATCTAATATTATCGTTCGAGTAATCGAAGAACAGAAATATTAAATCCAAAATTTACGCCAGTAATACATATATCTATGTTCCTTATTGATCTTGCGATTGTTTATACATATATGTATATGACATTCTGCATCAATCATTTAATATACGTATGTGCTGGCACATGCAAAATATAATTGTGTCATTTAGATTACTGTGGTTATAAGACTGTTTACTGTAGTTGGTTTTTAAAGACTTATTGTTAATATTCGTAAGATAAATGTTATATTTAATATATCTCTGAATATAATTTAATTTCTTTACTATAATATCATTATTAATGAGAAATCAAATTTAATCTAAATTATTAATTATTATAGAATAAGGCAAATAATCTTAATCTTTGTACGATAATTTAATTTTGAAAAAAAATAGAAACTAAAACATTTCGAAGAAATAAGCTATAAAAATATAAAAGCTTACACAAACTATCATTCACGCTTCTCTAAATATAACGGTAACATATACGGTTGCCATAAATCATTATCGCGTCAGTCCTTATTTCCGCAAAGTCTCGAAAATATCTCCGACTCTATAAATCACTCAAAAGTTTGGTTGATTCTCTCAGGAAAATATAGTCCTCTGAAAAAAAAGTTGGAAGCACGTGCGGGGGTGGATATATATTTCAAATATTTAATTCAAAAGGAGTGCGAGCTCGTGCCTACCACCAGCCCAGGGCTTATCAACTATAGACGAAGCTGCACGGAAGTTTCGCTTGGTGCAGTCTGCACGTCGGATGCACATTCGTCGCTGCTAACAGTTACGTTCGCTCGCGAGGCAACACGGTGCAGGAGCAAGCGAGTGGCGCGTTAGGGGAGACTAGCATAATTGATCCGGCAGAGCACACTCCCGCCAGACACACAATGCACACTTACCTCTCTTTCGAGCCGTGCGAAAATATTCCGCGTAAACGGACCAGACGGACGAGCCACTCGCTGTGTCGACTCCTGCGTCGTTGAATGCTTATCAGGGCATTCATAATTTGCAAGAGTTTGTTAAACCTAACTTATAGCTATATATAAAGTTTATGTCTCTTCGCTTGCCTGCTCTTATGTAAATTTGTAATTTTTTTTTTTTTTTCTACAAATAAAGTGTGTTTTGCATTTTTTAAATATACATACGTTTGAATTATACTTCCGGACGATGTTTTTCTGCTTAATAATAGTTGGGAGAAGGAAAATTATTTCTCTCATTTATAAAAATTATATATAAAATTTTATATTTAGACATATGTTATATTATTATGGATTGTTTGAGGAATTTAAAACTAGAGATATGTGCAAACAATGAGATTTATCTGGGGATTAACCTTGCAGGTTGATGTAATGCATATAATTCAGCGCGAAAAATTTTATTAATTATTCCGTGTACTTGTATTGCGTTGAATATAAAAATTTCCAAGCTTGTATTTCGTTGAATGCTTACCAGGGCGTTCATAATTCATAGAGGTTCTTAAAGACTGCGCGGGAATTGCTTTATTGTTAACCACTTTAAGTTGCGGCACGCATGGGAAGAAACATTGCTGCGCTTTCGACCGTTAATCCTTTTACGCAGTGTTTCCCAACTGTTGTAACACAATTGTCAATAATTCGGGGATATTGTAAAAAATTTCCATATCTTGGTATTATATTTTATATAGAAAGACGAAATAATATCAAAAAAGTTACAAACAATATAAAATATATTTTTAGCTCTTTATATTTTAAACAAACTCGCTTAAAGAAACATTATCTATTTCCCGTAAGATTAACTATTTACGAGAGGAAATTAAACGGTAGTGAAACATTCATTGATTACGCGGATTATGCACGTTATTTCGAGTTATCGTTACTCGCACGTTCGAAGTTATTCTGGAAATAATCTTAAACCATTATATGTATATATTTATATTAAATATACAATTATAATCTTTTACAGAGGAAGCTTAATCTCTAGTTTTCGTAAATTTTTCCAAACAAATTTTTACGATAGAAATAATTTTTGCAATTTATAATCTGATAAACGTATAATAGATTTAGCCTAAAAGTTTCGTATTCAAATTCTCGCGATGTCATAGACATATAATACAATTTTCACGGCGCACACCTGGTCCGCCAGAAACATGATCGAATGAATCAGACACGTTACCACCCTCGGACACTTCGGACTTGAGCCGTTCGCATACACGTTGTGAACGCGCCACGATCGATATTAGCAATGGTTGGACATCCTCCCACACAATGTGTGTGTATATAACGTGTGGCTCTTGACAGGCGTATTTTTGCAGATGCAAACCAATTTATTTTCGTGCTGCATGATTTTTGACATTATTAATTCTTTTACGAATACTGCGAAACTCGCCAAGAAGTCAGATATCGATCCATGAGTTTCCTACGGATAATCGGAGACTTGACCTAAAACAGAGTGAAGGCGCATATTTTAGAATATAATGACTTTAGAATCAATTTTTCCCTCGAGAATATGACAAGAATTCAGTATATATTATGTCGTAAAGCGCTTCAATTTTCAGTATTAAATTTCTTAGTAGAAACTTCATTCAGTAGCGCTCCTGTTTGTTATTAATAAAATTGATTTTATTTATTGAAAAATTTCTTTACTCATCTACTTGTTTACGATCATACGAGAAATTATTAATTTTCTTATCGTTTTAAATAGAAATATGCATTTATTCCAGAAATTTTTGTAATATGTACATTGGATGAGTTTAATATTAGAAAATGATAAAGTATTACCGATCGAACGTAGTATTATTTCATCAGGATGATGTTATTTATAATATGCTGTATTACTCGTCATGTGATCATGTCTGGGAACTTCGATTATTTCATACCACGTGTACGTACACTTTGCACAATATTAACCCGCCAACGCGAAATATTTCTAAGGTTTCCATTCATCCTTGAGATTCAAATCGTGAGATGGAGTTTGCCACAATAGCGATCCGTTGACATTTAGATATTTAAGCTGCGATTATATCTGCAGATGAAATATTTTAAATAATTTATTGAAAATACAGTTATAAATTGAATATTCTATGTAGTAAAATTTATTTTCCGCTCTTTATATTGTGCAATGATAATTAAATTTACAATATTGTAATCCTTAGCAAGTACGTTAAAAAATTCTATTATATATATTTTAAAAATATTTTTAAAAGCAAATTGATTTAATTATCATATCTGTATGAAGTCGTGTTTATATTTGTAACGTTTAAAATGGCCTTTCCGCGTTAACCTCGTATGTAGTCAGGAAATTCTGCGATGAGAACCAATCGACTTCCGGCTGACCGTGTGTACAAATCGAAATTGAATTACGGCCGTCGCATCAGCGTGAACTGCTCGTGGTCGAGTGCTTCGGAATTAAAGGGAATAGCGCGTTCCGCGATGCTTATTCCGTATAAATTCATGACTACGTTGGGAACACTAAGTCAGCCAATATTTACGTAATAATAGTGTTTACTTACGTTTCTGCCGCTCTTCATCCTAGCTCAACATTATATACATTTTCCTCCACGCCTCTTTGTTGGAACATTGTCGGATACATAAAATTTCTCAAATTTTAATCCATTTATACTTATAACATATAATGTTATTAGTCGAACTTTTGTATCATATTCTTGAAAAAAGTTTTCAAATCTGCTATGTTTTTAAATAAGTAATATAAAATTGAAGATATATAACAATTTTTTAGAATAGAACACAATCTATAATAAAATAATTACATAATTTATTTGTATAATCAATTTTTCTTTAGCGAAAGTAAAAATAAAAACGTCATTATTTTTATATCGCAGTTTGTAATCATAAATGTTTTTGCAACTATATAATGTATTAGGGTAAAATGTTGCGTTAAAGTATAAACTTGAAATTGAACAAATGTTTCTTTATTACATCTCTGCTTACCGACACCTATTTTCTTTCTCTTTTTGAAGTTTGCTAATTAATTATATAAAAGATTTTGATGCTTATTGTTAGTATTAGTATTATGACAGTTTTCTTTGGTTGTATTTTCTCATATTTTTAAAATATCGTTGGTCTTTCTGAGCAGAACTCTTGCGATCCTTCTTTTATGAGACAATCGGCATGGTTTTTATTAACGCGTTCTCTTCGTGTTGAATGAGTCAGGCCGGTCACCAAGAAAGGCAAGGGTTTGCCAATAGCCGGTTACACGCACACGCGTGCACAGTTCATTCGTGACCCGTGGTTAATGCGTGTTAAAGTTTTTTTTATCTAGTTGTGTCCCAAGGATCAAATCAGTCACTTTACAATTATCGATAATTGCAACCTGGAACACTTATATTCCCGGAAGCGCATCGATCACTACTGGCTTATCAGACCGTCTCCCTTATCTGCACTGAGCCTATATGTGCATGTATACATTACTTTCTCTGTTTGTACACAACACGTATCTATCTACACGCGTATGTTCTCGCATTTACAAGACTCGTTTTTATATTTTATAAATACAATTTGTAATTAATAATAATTATCACAGCAGGAAAATATTGATAATTATTTATATGTAATTAATATAATTATTATCGCCCGAATCTCATACACATATAACGTGATTTTCCGTATTAGATTACCGTGATAACTTCATACTTAATTGCTAACGTTTTTCTAAAGAAGTTGTTTGAAGTTTTATCGAGGTAATATCCGGCACTTTGACAGATATATTCGATACAAGTTTCGATTCGACCTTCTCCAATTAGCGGCTAATTCGTTACGTCATCGCACGATCTCTGAATGAGCCTATTGAGTTTTGCGGTAACGAACGTTTTGGTTCGTTAGCGAACTTATCGGCGGGACAATTAATTCGCGGGAAATTCTGACACAATTGCCGTAACGCTGTTTTTCACGGGCTCGCATCGCCACGCGCTCTTACGTATAACGCGTACAAATCGTCCTCGATTATAACGCAGCTACGAATCACATGAAATGTACTGAAACATGGAATGAGAAATGCATGTTCGCGTGTAACAGTTTTTACGCAGTATGATTAGCGGAATGCGTTGTTGAAGCGCAGTTACATCATTACTTTAGATGTAGAAGAAAAGAGATGCGTATTATATTTATATGGCTATAAAGCATCTGATCTTTAAGTTCAGTAAAAACATCAGCTAAAATTTGTTATACCATTTTTTTTTTTTTTTTTTTTTTTTTCTTTATTTTGATAAATACTTAAAAATACATTTAAAAATTAATAACGTATTTTTATAATTAACATTTTCTATTCTCTATTCTATTTTTCCCTTTTTAAAATGCTGTCAACAAGTTTGAAGTTATATTTATAATCACACACCCTTAAGCTCTGATGTTACAATATACATGTAATGCAAGGTAATCGATGCGGTAACGAAAATGAGATGACTTGCATCGCCCGTGTATACTATTTAAAAGTATACAAAGCGACTTGCGACCCGTTTGCATTCAAAATGTCAATCGGGTCTAGCTGCGTAACATTTACTATTGTCCATATGTTTAAAGCATCTGACCTTCGTACGATCTGAAAAAAAAACATTGCACGTGCAAAGTCTGTTACTGAACGAGGAAACGCGCCCATTGCGGCTGTGTTTTTTCGCGCATTGAAAAAGTTGGTGCTATTTGTCGCTCATGATTCAACGTGAACTCATTGCCACATTAAGAAGACTTTGAGAGAGATTTAGGTCTAAAATACATGGATGTTACAAAATTTCTTAATTTTTTGTTCTTTAATATTATATTATATTAAATTATTATATATAGATATTAATATAAAAATATTCTTCTCGAAATTTCGCGTTTCAAAGTTCGAAATTCAAAGTCTCGATTTTGCAAAGAAATGCATATCTCGCGAAATGTCCGGCTGCTCGATAACCGGTGTTGCACGTAAGTGCGTTTCTCCTCGCTGTTGCAATTTCTTTCATCCCGCGTGCGTTAAGGAACATTCATGGGCAACGCGCGAGCGTGTCTATTTTTATCCGCGCTCTATTTCGGCTACGGTATCTAGAGCTCGATGAGCGACAGTGGACAGATATTCCACCACAAGTAGATGCACTTAAGACGCATGCATACTGAAGACCGAACATAATGCGCTACATCATCACAGAACACGCGCACGTTTGATTAACAAGTGGAACACGTTCGTTAATTACGCTCTGCACGACGGTTTTATTAATTGTATCGCGTCGAATGATGATAATAGACGTAATCGCATATCAAATGTAACGTAAAGTAATTGTGTAGAGAGCGAAGAATAGGCGATTAAAAGAACATTTTATATATTTATTTGATATTTATAAAACAATGAACATATATAGTTATATTTTTATAGCTATTATATAGACATATTTTCATTTATTAGGTATATGATTATATTATTATTACGTTATTTTATTAGATAAATTATTTTAGAGAAAGTTACAAATAATATTTTTGCATCCCTTAAATTGTTATATTTATATTTTCTAAACATATAATTTTTCTGCTAGAATTTTGAAACAAAAAAAATGTGATTACACTGTTCTTGTACATAGTTATTAATTCACTTATTTATTTATAGTTTATCCTTTAAATAAATTTATTCCAGTGCAATATGATGCAAGAATTTACCGTACGCGTTGTTCCAGCAGAACGTAAGCTAATGCATTCTCAGAAACCGTTGGTCTTGCGTGAGATGCATCTCGTTGAGTTTTGCGGAACTTCTTTTTTTTTCAATTGCTAGATTCATCGGTCGATTACGTGGTTGAGACGACTGTCGCGATCGATCCGAACCATACATCTCGTAATGCGTATGTAGGTAGATAACTTATTGACGCAATTCTGCATTTAAGATGCGATGCAACAAGTGGCTGACACGCAT
This sequence comes from Anoplolepis gracilipes, assembly GCF_047496725.1. Classification (NCBI taxonomy): domain Eukaryota; kingdom Metazoa; phylum Arthropoda; class Insecta; order Hymenoptera; family Formicidae; genus Anoplolepis; species Anoplolepis gracilipes. The sequence continues at coordinate 818,341 of NC_132978.1, read as the reverse complement.
TCTGCGCGTAATCTGTGCGTTTCAGCGATTGCCCCCCGCACAAGTGATTTCGATGATGTTCGATCGACGGATGGAGTAAAAAAATCGATGACTAATTTCGTTGACGTACCTTGGTTTACATATCGAGCGATAAGTTTCGTATCTCTGTGTTCTAAAAAATGTTTGCGTTATTAAAGAGATAATTTTGGCTATTAATATGAAGTTTGTACTAAAATAAAATTAATAGTGTTATATCTAATATTTTTTCATGTATATATTAATTTTTATTTATCAGCAAGATTTAAGAGAACTTTCTAATTTTAACAATTTATTTTTTATAATTATTTTCATTACATTAATTCACATGATTATCAAACTTGGTTAGCTTCAAATTTTAATTGTATAAATATTTTTATTTTATTGATAGTTTTACAACATACTCTATGACTATACATCTATCTTATATAATATTGACGTTCATTGAATCGTATTACCTTTCGATATTAAATCGTCCGTTAAATCGGATTTGTCGTACTAGAAATTTACCATATTGAATCACGTAAATTTATAACTAGAAGAATCCATCAAATATCAAATTGATAATTCAATTGTATCGGTCTCCATTATAATGAAATGTCTTTACACAATATATTAGGTACAGATTTATACTTATCGCTCATATGTAAACCAAATTACGTCAACAAAATTAGTCATCGATCCTTTTATCAATTATACCTTAACAAATACATATTTCTTAATTAACAGAGGACGATAAAAGAAATTGATTAATTATATAAAATAGAAAGAAAATTGTCATAAAAATCTAATTTGTTTACTCTCCGCTCAATTAATACCATTTACGAAGATATTTTCATAAAATTGAGAACGCAATCTAATGCTTCTACATATTTAATGCATCAATATGCAGATTGGAATGTTTTTGTCACTCTCTCTGCTTAAAATACAAGATTCATCTCGCGTACTTGTTTACTGTAAGTGATAAAAAAAGAAAAGAAAAAAAAGATGCAGAGAAAGACTCGTATATAGTCCTTGTCCGAAAGCGTACCGTCGTCGAGAGCTGTAGGCACGTGGGCGCTGCAACCTTATAAGGACGCCCGTAAGGAGCCTCTCTCACCAAACCTCCTCACCTTGTCTTATCTTATCTTACGTCATTTGCCGTTTGCGTCGAATGCTCTAGTGTCTCACATTCTCACGAAATCTGTTCGCTCGCTCGCGAGTATGTTTTATTTGCGTGCAGCCAAATTCCACTTTCCCTCGTTGCCACAGCGTTAAAATTTATTCTACATTCGCACACGCTCTCAATAACAAAAAAAAGATATGTATCGCGTTGGTTAAACGTAGAGATATATTCGAAACTCAGATAATATTTTACGCGCTTTGAAATATTATACACACTCTCTAAAATATACTTCCAGAGTTTACTATTTAAAAATTAACGTACAAGTGTGGGCGCGATATTGGTCTCGCGTATTATCAGGTTTATCGAGAAATCCGTATTTCAACAACCTCGAAATTTCATGCTTCATGCTTAATCCCTTCTTACGCGCCTACACATATTTCGACTCGGAATACCTTTAAAGAGGAAGGTGATTGACTAGAAAAATTTGCGTTCCGCATACGTATCCCTTAAGTGCCGCCCACGGCGTTAGTTGTCGTAGACGAAACTGGAACGATTGTGCAATAGAAAGCAAATGGGAAGCATCGCACAACAATGGTTCCGCGCACACCTACGTAAAGTTAACTCCCCAAATAATTTAATTTCTATATGTCATGTGATTGTAGAATGAACAAAGTGAAAGAACCGAGTGAGTAGAGTGAACAGCAAGTGGACAACATTGGTCGAAAGCGTGATAATTACTGCATAGTAGAGCGAAACACCGTTTTGTCATAGATAAAATACTAATTAGTGTATAGGGGTATTATCTATAATTAACGGTTCGTGAATAACATGTTTTACTGTTATTTTGTTATATATGTAGTACACAAGTAATTTTGATACCAAACGCCTTGACAATAACTGCTTGAATTCTCTTTTCGAATTTCATAGATTTCAAAAAATTTTAAAGCATTCACATAACAACATTTACAAAGTATTATAAATTATAATCGAAACAAATAAATCTAAAAAAAAGAATGGCGCGAATGCGCTCACGTGTCACTTTCACATATGAATAATTGCGCGAACGGATTATTTTTTAACACACGAAAAAAAAAAAAATGATGACATAATACATGTACGCTTTTACGCCGCTATATACAGTTGCAAAAGCGCACTAGTATATTTATTATATAGGGAGTATATGGATATAAAAGCATAACGAGTTTAATCAAGCATAATCAAGCATATCATTTAGTGTTAAATATAGAATGCGACATATATTATGCGTTATATCATCGTAAAAATCTTCATTCATTACAGTACAGAAAATTAAATTTGACATCAGAGAAAGAGAGAAATGTAAAATTATGTCTAAAAAAATTATATTTTGTTATATATTATTAATTTAAAAATATTTTACCCTGACTTCTACAATTAAATTTATGCGAAGCAAAATTGAGATAAAAAAAGATAAGAAAAAAAAATTGAGAAAATAAAATAAGATATTGAGGAAGAAAAAGGGAGAGAAAGAGAGATGAAGATTTGTGGATTTTTTGCCAGAATGTACACTGTTCCAATAGTTTCTACAAATGCGAATGGAGTCATTTTATCTATATAATTTACGAAAGATCCACTTTGCTTCCTTTCTTCTCTTTATCGGCGCTTTTGAATGCAACTGTGCGCAAGTCTGGACAATATATAATGTCTATATACAATACTTCGGGGCCGACATGTACCTAACTCAACCTTGCTCGACGTAGCAACCAGCTGTTCAGGATTGGTGCCGTTGGTAACCTAGCTGAAGAGCTTTGTATTCGAGCTCAACATTGTTTGGTCGGTAAGCTCGAGTTCTCTTGCAAGTGGCGGTCCTTCGTGCCATTATCACAAACTAAAGAATAATTTGCATTTGTTGTTCTTTTACTTTACCTATGCAATCACATTGGTATTTATTCATTTTTTGTGTATTGTTTAAATTGAAGATGATAAATTAACATAGATAACTCCAATAAGAATTAACTTTGCACTCGTGGAAATTATTAGAACAATTCGTACAAATTCTAGCTAACTAATCAAAATTCAGTGAATACGTAATAATGTCAAAAATAGGAAATAATTTTTATTTCGGAAAGTTTTCTTTTTTTATTTATTTCAAATAAATTCGTTAGTTTTTCCTTTTATTAGTTATTTAATTGTTCTTTTTTGTAAGGAGCTTTGCTATCTATGTGGATGTAAATTTAATTAATTTAATATTTCTATTTTTTTGTAATTTAAGGATTATTCAGACATTTCGATAATAAAATTTTTCTTAATTTAATCGTTATGTTATATATAAAGTTGATTTATAAAATATTTTTATATTATTGGCATTTTATTTCCATCTTTCTGGACAATTTCACAGTAATATTGACAATTAAAATAGCATCAAAGTACATACACATGTACAAAGTATTATGTCTTCTATTTTGTTTTTTGTACTGATGATATAACTTAACATCCTCTATGCGTGCTTTATACACGATGGCGACGGATCTGCAGCAGGAAGCTGCTGCTTAAATTTAATGTTTAATAGACCGTGCGGTTGGTCCCCCAAACCCAGCATTTTAATGCTTATTTAATCGGGATGCAAAATGTATTTGAATAAAAATCGATGCAACGACGCGTGCCAATCATTCGTTATTTGGATCATGACATTTTATTTTGATCTTGCATCATGCTTAGATAGCTAATTGCGTCGTAAAACAGGTAATTAAGTAGCATTTGTTAAAATCGCTGATTCACTGTTATGATTATTACAATTAAAAAAAAAAATAAATTATTTTATATACATATTCGTAATAATTTAATTTTATATTTTTGTGACATAAAATTTTTAAACTTTTTACTTTAAATAGTTAAATAAAAATTTAAAATTACAAAATATATATCTAGCATTAGAGTAATGAAGATTTTAAGTTTACTAATATAAAAAATTTTAGAGCGTTAGATAGTAAGGAAAAAGATACTTGACGACCGTACCTGTCGAAGGAACACGATGCACGCATTTCCGCGATATAGCAGTCATCTGCATATGTACATAGGAAAGGCTCGACTTCCGAGTGCACTGTAAATAAATATGGGTTGGTACCGTGTGGTCACGCACTGAGAGCTCGAGTCACATATCGCGAATACTAGATGAGCCTGGTGTTACATATCTCATAGAAGATCGATCGAGAGTCGTTGGAGATGTATTTCTTTTTCAAAGTTTGAAATCTGTTAAAATTATTATGTGGAATAACAATTGATAATTCGAAATTATTCGCGAATGTTTCTGGGAGAAACGTTTCAAGAAACTAAATTAATAAAGTATCAATAAAAAATTAATTTAAAAAGTCAATATTTTTTAATAAATATTTATATTGACTTTTAATCGAAAATATATACTTTTTTACAAAACATTTTTGGACGTCAGGAAAATTTTGCTAAAGAAAAATCGATCCTAATTTTATCGAAGAATCTGTTTATAGATAATTGTGTAGATACACATATTTCTGTGAATTTTTATCTTCTACTTATTATTGTAGAAAGTCAGTCGCGAAAATTCGCACGGCACTGTCTAATCCTTAACAAGGTTCCGTTAATGCTCCTCATTATCGTCCGCGGTATAATCGACGATTCGAATCGGTCGCAGCGTCAGTTCACCTTCAACTATCGCGCGGCTTGCTCGATTCTACTCGCGACTTTAGGCAATTTCTCATCCTGAAATAACCTCTGAATTATTTGCCGTATACAGCCCGGTCGGGGACTACTGTGTATCGATTATTCGAGTGACATTCGTGCTGCTGATTGTACCGCAAAAATCCACGCGTTGTCGATTGCGACATTAACCTTCAGCATATTAAACACGCACAGAAAACTCCAATTCAGTCAAGGAGAAATAAAAATGCATTTGATAATTTTTTTATAAATTTATTGTATTTAAATAAAGAATTATTTTTTTTTTTTTTTTTTTTGTTTGGTCATACGTGTGTGAGTTGTACAGACATTTCTTTCTGGTTTCGTGATGATTAGATAAATTATGTTTTACACTTTGTAATTACCCATTTAATACTTGCTCATTTGTAATAAGCCGGCGTGGAAGCAGCGGTATTTTTTTTCTAGCCGAATAATTCGCGTGCGTCTCGCCGGGCGGAATCATCAACAACGTGACCGATAGCGCATAACGCACGGGCTCATCGAGGCGAGCCGAGAAATTGTTTATGGGGCCCTCTGAGGTGGGGACCTATACCGGGCGAAATTATTCGCCGGGCGTCATAATAAATGCGTTTATGAAACGCTGCTCGGTGAACGTTGTCAGTCGATCAGGTCGCGTCACACGATACTGACATCGCGAGCGTGTCGTCGCCGATTTTTCTTTTTTCGACGGTCAATTTACAAACGCGCAAACTTTTGATGTGACGTTAATTATTCCGACCTAGTTTCGCTCTATTAACCATCTCGTCGCCTTACACGCCTCATAATAACTGCGCTCCGGTATTTTACAAATTATGCACGATAAAAAATGCAATTTAAACAAAATGAAGCAAATGTAGTAAGAGTGTTGTGTTGCATTGGAAAGATTAAAATCTGACAAAACTTTAATATCGTACATGAAAATTTCCAAAAGATGTGTAATCAAAACGATTTATTTTAGCTCTCTGTGAAAGAAAGAAATGAAAAAAAGACGAAATATTTGAAAACGAATATTTTATAAATTAAATGTTATTTGCATATCTCCAAATGCAAAAACTACATATTGAGTGTTCTCCATGCGCGTTTATTCTTGGATCTTGGAGATAAGAGCGTTTGCTAAGGGTGAAAATGTTCCCGAAGGATAATCGCCGATCGCGAAGCTTTGCTGAGCTTCGAAAAGAGTTTAAAAAAGCTACGTAAAGGCATCTTACGATCCTAAAAAGTCTTTCTACGCTTTTTTAAGATCGAAACAAAACGCTTTCAAGAATTCACCGCGACGTGCGCGAAGCGGGCAACGTCCGGATTAAACTTGCACGTTCCTGAAGACGTCCCCAGCGAATCGATCGTGCGAGTTGTACAGTCCTTCGTTGCCTTCGATTCAGACACTTTCAGTGATACGTTTTGTCGAAAATACGTGATAGCAATAACGTAGTACATTTGGAGTGAATTATCATATCGATGATGAAATAGTGTGAATATCGCTTCAATCTTTTCATTGACTTTAACAATGTAAATGGAACGTGAACTAGTTATACAGAGACATCTCAGATAGATATAACAGTATAATCTGCGAGAATTATGAGAATACAAGAATTATATCAGGATTAATATGTTGATTTTTAAAAAATCGTTGGTGATAAGATAACTTTGTGTAATCTAAATTAATAACTGCAACAATTTAATTTTGTTTAACTATAGATAAATCATCAGACTGTATTAAAAATAAAGTTTGTGAAAATTTATTATCGTTTTAACAATTGTGTGAATAACAAAAAAGTAAAGTGTTATAATAACTAAATATTAAGAAAATCGCTATAATAATATAATTTGAGTATTTTATAAAATCCAGTTCTTTTTTTATCAAATCAATTTTATCTTTAGTATCCTCTTTTACCAATTTACTGTAAATTCAATATGGATTGGTTATCTCTCTGCGTCTGTGGTACAAAGAGTAATATCGACAACAAGAAGAGTCAGAAAAATGGGAAAGGCAAGAAGAGTAAAAACAAATCTAAGAAGCAATCCAAGCAGAACAAATCTCACAAAACGTCATTGTCTTTTGTCGATGAGTCTTTGCGTAAATTACAAGAAGAGCAAGTTGAGAGTGAAATTATAAAAAAAGAATGGATGAACGGAAAAGTTATTAATTGCTTTGACGATTGTGCGAAAAACCAAGCTGATGTGAATAACCACCAAATCGATCATCATCCAACCCATTTGACAAAAATTGATGATTCACCGAATAATCGCTGGTCTTATCAAATCAATGACGATCATAATAACTTTGAGGTGTTTTGTGAGGAATCAGAAAGGAACGAATTTGATCGGCAAACATGTGATTTCGATTATGACAACAATGTGGTATTGCATTCAAGATGTGCATCGAACACAGACGAAGATGATAAGCAGGTTAAGTGCATCTCGGACGAAAAAGAGCAAGATGAAGAGGCGGATTTGAACGAGTTGGTCTCGAGATCAATGACACCTGAAGAGCCCGAAGACTGGGTAGCAGAATTCGAGGAGAAACAAGATGTGCTTGTAGAACCAGGCTTTGATAGAAAATTCGTGGAAAGAACATCTTCTAGAATCAATTTTTCTGGCAAAGAGCAAACGAAGTCAAAAACGAGAACTTTGTCAAAAAGAGAGTCGAGAAACGTTCTTCCGCCGATCAAAAGGAAGTCTTGCGCCGAATCACGCATGGATAATGAAGATCTGCAAAGAAATTGTGAAGAGGTGAATAAATTTGGTTTTAAGAAGAGCGCAACGTTTTGTGAGCAGAGCAATATTCGGCGGAAGTTAAACTCGTGCAGTTTCGAAGTGCGATCGTTCGAGAATGAGGAGCAACGTGGAAAGACAAGAATTCGGGGTGACGGATCCATGATACCCAGACTTGCATCCCCCATGCAGCAAGGGATGAATTTGATCAAAAGTGGAGGCGATAAAACAGAAATTTTGCAAAACGGTATATTGTTGAGAATGAAGACAGTTATATAAGACATTTAATAAAGAAAATTAAATAAAACTTTTTAGATAAAAAGTTTAATTTATTATGATGCAGATTTTTATATACAGTATATTAATCCGTTTTAAACTAAAGTTTTGATTAAATAATTTATACTTAAACTTGTTATTAAATATTTTAATTTAAAATAATTTTCGCGAACGTCCATCCGCTTAGAGTAATTATTATATTTATTATATTTATTATTGCTGCGATTGTTGCATTATATGTTGCAATTTTGATTTCAGGTCGTGTTCACTCGGCAGTCGTCTCCGGTATCAATTTAGAGCAGCGTACTGTAACAGTAGAATGGTTCGAGAGAGGAGAAACCAAAGGCAAAGAGGTAAGTGCACAAATTACTCCGTTTCATAAACTACAAAAGCTACAAAAGCTACAAAAGAATCAGAGAGAATTATGATATAAAAATTTCCTTCTTAATTAAAAAAAAAGCTTTGATCAAATATTTATATTAAAAATGTTTTGAAAAATTAGACATATATAAACAAAACTCATAATCTATTATTGATAATAATTAGAATAAATTTGAATTAATTAAGATAATGAACAATACTTATATAAAGCATCAATAAATGACTTTCTTACCTTCATTTTTAACATTTATAAATTAAATAGAATAATTTGGCAAGAGTGTGCTTCCATAGTGATAATCAAACTAAATTTTTTTAAATTGCAATTTTTTTTTGTATTTTCTTATATTCTAGATTAACTGAAAATACATAACTTTCATGATACAATCGCGTCCACGATTTACCATATCAAGCGACAATCGCGTTTATTCTAGTCGTTTATGAAAAATATCACGTTACATGAACAATGTTTTTCTTTCACGCAATTTCACCACGTTGAATTGCAATATTTCAATTCCCGCACATCCGTAGGTCACGGTTATTTAGCTATTTTCAATTCCATGCTTATGCAATGCCACGGGGCTAACATGCAGCTCGCTAATGGGAACAGGAATCTATTTCCGACAGGCTTGAAAGTCAGGCTTGTACCGTCAGTCAAGCCGGTTCGGTCGAGTGTGACTTTTGCAAAAAAATCGTAACACGATACTTGTACCACGATAAGACTTGTGAAAACGTAAATTCTCTTTGCGATATAATAAAATATTACATGTTTCTCTTTAATGTGACATGTCGCTATAAGATAGCAAAGTTCTTCACTAAACGTTTTTGATTTAATATTTTATAGATAAGTCTGTTAAATATTGAAAGAATTAGTTAGGTAATTATCCATGTTAGGAGTTTTTTCGGGGATTCTATTAATTTATTTATGAATTTGTACATTTGCAAAATTAATTGTGTCGCGAAACATATGTGAGTTTACGAACAATGCTTCATCCAAGTCTTATTCCACGTCGAAAGGTAATTAGTATAATTTGCTTGAGAACGAATTTATAGTAACTATCATGGAACTCTAAATATATCACTCTCATTTAAATCATTTCCGTTCTACTTTTACATATCGTATAATCTATATGAATCTCAAGGGAAACTAAATGATATACATATGTATAATGGACAATTCTCATAATGTTATATATCCTTTGAGATCGGTTTAAATGATTAATCAAAAATATTTGATTTCGGTATTCTTTCAGGTGGAAATCGATGCGATTCTTGCCTTGAATCGCGATTTGAACCAAAAGATGGGACCACCGCCACAGGTGATGAACAATCACATGTTGGCGTCCTCGAAAGCAAAGGTATGTATAAGTTAAATTAATTATTATTAAAATATACATTTGCATCAAATAGCGCATTCTGGACTATTTTCAGTAAAAATATTCATAGAATAATTAATTGTCAATCAAATTTTGCTGAAAGAAAAACAGCCACTTTTTCATATTTTATCAATTCTAATTGTAACTTTTAAAAGTATAATTAGAATTTTTGTAAAAAATATCAAAAGATAGGAAATCGTGGAAATTAGGTCCTTGATTTAAATTAATAAATAAAGTTTAGAATCGGAAATACTTATTGATCCGATAAATCGATAAAATAGTATAACTCTTAGACGAGCGAATTCGCAAAATTTTCGATTATTGTTGATTTGCGAGTGACGTACCTTTCTGTGAGAAATTAAAATTCGACGTGGGGTTTTAAATGTTCACGTAAATTCTCGGTCGATCATCGACTGGGCCCGGCAAATTCTGTTTACCGGTTGCCCGGACTACGTGGTGTAACCTCGCTCCTAATATGGAAAGAATAATCCGATCTCGCGTCTCGTGGCGTTTACATCGCGGTAGACATGTTCCAGTACCTGTACGTCTTTCAGGTAGGCGTGCTCGTCACTCGTAAGTCGATTTTGCACATGTCTCTAAATTTGGCACATCTTATCTCGACGTATTATCGGCTCCGTCACGTGGAGCATATAAATAAACAATTATGATTGTTATTAAGGCGAGTTTATTAATTTTATTATATCTTTGATTTTTTTCTGTGAAAATATTGGACAAAAAACACTTTTCTAATTGTAAGATAAATCTTGATTTTATTCTTAAAGGTTACAGAAGTGAAGAGAGATTGTATAGTTCTTACTTTTTTGTTTATTAATGGTGCTTGCGTATTCCAACATATGACAGTAATGTTCTGTTATAGACATAGGTATACAAGATGTCTCAGAAAAATTTGTTTTTTTTTTCTGAAGTAAAAATATTGATTTATACATTTAATTTTGCAAATTAAAAAGTGTGCTTTTAAAATAAACTTAAATCAGTTTCTTAGGAACAACACGGAAGATATACACATTTACATATGGAAGAGCAAATTTATGAACTTTGAATTATATTTAGAAAAAAAATATTCTGTTTTTAAAATTTCTATCCTTTTAAAAATAGAATATATAGGAATGTAATAATAGAATATATAGAATTTGAAAAGAATTGATTACAGGATCCGAAGGATCGAGAAATGTATAATTTTAGAAAATGTATACAGCAAGAAATTCTTGTAGATACATCGACCGATACAAAAGCCAAAGTTTCGCGTGATTTCCATTACTAACATGGTAACATCTTTTTTTTCCTCCATGGACGCTGCTCATTATCACGGACCTCATCGTATCGACGATGGACCACCGACCGTCTACCGATAACAAACCGATCTCGAATACGAAATTCACGTCATCTCGGCCGTTCGTCATCCGCTCCGCAAAAAATGCCTTTCTTGACGACTCTCTTTCTCATCGATCCCCTTGGCTCTCGTCGATCGCGGGCTTAATCGTCCGATTGATTTATTTAACTGATCGTGACCGCGACCTACGGTAAGGAGCCGGACTCCTCGGCTGAAGAGGACGGGGGGGTCGACGAGTCGGAGAACCAAGAGGAGGGCTCCCTCGGACGTCATGGCGGTCACACCGCAAGAAACGGCCTCGCCTCCGCAACGCTTCCTGTACGAGTCACATCTCGTCTCTCGGTAACGCGCACCTCTTCCCCCATCACCGCAACAATACCAACTACAACAATAACAATAATTATATACACAATCTTCTCACAGTAGCAACAATCCTCCCGCGATCCGGTTGCCGAACTAATTTTAGCATCTTTGCTCATTTTTTTAAAACGCCGATTTCACATCTTGTCGCGATTGTTATCACATTGGAATCAAAAGTAGGGTACGAAAAATTATGATAATTATAAAATTATTTATAACTATAAAATAATTATATAATATTATAATTAAAATGATAATTTAAAATTTAATAATTATAAAATTATATAATAATGAACGTAATTGTAAAGGTATTGCATAATGCAATGTAGTATTTGAAAAAGTTATTTAACTCTGCAGAGAGAAACTATTGTTACTGTGATTACTACTTTACTGTTCATTGAAACTAATATAAAGGATTAAGTTGAAAAAAATATTTTTCTCATTCAAAAATATTCCAAGTCTTTAATTACTTGCAAAAAAAAAAAAAGCAAATCTATTCACTGCCATTGTGAGATTCAAAACTACTTAAAATTATATTCTAATAAATAGAGTTGAACTTGCTACATATTTTTAATTTAAATTTTGAACAGATTTAAAAGATTTTGGTCAAAATTTTACTGCACAGAAGATGCTAAAGAAACGTTCGCAGCCTCGCACCTTTCTCTATCACAAGCCTAACATTTTCCTGAAAATATTCCTGCCACTAGAGCACCAGTCGCTAACATTTCTTTTCACCCCTTCCGCACTCGCCGCCGACAAAGTCACGACAAACGGATATCCTAATAGCTGGCAAAAATTCGCTACACGGCATTATTTTATTTTTATTCGTGCGGGAACGCGCAATTTCATGGAACGAGAAATGATGAATTGCGCAGTGATTACCGAGAGTGGGTCAAAAACCGTGTTGTTCTGGCGATCGATACATAAAAAGAACGCACGGGCGTGATTAATGGGCGATCGATGAACCGCGTCTTATCTTGCGTCTTGAACGTCTGACAGAATATGTCAGATCGCATGAGCGCAGATGCCGGAAGAAAGGATGTATCATACACTCTGCTTCTCGAAGGAAGCACTGTTTTATTTTTTTTCATTTACAGCACTTTCTAGATATAAGCCAGTCCATTCCTCTTCTTCGTTGCACGAAGAAACACCGTTGTCCTCTTTAATGAGATGATTAAACGTAGTCTGTTTTCTTTATTTTCAGCACTCCACCAGACCGTCTATTCCAGTGAAAGGTACGTACCAAACAAAGTTGATTATCTTTTCGTATCCGTCACACTTGGTTAAAATAAGTGACATAATTATCAGTTAAATTTTATTATATGTAATAAATGGCAACTTTCTATTATTTTGTGTCTAATAATTTTATGCGCATATAACGAGCGATGTCTGTATTCTTCAATGGTTTTAAAAGATATCTTTCGCGGATTAAATTTCTGCATCACTTAATTGCAGTAATAAAACGTATAATTTAATCAAATCACTGGATCGCAAAGCGAACAAAGTTAATATGAAATCAGACTAATTATATATATATATATATATATATATATATATATATATTAGACTTTTACAATTGTCAACATTCGCAAGTGTGTCATTGTTTAGATGAGCAGCATAATTTTATAATGATTTTTTTTTATTTGCGCCGATAAGCGCGGGGATGACTGAAAGTTTGACGTTCAATAAGTCAAATTTGTGGGCGGATGCCATGCTACCGGGGCGAATGTCTGTGTGTCGTCGTTTCACCTAGATAAGGCAAGTAGCAATACGAGCCAGGTTACACGTGTATATACGGTCGAACCGTGACTATCGATGTTTTCGTGCGCCGTATGCAAGGCAGGCAGCACAAGGGCAAGGACCCCGACGGGACATACAGTACGTTCGCGAACTGAGGGGGTTGCGCCTCTCGCTGCTGACTCTCTCGGACACTGTTCGCTCTACCTTTCTCGCCGACGGTGCGCACCCGGTGAAACGTCACTTTGCGACCGGGACCGATTGGTTTTTGAAAAATTCACGAGACTTCACACGATCGCGTGTGCGCTGTGACTCGCCATGAGATTCGATCCGCTTGCTTATTGCTTTAGAAGGAAAAATAAAATCCGCGACAGCGAAGATACAGACATTGCTAGCGATAACCAGATCTTGACGTTTCGAATCGAAGACCGCGACACCGGTATATATGATTTGATCAAATATATTAGAAATCATTTGATATTTTGAAGATCCGAGTGATGAAACATGTTTTTAATTATTTCACAGTTTTTACATTTTTTTAAGATAATGACTAGTGAATTTTAAATAGTAGATGCGATTTCGCACGACTTAACGCAAAGCAGATAAAGTGCGACTGTGTGTTTAAATATTATTAAACTTTTTTGTCACTATATCAAACATAATCTTCCGTTTTTATTAATCAATTCGATTAAACAATTTCTAGATTCGAATCGTCAGCAAAAGACCGGATATAAATAAATAAATCTTTAAAAATAATTTAATACGTTTTTATTATTTTAATCCTTTGACAAAATCAAGGATAACCAAGGAGAATAATCCATTAACGATATTAATTATTTGTACTGATATTTTAGCAGGTTCAAATAAACAATTGTCGCGACAGCCGGGGCGTCCGACAAACATAATGTCGTCGACCACATCGGTGAACGGCCACGGAGACTCGGTTTCCGGACTCACGGGACGTCGGGAACTTGAAAATATACCGCCCACACCGACGTCAACGCAATACAATTTAGCGACTTCGGTGCAAAACAAACAGCAAAAACAGGCACAGCAGCAACAGCAACAACAGCAGCAGTTGCAACAGCAACAGCAGCAACAAAGTCAGATAGAAAATGGTCGTGGTAGACGATCCAACGTCGTCAAGGAGGTCGAAAGACTGAAAAAGAACAGAGAGGAAAGGAGACAACGGCAGGCAGAATTAAAAGAAGCAATGATGAATTTGGATCCGGGCAATCCATATTGGGAGTTTCTTGCCATGATAAGGTTGGTGTGTTAATTCGTTAATTACCTCTTCTCTCTACATATTTAAAATGAAATAATTCGCTTCTAAAAGTAAAGAATATATTAATATTACGTTCTAATTAGACTTGATATATTATGTTAATCTTTGTAGAATATTGTCACCATGTATATTTGAAGAACCTTTCGTGTGTGATTGATAGCAGCATTATATATTAATCACGTCGCTTATATCGATTTTATATTTACTTTCGTAGAGAATATCAAAACGGCATAGAGTTTAGGCCATTACGGGACACCGACACCGTGGAAGATCACCAGATCACTGTGTGCGTGCGAAAACGTCCGCTTAATAAGAAGGAGCACACGCGCAAAGAGATCGACGTGATCACCGTGCCTAGCAAGGATCAGATGGTGGTCCACGAGCCCAAGTCTAAGGTCGACCTTACCAAGTATCTCGAGAATCAGATCTTCAGATTTGATTACGCGTTCGACGAGACATGTAACAACGAGATAGTCTACAAATACACAGCTAAGCCCCTGGTGCAGACAATCTTCGAAGGCGGTATGGCCACGTGCTTTGCATATGGCCAAACTGGTAGCGGCAAGACTCATACCATGGGCGGAGATTTCAACGGTAAAACGCAAGATTGCAAGAAGGGCATTTACGCCATGGTTGCCAAAGACGTGTTCAAGTGTCTAAAATTGGCAAAATATCGGCCCTTAAATCTGGTCATTTCCGCTAGCTTCTTTGAGATTTACTCCGGCAAGGTATTTGATCTCTTAGCAGACAAGGAAAAGCTGAGAGTTCTAGAAGACGGTAAACAGCAGGTTTGTTTTATAAGAAGTTTGATTGAATCACAATCATTTTTATTTAATATTACATAATTAGTTTCCACATATTTTTTGCTATTATATATAAAATTATGTTCATTTGTATTATTGTATTCGGTTTATGTGTGATTGAGATTTAGAGCCGATTCTATCAACGTCAAATTAATTTTTTAACCTTGATTCAAATTATATCTTCATCTTTTTCTTTTCAATTTATCTGAAAGAAACAAAAATATAGTTTAATAAAGTTAACCGACATTGATGAAATTAAGGGAGCATCCGCAGTTGCTGGTCGGAAAAAAAAAATTTTTTTTTGAGGAATTTTTTCTGTCGAAACTATTGTGTCATTTATTCTAAAATTTCTACACGGTATCAAACAACATTAAAACTATATTTCAGAATGTTTTCGTGGAAGAATGTTTCATAGTGTCCAAGTAACGAGCACTCTCCGAAGGCACTTCTAAAAAAAGTTTGTTTGCGGTGACCACTCCAGCTCCGAATAGTTATCTGAAATGAACAAACCAAAGAAATTTAGTTAATATATTAGTTTATTTAGGGCTTAATCGAAGCTTTTTTAAAATATTTAAAAAACTCTATTTTTTTAGACATTGATAAAATTTTGGTCAAAAAATAATCGTTCGAATTTTGACTTTGAACCTCCGCCATTTTATGAAAAATATGAATTTTCAAAAAAGCTTCGATTAAACAGTAGATAAACTAACTAAATGTTTTTGGTTTATTCATGTCAGATTGTACTCGGAGCTGGAATGGTCACCGCAAACGAACCTTTTTTTTTAGAAGTGCCTCTCGGAGATAGCTCGTTACTTGGACACTATGGGACATTCTTCTACAAAAAAATTCTGAAATGTAATTTTAATGTTGTTTGATACCATATAGAAGTTTTAGAATAAGTGACACAATAGTTTCGACAGAAAGAATTGCCCCAAAAAAAAGCTTTTTTTTCCGATCCGCAACTGCGGGTGCTGCTCCCTTAATGTATATAATCAATATTATTTATTTCGCTTTGTCTGAATATTCTAAAATTTCTCTCATACTTATCAAAATAGGTGCAAATAGTGGGATTAACGGAAAAGGTCGTCGAGAATTGTGACGAAGTATTAAAGTTAATACAACACGGAAATAGCGCTAGAACGAGCGGTCAGACGAGCGCTAATTCCAACTCTTCGAGATCGCACGCAGTATTCCAAATAATAGCGCGTATGCCGGGCACACACAAGGTGCATGGCAAATTTTCGCTTATCGATCTTGCTGGTAATGAGAGGGGTGCTGACACGTCGTCTGCTAATAGGCAAACTCGTGAGTGTAAATGTGCATTCAATTATAAACGATCAAAATGGGTCCACCAGTTATAATTAATGCTCTTGCTTCAATTTTCTAAAATAATAAAGTAATATTCTTATTGAAATTATAGGAATGGAAGGTGCTGAAATCAATAAATCTTTATTAGCGTTAAAAGAATGTATACGCGCGTTAAGTCGTAAGGGCACGCATTTGCCTTTTAGAGCAAGTAAATTGACTCAAGTGTTGAGGGACAGTTTCATTGGTGAAAAATCAAAAACGTGCATGGTAAATATTATTTGATAATTATATTATCGCGAAATATGATGAGAGATAAGAAAACAGTTTCAAACAAATATTATACATTTATAGATAGCGATGATTAGTCCTGGAATGAGTTCCTGTGAGCATTCGTTAAATACATTGAGATATGCCGATCGAGTGAAAGAATTGGCGGCGAATGATCCTACAGAAGTAAAAGCTTCACCGACGGATGACGATAGGGGCATGAAGATTGAGGAACAGGGGAACAATAGCGTACTATCGGATAGCGATCTAGCACAGCTTCGATCTCTCAACGTAAGCGGCTATATTTGCATAAAATCTTGAAAACATGTATTAAAATGTCATTGTTCAAATATTATTTATTATATAATTGAAGAAATACACACACGCACACACATAGACAATAAAAGCGAAATAATTCTCAATTTTGTACAAATAATCTTTTTGTTCACAGGAAGGTGAACTATCCCAAGATCTGTACACTTTTCACGAGGCAGTGTCTGCTCTGCAGATGCTCGAAGAAGAAGTGTTAGATACGCACAAGCTGGTCATGGATAACACAACTAAATTCCTTAATGACGCGCACAGTGTGTTCAGCGCGACTCATGAAGTGGATTATGACCAAGAAGGTAAGATGAATTTGTTTGCATTTGCACGTTTTTTTATTGGCTTCCCGTTACCGCTTTTGTTTTTTTTGTCCTGCGCTGTACGGTGCACTTTCGTTAAGAAGAATGAAATATTTTCGATATATTTTGTTTTATATTTATCACGCGAAAGCACGTTATCTCTTTTTTTTTTTTTAATAATCAAGAAAATCAATAATCGGGAATAAGATATTATTATCAATATACGTTGAATGAAATCGTTTAGCGCCAGGTTATTTGCGAAGATTTACGTAAAAAATTTTACAGAGGCAATGCTTAGCGATAAGTACTCTTAAGTGACATTTTTGTGATTATGTCGTTTTCGTACTCTTTAAAATTATCCCGCTAACTAGTAATCTAGTAGTAGAGATTCAAACAAACGTACGAAACGCTGTACTTGCCGCTATCACAGAGCATCGCATTTTATGACAGATTCGTGCAATAAGACTAAGGCAAATTTGATCGTCACGTTAAACAACCATCGGAGAGGCAGCTGTAACACGATAACGATAAACGACGACACGGACAACGTATCGGACATTGACGCGCAGACAGATCTTTTAAACGCAGTAAAAGATATAGCCGCGAAGAGTCCTCCGAAGTCTGCCTGGAAGAATGAGATGGATTTCAGTTCAAACGAGGAGGACTTGAATGTTTTTCTTCGCACGCCTGTCAAACCCACTATCACGAAGAAAAGCGTGACGACTGGTCGAATTGCTAGAAAGAATGTAATCAATAAAAACTTAATAGAGCGTTCAATTCAAAGATCTAATCAAGGCCAAGGGATTAAATTCTCTACCGTTGGCAAAACTCAGAAATATCACTGGTCCGGTACATTTCGCAAAAGGAGTCTGTTTTCTAAAGATGGATACAATGACACGTTTTGTCCTCCTTGTGATAATGAAACAAATAAATTGAACGATCATTTGACGAATTACAATTACTACAACGAGGATTTTGAGAAAAAGAAATCCACGAGCAAGCCAGATATTTTCTACCCGAATGAATTCAATTCACAAATTAAGGATGATTCATGGAAAGACGAATGGATGGACGATAGTATCAATTATCAGCCTTATGTGGACATTTGCACGAACGAATTTACGGAATTTGATTGTTTTAAAAATGATATCGAGCAAAATAACGGCGCGCTGCCGATAGCGTTTTCTGATAATATAAATTTAAGACGAATGACGGATGTAAATAATAAGAATAAGAAAATGTATAATGTTGATTTGTGTACAAACGAACGAGACAATGCGACCATTTTATATTCTCAACTTGCCCATAATATCAGTAATATTAACAAAGAAGAATGCAGTAATTCTTGCAATACCAAGGAGTCGCTCGATTCTTCGATAAATATCCAATTAAATTTCAGAAAAACGATTAATGGCACCAAGAAGAAATTTGTTGCTCAATCATGTTGCAACAAAATGTATTCTCTAATGTCTTTTTTGAAAAATGCTATTTTATTTTTGTTGCTTCCAGTGGTATACATTGTTTTTTTCATTATCTATGTAGAAAAGAGAGAAGACAGAGAAACAGATTAATATGTAATTATCTTTACATAAGCCGTCGTTTATAATGAAGTCGTAAGAAATTAACTAATTATGTTCTTCTCACATTCAACTCTGATTAGTATATTTTTTACATCAATTTCTTAAAATCTCATTGTTAGACAACGGCTTAAATAACTATGAGTCTTTAAGTTTGAACGCGCGTTAAATGATGATTTTAATTTTAAACTGTATTATTATTATTTTTATGTTATAATTTATTTTATGATAGAACAACATTATTATACATTAAAAATTATATTTTACTTTCTTTTTTATAAATGTATTATCGGTGTGGAAAACTTGCTATTACATCTTAATTCTAACGAAAAGACATTCCTTCGAGTTTGAACACTTGTGTTGTTTGAGTTTGACTGTATGCACGTTTGAAATATCTTGAATACTAATTCTGTTGATATTATATTAAATATTTTAATTTTGTAATCACATTTATCCCGCAAAACATAGCACTGATTTATCATGTATCATTTTTATTTTAAAGCATTTTATTTTAAATAAATAATCGCGCGCGCTACTATAATATTATCTGCATAAAAGTATCATAGGTATTTTTAAACTATACCACATTATTTTATCGATATTATTAGCCTTTACATAAGAAAAAAGCGACTGGCCACATATACATATAGTTCCAATTACATTTATAATTATAGTATAGTAAATAAAATTTCCTTTGTGCCTTTACACTTACATATTTTAGAAATCACATTGCATTGTTTATCTATAAGAGAAATTTGATGTAATACCAGAAAACCTTGCAGATTTGAGCCGGAAAAGAACAAAGTTTGAGTCACCCTACCTGAGGAGTTTCTCGTTGCGTAGACGTCTTATAGAGAGAAAACTATTTTCCGACGGTACGAAAAATTCGATTAACAATTTTATAAAATAGTTTTGGAGAAACAGCTTATTTTAATGTGCACCATATATATATATATATATATATATATATATATATGTATACTAATGATGTCGCGTCACATTATTTTCTCATCGATATCACACGCATATTTCAGTCAAATGTATACATATCCCAAAAATAATATTTCTTAACCATTTTTGACATTTAAAATTTTATATCGATATAAAGTTAATTTTGCCAATGTAACGTCAGAAATAGATTTTCTTCTCATCTGCTTTAAAAGTTTTTATTTCTGTCAGGCTATATTGTATATTATGAGATTTGATGAAATATCAAAATCGTTCAATTACTAAGAGAATTGAATAATTTGATCTTTTTTTAGCTGTACCTATTGTTATAGATACAGTTTTTAAAACGTGGAATTATGTGGGGCTGATCTTTCAATATCTGGTTCAAACCGTGTACAAAATATATTAATGTAAATTATATTATATAATATAAATATATACAAGGAGAACAGTAATAATAATTCCCGTAACAATATTTCATAATACTGATATTATATCTTTATAATATCATAATTTCTTTAATACACACAAACAGATATCCTGGGAGGGTAAGCTCAAAATTTTTCTTTTCTTTTATTCCTGTTACATATTATTGCATGATATTTTATTAAATGTTATATTTTTACATAAGAAACACTTAAGTTATATTAAAATTAAAATATTAAATAATTTTGTACATATGTAACATAACATAAAATTATATCTTTGAAAGCGTGAACACATTGTCTTCTATGTATGCAAATTGAATTTTTGTTAATAAATGTTATTTTTGTGGATTTGATGGCTCGCGAGCTAATGATAGTGTCACGTTAAATAGTTACATATAATCATGTTGAAAATGCTGTAATCATTTAATAAGTTTTGCTTCTGCTCAGCTTAAGCTTCAATTTTTATGTATTATCTATATTTAATTATATTTGTGTGTGTTTATGTAATAAGTAATGCTCATAACTAAATCCAATTATTTTAAGACTGGCTCGTGCGCAATTAAAAAATAAGACATAAATACATTCCATAAACCTTTCTATTTAATTTAGTTATGCTTTGACATAAAAAAATAGGCTTTTATAACTTGAGATTGCGGTTCAAAGTAATTTAGATTTAAGTTGCTTTTTTTAGGTACTATCATATATTTCAAATCACTAACGATTATCATTTAATTAATATTGTAATTCCTTTATTTTTATGAATTTTATTATCTTATATAAAATGTTTGCCTTCGTTGAGACTTTTATCGACATATTAACTCGAGATAGACTAAAATATTATATATGATTAATAAAACTTACTATTTTACATTTTTGATTAAACAAGCTAAAGTGCTAATGAAATTCGATGTGATAAACTGTCTTAATTACGTTTGAAAGAAATACTGTAAAGTTAAATATGATGTTAAAATAAAGCAAGGAGAATAACTCTCTATCCTTCACTTGTAATACATCATCTTTATATATTTCCGATAATACATAATCTTTAATTATGCTAAGCCGATGTGTCTAATCATGCTCTTGGGTGCTCTGACGGGTATGCGTGTTATCTGTTGCAGCATATGTCCAAAAATGGGAACAGTTGCTAATACAGCAACGTGACATCCTCAATGCCGCGCTCGATCAAGTCAGCCAATTTCGCGGACAGCTCTTACAGGAAGAACAAATCAGTCAGAAGATGACCCGAACGCGCAATGTTGCAACGCGGTACAATTAAGAATGATATTCTAACGATTGCGAAAAAAAAGACAAAAAGTAATTATCTCCTTCTCTTTCATCGATGAGAGAAGTCCGCTTCTTATGTGTGTATTAGATCGATATTATTTTTGCGAATTCTTAAGGAATTATTTTTATTATTTTATTATGCATACTTCAATTTCATTCTTTAATTTATGTACCCTTTCTTACGGAATTCTCTCTATTTCGAAGGCAAGACGGAGTTTTGTTACATATTTTGCGTTCATGTGTCGCACTAGTGTCATGTATACTTGCTTTTCGCGCGCTTGTAATTAATTATAAGCGCGCGAAAAGCAAGTATACATGACATTAGTGCGACATATGAACGCAAAATATGTAACAAAACTTCCTCTTGTCTTTGAAATTATTACGAAAAGTACGACAAGAAAACAAAGAGCTCGACTCATATAAAATTTACCCTGGCGATCCTGTATTATATATAACGATTCTTCTTGAATGATTCTTTGAGCGAAACGATAGTAGACAGAATTTCCTAAGAAAGGGTACATAAATTAAAAATTAAATTGAAGAATGCGTAATAAAATAATAAAAATAATTTCTTAAGAATTCACAAAAAAATCAAGTTTTTGTTTTTACGTACTGGATTTGTTCGTCGCATCTCTGCGAGAATTGGCGGAGAATTTTTAATTAGAATTTCATGTTTCTTTTAGTTTGGAACTGTAGAAAATTTTGAGTGACCGCGTGGAATCGTTTGCAAAAATACTCCACACAATTTTTTAAATAAAAAATACATTTATTACACTAGGTCCCTCGTAATAATACACCTAGTACTCTGGTCTAAAACTGTGTGTTGATCTTAATTTCATAGCTACGCGTAAAACGCGTAAGAATTTATTTTAACTTTGTTTACTAAATACTTTAGTAAACTAAATAATTTAGTAAACAGTCACCATATATGTCACATGTTTTTAAAATAAATTCTTACGTGTTTTACACATTTTTAGGCCGCACTAAGCCTACCGTAGAAATTTTAAGCCGTCGATACGTACCAAGGTACACGATTTATCCGTCTTCGAAATGCAAAGTACCGCGAATAATAATGCGTAAGCTATAAAATCAAGACAATCATAAAATCAAGATCAATATGCAGTTTTAGACTAGAGTACTAGGTGCATTATTACGAGGGACCTAGTTTAATATATTGGACGAGCAAGAAAAGCCTTAGTATGCCGATTTGTCAAAAAGGAATGAAAATATATATATTATAGCGATACTTTGTACACTCATCCACATACGGATATACAGAAACACATACATACACGCGCGTAGTTATCAACGACATTTATAAGCCAAATAACGACTGATTTCGAAAGAGATGTAACGCTTAGCTCATAAGAAACTGCACTACGGCGCTCATCTAAAGTTCGGATTTAAGTTTTTTAGTATTAATCGTCGACGGCACATCAAACGGTCCTCTTTTTTTCTTATGTTATTAAAAGTATGAGATTAAAATTTTTATTTGATTTGTCAACGTATACTCTTGTGTTTTCTTCCTCATTCTACTGAATCACACAGTGATTCTAACATGCGTGTGTAAACAAGCTTTACTATGGATAAGTCCAACGGAATACCATCAATTTTTATCATGATTGCAGCTTTATTGAGGTATATTATATCGCTTTGTTTTAACAGAAATTATAAAATTTTGCTTTGTAAGAGATGAAGTCAAATTGTCCCTTTCTGCTATTTCGTATTCTAATCTTTCATTCTCTAAAATGCATTACAATTAATGGTGGTACAATATAGTAATATTATATTTTATAAAAAAATTTCATAAATGATTATATAAAGAAGAAGAAAATACATTTTGGTCACACACAAAAATAGGTTTTTTAATGAATTATAAAAAAACGAAATTAATATTTATCAAATAAGTGTTTAGCATTTACGAAGAAAAGAAAGCAGTAAATTTTTTTTGAAAAATATTTTACTAATGATTATATTTTTTGGTATGTGTTATAATTCAATATATATATTTACCATGCCATTGTAATTGAACAGGTTGAATGGCTAAGGTAATTGCGAATTGTTAAAGATATTGTATCATCAAGATAATTGTAAAGAAATATATCTCGCAATCACATTAGACAATAGGAAATTTAAAAAAGTAATATAACGCACTTTGTAATTACATACACATTGTAACTTCTTTCTCGAAAATTTCATTTTAAATGCTCATTCTTCTATGTACACATAAAATCCTCATAAACTTGCGATAAAACGCGGTCATGTGTACGTTCAATTTTGTGAACGTATAGAATCATTCTGATTATAATTGGACAAATGTTAGCCGAGATCTCTCTCGAAACTTAAAGATAGATTAATAAAATAACAATAACACGGAGATAGGAGTATTGGAGTATTTGTGTTGACAAAAAGATACGATTTATATATAAAAATAAAATATTATATATAGCGCGAAGAGTGTTATAAGAACATTGTTTCAAATTACTGTTAAATTAATGAGATAGTTATATTTTCCGCCGACGACATTCTTTAATTTAATATTCATTGAGAGTATTATATAACCCGAAGCTGTGATTCTATTTATTAATATTACGCTTTATTCGTTGAAAAAGTTCACACTTTTCCTTTTCCGTATCCGATGTTGTTTTTCGATGATTGCTAAAAATATATCATCTTAATAAACGTTAAACACTCGATGCAGTTCACGACTGCTGTAACTCAGGCATATATCAGTAGTTCCACATTATCCAGATTTATATAAATTTTGTTAGCTTTTTTCATATCATGAAAAAATTGCATTTTATCATCACACGTGCGAGCGCGCGGATATAGTATTTTTTAACAAGAGTAGTGCTAGAGAGATGAAGCTTAATATCTAAAAGATG
The DNA here is from genome assembly GCF_047496725.1 of Anoplolepis gracilipes. Lineage (NCBI taxonomy): Eukaryota > Metazoa > Arthropoda > Insecta > Hymenoptera > Formicidae > Anoplolepis > Anoplolepis gracilipes. Next base: position 793,933 of record NC_132978.1, on the reverse strand, counting down.
TTAATATACTTCTTATTTTTTTATAATCTAATAATTTATGCGGAAGGAGATGAGTAAATCAAACAACACGATACGTATCCCTTTGCTCTGTCTTTCCTCCGCCTTTCTATCACTATATGTCGTACTTAATCGACTTTTGAACTATTCTAATTCGATGTGCACAGAAAGATTTTGAATACATATGAAAGATTTCACGTTGTTGCTTTATGAATGAAATAAATCAAATTGAAAAATGGATATTATAATACGCTACGCTCCTCATCCTGATCAGCGTACTCTAATAAGATTGAAAAAGCAATAATATATACAAACAGAGAAATTAGTTTTATATAATTGTTATACAGCAGATATTCTTATATTTTTTTTATATGAATATATTATGTATTCATATTTAATTTTTTCATTTATATCGTTAAAAAGATATAATTACTAGATATATATATAATTTTGTCAGATTTTATTATCGCAGTACGTATTTTAATGTCGTGATCGACGAAGGAATCCAGGATGGAGAACGGATCGTCAAATGCATGTGTAATGAAATGAATACAATCACAATAATTAATCGCACATAAAGATACACAGGTAGGCATTTTATTTCGTACTTGATAGAGCTGCACAAGACAATAATTATCAGAAATGCATGTATAGACAGGTGAAGGCATGTAAACGAGACCGAGCGAATAACTTTATATATCGAACGGTATATATATATATAATACATACACACAGTTGATCACAAAGAATTTACTCTAAAAAGTTCTCGACATCTCGTGGATACATTTTCTGCTAGGCATCTAAAAATTTCGCTCAAGCGATACCTCTCAAGCAATAATGATGAAAATCTTTTCTGGTACACAAAATATTTGTGTAATTAATGCTGGAACGTGTATATATATATATATATATACACGTATATATATATAAATATTTTCCTTGGTAATAGAGCAGACTGTATACAATATGTGATCTGGGCTAATCATTTACACTAGTTTGTCGATTTCTTACCGCGTGACATCTTACGTTTAACACAAATATTTTTTTTCTATCATTTCTTTCTACATTATATATATATACGATTAAAATACCGTGTTCTGAACATAAAAATTTTTTTGTTTTTCACCACGAAGAAAAAGAGTGCTAAAAACGAAATAAAATATATTACACGCCGCTTTATTATTTGGCAGCTAATGTGCATTAACACTGTATAGTCTTGCAATAACTATGAAACTCATTCTCTCATAGAGAAATGGTCTGTACAGATAGAGGAAATTCATATGTCTACATCACTGAGAGTTATGAACGATGTAGCCACATGTGTATACAGAGAAATCGCGCAAGGGAAAAATCCGCATTTAGTTTCTTTAACTTTTTATATAATATGGAATGGATTCTCTCTCTTTCTCACTCCAAAGACGTGTTTTCACCACAAACAGCTAATGATATATATATATATATGTACATGCATATATGTACGCATGTGTACATATATAATACATATCATATATAGTTACTGACGTGTTAGAATATCGCCAGCCCGTTTTCAAATCGCTCCTTTGCATTTCAATCGCTCATCTATTTATTCTTCACGGCCTTTACATTAATAGACGGCGACGATTTCTATAAAACGAACCGAGCGCTTCCATATCAGAACCGATTTCTGTGACATGAAATTGATTTACAAACTACATCTGTTATTAGATTAATTAAAAAATATAGCTTCATAACATTAGCGAGTGTAATATAAATGCATTCATATTTAAAATGACAAGCCAGTACTGACTGCTTATTTGTTACTTGCAATCTATGTATTGCAAAAAAAGGCGCTCGGTTATTTTTATATTTTAATGTTTCTAAGGCACGATAATTTTCAAAATAATCTTTACCTCAAAACTTGATTCACATCATACAATTATATCGAGTGCAATCATTAGGTAAATAAAACTCGATATCAGGCAACTATGTTTGATGCTAAAGTGATAAAATTACGTGTGCTATAATATGACGCTACGGTGCAAATATACAGAGCTATACATTTATTTTATAAGACTGGACATAGAATCGAGGAAATTTTTTATACAATTTTCTTTTCTTTTCGGATGGGAAAATGTGCATTTTCGGATATAACATACGCATTCCAGATCTCTTGCTATTTTACAACACATTTCAAAAATTGCATCTAATGTATCATATTTTACACAACTATGTAATATAAAAGGCAGCCAAGGCACAAACTTGAGTGGCACACAAAAAAAAAAAAAAAAAAAAAAAAATACAATACTTTATCAATTTTCGTGAGCGTTAAGTTTAAAGTCGAATTTTCGCAAACTTCGAAGAAATTATGTTCGTTTCGAAGATTGATTGAAAAAGTTAAGGCGAGGTTGTTTTGCAAACGGGCTTTGCGATTTCAACGAGAAAACGAAGACTGGTGAGAGAGCGATTACAAGCTGTAAATCTAATCTTGCATTTTAAAAAACTATTCACATACATCTTACAATAATGCACATCATGCTCATTTCAAACTCGTGTTAGAGTTGAATGTGCTCGTGAAAGATCTCGTAACTCTATCATTCTAATCGGTTAGCCATTCAATAGTTTATCGACGCAAATTATGATGCACAATTGTCGCTATATAAGAAATCTTTAATTCGTCTGTATATGTCGATGAAAATTTCAGATACAATTGGATCACATTTTGCAAGAAGTAATTAATTCGGAAATAAATTCACATAGCGATTTAACATACACACGATATCTTTCCTATACTATTTTATTTTCCGATACAGGATATTTATTTCTTGATCGATTTCTTCGTGTAAAAGTCGATCCAATTAATTATCATTATATCAGACAATAAATTGTCATAATTTGAACAGGCTGAAAACGTATTTTACATTTTATCTCTTTTTTTTCTATAGTCGTCGATTATTGTCTCCATCGCTTGTATAATTGTACCATATTATGCAATACGGAATAAAGTAGCATTTCGTTGACATTAATGTTTGTACCAAACAGTATTCTGTTCAACTTGAAATTTATTCTTTCCTCGTCTCACACACACGTCATACATATTTAATATAATGCAATTGTAAGTTATAACATTTTACTCTTTCGTACTTTCCTTATCACTTAATCATTAATCAGGCAAATATCTTATTTCTTAGTACTTTCTTTTGTTTATCACGGAATAGTAATTAAGCAAGTACTTTATTCTCTTTCGTATTTTCTTTTGTTTATCACCGAATTGTAAATTTGCCAAATCGAATAGCAAAGAATCACAGCTAGGCACATATCGGCACAAACAAGTGACAGCAAACGGCAGTGAAAAAAGATAGTATTGTCTATATAGGCACTGTTAATATCTGACTGCTAACATATTCAAAGGCATCGATTAGAATCGTATTTTTGAGATACTTGATTTGTGATTACTTTGGGAACGTGATTAGAAAGAATTGTATTTCTTTGACAAAATATCACAGTGCATAAATTAAATGTATTATGCGAATATATACCGTTCTTTTTGGCACCTTTTGCAGCATATAAAAGTAACAAACAAAGTAATATCAAGAGCAACTCCAATTCGTAAAAATAACTTCTCATTCAGCAATGTATAATCTTACTAACAGATGACTTCGTCATTAAACATACACTTGTACAAACACATATACGAGTGTATACAATTTTCCCATATAGAATTTGTACAGAGTATACATAAAATTTCATATATTCATGACACATAAAACTTACCTAAATGTGTTTTCAGGAATTGTAATATGGAAAGCGTTGAATCATATGGTACATGATAATCGAGAAGAGTACAATGCAATCTATACAAAGATGGAGCAAGATCATGAATCATAAATCTTTTTCTACGAATTAATGTATGAATCGACGTTTCAATATATCATTGGACGCAGTTAACTTCCAATAGTCAACGTGAGATCAACGTCCAACGTTTTATATTGAAATACAGATCGCATCGCTTTTTCAGTAAAAGACCGCGCTACTATTATCAATTATTTTAGAGAAATTTGAGTAGATCTACATAGAGACGTAAAAGTACTTTTAAAACACACATAACAGACATAAACTTATTAGATTATCCTTTGAGAGAACAGAGAATATTTTTTTTTTTCATTTCCATAATTCGGATCCTTTACTTTCTTTATCAAGCAGCTGTAATCTCGCGTTATATTTCTTTTATCGTCACAATGAATTTTCAAATCGTCTAGAAAAAGATTTGTGGCATAAAACACTGACAAATATCTTCACAATAAGTTTCCATATAAAATAAAGTATTACGACTGATGGATAGATTTGAAAAATATTTCTTTTTTTTTACATATACCATTATACTTCTATATGTATAATTCTTTCCTTTATAACAGCCAAAGAGTTTTATAGCATCTAAATGTATTGTGTATACATTACGTGATCACGATAACTTCCAGAGATCACCTAAATATTCTTACTATTTTATATAACATTTCTCGTAACTTTTTAAGTTTCTTTTAAACGTTACATATTTTTGTTTATCTTATTTTCATGAATTTAATATTGGTATAACATAAACTTACAGCTGTAACCATTGTTAAACATGTCTCTGTGCATGGTCTCCACAACTTTCATTTATAATAATTATGGTCCTTAAACTCTTAAAAGTGCATCGAGACTAATTGTCCTTTTCTCATAATGAAGATTTTGTTGTAGGATGTGCATATTATTTATGACACTGAACTTATGGCATTATGGGGTGGACCCATTTGTATTAACACTTTATCCAACCACTGCAAAGGTCCATGCAAATGTATTTCAATCCAGCAAGGGGTTGATGTAACATCCTGCCTATGGTATTCGGCACCCCATCCTTTTACAAATGACATTCTGTGAACAAAGAAAAGTTTTTACTTTCCAGAATTATGCATATTATTACAAATTATCTTATTGCATTAAATTATCATAAATTACCTAATTGTGCACATCTTGGTTAACTCATAGACAGCTTCAAAACCATGATTTACACTTTGCGAGAGAAGCTGAGCGAATTCCTGATTGTTGAATATCTTCAACGAACATTGTGGTGGAATTTTACAAACAGTACTAGGGTGAAATCCGTGATGGTGATTGCAGTTTCTAGATTGTACAAATATTGCCGAATCAGACATACATTCGGCATAAACTTCGCCGCCAACGTAGTACAACTGCACTCCTTTGCCTATATGTCGCCTTGTATTTTCTATTGTGGAGTTTCGATTTACGTTGGATAGTTGTCCAAGGCAGAAACGATCAGAGTTGTTGCTGGGATTTGTGAAGCCATCAATATGTACTAACTGCGTCTGACAGTGAAACACCTCGCCTACTCGGCAATTTAATTCATAGTAGGCAATCGACGCCCAACAAGGTGGCTCTTGATAACACACAGCTGTAGCTGATTCGATGGGCGCACTGGTGTCCATTGCAACTGAATCTGATGATGAGGTTTGTCCAGTCTGCGAGCCATCCTCTGGCGGAAGGTAGGCCGGCGGTGGCGTCTCCGGTAATCCATTAGTACCGTACGGGCTCTGAGGATTCGGTAAAGTTGTACTCCCTGGACTTGGCACGGAACCGACAGAGGACATGGGCGATGTCGGATTGACGCCGCCAGTAGAGCTAGCGTTAAAGCCACTAGATGAGTAGGATACATTATGCGGCATGCTTGGATCAGCCAATTGTTGAAAAGGCAATAGTGAGTGGCCAGGAGCATATTCTGAGTGTCTAGGAACCAATACCGGCGGTAACACCGGGCTCTCCACTCTTTTATAGTGATAAGGATTAATACAAACTTCCTTCTGCTTGGCAGAAAATGGATATTGACATAGATCCAATGGTTTTAGTTCATGATGTGATTGAAGATCTGGCCATCGCCAGACTCTGCAGTATATCACATGCGGTAAGCCTTTGCGATGGGAAACCTGTAGTCTACCATCTAAGCTTCGAGGAATCGTTACACATTTGCTTGGTGTACCAGGACAGCTCAATGCTCGTTCCAATTCTTCAATCGCTCCTTTGCGCTTCTTCAGCTTCTTTACTAACGAATCAACTGCTTTCTCCGCCCATTTTTCTTCTTCGTCCCCTTGTTTCCATCCAAGCAATTTTTTTACAGCAGGACTGGTGAATGAGAATAAACTATTCAACGAAGACATAGGTCCAGAACTTGAAGTTCCTTCTTCATCATCCATATTCAAAAAGTAAGTATTAATTAAAAGTAATATCTACACATATTTTTGTCCACATCTATAAGAAATAATCTTTCTTCGTCAGCAATCTGAAATCATACAAATATTTCAATTTTTTTCTATTTGACTTTACAAAATTATTTTCTTTCATATCAATATTTATTATTTTTCGACTCTTAAATATTAAATACTTTTTTCCGATATATATAATTAATTACTCAAAATTCTAACAAAACTTATTTCTCAAATTGCAAAGTATTTGGAACGTTACAATAGATTTGAAATTAAAAAAAAAATTGCTTCATGATTTTCTATTATTAATATTCTATTTTTCTTAATTTTTTACTAAATTAAAATTTTTTGAATGACAAAAAGTTTTCCTCCAGGTATTGTATATAACAATAATATTCGACAAAGCGTGAATTCGGGCGCATCGTCTGTCGCCAATCCGAATTTTTGCGATGCTATTTTTATAAGAATATGTGATATTTTGGCATGTCTCCTCCCACTGCTACGTCAATTCACTGACAAAGAAAACAAAATCCCATAAATATTAGAACTTTTTTTTAAAATTGGAGAGATACCCACATGGTGAATTTAAAAACGGAAAACTGACGCGCGCGCGCGCAATATTTAGAGAATACAAGAATCAATTATAACAAATATAGTATAAAAAATTTATAATTACAAGACATAAATTATATATAAAGGAAATATATCATTTCAAGAAAAAACAAATAAGAAGCAAAGTTATATTATTTTCTGAGAGCTTCGTATTTTGTTATATCTATTCATCAACATTATTCGTCAAGCTACTCGTTTCTTTGTAAATATACGTAAAGCAAATGAAATAAATTTTTAACGTAAACACACACATATACACACACATAAATATACACAGCAAGTGTGATCCAATGAGTATTACATCGTGCGTGAGGTTAATTACGCTACAGAATGAACAGTCTCGTTGAAGAGATCGCCAAGCGGCAGGCGGTACCTCGGTAAAAAAAAACTGACGCACCGGAAGTGGAGCGCGCGCACACGTATACACACACACATGCATACACACAGATTACACTGCGCTGCGTCTGGTACGCGAAAGTACCGAGCGCGAGAGCGATACGCGCTTTCGTTCGGATATTCGTTCACTTACGCGTTGCTCCTCGGCAATTCGGCATTGTTTTTACCACGAATCTCTCTCTCTCTCTCTCTCTCCCACTCTCGCCGCCTCTCTATCGCCCTCGACGCCACGCTCTCGCCATTACGATCTCTCGCCCAGCGCAAAAAGCGCCCGTGGGGTTATCGATTGCGCTGTTCGACTACTGGGCGGCGCGGGGTGTCCGATGGCAATTCCGCGAAAGCGATGACGATAATAAAGCGCCCGCGAATCAATTTCGCACGCTGCGCCGTCTGTGCTCGCTGCTCGCGGTCCCTCGTGTCTCTCGAGCGCAGTCACTGCGCCGCAGTGTTGTTCTCGGCCAGTGTTACCAACTACTCAATGCTGAAAAGCGCTAGAATCACTTTTTAAAATCGCCCAGTCCTCTATAGAAGCGTTCAAAAAGTAGATTTTTTAAATTTATTTTTAATGATTTAGTAGTAGATTAATTTTTTTAGCATTATTGGCGTGCTCTGTTCAATTTTTAATGAGTAACAAAGATGAAACGAAGCTTTTAGTGTTTTCCGGAACGCAATTTTAGTGGATGCAATGGCGTTGCTGCACGACATGTAGGCCGGTTTTCATAGTCCGATCTTATATTTAAGGTTGCCTTAAGATCTCATTCAACCAATAAAATGATGCTATGCGGCTACTTCATTGGTTGAACGGGATGTGGAATAAATCACATTGATAACGCGCGCGATTCGGAGAATGTAAGAATAAATATAATATTTATCCGTTGGATTTTGTAGCTAAAAAAGAAGACGAAGAAAGTTGCTTTTATCAGTTTGAAGAATTAAGAATTGCTTGCATTGTACTAAAAAATTATCGATTTTTAAATTCAACTTATTGAACGCACGCAACGAATTTAATAATAATAAAAGTTCAAGCGTAAGTCTTTATTTACTAATCTAATGTTCAGTATAGAATCTTTTAAACAATATATCTTATACCGAATTTTTTATTGGTTTATCTGAGAATAGTGTATATGAAAGTGTTATAAAAATTTGGGTGATAATTATATATTTTAATTTAAAGAAATAGGCTTTGTATTATTTTGTTGTAATTAGTCATAATTAGTGCAGCATATATTAATTAATTTTAGCTTCAACTCGATATTATGAGAGGATTGATGAAAACATAATGTATAAAAAATTTAGACTTGTTCTATTACATTTATTATACTTTAAGTATTACAAATATAATATTATAAACTAATTCATATTTTGTACAGCACAATGGAAGATTCGTATTTACATGGATATGCAGTAAAATAAATTGGCAGCTCTCAAACAGTATAATCACACATTTTCATACATCACATATTAACAAGAGCGATATGCTCTGTAGTAATCTTGTCCATAGATTTGAGTCTAATGATTATGCAATATCTTGATCTTAAATAGTCATGTAAATTGTTTGACTCTAGTAACGCTATTAACCTTTGAGCTACTAGAGTTTAAAAACTAAAATTATTAATAAATAATTATATCAAATATAAATAACATTAACACTCTTTGGTCTCAAAAATATTTTAAATTTTGACTTATAGATCTTACTTCTCAATCATTTTCCAGAGTTTCCATTTTGCTGCTCTCGTCATCCAAAATAATTGTATTATGCTTTTCCGCAAATAAAATTTCTTGACTCAAGGCAGGAACTTGTTGAGAAAATTTCATAGTTGCATATAAGAAATAATCCAACGTCTTCTCTGTGCATTCTGCTATAAACCTAATAAATGGTCTCACATCTCCGGTATTTGCTAATTGCAAATTTTCATAATATTTATGACGATGTTCTTTAAGAATGATAACAGGTGGATATCCGGCTTGCATAAGAATCATGTTCATGAGCAAGCGAGATGTTCTACCATTTCCATCGACAAACGGATGTATATGTACCAATTTATAATGTGCGAGAGCCGCATATCTATGAAATAAATTTTCTGAATTAAAATTCTGAACAAAATCTTAGATAAAAATAAATGCAAGAGAAAAGATATATATAATATATATATAATAAATATAAAATTATATCTATTTACCTTACTGGATGCATTCTGATGGCTTGTTCATTATTTAACCATAATACAAACTCCTCCATCAAATAATGTATATCATCTGGACCTGGAGGTATATGGCCACCAACGTACACTTGAGTCCTTCGAAATTCACCACCTTCGACAGGATTCACATGTCCTAACACACGCCTATGTATCTCTAATATCTCTTTTATAGTAATGGACCCTACCCTGAAACATTTATATATGAATAATAATTATTAGAATAGTAATAAGGAAACTATTTTTAGATTTTGTCATAAAATTATTAGAAACTTACCTATTGACCAAGGTCGCATTGATATATTTCATGGCAGCATCTAATCCAAGAATTTCATTGTGTTCATCAATACTTTTTCCATCAACTGCAATACGTGTCTCGACTATGGCTCTTGTCTGTTCCAGATTCATAGTATTTCCTTCAATCCCAACTGTGTGATAAATATGTTGAAAGTAAGCCTCCTTTTTAACACGTATTAATGCGAGATTGTTATCAGGTATCATTAATAGTTGATTCCTTTTCTCGTCAATGCGTCTGAGCATTATTCTGTCGTGTTCCTCGACTACATGAGCTGTCCTTTGACTGTTTATCAAAGCACCTTCATGATTTGGCTTATAAGCTAAAGCACGTACATAAAACTCATTAGCTTTGATTATATTTTTCTGAGTATGCTCTAAAAACTCTCCATAATAATTCAAAATATCTGGATGCTGAGGCGCTAATGCCATGGCATGTTGGAACAATTTTATAGCTTTTGCTTGTTTTCCAGATAATTTCATTTCTAGTGCTAAATGCAAAGATGTCAGAGCCTCTGCTGTTAACGCCGCAGTGTTCGAAACTTGCACTTTATCGAGTTCGGTATTACCCAATGCAAAGGTGAGTGTGTTGTCATCGTAGACATCCAAAATATTTTTCGGTGGAAGCGGTACAAACACGTGACGGAATTCATGCTCTAAAAAAAAGAACAAGTTGTCAACTTATATTCTTATCGCAATTTGCAACATCACATAATAAATGATATTTTTATCTCACATGTCATGATAAACGACGTGGTAATAAAAACAGATATATTTATCAATTTTTGCTCACCTTCATAATTGGTGGATAAACCTTGTAGATATTGTGCCAGTAATACAGCGATGACAGCAATCGCGAGTCCAGATATAAAAACGAGGGTGACGACGAAACGGTTCTGTATCATACCGTCCGTCGCATTCTTGCGTTTGACGTTCACGTTAGCGGTCTTTGAATGGTGAAAATATATGTACTCGTAAATACACATGAATGTCGACAGAATCCTTCTTCGCAACGACTTTTGACAGATTTGAACCTGATAACAAACCGTGACATGCTTGAGAATCGTATATCGTATGTCGCTTGTACACGTTCATATGACGCAACGCCTTGCGTTCATTCCTCGCTACGAACGACAACTCGAATATATACATGTGGTACGACCTGATTGGTCGGGACTTGCGCGCTCAGCGAATTGACAATATTGCTGTTTGAATCGCGCGCGCTCGGATTCATTCCTCCGTTCAGACAGTCCGCCGTTCCGCTGTTCCATTCCATCTTCCGTCTTTTCCCGCGTATTCGTCTTGTCGCGTTTCCTCCTCACGTCTTTTCGCGTCTCATTTCCACGCTGTTATAATATTGGAACTTTCGACACTTCAATATATACAACATATGTAACGTGAGTTTATAGTATATTTTTCATTAATATTTAATTAGAATCTTTTTATTCTACTGCAGAATTGAGTAATTAATTGAGTAATTAATCTTATTTCACTTATTCTTGCAGTCGTTCCTTCTCCCCCTCTTGCCATTCCAATTTGAAGATATATCAGTTTGGTCTTTGATCGTATTCAACATCTTTTTCGTTTGAAGCGTAAATATATACTTGCTGAATCCAAACATTAATTTTACGACTGTATAACCTAATGCACTGAAATTTGTATTATCTATTTTCTTACAGTTGGAACGTAAGGCGAACGATGAACGTGGGTGCCTTTTATATTGCATTTGTGAACGAATGGATGAGAAAAACCGGCAGCTATTAGAAATGGCCGATTTTACATCGGAAAATGCAACGGTCGGCGTTGGAACATTTTTAATTAATCGCAGGTACTTATATCGATTATTATGTAAACACTAGTCACATATTGTGAATGTATTTGAGATTCTATATGTGCCAATGATATTTATTTTAATCGTACAGATTATTCTATGTATGTTATACATGAAAAATGAAACATTAAAAATAATATAAAATAGCTTTTTGATAAAAATAATTTTGCTCTAATTTGAAATAATCGAGATATTTCTAAAGTAGTAATGGATGCATTCGAGCCATTTAATGAAATTAATCTTCAGTTTTAGTAGACGTGTGTATATTTATACGATAGTAATATTTGTTAAAGAGAATAAAAAAAATTCTTATTATATCCAATCATCTAAAAAATATTTCAACTTTTACATATTCCTTCTAGCTCTTGCACTTGTAACTCGATATCGCCATGGTGGAATAAGTATTTTTTTATGAAAGCTCTCCTGAAAAATATTGCATAAATTAAAAATTGAACATTGATTGAGTTAAACGTAACTGCTTTATCAATGTTATTTTTCTAATAATGTATTGTATTAGTTATAATTTTACCTATTTTTAAGCTTTTTTTTTACATATTTTTTTGTTGAAAAATGTAAATTATTACTTTGTTTCGCGAAGTAGGCATGCTTTCGGTGCTAACACGCGAATAAGTTTGCAAAATCGAAGAACTAGGAGTTATTTCATAGTTTACTTTATTATTTCTAGAGATATCTTCGCTCTTTTCTATTTTTTTGGAATTGGTATAGGATATAGACTTTCTCGATTGATACGTTTCGTTTCTATTCATAATTGATATAAACAATTAATTGTCTCTATTATATATATGTAAAAATATAATTATGCTTTAGCATTCTTTTATAAAATACCTATATCGTCGATCTGAAATTTTATCGTCTTGACTTTTCAGAATTTGCGGTATATGAAATTGCTGAGGTGATAAAGACGGGTTCACGGTAGATGTTTCATAGCGAATTCTCTAAAGAAACGAAAAATTAACAATTGATTAAGGGATATACTGCGTGCTTATTATAATCGTAAAAATCGGAATAAAAAAGATAAAATAAAGGGAAGTCGAATTTTACAGAATTTCTCCGTTCCTCGGAAGAGCGGTTTCCGTTTCCGGAGCGGCATCGCCAGTTCCATGTCGTGGAACCGTGTAATGAGGATTGCTTGACCGACCGTTCTTGCACGTGGCCGCGTCGCATAACGATTATGCGATCAGTATTGTCAGAATTTTTGGAAGTAACGTTTCGATAATTTTCCTTCGGTGTTCTATATAAATATAGTAAAGAAATATCTGGATAATTATATATATATATATATATATATATATATATATATATATATATATATAGTTTACAATAGTATATTATTTTTAATATACGAGAAATAATTCAGTTTATAGAAGAAGTTTATATGAAAAATAATATTTTTTTATATAAAAATTTTTTTTTACATTTTTAAGCAATATATGTAGAATGTCTTATTTTTTTCATTATAATTATAACACTATAATGAATAAATATGTTTATATTATGAATAATGAAATAAATAAGGTTATTCCTTGTAAAGAACTCATAAATAAGACAAATACTTGATTTTATTTTTTCAAAAATATTCTGATTATATTATTATGAAATATTTTACAAAGAATATTTTTTTTATTGCAATTTGAAAGATTTAATTAAATTATGCTTTATGTAATATCACCTGATAGTCATGGTTGATGATGATACATTTTCAATTCGACATGTGGAATTTCGAAGGAGTCGCGGTGTTAATTGGTAAGCAGCAGCGGTTGCTTGGTGCAATTTGTGCGCTCTATTAAGATAAAAAATATAAATTAGAATATGAATTATTATAACATAACAGTACTTTCTTGTAAAATAAATTTCACATCGTTTGGTATTATTTTTACTTGATATTATACATGCCGCCGATTTCCCCGTACTTTCGTCTTATTAATTCAGCTTCGACAGTGGTCACATTTGTTCGCATTACCGTTGCAATCTCGCTTACTATCTACAATAATCAACAATGTAATCATCTTACACAGGCATTTCGTATAGCGTCACTAATTGGTGCAAATTTTAAGGTTGATCAAAAAAATTACAAAGTATGTGGTGATAAAATAGAAAATTTAGTACATAATGTTGCTAATAATAATACACAAGAGGGACACTTAATATAGAAATAAGTTAGAATCTAAAAATGTAATATTATAGGTAATAAAAACATTTAAAAAAAATTAGATTAAAACATTTAGAAAAGTTTGCAATTTTAAAAAAAGTCATTATGAAATATCTATAAACAAGGTGTTTACTTCCTAGGAAAACCGGGAACATTCAGGGATTTCTTTTGTATCTGGAAAAATTAGGGAAGTTTTATGGAATTTTATTAGGATTCAGAAAATTTTTCTGAAAATTCTTTTTTTGATAATTTTGCTTTTCATCTTGTAAACAGTCAGCTGCATGCCTATGTGAAACTGGCGTTTTACTTTGTGGAAACTTATTAATTGTTGAGAGTTTTGGCTTTATTTTTAATAAAGTATTTTTTTTAAATTCTTGATAAAATTAAACAAATAATTGCGATTATTAAATAAAAAAAATAGCTGCAAACAAACTGATTGTGGGATGTCAAGCAGTTTACTGTATCTTGCTTTGTTCGTTGACAATTTTTTTAGCATTTCTTATCAGATCTTAAGCGCTTGAAAATTCTGATTTTACAAAAAGTTCTATGTGTAAAAATTATTCCAATATATTTATTAAATAAATTAGATTAGGAGACACCAATACAGGTACTGATTGTGAGATAAGACCCTAGTCATATTTTGAATGTTGTATCGACTTTAAATGAGATTTTGTGTTATTTTTTGTGTCTGCAATCATACTTTTTAAACAAAGTTCTAGATATGCGTAAAAATTATTAGATGATTTATTAAACAAATTAAATACCGAAACGTCGGTATAACATAAATGTTATTTACGTCTAGTCTCTTGAGCAATCTAATTTATATAATTATCTAATATAATATTCTAATAATTTTTGGGCATAAAATTTTTTGTAGAACTATTGCAACACTCTCAAGTGCTTAAAAGCTGGCAAGAATGCTAAAAAAATTGTCGAAGGATAAAGTAAGACAACGTGAAATTTTAGACACCCTGATAAAGTATAATATGTATAACGAAAGGAAATAATTAAAATATATTATAAAAATAGATATAATAGAATAGAAATAGATATAGATAATAAATAATAATAAATATAGATAATAGATAAAGATAATAGAAATAATTATAATAGAGTAAATTGTATAAAACTAGAAACATTAAAAATAATATTATTTCCATACAGAGAGAATGTACCACGTATTTTCTATATATTGTCTTCTTTGAATTTTTTCTATTATTACTATCAAGGATTATGAATCTTGTACATTACCACGAGATGATCGGAAATGTTCAAGTCTTCTTCAAAACAAAGATTGCTCTTCGACGACGATGCGAGAATCCACGGATGATCAAGAATCTCTCGAATGGTGATTCTCTCGCGAGCTAATGGAACGAGCAAGCGGTTTATCAAGTTCCTACACTCGATCGATGTTTGGCACATAGCTTTTTCTTGGATCGATGTCAAGCCCCTGTTGATCTGAATCATCAATCTCCGTCGACGTTCCTCCGACGATGTCCATTCATCGCGGGGACACAGAAATGGAAGTCGACCAATTGTCATTCCGTACAGAACGACTCCTCTGCTTGTCATATTGTTGTATAATATTTAATGTCGCAGCATTAGTATGCTATAATAATTGGTATTATAATAATTGAAATGCAAAACGATCCAAGTGTATTTTTAACGCTTTATACACGTGTGACTTTTATGAATGGTTTAAAGAAAAATATTTAAAAGAAACTTTTACAAAACTTGCAAATATTTCTATCATGTATAATATATCTATTTACAGGCTCCATAAATCTACTTCCGGCCCATATCGTTTACCCACGACAAAGAGTTCGGGAGCAGCATACTCCGGGGATCCGCAGTGCGTTCGCAGAGGATCATCGCTGGCGTAAATGTTGCTGAGACCGAAATCTACAATTACAGAAAACATCATCGGTGAGTGCTTTTTACAAAAAAATTTTTTATAATCTTCGACTGCTATTAAAATTAGATTGTGACATTATAATACTCTATATCAAACCAAATGCGTGTATATAAATTACGTATTAATGTACATAAAAAAATAAATACATAGTACATAGTAAAAATAAATAATAATAAATTGAAAAGTAAAAGGGCTATTTTATTTTTTTTATAAGTAGAAAAAATATCTACAAAATTACATAGTATTTCGCATTCTATTCAATTCTTTTGTGAAATATCTGCGTAGGGATCTGATTCGCCATAGCAGTCAAAGATCATTAAAAATAACGGGCATCGTATTTCTGCATAATTATATAAATTGCGGCCAATTTTATCGCAAGTGCAATTTTTTATGCGGATTTTTGCCAGGCACAAGCAGATCTGATTTCACGCTCGAAAATCAAGGGTCACGCGAGCGGAAACATTATAGTCGAGATTTTCGCGGTATACACGCTAATCTACGCGGTTCGATCGATGGCGATTGCTACAATCGCTGTGACTATAACGTTTTTTTGTCTGGCGCGATATGTTTGGATATACAACACACGTCTGTCTCTTACCCACTATCTTGATATGTTCCTTGCGCTCGTCTTGTAGCACGATATTCTCCATTTTGAGATCTCTGCAACAAAATTACAAACGTCTTTTGATAGGCTGCAGAAATTTAAAACAGTTGATTATTCCTTATATAAATAAAATGTTATTATCAGTGTACTTTATAGAAACAATATTTTTAATTGATAGCGACAATTTATTTCTTAATTCTAACGATAAATACTTTAATGAAGATGATATAATTCTTTAGATAATGTTACGATATATTGATAATTCTTAAAGAAAAATCTAAGAGAACTTACTCTTTCTTATAACTTTTTAAAGCTCAATATTTTAAATATTTTTATGACTAAATTTTGACTTAAGTCTTTAAATGATGCACTTTGATTGAAATAAATATGAAAGTTTCGCTTTTTAATTATATTTCATATTATCTTACATATAACTTTAGTTAAAAAAGTAGAATTTAGTTTGATTAAAGAAAGTACTAATTGATATTGAGATTAAATATTTTGTAACTCTTACAATTAGAATTTTTCGAAATATTTCGTTTTCTAGGATCATAATTTTTTTAGATTTAGTGTCCCTCCAAGAAGATAACATACAGATTCTGCGATAATTGCACGAGTGTATGCGGAAAAAAATTCGCGCTGTATGTATATGCAAGCGTATATATGCGTGTGCAGTTTGCGCGATCACGTAGCGCGTTCACGAGATTAACGCTCTCGGCGCAAGAACCCCGTGGCCCTGACCATCGCGCGAAGGTCTCTTTGCTCGTATCACCGTCTACGAGCGCAACTCGCGGACCTTGCAAATTGTCGTTTCATCGGCATGACGATGTCTTGACCTCTCCATGGTGTCGGGTTCTCTCGTTTCTCGATCTCGTATATCCTTGACGAGATGTCAGCGTCGAAGAGCTGTCGAAATTTCACGGTGTATCTTGGATTCACTTCTTATGCAAATTTAACTGTTCGCGTCAGTGTTATTACAAAATTTGTATTATATTTTTTTCAAAACTAAATGACAGAAATAATTCTCTGTATCAATCGAATATAAAGCTCATAAAATGTAGTAATTCATCTTCTTCTTTGACAGGTATCTTTTTTCAGACTTTTGATTCTAATAAGATCGTTAAGAAAATATTTCTATATTAATAAAAGAAATTAGAATTATAGATGAACAGCGTAATTGAAAGATTTAGTATAATTGGAAAAATCAGAACATTTCGATCGAGCATCCTTCAAGCTTATCAATACAAGAAAGAATTCGCGATATCGAAGCTTCGAGATAAAACCTAAGCTGTCACCGGGATCAGACGGCAACGACCCTGTAGCTTATCCGTGGCAGAGACCTTGGGACCTTGAAACGCATCATTAAAATCGCATCGCCGCGATGCGAGAGAGGAGCCAGCGTGCGCTTTGGGTGTCGCTAATAAGTAATAAAAGAGGACTCGCTCCTCAGAACACGTGCCCGCGGCGAGGTTAATACCGTCACGGGATGCGAGACGCGCTCATCGGGATCGTTACTCGTTGGCAGGATCTAGAACACGTCCACGGTATTTTTCTTCATTCTCGACTGCTGGCCATCTCCCATTCGAATTTCGAATCGTTCGAATACCGTGAATGAACTCTCGCTCCAGGATATTCACCCAAAGAAAAGCTAGGGAACGGAATGATGAACGGTTTCTTCGAGGTGTCTTTCGATATTAATTTGACGGTCAGTTTATCTGCTTTTTTATTATACGCAGCGATTATATTGAGTATTAATAAAAGAGAAGACAAACATTTAAAATAAGATAGAAATTTAAGAAAAAATTATATACAATTTTGATCTCTCTTTTTCAAGAAAAATATAAAAAATTTTAAACGTGTAACGCGCGCGTGATCTAAGTATATAATTTTTTGTGTTTATATTACTGGGGACACACAAATAAAAATTCTAATAATAAGTATAAATAAGATAAACATAAATAAATAAAATTAAGTATCTCACTTTATGGAGATAATTCTCTATTTCGTATTCTCTAATTAATTACGCAAAATCAATTAATGCGTAACTAATCGGTTAATTAATATCCATGCATGTAAAATCATACAGAATATTACATAATTATTGGTTAATTTTATAATTAGATTTTATTATTAGACAGGGACCAATATCATTGAATAACGTCGAACATAAAACATCAATTAAATATCAAGATAACCAAAAAGCAATCAATATTTCGATCATTAAAACACGTTACTCCGATATCATGAATATCAGGTTCGAGCATCGAGCGCGGCCTCCGAGCGATGCGTTTCTACTGCATCCTCGATTGCTGCGGGATAATAGTCGAAACGACCCTGAAGCCGAGGCCACGGTTGTTCGTTGGCCTGGGCGATTACGTTTCTTTTATATTGTCGTAGAAGTGCTGCGCGGCGGCGGTCTGGGAACGCGCGTTCGCGACAAACTTTCGCGACAAATCGCGCGAGATCCGATTAAAGCTCCGCCGCTCGTCCTGTGCTCGCGCTCGCAATCGCGAGAACATAATTGCCGGCGTAAAGCGACAGGTGGTCTCACGGACTTGATAAGAAAAGAAAAGAAAAGAAAAGAAATAAATAAGAGGCAAAAGAAAAAGAGCGAGATGTGCACGCCCCGCACCTCGAGATTGTGTTAACGATCGTCCTCTCTTCTCTCATCTCCTCTCGCTCTGAAAATAAATTCGCGCAGTCCGTGACAAAAGTGATCGATGGACGCGACGATCCAGATATTCCTGCTGATCCACGGACGGACGAGATCCACTCACGATTATGAGATGGAGCCACGCGTTGCATTGGAGGAAAGTTGCATTCTATGTAGGAAATACTTAAGAACTGTAAATAGATAAAAATTTTCCGAGTGTTTCTTTCTAATGTGATTTGCTAATTAATTATATTTATTGCCTATATATTAATGTACAATCGTGTTTTCGTTAAACTTTGAATGTAAATAATTCGCAAATGTAACTATTTTAGGGGAAATATTACTCCTGTAAATCTATTTATTCTGTAACACGCCATATGCAGGTTTTACGAATTTACTGCTAATTGACAGTTATCTTTTACGTATCGCCGGACAAGATGATAGCATCACCTACGTGCACGCTCCGGCGCGGTCGCGTTTACCTCCACGCGCTCGTAAACGCTCGCGAGGCAGGAGCGATGCATTCGCTTGCCTCGGTTGCAAGCGCGCATCCGTAAATACTTAAAATTTAATTGCCGGCCGTGACCGTTACGTCGCAGCAGCTTATTTCGGTCTTAATAACCCGGGTCCACACATTGAGCTTTCGCGCGATTGAGCGGGGTCATGTCCGTGTTACGAGTCGCGAACATCGTCGAAACGAAAATGGAGAGAATCGCGCGGAATCGAGAGTGCACGTGGAACGTTTGAAGCGAACGATTTATCGTTCCTCCCGCGCATAAATATTCGATGCGCGGCGCCGCATTGATACGCGCGCCTGAGCGCCGCGGAATAATAGATAACGAGATATTTGGGATGCGACGCTCGAGGCGAGGTTTTAATAAACCGACCGGATCCGCGCGATAAACCGGTCCGCGCGCGCGCGGTTGATGCGTGCGGAAAATAATTCGAAGAGTTCGGCGGAAAAAAACGTGTAAACACGTTTACGCCTTCTTTTGCATCAGACATATAGTCGCCGATAGAATCGTTACCGAGGAATATTTTTATTTTAACGTTTTAAAGATTCTTTACTAGAGAACTTTATAGGGAACTCTATTACAATCGCGTTTAACATTCAAAATTATAATAGACATAATTATATCCTGAAATTCTAAATCTGAGAAAGAGAAATCAGAGTTATTTTCGTTAGACTTAAAAGTTCAAAAAAATGATATAATATGTATAATATGTGGTAGAGAGTTTCATATTTCAAGTGGCGATTGAAAAAACATGCTTCTTAAAGTTGATGAAAATTTTATAAAATTACTTATACATCAATGAATCTACGCTCCTTGGGTACGTTGATGAAGATCGTGCCGCTATATAACGCATCGTCGGTTCGTCGACCGTAACCCGCATGTTTGACGTGTGTCTCTTATTTTTCCAGCTGGCACCTCGCGCCGATTTCAAGCCGTAAACAGTGGAACAAACGGGTTCGCGACTTATCTCATATTAAGATACGTGTCGTTTATTAGCGTGTCGATATGCTCGCGATGTGTTTATCGCCTTGAACGATGTTGGGATTCTTTTTGCCCGAATATCAACGGCAGTGACCGCGCGTTGAGAACGCTTATTCGCAGCTATTTTCAATTTTTTTGCCGTTAAAAAAAATTCATGTAGGTATTTAACTAAAATTAAAAATGACGCAACTACCGAGGGTTGAGACGCATGCCACTTTTTCTGCTTAAACTTACTTTTAATTCTAATTAACAACATATTCAAAGGTATTGGCTACTAATATTGCTTACTAATCAGTATAAAATCTTCATTGCTTTTACACTCTGATCATGTAATTTTCCGTTATTACACGGTAAAACAATACTAATGTTAATTAGCAGTTATTTCGTATTAGCGCTTTAGAATTATTAAGGTTTTATCTTAATAATGTAATATCGGGAGATTCTGTGACTACTGTGCAAAAAACTAATAATGTAATATAGTCATTAAAGTCGAGATGAATTTTACTTACAATAAAATGTTGCGAACGTAACGAGCAAATGAATGAATGGTATGCAAAGGGACCAGAATTGCAATTAGTGCAGTAAATACATTAAAGTCGTATAGCATCAACTTTTACAATATTATATTTATATTTATTTTGATAAAAATCCGAATTGTTCGATTTTTCTCTTCTTGGCAGAATTAAGCGATTGCAAAACTATGTATTTACATAGTTTTAAGTGCATAAAAAGATAAATAATGCGTGATTAGGGTTGCGCTGGAAGAGTGGAAGGATTAAATATCTCTCGCAGGTAATCGGCGTGATATCGCGATTCGTGTGTTGCCAGTGCATCGTGCGGCTCTCGATCTCCTCGCGCTTTTTTTTTGCCCTTAGCAGGGGCCACGATGTGTGGGCGGAAGGGATCCGGCCAGACGGGGTCATCGGCCATTCCTGCGTTTCGCCCTTCTCGCGTACAGACACGCATTGTCGTGGCCATATAGCCGCGAGTCCTCCATCGCATGTGTAAATCAAATTCTAAATTTTTCAAAAAGAAAAAATATAAACTCTTTAATTTATTATTAGATCGCAAAATATACGAGAAAATATGATAGAAAAAAAAAATTTCAAACTTATGTCTTCCTTTTAGATAGGTTTGATCTTTTTATAATGTACCACTTATAAAACAGAGTTATGATTGTAAAATGTATAAAAAAAAAAGTATCGTTAAGTTAAGGTGGCTCTACGAAAATATAATAATTTTTTGGCTCTACAGAAAAAATTCTTAGGCTCTACATCAGAAATAACTCTACATCGTAAGAAAAAAAAATTGTTTTCCTAGGATCTATTTATAAAAAGAAGAAAAGTAAAACCACCTCATTTTATGACTGTTTATCTTCATTATTTCACTGGCCCTTAGGGATAACGGTTATCGCTCCATGTATCAGGTTCAAACGGTTGTTCTAAGCCAAACTCTAGCTAGGACCTTGATCGCTCATATAAAGAACGGCTTCTACAAGATGACATGTAATCTATGGGCTACAAGGGTTCCGACGAGAGGTTAAAGGCGGGACGCTTTTCGAATACCGCGAGAATTATTGTCGGTGAAGCGGTTTAATTTTCAAACGCGTTTGCGGTCGTTTCGGCACGAGCTGTAATTTCCGTACCGCACCATCGTGGGTGGCGTGACGCGAAATCGGTGGTATGTATACCGAGGCGGTAACGGTAGCGATAAAAATATGCCGCGTCTCCTGATGCTTTACGATTATTGTCAGCATCACGACTAGAGTTGGAAATACCTGAGGGCAAAGGTTTATCGTGACTTTTTCGCGTTGAATCGCAACGATCGCGCAATTATGCGGCGGTGTAAAAAATATGAATAAACGAGGCTCATAAAAATAAAGTTCCGCGATAAATCTAATAATCAGATGATAAATATTTTCTGCCTTTACGAAAGATTCTTAACAACGAAAATTTTTCTCCGTAAATTATAATATATAACTGAACATTAATATATATATATATTTTAACGCGTGAAATGCCCATCAATTGTTTGTTAAAAATATGAAGAACAAGAGATAATAGCATTACTTTTAAGTATAATATATTACACATAAAATTACTAAAAAGTAATTTTTATTCAACATAAATTATTATTAGAAAATAGTTTCTCTTTTAGATGAAAAATTAATGTTATTTAATATTCGATGGCACATTTCTATTTTTGAGTACAACTTGCTGAATTCGTAACGTCATTAAGTTTTCAAAAAAACATGCGCATTAAACTCGTGATGTCGAGTATAATTTAGTAGAGTGTCGAGTGGATTCAATAAACAGAATGAACAAGACGTTCGATGAACCCGACGATGACGCGCATCCATCGAACAGAGGTGGATGCAGGCTCTGCGGGACGGCAAAAGAAGAAACGGACGAGTGCGGAGACAGAAAGGTAGAATGAAAAAAGGCCCCTGTGGAGGGAAGGAGAGAGCCGACGTGAGTGGAAGAGGGACGAAGTCGAAAGACGACGGTGGTTGGGGTAAAACGGCGCGGAAAAAACTTGGAATAATTTACAACAATCGTAAACGTAAACGCAGGCATAGCCCGCTTGATTCATAGTGATTGCCTAACGGAACCTGCGCGAAAATTTACTCGCGCGCTACTCGTCGTCGGCATCCGGCATACTCCCGTCGAAAAATGACATCTGCATTCGCCACCGTTGCCGCTTGTTCGCTTCAGTCACGAGCCTAATTTATTCGCGCAGATTCGCACGCATGAAGTCGCTAACCTTGAACCAGCACCGATTATTTGTATACAAAATTGTCTATACATAGACCAGCACGTGACCTATACGTCAAATTCATAAATAATAAGCTTGTGAGAATTTCCAAACATTTCTTTAGTATAATTCAAAATGTCAATATCGGCGTATCCCTTCATTGATTTTTAATTTCATCTAGTACTGAAATTTGTGACTTGGGCAAAGTTGTATTTAAAGTTTTTCGATCCAATCGCGATTGAATCACTTCTTCGATTTATAAATAAGAAAGTTGCGCGATAGAAAACACACAGCTAATATTTCAGTTACGTCGTACTTCATCCGATATGTGTACGTGTTCCAAGCACGTGCGTGGGTGCACGTGGACGCGTATTTAGCTGCATGTCCACGTGCACCGGCTGCGATGGTCGCTCGTAACGAGTAGGACTCGCGCTCGCACGATGGCAATTATCTCGAGGCGAATTCGCAATTAAACAAGACGATATAATTTATATCGACGGACCAGTTCCCCCCGCGAAAAGGAGGTTGCAGACGGCGGACTCCCGGGATGGGCGGATCGAGAGGGGAAGGGGAAAAGGGAAGGATGGGATCAGAGCCGACGAGGCGCGGGCCCCCTCCGTGCGTTAATTTATTAATCAAACCTGTTCCAGGACACCTTCCGCTCCACGGGAGTGGCTCGTACGCTCGCCATGTAATTGATAATAAATATAACGCGAGCCGTTTTACTTAGCGGCGTCGACTGCTCGTCGTCGACAACGTCGAGGCGGTGAACACGGCCACGGAGATACACACGCACACCTGGTGCGTGACGGTGCGTCCGCGCGATACATGTGGCTGAAAGAGAAGCTCCGATACGTCTGCTGCGTAAATAGCCATGTCGTCGCGCGTAATCATCTGGATATATGAACTCCGCTAGAATAAACTACGAGAACGAAGATATAAATCTCTCTCTTTCCCTCTTTCTTTCTCTTTCCGCTCATCGTTCGAGTCGTCGTGTATCATGGCATCTACTGCCATGGTTAGTATTCGTATCTGGAACAAGCATGGGAAATTAAACTCCCCACACACATGCGACAAAAGAAGACACGTCATGCAGAAAAAAATGCCGATGCGTCTTAAGCGGATATAATGTTAAGATTAATTAGATTGATACATCGAGACGAGAATGCGTCGAGAATGATTCGTCTACTATAACGTCGTGAGAATTTTAGACGGTACAAGCTTTTACATAAACTTCTTGATTTTGAAATTAGTTTTTTATTCAGTTTAAAGTTTTCAACACCTTATTTTTGCTCCCTGATATTAATTATCTCGATATTTAAAGTTTAGTTTAAAATTCCGTAACAATAAACCTTCTGTGAAAATAAATGTGAAATTAACTCGAGAACGAAATTTATGTTCCTATTTTGCGAATCTGCACTACGACTCGCGTATATTTTCGGTAGGAAAGTTTGGAAGTCGAGGGGAATATCAACGAGAAGATTTTGACGAAGATCCGCATTTTCCAAAGCTCATCTCGAGCTTATCCGTGCGATAACTTTCGAACGTGCCTCGATACTCGACCTCCAAATCGCAGCTTTACCTCGAGTTGCCTACGTGCTCGCCGATCATCTATTTCCGAAAGCATTTTCCGGCTTTCGAGAAAAACTTTTCCTATGTGGTTAGGTTTCTTTCTATTACTGCCTAACACAATTGTGATAGATCATGGCATTTAAAGGTCCAATCATTCTTCTCGCACTTTTCTAAAATCTCAATTCCGTCGAACGACGGCCTGTCAAACGGATCGTTCTCGTGAAATCCGTGTTTGCCCTCAAGCGGATACACGTTTCGGAATCGTTCCGATTTTTCTCGGTTTGTCCACGGTTGTGACGAAAAAAGCCGGATGGCCCGGCCAGTGAATTATGGCCACTCGCAAGGGGCCTGGGAGCACCATTAAATGTGACGTCGTATAATAACCGCATTAATATTGTAACGAGCGTCGATGCTCTCGCCCCGATCCACCGTACATCGAGTATATCGAGGCACATACATCACCCCGTTTCTCTTTTCTTTAGCTCGTACTTCTCTTTCATAGCTCCTCTCTCTTTCTCTCTTTTTCTCTATCTTTCTTATGTTCCTCTCGAGGAGAAAAGACGAGGAAGATTGCGAGACAGAGAGCGAGACAGAGAACTTCCTGATTTGGATGCGGGTTGCAGGCGCCGATGACCTCGGATCGTCACCCTGGGGGATCCTGGGGATCCGACTATCTTCGTGGTTCGTTCAAGAGTATATAAAAGAATGGACATAGCGGCGGTCTCGAGAGAAAGAGAAAGAAAGAAAGAGAGAAGAGTGAGAGATTTTGAAATATCGCATGGAATATGTAAACGGCCGGCGAGAAAGATTTTTCGATTTGCGATGGGACCACCGAGTTCTTTCCGGTGATATATACATGGCGCCCTGAATTCTTTCTTCTCGGATCTTGTCGAGTGTGAATCTTCTTTCGAGGTCCTTCATTTAAATTATATGCAAAAATTAATCCACGCGCAGACAGATGTGATTAAACATTGGTCTAAAAATTCTCAAATATACTTTTCAAATTTTAACGATTTATTTTATCATATAAAATGTAGAAGAAATCCAATTTATATGGAATGGTTTTAACTTGGTCTCCTTATATATATTAACGATGAAAAAAGTAAGTTAAACGAAAAGA
This sequence comes from Anoplolepis gracilipes, assembly GCF_047496725.1. Classification (NCBI taxonomy): domain Eukaryota; kingdom Metazoa; phylum Arthropoda; class Insecta; order Hymenoptera; family Formicidae; genus Anoplolepis; species Anoplolepis gracilipes. Next base: position 768,091 of record NC_132978.1, on the reverse strand, counting down.
AAAGTCGATATTTGTATTAATCTGTCAATACAACTTTAATCTCGTTTATTTGTGGCTCAAAGAATTATTCCATTATAATGCTTACATATTTCAAAAATTGTTTAATCTCGTTAGAGAAATTAGAGATTAATATATATTATTCGTTTTAATCAAACATATTAATATCAACATGGTGGTATACATATATGGTATACATGTCTGGCCATGACGACGCGAATAGGGATAGAAAAAAATCTGCGGCTTCGATCCATTAAGCACTTAACCGAGAAACCGAATAAATCACGAAGGGTGACCGAATCGTGGCGGATCGACGCGTATCGGTTCGACAGGATAAGCGGAGAGGACGAGTACGCGTAGTACAAGAGAGGAAAGGCGACGGTACACGCGTCGAAGATGAGCGCGGATACATCATGGCGTGCGAGGGTTTGAGCGCGGGGGCGCCGGCCCAAAACCCAGGGGTCGAACCCGTGGAATATTTATGGCGACCGCGGCAGCTCCTATTTTTATTTGGTACGAGAAATCGCGCTTGCGGAGAGTTTGCGTGAAACCCGAAAAATATACCCCCGTTATTTCGCTTTATCTCCAGTCTATCCGGATCCCTCTTTCCCCTCGTTTCACTCGGCTCTTTTTATTCGGCAAACCCGACGTCCTCTCTGTCGCGCGTTTTCCTATATGCAGTGTCTTCTCGTCGCGCGGGGAAAAACGGCGGCGCTTCTCTTAACGTGAGAAGGAAGATCCCTTTTATCTTCGCGTCGAGAATCCTTTGAACGTCGCCAGCGAAACATGCTAATGCCCGTTGGCACGATGAAATCCTGAGCGGCAATGGAATCCCGGATTTCAATAAAGGCAATAGAATCGTCCATGTGTGGCTCCCTTTGCGATTTTTTTTTTTTTTTTTTTTTTTTTTTTACTAGCTAGACTCACATCCGGATGTGAAAATATGACTTAGCTTCCGTGAATCGCAAGTATATGAAAGAAAATTAAATTGCAGTAATTTAAATACGATTAATGTAAACTGACTGATGGTACTTGAATGACAATATTTCAATACAATCAATAAATAAATCACAATATTTAAATATCCTAGTATTTGCATTTAAACCATTCGCCAATCATTCTTATCCGCCAAATCCATGCGAGCGAGCCAGGAATTAATTTTAAACTCGAATTCACAATAAGCCAGGTTGACGCGCATTCCATAGTCCCGATAATTGCAAGAAGAGACAGAGAGAGAGAGAGAGAGAGAGGCGAGAAAAAAGAAGAATGGGGACAAAAAATCCGGGAGAAAATCTCGAGTTTCCATTCGAATCGGAGTCCGCGTTGCCTATTGTTGCGGCATAATGCATCATTATAGCAGCTTATTCGTTGCAAAAGGTGGTCCTATGTCTCCGAAAGAAGAGAGTACGGAGAGAGCGGTACTTGCATTAAGAGTCAGATTAGCGGACTTTTATGGACAACGTTAGATTAGTCAAGGGCGATATTTTGCAAGGGAGCTCCCTTCGATCGCAAAACGGCGAGGGTGGTTGAACTTCGGTAAGAAAGTATCGATAATTCTGCGGGTGGTTTAACGATACACGCCAGGCCATTTTTCCCCCTTACGATCGATTCCCTCCATATTAATTTGTATCCCTCCTTTTTGAATTCGTAACTATTGTTGTATCTGTATATAATTTTCTTTTATTTAACGATAAAATGCAAGAATAATATCGAAACACTGAGCTGTGGAGAGCCACGGAAAAATAAATTATTTTTATATGTCACAGAATTCAATAAAAAGGCAGAAGAAGGCCCCATGTTAAATAATTTATGATAATATTTGATATGATTGCGACTTATTTCATTTCCGTTATACTTTTATCTAAACTACTTCATCTTGCTACTTTGAGTTTTAACGTTTCTTATTTTTATTATTATCAAGAAATTTATTTTACATTTATTTTATTTATATTAAGAAATTGAATAGGCTCTGAGATTTGATGAAAACTCTTATTTCTCTATATGATTGTAACTACGTATAATATGCCGGCATATATCATTAAATTTTCTGTCAAATTTGGAGAAACAAACGACTCAAGAGGCTGTGATTTTAATGAGAGGCAATGTTTTTTGGACCGAACGTGCGTTCGGAGGAAATCTTTGCGATATCCGTCTCGAAGGGTCACGTGAAGAAGAGGCAGAGGAGGAGAAGAGCGGTGGAAAAGGCTTGGGTGGCAGGGTGCCCATTAAAAGTTCCTAAGGGTCAATTTCCAGTCAAATACACTCGAACGGTACCCCGTCGAGGCGCTTGGGTGGTTTCAGGCCGCGAAATCGATATTAAAGCCGACCATGTCTACGAAGGGAAATATCGAAACATCTTACTCTGGAACGATATATATATATATATATATTACTGGAAAATAAACGACATTTTATAATAAGAATTTATATCCAACAAAATTGCAGTATATTCGAGAAGCGAAATTCTCTTGGTTGATTAATTTTCTTAACATATGCAAAATATTTTTAAAATTAAACAATAATTAGCTAAAAAGATAGAAAAGAAAGAAATACAGAAACGTAGAAATATAGAAAATGACGGAAATATTTCTTTCATTTATTATATGCGTCTTAAAACAGTAACAAGTTTTCCAAAAATGCTTTAATTATATGTATATTTGTAATCTATAGATTTTTACAAAAATTTCTGTTAACAGTTCTGTCTTTTAATATATGTAATATAGACATTCGAGTTGGAAGGAATTAATTAGTAATGTTTGCAAAAGATCAAACAGCTTAACTAACATCATAAATACAGCAAGTTGGAAGAAGTGACGTATCTGCTTCGCTCATCGCGTAACAAAGGGTTAAGACCGAAAACGATCGTGGGCGTCTAGGTGGGGAATTAACTGTGGGCCGACGTTGGCGTCAGGAGCATTGGCACTTTTGCGGCGTGCGTAGGCGAGCGTATGTGAAGGACTAAAGTCGAATAAGAAAAAGAGAGAAGGAGAGAAGAGAGAGAAAAGGATAGAGGCAGAGAGGACAAGAAGGAGGCAAAGAAGGTTGCCGAGAGGTCGTGGAGCCGTGAAGGGTTGCGATTCCCGGCTCGAGAGCGACGTACCGAACCCCTCAGGTTCAACGTACAGATAGAGAGGTCGAGGGAGCTTCTGCGAGCATCGCGACGTCGAACGCCATCGAAGCTATCGACTCCTCAGGGTCGATGCACGCCACTCAGCCTGACCTAGGCGTCGTACGCATATTCGAAACTCCTGTCGCGATGAGTATTTTATCGCAGAAACGGCCATGCGTCTAAAGTCCGTTTTTCTGGACGACTTTCTCGATTTTTCATGCTTATTTATTGCGAGATAAAAGTGAAATTTTTAAGAGATATCTGCATGAGACAATATGTGCACAAAATGTGGACTTCCTTCGAAAATCTTTGTCTAATGATTTTTATTGATTACAGATTAAATTAGAAGAACTGAATTTTATTATCGGATTGCTCTTCATATTTTAAATCATGTGCAGTGCATCTCTCTCTCTCTCTCTCTCTCTCTACAAATAGATGAAAGTAAATACAATACTACAATAATTTTTTATTGGAAAAAATTTTGTTCTCGACATTGCAAGTAATTTACTTGTATTAATAAAGCATTCATCAAAAATGTTTTAATTTTCTTTTGAAATTTCTTCTTTTTATGAGGTTGCAGCAGTTTATCTGTGACAATTAATTTACTGTGCTCTACTATGGCGTCCAAAAAGATCATATTTATTTAATGCACCCTAGTGCATTCAAAAGCGCGATGAAAATCTCATGACAGTATTTTAATGTGAATTTAAATGCGCCAGAGCCGAACGATAAAACGATAAAAACCGCGCGCGCGCGCTATATTCGTTACTTTTATCTTTTCATAACAGGGTGAATTAGAGCTACTCGTTAATCCTCATTGTTTCACGAACATTCAGCTCCCGTTCGAACGATCAATTTGTAATCGAATATATCCACCGTGTTCGTTGCGACGAAAATGCGACGCGGTGCGGAACTCGTAATTGCGAGCGTTAAATTTTACAGCGTGTATGCGACGCGACCGGTATATGATCGCGGCCAGTCGAACTGGAAATCCAATTTTGGGGAAAAAAGATTGCACCGCGAGTATTGGTGGCGAATTGCCCGATCGGACGTGGGAAAAGCAGATGTTATTGCGGTGACATCGAAAATTTGATATAAAAGTTATATTAAATTTTACAAAACATTTCACTGAACGGCTAAATCTGCAAAAATTGAGCTCACTTGTTGTTAAAGATAAAATTTATGTGCAATAATTTTTGACATTTTTCGTGCGTACAAAGAAAATGAAAGATTAAATTGGCTAATCGGCAGTATTGGACGAGCAAGTCGAAAGTTCTTCCGATAAGATTTACTGCGGACGGATATAGTTTCCCGGTAGTTGATCGGGCGGTGATATTAGAGACACATCTTTTCCATTAGACCGTGTCAGATCGTACGAGCGTCAATCTCCGTGTAAATTAGTCCTTAACTAAATCCTACTAGATTCGCTGATTTTGGCTTTCTCTTTTCTTTTATGAACGACCGAGAGAACTTAGAAATTCTGACATTTATCACAAATTTTACTCCACCGACGATATTATTTATTATCACGTCACAATAGAGAATCGATCGATGCACGTATTATCACATTAAATGCGAATTAAGAAGATTAGTAGTTATTTCAGTACCAAAGTAATTATGAAATTATATTTCAGATTAAACTTTGTTTAGAAGAAACTGATACAAGGTGAGTTACGGAAACTTGACAATTTTTTAAATAAATAAAATATAACTTAAATTAAATATTAATTTCTTGTTATAAATTAATAGGATATAGAATGTCATTTAAGTATTATATCATCTTATTCATTTTTTAAACAGCACATTTGTCCTCCTAAATATTCTCTACCATTTATCTTATACTGCTCTAATCTGTCACGCAGGTTTCGTATCACTGTTTGCATCATGTTCTCTGATATGGTTATGGTAATTTTTTTCCGTATATTGATCTTGAGTTCATTAATATACAAAAAAAATTACAGTCATACCAGACAACATGGTGCAAACAGCAATGCGAAATTTGCGTGATAGACTAGAGTATAGTGTAGAATAAATGGCGAAGGACATTTATGAAGGGTAACACAAATGTGCTGTTTGAAAAAATGAGTAAGATAAAGTAATATGCTCAAATGGCATGCTATTGTTTTAAAATAAGAAATTAATATAAGTTATTTATAAGTTCTATGTTTTATTTATTTCATTTTGAAAAATATTAGATTTTTACATAACTCATCTTACATTTAAAGAAATATATCGACGTCATTAATATTAAACATTATCGTACTGCCATTAAAAGAAAATCGCGGAACATGATATACGGTATCAAACGCGATCTGAGAGATCTCGGGAACCAATTTGCAGGCGGTAGTTCTAAAGTTTCTTATTGTTAGATACGCGCGAGCGAACGTCGATTTTACGATCAATCTATCGGGAATTCGTGGATTACAGTCTCTTACAGATTCGGTGCCGTCATCAGAAGACCCGTCCAGTCGATAAATGCAAGAAGAACGAGAGGAACGAAAGATATCGTGTATCAATAGAAAGGAGGACAAAAGACAAGAGGAACGCGAGGTTGGGGATGGTGATTTTACCAGAAGTACTCCGGCTCTCTCGCCGGTCGAGAAGCGGCAAAAGATGAAAGATATTTGAGATTGGTCTAGCCATTCCGCTGCAAGCTTGCCCGGATATAGCTTTATATTGCTCTTTCGCTTTTATAGCGTTCGACTATAAACTCGCTTGAATCCGGCTTTCCGTGGCGCGTTTATCCCGCGCACTTTAAAAAGTAGCACACGCGAGTGCGCGAGTGTAGCGAATGTCTACGGCGAAAATACGATAGCTACAGTTCTGAAGATTTCCAACTATTGAAAAGCTGCAAATGCTGTAAAAGTGACTACAAATATTTTTATTTATCGTTTTATAGCCGTCATAATTGCAACCATATTTCAAACAATGATCGCGTACATTGGTATAACTGTAAGAGAAAAATAAAAACTGAAAACTTTGAACGTTGTCCGAAAACAACCTAACAATAATAAAGAACGTGAATAATTCAAAAGACAATGCAGTTTTAACGATTACCTATTCGCAAGAAGAGCGATTTAATATATGTACGTCTGACAAAAGAGTCAGCATTTTCGCGTTTAATTATGCTGCATGTCACTTTATATGTACATCTTATCAATGATTATCGAAACTTTATTGATTACGTTAAGGAATGTGATACATATAATAATGCTCGCGATCGATGTGTGTCGATTTTCTTCTAATAAAAGCGTTACGCCACATAGACGGCATTTTTCAGAAGGATACTCTTGAATGACAAGAATAGCTCTTGAATAGATTCACAAGAATGAGCGTATACGTCCGTATCACAGACGGGAAAACATCAAAGGTGCTCGTCTCGTCTACGAGATAATCGTTCGCTCGTCACTCCGCCTTACGTTTCCTCGTAACAGGATACGGCTCTATCGCGTGTAGTCTTCCGTGAAATCGTCCCAGCGATATTCCTCTGGTGTTTCTCAGATACATCCCACCTAGATCGTACCCCTTTCATTCCGTATGGGGACACGAGAGGGGAACGTTTATTATTATATCATAGCGGCGATGAAAGCGAACAGGACAATAATAGCGAGTGCCGCTTATACAAGAGAAAAGATGTTCTCGAAAGTTCGTGTTTTACGCTTGAATGTCAACGCAAAGAGCGTTCATCAGAGATTTTTTGATATCGCGAACTGTATGTACATATTATTGGATTGTGTCGATACGCGTGCGCGCGCACGCGAGAGAAGGAAAGAAAAAGAGAGTGAAAACGGAAATACGCGTACCAAATTGGGAAAAATTGATCGATTATATTATGATAGTTTTATTTGTATGGATTATGTACATGGAATTTAAACAGATTAAATATACTTTCAATGCTATTCAACTAGGAATACTATACGAGATAATGTATTGGTGGTGTCGTGGTGCGGCGTACAACCGACTAACAATAAGAATTTGCATAATGGAATACGGATAAAAGAAGAGAAAAATCAGGGTGGGTAAAGGAAGGGAATTGTAGGGGCAAAAGGTAGAAAGAGTGATACGATGAGAAGGATCTTCGTTAACCTGGCATTTCCATTTCAAAAAATCAAATTCAGCTGTTAGTATAATTAAATGTTAACTTCTTGTTATAATTTCGCATTTTTATCGCTCGCAAAATAAGCTTAAAAAATAATCGAAAATATTACACTCATGATAACAAATAATAGGTAATAAATTAAAATTAAAAAATTGCTTATTCCAGTTTTCATCACTCGATGTCTCTTTCTTCTTTATTTGTTGTTTGTTACTCTTTCATGGTATTTGCAATATTTATTCGCGTAAATACAATTAATTATAATCATGCGCGCATTAATCCTTAGAATACATATCGCGAAGCATTTTATAATACTTTTGTACATTTAATACGCACTTTATATTATATTATATTGCGATAGAAGAAGGCGACGATCATAGTTGTATAAAGCTACAATCTATTGAAAAATCGTATGATTAAATTGACGTAACGCTGTCTCTGTTGCTAACAAAGAGTATAATGCATGTTTTATAATAATTTTTACTATCTCTCATAACATTATATATATATATATATATATATATATATATATATATATATATATATATATAATGCGCTATTATGAGTGCATAAAACGTGCTAGACCGATGTATTCACATACTTTGTTTTTAGTAAAAAAGAAAGGAAGGAGAAAGAGGATGAGAAGTAAACATATTTGCCTGCAATTTAGACAATGCGTTTGTACGTAAATGTCATCGAGACGAACATCCATCGAGGAACAATATTACTTACATAATGATTTCTCTCTATACTTTTACCGACAATGTGTGTCCTAAGCTTCGCATTCTTTCTATTCATTATACATTACTTCGCGAATTTTTTCAAAATAATTAGTCATTCTTTATTTTTTTATTTTTTATTATTGACATTTTTCATATTATTACTGTAATTAACATATAGACTGATAGGCAGATAATTTATAATATTGATATGTAAAATGTTTAAACAATTCAATCTGATAAAATCTTAAAAGTCGAAATATGTAATTTCGTTACAAAATGGATTAAATCAACGCTTTTAAGATTGGTAATCGAGCGAGAATGAAAGATCGTTTGCATTGAAGTGGGTGTTAATGAAATGGTATGTCGGCTAATGAAGCAGGTGCATATTAATACCGAATCGACACGCTTGAATCCCCAGACTAAGAAGGTTAAAAAAAAAAAGGAAAAACATTCGCGCCGGTAATCCTATCGTTTCTCTGCGCGAGGCAAGCCTGAACCTGAACGCGTACGTCTTTAGCGCTTTACGCGCTGCGACTTTTAACCATCGCGACGTCATTAAAATTCATCGAAAGGCCGACAGGACCGACACGTCGTTGCGCAAGATTTAAGATAGGCGATTAAGAGAACGACAGTCAAGGTGCTCGAAACGGTAATCAGCCTTGGACTATCGTTATGAAGCGGTCGATAAAAGAAAAGAAAAAATTGCATAATCTGCTCGCGGACATCGCTCCTAGATTGCAAAATGTATTTGTTTTGCAAATTAATGAGATATAAATCTGTCTGCTCCATTGGACTTACGTGTTTGAAGTTCATCGAAACACGCGACTTGTAGGCGGATTATGACGTAGCGCATTTTAATAGATTTCTTCTTACGCGTGTATAATTTTTGACGCTTCTCTTTCCATAGCAATTTCTATGCTTATCGCCATTATTACAAAATTATTAAAGCAGTCTATTTTTAAACATTCATATATATCAGTTTTTACATTAAATCGTTTGCTTTATTTTTCCAAAATCTTGCAATAATTTCGCTTTATACAATCTTTGTAAAAATTTATTTTCCATTAAAGATTTTGAATAAAAGATTCTTATAAATCATCCAGCCTTACGTTAAAATAAATGATATAGAATTCTTCCGTCACACTTTTTGTTGAAAATTGTCTCCTTCTCAGTCTTTTACTACTTCGATGGAAAAATCATGTAGCTGTCGCAATATCCTTCGTCGACGTTCAGGGAAAAGCTCCCTAGCGGTACGTAACGGTGAACCGCGGCCAACAGCGTAGCGCAGCGCGTTTCCTCTGTTGTATGCAAATGCGACCGGATGGCGTCAGCGCGTGCCGCGCATTAACAAACGTCGGTTGACCTTGCGCGATCGATCCGAGGCTCCCCGAGGAGCTTCGCTCGCTCGTAAGAATCTCCTGTTGCAAATGCAACGCGACAGTATCGCGAAAAAGATGCGACACGCGGGAGCGTTTTATTTCTCTCTCGAAAATTGAATCGACGCGAGACGCGCGACGAAAGCTAAGGCTAAGACGTTTCCGGCGACGATGTCGAGAGAACGCGGAAATACGTGTATATTTTGATAAAACCGTCTCTCTCATCTAACCGTTCATTCATTTCTGAAAATTCCTTCTCGCGCTTTGCCTTTCCTCGGTCTCGAAACCGAGCGTTGAACGGTATTCAGTGTATCTCGAGATGTTTTTGCGCAGATACGCTTTTAGATTCACTCGCGTCGCCATCGTGGAGTTGGATGAAAATCCCGCGATTTGAATTCGCCCGATATACGAGAGATGTTCGTCGTCTCCTCTCGGCGAATAAAAGCGAATCGTCTGAATTGAAAGCGCTTTTTTCGATAAATGGATGGGGAAACGAAAGCATTAAACATTTGTTCAGATTAGAGATTAAAATTGCCAAAATTTAATAATATGAGTTGAAATTTTGATTCTACAAATACACAAAGAAAATGTTTATTTTATCGATTTGAGAGATAAGTCAATGTGTGCATTTTTATATACGGTAACAATGAAAAATTGAATCTATCAACGGCGAGACACTCGTAGAAATATGATACGCTCCGTCGAATACGCAAAATTTGTTAGTATCGCGGATACACGCGGAGACGATTCTTCTCGAAATGATCCTAAGAAAAAGTATCACAGTCACAGACGATTTGTTCCGTGCGCGAGGAAGTCATCTGAAAACGCAACAATACCGGATATTCGAGGAATCTTGTCGAAACGACGCGGATATATTGCGTTCTCTTTGTGAGGATGTGTACAGAATGTATAATGTTAAATCGATATTTCCATCCATGTTAAAACTTTCATCTGCAAAGTGGAAAGAATTAATTCTATATAAGATAAAAATATTTGCTTTTACATACAATGTGATATTTTGCGAAAACATATATATTAATAATAAAAAATAATACATTTTTAAAATCTAGCATTGTTTTAAAAAAAAAAAAAAAAAAAACTATACGATAAGATATATTTCCATATATCAATGTGCAACGATTAAAGCAGAGTCAAATTAAAAAGAAGCTACACTATTCGTCACCGAACAAATCGTCATTACAAAAAAGGGGAAGGATCGATGGTGCTCTCTGTGCTCGAATTTTTTCGGCGACCGCAAAAGATATCACATTGATTTCTGGAAGTCGGACCCTCCGTCACTGTCAGAAACGATCTCTCGCCTGGTCTCCGCCCACGGAAACCCCAGAAAAATTTTGCTCGTTCGCCATCCTTCCTTCTTCTCTGCCTCTCGTCCGAAAGCTCTTCCCGCTAACACCGACCAGTTCAGCTCTAATTGCGTTTCCCGCCTAGCTCTCGGTCCCTCGGTCCTTCCGCTACAGTCATTCCTCTTCAAGCTCTCGGATCAGAGCCTTTTGTGTACACACGTGCGCGTGCGCATGCACATACGCACGTACACGTGCGCGACGTCGCTCGCAATCCCGGAATTCCTTGCTGAGGGACCGTTGCGACAGGATCCGCTCGATCGGGCGCATCCAATACACCCTTGCGCTGAAAGCAATGGTCCGCGACCGGATTTTCTCTCCGAGACAATTCAAGGATTCGGATTGCGAGTCGAGCGAGAAGAGTGAAAAGAGAGAGAGAGAGAGAGAGAGAGAGAGAGAGAGAGAGAGAGAGAGAGAGAGAGAGAGAGAGAGAGAGAGAGAGAAAGGGAGAAAGAGCTATCGATTCGAAAACGTGGCGGCGAGATTTAGTGATTTCCATGAAGAGGATAAATGCGAAAACGCTTCACCCATTAGCTGCCATCGTTCGCGTTCGACGATCGCATTAAAAGCGGCAATAAACCCTATCCTTGGTTTCTGAACAGCCATAAAACTGCCAATGTACGTCCTGGATGGATTCATCCTCGGCATCAATATGTCACATATTTTATTGATGTATTTAGAATTAAACGATTATTTATTTTTATATTAACTTTATAGATTATGTACGTGACAGTTTATGCGCATAGAAAAAAAAAAAAAGGTTTTTGCTGTCACAACATATTTTTTAGATTGACGTAAAAAATAAATTTCGTCAATTATAGGTATATGAACAAAAAAAAAAAAAAAAGAAGATTCGTTGAAAATTTTATTTGCTAAAACTGATTTTGCTGAACTTGCAGAAAAAATTATATTTCCGTATAAGAATAAATTGATTCTTATTCCGGAAGTGAGGATAGCTCTCATCGAATATGCAGCAGCAATGTCGATTTTGCTGCGACAGCAAAACTCCTTTTTTTTTCCGCGCAGATTAAAGTGGAATTAGCAAATATTTATACGAGATACGGTAAGAGTCGATGAGTGCCGATCGGTAATTGTTGATCTTCTTAATGCTAAAACGAATTTTTTCAATTTCCAATTTATTCCTTAATAGATTAAGAAGGCCGCTTTTTAATCAGAGACTCTTCTCTTAGGCGCGGACGTGCGGAATCAATCTTGAAATCGCTGAGTCTCAATCTTTCTCGCAACGCGCGCGGCGAGAAACCGCAGCGAGCCGGGCAATCGTGGCAGTTTCTCTCTTTCCCTCCTCTTCCTTTTTTTTTATACGCTCCTTTCCTTCGCACCTATCGATCCCGTCTTTCTCACTCGCGGGTCTTTACACCCCACCAATCCCGTTCGTGTTTCCGAACTTCTCACCCTCTTTGCGAACGCGGCAAGAACCGCGGGTTTCACTCGGAATTGCTGCACCATCTCTCTTTCTCTCTCCCTCTCTCTCTCTCTGTTTCTCTCTTTTTCTCCCATATGACTCCACGGACTCGACATACAGATCTCCTTAATTGATTTAAGAAATAAATCACCCGGCTGAGTGTCGGGTGAACGGACAAACCGTACGTGCGTTCGATTTGTTCTTGCCCTTTGCTTCCGCTTTCCTTTTCCGAAGACAAATCGCGCCCCAGTAAGCGTTTTACAGAATATATTAGTACCGAGACTTTATGTTCCTTTTTATCTTTCTTTATTGTTGCACATTGATTACGTTGACTTTCTTGTATTACGATTTTAACAAGATAGCGAATTTGTCCACGATAAAGCAGAGATAAATGTCCTCATAACTTCGACCCTTATTAACAACTGCGATATTAATATTTCGACGTTAAATTCCTCTTTTATCTCTCAGGAGAGCCCCATAAAAAAATTCCGTCTTAATTATATTTAGAGTAACGTAAAATTAAATGTATGAAATTCCATGTTTGAAGTAACGGTATTAAAATTCAGAATAAAAAATGCGACGGATAGTCCGCGAGCCCCAGCGCGCGGTTTCCTGTTAATTAATACTTTACAAGAGAGAGTCAGCAACGGCTATTAAGAGCAAGCCCGATTCTGGTTACCCGGCCACTTCGCTTCGAGATGATCCGGCGGCCGGGCTATCTCGCTCCGTCGTCTCCGCCGGCCAGTTTACTTGTTATGAAAGTTTAAATTAATTTCGAGGTAATTTCCGTGCGGTAATGGCGCGCGGCGCGCGCGAGGGGGCCGCAGGGGGTTTCCCTGATCTTCCCGAAGGCGGTCCGCCGCCACCGCCACCGCCACCTCCGTCTTATCGCTGTGGAAAAACAATCGAGTCCGTTCCTATATCACGCTCCTGTCAACTGCCGGCGCGGGAAGCCAGGAAATATCGCCCCCATAGTCCGCACTCATACCCGTAGAAACTTTTCTGCGGCACCTGCGCCCTCCGGGGACTGATCAAGTTCGATCAGCTACGCGGCGCACCTGCCGCGCATCTTCTCACTTCGACATTGCGGTTTTGCGGGCGATAACTATAAAGGTCGGATTACTCGAATAATTTAATATGCATACGTCAAAGATATGTATAGAGGAGATCCTAAAAATTGGAGACTAAATAAAAATGTGAGAGATTAAAGTTTCACTTTTACACAGAAACATTGGTATAACCATAAAAAGTATTTGATAATATTTGAAATATCATTAATTAGAAATCAGAATTTAAAAATATTGCAATTAAAAATTACACTATGTTGGATTGATTTAAGACTTCTTCCTGCAATATTACAATTAACTTTAAATTTTTTAATTAATGTTATTTGAATGACAGTTATATTATTATTATATGGAAATTGATTTTGTTTATTGTTAGACGAGCTTCTATTATCTAGTAAGAATTATAAAAGTTGGAGCATCCGCTATCCACGAAAAGTATCATATTTTTTGCACGAAGATAATGATTACGAAACTTGGAACCAATATTATCCATTACAGACGGCACAAAAAATTGGGCTGCAATTCCGTACTTTAAATTCTCTTTACAAAGTATCGAACTCGTACTTTCGATGAAAATGAGTGTTTTCTTGCGTAGCTCTAAGCAGACATAATAAATATTAGTTTAGAGCGGAATATTTACCTAAATTATACTTACATAACTACGATCAAGTAAAATCAATTTCACAAGTTCATATACCATAAATTCTTCCTAAAAGTTAAATCGTATTATTATATAATGTTTTCTTCATAATTCTTTAGCAACCTTCTCTATTTTAAAAATTTTTCTCCTAAATTTTGTTGATTTTACAAGAAAAAGATATATTATCCAAATTATAATAATAGAAAAGAATGTTAGGAAAAAAAAAAAACGAAAGTTATGAAAGACAGTTTACTGTCAATATAATATTATAATAATTAATAAATTTATAATAAAATTAAAAACTTGTACGCTAATTTGTAAAAGGTCAATCGATCTAAAAAACATTGGTGACTGATTTCACTGGTGCATTTATTACGCGATTATTTGTGATCCATGTGCAACTCGTATAACCGTCGATTCAGTCTCGCCGCGAGATTCCAAGTTGAAATTGCTCGGTACGAGTATTGGAAGAGAGCTGTCGCAACGCGGGCGAACGTGTCCGAGGTGTGTACGGAGATATCGAGCGGTATCGTTTTCATGTAATAGGCAATACGTTATTGAGGCTCGGCCTCGAAATGCACTCGTATTCCCATGTTAATGCGGATTATCGAGCCGCCCCGTTCGCGGTTAGTACAAATGGTAAAGTTCGTGGAACACACCGCCGCGTGGCCGTGTCGTGGGACCCGCGGGCATTATTGCACTTTTGCGATCGACCGATCGGCCGATCAATCGATCGGCCGTTTCGTCACGCCGATCGATCTCGGCGATCGATCTGGCATTGTTACACGTGTCGTCGCCTTTTGTCACGCCGCGGCGCACCAACAATTTTCTATCTACCAGATCTCTCTTGTCATATTTCGACAGACAGAACTAATTTGCGATACTATCGATACTCTCATCAATTCATAAAAAAAACTTTGAATAAAAAAGAAAGCAAGTATTAACTTGCCATCAATCAAAAAATTATTTTCTTTAAAATTTTTTTCTTTCACGATATGTATGTCTAACACATTTCTTCTATGAATAAAAAATCTTTTATAAAATTGAGTAATACAAAGCATGTATTATCAGAAATAAAATTTAATGTTGAAGTATATGATTGAGCCGATTATATTAGTTGTAATCGATATCAAAAATACCTTTTCTATATTAATACAATATAAATATATATATATATGTATATTTTTTATATTAATATAATACTTTCGTTCTTACACTTCTCAATTATTATGCACTGTTATGCTTACGTGAAACTTTCGATGAGGTAATTGTGCTCTCCATGCGGGTCTCTCCTCGAGACGAAAATCGACGCGACATCCGGGCGACGAGATGGCACACCGGTAGAATAGAAATAGCGGAATAAAAGGAGCCGCGAGAGAGATGAAGGTCAGCGGCGAACGGAGCCAATTAGCCAGCCATAGACTCGATTAGCTAGCCGGCGGAAGCGCTCCGAACCTACGCGTATAACGGGCCGAAGGATATACAGGTACCGTAAGTACTATACTTAGGCGGATAGCGAGTGCCGGTGTCCATTAACGTTTCTACAGCCGGCTGCTGATACTCTTTCCGAGATGCTTTTCCGCCTTTTTCTCTCCCGTTTACCTCGCACGTGATCTCAGACAAGCGGAGAAATAGATATAGAGAGAGAGAGAGAGAGAGAGAAATAGAGAAAGCTCTCTGTGAATTCACCCTAGATTATAACGGTACACTCGCTTCTGTTGAATATTTGCCGCTCCATCTTTTTGCACTGGCGTACTGACATCGAAAACAGTGAATAAATTTCTTAGAGATATAATATAAATAAAAATAAAATAATAATTATTATATAAATAAAAATAAAATTAATTTCTTATATAAATTGTTAAATAAAAATTCATGTCTTCAGTCTTTTCATATTTCTAACATTTAATTCCTTCATATATTCTAATTAGATAAAATAAAAAATCAAATAGAAAGGTTAACAGCAACACATTTTTTTTTGTAGATAATAAAAATTATACAAGTCGTTATAGGAAATAAGAGTGTAATTAATTGGGATTCTTCCAAGCAAATAAAATTTTACCAGTTCCATCAAATATCGTTCACGTGCGGCAGCGGTACTCGATTTACAGCTTTACCGTTTACCCTTACTACTTGCCGAGACTGGTTTTCTTGTGTAAGTAAAAGCATCGATAAATACGTAAGGCGGCTTTCATCGGATATATTGGAACTATTTCTCTCTCTCTCTCTCTGTCTCTCTTTTTCAATGAGATAACAGTGTATACAGCACGAGTAAATCGTAATCCTCTTCCCGCTCACCGAGAATCCAACAGGAAGTCCGTGCTCTTGCGCCTCAAGGCTTTGTCCAGCGAATAATACCGGAGCAAGCCGGGAGATGTTCATTGGAATTAAAACGTGAGCCTGTGGATGTTCGATGATCCTGAACGAAAAGAGCCGCTTTATAAAAGAGACTCTCTGTCCCCTCTTTTCATAACTTTCCTTCACCAAGAAAAGCCGCGAAAAATCTATCGAAGCGATATGCGACGATATATGGCAATAGCGCAGGCGAAAGAGAACAAACAATTTAATTCTTTATTCGAAGATTAACGATGGCACAATTCTGTTTTGTTATTCATTTATCAGTGTTTCTCGGTATATTTCTTGCAAAGATAGCGTTGCGTTCTGGGTAAACATCTTTATTTTCCGTGTAACACTTATTGTGATGAATTGTTGTTTATAATTCGATTAAGCAATTGAAGAAAGTTTAATCAAGAATATCACAAATATCACTTGTCTCACAAAAGAAAAAAAAAACATTATCAACAAAAGAATCAAAATAAAACCTGTGACTTCGTTTATCTTAATCTAACGATATACAGCGCGGCGCACAAAAAAGAACGCATCCGCGAGCAGTGATCGTTAACTATCCTTAACACCGAATCTTCTCCGTTCCCATTAGCAGCAAGCAACTATCTTTCTCTTTCCCTCGCAGCTGAAGAAACGGGCTAATCTCTCGAGGGGTTAAGCGATCGCTTATAGCGATTTTCCTAACCCTCCTCGCAAGATCCCTCGCCGGTCCGACACCCTTTCCATCTCTCCCTCCTCGTCTGTTACTTTTAGCTGACGTGCGAGTCTGTGAGAGAGCGACGATCTATCATCCGAAATCAAGAGACTAGGTAGCGTCTCGCGCCAAGTATAAAACAGTAATACCATTTCGTGACAGCAAAGTTACAACGTATCCTTTATCAGGGTAGCAGGCTTTTTTTGGTTATAATAATAACATTATTTTTGTAAAGTTTTTAAATACACTTGAATTTGTTTGTTTAATTTCATTAATTTCAGTATTGTTTGTACTATTAATTTATATTTCTTTCTTAACGTTATTCTAAAGAATTATTTGGATTTAGTCTATTTGTTAAATTTCTTAATTATTCTATAATTATTTTCTTCGTTAACTTTTTTTCATAAACTTTGTTTTATTTTTTATAAAGAACTAATATTTGGTCTAGTTCTTTAATATGATTTTTGTAAAGAATTGTTATTTTGAAGAGGAAAATATACTTGACGTTTTCGACGAAAACAAACTGTCACGGTGTACGCTATATTGCCGGCTGCTTTATATTCGCTGATCCTTTGCGAGCAATGAGAGCAAACTATTAGCCTTTGTCGTAGTGCGTCACGTGTGTGCATCATTACGCTTTCTTCGTCGCGAGGGAAGCGTCGCGACACCTTCTTCATAAATGCGTTGAAAATCAACCGGTCCCCCTATCCGGATGATACATACGACGTCGCCGAAATATTGCGACACGCGTCTTTCCATACCGGTGACGCTAATGCACGCGCGATATACAAGGTGTCCGCGATCATTGGATATTTTAAACTTGTGTGCAAACTTGTATATATGAAATCCGCGAAATCACTTTTTTAGTTATAAAAAATTTCCATGCTGAAATAATTGTCATTTTTATTAATTTAGTATCTGGTATTAATTATTAGAAAAAAAAAGCCGTGGTAATTGGGACACCCTGTATATCAAGTAGTGCGTCGGAAATCGTAAAAAATGATGATCCGTGCAATTTCGATTTGACAATTTTGCTTTATACGCGTATTTTTCTGATGTACAATGTGATATAAATATGATAGGTGATGAAAAATAGGGGGAATAAATGATATATCTCTTTCTTCTTCTATTCCAATTTTATAGATTATACTGTTAACTTTTTATATTAAAATAAGTTATATAGAGAGGCCTCGAGTAACATTTCGCTCGAGCATTTTCAAGATAATCTCTGGTTGCAAAGTATAAATACGTATCGTTTAAGCTGCGATAAATTGAAACGGTTAACAAAATTAGCGGACGCGGAATACACACGGAGAGCCTGCCGGTTAATTAATTCAGGAAGCCGCTTTTAATCGTCGACGCGACCGACGGGAAGCATTCTCGGCCGAGGAAGCGCGAGCGAGGATCCTCGCGAGTGTAATTCCGCTCGTAATAAACAGGAACGCGCGTGGTTATCGACACGATGCGATCGCACGAGACGATGCGTCTCGGGTTCTCTAGGGTCGCGATCGCACAAGCGCTCCCTCGTGCGTAATATCCCGGACGATTTCTTTATTAAAACGATACGGCCGGCCAACGCCGTACATCACTGCGGCGAACTGGAAAAAAGACACGACACACCACACGGCGGTTGAATATTATTAGACCGTGGAGGATAAACGCGTTGAGGGTAAACGATCGTGCCCGGCAGATCCTCGTGAGATTGTTGCATCTTAAGGCCGATTTATACCATCCGCTATTAATAAACACGGCCGTCACGTAATATAACACACATATGCATAAACATAGTGATGTTTTTTCTTTTATAAAGTACCTTTGCTTCCTGTTGTTTGATCTCTGATCAAAAATTGGACTTTTTCTTTTGTAGCATAAATTTAATATTCTTTGGAAATCTTTGAAACAACATTTTTTTTATAGCTTTGGATTAATTTTTGATTTACGACAGAAAATCTGAGCCTTCTCGCACAAAGTTGTTCCTATATTTTATTGCTAGACGTAGAGTACTTTAGAAAGTCTTTATTGCAATGGACCGATCGCGAATACAATTCGAAAATTCGTGCACAGCGCGACTAAAACACGAGTGACTCACCGGTGAACGACTCCTTTCGAGTGCATGTGCTTGAGAGCGGCGACCAGCTGTCTGGCATAGAGCCTCGCCGTGTTCTCGTCCAGTTTACCGGTCGGCTGTTCCTTAATGTGCGTGCACAGGTCACCGCCGGTCGCGAGTTCCGTCACGAGATAGTACACGGATCCGCACTGTAAGCAGGCGTTAAATTAAATCGTTATCGATCCACATCGATAGCGTAAAGTATCGTAAAGATCTAGGAGATACAACAACACAGGATATCCCGCAATTCTTCGCTTTTTACCTTCTTGCGAATGCTTTGTTTCACACGTTAGGTTATTTTATAGAAATATAATCTCACTAAAATTACCAAACTCATAAAATAGTAATTTGCAAATTCGCAGAATACATATATTAGATTTGTATATAATTATATAATTATATAAGATTCTTCATAATCGTTTGTTTAATATTTCAGCATCAACTTTATACAGCGCGTAATAGAAGTTTTTTTTTTTTGTTTTTTTTGTTTTTTTTGTTACTATACATTAGCAACAAATTACAAAAACGAACAGAGTGTGATTCACGATGACGCGTTTCAAATTTATTAAATGATGCTAATATGTTTCTCATTTTTTTTTTTGGTTTGTGCGGCTTGCTACTGAAGTACGGCCATATATTTTAGTCACCGCGTTCGTGAAAATGGAACAACAAGCAACGAACTGGCGAGAGTGGAGACCGGTCGTGCGAAATTGATCACGCGTATTTAAAATGCACTGAAGCGGAGGCGCATCGTAATTATCGAGAAAGCGTTTCCCAAATTTTGCGCGCGCTCGCGAGACACGAGCGTGGACCTCGTCGATTAAGCGATTACCTTAATGCAACGATATGCATGCAGCAACATCGGCGGGGCCGCACGTGACCGACGAATTACGACCAGAGCGGATTCGCCGCGCCCGATCAAATGGCGAGTCGGTGTTCTCCGGATGATGATTATTTCATTCCTCGAGATTGGACATATCAGAGTGGCGCGTAGCTACTTTAATCATAAATCGCGTGAATCACGAGAGCCGAACAAATATCGTATACGCGCATACTAGGAATCGAATGTTAATGCAAAGTCAAACGGGACGATATTTCTAATTCTTCCCGCTAGATTTCAAATTAGTTATTCTGAGGATTTATATAATAATATTTTATTAATTTAGCTCTATCATCCTGTATGTATATTGCATATCTATTTTTTTTTTTAAATAAAAAGAAGTATTAGAATATGACAAAAATAACACTTTTAAGAATTTTTATTATTTATATATTTTACACA
This sequence comes from Anoplolepis gracilipes, assembly GCF_047496725.1. Taxonomy (NCBI): domain Eukaryota; kingdom Metazoa; phylum Arthropoda; class Insecta; order Hymenoptera; family Formicidae; genus Anoplolepis; species Anoplolepis gracilipes. Next base: position 747,871 of record NC_132978.1, on the reverse strand, counting down.
GAATGTGATAAGTTTTACTACAAATAAATATTTTAAATATTGAGATATAAAATTGTTTCACGGATCCTTTACTTGATAGAAAACTTTGTTTGATTGTCAGAGGGAGAGCAGTTGGTTAGGAAACAAATCTCTGAAAAATATCGTTTCGCCTGATTTAAGCTTTATGCGACACGCTCTATTCGGCGCGGCTGGGGGAGAACTTAACCAATAGAAATCAAACGAAAACTTCTCTGAAAGTACGAAGACCACTTGTGAAGTCAATTCGCGAAAGATGCTGCTCTATCTCACTTGGCAAGAATCGCCGTTTCGTTTTGGCGGGGATCCGTTGATACGTCCGGCGCTTGCCAACCAAATCAAGTTGAAGTTGAGATCTCCGGGTGGGACGTGAGATTCGCGATTTCGATATATCACTGTATGTATGGGTAAAATAGGGACGTAAATTCAACGTATGTAAACGACGGCGATAGGAAAAGAGTGCCAAACGTGGAATTTATTTCTCCGAACAAAACAAGAAGCGTATGTCGTTCGCTTAGCCCATGCCAAAAAGGTGTGCATTGGTTATATAAGATCTCGAGCAGAATTTAAAGCAGATTTTTCTTTAGCTTAAATTTAACACCGTACACATATTTTCATACTCGGATATCGTGAGATTTTTCAATCGTTTTTATCGATCCGTTTAAAGCATATCGTTTTTCACTAAAAACTATTTACAAACTAAAAGCACAAATTATCTCTCTAAATCTTTTAGAGTGAAATTTTCACTCTAATCATGGAGTCACTGACCAGTTCACTCCATGTGGAGTAAACATTCACTTCAATAGAGTGAATTTATTCACTCTAAGACAAAAAGTGAAAAATTCACTCTTATTTTTAAAGTAAAGTCCACTGCTGAAGTTAACATTCGAAATTTCACTCTACTTCGACTGGCAGTATATTTTCATTATTGCTTGAAGTGAGATTTGACTCCAAAAGAGAGTGAGATTCCATTCTAAAAAATTTAGAGAGATCTTTGCAAATTTTCTAGGTGTTACTTTTTTAATATGTCGTTTTTCGTATACATCTTAAACTGCCTGCTTCTTTAATGGCGAGATAAAAACGTTTTTGTACGAAATATTTCTGACAAATCTCTGTAGTACTATTATTTAAGATGGCGTCATACTTCTGTAACGAGGCAACTCGAACTTGTAATAGCACGCTGCAGATGTGGTTGTCGACACGTTCATTTTTATAGCAATTTCTTCCCCCAAATGAAGGGAACGACGGCGTCGTTGGCGTAACAGACGAGTAGTCCTGTGCGATTCATCGGCTCGTAACATTGGTACCGACATAAAATCGCGCGAGCGGTGCGTTTACAGCCGGCGTAGGCCGACAATAATGACCTTAATTGGCGCTTAAAGTGACTTTCCTCCAATATCCCGAGCACGAGTAACACGCTGATGGCCGAACATGCATCTTCGTAAAAATCGACAGGCACGCGTGCGCCTTTTCTTATTGTATACAGAGTGATTCAGAAAAGCACATTCCATGTGTGATTTATTATTTATTACGTATCTACCAAAATAAAATAATTACCGATATTTTCTTTTTTTTTTTATCATTATTACAACAATGTTTTGATAAATAAGCAAAATTTGAGTTTAATTGGGAACAAGAAGTTTAGAACAATTTTTCTTGACATTTAGAAATACCAGTGATTCTAATTTTTAAATAGAAAATTGAATATATTAGTGTGACGATATATATCATACAATTAATATTAATATATTTTTAAATAACTAATTGTAAATATAAATGTTGCTTTTTTTTGTATCAATTTTTCTCATAAAAACGGATGATAATTTTGAATCCTTCTGTATACGATGGGCAATAAAATAAACAATCTCGTGACTAGAAACATCGGAAACATCGATAAACCGTAAACGTCACGGCTTTGCCTAAAATGTTGGGTATTGGAAAGCGCGCTTGCAATAACGTAGCTTTACGACATAAAAAATGATCACCGACCCATTGTCCTCGCGGAGAATGAAATTTTGTTGTTCTGGTACGTTATGTCCTGCCATGAATTTACAGTAAACTGAAATTTTTATCACTGCGCGTTTCGTGTATCTATCATATATATTGCAAAGTATACTTTACGTATTTTTCGTTTCATTATATTTATATAATTTTTTCTCTCTTTAATAATTTTTTTGCTGATATACATGTAATGAAACAAGCAAATGTAACAGAATTAAGTGTTCGCATATATGTAAATTGAATTCACGAATTTTTATATTAAATCAAAAGAGCAGCATGAGAACTCTACGTTCGACTAGAATAAATTATTCATAAATATGGAAATGCGGAAATTTGCGGTGAGCACGTTCGCGCGTTTGACTGTCAGCACCGTCAAAATTCGAACTCTATCAATAATTAATACAAGAGAGAATGGCCATTTGCATACTCTATTAGTCTTCTATGTGCAGCATTGTAGATAGCACGTTTTCATCATCGATTGCTATTGTCGCGCGGTTACTTGCTAGTGAGCAGGCAACCCTAAGAAAAACGAGTTGTTTGGAAAACGGATATACTTTACGATCTGCATGCAGGCGCAGATGCTTCGAAGAATCCAGTAGAATCGGCAGTCGAAATACTTACACGCTGGGCACCCTAAGCGTGCCTCTACCATCGTAAAGATTACGATGTGGAAATGAGATATAAGGCGACGTCATATATAGCCAATTTGGCGACGGCGAGGAAGGCGAGGCGAAGTCTCGTCTCGATATTAGCATATTTGCCGTCAGGTGCGAGCATTCTCATCGCCAATAGCTCTTTCCCCTCGATGGAAAGCTTAAATAAAACAAGACGCAGTCTTCTATCCCCGCCTTTTATAAACGTATAGAGAAAGTAATATCATCTGCAAGACTATAAAATCATTTTTATCGAGAGAAAAAATCGAACGGTCCATCTCTCGAAGCTCGTTCGCCCGTTTATGAAAGCTCGCGGAAATGAATCTTTTTTCCGCGAATATTTACACATCCTGTTTCATGTTTACCCACGTGTATTTGAAATACTCGAATATAATAATATATATCTGTTGATTATTACAAAACGTAACGCAAACATTTCCTGTTCTTGAAAAAAAAAAAAAAAAAAAAAAAAAAAACGATTCTACATAGATATGAAAAAAAAAAAAAATACTCCATGTAATCGTGATAAATTGACTCAATTAAATTAATGCAAATGTCGTAGAGTTTCTGAAAATCTTATCCGATAATTTTATAGATGACCGAAAAGATTTAGGGGAAAAAGATTTCACAAGTAAACTGCAACAATTTGTAAGTTTTCTAGTCGCGTTGTTTTTTTTAGAGGAAGATGCACCGGCTATCATATATGCAAGAAATGATTCCGGCAACGGTATTCTGGCTGGAAAAATTTTACACACGTCTCCCTAGAGCCGAACATGGTCGCCCCAGCTGCCCGTTCATCTCTCGTTGAAATATTTCGCAGAGCTCCGAAATTCTCGAATCACGCGCAGCCGGGTTATCTCGCCGGTCGCGTGCGTTTTCCCGTCATATTTTCCTACGTACTTTATCTTTCCCGGCGCGTACACTATACCCTCGTCCCCGTAACTCGATCGTGACGAGCGAGCGCGCGGACTAACAAAATTTTCAGAGTAAACGAGGTGCGCGATGCTGCGTCGCCGGTGGAGCCTCTGATATCGACGTCCCACACATGAATTCAATTACGTCGTACAAGCATACGAGAGTCCTTTCTCCCTGGCTTTTTTCCTCTCGCTCGCGTATATCATGATGTGCGTATGTTTGCGTGTATATACACGTGCGTGCGTGCGTGTGTGTACGCGAATCTGCGTGGTGGATTTTCAACGTTCGCATGTGTAACAGCCAGGTCACGTATACGATAGTGCCGCACATTAATGATGCTAGTCTAGATTTTTTGTATCGACGCGGAAAAAAATGGCAACGTAAAAAAATTATTTTTCAGTTTACACTTGCGAATTGAAATCGATATAATGTCGGTGAAATTAATTTCCGATGCTTGTCGCGGATATGAAAAAAAAAAAAAAAAACGTACTTTCCATTGTTACGAATAAACACGAAAAACACTATGTGCTTGTGGTATTAAAATCTGAATTCATTAAAAAATTGTCTATATCCAGTTTCAATATTATTTATATCAATAGAAATTATTTATATGAATATAATATAAGAGAGCTGTGTAGGTTTCGAAAATCGAAATTGGGAGAATTTATCATTTTTCGTTCGAACCCCAAGTTTATCGCGGAGTAAAACAGTTAAAGGGGTTGAAGGCTCATCTACTTTTGATACGCATTCAAGCAGGTTCATAAATTCAGCTAAATGGCGTGTTTAATTAAATCCAGAAAGATGGATCATCTCTCGGATGGCGTTAAAGGACTCCGGTACTGACGAAATTTCAGGATACTCGCGATTTGTCACGGAACTCTGACGAACGTCATGTACCGGGTGAGAGCGAGACATGATCGAAGAAGCGTAGAATCTACGAGAGGGATAGTGCCTGACACTAAAAGAGGAATGCGCGAGACGAAGCGGCATAGTTCCCTTTTGACAGGGGAATGAATAGATCGTTATATAAAAGTACAATAGACGGCGCGACTGAATCTTGTTGATCGACCGTGGTGAATCGTCTTTGTTATTAAGGACTCGCGATTAAACTTTCGACGCGGTCAATTAGAGTAAAGAGATTTGATCAATCGTCGAAATTCTCTGAACTGATTGCGCCCTAAAGCGTTTCTCACTCACTCGGATAGTTTCATAGAGTCTCACGATGCTTGGATGCTGTAGCATCGACAGTACTTTCGCTTCCCTCGTCAGGTTCTTCATCACGTAATCCTTCTTGCCTTGCTCGACATCTATTATCTTAATCGCCACCTGAAACAAGAAACGTCGAGACTCATGTAATTAATCGAAATGCGTAGTTAAAGAAAAATAGAAAATGTGAGTCAAGAATACTTTTAATATCTTAATTTTTACGTGGACAGTTATTATTATTATTATCAAGAATTTTGAGTGAAACACAACTTTGAAGAGCAATTTTATTGATTAATATTGATTATCGATGGTATTTTTATATGCATCTTTCTGTCAAACGTGTCCATCTGTACAAAAAATCTGTCAAAAGTCTTTCTAGTAAATTAAGATGTTCTACTGGCAGGTGAATAAATAGCTGGCATATAGGGCGTTGAGAGAAAAATTTCACGTCAATATGGCGCACCTCCGGTTGAATAAACGCCTTATTCGCGCGCGCACACAGTGCTCTTCTCGAGAGATATTTTTTTCCCGAGCGAAAAAACACGAGCGTGAGTTTATCCCCGGGGCTTTTAGGGATCAATCGCCTCGCGTTCTCTCCTCGAATTGCCAGCACGTCAAACACCTTCCATATGCCTCCTTGAGGAGCAACGAGTCGCTTTTGTACGGTGCGTAGGGTGAAGGTAGCGAATAAGAGCGAGAACGAAAGAGGGCGAGGTGCGGCAAGAAGGAGAGAGATGTCTTGGGACTCGAATATGTTAAGACAGCCGTGTACTCCTTTACGGTCCCCTGTCCCTTTGATGTGCCGTAAAAGGCCGGAGGCGGTAATTCGCGCGAACCTAAGCGATTGAAATGGTGGATTCCGTCGTGCCTTTCGGCACCATGCGCGAGAGAGAAAACCGTAATGTTGAATTATATCAACGATACGAAGGGTACCATGTACGCGTGCCGAATGTAAATTAACTCGCGAAAACTTGTACGTTTTATCGTGCGAGTCTTATGTAAGTCGTTTCTTGTCTAGAATTGTCGATATGGATGGCGAAAACATGAAGAAGAAAAGGAATGGCATCAATTTTTCAAAAATAAAAATTATAATTAAATTATATTCTAAATATTAAGAGAATCGGAGAGATTGGAAATATTAAAGTGTCTAACAATAAATGTCGCCGGTGCATTTAACCGCCATCGATATTTTCGCTCTTTACTCAATAGTTTGACTTGTATATTCGAGAAGAGACTGCTGGAAGGAATCTTCCACAACGGTTTGTTTCGGGGGAGTCCAAATCTTGCGTCCTCGAGTTTCCAGTTTGCCCGGCAGCAGCGGGTCGCATATCATTAGCGGCATCGATGGCGCCGGTGTCCTTTGATCTTCCCGCTCTTTCTGTCGCGGGTAAGCAAGAGATGCAAACGAACGAGAGAGAGGAAGAAAACGGAAGAGAGAAATAGAGGAAGAGAAACGCCCCTGTTCCAGGATCGTTGGCGCACCATTAAAGAAAGAGAGAGATGAAGAGAACACAACGCTCAAAGTAAGAAAGAGAAAGTGAGAGAAAGAGAGACAGAAAACAGGGGAGTTGCGTCGAGCTCGAGGTATCCTTGACAGTCTCCCCAAATGATTTGTAGCGCTCTTCGCCAGATACAAGATACTAATTCTTTAGGCGCTGTCAGTCGACCAGCTACCGCTCGCCACTGTGTCGACTTGTTCTCCCTCTCTCTTTATCTTTCTTTTTTCTCTAAATTTCTCCCTCGCTTTATTTCTGTTGCATTATTTTACAACTTAGTCAATTGGCGCACCGTTTTTCGTTTCATCGTTCTATATTACGATAAACGCTTCTTTTTTAAATGCTGCTGGTTCGATCTTGATAGATTTTCTTAACTATCACGATAAGACTGATCGCTAAATTGAAAATAAACTAATCTCATTGTCAATAGTTCGTACACCTGTTCTAGAAAATAGATTACAAGCTAATGGACAAAAATTATGGGTTTTTTATATAATTACGTGAATGTTTCAATTGACGATAATTATATAAATTAGCTTTAATATTTAATACCAGATATTGATTATCGAGCGTTAATGTTTTTTTCAGTATTTGTATTCCGTCTATAATTTTTTTATGTATCATTATTGTGTCTTTCACAGAATTTTTTACTCTAGCAATCTAGATTTAAAATATTATCCAATTGCGAAAATGTCACGACTAATTTTTGAACATATCATGGTGGTTTCTATCGGTTAATGTAAACGCAGAGAATTTTCTTTGAAGCTGGGATAAAATGGGGTCGAGCGGGATGACGGGGCTGCGAAGAGACGCAAATAAAGTAGTTCTATTTGCATGAGCGAGAGAACCAGGGAAAAGCGGACTCGCGGAGTCATAATAATGTTTGCGAATGCTACATTAAGGTATCCATTTTAGAGATCGCTTACTAACGAATGTTTCTGCGTGGGTCGAGATATACGAGCGAAACGCCGCGCTGTTATACCCGACCTGTCAAGGTCTCCTGCGGAGGGTACAGACATATATACGTACATCGCGCGACACGAATACGCATTCGTGTACGCGCATTCATGCATCTCCGGTTCTGTATCCCGATCCACGATACGAAACCAGGATGCAAAGAGATTGTCGCTACAAACCACATATTATACAGTTAAGCAGCGAAGCACGTGATACTCAACTCTGTTCGTGATTGTAATTGACTTGACACTCTCCTCTTTAATTCCAAATAAATTTAAAGATTTTTAAAAGCGATGTATGTATATTCGTGAGATCACACATAAGTAAAAAAAAGTCAAAAAATGTTTCGAAGCAGGAGGGGATATATTTATACAAAGATAATCTCAGTAAGGAATATGTGTATATATAATGTAGCTATTAAAAATATTACGTTATCGTATGATGAACTTGCCAACATTCTTGTTTTTTCATTTAATAATAAAATGTCGATACGAAATGTACCGACTCCGAGTCGAGCTGTCATAATAATAAATATAGTCATAATTAATTTATATTTCAATATTTATTAACTGCGTAATATACAATGTTCAACAATCTGTAATTTATTGAAACACTAATTATAATTTGCAAAATTCATTTGATTTTAGTTCGCGAACATATTTGACATAACGATGACATAACGATATACTCTTTCAATCTTATATACATAAATTATTTTTACTTAAGAATTTTTTGTTACTACTTCATATCGTATCGATTTAAGTATCCAGCTTTTTATTTTTTATTAGCTTATATATGTTATTATAAATTTGTGTGTTGATTTAGAATTTAAATTTAATTTTATATAATATAAGAAGACAGTAGAGAAAATAAGGTTTCCTAGTAATCTATATATGATAGCTGCCTTACTCGTTCTCTCTCTCTCTTTCTCTCTCTTTTATTTGGAACATAATTTTAATATAATTTTCCATCAAGATGTTAGACAAGATTCCACAATTTTTTGTCTTTTCTGCGTGTGAAAAGAATGTAAAAATGCTACGAGAAAGACATAAAGTTATTTCGCGGGTGATGTTGATGGGATCAAAACATGACTGCCGAGTGTCGTCCAGCCGTTATCATAAACGAGCTACCAATCGACTGGAGTTTGCAGGCTACTATATATCGAAACGGGAGCAGCAGCCGGGTTGCTCTTATAACTCTCGCGCAATTGGAGGGCCGTAATTCGAAGCGAATAATTGACCGAATGGCGCGGCCGGTGGCGGTGTTTCAGAGGTTTACGGCCAGTGGCACGACCTCAATTTCGCTCTGGCAATCTCTGCCCGTCTGCTTGCCTGCCTGCCGAAAAGCCATGACCGCGTGAGAGGGCTCTCCCGGCATTCTGCGCGTTATCCTGGCCCAAATCCAAATCATCGATCGCAGACCGCGAACGGTCAGATGATCATCGGACGTGCGGTCTGTCGTTAATACAGAGTCCGGTGGATGGATCGCGGCAGAAATCGCTTGCAGAAAATTTGCCACATTAATGCGAACATCTCCGTGCTGTTCTCCATTCAATCTTCAGGGTGATTTTGACGATGATAACAACGAAATAGCGAGGGATCGTTGATATAGAACTTGATAACCATATGAAAGATCATTTAAAGGAAATCAGCAGTATGATAGTATAATGTCTCTATATTGATCTCCATTCAAAATCAATCTCTACAATAATTTAAATAATTTTAGATTTAGAATTTTAATCGTTAGAGTTTTAAATGCATAAAATATGAAGTATTAAATTCTTTCGCCGAATAATTTCATTCTTCCTTTTATATATATAATTTTTATAAAAGTGATTATTTCTCTCTCTTTTTCTCTCTTTGTAAATAATTAAATAAATAAATGAATAAAAATAAATAGAAAGATTAGATATTTTAATCACAAAAGAGAGAGAGAGAGGCACTTTTGCATGTACATTTTGTCACAAGATGTAAATTTTTTTAAAGAGTTTAGTTCGATCACCAATTTAACTAAAAAAAACGCGCATCTTTGATTTCAAGCGTATATTTTTTAATTTGCGAGCGAGCACATGGGTGTTAATCTAATCAGGATAAATCGAATTTGTCCATCTCTATTTGAACGTTCGTTTCCCGTACGTTTAATATCCGGCCATTCATCTGGGGTTCGAGGCTTCGAAATTAAAAATCCGTTCGTATGGTGCAATGATTTCGAAAAGCTTCATCCGGGCGTTATGTACCTATCTACCTACACTAAGGACCTACTAGGCGTTCTTGTTGATTCGAGGGAGGCAGAGGAAGCTGAATCGCTATTAGCTGTACCTGGGGATTTTCCGTTATGCTTGGCCGGTTTCACCTGCCTTAACACAGCAGCAAAAAATATGGAGAGTGCGATCTAAAAAAACGCATCCTCCCGTTTCCTTCTTCGTCTGTAGACGAAGTATTTGTGCAACGGATGGCATTGTGCATTTCAACGAAAAATGTCAGAGAGATAATCAACCCGGGATCGAAGTCAGAAACGATTGTATTTTCAAGACGCGACCCATTGAATGAAAGACTCCTTTTCATGACGTGAAACATGTTGGTTCGCTCCGCTCCATATAAACAGAGTTTATTCTGAAGAGTTTTTCCTTTAGGAAATTTATTGTCGGCTTTCAAGTTTAGTTGTAAGCTGAACGAGACAATTGTGAATTGAAGTTATACATTGACGTGATAGTCTATAATTAGTTTATAAAAATTAATAGTTGTTAATTTCTTTCTCTTTTTCTAATAACTATGACTTTGTAATGTATTAAAATATTATTTTCACTAATTTTATTTACTATTTATGAGAAAAATGGATTAATTAAAGAATTAATTTTCGCATGATATTAGAAATTAGTTTACGTTATTAGCATATATGTATAATATTAATTTTTGCATCAGCTTATAATTTATTTATTTAATACTTATAATTTACTTATTTAAAGAAATATAAATTTAGACATTTCGTTACAAATTTAGTCACAAATTTAGTTACAAATTTTGCATCTTTATGTTTGGTACGTCAAATGTATTTTTTAAAATATAGCCGCTTAAAGACAGATTTTTTATCAAAGGTTTAAAAACAAATACAACGAACACAACAGATTTAATTACGCGACAGATTGTCACTTTAAGAATTCACAGTGAGTTTGAGAAGCGTATATTGGTGAAAAAGAATTGAGGAAAGAAGACGAAAGAGGAATAAAAAGAAACCAAGACGAAGAAGAAGAAGAGGAAGATGGGTGTGAAGAACCAAAGTGGTTCCGACTGGTAAGAGGGCATCGGCACGATGGTTAAATTCATTAGGCCGACATCGCAATGGCGCGGACGACAATTCTGCGTGGAATATCAATGAATTTGTGGGCACGGCGTTACACACACACACATTCACGACACCCACAGTATTTAGGGTCCGAGCGGTCGATGGACATAAATCGAGAGATGCCCGATAAAATGGCCGAAAAAATACGAGTTGCACCCAGAATAAATAACGTACGGGGGATGTTGCGGTCAAACGTGAAGTTATGAATTACAGCTTATAAGAGGCGCGCTGTGCGCAAGGGCTAACGGGAAAAGCGAGCGAAGGAAGGGGAGCGAGACGCACGGAATAGGGACGGTTCAACCCTCCGGATTTTTCGGGAACGAAATTCACTCGTCGGAGACGCCAATCGAGGCGGAAATTTACTTTCCCTCTTTCGATAGCGTTCATCCACCTCCAGGTTTCTATTCGCACTGGCGTCGACCCACTTTCCGGCACGCACGTGCTTTATGTGGTCGTGCTGCCTTTGCAGCAACCAACGCGTTTTGTTGACACTCGCTAGAAAAGTACAAAAGAACGCTGAGAATGATAGGGTCGATTTCAAATGACTAATAAGAAAATAGAATTTCTTCAGATTTGAATGAGCCCTAAGAGGACTCTATTAAAATAACTGATTTGAAAAATTACAATTTTTAATTATTATTTAGTAATAGTATTTAATTATTACACATATATACATATATGTATATATGTGTGTAACATCTCTCACTTTTTGCAATATATTTTATTAAATAACAATTAAAAATTGTAATAATCTTTTTTTTTCCATGTGCTATTCTGTATATATGTATATATATAATTTAATTTTTGCTTAGGTAGCAAAATCCCTAGTTACGATCTTAGGTGTATATTTTATCTTGGATGAATGCACAAAGGTCTGAAACCGGCCCTGGGTAGTGTGAACGCGGATAAATCGGTCCTCATGAATGGCGCTTGTGCACCGTGAAGGATGGCGGCTCTTTTTTGTCAACAAGGAGGGTGCGTTTGTCGTGCCAACGACGCCTTGTCACTAACGTCTCCATACGGATTCGCAATGTGGATATAACGCATAGACCAGTATACTATTTTGTAAATAGATTCTCTTCGTTAGATTTAATGGTATAACAATTATCTGTTGTCGTGGAAAGAATTCAATCGGCGATGATGATACTCGTGAGTATACCACAAATGAAGAACGAAATTCCCGATACGAATATCATCCTCGAATTAGGTTCAATCTCACGGGCTTACAAGGAATTCGATGTGCAAAGGTGTGCGTGATGTACGGAAATGCTGACGTGGTCGAAATATGACCCTAATCCATAGCGTAGGTCTGAGAGCTCCTGCATTAGAGCAGAAATCCATTTTATTACCAGAGGTACCTAGAAACCATGAATGCTTACTAGACACGCGCCACTGTAGCACGTTTGTTTCTGATTTATTTTACCAACTGCTTGTTGGAAATATAAATGTTGGCTGGAATCCACAATAACGAAAATTGCTAAATATAGTTAACTTTATTTTCATATTATTTATATTGTATTTACAGGTCAGAAGAAGATAAGTTTTTTAATTAATTATATTTTTTGACACTGCATGTACAAGTAATTAAATTAAAGATGATTGGTTTAAAATGAAATCGGAAGCTATTTTAAAGGTAGAAATAAAAATTGGAATTTCCAAAAGAGTATGGCAAAACGCACTTTTTGGTTTCCGCGTCGCATAGAAAATTAAAGATGACTGCTCGCCACGTGGATCCGCGAGAAGGATGTTCCACGACCCCGGTACCGATACCGCGAAATACACTTTCGATGAGAATCAGATTTCCCGCCGGGCGCACGTGGTAGGAACCTAATCCAGTACAACATTTTCCCAGACGGCAAATCTGATTTACCGTCTTTTCCTCTCGCCCCTCCGCCGAAAATCCTCTTTCCGGTATATATCGCGTGCTCCCTTTAGTTTAAAATAGAGAAAGAAAGAGAGAGAGGGAGGGAAAATCGTTTCTGGCTCTGACATTTTATTCGAAACGCAGATCGACAGCCAGCGAAAGTAATAAGAAGGCGCCGCAAATCGAAGGCGCTACCGTAAAATAGGATGAACGTATACTGAGATATTATATATATATATATACATATACGAGTATATACTGAAAAGAAAAGAGCGTGCAGGATAGAGAGAATTAAACTGAAAACTCCATGACTCACGCGCCAGTATTTCTGATACCATGAAATCCGCTTTCGCCGATCCCACAGATACGATAAGTAAATAAAAATTGGTCAGAGGATTGCAGTCTAATATCAATGTGTTAGCTTAAAATCGTATTCTGGGATTTTCCTTGTTATTCGATCTTAGTTCTTATACATTTTGCTAAGCTGTCATAATTGGATAAGATTGTATAAAGGAGAAACTAATTTTCTATAGATATATAAATTTCGACATATTTCTTTTTGATTTTTGTTAATTTAGCGTATTAAAAAATATTTCGAATATATACCTATGTAATCTCACATTTATAAGATTTCATTAAAAATGTTTAAACTATAATGGAAATAAATTTTCGGCGTACCTACTATAAAAACGAAGAATGTCAATCTGAAAATGCGAACGTAATCTCTATTGTTAACAGCGTTTCAAATAATATCGGCGTTTTTCGTGCTATGCCGAAAAAAATCATAGCGAAACAACTTATTTCCCGGTAGCAAAAAGGGTCGCTTGCGACCCGTTCCATCGTCCGTCCAATTTTCCTGATCAATTTCCGGGCAATCAGCTAAGTGCCTTCATGTTCCTCGCGCGGATGCACATGCGCCCTACACACTAGGTAGATAGGTAGGCAGGTATCGGTATCGACGCATACGCCAGTGCGTTTAACACAAGGACAAAGAAAGAGAGAAAGAGAAAGAGAGAAAGAGAGAGAAAACCTGGCTTTTGCGCGGGCTTGTTTATTTTACCTTTTACCCTCGTTAAGCCTCGGGAAGCCTTTGAAAGGCCGTGAGGGGTCGGGCGAGCTCTGTAGGTACTTTGAAAAATGGGGATCAACGCTCAGCCGACACGATAATAACTTCGGGTTGTTGCACCCAAATTTACCTCGCTCGGGTGTACCATGGACGTCGATGTAAATATCGTGAATACAGAGAGAAAGAGAATGCACGAACGAGCGTTGAATACCGCATACGAGAAAGTCCGTGTAAGTATATGTATGTATATGTGCGTGCGTGATGCAGCTGAATGTACATGCGAAGAAGTCGCGGTGATATCACGGTTATCCGCGATTCCCCGAGAGTTGCCACTTCAAGCGCGATATACCGGGGAACGGCGGTTCATATCGAAACCACACGGTGGATTTAAATGAAATATCCCTCGTACCTTCGGTACTGTAATAATATCGCGGATAGAGCCGCGTATTAGTACAGAACTCAGACAAGTGCAAATATTTCGATATTTTAAAATCAATCAAAGAAAATTAAATTTATTTCTATTGTAATGAAATGTCATAATCTGTGATATACTCGTATACATATACTTTATTTTAGAATTGCACAGTTTGCCTAAAATGGTATAACAAATGAGCTTTTCTCTTAAAAAGTCTGTTGTGTTAAATTAAATTGAATTATTTTATTTAAAATAATATCTTTGTATTTATCACGCGAGAAGGAAAGAAATTAGTATATTGATTAATAGATTTAAATTTATGATTTGAAAACGAACAGTTTGTTAAATTAATAAATTAATCGTTTAATTTGACGAATCTCTGAAAATGTTTGATTAGAAAATGGCGTGTTAACGAAGTGACAAATGGGGAGGAGTGGAGGATGTCGCGACATAGGGTTACGAATGTGCAATATATAACGGAAGCGTAGAAATCTACTCCCGATTGTATCGAATTGAATCACCAGGGATTCCTCTCGACTCATCGTTCACGACGACGGTTTCCCCAGGCTATCTCGGATACTTAGCACCCTCTTTTGAAATTTGTCGTTTCTCTCGTAACTAAGAGACTAGGACCGACATTTGTCAGGGACAAGGAAGGCGATACGTAAAAATGAACGGTCCTCGATTAAATGGAACACGCAAAGTGTTAGATGGAATTAAATCGTTTCGAAGCGAGTCTGCGGGTGCGGTGCAAAAATAACAAAAACAAAATGGATAGTGCTTTGATGGATGTCGTAATAAATTAGAAGATAAAGATCCTATTATTTCAGTTATTATGTAATTAAACTGTTCTGCGAGAGTTGACATGAAAATTATGTCTTATATAGGTATATGTATACCCAAAGGTAATGTTATTGTTAACGCAAATTTATTCAAGCCTATTTTATTTCAATTTTTTTTCAAAGATAAACAAAGATGCAAATTATATTTGTCATGAGAAATGTTTTTAGTTTTATTCGATAAAACGTTGCTTGGTAAGAGCTTTCAAACATTACTGTCCTCATTGCTGCAGATAGATATTTTTAGAGTGAGTTTATAACGCTAGCTCACATAAATCCATGGCACGTGTCTTTGACGATTGCGCGCGACAGAATCGCGTCAATGAATCACGCTCGCGGAAAATAATGTACGTGTTTTTCCATGAATCGTCACTCGAACGCGCTAATTTAGCTTCGACGTGCAGTCAAAATAAAATGTTCCTCTTTTAATTTCTGATGCCTCGTCGTCATCGCCGTCACGTAGTCCACACATACTTAATGGCCCGAATTTTCCGTGGCGTCGTAGATTACGGGGAGAAGGGTGACTTTTATTACACGAGACACGGACCTAACGAAACGGACCAACGTCCACTCGACTATTCCACTCACGGATCGCCCTTGATATTATCAAATCCCGTTTCTCGCCGTGAAGAGGGAGAGAGGAAGCAGAGAGGGAGGAATATACGGACAGCGGGGTGTGGTAAATTAATCCGGGTGTTTTAATTTTAACAGACGCGCCGCTCACGCTACAACACTTTCCCCAGCGTGCGGTTTGTTATTTTAGATGGTCGCCTAACTCTTGTGCTCGCGACATTTTACAGCCTACGAGAGCCGGCCCGTGAAATAGTTTCTATACAAAATGTTGCTGGCACACGTGCTGCATTTACCACTTGCGTAACCGGCGAAAGTTTGCGCGATTGTGTAGGTATAAAATATTAACATGTTGAATCGGTACGCGAATGATCTAGATCATTGCTGTTGATAGATTGAAATAACTGTGAGAAATATTAAGTTTTTAATATTTCTCATTTTTAATTTGTAATTTCAGAAAATTATCCATTAAATAAATTTAATTACGCAACGTCGACGCGTTAAATTAGTCTGACCGCATAATCGACTTTGAATTGATACGAGCAGAGGTTATTACTAAAAATTATTAATTACGCACGTACAAGAACGACCTGAATATCGCGCAAGCTTTTGTAGACCGATTGAGATTTGCGATTTGGCAATACTTTAGCTCGCGAATTAGTATTCTGAGGCGTCCACCTCCGAAGCTTCTGCTATTTTGTACGAGCTAGGGCTCGAGGAGGCTACGAGATAGGACTCGTAACTGTGATCCGTGGGATGCAAGATACAACGAGAAGAGAGACGAGATCGAGATCGACGTGGTCCGGGCACGGGGGAAAAAGAAAAGAGCGATGAGGGGGAATATATGGAATAAGGATAAGGAGGGAGGACTTTCGGGTTTAGGAGTACAGTTGGGCGCGGACGTGACGGCGATCAAGAGATATCGCAGACCCAGCGTTCGTTTTTCTTCAACAGCGTTCCTGCCAACCGAAAACATCAACGAATCAAATGTATGGGCAGAATTATTAAGAGAAATGTGATAACAGCGCGTTTCACCAGTATGCAAAGAACCGTACGCGAGCAAGGCCTAGTCGATACATGGTCACTCATAGAATCAAGAGAGAGAAAGATAAAACGAGAGAGAAAAATAGCTTTCGAGCACGAAATATCGTGATATGCGTATTTCTGGATGGGGGAGAATCGATCGACACGCAGTTTGGTCATGACTACACAGAGTCAGCTTTGAAAACCAGCAAAAGCAACGATATCTCGGTTTAAAAAAATTGTAACTCGAAAAATATCAGATTTTTTTATATAAACTTGTAATATATTAGCTCATTATTAATTATGTCTCATTTTTAAAAACGTTTGCTCACTATATCCAATTATAACATAGAGATATAGTAGATTAATTAGAAAAATGATAAAATAAAATTAATTTTGTGAAATTAAATTGTAGCTGGTAATAATTAATTAATAATTTTGATTTAATGTCTCGTGAATCGAGAATAGTTTTGTAATACAATAAAGCAAAGATGAAAATAAAATACAACACGTATAAATGTGAGTAAAAATTAATTAAAAAATTATTATTAAATTTTCATAATAATTACACCAAATTTTTTAGGAGATAAAGAATGCAGAGATCTCTGTTTATATATTTCGCATGCTTTTAGTGAATGTTAAAATCTCATTAAAATGTTTTCACTTTGTAAGCGCGATTTTATGTGTACAGAATTTTTTTGAAAAAAAATCCGATCCTTTTCCTGATTAAAGGAAGACACGATGTTCCTATGCGACGCTGCAAGTTTACCTGACATAAGAATTCGTAATTGCTGTTCGCGTCGAGAAATAATGAAACAAACGTTTAAAGTGGAGAAAATATATAACAGAACGAAGGTTTCCTTTCTGCAATTTGAATATTTGCATGTTAAAATAATCAAAAGCCAGTTGAGAATAGGTCGATATAAAATCACAATATAAATATAATATAATCAATTTCATAATATTATTTCATAGTATTTCAAAAATTGTGCAATTTTATTCAAAATTTGTTTAAAAATTGTTAGTGTGTATGTAAAAGTTGTGTGTTGCAAAATTTGTGTTACTCTTGTTACATACAGAATTCGTAATAAGATACTTTTCGTTTAATTGAAGAAGTAAATCACACAGAAAGATAATCACAAAAATAATCTGAGAAGTAACCAGATCCTGTAAGAATTCTATATTTTAGTTATTTAAAAATTTGTAAAAAGAAAAGGAATAATTTTGGACAAAGAATAAAATTCATAAAGAATTTTTCTCGCCTACATCTCTTTAGGGGGGTAAAATTATAGAATTCTCAAAAATGAGAATCTAATTTTTGGTAAATACACCAATATGTGCCCTATGCACGTTTCAAATTTTTGCGGAAAGAATTAATTTCTAAAGAAAAATTTATGCATTAACATCCGCGTATGGCTCTTATCGCCAAGTTGATAGTTACTTGTTTATAAAGAATTGCTTATACTTATCTATTATATTATATTATAAGAAGAGTGCAATTTTATTTATAATCATACATAATAAAAATTTCTCGCCAAACTTATTTATACTTATTTACGCAGAGTCTCTTGAATTGTATAAACACATTATTTGAGACATCATTGAATATCGATAATTCAGAAATTAGTATAGTTTCAAATGTCTTGATATGTTTCCATCCTCAAACTAAACGTTTAAATTCTTTCGTTAGCTCATATAAAAGCATTTCACGCCCGCAAGTGCGAAAGTGAACGCTGCTTTTATGAAAGATATTTGTTAGCAGTAAGTTCTACACGGGTGGTCTATAAATCCACCACTATGTCCGCCAACATCCACCGCCTTGCATTTGCGTTCGTGGAGACGGAATCTCGTGACCGCAGCCGCGTTTAATGAAGATAATCTAGTGGAGGATAATACGGAATTATGCGAGCCCAGAACCATTCGCCCACACGCGGTCGAGCCTTTCACATTTAAAGAGTTTAAGTTGCTCGATATTATTTCTCTCGACGAAATAATTTAATTCCATCTGTCTCTCGAAAACGCACCGCGCGAATCCGTGACAGATCTGTAACACATCGTGAAGGATAAATGAACGCAAAAATGTACACAATTAAATATCTCTCTCTCTCTCTAACACATATGTATATATTTAGTTTAATAATAATTATATTTTTTATTGTCCTACTAAAATAGAAAGATTCAACGTGAAATTGCAAGACGCTTTCGTATCATCAAAATGACTTATCCGATTGTGTGCAAATGTAAAATTTCGAAATTTACACTGACACTCTTTCAACTGTCAACCGCAACGTGAAAAAAGAAAAAAATCCCAGCCCTACACTAGTCATTACCCTCGGGGAGACTCTCGCTTATTAGCCTGCCGACTATTTCCCTCAATGACACTGAAACAACGCAGAAGGATTCTCTGCGTTCTCTTTCAAGCCAGCTCTCGGCACACCAGTGCCACGATACCACTATGTATGTGTGTGCACTGGTTGCTGCTCCCTTCTTGTAATACAGGCATCGTGACGGATAATACGAATCTCGCACGCACGCACGCGGACACGCACGATCTCTCTGTCGCCCTTGTTACTTCTTTTTTTCTCTCTTTCCCTTTCTTTCTCTCTCATATAAACACCGCGAGTACGTGTATATTCGGGAGTGCCGGCCGTGACGGATGAGTGCGGCCGAGCTTCGGACAGGGCGCTGTGCTACAGGGGTTCCCGAGGGATCTCTCGCGCGCGAGATTGATGCGTTATGGGAGGCGATCGCAGCGCAACCCATGCATCGGCAATGACGGCCTCGCCTCGCCACCATCTCTTTTCTTCTCTTTTCTAAATTCCGCCTATCCGCGGGTTCTTAGGAGATATTCTCGATATCCACCGCGAGTCGATCGAATACCGATGAGTTGCGTTTTCGTTTGTATGTATAGCGATATACAATGATATATCGATAATTTCATATTCCCCGAATGAATATTGGTAAGTTAAATATTATTCATAATTTAATTAAAGAATGTAATTTGATAATAAAAATTGGCTTTAATTTTTAGAGTATTTTGACAGATATTATATTGTGTTATTTTACGTAAAGAAATGTTTTTTTTTTACAAATAAAAGGCTATAAAGAGAAACTGTTTTAAATTTCAAAATAAAAACTGTTTCTCTTGTCTGATTGTTCAGTTTTTCGTTCTCATAATTATGCACGCAGGGAAACCACAGCGTTCTATTTTAATGTATGACTATATCCCATTCTATATCGGGAAACGCGTAACATGTGTGGTCATTAAAATAAAATCGAGCGAACTTTCAAGATTTGTCGAGCGACGAGATCTTTCCTTCCGCAGTTTTTGTCGCCAAAGATAAGAGTGAAAAAATTTCGTTATTCCTGACAGAAATAAACATGAGAACTAGCACTTGCTAAAATTCGACGTGAAAAGACTTTAATTAAGACAAAAAAGTGTGACAAGAAAGTAAAGATTCTTTTTCTATACGTGTTAGCAACTTAAACTTTAAATGCCAAACGAGGAGCATAGCTTTTATAATTGAGAATAAAAACTTCTATAATAAATTAACCGCTTAAATAAAGATGCCATCTAAATCAAACTTTAAGTGTCAAAATAATTCGTGGAACTAAATGTCAGAAATTGTATAATGAATTATGTCGATAATTGTGATCTCTTTCAACGTGTGTTTTTATTGTTTTATTAAATTTTTATAACAATAATTATGAAATATATGATTAATTTGCTTTATTCTTAGAATAGCAATTCTGCAATCTTAAACATATGTACCTATAGAATATAGATACAAACTATCTATTAAATAAAACATATATTTGATGAATATACCTAATATTTTAAGTAGGATACGATATTGTTTATTGATTATAGTCCTGCTTAAAAATGCATGAATTCAGAATCTTGCGAATCAGGATGATTATAAGGATCACTTCATTAGACCGCCGAACGAATAAACGTAAGGCTCCGATGGACATAAATCTCGATGATAACTCGTCTCGGAGGCACGTATCTTCTTCGTTCGCGGTTTCAACGTCGAAGAAGCCGGGAGAACGGCTTCTGCCGCGAAACAAGTCTGCAATCAGATAGTGAGAGCGAGCAGAAACGAACGTTCACGAGGATATGCGTGGACTTTCGACACCCCGTGGTTCTCTTCGTTGCCTTATTCGTGGCGTGATACGCGCGAATCCGAGTTCTGTTATGTTATGCGTTTATGTACGCGTGTACGTATGTGTTATGTGTCGCGCTGGCTGAAAATAATTTATCTTCCGAAACGAGCCGAATGTAAAGCGAATATCGTGACTTTATGCGCGATTATAAAATTTCGCTAATTATACTTTTATCACAAATATACTATGTTTTCAAGAGACATTTTGCACAGATAAAAATCGCTAGGTTCGTCTGTAAAAAAAATTTTATGTACTTGCGAGAACAGTAATAATAATTTTTGTTAAGGCAACACGTATATACTTATACGCATATATATATAGATGAATAAAATTTATTCACGTTTTAAGATTATAAAATAACTTTAAAAGTATGTACGAGCATTTTCTTTAGAAAATCTTCTAGCCCTTCATTTCGCATTGCATCTTAAGAATAAAATATTCATCGCGGATCGCGAGAGAGTATCATACGTATTTTCTAACCGGACAGCTAATCTCGCGTTACGCGCGATTATCGATTGCAATATTTCTCGTGCTGCTTGTGCTACTCAACATTCTACATATTTATGCGATTTACCGCGCGCGATCTTAAAGAGATATCTCTCGCGGCGTAATAAATTGATTTATCTATCCATCTATCTGCGTAGCGGATCGTTGTGTATGCGCGCGCGCGCGCGCGCTCACCTTTTGCATTATGTATCGCGCAAACGCGCGTATTATATTTCGGTGTTGGTACGCACGGGCAAGTAAAATTACTGCCATGTGTTCTTTACCAAGCGCGGCGAGTCTCCTCCTCTCGCCATTGTATGCTAAGACCCTTCGCGACACGTGGTCTTGTCGCTACCGGTAATAGAACGATGTTCCCTGAAGGAGAACAAGGAGGGCATTCGTCTTGTGCTGAATATGTCAAACATCTCTGTTTCTCGATTTGCGAAAAAAAAAAAAAAACATTGTAATCCTAATCAGAATGCAGAACTTGAGAAATAAAAAATCACATCGAAACAAAATTAGTAGGCGACTGTAATATAATAATTCAGTAACTAAAGTAAAATTCAGCAGAGTTCCTTTTCGGGATTCTAATTTCGATGATAGTAATTAATGAGCTTCACAATATATAGGACCCATGGATATTAAAATTTAAATTTATATAAATTGCTGTATAGATGTACAATCTTTTACTGTCACGTGACGAATGAAAGATATAAAGAAAGATCCATGAACCGCGCTTCGAAGATTGAGAACCGTTGTCGTATAGTACGATCTTTCTATAGAATCTCAAAATTCGGGAACCATAGACGCGTTTCGGTCCAAATGTATTCGGTTATCGAGCGTTGTTCCACTTCGATAAGGGTGGATCTCAAAAGGCTGACAAGGGTTGTGACGAATGCGCGCGGCACCGCGCCACTCCTGGGGAATTTGCTTTAAAGGGCAATTTTATTCATCTTTAAGCAAAGAAGGATGGTCGAGAGGTCGGAAGATCTCGCATGTTCGAAGAACGAATCCCTCGAGGCTACCTAATGCGATGTGCCTCCTAGATAAGTATATTTCTTTTCACGACGCAACCTGCGAGAGAGGGTCTTCTTCGCGTTAACTGTCACGAGAATAGGATGACCAACGTGTCGCGCTGGTGATCTATCGGTGTTGGTCCATGAAACTGATTGGCATCTTTGAGGATCAACACATCTCGTTGACAGAGATTCTCACGATAAAACAACCGCGCCAATGAATAGCCAATGATTAAGAAATATTATTAGCCAATTTTTTTACAAAATGAGTATTTTTTATTACATACCTTCAGACATCAATCTTCAAGTTTTAATTATTGTATTCAACTTTTATTTAAGCCAATAATAAAAACAGAATTTTTTTAAGCTGAAAAAAATGACAATAAGCTTCTGTAATTAGTGTAATTTATAATCATATAGTAATTATAAAAATTGATAATATGATATTCTTATTTTATAAAAAAAAATGTAATTATATATCTCTTAAAATTAATTAATGATATATCTTTTAAATTTATTTTTATATGAAGGATAATGATTATGTATTATTTTTTAATTAGCTACTCTTATTGATCATTTTAGAAGCAAAAGAGCAAATATCTCTCGCAATAACTATAGTTATTACCCCTTCCATTGTTTTAAAAATTCGCCTGTCGAATCGTACCTTCGTGGAACGGAGCCTCTGACATTTGGTTCACGTTGAGAGAAAGGCGCACCACAGCGCAAAACACGAAAACGAAGGATAACGTGGGCCAGCGAAGGAGATGACTCGATGCCGATTGCGAGGAGTCGATGATTTATAAGGTTACAGGGAGTAAATCACAAGCGCGGCCGGTTCTCTTGATATTTCGCTATCCGCAAATCGAGCACGCGCGTTATTGCCGAGGGATGTAATTCGCTTCATGGTTCGTGTCGCGGCTCGCTCAAGCATAGTATGAGTTATAAATCCGTGAGCAGATTTTGAAACGAAGAAGATGCGCGGCGATCCCCGGCCTGCCGAGGCACGAAGTAGGTATCCGTTTCTAGTCGTGATACGGATCAGTGAACGTCCATGAAAAATCCTTGTTAATACGGTTATCTTTGTAATAGTCGAGAGTAAAATCAATTTTTTTATTTCTTGACATTCTTATAACTTTAATGATATAGTCTCGTCTCATTTGGCTATTCAATTGCGACTAGAATTTTATTACTCTGTTTGTTACAAATAAAAAATCGTGTTCTTGACCCTTCAGCTTTTTGCCAGCAATTGTACATTGATCCTTCAACGCACCGCAGCGAAAAAAAATAAGGATTATCAAATAATCGTTGTCTGATTTCTATCAATTGGCGTGCGGAATAACGATCGATTAGATGGTGGCGATCGGACAGACGGATCGATATAGGCAGATACGCGAAGAAGATACCAGGTCTATGTGTATCGATATACACGTTGTATCGCTTCGAAGCCCATTTATCATAGTTAGGAGGTGGTTAACGAGTGACAGATTGAATCGGTCTGCCTATTATTCAACGATCGTTCGTGCATATAGCGATTTATCTCGTGGAGCCCAAAACCTCGACGTATAAACGCGCTGGATAAAGATCGTGTCGCTTGTGTTCTCGCTACAAAAGTGTCCCGATACGACTACATGAGTCGTCGCATTTTGTATACCATGATTGACATTTGACAAATTTTTTATCTCATCCACGTGGCGATCGATGTCGAATTGGAATATTAAATATGTTGTCTCGAATATACATATTATATAACATACGGAAAGAAACTAATGCGGGAGATGAAGTGTGATAAATGCGCGCAATTTGTTCGAAAAAATCCTAGAATTTATTATGTAATTGTAATATATTTATTATGTAAATTGTAATATATATACTATAAATTACATTTCACATTAAAGTAAATAATTTCAATTAACTTCTGAAGGATAGCTGAATTATAATAATTTAGTTCAAAATTTATTACAAATGTTTTAAGTAATAATAGAAACTGTTACTTTTTGACAAGTATTTTTTGCTTAAAATGAATTAATATAATTTCTAAGGATCACAGATGTCATCCGAGAATATATATGAGATGAACTGTACGGGATTTAATCTAATATGATGACTATAGATTATATTCATTTCCCGATGACAATTCGTTAGATACGAATTTCGAGTTTGCTAGCGAGACCACCCTCGAAATCACGTCGACCTTTTGCTTCAGTGCCGATACAATGACGAGGTCACGTGTATTAACATCCCCTCGAGAGTTGCCACGTGGCATCATCGGTGAACGCACGTGTCGCGTCAACCGACACCTTTCGGTTCTTCATGGGAAACTACGTTCGTACCCCCCGGCATCGTTAAGATCATTAAGCACGTTCTTCATTTTCTTATTATTGCGGCTCTCGTGCTTTGTTCACGCCCCCGCGATTATTCCCGCGAAATAAGTCTCGCTTTAGGTGCAAACGATGGATGCAAAACTACTTATTTCTCTATTAGTCGGACGATTAATCAAGACTGTGGTTCTCGGTTTAGATGGAGGGACGTGTAGCTCGTTTTAACGAAGATTAAAGGGTGGTCGAGGGTCGTCTTCTCGGACTCGTCGATCCCTTATGCGGTACTATGACGCTTTTTTCAAACTCGAAGAAACATGAACGTGCACGCGTCAAAGAAGGACAACATGACAGGCTCGCCCGTAGGAAAAAAAATGCGCGGTATGTGCCAAGAATAACAATATCGAGAAAAGCTATTTTTCTCCATATTTGATTCACGCAGAAAATATGTGGAGAAAAATAATCTTTGTTTCAAAATAGCTTTAATATAGTAAGAATAGTTTGAACACTAAAAAATATCAAAAACTGAAAACATTATTATTATTGCGTAAAAATACGAGTAATTAACAATTATTATACGTAAAAATTAATATATATATATATATATATAATATTAAAATTACATATATAATCGATGATTTAGTATAATTATTATCGATAATATAATATGTATAATAATAATAGTCGAGTAATGCGCGTTAATTGATTTGGCTAGTAATTTTTTCGCGATATCTAGAATTGTGTTAATTTATCGATTTCGCCAGTTCTCGAACCTTAATCAGTCAATTATTTTCTCAATAAAGGAATCGCCCTCGAATCCAGAAGCGGAGGATGAGTACTAGTGGATGAGATATTACCTTTTCGATAGAAGGGATATTTATCGAAAATATATTTCTTTCTCTATAGATATATCTCTTGTACCGTTATGGTGCCATCATTTTGGCACAAAGCACATATCTTGCATTTCTTAATTAACCAGAAGCCAAATTAAAAAAAAAAAGAGAACGTACTATTTTTATTTTACGGCCTATTCTTTATTTTAAAAACAAAGAATCTAATGTATTCTTACCTTAAAATATAGTACCACATCCAATTAAATGATAATGAAATGAATATGTTAGAACCCTAATGGCAACATTGTCCGCTGTGAACAGGAGTTCGTCGAGTTGTTAATCGCTTTGAAGCAATCTAGTAGTCCATTAGCGAGTCTAAAACTCATTTTCGACCGAAAATAGAGACCTGCCACCTTTACCTCCGGACCCTTTTCGTAGGCTTAAGCCAACGAGATGGCTTACTATTTCATTATTCACCCAGCCAATGATAATCCAGCAAAACGGCGAGAAAAAAACACAGTCTTACACGAAGCGACACATGAAAAAAAGATTGTCATACTAGAATTTATCTACCGGAAAGAAAAAAGCTTGTCCCCTAATAGATGTGCGTGCTCGGTCCCCCGGGATTCTCGGTGTGTTTGTCGATACTCTCTCCGTCTCTGGCCATGGTGTTTGCGGATTCGTATGCATTGTGTCCTCTCCCGACCCTTCCGGAAATATGTTCCATGCACAGGTTTATCATGGAGACGAAGACGGAGTGGGGCACACATAACGTAGCGAGAGAGGAAGACGCGGGCGGGAGAGTGTATCATCGTAATAAGGGAACAGCTGACAGTGGCACATACTACGCAGCTAAAAGCAATTATGAAGCTGCCATCTCGCGCATGGAGTTCTCTCTACGGTCTCTTTCTCTCTCTCTCTCTCTCTCTTCCCCTACGTATCTTCCTCTGCCCTTTGGCCCCTTTCTCCGTTCCACTGTATGCTCGCCCTCGTATGCTCTTCGCTGGCTGACTAATATCCAACCGTGCTTACCCGTGCTCCACTTGTGTGTACCGCTCACACGCACGTGCGCCCGCATATGCGTGCGCGCACGATTCGTAACGCGGCGGTCAACAAGGTGCTAATAATACATTCCTCAACATGTGGTATTTTGTGAAAGGTGCAGCGCATGACATAGAATATATGAAGAATAACGATGCGCACAATATCTTTGGAATCATGCGCCTTCTTATATTTTTTTTTTTTTTTTTTTTTTTTTTTTTAAATTGAGTCGATTTTTTTCTTCAGCTTTCTTAAAATTATTTCTTGATCAAAAATTTCAATGATTTTTCCAAAATAACAGAACAGAAAGAAGAAAAGGAGAAGAATTATATAAATATTATATAATAATAAATTATACTTTGTGCATTTATCACTAATTAAATTAATTAGTAATAAGTGCGCAGTGTTCTTACGTTGTCGAATAGCAAGGAAATAGCAATGAGTTAGAAACAGCTAAATAGGCTTGGAAAATGCAGCCAAACGCGTCAGAGCGATTCTGTTTGAGGAAAAAAAAAATAAAAGAGAAGGAATGGTTATCTCCCGATGGACCGTCCGCGCGATCGTCTTTCTACAAGTGTCCACTTCTCGGCGACTCATGGAAAGATTCGACTCACGAAACTCTCTGGAGGCTGTGCACGCGCATCGTGCGCGTTGGGTCGAGTCGTGTTCCAAAAACAACTTCTCTTGCTTGTGACGCACGCACAAGTCTCTAGTAAGCTCTTCTAGAACCGCGTCCCGACCACTTGCTGGCCAGATGACAGGGACTCATGTGTTTCCTCTCTGACGCATGGCCCGTCGCCTTCGTGTATGTGTGTCGTTTATACACTGACGCGTTAGAGAAAGAGAAAAAGAAAAAGGAGAGAAGACCGAAAGGGCGAAATATGGCCACGTGGCCTTTTTTTGCGTTGTTTCAGTTCGCTCTTCTCCTTCCGCAGACTATCCTTGTGCTTTCCGACGTTTTCTTTCCGTTTTTTCGTTTTTTTTTCTTCCTCTCGCTGAACTTACGTAGTTTCTTCCATTACCACGATGAGCCAACGATGAAAATTACGTCCATCGTCGTTGTGTCGTACACGCTGCGTAAACCCATAATCGAGCGCTCCCTAAACTTGCTGTGGACGTGTGTGCGTAAGTAAACGCATCTTTTTGCTCCTCTTGCGAGGCTAAATGCGCCATCGCCTCGAAAACACGGCCTGCAACGACGTCACGGGCATTGACATCGTACGCACCATTAGAGCAGCCTCCTCAGAATTGCAAGAGAATTCTTATTGCAGATAATTAAACCAGCTTTTTGCTGATATCAGCGAATTGGTTTTCTAGAAATTAAATGTATAAAATCACTCACATGTTATAATATCTCATATAATATATAATAATACATAAAAATTATTATCATTTGTTTTGCAGACATCTCTTCTTGTGTAAGATACATATTTGAACGAAATCTTGGAGAAATCTAGTTTGTACTAATTGTACCAATTGTAAAATAAATCTAAAGGGAAAGATAAAGCGGAAAGATAAAAAATTGCCAAGTGAAGAACTCGAATGTGGGTTAGATTTTTCTTCATATGCCGAGCATGCGCGCAATTTTTCGAGGCGGTGCGTTGCCGCGCATCGAAATTGGCAAGCGGACGAAATCATATCTCGGTTGACGAATCCCCGACGGGCCTGTCAGTCTCAGACCTCTCGCATTTGATTTTTTTACTCCTACCTTCCCTCCTTTTCTCCTCTTCTTGTGCTCGCTCGTTTCTGCCGCGGGATCGGACGATGCATTGAAACTCAAGACCCTTGAGATGGGCCATTCAAGGCACTTGTCTCACTCTCTCTCTTTTTCTCTTCATGCCTGGTTCTCTCTGGTAAGATATCTCGGTGAAAAGGATCGAGAGAAAGGGCAGTCCTTCCGACAGGATGCCATTCAAGTTATTCATTCGGATCTCGCGTTTGTGGGAGAGGGCCACGACCGGTCGAACGAATACGGAGTAAATCGGCTACAAGAAACGCAGAAAATCACATCTCAGCGTGGAGCATGCGAGGAAACCTCATTGTCATAGCTCAAAGAACAGGACCAATCCGTTTCCTCGAAGAAAATTTCAAAGATTCTTCGTCCAAACCACTCGCGATTCTCTAGCTATTGGTAATCTTTTCTTATGGCTTAAGAGACGATGAGATTACTCTGGGGTAGCTTATTTTTAAGAGGAAATATTTGCTGCATAAAAATATCCCGTTAGAGTTGTTAAGTTGTATTTCGATTAATTTCGATATGTATACTTTCTGGAAATTATTTTATAACGCGCATATTTATTCGGTTTATGAACCATAATATAGATAATAAAATAACAGTTACCGTTGAAACAGATTTTAAAAAAATTTACCGATTATTTTAATATGAGAAAATTTCACTTTACAAAATTATACATATATTTTCCCTCTACTTGTATTTATACTGTCGTAAATTCATTCTAACTACAATTCCTATCACGTAATCGTTCTTACGCAGTCTTTAACTCAGTCATTTCGAAATTGCGACGCGCGATTACGAGCTTCGTTAAATTTTACACAACTATAATGTATTTATTATTGCCACCGTAAATTCGAATTGTACGATTATTCGATAACAGGAATATATGTACGATGGACAAAGTCGAGGGATTGTACATAACAGTTCGAACATATCAAGGATTTTTATAACATAAACCCAAAATCGCAACTTTACAAGAATAAGAAAGAACCTTAAAATTTGCATTTAATGCATGGAAATACGTTTAAATATTTCTGTATTTATTTCCATAATTATCAGACCAATTAATACACAGTTTTGTTATAAGACGCAAAGCGTATAGTTTTCATATGCCTTAATATATCTTATTTTTTAAAAATTGGAGTTACGCCCCTATGTTATGACATCTTGATATTATTAGCGATGTTGTCAGAAATGGTGGCGAGGCTGTTCGATTTGTTCGTTCTAAAAATTCCGTCCGGTTACTCAAATCTACCGCGACATCTTCAAGATTAATTGATCCGGCGGTCAAAGATAATTATTATGCGTGAGTTATTAAGACGATAATATTAATGATTGGGCTACTAATTAAAAACAATTAGAAGATCTGTCGCATGAACAATTGACGGCTTAGGGTCGCGTTTGAAAGAGTCGTTGGAACGAACTTGATGCCAGTTAAATATTTTTCTCAAGGAGAGCCCTCATTGATTCTCGAAGGGTTGAAGAAAGTATGTGGCATCTCTCCGGTTGACGGGACGAAAAATCGATCGAAGTTTAAACGAAAGACAAAGTCAACTTTGCTACTCTTTACACTTATAATACGCTCCTTTAAAAGAAAACTTGTCTTTTTTCTTTAATATTCTGACTTTTTAATATACTTAATACCAGTAAAATTATATATATGTTTAACGCAAGTAATTTGTCATTTCTGATTTGTATCTTCAATATTTTGCACCTGTCCTTTGAAGGAGTAAAATTTAAGATCTAGATGAATAATATTATTTAGGAAAAATACACAGAGCTTTATACACGTGCGTTTAAAAGCTAATTAAATATTTTTATCCAACGCAAATTACGAGCGCGATGCATTCAGAATCACAATACGGCGTCACACATCCATTCAAGGTTCACACGAGAGAATAAATTTTTTCAAAGGACTAAAAAAAAAAGACCCACGCACTCGCGCTATTTCATTCTGTTTAACGATCGTATTGTAAGCGGGATGCGAAGAGAAAGACATTAGATGGACAGGGAAGATAATCGGGACCGATAGTCGAGGGCTTTTTCATTGCGCGCGCCTCTCGAGAACGCAGCACCATGGCTGATTGTGCGCGTACAATGCGCGACTGCGTGCCGATTAAAAGCGAGTTCGAATGCGAGAGATCGACCGACCGGCTGTTATGTGCGTGCGTTTCCCGTTCGTTTGCACCGGCACTCGATTTTCGAGAGTCACGAGAAACGAATCTCTGAGAGCTAGAGCGAAACGAGTACGCGACGATTAAGCACGATCGTGTTGATCGTAACATTCGAGTCCCTAACAAAGATTTCTCAATGGAACTATTGCTCTATCTATCATTGACACGATGATCGGCGATACGTAAATTTGATGAGAGATTCGAACGAGATTCGACCTTTCATGTTCGCATCTGTCATGTGCCGATTCTCATAGCATGCATCAGCTATTTGATAAGTACTGTTTGTGAATTTAAAGCACGATAACTATTAGGTGTCGATCTGGCTGCGTTCCATGTGGCACACTTGATGACTATTTTCAGAGATATCCATTAGACATTCAAATATCCATAATTAGATTGATACTGAGAACTTTTGTAGATGATTGTAGAAATTCCAGAGTGAATTCTCTCTCAAATTTAAATGTTCTTGAGAATATACGTTTATATTTCAAAGACTAGAGATTAAACGAGAGAGAGAGAGAGAGAGAGAGAGAGAGAGAGAGAGAGAGAGAGAGAGAGAGAGAGATTCAAAGAGAGTTCTCCGTAAGAAAAATCCTACATTTCGTGCGTTTATATTTTGTAAGAAAAATTCTGCCACACCGCCTACACTAGCTCGTATAATATCGAGGAAGAGGTATTTGGAAAGTCAGCGGCATGTGTTTCGTGCCGTTTTTCAGCGACCGAACATACGCCTTCTTTTCTCGTTGCCGTCACAAGACGACACTAAACCGATGACCCGCGCGAGATTCCGGGTTACGAAAACAGGCGCGATATGGGCCAGGAAAACATAGCCAAGTCGTGTCTCGGCGGCTGGCGCCTTCGCACGTTCCTCGGTGGA
The DNA here is from genome assembly GCF_047496725.1 of Anoplolepis gracilipes. NCBI lineage: Eukaryota > Metazoa > Arthropoda > Insecta > Hymenoptera > Formicidae > Anoplolepis > Anoplolepis gracilipes. The sequence goes on along the minus strand of NC_132978.1, from coordinate 716,865 downwards.
CGTCTGAAAAGAAATATGCTGCCTGCTGGGCGACGGCTGATTAATTTATCTTATTGCGTGTCCGTTTAACGGCGAACGCCTATAACGTTCACGTGTCGTTCTCATGCCACTGAAAAGCCGGATTTACGCTCGTTCGGGACGAGTTCATTGGCTGAGGTTTCTGTCTAATACGTGCGTTTGAGTTGGTTTGAGCACACTGTATCATTATTAAAAATCAAGTTCTTCATGAGATTGAGAAAATAGAGAAGTAAGAATATAAAGATGGATGATTAAATATTTTTGCACGTCTACGTAATAAATAAATAATTAAAAATAAATAATATAAATCATATATTTTTAAATACATCTATAGATTTTTTAAAACATCAGATTTTTATATTTCTACATATTTTATGTTTTTATTTTAAAAAGTAAAATATTTAATTTTTCTAATAATACATACTTTGTCAAAGTAGTTTCTATGCATAGTATCTTTTCTGTACTTGCGTTGAGAAGATGTCTTCTATTTTTTTTCGGTATAAAAAAATTTATTACAAATACTTTTTGGCTTATTACGCGCGATGTGAAACGCATATCATTTTTCTCGAGTCATAAGTCTCCATTCTAGAAGAAACAGGGTTAAATAATGAACGCCGAGCGTCGTTGAAAGTAAACGAGCGGGCGAGCTACCCAAATCACCTCCGCGAGCGTGAAATCCGTGCGTCTCTATTTATAACGAACCGCAAGGGGGTTATGCGTCAAATCCTCTCTTACCCCCTGCGGAGAAACCACTGGCTCAGTCGTCGGTGACAAAGACGCGCGAGGCCGAGCTCCGGGGTTCAAAGTACCTAACATGCATATGTACTTGTGCGTATTTCCCCGGAGAGTGCGGAGGCCGCACCTGCACGCAAGTGGATCAGCGTATCTACACTACTAACAACGCGAAACTGCGTAGTGGCTGTCGTAGTTGTCTTCTTCTCCTCGTCGTCGTCGTCTTCGCGATCTTCGTCGAAGACGTCGGCGCGCAGAAGAGAACGCGTGACACACTGGGAAACTCTAAATGCCGTTTCTCACCCCGCGTACCCCTAAACGCTTCTCGTCTTCGAGAAAGAGCGCGTCTTCTTCAAGAAAAGGTCCGCGCGTTTGTATGTGCTATTAGAATTAGATAAATATAACTTTGCACACGCGCGCGGTGCGTTCGGAATATGCGTAATCGCGAGGGGAACAGTATTGCGTGTTACGCACGCGCATGAATGCGATACAATCGTCATAGCCAAAACAGGATTTATGCGTGTTTCACTCTTGACAATTATTACGCATAAGCATTAAAAAATAAAACATCAGATTAGAAAGACAAGTTTATCAGTTTTTACAAGAAAAGTCTTACGTCTGAAAATTTCGTGTAATTGAAAAGAATTTCTTAAATCAGCGAGTCATCAATGTTGATGCAACTTCGTAACATATACTATATCTTAGGTCAATTATTTAATTTTATTTATCAATAATATGTTTTAAAATATGTTATAAATTTGATCTCTAGGTACAGAATTATATTTATTTAATAATTAGTTTCTACATGTGTGTTCTAAGATTGGAAAATAAAAATTTGTAAGAAAAAAAAATTAGTGCTCCAAAAAAGTTTTAATTGATGTTATCGAATGAAAGCATGAATAATGCATAACAACGTTCTAGTGTCATCAAGGGTAATGTTTTAGTAGATGATTCATTAAAGATGAAGCATTAATCATTACTGACAATGAATTATCGTTATCAGCTTATAGTGATAGTTGATTACACATCTCGGACTGATTATTCCATGTTGGTGAACAAAACAGTTGCGTACCAAAACTCTCTGGTTCGTATCTCGCAAACGCGTGTATGCGTTAAATTAGAGTGCCGTGCTCGTTGCTCGCGCTAAGTGCACCTACGAGGTACAACGAGGAGCCATTGCAACAACACGACACGCTCTTAAATTACTCTCGAGTCGTTGCTTCGGAGAGAGAAGGAGGAGAGGCAACGAGCTTCGCCGACTGTGTACGCACATCGAGAAGCGGGACGCGCGGCTCGTAACTCTTTTTCCCTCGTTCGTCCTCTTGTCCCTCCCCCCGCCCCGTCCCTCTTCCGCGCGACGACCAACTCTCTCACTCACGCGGCGAGTCCAACAGCTGTTCGCACTTTGACATGTCACTGGCCTTGCCCGCTCACTTCGCCCGATCCCTCGTTTGCCTACTCGGTCATTTATCCACGGCTTCTTCTCTTTCTTTTTCTTTTTTTCTTTCCTTCTCCTCTCCTCTCCTCTTGCTCTCCGTCGCTGAGTGATTCACGTGTGTATTCACGTGCATTCACCGCGTTTCTTCGCCGTCCAAAGACGCGCGTCTTATCTTCCTCGGAGTGGTTTCAATTGCACGTTGCATTCACGATCGGAGCATAGAAAACTGAAGATGTTGGAATTATATATTCCGAAAATTAAAAAAAAAAAGAAAGTATAGTTCTTTTAAAAGAAAATATAGTTCTGCAACAACGTTTTTATCATTATAATATCCTTTTGACGTATATTTGAATGCTTCGTTAAATTATGATCGAATTTTTTTTTCACTGTTATTTGAAAAGACTATTTTCTGAAAGAAATTTTCTAGGACATGTTGCACACACATGATGTGCCTTTTTTTTACTGTATTTTTTTTTAACGAAAACGCGCAATTCCGTTCTTTACCTTCTCAATATTCGCCTTTTATACATATATCCCGTCATCGGATTTAGACCCTCAGGTTGGGGGAACATTAAAATGGCTCCTCTCTATCTTTCTCTCCCTTTTCCTCTTTCTCGACCCCGTGCTATCTTTCGACAAGACCTTCCTCCGATTCTTCGCTGACTTTTGCGTCTCGCTTCCACAGCAGCTCGATCTCGCGTCTATCGCATTCCTTCCTATATCGAGCAGTACATAATCCTGAAGGCCTAATAACATATTCCTCTAGGGAGAGGAAGAGCAGCAGGTATGGGGCAACACACAAGCTTATATCTCCCGCGTCGCGCTCACCGAGGCCGGAATGAGAGTGGGAAGGAGGAGAGGGAGGGTGAAGCTTGTCCACCCTCTTCCACGAACGGTTCTACCCCTCCGATCCAATTCCATCTATCCGTAGGGGTTGTCGACTACCGTGGCCGGGGGCCGGAAACCCGAGGGATGCCGTGGCGCGGGCCACCCTCCTCGCTCTCCTTCACCTTCCTGCTCCTCCTTAGCCACGCCATCTCGACGGGGATGGAAACGTCTATCGAAGGTCACACGAAATTGGGTAGTTCACGGGCTATTACCTTGGCCGATCGCCGCTAACGATAAATTTCGTGATGCGAGAGAAACCGCGCGGACGAGTTTTGCCTTCGTGGCGGAATTTCCTGTAGCCGCCTACTCTGTGGAACGCTTCCGGCATTCTACATACTCGGCGTCCTTCGGTGAAAAATGCGTAGAAATTACATTTACGCCTTCAATGAATTGCAAAACGATCACGCGCGCGCGCACACACATACACACATGTGAAATAATTTAAATTCATTTTTATTGTGAATAAATTATACAAGCTATAGATGTTGTAATGTACTACAGTCTCTTTAAATGGCTTTATGAATTAAATGTCAAATTTTTTTTAATGTTTTATATTTATACAATATTTAAATTCAATATTTAAATGCAATATTTTATTTGGACCTACACTAAATTCTCTTAAATAAACTGTTTGTTTCTTTATTCGACTTTAACATAATTATAGTTGTTTATTTCTTGATTATAGTTTTGTGATATTCATGTTATTTAAAATGAATTAACTAACTTTTGAGAATTACTTTTAGTCATCAATTAACACTGGATCCAGGTAGGAAAAGGTCAATCTGTGTGTCGACGAGTTAACTATACGTCATACATTTATAATGCGCGGAATAACTCAATATTCGAGAACGCTAGCAACGAGTGAGATCCACCCGTCAGAGTTTAGGGCCGCTGCTAATAAATCAGTATCGGCTAATTCGGTTATCTGCCTCTCAGTTCCTTCCCTCCTATCTTTTCCCCCTTCTCGCACGAGGTTCCGTCCTCCCATGTGTCCCCGGGAAAAGTCCCTTTCGACGGTCGGAAGGCATCAAGCGAAATTCGTTTCTCTCGTTCACGCATTAGCATTTTAATGAATTTTGGCTTCTAAAGTCGAACTTTCTGAAACGGCAACGTGGCGCCATGCCGTGAGAGAAACGACGTTGAATTCGAACGTGAATGTGGGTCACTTTGGTCTCGAAGGACCGAGAGACGACGATGTAACGAGCGGCGGCCGGTAATATTTCGTCTCACGTATATGTTCGTTCCTTCGGGGCATTTACGTGAGATTTAATCCTGAATAGTGTAAATCGACTCTTACGACGTAGATAATGTTCACAAATCATTTCCGACATAAAATCTTGCGATAAAAAATACATACGCATAATTCATCTAAGAAAATGTTTTTGAAAGAGATATTTCTGTATAATTATAAAATACGCATTTTTGAAGAAACAAATTAGGGCAAGCAGACCCATATCAGTAAGTTTAAACTGTGTGCAAACGATATGTTATCAAGCAGTGCGAAATTCTGGTTACTCTCGTCGTGAATACACGTCAGCCGACAGTGGCGGCGTTTAATGTGTTAATCCGGGCGAACGCGTTACCCTTATCAATTACCATTATTACCGTCGCTGCGCCGCCGCCGGTTAACGAGACAAATATTAGCTCGACAAATATTAACGGCAACGACTTCGCGCCAGAAATCTGCTAATTCGTATGCGACGATATATGACGAGGATATAAGAGTGTTGAAAGAGCGATGTTGCTCTAAAAGATGCAACGATGAAAACACATAAAAAGCCAAGCAGCTACTATTAAGCTGAACCTAAATCATACGCGAACGATGTGAAAGCTTTAAAGGTATGCCGTAAAAGCGCATTTTTTATGTATCGTGCATCAGCGTATGTTAAGCATTCATGAGTCGTACATGATGCATCTGAAAATATGTGTGTTGTATGTATGTGTGTGTTTACTATTTTTTTTTTTACAGAGATTTTAATGTTCCGAGTTGTGCATTTTTCAAAGCAACATAATAAAGTGGCGTACGATTTCGTTTGGATAGGCCAACACGCGGATATCTAATTCCTTGCGCTATATAGTCCACGGCCGAAAAACGATCGTGACTGGTGAAAAAGTGCGACAGCCAGGATCTCGTCGCGTATACGACGGTAATTCGCGCGGGCACGTAAAAAACGGCGCGGAGGCACGTGTAAACCGTAATATACGGGGTGAGATGGTCGTAACGTGTCGCGTTATATACGCGGAGTTTGGAGAGACGGAGGTGGGGCAGGGGGAAGGGGGAGAGAACGAGGTGATATTATGATACATTATTAAAGGCGACCCCTTGCGAACGCGCACGCACACCACTGTCACTCGACGCGTATCACCCTCCATCCCGTCTCGTCATTTTATCCCTCACGCACCCCTGTATTTTTTATCTTATGTATTTAAAAATTGCCGCGCGCACGGGAAATTACGATCAATTTTTTCTTTTTTTTTTTTTTACATGGTTATCGCTATATTTTATTTTAGCTGCTCGCAAAGCGTAGGATAAGCACGACGCATAATAATTCCAATATTTTTTATACGACTACAACTCAAGTTGTACATACAAGTTAGAGACTGAAGTGCTCGACACTATAATTTTGCGGTTTGAGGCTTGAAGAATACATGAAGGAACATGTGTACATGTGAAAACTGATTGCGTGACTATATTTGACATGGTACATTTCTTGGGGTTAATGTGTATAACTGTTCGTGAGGAAATTACGAAAATTATAAATGTTGATTTCTCAGGAGGATGATATATCTCGGCTCTTTACGGCGCGATGGTTACCGCTCGTAATCACTTAAGAAATGTCAGCCATACGCGGATTTAGTGTCAGTGATTACTCACTTTCATCGTCGAGTACGTATATGCGCTCAGTGGTTATCGACGGTAACATTAATCAACCTGTTTGAATATTCATACGTTTTAACCGATACTTGTTGACTCTTTTGCTTCTTGCGTCGACGATTGCGGACCTACTTTTTCTTCGTTCGTAATATGCAGATGTATAGTTAGAGAATATTTCCTTTGACATCATTGTCCTAGTTTATCAACTAGGTTCAGTTCTAGGAGTCCAATTGTTCTGACAATTTATAACTCAGCTATAAGTTGTTACATAAGCTATTCATTTTTAATTTTAAATGATGTAATGACTGGAGAAGGGAGAAATATTTTAAAATATTAGCAATATTTTCTTATAGTTCTCATATGCATCTCATAGAAAATTTTTGAAACACCAAATTTTCAGTTTTATCTGATATTTTAATGAAAGTTATATTTTCTTTCTTTCTCTTTTTTTTTCTCTCATGGATACATATATAAATTTTAACAGGTTAAAGAAATCAACGTCGTTGTGTATATTTATGTATATATTTTATTTATATATTGTATAAACATATATTTTTTTGATTTATTTGTACTTTTTATCCCCTTCACGTGAAAAGATTAAAGCCGCGAAACCACGAATGGTTTTATCAACTAATTGCCCGCTTGCTAGGTATTAGCTCAGGGTGCTAATGCTATCGATATATGAGCGCCATTCCCTCTCATGATTTCCTTCCGCGATACCTCCGGCGTCACCATAGCCCGAAATGGTCCGGATTTTATCTCGGCGTGGTCACGCGGAAGCGTTTACTGTTAGGCTCCGATTGCAACGGTCTCCCGAGACGAGATAGTGCCCGCGAACGGCAGTAAAAAGCTCGTTAATCAACACGCTCTAACAGTATCTACGGCTAACGTTCCATTTTATAGTATATTGCATATGCTCGTTAATATTGTGTCAATATATTGCGCATTGTGAAAGTATAAAAGACATAAAATTCATTGCTTTTTTTTTCGCAACCAAACAGAGTATAAAAGATAGATTCAAATTTTTCCTCTTTTTTTATATAAACATAACATTAATAATTAAAAATTGAATATATTTCGATTTCTGAATAGCAAAAATATTTTGCTAATATAGATAGATTTCTAGATATCACAATTAAAGTTTATTGCTATTTTTTAAACAAGCAACTAGAAACTTGACGAATAAGAGCCTAACGCGGATGTTAATGCGTCGGTTTCGCAGAAAATAATTTTTCTGCGAAATTGATGAGTGCACAGAGCACGTATTTTTCTTGGTGTATTTTACCAAGATTTTTAATTCTCATTTTTGAGAATTTTTCTATACCCCTCTTTACCCTCCTCCTAAAGAGACATAGGCGAGAAAAATATCGGCGTGAAGTCGCTGGCTATTTTTTAAATCTGTTAGAATATTGTTTGTCACATTTATTATTTATAGCAGTAATATCTCTAGAAAATTCTAGCATTACCTCTAGAAAATTTAGGTCTCGTTGTCAAATATTAATCACAAATATATATAATTATCTTTAACAAGATAGCCACTTTCAAAAAATTTTCCATCTAAATTATATTAATAATATAGATATAAATTTTGTCTCTATCATTTAAATTGATCAAATACAAAAACACATGCAGAATCACATTATTTTAATAATTTATTTAGTTTTTTTGTTTTCGCATCCAGAAAATTTTTGCTATAATTGCAAGACTATTTTTTTTGAATGATTGATTGATGAACAATCCACAAAGCGAATCGTGCGATATCCTTCGCTGAGGAGACATCATATTCATCTCGCGCAATCTCCACGACCGAACGATAGCTCGCTTCCGCTCTCGAATGTTATCGCGCGTTATCGTGCATCGTCTAGCGGGCGGCTTTTCACGGTAACGAGAACATTTGCCGGTCCGCTGGAAGATTACGCCGAGCGCGCGAAGTCGCAGGAGTAGAGGGAGAAACGGGGGGGGGGGGAGGGGGGCAGCGGTAGAAGATAAATTACGGACGTAGCGGGCGTCACGGAAGGTTCCTTCTGCTGGTTCCTCTGCGGCCCTTTTCCTCGCGCCGCGTGTTTTTCTCTCCTCTGCCGCTTCCCGTTCAGCCGAACACATTTCCCGGGCCGTAAAGTCGAAGGGACCGCTGCCGGCGAACAGCCATGCGTGGCCATTAAAAATGTATGTAATTTCTCGGGCATATAATCTTTCCAAGAAGAGAGGGCTTTTCTCTGCTTGCACGGTCTGACTGACGAAGGCCCCGCGTGGGTGGCTGATGCTTATTAGGTGCCATCGTTGTCGCCGTCCTTCCCGAGGGTGTATCTTGCCACCACGACCGGATTTTTGTCGGAGCGCTCAAGTATGTAAAATGCCTCCTCTGTGTAATTCTTTCTTTCTTTCTCGATCAACGTTCTTCTTATGCTAAATAAATTACATAGTTTCGATTAGAACAGAATTTGTTATTGCATCAATCACACACAAAATTTTTTTTCTGTTTCTTACATAATTTAAATATAAATCTATAAAAGTGAATATGTAGGATCCTTTTTTCATAAGCTATCCCTATCAAAGCTCTTGCTCGTAATTCTTTTATATTCGTATTTTATTATTCCGAAACTGTTTTGTAAATTTGATCGTTTGATCGATATTATACGATATTCATACATATACGTTAAATTTTTATGTAATATGTACTTATGCGATTGATTCCTTAATTCTTTACTTCTATATTATATTTCTTTGCCGGCTCTTAAAGAACTCCGAGGGTGGAAATAAATGTTTTCCCTTCTTTCGCGTCTCCGACAATAGTCATACGTGTATTTTCGCGAAAATAATTGCTGGGAATGAAACCCGTCGTCTCGGCTCTTTGAAACTTTCTCCTTACATTCGGGCTTTATTTTCAATTAGTTATGGAGCTTTGTTGGATTCGGTCACCGGGAATTCTACGCGTGGCTGAACAAGTTGCTTGGCTTCCAACTCCTTATAGTTCCACCTGGGTGAATTCGTTCGGCCAATTTGGGAATTGCCCGTGTTCCGTAAACGTCAGCTATTTTCACCCCGTGTACTTTCGTAGACATAAATACAAATGTTTTCGTGGATACCGTAACGATATACTCCCTCTTCTTTCCCCCTCCCCCCTCCTCTTCCCGTTGTAATTACCTGTTAGTTTCAGAGTCAAGCAAGGGCTCGGTCGGGAGAGATTAGGGAGAACGCTAAGGGAACGCTTATGGAATGCTTGCCGACCAGATAGGCGGAAAGGGAATGCGGGCGACTGTGAGTAATTAAAGGATTATGCTCGCATGCGTGTAAGATTCATCCGCTATAGATTTGAAAGAGCGCAAAATTCTGCGCGTAAAAATATTTTTAGGAGCAACGCAAGAAAGCTGAAAGGATTGAATACAACTATAATCGTTATCATTTTAATGAGTTTTAATGAGTCATATCGTTTATTTCAACAACATTAAGCAAGTAATAAACGATCTCGACGATTAAATTAGTATGAAACGTATTAGATGTAATATAATACAATAATTATCGGTTGTCAAAAATATTCAGATACAATAATTATATTAAATAATAATATTTCGGTGTACATGAGTTGAAATTTCGAATGCAAATGAATATCTTTTTAAATGAACATCTGTTTAACCGAACAAAAAAAAAAACTTGATTTCACGCTTTTGAAAATATTGCAGCTTGATTTTCTTTGCCCGCATATTGCGTGCAGGTGACAGAAGAACGAACGATCCTTTTAAAAGTTCTCGCTCTTTACAGACTGTCTCTCAACAGAATGGCGACGTTTCGACGAAAACCTTTCGTTCTGGCTTTTTCTCGTATCTGGTTGGCTCCTCTTTTTCTCCTCTTTCGCGAGGGAAACAACGAGGACCGGATTTCATTCGAGAACGAACGAATACGCTCGAGATTGTGTTCCCTTTCTCTCTTCTTCGTTTCTTTCTTTCTCTTTTTTCTGGTCAAAAGGTTTATTCCGAACCGGGACCCTCGACGATTATCTAATGGAAGTGGAGCACGTCGGGATGTCAGGGATCGGAGAAAGCCACGTGGGTGGTGTAGCGAGAGGGAGAGGAGAGAGGCGGGAGGCGAAGAGAGGCGGACGGGTCGACGAAGAAGAGGGTCTCGGGACGACCGACGTTCCTGGGCCGCCATCAGCCTAGACCTTCTTCGGTAACGTGGCGATTCCTCGAGGGACAATTAAATATTTAACCGTCGTCTTTAGTGGACTTACCGTTTTGTCCCCCGTGTCGAACAGCAACATTATTCATAGAAAATCGAACGGTTTTTTAATTGGAAAAACAACTGGATATGTGTTTTGGTACAGCCGTCTCTCATTTCGTACCGGCGGATACCGTTACGGGATCTTGTTTTTTAGATACAGAGAAAACACGATCTTCTCGCTATAGGATTATTGCTAACGGTGTCTCGCATTAAACGTGACTAATATTTTCTAAAAATCGCTGTATAGAGAAAGTAACATGTAGAGAAATCACATATGAAACAGTTCTGTAGACACTTGATTAAAATATATGTATTAGAATATGTGTTAATATTATTCAATTATATATATATAATATATTCATATGTGTATTAGAGTTTAACACTTTTTTATGTTCACTTATAATTTTTAAATTATGATAGATTATTTAATGACACTCTGTAAAATCGAGTACACGCCGTGTACTTTGTAGAATGTTTATAAATTACCGCAATAATCTTATTCAGGATATTACGTTATTACGAAATTAAGCGTGAAGTGAAGTTGTACTGATGAGAGAGAAGGAAAAAAGAACTGATTTGGACGTTTAATTCACGAACGCTCTCTAATATATTTGGTAGAGCATATACTTTGCGTCATTTACGCTAATGAAAGAAATAATAACGCACGGTCGAGTAAACGGTGAAGTGCTCTCCATCTAGTAGTCGTTGTTCCCAGCCGGTACTTTATTTTCCACGCTCACTCGATACAGGTGGACGGAAAAGCGGACGCGCGTGTGTGCAGGAGAGAGGTGGTATTTTTAAAACGTCGGGGATTCACTTAACGACTCATAATAGTTAACGAACTGAACGCAAGAAGCCCAGCAACCGATTAGATCCGCGGTGTTTCTCGCGGTACAATTACGGGCTCCTCCGCGCCCGGGGAACGTTTAAAACGTAAAACGCGAGGAACGGATTTATCGTCCGTGACGATTCCGCGATATCCATCGGGGACCGGAGGCCTTGTCTTGCTCGTGTTCGCGGAGGTCAAACGTCTCTCTCGTCCCACCGACGGGTAAGATCCCCCTGGTGCTCATCGAGCCAGAGGATGGACGGACGCGGGAAAATGCAAAACGAGCATAGGCCGTTGACCGTTCCTCGCTGAACGCCCCATTAACGCGTGTATTCCGTATTTGTTCTTTTTTTTTTTTTTTTTTTTCTTTCGAGACTCGCACTCGCTCGACTCCTCCCGGAGGGGACTTTTTTTTTACGCGGAAAGAGATTGGTCACTCCCGTGGGAATTGTCGGGCCATGCGTTTACAAGAGAGGCGGAGAGAAAGTCTGGGAGACGAGGAGCAGATCTATCGGAAATTATGTGTCGCATAAATAATTCACGTAAAGTCGGGGTGTCGAGTCGTAATCATTTAGCGTAATAAAAAGTTTTTTTTTTGCTTCCGTATAAACGATTTATTACGATTGATGGTGTTACTTTTTTTTTTTTTTTTTTTTTTGCATCGGAATTTAGTTCAGTTTAGAATCATTTAATTTTCAATTTTTAACATTCTAAATTCATAGTAAGAAGTTTTCTTCGCGCGGTAAATTTTTGTTCAAAAAGAATTTGCTCTTCTCTCAAACGAAGTGAGGATTATAAGGATACTTGAACGAAATAAAATACTTGGCATTTTATGTATATAAAGTAAAAATAATATTCTTCCTTTTTTTCTTATTTTGATAATTGTTAGCTCTCAAGACAATTACTCTGGAGTAGCCTTTGTACTTTAATCCTATTCGGCATCTTTTTCATCCTAAATTGAGGTATATAATATTTCGCTTCTTGTCATTACCTTCACCTAACAGACGGAAAAAGCGCAGCTATCTGGACAGTGTTTGGTCGTGAAGCGTCACGCCATCTTATCATCTCGTTTATGAGGGAATCGAGCAGGGAAAGGGAGGGAAGATAATGACGCGCGTTTATTGGGGCTGAAAAGAATTTGTGGAAAAACACAAGCCCACGCGTGTGCCCCCGTCGCGTTATCTCGCGCTGCATAAATCGACTGAAAATGGAGAAGTTTGGGTTTCCGCGCAATTTAATAACGCTCACTTCCTCTCTTCCGTCGCTACTCGTCGTTTCCCGTTTTCCCTCCCGTCGATTTTTCCTTCTTCCCGTGACCCCCTTTTTCCCGCCGTGAGCCGGATGGCTTTCTTTTTGTGTCCCAGTCGCTTTGCTCCCCTCCGGGATTTCCCCGGCCACGATCAGGATGCGCTACATCATAAAATACTTTTGTGTTCGGGCGGCCGGCGATAATCGCGGTTCGTAAAGCTCGGCTAAATGTTACGTGCAGAAACGACGCGGTACACGACGCCCGGAGAGGAAACGTTACTTTCCATGAGAGGGGGCGAAGATGGATAGCCGTGCCGCACGAGTGATAATGCGGCCACGCTGCTGGAATCAAATTCAAGACGTTTTACATCGACGAGAAATTCTCAATATTACTGAAATAAATAGAATCCTTAAGCTGCCAGAATATAATTAACACGAGTCGAATGTGAATACTTAAAATAACAACTTCTCGACACGGATGAAACATTTGTAAGTCTCACAAATAAGACTCACAAGCGATATATTTAACTTGAATGCAAGAGGTTAACATTGGAATGTGTCTGACCCTCTCGCGATGACGCATATTTAAAAACGGTTAAAGGATTGAACTGTTAATCATTATCCGGCTTATCCAGTCAGATTATCGTTAATCATCTCGAAATGTTTACCAACCTTGTTGGGGATCGCCAAGATCACATTAGTCTCCTGACGAGATAATACCTGAGCGGACGCGAGTGCGAGTATCGTACATTTTCGTCAGCATGACATTCCGATTGTTCGATAAAAGCGCATTCCACGGTGACGCGTTCTATGTATCTAAACACACAAAGGTCGGAGCCGGAGAAGGCGATACCATCGCTCGTCTCTATTGGAGTGCGCGTGCGCTAAACGAATTATTATTTGTGCGCTCTCGGAATATTAAATCGTGAGAAACTGGTCGATTAGTCGGCCGCACAATCGCCTCTTCACCGAGCTCGTTTCGTTTCCGAGCGGCGCGCGCGTTTAAATGCCCGACACAGCTGTCATCTAGGCACAATGGTACCCCTGTTTCGTCACCCCGAGGTTTTTAACAACCACCATGCCGCGTCGACACGTTTCCTTCGAGGCCCGTATGTGGTAGCGCGATCGTAAAATGCCACGTGTTCCCGAAGTAGGTCAGTCAGTTGGAAGAAAATGAGAGGCAGGAAAGAAAGAGAGAGAGAGAGAGAAACGCGTGAAATGGATGCTGTCTGGACCACACCATCGTGTTCCGATGAACAAACCTCTTCTTAGGGTCTCCATGTGGTCTTCGCAGTTTATAAAATTGTTGCTATTTATTTTCGCGGTTAAGATAAATTTAATGCTCTGAACAGTAATTCTCAATCCATTGCTTTTGTAATTTTCAAAGATTAATTCGGCAAACATTTTATCAAGAAAAAACAATGACCTCCGAACTGTCGCACACGAGAATTGATAAAATTTAGAATTGATAATATTTAGAAACCATTGTAACTTATTTATTTACATAACTGAGACTGATGATATAATACATCATCTGTGATGGTTGGAACTTTTAATATCAGCCGACGTGCTGAGCAGATTCGTTTGATATTAAAGCCATCGGCAAAGGCTTGTCTTTGTCGCGATGTCGCGCCGCGTTCGCCAGGTTTTGGGCCACCCGCTGCGGAGTGAAATGAGGCAACGCGAGCACCCTCCCGATTTATACCTCTCCCGTCAACGGCGTCCGGCCGCACCCTCGCTGGTGGCGCCCGACTCGGCCCAAGAAAATTATTAGCGGTTATTACGCGTGGAATGGCAGACGCTGTGCTGAAAGCCTTCGTCGAGGGGGAACGAAGAAACGGGAGCGGAAGGATAGAAAGAAGAAAGAGAAAGGGGGGGGGGGAATTTGCGAAACATAGGGGGGACGGGATGCGGGGGTCATCGAGAGTCCCCTTGGTGTCTGCTCGGCATTAAGAACCCGCCAATAGCGCCGTTTTAATGAGCTCGAGCCCCACGTTGTCGCTCATTGCCCTGGCTCTAATTACGCCGGATTACGTTTTTTTTTTTTTCCTTTTTTACGCTCGAACTTGGAATCACAAAATGAAAAGCGGATTTTACTCGCACAGTGATATTTGACGGAAACAGCTGCACGCAACATCGATCCGTCAAACAGATATGAAACCACCAGATAAAAAACCTTATACATTTTCCAAAAAAAAAGAGAAGAGATAAAAATTGAATATTTCTTTAAAATTAAATCAAATTTTAACGAAAAGACTTCCTCTTAAGAGGAAGTCTCAAGAGAGTTTTAATTTTCAAGTCAACAAGTCTAATCTTTCGAGAGCCATCTATTATATAATTATTATATTTTAGTTATATTATAGTTATAATATATTATAGTTATTATATAGAATAAACGCTCGGCTAATTTTTATAATCACGCATCGGTACAAGAAAGGCACTGAGAAAGACCTTGAAGCGATAGCTGATCGTGTAAAAATAAAACGTCATCGCAATGTTGATTCGTCGCACGTTGTGTGCAACAGCTTCCGTGTTACGAGGCGAATCGTGAAATATCGTTGGATGGCACGTTGCCAAAGAACGATCGTTCTCGTGAAAAGCTCGTGGTAAACACACGACACGCTGTTTGAAAATGCGTTGAGCATTCAATTTGACATGAACAAATGTATGGACATTTTGATATAATGAAGAGTGTTTTATATTAATAATATAAAACACACGCATATCAATATTAAATTATATAAGACAATATAAAATATTGTCTTATCTTTATGCATATAAAAAATATAATTGCTTTTCAACAAGAATAGAGGTTCAACTATCTGTGGCGGTTTTCCAACGTCTTAAATCGTTGTTGTCAAATGTTTCCGCTTATCTGGGAATTTTCTAGAGCCCATAGATGAGCCCGTGGATAAGAATCACGACACGAGCGATTGCATAGCGGTTTCGAGCATCCCCGAAGAAATGTCGCCACTACCTTGACCCTATGCGGGCTACCGCTATAAAGCGATGTATCCCAAGAAACTAGGTTCCTTCGTCGTGGTATTCTGAGCCGTCGGTGTGTAAGGGATGTGCTGTGCGCTCGCGCTGACACTTTTAGCACGTGCAATCGATAGATAGCGCTATCAGGGGGGAAGAGTCCCCGTTCAACCCGCAATGGTACAACGACCGGCTGATATCGTTCCGGGAAAATTTACGTGTATTTATCCGAAGATTGTTCTTTCTCCTTTCAACCAAGTTGTACAGACGATTCCGGGAAACGATTACGAAACACCACACCTCGTTATGAAATCGCAGGCATGTCGTGGTTTTGATGGGCCAGTGTTATGCGACTCTTTCATGGAAACTCAATCTTTTTTCTTTCGATTTAATGCCTATATAACATTTTTATCTCGCCAGTTGATTAACTTCATGATTGATAAATTAAAATTCCAAAGATCGAACGTTTGATAGTTTGAGTATTGATATTTTTTAGTGTAAAATTTTATAATATCAAGAAAGGTATGTATATGGTGTGGAGTTCTCACATAAAGATTCTAATTGGAAAGCTTTAAATGGTTCGCGCAATAGTGTTGCTCACAATTTTCTCGCGTAACATTTCGGTATCCTTCTCGAACCTACGAAATAGCAGTTGCACATTTATCGTTTCGAACATTCCTAGCGGGCCGCTATATTTTACGGGGACCATACGCTGTCGCACTCGCGTCCCCTTTACGTAGAGGGTTTAGAGGTTGACCTATGGAGTAGCTTATATTGGTTTTCGCCTCAGCCAACGGTGTGTCCTTACGCGCCACTTCCTGTCGGGCTATTCTTCATTCGGACTCCACGTATACGACGGTGTTACGCGACCGGAAGACGACTTTTATTGGCACAGTGTTTCACTCGACTTGTCGGCGATCGACAACGCGCCGCCTGGATCGCCATAGCCAGGAAATCGCACGTCATCCATCCTTTACGATCGCGCCGCTAATTTATCTGTCGTCATTCGTAATTCTACCGAGCAGGAAATGAATCTCACCCTGTCCTTCTTTCTCTCCTTTTCCTTCTTTCTCTTCTCGCCAGTTTCTCCCTTCCCAGTCATGTTTAATATAACATGAATGCGGTTCTATTTTCTTTTATTACGTTTATCGTAATACGCGCTCTTTTCATTCTTGGAGAATTTATGTTCTGGAAGGAAAATATATTATTTTTTTTTCTTCTGCACACTAGACTCCTTCAATTGCAAATTTATACATATAGTTACAATTTGCTTTATCTATATATATTTTTTCTTGCATCTCTCGAAGTTCCTTTTTAAATCGTATCAAGTATCAAATAAATGGCATTTGTGTATTTTTTAATATGATATTTTTCTCTACTCTTTTTTTACGATTTTTATTTCCAATTTATCTCTGATAAATCTGTCGGTTCCCAATTAATATTATAATCATTTTTGTCTCGAACCCTCCAGGAACTGTGCCTGGCTTCCATTTTCTTAGCGAGAGTATTAAGTTCGGGGATTTAATGCTGTCAGGAGAAGCGAAACTCGAAACTCTACACACTGGGGAACGTTCGTAATCACGCGAATCAACTTCGACGCTGGCGAATTCGACGACGACTTAGGTGCCGCTCGTTAATCACGCCGATTAGAGGCGTGCCCGTAACTTCGATCGACGGAACTCTCTTTGATGTCATATCCGGTGAGCCTGAGAGTCCCGCCATATGGCTGATCGAAGCCGTACAGCATTAACGGGGCTTGGCTTCCACCAAAGAGATCATTCGAGCGGGAATAGATCCACCTCGAGATAATGTTCATTCGCAAATCAGTGATAAGTAATGATAGAAGGTAATCTCTCTCGATATTATCGTAAATATTCTTTTCTCTTGTTCAATGTATCAATATCGTCGGGTATAAGATTTCAGAAATAGATAGAGGATGTACCGCATATTAAAAAAGGATGTCAAATACCGTACGTACTAGATATCAAGACTTTGAATTGAAAATCAATACGAGATGCAAAGAGCACAATGTCAATGTGCACGCAACCACGTAC
Organism: Anoplolepis gracilipes; assembly: GCF_047496725.1. Lineage (NCBI taxonomy): Eukaryota > Metazoa > Arthropoda > Insecta > Hymenoptera > Formicidae > Anoplolepis > Anoplolepis gracilipes. The sequence continues at coordinate 699,586 of NC_132978.1, read as the reverse complement.
ATTATATATATATGTGTGTGTGTGTGTGTGTGTGTGCGCGATAGAAAATATATAATAAGTTTTTTTTTACGAATCGTACGTGACGATACAATCGCCTCTTGGTTCGCGTCGCCGTGGCCTTATCATCTTATTCCCTGCAGGGTCTAAGCCGCCGCGTCCGAAGGAAAATTCGCGGAACGAGCTTCTTTCCCTTTTGACGAGCTCCGGGATCTCTGGAAAGTAGAAGATGAGTTCTCCGGATTTGGGGAATGTCCGATCGGGGGACTAGAAGCGAGAAGGAAAAAAGGGAGGAGAGGAAGAGGAAGGGAACGACGAGATTATTGTCCGGGGCTGAAGAACGCGAAAGAGGCGCTGTTTGCAAGGCGCGAAGAATAAGGCGCACGGCCCGGCTGATTAACAGGGTCTTATCGTCTTCCAACTGGCAAAGCTCCAATAATCACCTCGAAGCCCCACCAGTTAATCCTGAACTAATTCTCGGCGTGACAGTGCGCCGCCACTCCTACCACTCGGTCGTATACAAAGTTCCGCGCGGTCTCCTCTCTTCTTCTCTTCCCGGAGAGAAAGCGAGTTTCGCATTCTTCGGCCGCATTTTCGCTTTTCCTCTTCGCCAATGCTCCTCTCTCTCTCTTCCTCTATCTATCTACCACCCCCTTTTTCCCTTGGGACTGAGATATTTAATTCCTTGCCCTCGTTTGCATTTGATTTGAATTTTTTCAATCGCTCGCTAAAAACCGGGACAACATTCCGATCTCGCCCTTCGTTCCAAGCCACCATCCTCTCCCCTCGTTCTCTCTTCTTCGCGCGATACTCGCCAAAAAGGGGACATTAGTGTATTTGCGTTGCAGATAGTACCGGGCTGAACCCGGTAACTCGTTCTTAAGCAGGTCGTGAGGATTGAAGGAGAGACTACTTTGAAAATTCACCGATCACGATGATAGAGGTATATGTACTTGAACTATAATAGAATATTGATCATTAATTGTTAGATGCGTGCATATTTACAAAAGCATAATCTTCTGATGCAACATATTATATAATGTGATATATACGGGCCTGTTAAAAGCCAAACACCTTTTTTATAAATATCTTAATTTTAGGATCCGAGCACTTGATTAGTACTCTGATACAACATTAAGAGATTTATGAAAATGGAGTCTTATCACTTTGACTTCTGAAAGTCTTCTTATATGTGTACTTCGTAAGTATATAATAAGCAGAAAATCCATGTATAGTAAGGTAATAAAACGGAGACAATAGAGCGCAGCCCGCATCGCGTCGTATCTTAATGATGGCACACTGTAACCATAACCGTGGAGCACGTAAGAACCGTTATTTGTCCTCACATAATACGGCAATATAATCCAGAGAACAGTCATCTCCTTTCCGTCAGTGGAGAGGAGGGGATTACAACCCCCCCGCGCTCGCGATTAGATGAACGCGTAGACACGACGCATATAACGTCACGAGGGACGTCGTGTGCGTCACCGTCGGACATAGAAGAGAAACACGACATCGGTCTTGGGAGCAGCTTCCACTGGGGTGGCCGGCAGTCCCGAGAAACAAATGACAGTTGGGAAAAGTTTCTTCCGTTTCCTCGTTCGCCGCGATGTGGCGGCGGTCGCGTTCCAGTCTCTGATTTCCTCATTAATTTCACGGGGATCAATACTAATGCCTTTATTTTTTGCGCCCCACGCTCCCGGGGAAAAAAGGAACACCATCACGACGACCACGACGACGGCGACGACGATCGTTTTACTCGTTCGCTCTGTTCTTCCCAGTCTTCGGCGCGCGTCGATTCCCAGTTTTTCAATGGGCCGAATTAGTTTCTTACTCGTAATGTCTCACTTGGTGACAAGAAACTCGTTCTAGCACGATTTCATTTCAGATTTATCTCAGATACTTACTATTGGTGATACCTTTGAATTAGTTCTCTTGAACTACAAACATTCTTATGTTTAAAATATATCAATATATTTTAGGAAATTCTCGTGATTAAATATGTGTTTCTTCAGTTTGTTATGAGAACAGTATATTAAGTTTGTACTTAATTTACAATATAGACAAGAATATCTCTAACATTGTCACTTTAATACATTATATATTAACCGTAATTTAATAGCTGAAATCTTATATATATCGTGCATGATAATCGTTTCTGTCTTTTCTGTTTGTAATATTGTAGTTAATATCTTAGTATCTTTATTTTATAGTTTTATTACGAGATTACACATTTTGATGATGAGATATTTAAGGAATCAGGTGATTTCATGAACATTTCAATCTTTCTATCTCAATAAAATCTTTTAATAAATCCTTAGAATATATTCCAGGCGATTGGCCGATAGACGGAAGAGTAGCGTCGCGACGCCTAGCATCATATCGTGTCACATCACATCACGTCGCATCACGTCACGTCACATCACGTCACGTCAGATACCGCACGTGTCGGCGCTGGGCGGGTCGCGTGTCGTTGAATGACTTCACGGGTGGCGGCGCGTAACGTCGTACATTGGCGGGTACAGATTCGTTTCAATGGATCATCTGCCAGCGACAGATTCCCACCCCAGAAAGAGAAAGGCGGTGGCGGCGGAGCCGCCTTCCGAGCGAGTGCACCGCTCGGTAGCAAGAAATTCTACTTTTGTCGCCGGCAGAATGGCGCTGCTCGCCCCCGGCAAAACCCTCCCGGGAGGGCATCGAGGGAAAGTAAAACTGGAAGGGAAAAAACTCGGAAACGCGCGCGCGAGAGAGAGAGAAAGAGAGAGAGAGAGAGAGAGAGAGAAAAGTGCGCCCTACGCACTCGGAGAATGCGTCACAAACAGATACAGAAAGTGAAGCGACGTGGATTCTCCTCCGAGCCCTTTTCACTCGAGACATCTCACAATACATCGCAAAGACGACGGTTTTCTCGTTCAGAGGGTGACGGGTTTCGTCGATATTTGCGACTCGATGATGATCACGTTTCTAGATATCGCGTCGACGAGAAAAAATTAAGTTTTATACAGAAAAAAGTTTTTTCCTCCGAGATCTTGTCACGAGTCTTTTAAATAATATTTGTAATAATTATTATTAATAATTGATAATAATAATTAATAATCACTAAAAACGATTAATCTAATAATAAATCGCGCGCATTTATCTTGGAGCAAATAATTTCTTCGTATGCTGTTCGCGTAAGGTTAATATCGACGCTAATTAGCAGTCATCTCGCGCTGGCGAACCGTGATGGAGCAAAAAGACTAAGCGGGGCGCGGTGAAGCCGTTAGAAAAACTTTGGCCATTCGTTCGCTAGAGCCCGCGAATAGAAATTAAATGCGTCTTCAAGCGACGAGTCGTCCGCATCCAGCGTCGCATCTGGAAAAAGAAAGGAAGTGTTGGCGCGCGCAGAGAAGGGCGCGGTTCTTCTCGGATAAAGGAACGGAAAAAGCGCGAGTCGTTTGAGTTATGGATTCTTTATGCTCGTGGCGCAAACCGGGGGGTGGTTACATGAGGGGGACTGACTGCGAGAGTCCGAGAAGAGTAACAATTACACTCTGCGGGTGTCAGCGCTGTGATTTAGGGCCCAACGCGCCAACGCGAGATCGGTGACGAGAGGAGAGGAGAGGAGAGGCGCGAAACTCTCCGGGTACGATTAATTTCGTAAAGGAATTGTTGGCATAATAAACGCGTTGCTCGTCTCATCGTCGCTTCTGTCTCTCTCTCTCTTCTCGCGCGTTTCTCGCCGAAACTTAATATAATCTCGCGTCTCTCATTGATGAATCTCGCGTGATTTATCCGTTTAATTAAAACGGCCGACGTCGCATCTGAGATTGCGCCCCGTTAATTCGCCTTGTTTTCAACGTCATTCTCTCGCGGCAGGCGTGTTTCGCATTGTTTCGGGCGACGTTTGTCTTTCGATCGTTGGCATCGCCGACGTGAGCGTTCCGTCATCTGTAAGTAGGATCGCGACATGTGTCCTGCCGTCGAGAATCGAAGATTTACTTTTATGTATTTCCGTGTATTACCTCGATATTTTTCCGGCGCACGATTTCCCGAACGGTCTCCCAATCGCGAGCAATTTATTATCAGATTCTGTTAAACGGACTTTATTAAGCGTGAAAGGCTCTCATAAATCTGAGACAGTGAGACAGAAACAGACGCCTCATGCGGTAAATCAAGTTTTTTGTCAACTCGCGCAAGGAGCTCGTCTGCTTGCCACTTTTCTCACTCCGTGCATTCTAGTATTCGTTACAGGGGTGAGTCGGACTAGTGCGAAACCAACAAGATATCATCGAACCGGTAAGCTGGAAGTGCCAAGGGCGGCAATGTACTTGGCAGTCTGCCCGATAAAGATCTATGATTCAAGTGCAGAGAAAGTTCGCGTCGTCATATGAGCTCTATGGCCTAGAAATCGAATTGCTGGAATCACAAGGGCGATTTATCGTGGAAACAATGAGTTTTATCGCATATTTACTTACATTTAAATCAATTATAATTATAATTAATTAAGAATGCAGTTGTATATTTGAGAGATAATCTTTAGCGTTTGCAGTGATAAATAATCACACAGTACATATAGATTCGTTGTACTTAGTTAACACGGCATTAACTTTATTATGTTCCGTGCAGCCCGCACCCACGCCGAAAGGGTTTAAAAAGCGTGGTCGGCCCTCCGTGGGTTTGTCTAGGATTTAAATCGTGCACGACCCTTCCTGCCGCAACTCGGGTCATCCCTCGAATGGTCTCCCGGCCGTGCCATCTGCCTCAATCCAAATCCACTCTCCTCGTCTCCCTCTCGCCGGCACATAATACATATTACGCGGTAAATGGGAATGAGAGCGGAGTAGCGACAGACTCGAGTGACGTTCGTCGAACATAATTCTAATTAAGTTCCGAGAAATGAAATCGATATCGGTTTTAACGAGTTCATTTTTTGCTGTTGACACAAGGAGAAATGATTGCGTTCATTTGTACAAATTTAATATACAACGTATAGTAATATTAATATATTACACAAATCTCTTTAATAATTCCACTATTTTTCGACATTTGACAGTTGTTTTTATAAATAATAGTCAGAGACAATTCGATAAAATCAAGTGGTAAAAGTTATGTCGAGTGACGCAGTTGTGACGCTATTCTCGTGGCGAAAATTGCAATTGTTGGCGATCGCGTCACCGTTATGAACGAGGTTCCGCATACATTGTTCACTCGCGAGAGATCGCGAGCCGTTACCCATACGCTTCAACACGTGATACATTCGTTGCGCTCGTAATATTCGCGCCGCCATTATTCGCTAACAAGGCACCGATGCAGCTTTTTCAACCATCGAAAGTAGTTTACAGCCCATATGGTGTCTCGATGGACCGACCGACTGTGCCACGCATTTGCCGGATCCGCGTATGTATATGTACGGGACTCGTGCGAGTCGCGACTCGTGCTTTGGCGCGTGCAATTTTAACGGGTTACATGTTTCGCAACATGCCCCCCCTCTCGCGCGACTTTTTTTTTTTCATAGCTCTATACATGCCGTTCCACATCGTAATCCTGTGGCAATTCTCTGTGGCTGCGAGATATCGTAATCCACGAGTTTATCACAAAGCGCTTTTTGCGTTTTTTATTTGTTCATAGAGATTAAAATAGCGCGGAAGAATAGTTCAATTTCGACGTATCCAATTTGCGCATGTGTATAGACGAGTTCAACTGACGGTTTCATCAAATCCCTCTTTGTACTAAAAAAAAAAATAATTTCGCAAACTGGATAATGCTAGTTTCATATTTCGGTAAAAAAACATTTATTTTACTTGATATACAATACATTTTTAATGTTAATAAAATCTTACATGGAATATAAATTTTGAAACAGAATTATATTTCTAAAAGGAATAACATTTTGAAACTTTAATCTTTCCAATGTGGAGAAGTTTTCTTATTCGCACGACTTACACGTATATGATTAGGAGAGCAGAATTATAATGACAACGTCAAGGAACACGAATTTATGAAATATCCCAAGCGTTTACAGTTGTGTTTCACCCAGATCTCTCCGCGTGCTCGCGTGCGTGTGTACATGGGACTGCTCGACAGGATGAAAAAAAGCTTGGGGAAACACGCGTACGAGAATGGCGGATGCATTATGAAGACGACTTGGAGTCTGAAATTCACTCTCTTTTCACATCTACCGTCAAAAAGCCTTATCTCGTCTCTCCTTTACTCACGAGAGCGAATCTTTTGTAAGCTGTGCCACGACACGAGGATTAGTTACTTTGTTCAAGTATCCCTCTCTCTCTCTCTCTCTCTCTCTCTCTCTCTCTCTCTCTCTCTCTCTCTCTCTCTCTCTCTCATCTCTTATTCACCGAGTCGAAAAAAAGAGGGTGACTCTTGCTCATTTCATTACGACGCACGCGTCGAACATGACGAATTTCCCAGGTCATCAGATCGTCATAGTTGTCATTATTATCGGTGACGATCTGATTATTAGATGTTTGATGTGTGAACTGTTGCCAAGACACAAATTAAATTGCACTTAACAAACAGATTTTGAAAATATCAATCTTTGCACGCGATATAAAGTTAAGAAAAAATTAATTTTTTTCTGATAAAACACAATCTTTTTTCTCTCATTCCAATGTCAACTTGAATCAAGTTTAGTTGAATTTAAATTCATTGAAGTTTAAATATTTCGAGCTTCGACTATCATAGTGTTGTTTTACTCTATTTATAGTCTTTATGAAGACTAAATGATTATTTTCTGCAGCGATGATTATATAAAATATCATAATTCCACTTATCTTAATTATCGATGTTTCAGTGTACGCATAAATGCTTATTTAAAAACATAAATGTTTATTGTACGCTATACTTGAATTCGTAGCGCCGTGATTTATGACGCTCGCAGATTAAATACGCATTTCTGTCTTTTCCAAACTCCTTGATAGATATATCGTATATCCGTCTGTCTATCAATCTTTCGCCTTCCGCGATACTTATACGCGCCTCGCGACGTACAGTCGACTGGAATCGATCCGGGCCCCGTCCGTCCTTTTCTCCACATCTCTTCTTCATCCCTCGAGCCTGTTTCACCTCCCCTGCCGTATCCCCTTTTCATCTTCGTATCCTTAACCCTCGGCATTCTCCCTCCTCCTCTCGCACATGTATACGCGCGCCCACTCGCTTCGTCTTCCTCTCGAGGAGACTCGAGCGCGTATAGAATCTCCCCTTGTTTATGGGGTGTTTGCCGCTAGCGCTACCCTCTCCACGAGAACGGACGAGCCGAGCAATATTGAATCCGGGGGTGTAATTGAATTTGCTCTTGTTTCCATGCGCGCTGATCGAAGACCGACGTTAAAAGGAGGCGCGCCATCGCTGTCGTCCCCTTGCCTTGCCCCCTCTTGCTTTCCTCGTTGATTTTCTGACATACTTGATTTCGGTCCTTTCCTGATTTTCCTGTTGATTTCTCTTCGTTATACTAGTCATTTTACGTCACTATATTCGATTTATGCGAAATCAGTAAGGAAGCAATTGGAATCGCGAGTTATTTGCTTGCCTTTTTCTTGTGAAAAAGATACCTAAGTAAATCGTCCTTGATTCGCTTTTTTATTGATTTCTTGTAAATCCACCATTAGTCGCAGAAACATCGACGATACCACGAAAATTCCACGAGGAACCGTTGCAACGGCTCGTTGATTTATAAGTAAGTGCCATTGGAGGAAAGCGCGCTGAAAGAAATTCGATCTCAAGGATATCATTCTTATCTTTTTCACTGCGGGATTCGCGTAGGTTTATCGGAGAACTGTAACACGGGAAATGTGTGTAGCGTGTGGATGATTTATGGGATTTTAGGGTGAGAGAACTATCATCTATGGTTTCTATAGAATCAGACATCACAACGACCGGAACGGATACTTTCGTTTCAGCTGGAATTATAATACAAATTTGAAGAAAGAGAATTATGAAGTAGCTATGCCAAATTGCTTGCACGTAGGGCTCGCAAATATAATGCTGTTGCTTCTTTATCTGCTTGTGTATACATATATATCACGCCGAATCATCTTATTTTTAACAATCGCATTTCAATTACGCTCCCATCTTTCCATCGCGTTCGTTTTTTTTTCACAGCCTTATTCACTTTCTTCCTGTAAATCGGTCCCGCATTGTTACTTCCGTAATCCATCCCCCGTCTCTTTCTTATCAAACTTCCGCATTACTCTCGTTTTACGTCGCGATCGTGACACGACGAAGAAGACTGGTTTCACCTACGGATCGGATAACGGCTGGTAACAGGAATCCCAGGAGGGCTCTCTTCTCGTTCTGTAATTAACGAACGTGCTCCCGAGAGTCTCGAATCTCTCCCAGTCCGGCTGTCGTTTCGACTTTCATGGCGGATCTCGCTGGGCGATGCCGAGAATCGGGCTAAAGTTTCGTGAAAAAGTATACAATGTGGGTTTTGACAGGACCCCAAGCGAAACGGAGCTGCGAAGAAGGCGGGATCTCGCGTTGCTGGAATATTACTGCAAATTATTTTTCCTCGCATTCTCTCTAACAACAAATCGCCCGTGTGTGGCTGTTAAGAGTGGCCTAAATACCCGCCACGTTGAGTCATAAATTTACAAATCTCCTCAAATACGCGATACGCAGCTTGTTCGAGCGAGAGAAGTTTTAAAACCCGTGATTTTCATCATCGCCGCACGCTCACCGTTCGCCTCTCAAACGCAGATGCCTCTCATTTACGACGCGTCAGCTCGCTCGCTTTGTAATTCCCGCGAGCAAGCGCGTGTAACGAGCCTCGAAAATTCACGAGACATTACCGTTCGATTATCGAGCGCTGAGCGTATCTGGTTAGTATCGTAAATTTTCTAAACGAACGATCGCACCTCTCCAGTCAAGCCTAACGGCATTAATATTACATCGATGGACGAAGCTGAAAGGCAATTAATTACTCGATGCCGCGCGAATTTTCCACGCACGAGTGCATATAAAAAGTTTATCGGATTTTGCGTTTTATAACAATCGTTGTTGTTCCACGGTTATACAGAATAAAACTGCGTGTAGAGTTAAATCATTTACTGAAATGATAAAGTCACAAACAATAATGAAAATAAACCCTGAACAGATGAAAAAAAGCTTTGTTAACGATGTTAAATGATAACTAAATGATATATAGGTGTGTATATGTATTTAAAAAAAGAAAGATATATAAAATCTTATTATCGTTATTATTAGCGAATTGAAAAAAAATTAATCGTTTGTCCTCTTATAGAAGAATAATAATCGTTTTTTTCAATGTGTTATTTTTGCTCCTGTCAAAGTCCTGAAGAAGTCGACTTTTCGACTTATTTTCTATCCGCTTGCTTTTACGTTGTATTACATTAGCCGATCACAAAGTCACCGTTCTTTGATCATTACGTCGATCACCGTAATTTGCTCGCTCGTTATCCTCACGGCAAAAACTCACGTGTTTCATCGCGCGGTCTATTCTTCGTGATGAGAATTATAAGAAGCAGAAGGAAAGAGAGAGAAAGAGAGAAAGAAAAGAAAAAGAAGAAGGAGAAGAGCGCGTGTCTCAGATGTAGAAGGGCCAGAGTCCACCTCCCGAAGGATTAATCGAAAACTGGCCGAGATCCTGGCAATTCCCGAACCCCCGATTGTTAAGCCTGAGGGAGCTGACCAAGAAGTATGGTATTTACGCAATTCCCAAATCGTTCCACATGTTTACGTCAATGGATTCTTCGCTTGCTCCCACACATTATTTAGTTGGCGATCAATTGGGATTTCGGGAGGTTCGATCGCAAAAATGTTTTTCCGTTTACTTTTCGTATTTATTGAGCGATGATAGCCGCGATTCTTTATCTCGTCGAGGTTTAATTTAGAATCGCAAATATGATAATAATATATGTAGCTGACGTGGGGATGATATAATATAATCCGCGAACGACACGATCAATTAGACTAGGATGCTGGTAAGACTGTCGTCAACGAGGCATTCGTCGAGCTTCGTTTCGTGCCTTCAATAGAAATCCCGGACGTCCTTATCCTTTTGATTATCAAACGTAAAGGGGAGCCGAAGGCCGAGTTTTCACTTTAATAATTACACCTTCTACTCGCTGTATAAACTCCAAGAACCTGATTCCGCGAAGTTTCGAATTTCTTTGTGGACAATACCATCGAAAACGGGCTCCCTTTACAATCTCACAACAATAGGCTGCCTCCCTTTTCAACGCGACCGAGACTACATTCTTTCGCGGGAAAAAACTGTATTCTGCCCGGGGAGGAAGCGAAAACACGGGGCTGAGCTTAATAACGGTATCATCACGGAAAATGACGCACTCGCGTATAGTAATCTTTAATTGTTATGAAAAATACTGTAAATCACACCGTCCTTCCGTTATGTATTATAGTTAACGTCATTTATTCGAAATATTTGAAAGAATGTATGGCGAACAGCAAAACTTTCTGAAATTGCATTCCACGCGTATTCTATCGCGGCCATCGCGAGAGGAATAAATCGTTGCTATTTCTTATTCGCTGAGGGAAAGTTGGAATATACGGCGACACGTCGCTGATATATCAAGATTTCAACGGTATGCGTCGAATCAAACGTGCTAGGCGATCTATGTTAAAGTGAATGACGTGCCTTCAAATCGCAGATAGTACGTTTCGCAATTCGCAATTCGCAATTCGGAAGGGCGAGGGCACAAGTCGGAATGAGGATTGAAAGGGAGATGTTTCGAGCCGTGACAAGACACGCGAGAGAGCATCCGGCGAGGCAGCGCGCGTGTTTCGCGAGGGAGTTTCTCGAGAATCTTAACGACGACAACACTTTCGCAACCTAACCGGGGGTTGCTTTGAAGGGCGTTTCGCAGGGGTTCGGATGGGGATACGAGGATGGGGCAAGGCAACCCGGGAAAACCCGACCCTCTACCCGGATTTCTATCCGCTCCCTTGTTCGTCACCACGAACGGCACATGGTAATGTAGGTCGTTCTGTCGAGAGGACTAAAGCAGTACCTCGATATAGTTAGCGTTTGATGACTCGCGCGTGGTCTGAATGTGCCAATTATCGCTCTCGATCGAAGTCGATTAATTAGAGAGGTCTGCACGTACCGGTGATTTACACTTACGTAATTCTGAAAAACCCAAGACCCTCTGCCTTATTCTGTTCTATCTAAAGTTGTATAATATTGTTTAAATATTACTTTTTTATAATATTCTATAATATAATAGTGCAGTAATATAATATAATAGAAATAATATTAATAATGCAATTTATATAATCTTTTCTCTAATTCTTAATTTGTTATTTGTCTCACGATGAGGTATTGAAATTAATTGTACTAGAAATTAAAATTAAAAGAATATATGAATGTTATATAAAAAAAAAAGATAAATGAGAATATAATTGTAATTCTATTGAAATTTTGTTGCGTACTTTAATCACTTAATATATTGTATAGGAGGAAAATATATTTATTTAAAATTATATATAAAAAAATATGTACACGGTGAAATCGAAGAATATAATTAGATATTCTGAAATATTCATAGCGAACGAGTTACGAGGTGCAAAGGCATGCAAAATCATTCCATGCAAGCCAGAAGACGTGCTCTGAGTTTATGCGCGATCGCCGTGATGTCGTGCGCTTTAGCGGTACTGGACGATAATTGCTGGGATAGTACGTCCTCTTTAATTATAACGCGCGCACCCGCCTCGAACACGGGCGTTACATCACTATTAAGAGTCTTCAATTTAACGTAGCGTATAAAGAGCAAGTTCCTCGGGGCACTTGGGAGTAATTTACGGCTCTATAATCGTTTCTATGGGAATCACGTTGCATGGAATAGACTCGATTCCACCGCCGTGCGCTTGCTTCATTTAACGACGGAGTTTATGAAAATCTGCTTTCGTCTTACCTTGCTATTTCTAGCCCGACAAAATGCATTAGCATTAATGATGGTCTGTCGGTCGCAAGAAAATAATTCTCCCTGTAAAAATATATTATCTTTCTCGATAAACCGATAGATATGTGCTAAATTTATTTTGAATAATTTTGAAAATTAAAACGTTCCCGTATATTATATATAATATAATTTTTTGTATATATGTATATTTTTTTAAAGTCGAGTAAAGTCGATAAGGGTCTTCAAAATATCTAATTCTTAGCAAGAAAGGCTATCTTTTTATACGTCTTAAAATTATAGGCTTTGCCTTCTCACGCGAAACGGTTGCCAAAACATTCTAGCCGAAGGACGCGCTTTCGCATAAGGAGCTGCAATCGATCGACGACTTTATCGCGATTCTCGTTCCCTCGATTTACGATTTATAGAAGCGTTTTCCCCGATTCCGAGTCGAGTCAACCGCGGCGCATCAAACGACTTTCTGGCGAATCGTAAAGTGGGATCGTACGATCGCGGGGGAAAGCATAATTGAATTAACGAGGCAAGTCGTACGTGAAGAGGGAATAAAAAAGCTTTCGACCCCGTAAATCTTCGAGGCATAAGATAGAAGGTAAATAGTTCTACAAGTTACGGTGCTCCGATATTCTAGGGAAAGGCTGAAGAAAACCGGAGTGAATCGTTATTTTCCGTTAGAGAGTTAAAGTAAATTATATAATTCTTTATTTTTGTGTTCTTTATTCAGGCAATTTTAAATTGACGGCGTGGAAAATATATTGCAAGTATTTGTTAGAAAATATCTTGTTAAAAAAATTGGACGATAAAATTAACGTTATTAAGTTTAATTAATGGTTGGTAAATGTGTAGCTTTTGCAATCCTTATGATCCTTATAAATGTGTACCTTCTGTTTCTAGACAGTATGAAACGGCTAATGATGTTTATTTTGCGGTCTAAATATTTATTTCTCTTACAATCTATTTACGCACTCTACATGTTTATTTACTCGAGTCGACAATACAATTATAATAGCTAATAATGTAGAATTGAAAACATTCATCCACAAACGCTGAGACGTCGCAGAGCTAAAATGATTTCAGTACGTTAAATGGATTTATCTGTCGCTACCATGTTACATATTGATGGCTTTTTCTATTTAATGATTAAAGGAACTTTTCACTTTGCGTTCACTTGCGCTTTGTGTACACATTGTGAATGGATGTATAGGACGGAGAAAGGAGAGCTTGAAATACGTACGCGAATATGTTTATATGCATACGACAAAGTTAGAGCGCCAATTAACTACCCCTTAACGCAACGTCGTTCGACTTCTCTCTCCGTGCTAATTTATTCGTACCAGTTGAGGTATGTATATCCGACTATGCGTATGTACGTACCACAGTCGGCCTTTGTATAACTTTCAACTAGGAGCTATTCATTGCCCAGCTGCTATCGGCCTCGCGAGCACTCGCCAATGGATATCGATTAGCTCGAGTAAAGCGCTTTATTCGAGACCGTTGTTCCGTGTTGTTCAATGCCGAATTTTGAAGAGCAGACAGATTCGTGGCAAAGAAAATGTACAAATCTGTATGCATTTATGTTCAAGCATTGTACATTTTACATACATTTACATTTAACGTTCCCATTTGCATTTTTATTTGTCTACGTGATGGGTATTTTTACACTATAATATTGCCTTCAAAAATATTATAATTTGATACGCGATAATGTAACAAAATTAATTGAATCTTTTTTTTAATGCAGAAGATTTAACTTTGAAATACATATTATAAAGTTGATCAATTGTAAATATGAATGCTATTTATCAATTTTAGTAATATTTGCGAAATTAAAGAGCATTTTTGAAATTAATAATAATTTATAACACATCAATACGACATATTTCATTTTATCAAATTAAACATTTGACAAATTGAAACCATGAAAATTGCAATTGTAGTGACATTGCGAATATATTGAAACAAGTCGCGTTTAAGATTGAATATCCAACGAGAAAATAGCTTTTGAAGGTCGTCTTTATGGGGTGTATTTAATGTATGTGTGCGTTGGCATTTTGCGTGTGTAGACTGTCAAAGTGCGAACGAGGGACGCGTGTTCGCGATTCCGCATTCGTCGATCAATACCCCGAAGCGTTTTGCGCGGCACATTTCGGACTTACAATATAAATGTAATATAACGTCATCGCAATGGCGGCGGATTTTACGATAGCGCTTCATCTCATGTTCGCTAACCCTTCTCTCGACCGTTCCATCTCGATTCTATCCTAGGGTAGTGGCGCATGCACAGTGGCCTGCTAACCCCCTTAACAACCTCTGTGCCAATCAAGGGCACGCCCTTAAATGCCTCGGGGTTCGCCCACTCTCTCGTGAAACACCCGCGCGGAGGGCGATTGCAATTTCAAACTTCCCTATAAACGTTCGCGAAGGCCGGTGTGGATTAGGAGACAGAGAAAATCTATGAGGACACTTAAAGCCGTCCTAACGTCATTTTATACGCCAGCTGATGGATTAACTCCAAACGTAAAGATCACAGTTTGGACCGTCTTTCTTCCTCCCTCTTTCTGAAAAAAAAAAAAAAAAAAAAAACGATTGCCCTTTCATATATATAACGCGAGATAGGAGTCGGATTTAATTTTATTACTTACTGTATTAAGAAGCTTGCGGGTTAGTTCTTTTTACCTCTGAACGTGCACAATAAACCCCCGCATTTTTTTACAATGTCGGTCTCAAGCGTAGCTCAAGTGAAATTATTGATCGCAAAAATTTACATAAATAAATGAAGACGACGATATACTTGATATCACGAGTATAGGTGAATGACTTATGAGCACAGTTGGAAATATTCCCCGTAAAGTAAACTATTAAATGTGTTTAAATACAGGGAATATATCTCTCTATCATACTTCTGACTTATTTCTATGCATCTTCAATTTACAGCGTGCGACTCAGAAGTTATCGATTCGAGCGCAAGAATTTCTGCGAACGCGCGAAGGTCATGGTCCTCTTTTTTGCTGCAACATACATGTATAGATAGCTCAATGTGAATAGCTCGGTTGAATGTACCCTTCACGTTAAATCTATACCAGTTAAACACGAGATCTCGTATGCCATTCTTCGTATTTCTATAGCCCATCGTATTTTTACAACGTCGCTTTGTGAAGTTATTAATGTACTCGCGAAAACTCCTACGCGAGTTATAAAAAGGAATTTGATAGTTTTTATTATAAGAAGACATACTTACTTGATATTGTCGATTTGTATGCGATCCCATCGATTTATAATGTCATTTTCTCAAGCTTAATAGGATCGTTAAAAGTCGCAAGAATATATGAAGAGGCTGCAACGATCTATTAAGGAAGCATATCCGAATGGCATTTTAAATTTTAAAGTCACTATAAAAACTCAATCAAAGTTATCTGGCAAGTTGGCGATTCTCTCCTTTTTATTTTTTCTTTTTTTTTTTTTTGCGGCACGTGGACGAAATCGCCTCAGTTGTTAGTATCACGGTTGAACGTACCCTTCGCAAACATGCGTAAAGACGTGGCCCCACGTACATACGTCGCGCGTGTACGCGCGACATGCATAACCACGAGTGCACGGGTCTAGAAATAGCGGTGTGTTTTCCGTCCGGAGGGGATCGAACCCGCGACCTTAGAAGTTACATACAACCGGCAGTGTCCCGTTATATTTTTAGTGCGAGCGCGCACTGAAAAATGCACGACCACTATAGCCCCCTCTCCCCGTCTTCTCTTCATTCTGGCCCGGTCCTTCGCGCTCATCTCGTTAGAATTCATCGTGCTGTGCGCCTCGTGGCCGTTTGCAAGGTAAACCGGTGGTTCCACTCGATGCCTTTTTATAAGTTGCCGTGAGATGATTTATACAGGGTTAGTGTTGGAATTATCATGCTTTATCTCGCTCAAGAAAGAAGAATGGCGATTTTCTTGCGCGAGCGAAGTTAAAAGCGGGGAAGTTAATGTATATTCAAAATCTTGTATCGATCTTTGACTCTCTTAACAGATTTATTTATCAATTAAGGATTAATTGGTGACATATATTAGCATATAGATTATAAAATTTTGACAAGTATATTATTCATCAATTTGGTATTGAAAAAGAATTTACAAATTTGACGAAGAGAGACTTTGAAAGAAAATATTATAATTTTGTGATATTAATCATACAGCAAAATCTTTTTCGTTATTGATATATATTTTTATTATTTATTATTTATTTTATTAATTACCATGCCGACAGTTATAAATTTATGCCTGTTGCTCGGCTGCGAGGTTGCTTAAATCGATTCGTTGCTATATGGAATAGGTAACAGAAATCGGGAGAAAAGCAGGCGCTGAAGAGACTCGCGGCTCTGCTTTATCTCGCTTACCAGGCGTCACTCGAAAGTCTCTCGTTCGTCGCCTGTCGCGTCGAGCGTTCGGCTCGAGGGGACCGGAAACCTCCCTCCCCTCCCCCCTCGTTGCATTTTAATATGCACTCTCACGGACTCATTTCCGATTCTGATTTATAAACAAATCACGCCTTTATTCAAATTTCTTCGCCGGCGAGTTTCTGCAAATTTCGCAGCCTATCTCTCATCCCACCTCCCACCCCCCGTTCTCCCGTTGAATTTTTTTGTATCTCTCCCCATGCCTTTCTTCCTCTCTGCTCTCCTCTCTTTCTCTCTCTTTCTTTCTCGCATCTACAAAATCTTCTCTTGTAATCCTCTCTCTTAAAACCATCTCTTCCCTCTCGCAACTCCACCTTCGCTCTCAATGCTCTTTAGTCATCTCCATGGCTTCTTCGTGCGCGCGCCTTAACCTCTTACTCGGATGGCGTCAGGCACCCTTCATGGCCGTCCAGGATCCACCCTCGCCATCCTCGAGCCCTGCTCCCAATCTGGCACAAATTTGCATGGAACCCTTTCCCGTAGGCTGACGCCTGTTAGGGCCGAAAAGCTCCGCGGTGGCGCGTTTCTCTCGCCCTCTTCCCCTTTACAGCCGGGCCTCCGACAAGCGCCGGATGAAATATTCATTTAATTATGACTGATTAAAATATAGATAGCTGCGTTACCGTGCTGCATTACGCTCGTTCTAGCACGAGCATCTCCGAACGTGTATATCTCCCGTGCTCGCTCTTTATTCCCCGTCCCTGCTCTTCAAGTCGCCGGGGAATAAAGAGCCCGCGGCGCGACAGCTAATTGTCCGTAAGGAGGCATCGCGGGCTTCCGCGCAAATTATCACGTCGACTAGACTTTATCGCGGGACGCAACCTCGCCAAGTTATCATCATAAATATTTCAGGAGGATAATGACGCACGCTGAGCCGCGATGCATCATGTCGCGCGGAATCCACAAACCGATTCCGAGATAATCTCCGAGGAATGCGTCTCGTTATGTAGCATAACACGCGTCAGATATTTCGCATAGAAAGCGAAACGAAATGCGGAAGAAGGCCATGATCGTTGAAATAAATATACTTACTAGAATTTAATAAAGCGTAATCGTATTCTGAACCGTAAAGTTTTTAGGATTTTTTCTTAAAAATAATAACTGTTTATTTCATTTTAAGTTTGCGTGCTTTGTGCATCTACTCGAAAATATATATTTTTTTCTTTCTCTTTTAGTTCGAGACGCGAATTAGTTATTTGTGCTTGCAACTGATTAATGTTATCGTCGTTAATAGAAAGATAATGGTGTTGCGTGTCATATGAGAGTTTTTTGCAGTAATTGAAATTTGTAGAATTGCGATACGCGCACGCCTGGCACACGTGTCGGAACCGGTGACGGTGGTGATAATATGCAAATGCAGCTGTTACGGCATGAACTCACTCAATTACCAGGTGCGAACGGTTGAGCCGTGCCGATATCAGACGCGGGTACTTTACATCGATTATTTTAACGAGAAACATTCCCCTCCTATGAATTCCTGTAACGACGTAATAAAGAATGATCGAATGTGCGATCGATCGGATCGATATACAATATATGTCGGATTGTCTTAAATAGAGAAAGAGAACTTAAAGAGAGGGAGAAGCAGTGTTCAAAATTAACAACTATACTAATTTCGGCTTCGCTGGTCGGCCTCCGAGATTAATTTGATGCAAGCAGGTTACAGCGACAGTACGCGTTGATAATTAATGATGCGAACGTGGTGGAAATTTCGAGGAGGATCTAACAGTCGCGGTGGTCGCACCGGAACTAGGTGACAAACGATTTGCCTCTCTGTACGATGACGTAAAGAATGTCGAGGGAACTATCACTCCTTCGTTAACGTCCCCATTAACTACCTCATCTCGTTAAAACGTTCCTGCGCTAATTACGAGTTAGCAATCGCGTTACAGCTACGCGGAAAGAGAGAGAAAAAAAACTAACGCGTTACGCTAACATCGAATTTTACATCAGAGTTCTCTGGTTGCATATAAACGGGAAACTTGGTTACGCAAACGGTTTATGAAGCCGCGATGGATATTAATACTAGTTTTAATTATAAGAATAATCGATTATTTAATGTTTGATTACATAGATGTGATATAATAAGAAGTGTTATTTGTACATTTTTTTCGTAACGCAGAAATTTGCTAATTAGTCTGCTATAAAAAGTTATATTTAAAGAGCACGTTGTTGAAAAAATATATCGCCCATAAACCGGCGGATTACTATACATCAACTTGTACGGCGTACCACTGTCAGCTCGTGAAACTGTAATGTAGCGCAGCGAAATATTTTGAGCAAACGGCGAAGTTTACTAAAAGAAGAAGTTGTAAAGAGCGGCGAAGCTCCGGTGCGTGAATCCTTATTTATCCTCGATTACGAGGCCGTCCCCGCCGACGAGTCTCTCGGTTGATTAAAAAAGAGTGGAGAGGCGTGTGGAACAACACTCTCCTCCACACATAAAGCTGCACTCGTTTCATTTTGCGTCCTTCATCAGGCCGTCTACCGCCTGATGTACGCGCGTAAAGAGAAGTAGCTTACTGGGAAGATGTACGTTCGGGAGGCTCGTGGATCCCGCGCATGGAGCTCGGTTACTTCCCTTAAAACAAGAACGCGTCAAAAGAGAGAGAGAGAGAGAGAGAGAGAGAGAGAGAGAGAGAGAGAAAATAACCGGCGACCGTAAGCGCCGCTAATGCCGTCGAGCGAAATTTCTCTCTCGGAAAGACGCAGAGTTTAAAATGACGAAACTGCTGCATCATACGATAGAATTCTTGTTTGCGTATGCTCAAAGGTTACCCGTATTACGTCGTACGCATTTAAAATTCACCTTTTGCGCGCGAGATATCAGGGGCGAGATATTCAAAGGAGGATGCATCAAAGGCCACTCTCGGTAAGTCAATGTCAAAAAAAGTTTCATAAGCGATTTCAAAATAAAATACAAAAAAATTTATTTCATAAAGATATGTTATGCACCTTGCGCGTCGCAGTTTTGTATATACATGTTCTCATAACTTTTACTACGCATTTAAAAATTAGAGGACCATTATAATGTAATATGTGTTTTATATTAAAATTTTTTCATATAGCTTTAAATCTGAAAAAAAGTGATATAGCTAGGATTGATATTGCGATACTTGTTATCAATTTTGTCTTCTTATACGCATCACGTATGATCAGGACAGAAAAGCCGCAACTATTAATTCCTAAGGAGAAGTCTCTATTAATGCCAGCGCTAATATTCGCCGCGAGAGCTTTACTTTCGAGAGCAACCCTTTCGCATAATGGCGTTGAATTAGCGCCAGCGTTTCCCCTAGCCAAGGCCTCCCAGGCATATCATCGTTGCTCCCTTCCTCCCTTCCTCCCTGCCGCTAGCTCCATCCCCAATTTTTATCCGGGACCTTTAAATTACTCGGGATTAGGCTGCGTGCATTTTACGAGCGGGCGAACGACAGAACTTTTTTAATAGCGCGATAGCGGCCACGGCCTTAAAGCCCTTTTTTGCATTTTCAGTGCTCGCAGTTTAAAACGTCGCGGTCCGAAAATTTATCATTATCATGCCCCTCCTGTGGCCTGGTTTATATTTGTGGTATAATGTGAGCGCAAATATGTAAGCGCTTATTAAATTTCTAAATTAAACCAAGTCAATATTTTTCTCCGACAATTATTTATTAAAGCATTTAATTTATTTATATTCTATTCGCGAAAAGAGTTACAAGAAAGAGATAACTCTCTATATTTATCGTGCACAAATAAAAGATTAATACTATTACAGTTAAAAGTTATTTCTGATATTTATATTTGATGATACAAATATTTTTTTTACAGCGCAATTAAAATATTTTTGTAAAAGTATAGTAAATGTGTCGCTTGGATGCCAGTCGCGAGAGGATGAGAGCGGAATAAGACGTCGTGAATTTTTCTTCTCGGAAAATTAATGCGTACAATTGACGCGAAGACCACGGCCATCTGCACCGAGATGGATCCAGCGGATTTTCTTTTAATGAACAACGCTACGTCGTCGTTTCTCGGCGACACGCGGCAATGGATTAAAGGGGGTCCGTTTAATTTGGGTAATCCGCGCGCGGTTACGGCCACAGAATGTAGTCATTGGAGGGAGAGGGAAATGTCGCGAGTAAGTTCTGCCCCGGTAAGGTGATAACTCTGTACGCAGGTGGCTTCCTCTTCTTCGAATCGTCCTGCGGTAAACCGCTCGGCAATCCCTTTAATTTTTACCGAAGACGGCGCTTTTCCGAATGAATTACTACTTACCGACCCTCATCCGTCCCCCGTGCAAGTCATTCGCTTCGGCAAAATCGCCCGGATTTGTCGTCTGTAATTTACGGACGACGTGCTGGAAGAAAATGAGAACGAAAAAAATAGATGGACATAATAACCACGTGGCAACCGTGCTGTTTAAATTCAGGGCGAGAATTCCTCACTACGGATCCTGCGCTATATCAGACTGATTTTAATGGGATTACCGAGATATTTCTTTCTTTTTTTTTTTTCCCTCGTACGGTTGTTCGTTTATTGATATATCTGTTGGAGGCTTTGGAAATATCGGGCTGATTGGCATTTTGGGAGAACATCTGGGGAATCAGCTGTTATATACAATATATTTATATGTATGTAGCATTCAACAGTTCATTTTGTATCATTTTAAAACTTTAACTGATATTACGTGTACATGCCTAGAGAAAATAAATTAAACAAGAATCTAGTATTAAAAATGAAAAAAAAAAATCGTAAGCCTAAATTCTTTTCATTTATCGCACACGCGAATTGCTACGCGTGTTTCGGCGGACGGTTCCTTCAAATTCCGCACTTAAGCGTAACAAAGAACGCGGTACTCCAAAGCCGTGCGTTTGCACGACCGAGATTTTTCAAAAGTCACCCGTTAATGGCGGCATAAATATCCGTTGACCCGAGAAGGGCGTCGGCGTCGGCGTTGACGTTGTCGGCGACGTCGTCGCCTGATCGTAATTAGCCTCGGATGCTCGGGTGGAATTCTCTGGTGGAAATCGCGCATTACTTGAGAAATTGGATTCGCCTTTATATTTAGTGGTCGCCCGAGAGAAAGAATGCGTGTACATAACTGACGTTATATCTCACCGAGGAGAGATAAACTTGCGCGCGCGGAAGACGCCTTTAAAGAAATCGCGGACGCGCGTCTGCGTGGCCCATTCAAAAGATTCCTGGCCCGACGTGGCGAGGAGTAAAACGCACCCATAATTTACGATACCGTTTTCACGACCGCGTGAGACAGGAAGCGACGGCGTGCGATAGGGAGGAAGAAAAAGAAACGTCACTCCCGTTAAGAGGCGATGTCGCGCGAATTGTGGATTCAGCTCGCTTCACGTCACGAGCTCTCCCGCGGATTCCATCGATCGTTTCATCTCCGAGCAAGCAGGCAGGAATTTTAGCGGTCGGTCTCTCACACGAGTATCACGTTTTAATAATAAACGCGGTTCTCTCTTTCTCTGTTGCGTCACTACGGTAAATAAAAAAAAAAAAAAAAGTACCATCAGAAAATACAACTGTATTTGATGGAAATAATTATACTTTGTTTGCACAGTATAAAAATTTTATATATAGAAATAGCAAATGGAATTGCGTATTTCTTTTATATGCTTAATATTTTTAAAAATTCAAAAAACTTTTGATCTTTTTGTAAAACTAGAGTTTATTTTTATTATTAATCGTGAATATTAGACACCTTTGAAAGTCACATTCTGTTTCATTTTGTAAATTCAATTCCGCATCCTCTTTTAATCTTGAAATTTGCGAATTTATACTGCAAAGGAGTAGCGAAGAGCTTACTGAGAGAAGTTTCCGGCAACCGCCACATTCTCTCACGGGGGTAAGGCAAAAATTTTTTCCCGCAGATTCTTAAACTCGCGCGAGACGAGATATTGCCCGCGCTATACAGGCGGAGCTGCCGGGATTGCCGGCAAAAAACAGCGAAAGCTAGCAGCGAAGCGAAGACTAATTTTAATTAGTTACTCCCTCGGCACGCTCCGAACGTCCATCTCCCACCCTCCCCCGGTTGCCCTTTCGTCATATTATTTTCTCTCTCAGACCCGTCCACCCTCCCCGATGTTATCTTTCGGTACGTTAAGAAATTGCGGCGAGTCAAAGGAAAGTCCCTTTTGCCTGAGCAGGTTGCCACTCAGCTTCAGATCCCATCGAGCCCGTCGTTCTTTTCTTCTCCGCCAAATTGAAGAGTATGATACCGAAAAATGCGTTTAGCCCATTTTCGACATTTGTTTACGTGGATGTGTAGACGACCATGACCTCTGTTCGATTGATCTATCGAGCGCAATTTTTCGGACCCACTTTGAGAATCTTCTATTGAGAACGACATCCTTTCCTTCCTAAATAAATTGAAGAATATACGATCCCAAGATCTCTCGCTGAGCTCGTTGACGTTATTTTTCTCAATACACGCTAATAAAACATTATATTATAAATTGTATTGAAAAACTATACCCAACATATGAAATATATATTTAATCAGACTTTTGTGTCTCACTAATACATAATATTTTATATCTGTGACTTTATCGATGCGTGAGACTTGATTAAAGAAAATTTATCGGTAAAGGAAAATGCGATTGCCGGTGAGCGCGAAAATGGAGTAAAGGCATAAGAACCCGACCGATGCAAAATTGATGAACTCTCTGGGGGACAAACGATCTTCTCTCGACTACGACGATATCGCGTTTCCGAAAATTTACGATCTCTCGATCGCGCGCTCGGACGGTTTACATCTATAACCACCCTCGTAAACGGTCCCGGCTCGTGTAGGGTTTCTCGAATCGGACCCTCGAGGCATATTTAATTAGGGAAAACTCCGCTACGATGTCCTTGCGAAGATCGAGCGCCTACCAACGATCCCAAGAGTGCATTTTTCTAGGCGAACCGCGAATGCGATAATCGCAAGTGCTTAGGCTTATTCGTTTATTAATTGGATACCCCTAATTATATAAAATATCTCAGAACTCGCTACTCGTCTGAACATTCTTTGTTCAGTGTATTTTTAAGGTTTATTTAAAGTTAATTTTTTTTTAATGAATTTGCATATAAAATTTAAATGTCAAATTTTTTTATGAATAGAAAGATATCTCAGAATTATTTAACTTTTTTAATTACAGATAATCGTGCAATTCCTCCATGAGAGAAATCATAAACACAAAAAAATGTGAGTAAAAAAACTTCCTAAATATTATATTTTAATATATAATATTTTACAACTATATATTTTTACTCACTCTCTCTCTCTCTCTCTCTCTCTCTATTCGCTCTCTTTTTTTCTCAAATATTATTCACGCATAATGAGAAAGTTACAAGGTCACCTTGCGAAAAGTTTCGTTTAAAAATTCCGTTGCCACAGAAAGAGAGAAAAAGAGAGAGAATCCCTTGACATTATCTACCCCTATTTCCGATGTGAAAACCACGAGGACGAAATACTTGCGGATGAGAATCATGATCAAGCGGCAGAGAGAAAGAGAGAGAGAGAGAGAGAGAGAGAGAGAGAGGGAGGGAGAGAGGAGAGACAGGGACAAAGATAGAAAGAGAGTTTTGAGACTGTCGGTCCAGGAGGGTTGACGGCGTCGGTGACAGGCGTCTTCCGACACTGATTAATGACGCGCGGAGTCAGCGGCTAATGCGACAGGGTGCGCCTCCCTTTCTCTCTGTCTCTCGTTCGGTCCCCTTCAACATTTTTCAATCGGTTCGCGCCGCGCCGGTTTCGCCACGAAATTCGGGACGCAGCCCGCAGCCGTTTGTCGATCCGGTCGCTTTATTAAATCCGCATGCGAGTATCGTTAGACCGCCATTAGCGTGTAATCTGTAACCGTTAATATCATCAGCTGGGAACATTGCTAGATTGAAAGGGCTCGAGCCTCAATAATTACTGCATACGCATATAATCGACATCTGATCAATTTATTATTGAAGTATGATAAATCAATATCTGAATATACCGAGAATATAACACTATTCGGTATATTGTGAAAGAAAGAAAAAAGCTTGATATATGTATATGAGAGAAGAAAAAACAGTGGCAGAATTGATTGCTCTTATTTGAAAGCTACTCGTACAGCGAAGAACAATGCACGAATAATTATACCTCTCGTTCTATAAATTGTCTTGTCTGCGCGAGATATTTGTGTCGACAACGATTAGTCAATATCGCTTGATTTATATATTCGACGAAAGAGACCGCCGAAAAGATAATCCGTCCGCTCTTCGTTACGCCGTAATTCCATCAAGTTCCCCCAATTAATCCGTACGCCGTGTATAGCACGAAATGCAAATTGGCGGGCCCGGGCGCACTTTCGGACTTAATTGTCGTCGCCGGAAATGCCCGCTTAAGCGAATCTGGTATTTATATTGCCGATAAACGAGGAATGCATATTAAAACATGCAAATCGGCTAGATAAAAATTCGGGTCGCTCCCCCACGCTGTTAAACGGCCGGAATGCTGAGCCATGGAGATTTCAAGGATTTCGGACAGAAGGGCGCTCATGGCACGGAGTTTTTGAACGATCGCGGGTTCGTGCTTTACTGGCTGTTTCGAAGAAAGGGGATATATAACGCGCGTCGTCGTCGCTACTGATGCGAACGATTCGACATGAAATTCCGACGTTAACGCGCCACGTGCATTCCTGTCACGCGTGTCGGCTTCCCTAACAAAGCGAGCGAGGGGTTTGGGTGCCGTAACGTGTACACGGGGGTAGGTAAATCAAAATTTTGCATTTCCCATGCGATCGGATCTACATCGCTTTACATTTAGTTGCCGTTATTTCCCTGAACGAGCTAGACATTACATGATAACTGTGCAAACTTGTTTTGAAAAGAGAATAGTTATTAGAAATTCAAAGATCAATTGTATTCCGGAACCCGGAACTAAATTTAAAGTCATGTTATTGTTAGATAACCATTTGAGATATTTTATTATCGAGAAAAATTACAACGCAGCGTATGTTTCTCTTAATCTATACTACTTCCGAGAGAAGCCGCAATGGTTCCGAGATACTTCGTATATCATGAGCAGCACGTTATTAATGCTACTAGAAGTATAGGCAATACAAATAATATGAACGCAGCGGGTGCTACTGCGTCGTTCGTCACTATTTTTCCGAATCTTGATTGAGGCATTAGCGCGCGCGACGACGATGAAGCATTCGTGTTTTTTTTTTTTTTTTTTTTTCTTTTTTCGATACCGCGTCGCGCACCAAGAATTATAGCAATTTCGAGATAAACAGCCATCCAGCGCGGTAGAAATTGCTTCAATGACGACGTCACAAATCGCGCAGCGTCTTTATAACTCCACGTCGCGTCGATTGTCCGCGCGATCTATCATCGCTCATAATCACCGTTCTCTTCTCTCCCTGTCTCTCTTTCTTTTTTCATTTTTTTATTCGTGAATAGGTTTTGAATCACGTTCGTATTGTTGTCAGAAATTTTTCGATCGACGAATAATGGAACTTTTGTCATTTCTTTACTCGTACGAAAGAAGCAAGAATCGTAGTTTCCAGATGGCCTTCGACCAATTGTCACCGATCGCCACCGATCTTATCAGCGTGTCAAATAAATCCCCGTAATAAGTCTCGTTTATCCTTCTCTCGAGTCTGTCATATACCTACAAGCATCCTTAACAAACTGCGTTTACAACTATTTTGATTTCCTGTCAACGATATTATTTTACGACTATATAAAGTGAACGCTCTGTTAAGAAATATCACTAGATAATTAATTAAATATATAATAATTGAAATTTTGCAGCCGAATGAAACAGAATCTTCTAAAAATCTTGTAGAATAAATTTATCAATTATCAGGAATATACCAAGCACGATCATCGAAGCTCGTGAAAAGCTCGTAATTCCAAGAAAGAGCAAAGTTTTGTATAAAGAGACATCTCCCCAAGTTTTATGCAAATAATGTTTTGTTCTTATTTCTTCTCTTACGATCCGATAATTCAATTATTTAACATATCAAAAGGTGATTCAAATTGTAAATTGCTTTTCGTGGAAATTGGACGCTTTCACTTTTATCCAACAATCACTCGTGCACGCTGGAAGCGAAAGTGTTAATTCTCTATAAGTAACTCCGCACCATTCATAATTTATAATTAATGACTACAGTAATGTATTCGCGGTATCGTATTATGTATATGTTTTGCCGTTGCTCAAATAGGACTTGAGCCCGGAGGATAGTGCATTGTATTATTATTATTATTATCATTATTATTATTATTATCATTATTGTTATGTTGGTGGATTTTTTTACGCTGTGCAATCGCGACATAGTCGCAATAAAGTAGACTGCCAGCAAACGCGTAGGTGTTCGAACGCAACGAAATAATGATGATTGATCCCTGGAAAGGTTTCACCGTTACAGTACGGACCGGTTCGTTCGACACGTACAGACTTCCATCGCAGTGTTATTTAGATTAATGCCTCCTTGATCGCTTGGCGTGCCTATCCGTCCCACTAGATTATGATTATTCATGAGAAAACGTAACGCCTAAAAAACCGATCGAACAACTTTTTCAAGAAATCATGAAACGCAATAGTATATTCCTCTCGATTGATATTAAATTAGATCAATTTTACTTTTGTACATACAATAGTAAGATAGTCTTTGGGGAACTTTATTTTTAAATTTTAAATTAAATTTTACTTTTGCGTACGATAGTTTTTGGAATCTTTTTCTTTTTCTTTTAATTCTCTTTTTATATTTTAAGTTTGTATGAAAATAATTACACGAGTACTACAAGTAATAACAGAAAAGGCTTTGAGAGAGGGATCGATGAGTGATGAGAAGAGAAAATCTTTGCTGGATTTTCACATGTGAGATCCTATGCTGAAAGAGGCGAGTTTGACGAAACAAAGTACATATATCCGCTTACTGTTTGGTTCTCGCTCGTTATACGTGCAGCACGTACAATGTATGTATCTGACGCTCGGATACCGGTTTGATGGATCGACGCGAACGGAGCGAGTTATTAGGGGAACGAAAGAAGACGTCGTTGGATGTTGCGTATCCAACTCGCGTCTCTTCGAGGACGAGCTTGCATTTGTTCGCAGTATTACGAATAGCAAAAATACACGATATTCATCATCATGTCGGAAAATAGAAAAAAAAAAAACAGCTAAACTCGCGCTCCCTACCGTTATTGATATGGCCTATGGCGAATATATCTTCTAAAGATTTGCGAATAATTGAAGAAATTAATGAAATAAACATAATAACTTAAATTAAAATAGAAATATTGTTTGTTAAAAAAATTTATTAATTTATTTAAAAGAAAACTGAAGGGCAAAATTTTGTTATATATTATCCTAAATACATTCTAAGAGTTTTAAGATGTCTTAATTTCAACGATATTTACGGACGACGCTGGAAAGTCATCAAGTAAAAAAAAAAAAAAAAAAAAATATATGATCGTCATGTCTCATTTTTTGTCACAGCATTAGTATTTCTCCATTAATACCAACGAATCGCTGTGTTTGGGAAACGATGTCTAACGTTGCGCTCGAATGAAAACGCTCGAAACGCCTTTATTTACGATCATCCACGCGCCTCGCCATTCAGCGAGTTCAAAGAAGAGCTCAAAGAGATGCGCGAAGTGCCTTCTAATGCTCGGCTTAATGCCCGTCGCGATTAGAGAAGCTGCGGCGGCGGCAGCGCCCGTTAGTTTCTCATCATCGGTAGGTACCACGTCTCCTTCACGATGAGCGCGTTCCCGCCATCGTGAGAAAAGCTTAACGGTATATACAAGCAACGCTGGATTTATATATAAGGTCAGTTTGTACGTCAGAAGACGCATGTTAAGTCGAGTTTCTCGAAATACGTGAGAATTCTATAATTGCTAAATAATGCTTTACATATATATATATATATATATATATATATATATATTCCTGAATATATATATATATATATATATATATATATATATATATATATATATATTCAGGAAGAAAAGAGGAAAACGCATAATTTCCAGGGAGTATGTTTTTTTTTTTTTTTTTTTTTTTTTTCAGTAAAAACATACTATTATCTCGTTTTCTTTCTGTCTCTCGATACGATAAAATTATTTATCGTTTATTTTATAATTAACCCGCATTTGTAATATGTTAAGTACGTATACCGTTGCCCTTAATCCGTCAATCGACGAGAGCCTTAAACACGTGTACATAGGCCTTAGGCGCTGTTTCACTTAAATGCGGCCCTGTATGTATACGCGTGCGTCGCGAAGACGCACTCTAATTGGAACGCTGGCGCCACGGACGCGCGTCTTTCGTATCGCGTCTCGACGCGGAAGAAAAGATCCGACACGACGACAGACGGATCTCTTCGACGAAATCGCCGGAGTGGCGTTTTTCTGCCGCCGCTGCCGCTACGGTCAATCTTTCAACAGGAGATACGCTTTCGTATGCCGCCGGATTATTTACAAGGCTCGTCGCCTCTACATCAGCGACGCGCGTTCTGCCCTCGCGGGTATTTTTAACCCTCGGCGTGTGTAATATGGCGTAATAGATAACTGTCACGATAGCTCATCTCAGAATATTTCGTGTTATTAGAACGGCCGCGCTAATCGCCCGTGACTTTTCGTTTTATCAGCGGAACGAGAGAGACGCTGCTCTACATTTTGTAAACCATAATATATCTCGACTATTTCCGTCGTATATTCGAGCTCATTCCTCTCATATTTTATCTAATGAACGCGTTGAAGCACGTGTTTTTTCACATGTACAATTATATTAGCCGAGATTAAAAACAAGTTGAGGGATCTACTTTTTTAAACAGGATATTGAAATAGTAATAATTGATATCGCCAGTGATGAAATAAATCGGAAGGTTTGATATTAAAGCGACTAAACTGGCAAAATTAAGCTTATAATTCATTTATTACAAATTAAAACAAGTTTTCCATGATGACATGAAAAAAATTATTAAAGAGTCATAAGTTAAACGTCACACGCACACGTCAAAAAATAGACGTCTACTTTTGGACGTGTGCGTGTGACGTTTAACTTATGACTCTTTAATAATTTTTTTAACGTCTTGAAAGACTTGAAAAGGACCTGAACCAAAGGTCGAAACGTTGTCATCATGGAAAGCTTGTTTTTAATTTATAATAAATGAATTAAGCTTAATTTTGCCAGTTTGGTCGCTTTAATATCAAACTTTCCGATATTGAAATACTTTGAATATTTTTGAATCGTTCGAGAAATATGGGAATCTCCCAATTCCTCGAGGGCCTTCTCTTCGAAACGACGGGCAATGTACTCGCGTATCGGCGAGGACAAGCAAAACGGGAGATATCTCGGCGGGAATCGAGAGCACGGCCGTGTATCAGTGGAAACGGTCCTCTCTCGTTTGAGACTCGAGGAGCGGATTCGTGCGGTTTGCACGCGTTCGGTGAAGAAGTTTGCATTCGGAGTAGGCAGGTATAACTCCCGGGAGCGGAGCCTATTTTGTATAACCAGTTCCGCCGGGGGTAGAGATTTACGATCGTAGCCATCTTTCCTGCCGAGAGCTCCGCGAGTCCTCTCCCGGTTCGCCGGAATCGGCCTGCTCGTTTGCTCACTTGCAACCGCAGAAACTAGCGGGGATCGTGAACGACTTATCATTGCGTGAAACTCGAGATTTTCTACCGAGCGAACGACCGGGGCGATCAATCGGACCACTCGATCGAATCGTCAATGTTAACGAAATCTTTACAATCGCAATTGCAAACATGATGTTTGTGTTAACGCGTTGACGTTTATTTTATTGAAAAAAAAAGAATTTTTTTCAAATTTCATATATGTATGTATATTTTACATAAGGATGTTTAAACGTATATAAAATACATATATAATTGATATGTAATTAATATATTAAAATAAATAAATGTATATATATATATATATTTTTTTTTTTATTTATTTATATATTTATATAAATGCATGTATAAAAATTTGTTTTAAAATTAGACGTACTAGTTGAAGGCCTGGGATCCTCGCCCGAGGGTCGCATTTTGCAGCGGCGTGTCGGGCGTCTGAGACTACGCATCACGCGGAACAGATGCACAGATGCGCAGTATGCAATTTATTATCTCGCGCTAAGTTATTTCGAAAATTGCCATTGCTGTCGGGGGCAACAACTATTTCGCCAACGCAGCGTGATTTATTACCATCTGACGTATCTGATAAAAGCGTAGATATTCTAGATGAACGCGTATCATTCGACCACATATCGCGCAGCGATTGGAGAAGAATATTAAAATCGACCGAAAAAGCCAGCAGGGAATCATCATCAATGAATAAACGACCGGTTTGATTCATAAATATAAAACTAAGAATAATAACAGTGTATGTTTGCATTTGAAGAGACATAATAATTATTCTTTAAATAACTAGAAAGATAAGTAAAAATTCATAGTCATGTGCAATTTTCTTTTGCGTCGAAATGACGAGTTGGAAAAGTGCTACTTTTAGATTTATAAATCGCATTGTCATTTGAATTGTTTTACTTTGATCGATCTGATTTCTCGTTCGTTGAGGTGGAATTATTGATTTTTTTTTTTCACTATATACATATATCGATAGATTTTGCAGTAATCCTAAAATTTCTCGTCTTGATGATTTATTATTCAGCCGTGAAATTTGCGAAACAAAACGATTCGACTGGCATAATGTCCCACTTGATGAATTTGATCTGAATTTTTTTCCCATAATAATTCTGCAGTGCAGTTGAATGTCAATGAAATAATACAATCAAATTAAGTTGTTTCTCGAGTATTGCCGATAAAAATACAATTATCACATAACGTATATGTATTTTTAAAAAAATTGTTTATAAAGTTAAAAGCGTACGACGCAATATTTCTGCGGCAATAATCCACTTGGCGATAAATTGCGGTTCCCCTTATCTTTCGCACATTTAACGTCGAATACGACGGTATCCTACGGACTCTGGGGAATCCGACCGTTGGATAGTCTCGGATTACTATTGCTAAACGGACTCGACACCGCGTGTCCGTCTCCTTTCGTAATCCCGTCCAATTGAACCA
The DNA here is from genome assembly GCF_047496725.1 of Anoplolepis gracilipes. Taxonomy (NCBI): domain Eukaryota; kingdom Metazoa; phylum Arthropoda; class Insecta; order Hymenoptera; family Formicidae; genus Anoplolepis; species Anoplolepis gracilipes. Next base: position 668,203 of record NC_132978.1, on the reverse strand, counting down.
CCTTCCGACAGTTAACACAACGAATCCGAATGCGTTTCGCGTACTTTAAGGTCAGGAGTAACGAGGGGTTGCGCGACTCGCCTGGCAAACAGCCGTGGTCACATCCACAGTAGGCGTCGTAACGTAATACTCATCTCGCAAGGGTCCTCTGTTCCGCAGTGTCTCCCAATCTCACTTTCCGACAATATAAACTCGTACGTCGCTGCTAAGAAATTGAGCTTGCAAAAACCAGTTAATTTACTTATTTTAACATTCTTAAGTTATTATTTTGTACTCTAAAACTTGATTACGCAAATATTTTTCCAACGCCTTCATTTATGAAAGAGAAAAAAAAAAAAGAAGCGCCTCTTTTACACATGAATTGCCGTATGACATCAATCTCGAATTTTCGATACGACGGGCGATTTAATGTTGTCGGTTGTTGGCCGTTATTGCGACCGAAATATACCTCTTTCGCTGAACGTTTCGCGGACCGCAGAAGAAACCGCAAGCCGAGAAGAGAGTCGCGCGGGCGCAATATGTACAACATCCGAGACACTTCCACGTTGTGGCCAATTTTGCAGCTTCGCCTTACCCGATAATCGCTCCGGGGACAAAACGGCGCGGCTTTCGTGCTGCGGCCCGTTTTTTGTAACCCGGCCGGCTTGAGAACCATTGCCGCTCGCTACCACGGACAGCAGCTCGTGGGTCAGCACGGACTCGAGCACGGACAGTAAAGGGCAGTAAAGCATAAATCCCTCTCTTCCTCTCTCTCTCTCTCTCTCTCTCTCTCGGCCCCTCCTGCCTTGACTGCCACCAAAAGCGGGGGCTTTAATTTTACTCTGGCGTTTTAATGCGCGCGCGGTCGGCTCCGCATCGTCCCCTCTGATCCTCGTTGATTGTCTAATTATTGTGGACCGGAGATGTCTGCGACCATGCCGACGATTAACATAGAGAACCGGCAAAGCAGCGAGGAAACGAGGCTAAACGAAATCGCCGGACCTCTCGCTGGTGCGATGGTGAGTTAAAAGCGAACACCCGAAGCTTATTTCGGATCTGCGTTTACTTAGGCCCAGGAACGGAACCGTGATCAAATGCAGAATGAATCGGAGAGCTTATGCGCGTATTCTCACGCTCGAAACGAGGACGACATTCTTGACCGACGTGAAGATGCTGGTCAAAAGATGCGAGAGTATCCGTTTTCGAATATTATATAACTGTCAAGAATGCTGTGCAGGCAAACATGGTCACGTTCGGGATTAGAGATTAAAAAAATATTTCATAGAATTTGTAAAAATCGTACATAAAACTGACATCACCCTGAAGACGCGCTTGACTACGTGTAACAATATATTAATTTTATGCAGTTCTTTTATAATTTTTTCTATTTTTCTGTATAATTGTTCACTCTCTAATTCCATTAACAAGGATTATCGTAGCGAGTTCGATCTAAAAAATTCCCGTGAAAAAACGCGCTCGGTAATCTCGTACCTTTCGCGAAGAAGACGATCGATATTTGAGTCTAAACGATATATTACGGCAAGTCGAGTGAGTCATAATTGCCTCGCCAATGTTACGCACGTATAATGGCTAATAATGATCTATAGATGCCATACACATGCACACACGTATGCAAGTCGCAAAATTAAGTTACTTATTATTCCTAATGATGTTATGTCAACACACGTACACGAACGCACGGTTCGACTGGGCATGTACGGGCAATGTACTTATCTGGCTCCGATCGTTCCCGATTGTTATCAACGATAGAGATCAGAGTTAAGTGGGAGAACCGCAATTAACCGACCGGTGCCGGACACGTTCCAAAACAATGTTTCCTGTCCAGCCTAGATAAATAGAAAATTCTCGCTAGTGATTTATTACTGAATAAACTTTAAGTGTTTGGACTATTCTATCAAACATGAAAAAACTTTACGAACAACTTGATGTCGGAATATAATGACAACAAAATTATACTTCCATCATACATTTGAATTCCCTTTAAGAAAACACAATAAAGAAACTCAAATAACTATAATTTTTATTAAAAAATTAACGTGATGATAAAAATGGCAATAAAAGTCAGAAGGTGTTTAAGGGGGAAATTCGGTCTAGAGGCCTGATTTTTAGGCTTTTTTTTTATAAGGAACGGATAATATCAATTAAAATAAAAGTTTTTCTTATTTGTTAAGCAACTTTTTAAGTATCTTTAAAAATTTTTTTTATTAAAAAATTCCAAGAATTAAGCTGCATATAGCAGTTCTTCTAACAAAAAAAAAGTAGAATACATTCTTAGGAGAATCTATATTAGTCCGCAGAAATACGGAAAAAAAATGTTTGAGCTTACCTGATAATTCCATAAATCCATGATGGCGAAGCAGACAGATTGAAAGAAGCAATTATAAGCAATGATAGTTGAGTATTATTAATTGGCGAGCGCTTAAGAGGAAGGGAGGTACGTATAGGCGCGAGATATATTCGTAGTTTTGTCGTTTCTTGGTAAAGCATCGCACACGACAGCCGTTCTTAATTACAGGCGGTATCCCGAGGGATAGAAGGTAGCCAGCAGTAAATAACGGGGAGAGGAGAGATGCTGCTGTTGTGCTCCGCTTGTACGATCCCACGGTCGCACGTGCGACAAACCAGCATATCTCACGACTGGGTTAGGTTCCTACTCACTTGCTATACACGCGCTACGTACGTAGATGAGCTGCCTGTATGCACGCCTGGTTAGGTTATATCCACACGGTATACACACGCAGTTAACACACTCCGGTTCTCTCTCTCTATCCGGGAAATAACTCCGGGCTGCCGGAGCCAATAAAATCGTCGTTTATTTAATCGCGCGTCGAACATGGGTTCGCTCGGTCCGCCACCCACGTGGTGGATCGTACGCAAACCTTAACCCTTTAACTCGTTTAACAGCTGCGTTGTGTATATTTTGTGTCAATTTTGAATAATCCTCTGATAAAAATATTTTTATTTTGATATATATCCACACGTGAAAGCGGAAAAATTAACATGACGGAAACATGTTACGTTTTAATAGCATGTATGTTAAATCAAATAAAATTTTATGCGCCTGCTTTATCAAATTAATTCCGCGTTACTGATAATTGGCGAGTATCATGTAAGGGGAAAATGTACTAAAGCGAGAGCGAGCACACAGATATTCTCGTTACGTACGTGTCAGAAGCATAAGTTCTCTCGGCTCGGCGTGAAAGTTAGTCGAGATACGATGTAGGATGCGTTCATACGAGAAGGAACATGCAGAATGCTCGTGCAATGTCGACCCGGTCTGACCCAACGAGAACGAGAAGAGAAGTATAACTGCCTCCGTGTTGGATTTTCAACATCCTGCTCGGCCCCGATGCAATGCATCTGCCGCTACGCGGATCGGTCACTGCCGCGAGCGAGGATCCTGTGCATTTTTCCGCTAAGCCTTTCGAGTTAACGAAGACAAAGTGAGGCATATTCCGTATACTCTTACCAGACCGAGCGGCGGAAACGGTGGAATTATGGTAGACTATATTAAGCATGGAGGGACGATATTCGCCAATCTTTCTCTTTCGTAACCAGCCTCTTCAGACGCACAGATTTATCAGATTATATTTGTAGAGTTGAGAAACTTGAAACTCTTTTAAGAGAAAATTTAATTTATCATTAATGTATATAAATATCGACGAATTAATTCTACTACATTCTGACAGATTTCAAATACGGTATAGAAAATTGCATGTGACCTTAAGCGGGGCGCTGAAACATCGAGCGATCGAAGGAAAATCCGCCGATCGGTGTCAAGGTAGTGGGCGTCTCGTCGTAGGTACATGTAAAATCAGTGTACGACCGACACTAATCGACAATCGTTTGAAAGGATGTATCGCATAGAGTCGCCGCTATGGAGTAGAATCTTTCACTTTCACCGCGCTTGTGCTCCGAACTCCGAGCCTCGCCCATCAAAGGTTGTGTAACAATCTCTGCGACCTCATTCCCATAATATACTGTTCCAAGTACGATCGAGGAGCATCCAGAATCACTGTCAGTTTCGCGTACGCGAAGAATCTTTTACGCGAGAAAAGTAAAAAAGGAAATATCCTTTGCACGTGAAAAAATATATTCTCATCGTAAGTAGAGATTTTTATAGCGGAATTTTATACAAGTCACTATAACTTGGAAAATCCTTTATAACGATATTATCCGATATTTTAAGAGACGACGCTTGGATGCTGCGATGCGCGCGTTAATTCGTATGCAAAGCACACTAATCGCGAACGGACTTATATAACGGGTCCTTCTTACGTGCCGGGCACTTAACGGGCTAACTAGCGTAAAGTGTGCCTTACGTCTGGGAACTTTATTGCATCTTTCCTCGAGCGACGATTCCAATGTCTATCTCGGCCGGACTATCCCGTGTCGGTATAAAATTACTAATGTCGAGTAAGGAAACCGCGCTCGTGGAAACCCTCGCGAGTCGTACAATACGTGACTTCATTATCTTTCCGCATTCGCGCGCTTTCACTGGTGCGAAAGCAAGGTGTTGCGCAATTTTACTTAAGCCCGTTTCAAGATCATAATACATACACATATATGTATAAGCCTGATGCGCGCGATCGAAAAGCGAATTACCTCGCTAGTAGCAGGTACCTCGAATAGAATTTTAATGTTCCGTAATAATATGAAGCACGAATATATGTGGCATAACGTTTTTGATTATTTTGATTCCTATATTATGTATTACCCTAATCATATCTTGTACGCGGTACGCCAGACTTTATGCTCGCATGTGAGTATTCAATTAGAGTTACAGAGCCAACTGTAACTCTAACCGTACACGAAACGTGTACGTGTACGTTTACGTTTATTAAAGGACTTGCCCGCCGTGTTTAACATTACAAAATTTCTCCCGCATTTACTCGTTGTAAAAATTTTCCTCATCCCACATAAGAGGGGCGTGCTGTATTAAGCAAACCTCCGGCCGCGTTCATCGTTTTTGCTTCATTAATCTCCCGCGACTTTTATTCTCTTTTTCCGCCCAAGTGCATACAACTGTCGACAGGGCACACAAGAAACACGATGCCGTTGATAACCAGTTGTGTTGCAGAAACGGTTGTGATTTGCGCCTACCACGCGAGGGTGAAATTGCAATTATCCGAACGGCACTCGGGCCGATCGATTGAGCGAGCGCAAAATCCACGGTCGTCGTAATGCTCGGCTCGGAGCGTTTTATGCGTTGCCGGACACGGACGAGGAGAAGGGCGAAGAAGGGCGAAGAGGGGTGGGCAGGGGAGAGAAGGAGGTACGCGTACACCGTGTAATTCTCCGGCGACATAAAACGGCGAAATTCTGCTCTCATTAAAACCGCTCCACTCCACCGCGGAAATTTTAGTCGCGCGACAATAGATCGACAATCGATCGGTATCGGCGCACCGCTTACCTCCCATTCACAGAAACATTCGCCCTGCTGGTAATTGGATCGTAAGTCTTGCGCAAGTATTAGCCGGATATATATTGTAGTGGCAGCAGGCTCCGAACACCTTAAACCGATCTGTCGCAAACGTGGGAGATAAGGCCGGCAAAAAGCAGAGCTACAGTTTTGCCCTACGATATACAATACTTTACGATCGCGAGCAGCGTTTCTCAACCTATCGCGATGGGAGAATCGCAATCAAAGAGGCACATTTCGAGAGCAACGTGGTGAATTTGTTGAAATCGGGACGACTAATGGTCGATGGAGATATATGTTGTTAACCTGCGTTGCATGCGAAAATGTGGCGTAACGTTTTCGTAACTCTACTGACGATCGCGTTAGAGAATACACGGGATATGCGCGTAGAGTTTTTTTTTCATCACTTCGCTAAAATCGTCTAACAACCCTCGTCTCATGACGTGCAGGCGCGCGCGACGAGATGTTATTACGAAAATAACGAGCCCTTTTAACCGCCGGCGTCCCCGTCCAATTTCCACTACAAGACCGCGTGGGTCGTTTGGCACAATACCGACATTTCGACTCGTAATAACGTACGTAATTCCCGCTGCACCTCTCTTCCGGAGAGGAAAGTTTCACTTTTGCCTTGCCTCTCGCTGCTTTTTTTTTTTTCAACGGATTCTTATCCCCGCGCTCTCCCACGCGCAATAAATAAACAGTCCGCAAAGTCGTTTGTCGAGAACGCGCGTTATTCCGCGCAATTATGCGAGCGTTATCGCTACCTCCGCTCTCTTGGTATACTCGGGAATTCGCATATCCGCCTTGAGATCGGTAAAAATTCCCCGGTAACGAGTCATTTTGCTTGTCGCTGATATTGTGCCGCGAATTCTCAAATTTTAGCTGCAAATTTAGACGATCGAGAGAGCAGTCTCCATTTATAAGCTTCACTTTTTATTATATATATATATATATATTTTTTTTTTTTTTTTATCTAAATATATAATTCGAAAATAAAGTCAAATCTTTTTTCAAACGATACTGAAAACGTTTACTATCGTATAACACACTATATGTTTCGCTTTTTTCCTATTGAATTATCTGACAGTCCACTCTTTCATCCTTTAATCGCGATTTCTGCAAAGTGAATTCTTAGTAATCGAGACTTTTTTTCCATTAGAAGGGCGGGCTAACGATTTTCCGAAGTTTACGAAGGAGACGACATTGAACGGCCTCCCACCTCGTAACTCATTCGGTCGCGCAGGGTCAGGGGTCGCTCCCGGGGTGCGTCCGAAACTCCGGCAGTTACCGAGACCGCTGTCGACATAAATTGCGTCGACCTTTGCCGCGAACGGCGAAAATTTTAGGTTTCGGAATCCGACACGCGCGCGCGATATATACAATTAATTGTCACGCTCTCGGCGGCTGCATTACCCCCGGTATACGCTTAATTGACCGCTGATTAACGTTGTGGCTCGAGATGTATACTGCTGTTAAATTATCTCGATTCTCATATCAGCCGAGAAGCACGACCGGGCGCTTTGAAGCGGACGTGGATGAATAGTAACAAGGGACAATCGTAACATTCGAGATAATTCGTGCCCTTAGTTGTTGCGTACCGAGATACATGTAAGATAAAGTTACGTCTTCTACGAACGTGTGACATATAATTAGGGAATAATACGCGGAAAGAATTTTTGAAAGTAAAACCGCGCATCTATTGAGAATTTTCTACTTTTTATGCGAATTATGCTTCGACTCGAATTGTTGTATTTGATCATATCGTTGGATGTAAGTCGCTCTCGCCGGAATGATCTCGGCAGCTCGATCGTTAAGAGCGAGAGGCAACAACGTTGCTTCGAGTACGCGAGGTCCGATGAGATTTATTGCTCGGTGGTGGCAATTCGCCAAGACGGTTCGCGGCGCACATCGGCCGATGGTTATAGGGCAAGAGAAAGATACCGGTCGCAAAGATATCTCCGATGAATCCCGAGAAAATGGAGAATGCCGGGACGAAGCGAAAGATCAAGGTGTCAGTCTCTTAATCGTCCAATTTAACGATTTACTTAAATCTTTAGATCCTGGAAATCTAACTTCCGTTTAGATTGCTAGATATCTTCCAACATTTATTTATTCCTATAGATGTCGAAATGCGAAAAGATCTTTTAAATTTACATCTTTGGAACACGGAGTCTTTAATTAAGCAATCTTGAAATGTTTCATTTAAGATTATAATTTTCATCTTCATCGTATCGTCGGAATATTTTTTTGGCCCAAAATTACATCATAAAATACATCGTAAAATGTAGAAATAACGTCGCGTAGCGATGGTGAAAAACCGCGGGTAATGTTTGACTTGTTATTCGTGCGAAAGTATTTTCCATGCTATCGCAAACATTTATTTACGCGCTCGAGGCAACTGCGTAAATTAAAGGCTGCCGGCTGTGCGACTATATTTGAAGTTGGTAATCATAATTATGTTTAGCGCGGGGAAAGTTTGCCGCGTCAAATAATTTTGCGCGCCTCGGCCGCACGTAAAATATTCCGAGACCTAAACTCCCTTCGGTACGTCCTGTCCGCATAATCGAGGCCAACACGTCAATTATCCCTCTCGTGCCACATTTTCGTGCAAATTGAAAAACAAGGATAGTACGGGGAATAAATGCGGGGAATTATTGAAATAAACAGGCTCGGGCAAAATAATTAGTGATTTTCAATACAGAGAAACCAATTTTATTATTCTTAAATTGTATTCGCGCGTATATAAAAAAAAGTTAACAGACTGTCTTCGTTGATTTATCTCCCAGATATAAATCTCATCGGCGTGCATTATTATCCGTCGATTACGTTATCTTGTAGACACCGGATTTTTGCATCGTTACGCTGAAATCAAATATCCACGGAGGTAAAGCGAAAGGAGAGCTCGCGAAGGTCGTGGCAAAATGAGCAAGACGTCGCGGGTACCTCCTACTTTGTCGAGACGAAGAAGAGGTTTTCGTGGCGAGCTCGAAGATCCGGAGTCGCTGGGCCGAAACTCGATGGCCGATCGTTAAACCTGAAGGATCCCGGACCGCGTTCCGTTAAGCCGTGAAAGGTCACCGAGAGCAGTAGCAGCAGCAGCAGCAGCAGCAGCAGCAGCAGCGCCGAAAAGAAAAATTCCGAAGAGATAAATCTTGCGTCCGCGCATTTCAAGAAAGAAACTGTGACCGATCGCCGAGAGAATTCGCGCGCAAAATTTCCGAGCGCATCGTAAAAGCGTCCCGATTCACTGCGGACAGCTTCCGCCGATTCCGCGAACGCACGCATAATTTCGCGAGTCTTCGCGTACAGATTTCGTACGGCCCTGCGTGACGTATAAAGCACCAGGATTTGCGAGGACCAAATCTAAAGAAATGCGAGGCAAACGCGACGCTTTTTATTGCCGGACAATAAAACTCACGCGCACAAGGAGCACTTTAGGAGATCTTAAGATACGTGTATTTTACGCTCACGAGATTTCCACCGGCGCGGCGTAAAAGAAGAGCATCTAGATAATGATCGAGAGAGGAGAGTGAAAGAGAGCGCGTCTGTCCTTTTTTTTTTTTTTTTTTTTTTTTTTTTAATGCGGAAGAATTCGTTCGAGCGTGATCTGTACACGTCGTTAGTTCTTTTTCAGTGACGCGACCTTTGCACCAAAAAAAAAGAAACGTAAACAAACGTAAACTGCTGGCCAACAGTTACATACTAATTCTGTAAAGCTTTCGTAATATCATGGAAATTAAGAAAAAAAAAAAATAAATAACACTATATTAAATATCCTTATTACATTCTTGGAAAGTAAGTAGTTTGCACACGACGCACACCGTGTTTATTATAATCTTCAACAAACTACTGCCTTAATTTGCCGCGTTATAATGTAGTGCGTAATTTAACTATCGTGCGACTATCCGTGCATCGCGGTGGCTAAAAAACCTGGTGGACGATCCCGTTGCGAGCTACCGCGCTACAAGCTCGTATGTCGTACGCGAACTAATGACGATTCTAGGAGTACGCTGCTCTGAAAATTTGCATTGCGCTTTGCATAATTTCCCGAGGCGAAGGAATAAACAGCCTAGGCCCTGAGACGGTCACTGGGAGTCCTCGGGCGACGTGCGAGAAAGAAACGAGCGATCCAAGGGCGCAGCTTCTCCAGATAAGAAACGTCTCGCCTGCAGATCCAGTCGCGATCTATCGGGACGACTACCATCTAAAAATTCTCTCTTTTTGATTTACGGGGGCTTTGAAAATAATATAAGTAAATTCTGCCTTTAATTTTATCCGATCAAACTTTGAATATTCGCGCGTATCGTTTTACTATTTCTTCAAGTATTTTTCTCTTTCTCCTTTCATTTTAGATAGGCTGTTCATTAATCACATTTCAGTAAAAAAATACTTTTTTACACGAAATATTTTGATAAATTGTTTCAACTTATTTCTTTCGCATCCAAATCCTACATTAAAGATTCTTCTCTGTTTTAATATCCGGGTGGAAACGCGGTTCTAAAAAAGGATCAATAGTCTCGAGAGGCGCCATCGATACTGTCTCCAAGTATAACTTTTAACGGGTAGCAGAGAAGTAATAAAGAGAATGTGCGGACGAGGCCTTTTTTCGAGAGAAATAAAAGGGCGTAATGTATCGGAAAGCCGCAAGCTACTACCAGTCCGCGAACGTAAAGCTCGAAGACACGTGTGCGACGAGTAAAAAGTAGATTATGCACGCCTCATGGTGATAAAAGTTCAAAGCGCGACAGCAGAAGCCAGCATAGGCGGCCGACGTACTTCAACACATATCTGTTGATCTCGTCTACTTATTTGTATTATACAGTAAAACATTCAATACGACAAGTGAGAAACTCGAAATAAAATTTTGACCCTTAATTCAGTGTGAAATATATGATTTTATTAATTAATTAATTTTTTTTTTTTTTTTTTTTTTTTTTGTTACAATATTTAATTATATTTACATATATAGAAGAATATAATGACATTTATAAATAGATGTTTGAAAATGCTGCAAAGATACTAATTTACCATCATAATAAATTTTGTCTATTCATATTATTCTTAAGTTAAATATTTTCTCAAATTTATTCGTGTACCAATATATCAAGATAATTAGATGATGAACGATAAAGTCGAATAAATAAGTTACTGTGTTATTGGATGGTTTTATATATCGTGTTACATGACGTAGCGTTGGAATTCAAAGAAGAAAAAGAGGAACCTGCGGCAAAGTCGAACATGAGGCCGAGCGGCTAAAATCGAATAAAAAGCCCAAGATTCTTTGATCGGACGATCTTCAAAGAGCAGCGGGATAAAAGACGTCCTCGTAACTGTCGCGTCTGTGTCGTATCAACGATGGTAGCGCGGTGCTCGCATCGCGGTTCTGTAACGTGCTCCGAATTATCGCGGTCTCGTGCGACGCAGTGGCATCCTTCCTCTTCTCTCCGTATAGCGTAGGCTGAAATATTTCGAAACATCCCTAGGATATAAACTCTAGCGCGAGGTGTCAGTTTGCGTGAAAAATTAACGCCGCTCGCGTAAAAGTTAACGAGATTACGTTTCCTGCGCGGCCAAAGCGATTTATTCACGTGCGCCAGCAGCTCGCGCGCGAGCGGTTCTTTACTTTTACGACGATGGTGCGTAAAGGAACTAAAATGTGGTGACAAGAACGGATATTACATTATGCGCGCTATTACTCGGCAAATTTAATATTTTATTCGCGTACGTGTGCAAACATGAATGTGAAAGAATGGGCTTGTACGGCATGTTTTCCGCTTGGAGACATACGAAGCGAAGAATAATGGATGATGAATAAATTCTTTCTAAGGATTTGTCGCGAATTTACTAATCTTTCTTTCAATTATATGGTCATAATAGACGAATAATATGTATAGAAAATAGAGTGAGTAACAAAGTTTGTAAAAGCACTTTTGACTCGAAGATTTTTAATATTCAAAATTTGCTTGCAAATATTTAAAATAAATAGAGAAAAAAAGAACGCGCGCGTCACGGATTTTTTAGCAGAAGCTTTCACGGTTGACGGACTGACAATTTTCGTCTTCCGAGTCCCGGGCGTGGCTGGAAGGAGCCGAAGGTTTTATCGTCGAAGCGTTTTTTCCGTGACGAGCCTTCCTAAAAACTGCGCGGTGTTGCCGGGAAATTCTCTCTCTTTCTCTCTCTCTTTCTCTCTCTCTTTTAGAATCGCAAGCATAACCGGCCGATCCCATTGCAGCACCCTTAAAGAGGGTCGCCCTTTATCTGTATTTTATAGCTAGAACGAAGAGCGGAGGCGTCGTAGTACTAACGTTTCCTCCTGCGTCTCTTTACTTCTTCGCCCATCCTTTCTCCTTCAGCTTTCCTTCCTTTAAGGCTTGTGTACAGCTATAGTCCTTTACCCAGTTTTCAATGTGCCGAATCTTGCACGTGCTTGCCCCCGGGACCGGATGACGTATTTTTTAACTGCCGACGACACAAATAGTCTAATCTACAGCGCTATTACCGCGCCTTTTATAGCGCATAAATCAGATTGGTCCAAGTGGAGCCGCGGCCCGTGTCTAATCTGTCCCTTGGCCTCCGATCCGTTCTTTACCCTTCGATACGTCACCATTTTACTCGGTCGTTCGACAAAAAGCTCGAATGATACGAAGATAAAGACCGTATAAGAAAATGAGATAAGAGATTCATCGGTGACTTATATTTATGGTATATACAAGACGATTGCATTAATGTGTGTGTATAAATAGTCAGCTATTTTCAAAAATTAAATTACAATGTAAAGTTTGATTTGCGAATTTATAGAATAAAGTTTATTTGAATATGATGTAATATGTAGTATAAAAATTATTCTTGAATTGTTTTTGCACAAATGATAAAGCCCTTTACGTTTGTATTTTATACGTAAGCGGATTGTTCATTGAGCCGTTGCCCTTTCTCTTTTCGCGAATCATGGCCCTTCTTGCTTGTGTCTGAGGAGATCCTCGGAACCACGTTTCTACGTTGATTGATCGCGTTCGCCCATCATGCGCCGTTTTTCTGCACGAATTCTTTTTAATACCTGTTACTAGCTGCGCTCTCGTGTTTCCCATGTGACTTTATATTTGGGTTCACACGATGTGCACAGTACTCGCGAAAGAAATACATAATGCTATATACTATATGACGTAGATATATATATATATATATATATATATATATATATATATATATATATATATATATAAGTAGTTAATGTGGGCGGAGAGAAAAGGATGTGCTCTCTTTCGTTTGTACAAAGTTTTTTGGTTTGAAAGATAAAAAGAAATTTTATAAAAAATATAGTGTATGCTCTCGATTTAAAATTTTTGAGAATTCGATTTTTGTGATTTTTTTCAGTACTTTAGCTTCTTTACATTTTAAGACTACCCCTTATTATTCTAATGTTGCATGTCAAAGTAATCATGAATAAGAATATAGTGGATATATACAATTACAATACAGGGCTTGAGGCAACGTACCAAACAACCATGAAGGAATCATAAAACTTATGTGTGAGATTCTTAGTTCATATTTATTTATAGATTTGATTATGAGAAATCTTGACAATAAAGTTACGTTTTTTTTTCAAAAATTTATACGTTGCACTTGCAAGAAATTGGCTATAATTTTAACCTGTCAAACATATAAATATATTGTGATATCTTTTTTTATTATACTATAGTATCATTTTTTATTCAAAAGAGATTTACATAAGTAATTCTGAAGATGCTAAACTATTCACACATTGATACAACTTTTTAATTGTTATACTTGTTTTATATCATGCCATTTGCATTTTTATTGCGAGATAGTAAATTGTCCCATGAGTTTTAAATTAAATTTCGCCATCGGAATAGCAAACGGTAAACGTATAAAACGTATATAATTAACTTTGTCGAAACATAATAAAACACCTATCTATCCTATTTAACATTTTACGAGCGTGTTCATCGCGCGTCATACTATCTCTGATAATGGAGAGTCCTTAAAATCGCAGTTCGAAACTGGTACGCCACGTGTACATTGGTGAACGATGAGTTTCGGACAATAAACCTGTAAATTGTAAAGCAACGACGAATGGATCGCTTGAAAAAATCAAATTGCACGTAAACATACAACGTCTATTGTAATTCAATTAAAAATAAAATCCAACTCACATGTTAAACTAATTAAAATATTCTAAAAAATACATACATAGTTGCACTATTTTTAAATCATTTTTAGCGGAAACCAGTAATAAAAAGATATTAATATTTTCTCTCCAGTAAATATGTTTTACAATTATCTCGTAATTCAGTTATTTTTTTTTTTTTTAGAAAAAGGCCAAACTCGCCGATGTACACGCTTATGGTTGCCACTGCTTTCCAGCGTTAGGAGGATACGACGTGGTCCATGCGCCTCGGTGCCGGTAAATCTTTTCTGGCCGCGCAGGCTGCGACACGAAACGGCGTGTCAAATGCGGGAAAAGAGCTCGGCCGGGGGACCATAAATGCGAGGAAAGAGATCCTTTTTGTGCGGTCGAAATATACACGCGCGCATATACATGTATAGGTAGGTAGGTAGGTAGACGCAGCTACGACGAGGAGGTCGCTCACGCGGTCGTTGCGGCCTATCCGGGACGACCGCAAGCGGAACACCGCAGAGTTCCCGGTACCCCGGACGAATGCGCCGCGCCGTCGCCGTCGTCGTCGTCGTCGCCGTCGCCGTCGCCGTCGCCGTGGCCGTTGTGTATTCCAAGGGGGACTTCGAGACAGGCGTCACTGACCGAAAAAACTCATTCTTTCTCGCAGCAAAGGAGCAGAAAGCAGAAAGCCGTGGCGGCGCGTTGCACCGCGGCCCGCTCGTAAAAATATTATTTACGCCCGTCGCAATGGCCGCCCGATCGCGCACCGCTTTAAGCCACTGCGAACCCCCGCTTCCTCCTCCTCTTTCCGGTCCTTCCTGATATAATGCAGCTCCTAATTCGGCCTGATCTAAGAATGCACTGTAAAAAATTGCCCAAGAGTTCAGACACATTTTTCTTTGAATTTTCATATCTCGGTGGGTGAAAGTTATTTTAAACCATCTGTCTTAATCATGAAAGTTCAGAAAAATGTCTGTAAGAACATTTCAGATACTTGGTCTGTAGTTATTTTTTTACAATGTATCTAAAGATTTCAACGCTTTGCATCTACAATCATTCTATATGAATCGTATACAAAAAAATTATAAGAACATAAAAGGAAAAATAAAATAAAAAAAAAACGATAAAAGAATCGAGTACAAGTTTCTACCTACTTTGCGTGTGGCTAATTATGCGAGTCTAATAAGCTAACTGTGTAAGTAATATTAAAATTTTACTTCGAGGTGTGATTCGTGCAAATTGACTGCATAATACTTATCATCAGTGTACATATATTCGCAGGATCGTTTACGTTGGAATTTCACTTGATAAATGAGTTTGCTTACTTTACCGCACGCATAGTCTATCGTCTGTCTTTGCGGTCTTTGACTACTTAGACAACGAGTCTTCGGTGCATCGCGCGAGTTTGTCGCGAATCATCGACGCACGGTCCAGGATGTCTACCTCGTTGCTGGGGAGATTTCTAGAGTACCGAATAGCGACAAAGTCGCGTATTCAAGGGACCTTCACGTCAAACCTCTCATCGCGCGGATAAGAGAGGAGAAGCGATAGTAGAGCGGGTGGGATAGGCAAAAGAGAGAGAAAGAGAGAGAGAGAGAGAGAGATCCACAGTGAACGACCGAACGAGGAGAAAGAGTGCAACGACACGGTGTAGTTGTAGCGAGAAAAGCAAGCGACGACGACGACGACAACGTTGTCGGAGGAAGAACGGAGAGGTGGAGGTTGCCGATGGAGCCGAGGAACGAGCTCGGCCGCGCCCGAGGGAGATTATGATAATGCCGGCAGACGTTTCGGGGCCGTAAAAATAATATGATAGTGTCTCGGCACGGCTACCGGGTACTTTGGCCGTTCGCGTGCACGGTGATTCATTCCGACGCGATAAAAAGCGACGTGACTCAAACTTCAACCGGAGAAAGAGGTATACACGTGCATTTCTCTCTTTCTCGCTCTCTCTCTCTCTCTCTCCTTGTCCCTATTTCTCCTCCGCTTTCTTTCTATCGTCCTTTTTCTCTTTCGTTTTGCTTTCTTGTTTTTCTATTTTTGCACGCAGCCCTTTGCAAATGCGCCTGCGATCGCGCCGAAATTGCCCGCAAGAAGAAACAACCGTCCGACTTCTAGGATATTTTTCAACATTCGCCAAACTTGCGACTCGATTCGATATCCGAAGGATTAAAGCCGGTATAATCTTGCTCGATAAACTTGCGATCAGCGAAAATTCTCGGTTTCGCTAACATTATATTCGAAGATTGAAAATGTTAAAAAGAATGTTAAAAAGAACGTTCTGAATTTTTATCGCTATGTCGATATGGGAGTCTTAAATGATTTTTTAAGATCTTTTTTATGACGCAAGCGCGAGAAGCGTAATGGTTTGGTTGCTTTCGGTAACTTGGTCGGAATTAAAAAGAAGACTAAGCTAAAAAAAAAAGAGAAGTGAAATGTGACGACATCGAGGTTTTATGTAAATGCGTAATCCATAACGTCGCACTTTGCGTTATGTCAGTATCAATCGGATTATGTCAATCTAATATTCATATAAATGTAGGGAATCAAAATAATCGATAGATGGACAGCGAAAAGCAACTTGAAAGAAATGATTAAATCATTATTAATGCCCATAATCCTTAAGAAATGATTAGATTACACTTACGGGAATCCAGCTCAGACATTATTTTTTTTAATTATAATATTATTTTTCATGTTATTATTTTATCGTATTTTGAGTTTTTCCTTATTTCATTCTACATTGACAGAAAAACTGTCTGAAAACAAAAAAATTTTACTTAATTCAAGAAAACTATTTTTTTTGATGGGTTCTAATGACGTATTTACTTGTATTCAAAACGTTCTTTTGCTTGAGCAAGTACATTTACTTATTATAAAATGTACACCATTTTTATATTTTAATTTTATAAAATATTAAAGTGCATTTTTTAGTTAGAAAAAAACTTTAATTTTTTAATTTAAAAAAAACAATATGCTTCAATTAATAAATGATATTATATATTTTATAAAAGTGATATTTAATCATAAAAAATATATAGATAGAAAATAATATACTCAATATATTATGCAAATTTACTTAAAATTATATACTTTTATTTAAATAAAATAAATAATTTCTTCCATCAGCAAAAGCAAAGGTTTCAAGAAAATACGTTTACTTGATTTAAAAGAACTTTTCCATCAGTGTATCCATATTAATATTCTTACAACATCATAACGCTCTCTTTTTCGTGAAAGGGAACATGCGGGAAGGGACGAGGTTCCATTATGCTAAAGATATCATTCGATAATCGTATATGCGGTCGTAAACGTCGTTTATTTTCAATAACCGACTCCATCGATAAAGATCGAGCGCAGCTCGCCGTCGCGTTACGACATTCTACGGGGCCCATTCCGACTATTTACTCACTCGTACCGTGACAATTCACGGTCTTAGCGTCTTCCGAACGAGCCACGGATTTTTATGACGCGTATTCGCTTTCCTCTACCCGTCTCACTCCTGGTAGGAACGATCGCGCCGACGTTGATTGCTCGATAAAAGTGACGTCGGCCATTCGGCGGGCGGTGGTAAGTGTCCCGCGCGATCGCGATATGACGCGAAATACGAGGCAGCCTCTTGTGCCGGCGCGAAAAAGTCGATGCGCGAAAACGATCGAGGTGAATGGTGAATCGGATTTTACATATAAGGAACGCGTTGTACAAGTTCGCTCGCATGCGTGTGTGTGTGTGTGTGTGTGTGTGTGCACGCGCGCCACATGCCAGCGGAATGATCCTCGTTAACCTCATGGCTCTGTTGCACGGATACGCGCGTATCGAGAATGTATACATAAGTATACATAAATTAAGGAATTACGAAAATATTCTTACGACGTTATTTTATGAGTATGCCAATAAATGTGCACGTTGTACGCAATACCCGAGCTGAGCACGCAGCGAGGAAGTAAATCTGATAAAGTGATTTAAAAATTAAGACAACTGTATTATATTTTTGCACGCGAGTGGAAACTTTTTTTTTTTTCTGGCAATCTCAAATAAATTACATACTAAATATTATACAATGTTGAGATAAAATCTGATAATTCTGAATCATCCTTGCATTTATTGGAGTACAGAAAGGCAAGATCGTGAACGGTGTTGAATTCGAGAGTAAATATGCTTGCTCACATTGGATGCACGATTTGTACGTACATCGATTATCCGTATGAGCCGCGAGGCCCTGTTTTTTATATGGTCCAAACTGGGCCTGTAATTACGGACTGGTTCACTTGTACGGGGTACCGCTATTTTTGCCGTACGCCGAATAAATGCTTGCACCGCGACCTGCCCCAAACTAACCCGGTGGACATTTCGATGAGTCTTAAAGATATTACTCTCTTAAAATTTAATTTACTTAAAATAATTGGATGTAATGGAAAAAAAAAATTAATTCTTTTAGGTAATTTACTTAATTACTTTATTAAGCAATTTTCGAAAAAAAAAAAAAAAAAAAAAAAAAAAAAATTCTTTCATTAAACTCTTTAGTCGCAATAAACCGTTAAATCTTTTTCTGCCTGAATTAATCGAAGAAAATTTATTAATATCAAATTTATAAAATTTATTGATAAATTAAATTAATGTTAAAAAGAATAAAGAACGACTCGGTTTCAGAAATTGATTCCTCCAGCTTTACCTCGAGATTGTTCGTTCTCGAGCGAACAATTTTAAAACGCCGAATTTGTGAAGGGGTTAACGGTAGATACCTCCTCTCGCAGCACGCCCAGTGAATTTACGAGAGGAAACACGGCCTCGGTTATTTGTCGACGTCTTGGGCATTTATTTTTTTTGGACCCCGCGGGGCCGTTGTGCCCACCGTCGCCGGTGTATTTCTGCCGTTGCTTTTCCGCGGTACGCCTGCTCCCGTGGCATCCTCGCCGGCGCGATGAAAATTCACGGATGCACTCGGCTGCCGGATGCAGTTTGCATAATGCGGTAGTAACTTATCGCGCCTGCATATCGTTGCCGGGACACGGCTTGACCGCGAACGCACACTGCGGGACATCGTCCGATTTTTTCGCGCGATAGCTCCGTAAATGGTAACGTGGTGATTAGCAACTTATGGCCCAACGGCTATACAGGATGTTCCGCAACTATGACGCGTTAATATCGTAATGTCCGATATATTGCCGCTTATATTCTTTGCTTAATTATAATTGGATTTTACGTTAAAAATATTTCTTAAAAAATCCTGGCTAATCGAAACGATTAAAAATAAGAAAGAATGATAAAACACAAAATGACAAAATAGAAAATTAAGAAATAATTGTTTTTTCTCTCATATTGATAAAACAAATTCATACAATACAATTTGTGCGACTTTACTGGAATATATGCCAACAACTGATGGAACGTCGTGTCTTAATTTCTCATCGGAATCTTATATTCTCGCGTGTGACGTCACAAGCAACCTCGTTCGTCCTTAGCGACGGAAATCAATTTTAATAGCATTATACGTTACCCTTGACGATCTGCCACGCGGAATTTCAAGTACGCGCGAGAATGTCGCGCGAATTATCCTTCTCCTTGTCCGCTCTCGTAACGAGCAATGTCCTTACACAATCGCCCACTACACCACGATCGTATATACAATCACTTCGTAAGAAAAGTCATATTACGCCGAATACGGCCTCGAGACACATCGTGCGAATACCGTGACTACGATACGCGGACGGAACTAAATCGTTTTCCGTAATGGCGGTAATTACGCGAGAGGCATTCTTCCATTATAAGTTTTTCAATTACGACATTCCGCGTGGCTTCCGTTTATTAGAGAGGAACCTCCATCGCGCGGGAGGTGAGCGGCGGCAAATTTTTCTGATGGACAATTTCTCCACGGGGAATTGTGTTGGGCTAATCATCGCGATATATACGCGCGACATCTCGTAAACATTGATACGTTATTACTGACTTTGACTTTACGACCGCGTAAAGCGCAACAACGACGTAGGTGCACGGCATATAGGCACGGAGACACGCGAATTGGTTGTAAATTCTACGAGCGCTACGTTATTATAGTAGCTCGCGTTGTTTAATTAATTTGACCGCCGGATTAAACGTGAATTCGCCTAATTGACTGTCACTCAAATAGATATATATTGCTCTTTCGGAATGCAACTTAATAATGCGAGGATTCTTTCAAATTAATGAGCTTATTTTAATAATCATGTGAATGATGGACTTGGAAATATACTCAGGATGGGAAAGCTTAGAAAGGTCATATACCAATGTTCACTATCATAGATGTACAGTTATATTATTAATCAATTATATTTCATTTAATCCTCTATAGCCCGGATAGTGACTTTAAAGTCACATACTAATATATCGACATTTTAATGATGTATTTAATTTTTTACCGCAAGGTAGCATATACATCTTGTTGCATAACATCCCCTTGGTAACCATAAAACATTCTTGATAGCGGTTATCAACTTTAACTTTGTAATATCAAAGTAAATGTAAATTTGTAAATTAAATGTAATTTCGTTAATTTGTATTTAGATGATATTTGTTGACGCGGAAAAAATTTGGCGGCTCTAGAGCGGTTAATTTATGTATAATTTAAGATTAAGTAAATAAATAATTTAGCTTTATTTTTATTATTAATTTTCGAGAAAAAACGGTATCGTAATAATTCTCATTTTTTTTTTATTGCGCTGCGTTTGATTCTAAAATTATAAGCAATATGATTCGATTTAATAATTAAGTTTTAGTTTGATAAATTTACTACAAATTCGGCCCTACTCTCGGCAATTCGATCGTCCAGCCGCCCCGTTTCATTTCTCAGCGACACGAAGGGATTAACTTTGTCCCCTCCGTGTTAGACCTCCCATCGTGCTCTCGCGAATATCTCCCCCGCGTCGCGGCTTTCCGACGCCCATAGACCCTTCGTGCCTGCTGCACCCACTTTCGTTTTCGCTGTCGATTGTGGATTTGGCAAGCCCAAGTGGTGCCGCTCCCACGCGACAGGACACCAGAAAGACCTCGGGGGTTCGATGGATGAATTATTTACCCGATTATGTCGCAGAGTGACGGTCTGTCGCCCCGTACGACTCCAAGGGCAAGCTGCATTATTAACGTGCACGAGACGAAAGCGCTCGTTCCTTACGACAAGTCTTTACCTGAAACTTGCAAGCTTCTTACGAATCCTCTTTGACGCATTACCACTCCACGGTTCGAGAGCGAATAATTGTTCGGCTGATATCAAGTGTTCATTTTACAATGTCATTTTACAGTTATTAAGCGACAATCGAGGATATGCTATAAATTTCGCAATATTATAAATTTGAAAAAATCTTTTTCTCATATATTTTAAAATATTATATATAATTTGATCAAAGTATATACTCTCTCTCGAGAGATGTACTTTCTACTTTCTAGGTTTTTTTTCTTTGTAAACTTGCCGCTTGTGTTAACAAACGTACCCGATAGTCTGACCGAAGGTTAGTAGATAATACCTCCTGAGGATTATCTATTATAACGCTTCCTTGGTATCTTCTATCGGGATTACGTATAAACCTCTTTGCTGCAGCCTCCTTCCCGCACCCCGTCTTTTTAGCTACCCTCGCAGGGGACGTTCTCGCGGGATTTTCGATAAGGTCTTAACCTTTCTTCTTTCCTGCCTTTGGTTTCCTTCGCCGAATAAGCCGTTCTTCTTCATTCCGTTTACCGAATAAGCCTCGCTCGTAATTCGTACCATCGATCCCAGCAGCGTCTAACTCGCCCGATTTCGTTTTACATCCTCGGTAATACCGTTCAATTATTTTGCAATATCGCGTCTTAATGAAGAAGAAGATTCTTCGTTTCTTAAGTCAAGCCAGAGTAATTTCGCGCAACCATTTATTTACGATAAATACTATGGTCCCCTGCGCCGATAAAGGTTTATTCAAAACTTTGTCTTTTCAACCAGCCCCCTTCCCCTTATAAATTGTATGACGCATGGCACGACGAGGCAGGCTTGGAAAATGGCGCGCCTTATTACAGTCATTCGTTTTCGTTAACGAAAACGCGGCGCCGCCGCCGCGCTGGAGGAGATTTTCACGCTTGACTTTCGGGGTTTTCGTTACGGGTGATTTGTTTCCGCGCGAGGTAAAATCTTGTATTACGTTGAATAAATATATAGCTTGAGAATTTTAGGTGATTCATGATCATAATATCGAAAACAGTTACCGGTGGCAATAGTACGACAGCAAGAGAAAAATCTTTAAAAGTCGCCTTTTTGTTTGCATAAGTCGCCATTTGTTTGACGTTAGAATGTCTACGTTGCTATAAATTCTGCGATGCGATCTGGATAAACGAAGAGATCGTTTTCCACACGACGACGACGAGAGGCGAATTAACGCGCGCGCAATATTATCCGCGCGTGCGCGCGCGGGCCAGGCCGGGCGAGCTTTAGCCAAATCGTTTCCGGTAAATTTCCCTCCGACCGATAGGCCGCCGGTATGCTCCGGCAGATCGTAGCCGGCCCGATATCGGAACTCGCGCTTCGAAGCACACGCGACTTAACCGTCCGGAAAATTTTTAAAATATCGAGCATCGTCGAGAGAGAGAGAGAGAGAGAGAGCCCGCTCCCGGCGAACGATCCCGGATTCGAACGGAGTAAAGGCGAATTTACACGCTTCACTCTCCGACCGCTCTAGATGAGTCACGCGAAGCGGACGCATTGGACAAACCATTTTTTATCCAGATGTACACCGGTGTGCAGAAATGTGTCTTTGACCATAGGCGGCGAGTCGTTATCCAATTCGCCGAGAGCGAATTGGATAACGATTCAACCTTCTCTTATCGTTCAATACGAATAATCGTTCTCATTATTCATCCTATTCGCCTTTTTTCACTTTGAACGACTCGCACGTGATGCATTCGTCAAAAGCGAGTCGTGCAAATTTACCTTAAACGGCGAAAGCAAAGAGCCGCGTGCTATTCATACGATGAGAGAATGTCGCATAGTTGCCCGATTACCAGTCATCATCTCGAGCTCGAGAAAAGAGAGACGAAAAAGAGAGAAAAAGAGAGATGCGGCAAGTTTGCTCGTAAAACTCCTTCGACCGACTACTTTTATGCGTTCCGTGTCTTCCTCTCCCCTTTCCGTCGCGCCGTTCCCCTTTCTCAAATGCCATCGTGTTACGGAAGGGAGAGGGTCTCCGTAGAGTTGCAGTTCCGTAATTACCGATTGCAGTTTCGCAAAATCAAAAGTAACGAGCACGACTCCCTCCCTCCTTTCTTTCCTTCTTTCTCTTACATTGCTTTCGGGCAGCAATTAAACCCTTTTCGGTAGCCGAGCGTCTATAGGTGCGATTCCGCGCGAATACGCACGCTCGTAGTTCACGCTTCAAAGTCCGATTCTAAAAATACCTCGTCTGTCAAAGCTCGCGCATGCGTTATCCTTTGATTCTCTTTCGTTTATCTTCACCCCTTTGCCTTTTTTTTCCACGAAAAATTTCAATGTATGGATGCTGCGGACCGCGAGAGGCGCGCGTTTTTTTTACGCGGCTCTCAAAAGCCCACCGGTAATTATTAACCGTCTGCAAAGAGTATGGCTCGATGTAGAAATGCTGTCGCATACTAATTAATCCTTTCATTCTTAGCATTACCATGTAGCTATTAAAAATATTTGAATGGAGTGATTGACGTTGCATGCAGAACTGGGCGGATTCACATTCGAATAATGAGTACATAAATTCGCAGGTAGTAGCTAATTAAAAATATTTTCATATATTTTTCTCTAACCCAACTCTGCTCTGCTAAATTTTTTCACTGTTGGGATTAAATCCCAGAGATGAATACTAAAGAGAAGTTTGGCTTTTTTTCTTATATTAACTTTACAAAATAAATGCTTTCCTTGACGCGTATATATCACAATATGATTTCTTTGATGTATACGATGTAGCCATATACTTAAGTTGTACAAAAAAAAAAAAAAAAAAAAAAAAAAAAATACAAACTGTAAAACTTTATTTAATTTAATATTGAATATTAAAATAATTTAATGTTTTTTAATGAAAAATATTTTCTTCACGTAATCATAATTTTAAATTATTTTTGAATTTCTTTCGAAATATATTCAGCTGTAATTTTTTCAGTAAAATAAAAATAAGCGCGAATAATCTAATAATTTATATTAATAATTTAAACTATATTAATAATTCCTTAGGAAAAAGGACTAAATAGAGTAAGATATTAAAATCGTCTGAATGCATCCGATTATACTTCGATTGTCACCATGAAAGATCCACCGGATGCTATCTCGCGTACCGGCCAGAAATATCTGACGGCGGGTCGCACATGCTCGCATATGCGTGTATCTGGGTCTAAGAAATCAGCTATATTCGTCCGTTCTTCTCGTACTACTCGTCGCACGCGTACGTGACCTTACCACGGGGACGGTAATATTAGAAACTCCAGCGTGTATCCGCAGATCCTGACGCTCGAACAAGCATGAGTGACTACTTGCGGTCGCTCGAGTGTCCATCATGGATATCGGTGGTAAGCGGAAGCAGGACTGAATCCGGAATTCATGGTCCCATACCAATCGTTAATCATCGAGGATCCGTTTTAAATAAACATTTTTTTCTAATAAACTATATTAATTTTTTGTAATAAATAATATTATTATTATAATACATACTAAAAAAAATTTCTAAAAAAAAAAAAAAAAACAAAATGTTATAATTACAATATTAAGAATTAAAATATGTAAGATACAAAGATAGTTTCTTTTTTAAAGAAATAAAACAAGTTATATATTTTTGGTAATCGAGTATACATATATATGTATATTGAATTTATTTTATTAAAATTAAGGAAGCCTAACGCGAGTAATAAAAATGTTCTCATTTGTGTTTTTTCTTTCAATTTAGTACAATTTATTACAAACTGAAAAAAACCGAGTTGTTATTTTTGCGTGCGATTATAATTTCATATCAATTTCGAGTTGATTAACGCCGCAAACACGCCAACTTTATGCGGCCGATTGGATCAACGCGCGCGTGTAATAGTTAATAACGGTGGATGAGAACCATAAGTTTTATAACAGACGCTATGCGTCTCGGCTTTTAATTATTATGCATATTTACGTACCTGTTGCCGTGAATGTTAATTGCAACTCGCGCTCATATCGCGAACAACATTTCCTTCTGATCAACTGTGTGTACACGACTGCACTTTTTAATTATCACGGATACGACGGCAGCGGAACGCACACAGGTACATAACGCCAGAATAATTAACGTACTCGCGAAACCGTCCCGTTGGTCTCTATAGTCGCCGTGTTCTCTCGCTGCGCTCTCGTGGAATATTCAGGATAATTAGCGAGAGCCAAATTATTGGCGCACCCGGCTCGCACGACAATCAGAACTGCCTCGCGTTTCGTGCTCGACCGCAATCGTCAATAATTTACAGACTAATAAGTCCGACGGGCAAAACATACCGAGAAGTCTAGGAACGAGATCATTTCTGCGGACGATTGTAATTAAGTACAAATTGTCCGCGGGCGATTATGGTAATTGTCCAAGTGGCGGATAGGAAAGAAGAGGAGATTAATTTTAAATTAACGCTCGCTCATTAATTTCAATAATCAAGTGCACCTTGGGACATCGTCTACATTGTGATAGAAAACGAGATAGAGCTGAGGTGAGAGAGAAAGTTTCAACGTAAAATATAATAACAGCGTACAAGTAAGAAGCTAATAAGTTTGAGATTGTATATACGATGAGGCAATTATAGCTGCCGTTGGTGCAGAGGTCAGATTATAAGCAGCAAAGTAATTCCTAAATACCGGCTGTATCTGATGTGAAACGAAAGTATTAGAGACTACGATTTCCTCTCGCGATCCGATAAACGGTGTGAATTACACCGACAGTTGCGCGAATTGCTTTCTCTGATACTGCAATCTTCGAGATCCCGCGAATCCCTCTCTGACAAATGTATCCGTTGCCGAGTAAGCCGGATTCGAAAGAGTAACGTCTTCGAAATCCAAACGTTACAGCGTATCCTAGCGAGATATATTCGGCTGTAATTAATGAAAGTGAAATTATCGACGCGAGAGACCGGCAATCTCGAATTGTTGTCTCTGCCTCGACTATTTGATTCGGGCTATTAACAATTTGCTTCGTTAATTTCAGACGCAGACCCGAGCTCCTAGATGCGCACCTAAGAAGGCTCTTACGAAGTCGCTCTAAACTGCCGGATTTACGGTTAACCGTCTGCTAAACGTTTCGCGTAAACACGCCGTTAACAGTGGCGTGGTGAGATCCCTCCTTCCCTCCTTCCCTCCTTCCCCCCTTGCCTCCAAATCTCCTCGTTTCATCCCCGGCTGTCAATGCTGCGCAATTATATATTTTCAAGAGAGAATATTATAAACGTATATCATAAAGGCAGAGTGCTTGTTGCAGCATAGAAATGCAAATTGAAGGGCAAAATTTATGCTTTAAGCGTAGATTTTTCTGGAGCGAGAATAGTAAGAAAAGAAAGCTTATTCAAGATGTTGCCTATTAATATGTAATGTATACATATACATATATACATGTATATTTCAAGAAGCGCAAAGAGAGAAACAAAATAAGAGTAATTTTTTTTAATTGCTTTAATTTGTTTTATTTTATATTTTTATATTATTATAGATTTGTTAAATATTTATTATATTATATTATATTTTTTATTCTCCTCGTAGCTACGCCATTGCGTTAAGCAATGCCCGCTCAACTTTTTCGCGCTTATTAAGACAGGTAGCCTTAATATTTCCCTCGGTTGTGTGATCAATGGCCGATCGACTAATTGTCGGTAATGCCGAGTGACGGAATCAAAAGTCGTTTGCGTCACGTATATCGCCTACGTGCATCGTGTTTACTCGCGCGAGCAAAATGCATATATACAATAGATTGCAGGATAGGGAGGCTGGTGGGTGGTTCCTCTGAATCGAGATTATGAAATTATGACCGCGCATATATCATTCGCCGTTTGTGCGTTTTCCTCGCGCCGAAGGTCCCGGCAGTCACGCGAAACGCGTATTTGAGTGCGCGATTTATGCACCGACGTTTTGCGGATGCATTCTTTTCGACACTCGAGATTTTTCAGCCGATCCTTATTATATTAATTTGTACGTTTTTTTTCTTTCTTGACTCTTTAACGCCTAACGAGCGGATACGCCAACTATGGTTATAATCCTCATTCCAATCAGTGTTCAACTTTCTTCCTCTATTTGAGGAAGAACATATATCCTAAGAAATTTTTAATTAAATAATGCGAAATACGCGACAAATAGGCTTCGCTTATTCAATATTATATATAGGATAATAATAGAAATGCCTATAATCATAATT
Source organism: Anoplolepis gracilipes (assembly GCF_047496725.1). NCBI lineage: Eukaryota > Metazoa > Arthropoda > Insecta > Hymenoptera > Formicidae > Anoplolepis > Anoplolepis gracilipes. The sequence goes on along the minus strand of NC_132978.1, from coordinate 641,286 downwards.
TAAAGAGATAATCTACGCTTATCCATAATAACGCGATACTTAAGGTATGTGAGATATAATCTTTTATTCATAGATCTGGTCGTTTCAACTTTATTTTTTGCATTTAAAATGAAATAGAGGTATATATCAAGCAATGCGATAGTGTCCAGTATATAAAAGCAAATGATCGTTTGACTGTGTTCACGACATAACGTTGATTTATCCGGAATTTCTAATGTCAAACGTGCTTTCATTTAAAATATCTTTAGAATTGAAGCTGTAATAAACAAATCTAACAACATTTTCCTTATGCGACTCAAGCATGCAAAGTTTTTACATTTTGCCTTGATCTTTGTTTTATGCAATTTAGAGAATTTGCAAGAAATTTTCTTTCAAATTATACATTGCATTAAATCTATCGAATTAATAGAATCTCTTAAATCGCGATTGATTAGCATCGAATTGCAAATTGATACAACTAATAATTGCATTAGTCATATTCGTTTTTAAATAGTTAATTTTTTAACTGTATTTAACATTTTTTATTATTGTATATAAATTTGGATATTTTTTACGTACTTGGTACGTTTTTATCTTTTTTAGAGACTTTTAAAATTTTATGTGGTTTATTTTATATAATATAGTTTAAATTTTTTAATTTTATATGAGATTTAATATATTTGAGTTTTAAAAAGTTTTAAGAGATACAAAATAGAAATGCGCAACTGATTCGAATAAACCCAACATCATTGAAAATTGAGCTCACGATTACGCTGGTTTCAATCTCCGATATAAATGTGCAACTGGCTAAACGTGATTCGACTGCCGGTCGAAAATTCGGCGAACTGTCTCAAAAGCTCCATCGACATGGTTGATCAGTTGATCAATCTGGGAATACTCGCGCCGTTCGAGAAATAACCGGTTCCCGCCGGGAAGCACGCGGTCGACCGGTAATTCTCTCGTTTAAATCAGACTTCGTCGATTACGGTCGGTCGGCCACGATTAGACGCAAATCGCAGAATATCGAATTACGCGATAGCCTCTCGTACCGCTAATAAACGACGACTCGTCTGCAAGAGTATCATAGAGCAGCATTTCGAATCTCGATCTCGCGTGACGTCAGCCCCGTGACGGAGGAGCGAGCGATTAGCTCGAGCCTTTCCTGTCCGATCCCATCCCGTCATCTTTCTCGCCGTGGGAATTTTTAAAATAGATTTTGTGTTTTTCCTTTTGTTTTTTCGAAAAACCGGATGCAAATACAAAATGCCGCGGTGGCTCACGCGCGGCGTTCCAGTGCGTGAATAATACGTTCCGGATCGCGAGACGTATTTTATAACGCGCGTTGCGTGCTCTCTCGACATATTCGTTTTACAAGAACTGTTAGAATATAAAGGTTGGGCACGATCGAATGAATCTTGATTCGAATCGGTTTCCCTTTCACGTCCGCCGCCCCGAAATCTTTTATGATATGATTTAACCATATCATTTTCGTCGCAATGATCGATGGCAATATGTTTTATCGATCGTCAAATGATTAACCTTCCAATAAAGGTAATATATGAAGATAGATTATAAGTCTTGGAAATATTTATAGCATATTACTATTCTTGGAAAAAATCTCGATATGAAGCTTAAATATAGAATTATCTAATATAGAAGATTAAACATTTTAGATAGACTTTAAGAACGTTACACAAATGATATGAATTAAGCTTGACTTGCGATATTTATATTTTGGATTGTTTAATACATTTACAGTTAATATATAGACTTGAAAACAAAATTTAAAAAAATTAAAATAAATTTCTAGAATTCCTTAATTCGCTGCATATTAAATAATTAATGCTGTAATTGTAGGAATCGTGCGCACTATCATGATTTTTATATGAAACAAAACACGTAGGGTTTGATGGAATTAATGTTTACTCTCTACGATACGGAGATCATTCGCTAATGGCGAATTAAAAAATCCTTGCCTCATTGAATGTCAGTCCGAATCGGTTCCGTTATTCCTTTATCTCTTGGGCGAGAGAGAGAGAGAGAGAGAGAGAGAGAGAGAGAGAGAGAGAGAGAGAGAGAGAGACCGAGGAGAGCATTCTTTGCGCGCAAAGCTAACAAATTGTCAGCGGCACTTAACGTGTCAAGCCGAGGGATATCCAACCGAGCTGTAAGCGGCGTTGTCGCCGCGTAAATGTAAAATAGCCTAAGGTCGAAGTAATCGAGAAACCGGTCCGCTAAATTTCCATGCCGTTTCACGCGGATCAGGCGAGCCAGCAGCAACGCACCCTCTCCTCCGCTCATCTTCCCCTCGAAAGCGCGCCACGGGAGCGAAACTTATCGATCGCGTGTGTCGCCGCGTGTAACCCTTCTTCTTCCCTTCCTCACCTTCCGCAGGCTTGCCGCTGATATCCACTCGTTCGTCATACGATCCTCTCGACTCTCACTGCTTGCCATCGTATTCACCATTTTACACCCGATAAAGCCTCTTTACGTGTTCTCGAGACGGACCGACAGAGCGAAAAGGAGAGAAAGGGGGAAGAAAGAAAGCGAGAGGATACGACAGAGTAAAGAGAAAGAACGACAAGATAGGCGTCAACCTCCCTATCGCGTGACGCATTAATAAGCCGCGCGAGAAGCTCGAGGTCTCTTTTTTCAAAAAACCGGCGATTGAAATGGCTCATACACGGCACATCGTGAAAGCACTTTCTCGGCGCAATCGGTGGAAATATTTCCGAGAGGTCTCGTAAAAATTCGAGATATCACTTATGAGTGTCTTCGGACGTTCGTGGCTCTCCGTCCGTCCATCCAGGAACATCGCAACGCTCGAGTGCCCTCGTTGAACCCCACAAAAGGTTCATTCCGGGCGTTCCAAGTTTTACGACTGGCTGAAAACAAGGGGAACCGTTCCTCCCCCGATCGCTCTCTCGTCAGGCAAGCCAGAGTACGCGCCGACACCGATATTTATCGGTTGTGGTTGTATATTAAAATATATTCTGAATAATGCCATATTGGAGAGATACGCTCGTTCGAGTGCGAGTGAGAGCACGAGAGGCCGGGAGTAGCGTTCTCCGAAGTAGCGCGAATGGATCATCTGTGGTTGTCAGACGGCCGCAATATTTATGTGCGACGCAACATTTATACATGTAATTTCACATAGTGCCATTTGTCGCAATCATAAAGCTGTTTATATATATATATATGTATATAGAGTGTCCTCCACGTAATTTCTTTCAAAGGTTACAAAGAACTTTTGACAAATCATACAACTCGAGGTTTCATTTCATTATTTAATTTTATCAAAATTTCTGAAAGACTATATATGATATTTTCAACAAGGTAGATTAAAATGTCATTCTTAAATCATCTGTTTGTCCGTTATGTCTCGGGAAAATATAATAATAGCGAACGCACCTCTCGCAATCCTTTCATAATCTAACCATTAAATTCCCATTAGCATAGGATTCCTTTTCCGCGATTCATTGCTCATACGACTGATCTCATAATACGTCCTCACTCGTGACACATGTGTCGCTTCAGAAAAGGACCGTCAGTCATGATCGATGACAGCTTCCGAGATACGACCGTCAATAATTTTCATAAATCGAGGAGAGGACAGAATAATAAAGACGTCGATGATGTACGCGTGGATTAGAATATTGTTTCTATCTCTTTCTCGCTCTATTTTTCTCTCTTTATCTCCGGCGCCTGTCGATCGTCGCTCAAGATCGTTCGCTGTCGTTTTGTCGATTACCGATTGCCACAGCACCAACACAATGAAGATTCGACTCGTAATGTCCAGGGTCGCGGCATCTCTCACTCACGAAGGGTGTGCAAGGCCACGTATGCGAGGTATGTACGTATCATACGCGCCCATAGTAGCCGCAATCCGACCGATATATTTCTCGCAAGGAGATCACTCGATTACCGCGATCCCTCGGAATTGCGTATTATATGTGCGGCTACGACTTGTGCGTACGTAATGACTGCCATTACGTGTACCGCATTCGCGTTACAGAACGCACCGCAGTCGAAACATATTCGATTATGCTGCCAAGGACGCGCGCTGTCTACCTATACGACGGTGGCGATCGATGTTGCTTCACGGGCGTGAAATGACACGAAATGAAAACTTTTTCATTCAAATTGATATCAAGACTCGACATGTACTGCAACACGCAATCGCGTTGCACACTTTATATAATTATATTGACGTATGTCTATCTACACGCACCGGCTACTATTTTTCAATTATATTTCTTGCATATATGCCAAATTGTTGCGACGCTGATGAAGCAAGGAATTTTTAAGGTATTTTTTTATAAATATCTAGCTTTATTTATGCGCACTTGTATGGTATATAATATTATATAATGCACGTTCATTCGCTTTTAAAAGGCCGTTGCGTGCCGCTAAATAGTCGAGTCGGCCCATTATCGAGCTATATTACGAGATGAGGTATATTAGATATCCGCGGATCAGTAACCTATGGTTTGTATCGCGTTATTTTTCAAAACACATCGACGATAAGAGCGAAGAGAAGGAGAATCTTTGGAAGAGAGCCGCGCTCACACCCCAACGTAATATTAAAGCCGCCCCGTCGTGATCTCCTACCCGAAGATCGCTTCATAGAGAGATATTGGACATCTCTGGTGGTCCAGAAGAAATGTAGCCCGATGTAATGTACCGCGATGATGGCAGCGCTTGAGTGACATACTCGTACCGATATCGGTATCGATAAAACTCTCAACGCCTTTTCATTTTTCCTTTTTCTCTCTTTTACACGCTATTTTATTCTCACGTGACAAGGATAACAATATCGTCTATGTGATAATCGAGAGGTATCGTTTATAGTTTCCAAAATTATCGCAAAAAGATATAAGTTAATACATAGAATTTTCAACTTTATAGATATCACATTTCAAGTAAAATAAGAAAAAAAGCAAAGCTAAGATTTATTAATATTTACCACGAAGAGTCAAAACATATGAGATATAACAAATTTCTATCAAATCTATATTAAAAAAAAAAATTCAATGTTTTTTGCAATGTTTTATATAACTTGTTCAGGATTCTTAAACTCTTTCAAGCAAACGAAAGACGTACAAAATATTAATGTAATATATCTTGGAAATATTATACTTTACGAGAACGCAATATGATTCTATATTTGATGGTCATCATGTAACTATTTTAACCAATCGGGAAATACGAGCGGAGTGAAAGCGAGCTCCGAAGGGTTGATCGAAGGGGAAGCTGGTCAAATGTGCTTACGTCGCAATTACACTCGCAGCTCTAAATGTACACTTCGTGGTGAGAGGGAATAGTAGGACAGATTCGCCCGTACAAATATGGCATCGACGACGGGTGAAGGGAGGGAGAGGAGAGGGTAACCGGCAGTACAAGAGGGTGCAAATATCGAGCGGACGAGTTCCTCCATCCGCTTCTAGTGATGCATGATGCGATGTTACTGACCCTATATACGCCCACTGAAACAACCCTATTCCCTCGATTCCTCCTCCGTCACCTCCGCCTCGTCGTTCCGTCGCGCCATTTCAGAGAACCTCACCGAAACTCGCCCTCGGTTATTTATTTCCATTTATTTCGACCATCGAATCCCGCACTTATATCCTTCGGCCTTGTCGCGTCCTTTTACCAGGCAGCGGATCTCGCAGTATATTTTATTACCGCTCAAAATGATTTCGCGTCGTCGCCGAGCAAACTTCTTAATTGCATTGTGTACAGCGGCTGGATACATGCGATCACGTTGAAATATAATTCATAATTACACATGCAAGTGAATAATATCGGCGTTGAATAATGAGCCGTTAAATCTGGATGATATAAATCATATTTTTCTTCTTTGAGAAGAAGAATTTGTAAAGATGCATCTGTCAAAACAATACAAATGTGTAAAAATGTTTCAGAAAAGCCAAAGAGATATTATTATCTTTATGAGAGAAAGATAACAAATGTTGAAACATATTTGCGTTGCTTGAATAATGTCAAAAAATTTAAAGTAGAGAAACAATTTAGATAGATTTCTATGTTAACAAATATTAAAAGCTGACTAATATGTTGACAGTTAGGATTAACTAACGAGTCACTAACTGCCAAAGTAGATTGTCGCTCTCTCATTATTATTATTATTATTATTATTCTCGCTATAATTTATGATTAATAGGCCGTCTCAGTAGAACGGAAAACCCGCCCGATGAAGAATTTTCGCTAACAAAATAAGACAATGTCGGTAGAAGATGGGGAAGCCGGCTCTCTCTCGTACGTCTTAATTGGCTTCTCGCGTTCACATTCGACATGTTTTCGCAGTTCCGAACCCTTTCACGTCGCGGATCTAATTAACGAATTGCATTAATGCATTGGGGAAACCAGGGGAAAACCAAACATTATATTCCCGGCGAACGGTAAATAACCTTTCGCAAAGGGCAAGAAAGTGACGGAGAATGGTGAACATGAACAGAGACTCCTCGTTTCAATACGCGATTTAGGTTGAGGTTCGACATTATTTATTTAGGCTCGCAGACGTGCCTCTCGTCCCAGCATCACTCGTAATTTCCGCGCGCAAAGACAGAAACTACCCCCACGTCTCTTCGCGCCGTTGTTGTCCGGGAGAAAAAGCCGCGGTATGTTTTTTCATTTCCCGTGTGTTGCAACCGTAGCTTGGGAATTGTAATGTTTTTTTCTTCCCACTGATAGAGGAAAATAATCTTTTCGCTGCCACTACATTTACAAAGAGCGTGTAGTACGGGTTTAACACAAGTTATATATAGCCTGGTATTAAATTTTCAAAGCAAATCCGATACTAGGTTTACATTTATATCCTGTACATTACGCCTATGTCTGTAAGCCTACATCTACACCTATGTCTATACATTTTACTGGCGGTTATCTCAAAGAGCAGGCTCGATCCCTGAGTGAGCGAGCATAAGTGCCGCAGCGCAATGTCGAGGCCAAATGGGATCAAAAGTACTGCTCGGATGCGGAGGTTGCGTAGATCGATCGTTGTGGGGTCGGTGAGAGTGCCCTAGATTTTCCCTTGTTTTCGAACGCGCGGTACGGATAGCGGTCGTAAGTTAGGGGCGCCTTGTATAACTACCCGCTATACGCCCCCGCCGTTGCGCATAAAATATTTCGACGCTTTAATGGCTAATAGCTTTTAATGGAACCTCTCCCGGCCGGGTATTTCGTGACTGCGGAAGCCCCGATAGAGGGACTCGGCAGAAGAGCCGCGGTCAAAGGAGACGGAAGAGTATCATCCGGAGGCTCCCGCCCCCCTGACCTCTTTACGACTCACCCAAGTTCCTCTGTCGATGATTAAGGGATCGGCTGAGTTCGTATTCTTGAATAATATTGTTGAATAGTTTAAAAATTTGACAAATTAACAAAGAGACTGAGTCTTCTTTATTTTTAATAATTGTACGCTTTGATTAATTTAATAATATTTATAACGCGAAATTTATGTTTCAATAATTCTGAGTTATATATTTATGTAATATTGCGTGTAATTCACCACTATCTCTCTCTTTCTCTTTCTTAAGATTATAGTTATGTAGGGAAATACAGGAATGCTTATACTAATGTTAAATCCACAAGGGTGCAACTAGTCCTTAAAGTTATCATAGTTATAATCAAGAAATATACAAGCTAACTGCTATCTCCAAAGTAAGTTAACCATTATGCAATTATCGTTGCAAATGCATTTGGATATTAACGTAGAAGAAAGGTACACTTCGTGGGAAACTGCGCGAAAGGTTTCGTTTGACCCGTGGTAGGTTTTCCAGACCATAACACGCGAGAGATCTGTAAATCCGATTTATCTCGGTTTCGTGTGTTACGTGACGCATCACAAAGTCCCGACGAGTAATTGAATATGCAAGTAAATCAGCGAACGTTTAATGTCTTTCCTCAATTCCGCCCGCGCCGCCACCGGCGAAAAAATTGAAAGTAGGTCTTCCGCATCGAATCGACGGATTAAATCGCTGAATTAGCATTTCTTAATTAAGACCGACGGTTTACGACTCGACCATAATAAGCGGCTACTTTCGTGAAGAAAAAAAATAAAAAAAAAAAAAAAAGGTAGCTGCGTGAGGTCACGTATTCGTCCAATACAGTTTCCATAAAGACAAAACGATCCTTTTGCGTGAACGGTCTATAATCTCGTTATGACGATTCATAATAATCACACAATTTGAAAGTTTTTGATGTGTCGCTAAAGAGAGGAATACGAACGTGATAAGAATTCTTCGACATTAATAATTAAATTTTATTGTCACGTGTATTCGATAACAACTAAACAATCAACTTTTATCACTCGTGATACTCAACGGATATATAACTGATATGTAGCTGACAAAAGAAGCTTACACCGCAAGAAGTTGGACTTTAACTAATAGCTATCCTTCCGATAATAATTCAATATGCGCCATATATTTTAACGACATAAGCGACAATACGCGTAGCATCCCTATAATTTCCAACATGCTGGATTTTTCGAAATGATCTGACTCAGACAATCGTGAAATATCGTTGCGGCAAAAATTTGTCTTGGAGCAGAGCTTGGTATTCGGGCAACCAGCCGGGGTCGGAGACAAATCACCGACAATAACGCCGATGGCTGCCAACGACATTATTTTAGTATTTCTGATTCGGTCAAGGAAGAGGGGGGTGTCAGCCCCTTTCGCCGACGGCAGCAAAATCATATAACAATCAATATGAAATTCCGGTCGAATACGCGCCACTTCTTTCGCGATTCACCCTCCCTATATTCTTCTTCATATAATAAATTAATTCGTTCGATCGGTCATTCGGACCCATCACGTCACCTCTTGTCTCGACAAGGCAAATATCGAGGCAAAAATTGAAAAGTGAAATTCTGACTGATATTAATTTAGGTAAATTCCGAAATACGCTAAAAGCGTATAAAAATAATTCAAAAATGAAGAGCATTTTTCGTAATGTGAAATTAAAAAAGTTGTTACATAAATCGTGTTATATTGGAAATTCTTGTACAAGAATTTTTCACTTCTGAAAGGGAATGATTCGTTAAAAATGAGTATTCTAAAGTTTGTCGTCGTTAAATCGAAAAAATACGAAAAGGATACGGCGAAAAAGATGTACCTGTCGGAGATTTTCTGGGAAATTCCGTTGGTATGCCGAAGGTGTGTACGGATCGGGATTTTTAGTATCCGGGAATATATTTGGCGCATCCCGAAGAGATTAGAAGCGCGCAAACGTGTTTACCCGCTTTGCCCTCTTGGGTCACGCGCGAGCGCATGTGTGTCATTCCGACATACACATTGTATGTACAAAGAGGCTGGCACGTAATGTCAATATTAAACTAGGACCTCGATCTTCCCCGCGATACGCGGTCAGTACCTTTAATCTTTCGTCGAATCCCTAGGCACACACACAGGACCGCGGCATAAATCTCGAGATCTCTTCCGCTATAAATTAATTTTAATAGCCTAGTAGCATCCCTGTTGAATCTTTTCATTTTCGTACCCGTATTACCTGTCAAAAATGCTAAAGGCAGTTTTAAATATTTTTCTCTCGATAATTCATAAACATTGATTTCTAGCAAAACGATTTATTTGCATGATCGTATCATAACTGACATGTTTGAAACTTTATCGCTAATCGTAATTGGCGGTTCAAGACGATCCGGTCGGGACGCAAAGCCGAAACGCATGATCGACTCCTAATGCACGGCGACCAGACAGTTTCGTCGGGCTTATCGGGAAATCGTGGCACGTGCCGGCGCGATAATTTCGGCGGCACGCCGCGGCTTTGGCAAACGGAACAGAACGGCGATTTCATCCAAACGCTTTCGGCGGGACGAGAGAAGCGGGTGTCGATCGAAGCCGCGCACAGAGAGCATCTACGTGAACGGCGTGCGAAAACGGGGCTTACCGAACGATATTTGCGGACGACGAGAGAGAGAGAGAGAGATATTATTGAATTTATGGGGAAAGATGCAACGGAAAGAGAGAATTTTCGAATGGAGAGAGAAAGACGCGCGTACGTATATATTCCTCCTGTAGGAAACGGATCGCGCACAAATCGCGACGACTTGCGCGTTTATACGACTCTGTTGTGTGTATCCGGCCGTATCTCTCCGCCGCGCCGTGATGTTTGCCGGAGGTTTACCGTAAGCATGTGCAATCCCATAAATCTCGCTCTCCTACGGCGACATTGTCGCGTGGTCGCCCGCGATCATCACGATTTACCGTGACGACTGCGATATAACGATATATATTGGGGGTTACGACGAATTTCGAGAGACCGATAGCGCCCGCGTATGATGGTTAGTCCGATTGACTGTTACGTTAGTTACATCAGCCCTCTGGGATTGACGCGCAACTCGAGTTGTGTACACGAGATACCAAAGCTGCTATCTCTCTTTCCAACAGATATACATATATATATATATATATATATATATATATATATATAATCTAAATAAAAGAGTGATATTGTTTCGACTAATAGCTGTACAATTGTATAACATTTAAAAATGTTGTTAAAGAAAAATATTTTCTCCCAAAATATCCTTTTTAAAATGTTAAAATTACAATATATAGGTACATTCAGTGTATATTTATATCAATATCGATTTTAATCTGTGTTTGGTGATGAGCAACATGATACTAATAGATAAAAATACTTACAAAGAAAAAGATATAGGCTAAAGATTACAAACTGATACTATCAACACAAGTTAATCAACGTGATAGTTCTTTCAAGTACGCTCTTTCTCAGGGTAAGCAACAATGACGAGGCATACTCTCTATGTGCGTCATGTGTGTACATACATTTCGATAAAAATAATTCTTTATTTCTCTGGCTGAGAGACTCGTTTGCACGGCTTTCTAACGGCAGAGAGGCGGTACGCGCTTCGGTGATGAAGTACGATATACACGTGTGTCACGTACGCTATTACAGCGACGTATTGTCGAGCAGGAAGAAAGGGAGAGAGAAAGAGAGAGAGGGTCGGTTACCGACCTTGTCTTATCGCGCGGCTTTGTAACTCGTGACTATCGGGAAAGCAATAAAACTTTATCGTCAATTTCAACGCGCGGACGTATGGACGACGCGCGACGTGCTTACCAATCGCCATGGAATGCACCCGCGCTTACGCACGAGACGACTCTGTCGCGTGTGGAGAGATCTCCCGCGGTGACCTCGATCGCCGACAGTCCAACCAAAAATCCTTTCCAAGCAATCGGCAGTCATAAGTATAATTGAGATGCCAAGCGGATAAATGTCGTTGCCTTAATGTTTTTTTTTTTTTTTTTTTTTTTTTTTTTTTATAGCAATCACATACTTAAAATATGAGATCGGAATCTTGAATAAATTTGGCTAATTTTTTTATGCATAATTTTGAAGAAAATAAACACGTAAGAGAAATTTTAATTACTGATTAGAATTATTAGATAAGGAATGGTTGAAATATATCTATTCCACGTTTAATAAAAAAAAAAAATATGTATGTATCCATCATCAAAAATAATTTCACAGAAATATGATTTTAAAGTATAAGCAAAACGATTCACGTCACGAGATTTACAATTATAATGAAAGGCAAATTCGCTCTCATCCGTAACATTTTCTCGTCTAACCCAGAGGGATACAAACATACGGCTGTTTTTTTAGAATCGAGCCGGATACTCGAAACGCGGCTGTATATAGATGTAAGCGTGATTATCGACCATAAGATTTGATTTACGTAACAACGAAGGTGTCGAACATACTTTCAGCGCCTATTGTTGGTGCATCGTAGGACGTTTCACCGTCGATCGTATCTCGTAAGCACGGTTAAGCAATGACCTATCACGATAGAGGCATTCTCAAAGATCACGCGGAAACTCGAAAAAGAAATGGAAAAAACCATACGCACGGCTTTTCTTGGATAACTATGCGATCCTTCAAGCGACTATAATTCAAGAATCTCATCATAAATATTTGTATATAAAATTTGCTAAACAATTAGTAAATCAAACATTATAAATTATCTAGTTTTTTTTATTCCGTTTTTCAAAAGGAAAAAAAAAAAAAAAAAAAAAATACAAGAATTGGGATCTTTTATCACACTTGTAAGTGAAAAAAGTCTGTGACGTCTTCCTCATACGTTTTATTACTAGATGACCTCAAGGTTCTTTTTCTTTAACTTTGCCATGTTTCGCTAGGCGTAGTTGCGATACGCATGATGCTACAATTTAAATAAGAGAAGGAAACAGGCATTACTGTTTATGTTTTTACGCTAATCTTAACACGAAGCTGTGGTACCGCTAGCCGTTTCTTCATGGCAGGCAAAACACATTTTAACCTTCGCAATAAACGTCTCTATCTGACCACGGCTCTCGCTCGACGCGGGTCTCTCTAGTCTCTATACGCGCGTCAAAACGCGATCGAGCGTGTACGCGCGAGGAGAGACTGCGAGAAACCCGTCTTTAAGGGCCGTATCGGCGCGTGAAATGCAGAGGTTCCGACCGCATTTACGACTATCGGTAGTATCGAGAGAATAACGTTGCATAAAATATGATTTAGAGACCTTTGAACCCTACCTCTCGTAATGGCGCGACGGCTCGGGGAATCGGTTCGAGAGAGCGTGTAGTAAGCACGCATGTCGATTCGCGTATTCGCACCTGCGATAAAACACCGAGTGACGTGTACGTGTGGAGGAGTGTACGCGGTCGACCAACTGCCTATCGATCTTTCTACACGTTTCCTCGATAGCTATTCTACGTGTGTATTGTATACGCGCGGCCGATCGTCCTTCTCCGTCTTCTCTGAGGCTAAGAAACCGATACCGCATCGAGGGAACATGGACGTTTCCTCGCACATCGATACGCGTGAAACTTTCAAACATAATATACATAACCGTCTTCTCGCGCGCAAGCGATAAAATATTAAACCCTTTTATTATTTTTTTTTTTCTTTTTAATCGCATGTGCGCGATTTCTTTCTTATAAAATTCCAAAACTTTAGCGTTCGATTATTTATTGGACGAACGTCGGTGTCACTTTTATAGGAATTAAAATTGAAAAGATTTTTTGCAGATGAAGCTTTGCTCCTATTAGTCAACTAACTACGTCGGTCATTCGCAACAACGGGTGCGTGCGTAAAAATCGTCGTGAATTGCAGCACGGGTGCCGCACATTAAGTTTAATCGTTGACCCAGTTATTTAGCATTTGCAAGATAGGCGCGGCTCAACATCGAAGATCTCGTACTGCGAAAGTCTCACTCAAGTCATTGTATGTCTAAAATTAAATTTTCATTCAATTTCCGTAAATGTCGTCATATATTATACATTTATCTACATATAGAGAATAAGTTGACGCTATATTTAGTTGACATCGATGGGAAGATTAGTTTGAATTTCAAATTGACTCCCCAATACTAAATACGGACACTTGCAGACAGACAATATCCAGGTTTAAAGAGGTTGCGAAAATGACAGGTAGATGCCTGGTGACAAGCGAAAGAAAGGCGGCAATGACTTTGGCATCTCGTTAAGATTCCGTGATTTGCTTGCAGTCGAGAGTGAAAACGCGACGGCGCGGCGTGGCATTAACATACAATCCCCCAGGTTTCCCCATTAGCAATAATTGTTAGTCATACGTATGCTTTCTTTCTTTTTTCGAACTTCTTTCACAGCAGTGCCGCGTTCAAGGACTTTGCTTTATGGCCACCGTAATACTCATCCCCGAGAGCCTTACCGAGAGAGCCACCGGCCTTGGACGGTCGTTTGTATTTCGCATCCTCAATGCGCCTTCGCTCGCTGCATCCGCGACGAATCGACGAGAGAAAAAGCCATTTTAAACGTGACCGACACCCACGGTTACAGCGATAACAATTCATCTGCAAATTCCACCGGCCTTTCCCGGTAACAAATCGGCCTTACTTAAGCTAAATATCGAAACGAATAATAACGTATGTTACTCATACGACTACGCAGATGTGACGCGCAAACGTAAAAGATCAGAAACATCAAGGTAAACGTGGCGTGCGATAAATTGCGACTGCTCTCGAAAAGTGAGTGGAAGAGGCAAGATATCTGAGATCAATAAAGCTTCATCCTGCGTCGATGGCTCGGCTTAATAAAGCGTGAATATTTAAATGAGCAACGTTGACTTAAAATATACGTATACTTTCAACTAGGGGGACTTGGAGTAGAATAGTTTTCGATATCAGTGACAAAAATGTTACATGAAACGGAAGAAATCTTATCAAAAGTACTCTCTATACTCTATCCAAAGAATACTCCAGGGGAAACAAAATGTAAAAGTTTTAAATTTAATATATTGTTACACAATTTATTAATATTTTATATTTTATAGATTTACATTTTCAAATATATAATAATATAATTCGTATATTACAAATTAATATTTTTTTCTAACAATTGTATCGAAATCAATTGTATCTTGTGAATCTACACAATAAGAATTTTCTTTTTCACGTAAATGTGAAATTTAAAAGATTAAATCTCCGCGACGCGCAACTCTATATTCTTACAGACAATTGCAGTTAATATCATCGAGATGACCATTATTCCGGAGTCTCGGATACGCTCGGACCGCCGGCGAGAGGCCTTCTAAGCTGATAAAGGGCTTCCTGCGTTAAAATTGTCTAACGATAAGATTTGCAGCGGGATTAACAAGCACAACGAAGCCATTCGTGGGCAGCGCGGAAGGTGCAACGTAAGACCCCGCGCACTGATCGCAGCATCGATTACACGGATCGTAAAACCCTACGAACCGAGGCATACACCCCGGCTACCGAACTCTCCTCTCTCTCGGCAGATTCTATTTCCCTCTAAAATCTCCCGAGAGCTAATAACGCGGTTCATGTCCGACCGACGGCGTTTACCAGTTCGGTACGCGCATACCAGGTACCGCTGTAAAACCATGCCCCCGATCCTATTTCTTAACGCGCGTGTTAGCGGTCACGGGAAACCGCGCTGCATAAGCGCGTTATTTTCCAATCGATACGCCAACTTTTTACGCGTCAATATATATATATACGAGCTACACCGCGGACTGGCCGCATTTTATTTCAAATATGAACTACGCAATCGGTTGATCTTCGAGGTTTCGTGACTACAGAAAGATAAAAAATATTTTTGTCAGATAATTACTGATTTGTCAAGTTTATATACATATATAATTGTATATATATATAAAATTTTGCAATCAATGTTCCAATAAAGAAACTGTAAACGGAAATGTAAAATTGAATGGAGATGCTTCGGATGTTATAAACACCTTCGACAGGTGTTGATGCGAGCGTAGGTGAAGAAAAAAATTATACCGCATTTCGCGGATGATTCGCAGAGCAATTTGCACAGGCACCACTCGCATGCATAAATGCACACGCGGTTGCGTGGTATTGTTTAGAGGAGCGACTGGGGTCGGTACACATGGCCTGCCAACCAGATCGCGGGTCTCTGACCTTACCGGGCGTGTAATCGATGCTGCGATCTCTCCCGCCGCGTCGAGGAGGTCTTTATGCCGCCGCTGCAGCATCTCGCGCCTTCGAGAGGCTCGGCTTTATTGTGTGTTTGATGATGCTACCGCCACAGGATATTTATCCCGCGCGTTCCGCGGATACGGGAGAACGGGAATGCCTTCGGCAACAGCTCGCCTCGAAAGAAAAATAGATAGAGAGAGAGAGAGAGAGAGAGAGAGAGAGAGAGAGAAAAAGAGAAAGAAAAACTGGAAGACGAATCTCTCACGAGATGAACATCTTCAGTAATCTCGATTGGGGCCAGTTAAACAGAAACACGAACCGAGTGTGACTAGCATTTCGTGCCGCAACAGCGACGCGTCGAGAGGTGTTATTAATTAGATTTTAAGAAAAAATAAAAGTCGACGCACGCTATTTTCCGGGACGCGCGTCTTACTTCCTATTTTTTTTTTTTTCCATAAGCCGTGCTTATGAAGTATTAAATATTTTTCTTCTTAATTAGCTGATCGAACCTTCATAGAGTTGCAAGAGAAATCGGTAATAAACCTGAATCGTTAATGCAAATGAAGACTTAACTATACGTTTACATCTCTCACTGTCGTATTAATCGTTCTCTTTCTCTCTTTCTCTTTCTCTCTCTCTCTCTTTTTACTACTTTGACTTTTTCCGTATGAAAGTAATCCAAAAAGTAATATCTAATATTGAGACTTTCAATAAGATTTATAAAACTAAGAGAAACATAAGATATCTTAATAATTTGTAATTATATAGATATATGTATATATACATATATTGATTGCCTATTAATCTTTTGTAATATTTGAAACCACGTCCGTTAATAGCGGTTTCTTGCCAGCGAGGTGTATAATAGCAATGATATGTATATTTAAATCTGCGCGAATTTCAGACATTTCTCTACAAGATTCTATCGAAGCGGAAGCTATCTTTAGCATATCGTTGGGCGTATTTCCGATCCGCACGCGGGGTCATTACGCCGCGATCGAAGTTTGCATCACGAATTCCGATCGTGGAAATCGTAGATTCGTAGAGCAAATAGCTTGCGAGATTCCGTCGAGGCGACCCGCCGTCATTCTGTTCCCACGGATCCGGCGCGCAATTACGGTATCATTAAGCAGGGTAATTTTAAACGTCCAAGTTCAACAGGCGATACAGAGTCCCAAGTAAATCGAGCTTTTCCTCTGCCCTTCGACTCTGCCCTGCGGAACTTATGACTATATGTACACACCCAGTTACGACGTCCCGAAACTCACCGAATTACCCGAACCTAAATTAAGCCTTTACACTTTTACTCTTTATTACAATCGATTAAGTTCACCGACGACGCGTCACACTATCTCGACCGATTACTTGTCAAAATACTGTTTATATATTTTCTTATGAAGGATATATTTTATTTATTTTTTTTGAAATTGCTAAAGTGTACGATATTTTTATTAAACCCTGTAATACAAAATTGATTTTATCGAGATTCTTCGAATCTAATATGATTTCGGGAGAAAAGAGCTTCTAATAATCATGAATGTGTTTCTTAAATATTTAAAGATATATTGAAGTAAAAGTTTTATATTAAAGTTTCATTAAAAATGCAATTTTTCGGAAGACTATACTTGTATCTTGATCGACGATATATTGACGTCCGCAAATATCACGTACGGTGACCGATGCCGCTCATAAAGTCATTACCGCGATCGAGACCCCAGGCCCTTGACACGAGTCAAGAGCCAGCTCTCTCCGTCCGTGCATGTTGTTAAATACCGGAGTTGACATCGTTTAACCCGTCTTTCCGCTGTCTCCCCACTTGCCAGTCGACGAGACGAATGATGGACCGACGCGTTCAGATCCGTTCGTGCTCCTCGATCGATTACCTAGGATATTTTTTAGAAAAAAACCTTATGTGTAAAATATATCTTATACAAGGATTTTCGTCCAAACTCTACAGATGTGAAAAATTAAATTTAAAAAAATGGAAGCAGTTATTGAATAATTATAAATTGAATTTTGTAACAAAATTTGACAAGGAATTGTAAGAATAGAATTTCGCATCAAAGTTATCTAAATACTATATTTTACTCTTCGCGTGATTTTAAATGTCATATTTACAAGAAATAAAATGATTACGATGACATAAACTTTTCGTGGAATCGACTATGAGAGATTATTAGAATTGACAGCTGAAAATACATGTGGTAGAACATTCTACAATATAAAGAAGGACTCACAGGTATAGAATTAAACTCTTTTCAGATAATTTAATTTCGAGTCTCATAATTCACAGAGTCTAGAATTTTGATAACTCTAAATTCGAACTCTCTCTCTCTCTCTCTCTCTCTCTCTCTCTCTCTCTCTCTCTCTCTCTCTCTCTGTATTCATTCAATTATCGGATCGTCAGATCTTTGCATCCACAGATTCTTGAATTCCTCTCGTGTTAAGCCGCTCTCAAGTGCTTTTGTACCGAGCAAAGGCGTTTAGTCCAATTACTGTCTTTCGGTGCTCGCGCCGTCCGTCTCTCACGCGCTTCGCTTCGCGTTAACTCGACCGCTTCTCCTCCACGGGTCAACGAACACACCCAAGGGAGACGAGCGACGGCATAAATGCACGGTATTCGAGTAATAAACTCGAGGACGAAAACCATCTTTAAGAGGCCTTGACGGCGGGTAACCACGATGCCGAGGTAACCTCGTCCAGTTCGCCAACGAAGGTCTGACCGGAGGCCAATGGTTGGCGGACCGCACCTGTCGCGACCGACGATCAACAATTTTCCCTATTAGCCAACCAACTTCCACGGCTGAGACGCCAGTCACGGCAGCTTGCAAAAGTTACAACAGCTGTGTACACGTTTGCATCCTTTTCGATCTTTCATAAAAAAAAAAAAAAAAAAAAAAAAAAAAAACGCGTGACGACGGTAAAGTAAAATCAATCGTCGTTAGACAGCCGACACACTTTCTACGATATTATCGTCCATTACTACATCAATTTTGATACTGTCCTAATAACACGCTATATGCAAATTGCGAATATCTAAGCTATCATCAAAATTATCTAGTAAATTTGAAGCGTTTAGTAAAAGCAGCGGTTTAATATCTATAAAAATTATAGAGATAGATTGACAGGAATAAAAAGAGAGAAAACTTGGCATAAAATTCAAATCTACGTTGAATGATCCAGATTCCCGTGTTTTCTTCGTAATTTACCTGTTTAATACTAAAAGTACCGAGTGATTATTCTGACAGTTCCTACTTTTAGATTAGTCATCTATAAAAAATAGGATTCTGAAATTTTATAACTTTTCATCAATTATTTCCTCTATTAACTGATGAAAAGTTATAAAAAAAGTTAGAGAATTTTATCTATTACATAAGAAATAGGATATTAAGTTAAAAAATAGAAATGGTCAGAAATGACCGGTCGATATACTTTTCGTGTTAAATTATTTATATCGTACATTCTTACTCCACCTTTTTAGATGCTTTGTACTTTAAATAGCATTCTCTCCGATTTCATCTGTTGATATAAAGATGGACAAGATATGCAGGCATAGACCCAAAAATATAGTAACGGGTCGCGATCGCTCAACCAACAGGCAAGTAAGCAAGAAGGCAGGAAGGTCTTGTTTTCAGACGGGCACCGAGGTTGCCCCTTGAACCGGATCGCGGCATTAACCTCCAACGGCGTTGTATATCGCTTCTCGTCTCCACCTCTTTGCCTCCAACGCTACCATCACGTCGCTCTCTTTTTCTCTCTCTTTCTCTCTCTCTCTCTCTCTCTCTCTCTCTCTCTCTCTTTCTCTTATTCTCTCACATTGGCCCGCGCGAACAACATCGTCCGGCGTCTTCGTTACGGCACGACTCTTTATGTCTGCTCGTGGCATAAGTATACTCGTAAGTTTTCTCACAATTTCTCGGACTTATTGGATTTGCGGCAGCAACGGTAACGCAAATTGTTCCATATGACATCGCCACTGTTCTTGTTAACAATAAGTTGCAGTAAAAGTAGTCGATTTAGAGTCTGGTTCAGTTCTTTACTTTTAATTTTACAAATTTGCTAGAATAAACGTAGTCGATGAACTTAGAACACAATATATGAAATTGCAAAAAGTATCGATAGATTTATTAATTGATAATAATTGGATCGCGGGACAATGAAAAGAAAAGTGAAAGAGTTCTGATTATATTAAATATATATATATATATATATATAATAGATTGACGGTGAACGTAACGTGACGGCTTATTTAATATTGCAACGGTAACGCGTTAAGGTCTCCCTCTTTAACCCTTAACCGAGACCTTAATCGTGAAGGTCCGGACACGCGCGCGCGACCCTATCCATTTTTCACGCGAACCCTTTCTGGCGCGATCGGAAAACAATCTATACTTAACCAGTTTTAAACCTGGAAATACCACTGAAATGCACACATACCATATACGTTCGAAATTGTATGTATTCTTCAAAGATCATAATCATCCCCGGTTGCACGAACATAGTAAATATCGCTCAATTTTCTCAGCATGTTGGATAATTTATGTTAAGTGAACTCGGAGAGAGCGCTTCCAATCTTACGCAGTTTCGCTCGAGGGCCGAAACGAATACAGCGTGATTTTAATTCGACTTAAGAGTGACCGAGAGAAAGATGGAGGGAAAGAGAGAGCCGGAGCAATCTCTCGTGCTTTGCGAAAACTGTATCGCTGCGGGCTGACCGTGTAGCGTGTCGCAGGGGGAAATTACCGCGGTCGGCTACTAACAAGGTTGTACAAGGTGGGACGATACGCTTAAAACGTTATTACGCTCGCGACACGAAAGTACGCTATAGATTACGAGATTTCGTGGAAATAGCCCGCGCGCCACTAGACCGTATTAATTAAACGCTCCTACGACGAGAGATACGACCAAGAATTATAGTTTAGTTAGGAGAGCGGAGTTATACAAGAGCGAAGCGGAAGAGCGGAAAGTGCTACGGAGAGGGGAGTCGCCAGTTAACCGTGCATTAATCTGGAAAACAAATCTAACCTGCCGCGCGCGGCTGTTTGCTTAGGCGAGATTTGGCAAGGAACTCCTTCTCCTCTACCCTGTATGTGTATATCGCTCGAATTGTGCGAAAGGTTCAACTCTGCTGCGGTTGAACCCCCTCGTTGGTCCCTTTCGCATAGAGAGACGCCCGCAAATCATTCGAATCTCCTTGCGATTCTACCATCGAAATCCAACAGTCTCGAGTTTCCTTCCGTCCTTTCGTTTTCCTTCTCGACGCTGCGCCGCGCCGTTCTCGCAATTATCGATATTTGCACCTAATCAATTGGAGTGGCAACGAGCGATGTGTCATCTCTCAGCCTGGCAAGAGCGCTTTTCTCTTTCTCTGTCTCTGTCTCTGTCTCTTGTCGCGAAAGACCATTAACACTTTGTCAAGAGAATTAATGAGAAGCAATGCACGAGAATTGATGCGAGAATTATACGACGCTCATCAACGATGTATTAATGATTCATTAAGAATCTCATTGCATTACGACGATGAGTTTTTTTGTCAAGTTAGCTGTCAAGTCAAACGCGTCTGATTTTTTTCCAACACTTAATTACGACGCTACGGTTGAAATAGTGCAAATAGTGCAAATATTTCTTTCAAGAAAGAAGCGCGTGTCACGCGTGTTCAATTGATCGCTTTTTTTCTCGTTTCTTCATAATTTTCTGCGCTAGATTTACTTCTCCTGTATACTTATCGCAGAAGTGAGGAGAAAACGGGACGGAAACAAAAGCTTGGAAATTTCACCGCGCGACTGATCGCACCGGGATTGTCTTTTCAATTTTGCTAATCTCTTGGTGGGCGCGAAACGTTAATCCAAGTCACGTTAAATAATACGCGCGCGCATACAAACGTGTCCCGCGCAGGCTATTAGTCACCCTTTTGCCCAAGCAATTACGGCACTTGGTCATAACTCTGTAACGCGCTCTACTAGGACTGGGTCAGCCATTAATTAGACATTTTCTTTCTCCGCTTATCCTGGGAGACTCCGGGAGGTGCGGGAGAGGCAGGCAGAGGGAGAGCGATCGCGTTCACGGCACGCATTCACGACTTTACCGCGAACGCACGTGGTTTCTACCACTACCATCATGACACGAGTACGCTAATCGAATTCCTGCTAATTACCGTGCGGACGGGCTTGTAAAGCCTGTACCGCTTGAAATCCCCTGCCGACATTAGAACTCGCTTTCGACCGGACAAAACCTACCTGCGCTGTTTATTCGTCTTTGCCTGATAGAACGATTCATGATGCGTGATGATAATTCTTCACGGAGAACAGCGGTCAAATTTACTACCGACATTCTAGAATCGTTTTATTGTATAATTTTTGTGTACCGTTGTATTTGTGTATACCTAACTTGGCACACACAAAGACGAGACGTCTTCGAAGCTCGGGAAAACTCACTCGTTCTCGAGTCTTTCGTTACCTTTCGGCGTCTACTACGCCGACGTTTCTTGATAAAACGCAATACCCGAGAGAGAAACAAGATGCATTATTTCACGAAGCGACTTTGCAGCTTTTCACTCGGCGCTTCGCAATCTGCTTTTACGGCTCCGTCCGGCATTCGCTTACAGATGGAATGCAAATTGGAAGAATATACGAAGGAAACAACCGAGCCTTGTATTCAAGAAATACTTCGGTTTCGAGTATCATTTCAATTCTGTCAAATTATCCAATGTAAAAAGAGCTCAAACAAGTAACGTCAACAAGTTGTTTGCTCATTAAAACTTTCTGATCGAAAAAAGATGATCAATTAAGAAAAAGATAGAAATATGGCGAAATATTTTAATTTTTTTTTTTACGCGCGCATGTAAAAGGCATCGATCGTAAAAACGGGATATTCCATCGATGTTATATAATTAAATTAATTAGCAACTAAAGAACGTGCGGGTCGTAAATTAAAACGCAAAAGTTTTCGCGATCGCGAGAAACGTCGATATCATTCGTCGAAGACGTGATCTTGGCTTCATCGGAGGAAACAGAAGATCGAAGAAAGAAAAAGAGAGAAGTAGAAAGAGAAACTGCTCTCGCATGAGAACGCACCGCACAGTGGCTACGTGGCCGTAATAGCCATCGCAAAATGGATGGAAGGGCATAAGAAGTAGAAATAAGGAAACGAGTAAATTGAGCAATTCCAGGAGTACTCCCCTGGGCGCGGTACGCGCCGCGCGCGCCTGATTGGTCAATATTCATATTTTTATTCTCTTTTTACTACTTATTTCCTCCTGTCTCCCGTAATAGAGCGTAACAGCTTAATATGCTATAAATGAAAGCGCTGGCCGGCCGGTCGATCGTCGATCAGCAAGCGGCGGCTTAAGTCCTGCGCGAGTCATGGCCGATAAGCCGATTTTAGCGAGACACGTGTACACGCGTGCGTGCGACCGGATACGCAAGCTAAAGCGATTGCTTGACCGCTTCGCCTTGCGTAAGCGCCGCGCAACAGTTTCTAGGATGACAAATGTGCGACGCGGACGTGAAAATTCGTACAGTCGTACGAAATTAACAGGGTAAATTTTTGTACTACTGTACCGTAAAAAAATAACTGCAGATTAAGTGTCACACAATTGGAATTTTCAGACATTCTTTTGAACTTTTGGAAAAATGATGATTCTAATTAAAACACTCTCTCAAACCTTAAGCAATTTTTTCTAACGTATTTTCTCTATACAATAAAATTTGCGTCTTTTTAATGCATGATTGAGAAATGGATTGATTATGCGCTTATACTCAAGAAGCAGCTTAATGAAAAATTCGCAATCTCGAATAGTCGGGTAAATGTATCCCTCGCTCCTGTCTATCGCAAATTGATCGAAGAAACTTATGCTCTCTATCAACGTGTACGACGGATAATGCGATCTAGACAAAAGGTAGACACTTATCGGGAATTATACGAACTGCTGTATAAATGACGGGACAGCGCGAGTAATTAAATGGATACGATCGGCCGCGATCGGGGCTCCATTAACGAGAGAGCGTTAATTAACCGCGATAGCGTCGAAGTTTCTTGCTGTCGGCGAAGCAAAGCGGAGTTACGCTGTCGTCGTGATATTCGTGTAACTGGAGTTAAAGGATCTGGCGTAAAACAGTAAATAAATTAAACTTTCGTCAAACTTTCCAACGCGGATAACAAGAGTGTTTTAGAAATTGTTTTCTTTAAAGAATTTCAAAGACAGATTGTGCAATGATCTTTTCTTCCTTTTTAATAAAAACGATCATCTCGAGAGAAGGTTCTAGAATAACTTAAGTTCAGAAATTTCAACGTGTCTCCTTAAAAAAAAAAAAAAAAAAAAAAAAAAAAAGAGAGAAGAGCTCGCTTTCATCGAAAATAAGTTCCGTAAAATTCGCCTTCCGTTTTACGCCGTCGTTCTGTAACACAGGTGCGCATGATGTTCCTCCTTATGGATACGGAAGCAGATCCTTTTCCAAGCATTCTCAACTTATCCCTTATTGCGTCCAGACCTTCTCACACTCTCTCTACCAGTTCGGGTTCATCGTTCAGCTCAAACATTACTGCCCGACGCAGCTCCGGCAAACCGGAGGTCGATCGAGGGGGACGGGAGTCGCGTCGGTGGCGTGGGAGAGAAGGGACGCACAGGCGATCGGATGCTCGTGATCGTTCGTTGAGAAAAAGACGGGGAGACACGGGTTGCACGCGCATAGAACGGAAAGAGACGAAAGAGTCGCAGGATAAATTCGCACCTCGCGTCACCGTCTGACCTCGTGCCGCGGGGCAAACGTCTGCGCGCTCGGTGCAATGCCACGACGGCCGGTCGGGAGCGCAAATAATCCACAATTGCATCGGGTATGCAGACTTTGACATCGCTCCTCGAGGACGAACGGAAGAATACGTGAACCTCGAAAATGTACTGCATGAACGAGCACGCGTTGCGCAACTCTCGCCGCGTTTGCAAATTGAGACGAAGAAATATTTGTTAATTAAAAAAGTTTTTGTACTTTAAATTTAAGATCTCTAAAATGTAAACTTCCGTTCTATAAACATTAGATACATCGTAGAATATATCTGTTGGTAAAAAATATTTTTCGCGCACATTATTATTTTTCTATTAGTACGTTAATCTATAGGGTCTCTAAAACGTAAACTCTCTAGTTCTATAAACATTAGATTTATCACAGAATATGTCGTAAGAAATATTTTTTCGCATACGTTTATTATATCTTTCTGTCTATTATTTTATTTTAATCTAACAAAAAAAGTCTTCCAGACATCCCTCTTTGATTTTAATGAAACTTGATGAGTTTGTAAAGGGGGCCAAAATATTCGATACGATATTTTTTTATTGGCAATCAAACACGTTTAAGGAATGTAAAAATATACAAATATAAAAGTTAAGTTTCATAATTTATGCAAAGTTTTATATCTTTTACGTAAAAAATTAATTTTTATACCAATTAAGAGCTTTTGTAATTCTGAACATTTTATAGCTTTATGAAATTATCTTATGAAGCTATCATGCTTCATTTAGAAGTTATAGCCAAAAAATGAAAATTTCAGTTAATTTTCGGAGGCTCATTTCATTCCTTAAACATGATTATTTGCCGATAAAGAAAGTATATATATCGAATTAAAATTAGAAAAGAACTTTCTTTGTGAATGCTTGAATTTTTTCAAAAGAATTGTTGAGCGTAATTCTTTCTGCGTCTAACAAGTGAGAATGCTTGTTACAATAAAAAAAAATAAATTTAATTTAGGTTTTGTAAAAAAAAAAAAAACATAAACTTTTGCTATATGAATACTAAGTTGATTGATCACAGAATTTGCGTTTGCGAGAGAAATACTTTTCATTATTGTTTATTATTCTTCGCAAGCTAAGTCTCAATTTGTAATCCTACAAAAGCTGCCGAACGCAGTGTATATATGTCGGCTGAAAATAACTCACGAAACACACAACATTCGGACTTTTCTCTTAAGAAATAAAGACTCAATGCTGAAAAGGTTAAAGACACCTCTTTGTATATTCAGAAGGAAACTGGCGTCGCGTAGATAAGAAACTTCCAAAGAAAACATATATAGCTTCAACTTTCGCACGAGATCGTGACGCCTTCTTCGCAAGTTCATCGACCCCATTGAACGCTATTTATCCGATTAATCACGCGCAACGTTGATATCGTTTTTTTTCTCTTTGTTCCTAAACCGCGGATTCGCGTCACTGATTAAACAAGAAAATCGGAGGCACCGACGATTACTCACGAACGGTCGCGACACCTCGGCCACGAAGCAGGATGCGTAATCTGCATCGTTTAAATCAGGGTCAAGATGAAATAGCCTATAAAGTAAGATATAAGGAATAAAGAACAAAATATAAAGGCACAATAAAAATTAATGATCAACACAACCTACTTCCCAAAACACACATTGACCAACGATATTCAAATATCATATTTCACCAATTTGTAGTGAGATAAAAACAAAAAAAGAATTTTTTTTAAACTAAATTAAAAATTTTAATATTAATTTATTATTTTTTAAAATACGAGTATTTTAATGAAAATAGATTATATAGTGAGTGGGAGGATATAGTAAAAGTAATTTTTTTTTTATACACAGATCATTGCATATTCAACGTTTCCATGCTTTTTTTTGGCCGAGGTCAAGATGGCATCATATCTCAATGCCTCAGAATTTTATTCCATTGCATATGCGTATTTTGTCCCCTACATTTTATCATGTCGTTTCTACTACCGACCTTTTTTAACGACGCCGATTCATGTGGCCTCGAGGTGCGCATACCGGTCGCTTTATAGCCGGCTGATCCGATCTCGAATCGAGGACCGGAGTGTCCGGCACGTTGTCATTAACGTTGTCGAGATAACCGCGTCCGGATCGAACCAGATGGAGAAACTTACTTGGAGACGTCAGGAAGACGCCCGTATGTCAACACGCACAGTTCGCTCTAGAAATGCAAATCTACCCGTCTATAATAACATCGAATGGCGCATCGAGTGCATTTAGCGGTGACGCGATACTAACTCGCAACGAGAGATGGCAAACAATTCCATCTTGCATATCGCGCACACGACATAGAATAAACAATATGGCCATGGGTACTGGACAGTTATGGGCACACTTGAAGAAATATCGTAGAAAAAAAAAACTCAGTCCCCTCGTTTCACAATAAAGGATCAAATTTGCATCGCTATATCTCAAGCGTGGCCAAGGTTGAATTAACCAAGCAAGTATAATTCTGCGCGTTCGTGGCTTTAAGAATTTATTAGATTGATTATAATGTTAAATTCTCTTTTTTTTTATTCTGTGATAATGCGATAGTCTGGGATTTTATACGAGATAAAATTATATTGATAATATGATAGAGAGCAAAAATCTTCCGTTAGTTTTTATGTAAATATTCTTCTCGAATAGCAGAATAATATTTTTGATTCAAAAGATAGAAAAAGTGGCGGTTGATTTTTTATTCTATAAAATATCATTTAATTATACATACTAAAGCGATCGCGTGATTTCTCTGAGAGAATCGCACGCAATCAGCGTCGACGAATTTTCGTTCCACGCCGTTGCGGCCGACTTATGCTTATTTTATGCGAGCGACCTCGGTACGATCCTTCCGTACCAATTTGAATGAAAGTATAAGCGGCGAGAGGTGTAGAAGAGAGAGAGAGGAGGCGGTAGGCAAAGAAGGGAGAGAAGAGGAGAATATTCAACGAGAGTGTCGCGCGCGTAAATACGCCGTGTTCGGTCGTGGAACTCTCGTGAACGTCGTGCCTTCGCTCGTGAGTCATATTCTCGGTCGACCGCCCGTCCGGCCGACGACCGTTGCGAGCGCGAATTTGTCAACAAGTCCGGAGTGTTTTACGACGCTCGTGGCATTTCTCTCTTTCTCTCTTTCTCGCTTTGGAGACGCCTCTCGTAGGAGAGAGCCTATGCAATCTAAATAAAGATAAAGACGTTCTCGATACAGAAATTATTCGACAAGATTTAAGCCGCACATTTTCGGTCAAAATTTACGATCAACGCAATTGGAAATAATTGGCCGGACCAGCTGTTCCCACAATTGTAACTTCTTTGATAACTTTATAAAAGCTTGCGTGAAGAATTGCGTTATTATTTCTCTTCGAACGTACAAACGTAATTACCGTAACATATTTATTATTAGCTCCATCGTATCGCAATAAATTATAGTGTAAAGTATAAAATATTTAATAAAATTATAAATAAAAAAAAGTAGGATATTTTAACGAGAGAATCTAACTCGCAATTATAAATCTAGATATTAATAAGAATTAGCATTATTGTGAAAGGCTTGTAAAAGTGGCTCAAACAAGTTAGTGGCTCGAAAAGATCCATGTATCGTATCAGGAATCTTTTATTACGACTCGATATATCAAAGAGTCTCTCTTTATTCGAAAAATTCCACCCAAGTACAACGCGCTTCGTGCGTTGACTGCACCTTTAAATTGCGGGTGAACGAATTACGAGCGAGAGCGATAACGAAGTTTATCGACCCGCGGGTCCACGGCGACGAACGAGGCGTCGCGCGCGCCGGAGGCACTCCGACACGACGACCATCGAAAGTATATACGCGCAGCAGAAGCAGCCTCTAAAGAGGAGAGATGACTCACGCGAGCGAGCGAGCGAGCGAGCGTCGCGGCTGTTTGCACAAACGGCAGACCTGCTAACTGCCGAGAGATGCGACCGACCTCCGGCTACGGAGTCGTTCTCACCGGCCGCGGCGCCGCCACAGACGGCACGGGACCCGGGACCCGGGACCCTCGTGGCCGGATCAGGACCGACGTGGCTATAACGAGTTCGACCACCGCGTCGACCGCGCCGCCGAGGGAGAAATCGCGCCGAAGGATCTCGAGGTCCGAGCAGGATCAACCGCGCGCGCACGCGATTCATGCCCGCGAATTGATAGGTAAAGCAAGTTTCGGCCAATTCGCAAAAGCTAGAGAGCTGGAATTGACTCTGATATATGCGTGTATGCGTGTGTGTGTGAGATCCTTTTTACGAATCCATCCTCGAGTTTTTCAGACCGCAAATACTCGAATCCACTGAACTACGAATTCTAAAATCTTCAACATTTCAGAAAATATATATATATATATATATATATACTGGATTTATTTTTGGAATTGTAAAATTTATGCATTAGATATTTTGTAATGTTAAAATTCGTTCATAAATCTATCAAGATTAAAATATTGACGTTTTCGAAACATTAAAATTACTAATTCTTAAAACTTTGGAAATTTACAAGTATAATTGCACACTATTTTTCAAAATCTTGCAAATAAGATTTCGGAGATCAATGAATTGTTTGTCTATATTTCGAAAATTCAGCCTCAATGACTCAAGAAACACCTCTATAATTTTTAAGGCTAGTTAGTGTGCTAGAATCAGTAGATTAACAAATTCCTAAATACTAAATACATCCAGCGCAAATTTCTAGAACCTTGAATTTCCGGATTCTTGCCTGTCTTGGCCTTCTCGTACAAACGTTCTTACAGATCCTCTGCGGCGGAGTTAATACATATCGAGTTTATCGTACGATTGTGTACCGAGCAGAGACCGCTCATGAACTCTGACCTTGTGTTCGAAGGGCAAGGCCACTCCCGGCGTCCGCACTTGAGAGCTGCTGCCTCGGCCATCTCTCTCCCCTGCGATCCCTACTGCGGTCGACCTACTGCAGTTGGTTCGTTACCGCCCAGAAAAACCTGCACCGACCAGTTCTTGTCGATTTGTGGGCAAACACTGAAACGCGCTAAGGTCGTGCGAACCTGCCTCGCCGACCAGCCGGCGATCTGCTCCTCGTGCGCCGCGACCGGTTAGCTCCGATCCGTGTGTGCGCGTCTGCCTCTGCCTCTTTCGGCCTCGAGATCCTCTTGAAACCTGGGCATCTGTCGGCGACTCTTTAAAATCCGTTTGACTCTGCGCATAGCGCGAGAAAAAAAAAAACCAAGCGAGAAAGAAATCGTAGAGTCAAAGTTCCGTAATTCTGCGGGGATCGTTCGCTCTTTAGCATTGCGTGGGAGTTTTCTGTGAAATATTGATCGAAGTAAAAGAAAATTATATGCAGCGCAACTTGTAGAAATATTATATCCGTAGAAATAATATTAAATATTTAATTTTTACTCGTGCAATAATCCCTGCACACATTTTAACAAATTACTTGAATAACAATAACAACAATTAATAGCGAATAATTTTACAACTCTTTTAGTAAGTTTATTGCTCCAAAGAATTGTAGAAGCAAATAGTATTCATTGATCGAATGTATCGTGGGCTCTGTTAACATTTTCCGAGACAACGAACCGCGCTCAACGGGAGGACCCGCCGGCGCAACATTAATTAGCGCTAAATTGTTTTGTCGTCCGTCTACTTAATGGGACAGTGTCAATGGACCTTCCAAGAAACGCGACATCAGTCACCTCGTGTCGTTAAAGTCCCCCGCACTCGCGCTTAACACGAAAAGCTTATTTTACTATTAAGACAGGCTTATGCCGCAACGAGCCTCACGAGATACAATAACATGAGGCTTTGCACGAAATATACGCATTATTTGTCGCTCGACAGGCAAACTGGGTAATTAGAAAAAAAACAGACCGCAAAGTTTCTTGGAAATCCAAGTATCCGAGAAATTTTTAACGACTTAAAATTCTGTCACATGTATAATTTATACTTAATATTCATTTGCTTGTTAAACAATATCTTTTTCATCTACATTGCTCTCTATAATTTGCATATAAATAGTACAGAAAAAACTGCAAGAGAAAAAACGAGAGACTATGTTACTTATTGTTAATATGAGATCGTTGTCCTTATGTATAATATAGAAAAAAGAAAGAGAGCGAGAGATTTATAGATTTATGAATCGATTGATTTATAGACTCTGCAATCTACCAGTCCGTAAACGTATGAATCCTGACAATCTATGAATTTAACGATCTATAAATATAATATATATTCCTGTACCTACATCTATAAATGTATATATCTACAGATCTAGCAGAGCTATAGATCGTTCAGAATAAGCTATTTTTTATACACGTATAAAACAATTCGCGTCCTCGTTTTTTTTTCTATGAAAAATGCGACTGTTAAAGAGGAGCAAATTTACAATACATATACACGATGTCCGATCCGTTTCGGTATACGATCAAGTTTCGTCGAGGTGACCGGATGAACCGATCAAGCCGAAGGCGCCCATTGCACATCGCGGTAATTTCTCTATCGTCGAACGCGTATTTTCTTGCCGTATAAATTTACATGCACTACGACACTTGGCTCGGCTCGGCTCGGCTCGGCTCGGCTTGGCTCGGCTCGGCTTGGCTTGGCTTGGCTTGGCTCGGCTCGGCTTGGCTCGGCTCGGCTTGGCTTGGCTTGGCTTGGTTTGGCTTGGCTTGGCATGGCGTCTCCGTCGTGCTACGTCGTCTCGGCACCGAAAATTCCCGGTACGAGCTCGACCATAAATCCGGCCGTGTATCGTCGGTGGAGACTCTCTCTCTGGGAGGGAATTAGTAGCGGCGGCGCGCTCGTTTCCGTGACGCTTCGTTTCGACTCCCAAGTCGAGGGCCGTCTGCCTCTGCCGTACAAACGGCGCGGCGTGACTCGGCGACGCGCGCGATGACATACGGCGTGGTGCATGCACACGCGTGATGCCTTCGCGGTCGTTCACGGGCGCGCGATACGCCGTTGATTAATCGTAGGTACGATCATTAGCGGCCCATTGGGGGATAACCCCGGGACGATGGCCTCGTACGCGCAACGGTTTTACGGTTCTCCTCCCCTGCCCCCTACCTCTCCCACCCCCTCCTCTCCGTACGTTGGCTCGGATTAATTACGGGATATCATAAATCAGGTTCACTCTCCCGGCACCGATCGGATTCCGGTACCGATCGAAATTATATTCGATTAGGCTAGCCGAACCTGCCTACGCGACGACGACGGACACGTCGTCATAGTCGCGTTAACGATATCCGATCCCCGCGCATGTTCGGTCATGACGTGTTGGTTAGTCGGTTTCACCGGTATTGATTAACATTAAGCGCTATAAATCATCGGGGAAACGTAAGCTGAGAATGATTTAAAGTTCAGAATTTGACGAGTCTTTTTGTAAGTACAGAAGTAATGTGTTTGGATGACCTTATAAATTGCTATCGTTAATCTTTTTCTTTTACTACTTATTTTTCATCATATTCTTTTTTTCATCATTTGATCGTCATACGATTTATTAATAAATATGAATTTATTAAATTAAAGATGCAATTTTCTTGAACTTTTCCTAATTTTGATATTTTTTACTTTATATTTTTGACGTATATACTTTAGGAAGCATGATAACAACTTTTGTCTACGACAACGGAATTTGTACCGAAATTATTCATCGCAGTTATATGGCTTTCACAATCCCCGGCTGAGAGCCTGGCAGCCACGACTCTGGAACAGCATCTTCACCATGCTCTCGTGGAAGGATGACTTAAACACCATTAGAGCTCTTAAGAGGCTTGCCTGGTCTTATCTCATTGTCAGCGCTACTCCGTTCCAAAGATGTCATTCCAGCGTCTCGCGCTCGTTGAGAAAGTTGTATATATAATATATATATAAAACACGTACATGTTTATTGACGCATGAACGTTCTCGTGGTTAATGATACACGCGTGAAATATGAGCGTCGCAATCTGTCGCAAGAACGCATTTTACGTTTGTCGAGAGTCGAGAATCAATGACGCGACACCGACTGTGCTGGAATAAATGTGAGCGTGACGTTTTTGCATCAATGACGATCGAGTGATCGATTCGTAAACTGGGTCGTGTAGAAGTAAAGTTGACGACATCCCTAGAGTAGACCTGTGCCCTTTCGTTGGATCTCTTCATAATTTATTATTTGACGTGGTTACTGGGCAGTTGACTCGCTTATCGATTAACGTGTTGTTTTAATCTATTAAAACTTTTACCCTCACATTTTAATATATTTTATTGTTAGTCAACACATGTTCAGATATCTCGATTACATTAATAATAGGCTTTATACTGAATATTTTCATGATTTATTTCGATGGCATACTTAAAATCTCGAATTCTTAATTTTTAGTTTTTATTAAGTAACAGAGAAAGAACTACTCTTCGATGAAGTAGTTTAATAGGGTTAGAGCTCTCACATAAAAAATCGATATCTCTTTCGAGCGCTTCTGAGGCGGAGTCAGCCTGGCGAGTGGAAAAGAATGAAGAAGCCCATAAATTCGTGCGTATATACCTGCATACACCAGAGAAAGAGAAAGAAAAAGAGAAAGAGAGAGAGAGAGAGAGAGAGAGAGAGTTTGGAGGAAAGCGAGTACATAGACGAGGATAGCTCTCGGATCGACGTCCAGCGTCGTGACGCCAACGTTGAACGGCACCCCGTTGAAACGGGTACTTAAATCGTCATAACTCGCCGGTTCCTAGAAAGAGCGTTTATTTTCTTGGCGCGGAGGTCTATAAATATTTTCCCGATATCTCCTTCTCGAGTAGTTTGCCTTCGACGCGGTTTTACGAAAGGCCTAGCCAGTAAATATACATTTGCCCAAATGTAAAGACATGTGTATATCGGGGTCCTTATCTCGGCTTATCACAAATACGTTTCTCTCACATTATCAAATCTTTAAACTCTAGTCTAACATTAATCTTAACTTTAGAAACCATTATCTGTTTATATAGTCATATATGTAAATGAAGTTTGATGTTTGACGAAGCATGATAGATTAATTTATTACATTGTAACGATTATATCTATACAGAAAAGTACACCACATGGAATATGTCATATAATTATCTAATCATTATCACAATATCCAGCTTATTTTCTGAGATGTATAAAACAACAAACTATAACTGATGACTGCTATACGCATTTAAAATAAACTTCGAAAATAGAATAAATAATTTATAAATTGCGTTCTCAAGTGCTCGAATATATCTTATGAGTACAGTTTGTACTATGTTGAAAGATCCCGCATAGAGTAGAGTGAAGTGTGTCAGTTCTTATCCGGCATATCCGCACATACAAAATAGAGTCGACGCACATGGCATCTTGCGATTCTTCGGACCTCGAGGCTCGCGTCACGCGTTTCCCAACAACAATGTCCCCTTTATTCGGGTAGCTCGTATCTCGGTTTACCGGAGACTCGTGTATCCAACAGGGTCACTGGCATAGGCCAATATTTGAAAGATTTTATGCGAGTGTGAGAACCCCATTTTAAATCAGGAACAGAGAACGCCTCTGTTTTCACGTGTGGCCGGCCTGATCCACCGATATCGATCGCATTCGACGAAAATTACGAAATATGTTGCCGCTGTTATGCGAGAAATCTCTCCCACTCCAATAAATGTACAAAAATAAATAGACGAGAGAAAACAAGAAAAAAAATATCTGATAATTTTCGAATCTTGAGAATAACTTGCGCCACATGTTGATAAGGTCCGCA
This sequence comes from Anoplolepis gracilipes, assembly GCF_047496725.1. NCBI lineage: Eukaryota > Metazoa > Arthropoda > Insecta > Hymenoptera > Formicidae > Anoplolepis > Anoplolepis gracilipes. Next base: position 607,353 of record NC_132978.1, on the reverse strand, counting down.
AATTCGCCGTTAAAGTATTTTTTAAGCTTATTTTCACATTTATTTCAAATTATTGTTACGCCTTTTGATAGAAAAACAGTTGAAAAATAATTATTACGAATTTCTGAAGTTATAGAATAGTTCTAGAATAATGTATCATTCAATCTACTATTTTCATTCATGATTATTTTCATTCCATGTCTGATTTATGAAAAAATTAGTAATTTATTAATGTGAATTCAGAAATGATTTAGGTACTATGAGCTTTTGCCAGAAATGCATACAGATTGACAGATAAGAATAATTCCGCAAAACTATAATTATCCATCAAACAATAATCAGCCTCTCTCTCTCTCTCTCTCTCAATATTGGCCTCGTTCTTCAATTTATACGTGTCGAATGAAGAAAATTGACACAGACGCGTCTTGCATCAGTTTGCGATGCAATAAAAGTGGAACGAGTTTATTTTCAAAACGCAATCGATCGTACTCGCGTCTGACGGGACGGTTTTCTTTGAAGTATCAGGATCGCGCTCGCGACGAGTGTAGGAGAGCTCCGTTCCAATTATCTAAACACGGCGCGATAGAGGTCTGCGTTTAATCATAGATTAGACATAAACCTCTAGCACGCTCATTTTGTCTAAGAAGCGCTTTCTCTTGCTTACTCTTTCTCGAAGAAGCGAATCGGTAATATTATAATCTCTCTATGTTCTGACAGTTTAATCCAGACTTGATCATTCAATTTCCATGCAAAGTTTAAACACCATCAATACTTATTTCATTCACTAAAGGAACGCTCGCTACGCTCTTTACGAGCGGAAAAAAATTGACGAAAAAATTTATGATTCGTAACACTAATAAATCTGAAATGGAATCAAACAATTGCTTCACTGTGTAAGAAATTGTTTAAGAAGGTAGCCACAGTTTTGTCCGAATTTTTAATTTTAAATCTAGGAGTCCGAAAGAAATCTGTCTTAATCATTATAGAGTTGTTTTTCTAAAAAAAATTCAAAAAAGTATTTGAAAATTCAGACATGTCTATAAGAAAACTTCAAGCAAAGTGTCTGAAGTTTTAGTTCAGTTATTTTTTTTCAGTGTCCTTTTCATTTATCCGATTTTATTATACGAGCTCGAGCTTCTTACTCGTGTGCTTTAAGAAGATATTAATTGCTTACCTAAGGTTATGAGTTCAACTGCGTTTCCATATGTATTTTACAAAATATTAACTTTGTACAGCAAAAAGTTCAACTTAAACAAGAGCAAAGAGCATTTACTCCACATTTATTTCTGGCACAGAAATGTCCTGTTTCTCCCTCCATAATTCCACATCTAGCATCGCAACGTTATGGAAATAGCTATAAGTCGATACTTTTTAGTTTTACCCTATGTCTATAGACAGTTTATAATAGACACGTTAGCGACGTCACGGCTACTAAATCGCAAACGATGCGGTGGCAGAAAAAGCGTTCACGGATTTTCGATAAATTGACGCGACGCCCATCGTCGTGCGGTTTGTCGGAGAGCTTTGTATCCTCGATCTTGAATATAATGCCTATTATTAATTATCTGCCAGCGAACCCTTTCGTCGAGTGTTGTCCTCGCCTGTGTCACTGCGGCCCTTCTCCTACCTCGGTACCTACCTACTTACCTTAAGCTCGCACCGTCGCTGGTAGTCACGTCAGATTTCCCGGCGACCAGATCCTGCGTTTATACTCGTTAATTAATTTCTGAATCGCAATCAAAACACTTTCCCTCCTCACGAGTTCTCGTCGTCATCTCCCCATGATTCCAGCACCCATCTCGACTTCCACTAGTCAACCCTTATCCACCGGTGACGTGCGACAACGAGCAGGTCAGCCTGCCATTTCTCTCCCTTCGAATACCCGACAACAAGTGTCGAAAGGAACAAGAGTGTCGAAATTATTTGCCAAATATTTGCTATTAAAACATTAGCTGCGCGTCCATCCACCGTGAGACTCTGTTAATGCCTTCTGTATATTTACTTGTATCCTAGAGCACACGCGTACACGGTCTTAATACATATTTCATGAATTGATAAGTCGCCGTGCGTGCCGCTTTGAATATGAATAAGAATTGAGGCTTTCGCTCTCTAGCATTTCTCGTATATTCCTTCTACTTGTGCTTCGCAGGTAAATAACATTTTACCATAATCTCAAATGTCTATCTTTTATGAGTTATCTACTGAGTACTTGTATATATAAAATGATGTTAGAAATGTTGAATTTTCAATGTGCCACTTATAAAATGGAGATGAGAATCTTTTACAGTTTAATGACTCCGAAAAAAATTGTTTTCTCGCACGGACAATATCGCGGTGAAAATAACGCATCCGCGAAAAAAACTCGTGACGAAATTAATTCGTTCCGCCCGATTCGTTATATTGTGGATATGTCAGAGGGCAATGAAAGGAGGAGGAAAATAGGAAACATCGGAGGGGAGGTATTTAGCTACGGTCCTGGGTGCGAAACCACCCTAGTTTCGACGCACCGAATGGATCGTTTCGAACCCTTTTACATCATCCTCATAGACCATGCGTCCGCCCCGAATCGTGCGTACGCCATTCACTTAGGGTAAAATCCACCGATGCACGGCATCCTGTTTTTTTCCATTTCCTACCGCCTGTTAAGAACGCGATGCGTATCAGGGAGAATGCGATCCTTCTCTCTCGCATGCGTATAAACCTTTACAATGAAATCTCAGGCAGTACTAATACGTGGCTAATCTAGTTTTCATTCCGACATTCTTATCTGTAAATTTAATTTGAATCGTCGCCGGAATTCTAACATTTATATAAAAACCAAAAATTTTAACTTTTTTAAAATTATTACGTTAGTATGACGTTAATCAAACTACACTAAAGATTTCCAGCTATCTGTGCATCTTTTATTCAGAAAGATTTCTCGGGCAATTTATAAAATTGATTTTTCCTTAATAAATATATGGTGTAGAACATTTATAGATTTTACGAGATTGAGGCGTCATCACGAATAAAGATAAACGACTCAGATATAATTCTTAACAAATAACGGTATCTTTCGCGGCTATTCGACCGAACATAAAGTACGCACTGACTCGCGAACTCAAAGAGGAAGTTTCTCCTTAGAGTTTTCTTCCGAGCTGAAACGCATTAAAGTTTCGCAGCAGGCGATAAATCAGACCGCGATGGACGCGTTCCATTTTGGGATGAACAAATAAACAACTGACCTCGTTCACCATAGTAACACCCTTATGCTGTCGGTGGCGTGTCCCCCCGCGGCTGACAGAAAAGGGACAAAGGGATGAAGGAGAGAGAGAGAGAGAGAGAGAGAGAGAGAGAGAGAGAGAGAGAGAGAGAGAGAGAGAGAGAGAGAGAGAGAGAGAGAAAGAGAGAGAATTAAAATAGAGCGTAAATCAATCGGCTCGGTATGAACATTAAAATATATAGGTTGACGCGTGATATTTTTATGGCCAACAAGTCGTGGGAATGCAGTCACGTTGCAAAGAGTCGAAATAGCTTTCGGGAAAAGATCTCGAGAAGAGAAGAATTAATCGAAAGATTTTCTATTTTTGGCCTTTATAAGTTAGTAGTTTTTTATGATATCTTTTTGTTGCTTTTCGTGCTTGTACTGAATGAAAATGCACGGCCAATTTCTCGACATGCTATTTCGATACTGAAGAGTTAACATTCAAATCTCAAAGTCGTACAACAGAAATTCAATGGCATAAGCCAGCGTATAAAATGGAGTAGCTTTAATTCTGACCCTTTCATTCCGCGTCCCTTCGAGGGGGTCACTGGGCTATTTTCGCAACCCTTGCTCGCCAATCTCGTCTATTCATAATCAAAAGGGTCGCGGGATTCTCGGGGCTTTTAGCTTAGGATAGAGAAACAATCGCGACAAATTATCCCTTTCGACGATTTTGTCTTAACCTTCTTGAAATCCTTTAAAAGAGAATTGCAAGTGGATGGCTTTATGTATATAATTGAATCGCTTATTTCGAAAAGCTCGCGAGTCTCGAGGGTTAATTTTGCAGAAGACGCAGAAAAATCTGCCCTGTAAGACGTTTTTATTCATAAAACTTCAACGAGATTATTCATCAAGATCCTGATAATTCATAATGTGATATATATTGTTGGATTAATTAACATAAATTTCCTTTTCGAGGGAAAAATTGCTCAATTTTTCTTCTCTAAAAATCATGCTAACCAAGTTTCGTAAAAAATGTATCTCTTACCCTTCTCAAGTAAGCGAATATAAATTGTTATACGACTCGACCTATCCGACATCAACATTTTTTAAGGGGAAAGAGATTTGATTTTCATTTATAAGTTTTTTGTACGTTTGTTAGTCTTGTAAATTATTCGATAACACGGATCTAAATAAGCTACGATTACGAAGATGTTACAAAGATGTCGGATCGAGAGAAACATTCTCGAAGACAGTTGGAGGCTGCGTGGGTGCAAGATGCTCGCGTGCAAGAAAGTCGGGAGTTTCTGCGAAAGGCATTACGACTGACCGACTAACAGTATTCACATCCTCCTCTCCTATCTCGTATAATGTCCGATGTTAGTCACTCATTGTCGATAGTACTCGGTAACATCATCGGTTGTCGGATCAGTAACATCGCGCATAAATATCAAGAGCCATCGATATAAACAGCTTACCTGTCTCCTTCTCTGCCTACGAGAAACTGATAACGAATCTAAATTCATTGTGTCTACATCGCCATGGATTTGCAACTGCGTTTGAAGTGTTCGATTTATTATAATTGTTGGAAGGTATTTTAATTATTATATCTCTTTATATATTTCGTTATATCGTTTGATTATTGAAAATTAATTTTCTTTCCCGAACGTTATTGAATGTTATGAATTTTTTTATCGTCTTTATGATAAACCAATTTCTGTACGATATAAAATTCCAATTATATAAAAATTAATTAGCATTAACAAGTTATCGAATAAATAAGAAATTTACCGTAATAGCGTTAAATAATGATTAAGAAATTTGGAAAAGAAAATATTTATGTTAAACTATTAAAATTATATATATATATAAAATGTCCAATATAATAGATTGAATAAGATAATTTCTATACATTTAAATGACTTATATATAAAAGAATTCTTAAAACACTGGTATTGGTAACTGAATTATAAGCAATGAATATGGTGAGACTTTTTATAAAACTAATTAACTATATTAATATTATCAATTTTAACACTATTAATTTTGACATATTACAAAATAAGGCGATTTCTTTGGCCATCGTCTTTGTTGATTAACGATCGACAGCTCGACGTCCAATGAAATTGGTCAGAGAATCCATAGCCGCGGGAAGCTCCTTAATATATTTAATAACGCCGCCACCCAATCTCGCGTCCCAGCGGCGGCAGCGATTTAGGGGTAAACCCTTCGTAAATTTACTACTCGTACACAACGCGAGGCGTATACACGAAAACGTGGAATGTGCTTCGGTAAAAGAGAGAGAGAGAGAGAGAGAGAAAGAGAGTGAGTGAGATTGTGTATCCCGGTACTACGCACACGAGATCGGCCAATAATAGACGTGCCTTATCGTTGTGTGGCGCCCGGTATTACAAGCACCAAAACGGTCCCTAGCCGTATATCAACCGCCCCCTTCCTATCGCGTTCTCTCTTCCTGTCGTCCCCCTCGTGCGGATTTCCCTCTCGATCGCCAACAACCACCCCTTTGGGAGGGGGGAGAGGGGTCAGCTCTCCGGACTTTTTCTCGCCTTTTCATCGCGGGAGATCGTTTCGCGGCAAAACATCCATAAAACTGGTCCCTTTAGAACGAAAACGAGGCCCTCGTTTTTAGACTGCTTTGGCGTCGCCTACCTCCTCTTCGTTCGCTCTGCTTTCTCGTCCCTTCTCGATAAAACCCAGGCGCGACAGTTGGTCCGCGTGCGCGTTTATGTGCGATTTTACAATAAAAAAAAACTTCCGCATCGTCTTGGGAGCGATCGAGCATTCAAGCCGGTCTTGTTCTCTTCGGCTTTTTATATCAAGTATACGTATAACGAGTACATTCGATACGCAACAAGTTTGCGCGAAATCCAAGCCGGAATGATGAAAATGTCATCGCGCGATCGAGGCAGTCATTTGGCAGCCACCTTAAGGGGACATTCGCAGTTGCGAGTCGAAAAGAAAGCTTTTCTTTTGAGAATTCTTTTGCCCAAACTATTGTGTCACTTACTTTAAAACTTTTACACGGTATCAAACAACATTAAAACTATATTTTAGAATTTTTTCGTGGAAGAATGTCTCATAGTATCCAAGTAACAAGCAATCTCCCAGAGGCACTTTTAAAAAAAAGTTTGTTTGTGGTGACCACTCGAGCTCCGAATAGGGTTATCTGAAATAAACAAACCAAAGAAATTTAGTTAGTATATCTATTATATATTAGTTTATCTAGTGCTTAATCGAAGCTTTTTTAAAAATTCATGTTTTTCACAAAGTAGCAGAAAGTTCTAAGTCAAAATTCGAACAATTATTTTTTTAACCTCCCCCAAAAAAATCGTTCTATCAATGTCTATAAAATAGAGAGTTTTTTGAATATTTAAAAAAGCTTGATTAAGCACTAGATAAACTAATATACTAATTAAATTTCTTTGGTTTGTTCATTTCAGATAACCCTATTCGGAGCTGGATTCTGAAATATAGTTTTAATGTTGTTTGATACCATGTAAAAGTTTTAGAATAAGTGACTAGTTTTTCGACAGAAAAATTTTCCAAAAAAAAGATTTTTTTCCGACCGGCAACTGCTCCGCGGGATGTCCCCTAAATTAATTTCTACAAACAAAAAGATTTAAATTTCAAAATATTTATGATATTGTATCATTTGTGTGTGATTGATCTATTTATAATAATAAAAAGCTCGTACATCCTCTACGGTATAATTATTCACATACGTGTAACAGAGAGAAAAAAATGCTACCTCATATTTTATTTTGCTTGTAAAAAATTCTCTAGAGTTTATTCTCTCTCTTTTCAGTCTCGACAGAAATGAGAAACGGATTTGTTTCGTACAAGAATCATTCAAACGTCGCGCACGTAAATCCAACCTGCCAGCCGACCCAGACAGTCTTGTCCATGTCGCGTCAATGTCCGGCGGATCCTTGGCTCCTGAATCTCTCACGGTTTTACGGACAGCTTTTACGCGCTGAGAGTTTTTCCGGCGACCCCAGGTGTGTCTGGTCTGGCCCAGTGGAGCGTGTTCCCGCTGGCATAACCCACAGAGGACATTCGACGAGTAATTATTGTCCGCTGCAACCGACAGCGTGATCTTCACGGCGAACGAGCCGGCGGATCAACCGAACGATCTCCGAGTTTATTATCAGTTCGATAACGCGACGTCGAAAGGCTCGACACGTTCTCGGCGTTCGATTATGAGACGTCCATAACACACTATTCTCGCGAGTCATTTCTACGCTCGACGAGTGGCGACAAAAATTTGCCCGGGCTGACCTCCATTCTGCACACGACGATATCACACTTCACGATCGACTTGGCAATATGGTGTAAGCCGTGCCATCGCTCTCGACGCGCTCGTCCACCCGCGTTATATCGCGGCGCAACTATTTTGCGGTCGCACGATTACCGTGACGGCCATGACTACCGTGTGACCCACGAGAAAATTTCATTCCCCTTCTGTCATTCTCCTCGCAGGCACGGACTCTTCCTCGCAAATTGACAATCGAAGAAGGAAATAATATTTTAACTTATATTTCGCATTACGCAGAAAAGAAGAATAGAGAGTGATTTAAAAAATTTTTTCAATGACTGATATTGAAGATACATTAATCAGTTTTATATATCTCCTTTTTAATTTATTTAAAATCGAATGTTTTATAAATGAAGAGAAAAATTTTTAATTGCGAAGAGAAAACAAAGTAAGGATTCACGAGACACGCGCAAGTGACATTTAAATAATTATAATATTAGTGCGGAGAGTTAGAATTTGAGAGTAAAATAAAAATATATACTCAGAGTAATCCATCATGAATTTTTATTTCGCATTTTTTGCGATGCATAATATCATCTATATATTATAATGACGACGTCGACGCGAATATATGGTATGTATGTAGTAATAATAAACTGACAAATATTGACGCTCTTCGTTATCGTGGGATTTGTGCGCGGAAGAATCGAGTCCTTATGCGACACACAAACCGAGATATTGCGCTTAATAATATGCCGCGCACGAGAGTGATACGGAGCGTGTTGCGACACGCGCGTGCGATAATCGACGGAGAGAGAAACAAATTGGAGAGGACGGAATTAAAATGTACGAGATAACGCGTCGTCGTGAAGCGAAGATGACCGATGACTTTAATATCACTCGCATGACTAAGACGACGTAAGCTAAACGTTATGCGGAGAGAGAAACAGAAGAAGAGAGAGAGAGAGAGAGAGAGAGAGAGAGAGAGAGAGAGAGAGAGAGAGAGAGAGAGAGAAAGAGAGAGAGAGATAGGGAGTTGCGTGTGGAATAATTAAATTTTCTAAACTTTTACGACAATTGAAACGCATTCCGTCGAGCTAACATCCTGCCTGCGCGGTCCTCGTTCCAATTTACTTTGAGAATTTCCGCAATTAAAGAGCCCTTTATCTCTCTCTTTCTATCTCTCTCTGTTTTTCGTTGGCATCATTTTGTCCGCAAGCACGCCATCCGCGTCCCTCATCGCGGTAATTCTACGCAATCCACATTTATTGCGGGACCAAACGGTACCTCTCTCTGCAGTTTCGGCCCTTCCGTACATTTCGCTCCGATTCCCTTCCGCTTCTGCCTCCCTGCTCCTCCCCCATACGGTCGAAATTACATATGCCCGCGTATGATCGGACCATAAGAATCACTGACCGAAGTTCCTTCTCCTGAATTAAAATCAACTTTCGATATATTTTAAAAAGATCTTTTTAATAAATCTCAATCATTTTTTCTTTGTAAAATTAATGTTTATATTCTCAAAATATATGTATATTAGAAACTAATTATTTAATGTAATTATCTATGGTTTCTTTCCCTGAAAATATTTGATATGTCAAAATTTAAATAATCTCTAATAAAACTGTTAAAAACTTGCAACTTTTAAACTGGACGCTGAAAAGAATGCTCTAATTGTAAGTCTTATGACCTTCGTGAGGCTGCTCCCTAGAATCTGTTCCACACGGTTTAATATAATAATAAACACCTGTCGTATTATTTCCTTAAATATACACTATACGCATCAGGACGTATAATAGTTGCGTGTGCTGAACAAAAAGATTTGGCCTTATCGCATCTAAGATCGAAGCGCGTATTAATCCGGAGCGCACCGTTACCAGGCCGAATTGCAATTGTAGCGAGCCTGGAGATGTCTTATCGGCTTCCGGCATTCTGACTCAGAGCCACGTCCACGACTGTGTAAATGGAAATGAGAACAGGCGCGACTTCCGCGATAAAACATGCGAGCTGCCGAACCGCTGACCGTGCATTCCGGCGACTAAATTCGAGTAAGCTCGCGGAGCGCCCGGAATTGTTTCGCATGCCTGCTTTTCTTCAAAAAGTCTTTACGTATGGATCCTGCGAAACGTTGAAACACGACCGGACAAATATCACCTAGATGAGAAATAGCGATGGATATTTATTTGCCACGTGCAAAACTCAACAACGTTGATTCTTCCGATCGCAGATTAAATACGTATCATACTATAATCTATGCACTTTTATAAAAATTAATTTAGTAAAATAATTTATTAACTTATTAATTTACTACTATAAATTTTTATAGATTGTAATTTTTATGCTGTATTAATTTCTCTGTGTTAATACAAAACCACACCAGTTGCTATTTGAAAGAAAAAGAAGATTTTATTGCAAAGAAGTTTTTGTAAAACCATCCGATTTTATAAGAAATTTTATAAGAAAAAAATGTTGTAATCTTTGTTTGTTATTTATATTGCGTTCCGTTAATTGCTCCGTTTTAATTTTATTTAGTGCGATTACCTGTATCAGTTGTAAACCCATTAAATTAACAATAAACCTCTTATTTTTATTTTTATTTTTATGCTTGATGTGTTAATTATTATATTCGACTCTATTACTCATGTTTCTACCTTTATTAATTTAAAAAAAAGATTTAGAGTTTCCTACAAAAAGAACTAACAGATGAGCCTACGATAAATATACAATTTTACGCATTAATACGGAAAATATATCTATTTAATTTTCATGATTAAATAATTTTTCTATCTATTGGAACTGTCTCGCTATTAGAGAGTACCCGCCATTTCTCTCCAATCATGTTCTCTAATATCTGTGATTCTGGGTCAGCCCGCCTGCATAGAATTCTCGGAAGCGGTTGACAAGGAGCTGTTCCGCGGGAAGAGAGAAAGGGAAAGAGAAGTCGAAAATCGGGCACGGTCGTAGATCGCCGCCCCCAAAATGCTCGGCATAGCGAGGGGCTGATTCGGCATGCCTGAGATAATGCCTCAGTTGGTCGGAGCCCCGAGGCTATATATCGTATAATTACGACGGCGATGTAATTTATTAAAGATGCGGAGTATAACGGCACAACGCTATGTCTCCCTCGCGCGGACGCTTTTACTTTCTTTTCATGGAAGCGGCGAACAAGTTTACCGTTTAATCGAAAGCTGCGACGTCGCAACTGTTTGTCAACAAGCCAGTTTAAGCGTGTGCAGATGCACGGAAAAACGTTTCGGATCCAATGGAATTGAATCCGGAATCTAATTCACCTAAATTTGCGCTGCTGCGTCGCAAATAGAAATAGTATGTTTACAAGGGGTGAAAATTGTGAGTTTTACCACTATAAATTACTAAAAATTAACGCTATATCGATGGTTCTTACTCGTTGATTTATTTGTATAATTATGTATTGTCTTTGTTGTCTTATCGACGTCATTATACATCAACACTATAATATGTTATGTATTAATAAAAGTTATCGAAGTAGTATAATGATAGTCAATTATATCGACCATTACATTTTCAATATTTAAATATCAATTAATTTCTTTCTTTTTTAATAAGTTGAAAAGATATAAATTATTAAACACGGCATACTTTTTCTAATACAACGTAGGTGCAAAGTATTGACATTTTTCTCGATATAGTAATCCTACTAGCAAATCGAGGGGAGAGAGCCAGCTTGCTCGAATAAGAGTGACCGAGGTCCCGATCGGACGACGAGGATGAAAGAGGGGTCAGGAGGGAAGCGCGTGAAACAATAAGAGAGGTTTCGGAGGGACGGAGAGAAAAGCTGATGCACACGATGATCGTAACTGTAAGCGAGAAAGGAAGAGAGAGAAAACGTAGCTACAATAGCCACGGAGGATGGAAAAGGACAGACAGAGCAGAAGAAGAAAGTAAGAACGAGAGTGACAAACGGATAGAAAGAGAAGCATCGACAAAGGTTGCAAGGGGAGAGAGAGAGAGAGAGAGAGAGAGAGAGAGAGAGAGAGAGAGAGAGAGAGAGAGAGAAAGAAAGAGAACGAACGAGAGGTTCGGCAAACTGGATAAAAAGAGAGAAAGAGAGACGAAGGCTGAGGGGGAGCGAGACGGAAGGACTCACAGAGTCCTGACCAAACTCACCGGAGCAGATCTCCGCCGCAACCTGACTAACTCCGGGTTGAATCCACCCACCCGTGCAGTCGACCTGTCCTGTTTGCCGGTTAACTTGGCCGCCGTATTAGTTGGATGAACCTCGAAGTTATCTTTTTTTCTTTCGTTTATTTTCTCTTTCTTCCTTTCCGCACTGCATCGCGTTCCTGCTTCTGGTTCATCCGCGATTGTATTAACTCGACGGAAATATACGGGCATCGTCGACATGTAATTCTCTCGCGTTGTGCAATTTCATCAGCAGCGTTTTGCACAGTGTCACTTTTTATATCTTACAGTTTGAAATAATTTAAGACATATTTCATATATGTTACATGGTAAAATCGCAAATCTGTTACGATAATATGTTTCACATATTTATAATATATTAATATATTTTAATAATTAATATATTTAAAAATATTATAATTTACTAAATAAATAAGATACGACTAAATTTTGTAATCTTATAAACAGGCACTGTACGAGAAAGAAATTAATCCTTACCTTTTTTTTCATTGTAATTTGTTTTTATTTTAAATTTGAAAATGTAATATTTCTATCTTTTAAAACTATTTGAGAAATAAGTTCCGCATATTTATGTATATAGTCATATTTTTATATGTATATCGTAGTCATTACTTGAATCTTATCTCAAAAGTATATCATGCACACAGCTGATTTAATCAGAACAGAATGTTATATTATGAGACACGAATAATTCAATAGCCGTATTTTAATTAAAAATTATTTAAGACTACAACAACCAGTAAAACGGCTATTCACTTGAAATCTGGTTCAAGATTCAAGATTAAAACAGTGATACGCACTTTTATTTAAAATTATCTCCTACAAAATTGATATAAAAAATTCGACATTTTTTAAAAGAAAATGTATTTGTTAGTGGAATGTGGATCAGTACTGAAATTTTTAATAAAAAAAAGTGGTATGTATACATAATAGTAATAAAAAATTTTTATTCCAAATTTTTGTAATAAGATTTATTAAAAGCAATTATATTATAATTTTAAGTACTTTTGAATAGTTGTAAATTATTCTAATAAATCTTTAAAAAGATATTAAATTAAATTATATATATTTTCATAAAATAATAAAAAAATTAAGTAGAGAAAATAAGATAAGAAGAAAACTTATAATACAATTTTACTTATAAGAGAGGTAGTTCTTAAAATAGATTAAATGTATATAATGTATATATACGTATATAAAACTGAAATAAATTGTTAAGTAAAATTACATGCTATTAAATTTTTTTAAGGAAACTAAATTTTGAAAAAAAACTCTTTTTTTTTAATGCTTATATATCCATATTGAGTTTAAAATTTAAATGAGTACATATATATGTATATCGCTGCTTCTATTAATTAATATATGTAACATGTATTTACCCAAAAAATGTCTCATTTTTCTTATTAAGTAAGGTAAGAAATTCAACATGCTTTGAAAAATCTTTTTCTATAATATATGCGAAAAAAGTATTTTTAAGCAAGTGCTTCAGGCAATAATTTTGCTCTAATCTTGATGTAGTAATTTCGTTTTTAATTGTATTTATTTATTTTACAACTTTTATTTTTTTAATATACTAATTTAGGTCAAGACTACAAAATGAATTAATATCGTAAATATGAATTTAATTTTCAAGATTCATTTCTTAAATCATATCGCGTTTTAATATGAATTTCAATTAAATTCTCTCTTTACATAAAAATAATAAACTTTATATAAAATATTTATTTTAGAGATAAACGAGAGAATGAATAATGAATGATTTCTGGTCTTTTATATGATCGAAATAAAAGTATTCTAGTCAATCGAGCAAGAGTTAATCCCTCTGATCGCTGTATGTCTCCGAAATATCCAACTTTGTGACTCTCGCCACATATCGCACGTGATATAAAAACGGGATCTTAATGGTCATTTCTTGCCAACCCAGTTCAATAAGCATGCCATAAGGTATCCCGCGAATGAGGGACATTTCTGTCAAAGACAACGAAACGGTTCATGAAAATCCTGGAGGAGAGAGAGAGAGAGAGAGAGAGAGAGAGAGAGAGAGAGAGAGAGAGAGAGAGAGAGAGAGAAAGAGAGAAGTATCGGCGCCGTGGCACCGATTTCCCCCGCTTGATCCGTCGCAAACACGATTATCAACGGCGCGCAAACATTTGTCAACCGCCATCGAGCAAACACTCCCGGGAACAAATATTTATCGTCCCCGTAGATGAGGCAAAACGATAGAGAACCGAGGCGGCATGGCGACGACCGATCCGCGAGCCGTGTCCGCCAGGCGACACCGGGATCACGCGGATGGCTGGACACAACCGCCGTTGCCGTCGTCGTTGCCGTCGCTGTCGCCGTTGCCGACGTTGATTCCCGCAGCATGATTCCGGTTACCGCGTTACCTAGTCGTGCTCTTGTAGAGACCGGTGGTTTAAAGTTATCTCTCCGGCGCGGGCCAGTTTTACGAGCCTCAAGTTGCATTCTGCGTCATGAAACTCCCGGGGTAGCACTCTGTCGACCATGAGCGAAGCTCGAGTCTCTCTTTCTCTCTCCTTCTCCGTCGCACCCATCTCCGTACGAACGCTCGTGTTTTCTCTTTCTATTCTTTCTCCTTCTCCTTCTACCAGTATTTTCTGCGTCTTTGGATCCTTCGTATACATCGTGTTTCTCTCCTCCCGTTGCTCTCTTCGTCTTCGTCCTTCCTCGAGTTCGTTCCGTCCTATATATGTATGTGTGTGTGTATATATACCTCTCTCGCTCTCACGTTCAGCTCGCATTTACCTCGGTCTTTCCCTCCCACTCTCGAGGATCTCGGAGATCCGATCTGTCGGCCGTCCTGACCACCGATCGTGATCGCCAGGCTTGTAATTACATCGTAATTTATGCGTGTTACGGTGCGCAGCCAGCCTGGCCAGTGGGCCTCAAACGGACCCCGCCGTTTCCCGCATCGTGCCGGCGAATTGCCCTCTCGCTCTCTCGAGGATGTGGATTTAAATGCTGCGCTGCGTTTCGTCGACGATTGATTCTCCGACCGTGCCGACAATCGTGTGGATAAGTGTGTTTTACCATGCAGAACTCTTTTTCTGTTTTTTTTTCTTCTCTTTTTTTTCTTCTCGTACGATGTTAAGTCTCGCCTCCTAGATTAAGCCTGGCGTAGTAACACCAAGTACTTTAGATTGCTCGCAAAAACGTCAATATTAAAATACTTAATATCAAATAAAATTATCTCTAACAGAATTTTATTTCAAATTTAATCTCTGCAATAATTAAGATTGAACATAATTGTAAAAAGATATTTCAAATATTTCGCTACGAGAAATTCTATTTTAAATTCGTCGAAATATCATTAACAGTAGCCGCATCCAGTTACGCACATCTTTCTAGAATATCTATCGAGGCCATTTACGTGCTGACGTGTGGACATTCGAGACGTCCACTTTAGGCGAAAAGTTTCATGCAAATTTAAGCGGAGGAATCCTGCAAAAAAAACCGCCCCGTATCCCAGCAGGCGGTGGCTCCTGCCCATCTGCACGCCTACGCGTTTACTTGTCTGCCTTTCTACGAGAAAAGTTTCTTTCCGAATATCGCGCTTTTGAAAAAACATCGTTACCGCGAGCAGCGGACCGAGTGGATTTCGCTTGGGGAGTAATTCTGACCCTCTTCGAGTTTTATTCCCAACTCTATCGAATGCTGCAGGTAAATCGACTGGTTTTACGCAACGAAGACCGCCGGAATCGCTTAACTAATGTCCATCGGGACACCGAAAAAGGTAATTCGGAAAGTTAAACCGAGTTTCTTGAAAGGAAAGTAGTAACGATACCCTGACCAATGGTAAATCGCCATCAATTTTATTGTACTTTTATTAATGTCTTTTATGTTAAGTAATAATATCGCGATAATATATATTCGTATTCGAAATCGGTTGTATCACGATTTTTGACGATTGAAAAAAAATGGAAAAATAAAACATACGTGAATACTTGTTTAAATTTAAAATCCGATATATATTCGAGAAATTGGCAGAATATCATCTCCTGCGTTATCATCCTACGTCGCCTTTTTGTTTTTCGCGAAGCTTGGTCGAAGGGAGGACCCGTGAGTTTATTCTGTGATTAAAAAGCTGACTCCAGGTTGTTTTCGCGAAGCGACCGTAGGGTAAAGAGGACAAGAACGTCGATGAAGGGAAAGCCGTTGAGGGTGGAGAGGGTGAGGAAGAAATAGAAAGAGA
Source organism: Anoplolepis gracilipes (assembly GCF_047496725.1). Classification (NCBI taxonomy): domain Eukaryota; kingdom Metazoa; phylum Arthropoda; class Insecta; order Hymenoptera; family Formicidae; genus Anoplolepis; species Anoplolepis gracilipes. Next base: position 591,519 of record NC_132978.1, on the reverse strand, counting down.
GAAAGAGACAAAGGTAAACGTGGCATGATAGGGCGCAAGGGAGAAAGAAGGTAAGAAGGGGAGATGCACGGAAAGGAAGGCAGAGGGTTGGAACCGGGTTGATGGGAAGCGGAGCGAGAGGCGGCGAGCTGGGATTATTGTGTATTCGGTGGGTATTACAATGGCGGGCCCCGGGCTCCAAATATATTAGTTAAAGGGGATGCACAGACTGAAAAACAGATCCTAGGATAGACCGAGAGAAAAGCCGCCGCCGCCGCCGCCGCCGCCGCCGCCGCCGCGAGTTGTTTGCGGTGTTAAGCGGTGCGTAAAACGGGAGAGAGAAAGAGAGAAAGGCGCTTCGATGTTTCACAGCGGCTAGAAAATACAACACGGCTATAACGATTTTACTTGGAAAGTCCAAGGCAACAAAGGTTTTCACGATCTACTCTGAGAAGCTAGTCGAGCGTTTCTTAAATAAACCGAGATTTATATATAGGATTTATGTATCGGAGGAGATGTAATTTGTAAAAATATGTTATGTACGCTACGATGCGGCAAAGTAAAATCACTTATAATTAATTGTAGCATACATGTAATGTGGGATACACGTGATAAATAAATTGGAATGTTTATGCGCATTAGCATAAAATATTCACATCGCCAGTCTGTACTTATCTGTAATTTGCTTTAAATAGGTACAACGAGAATCCGCTAGCTCTCGAAGCAGAGTAAAGTGACATAAGCAGAGATTACTCCTACTAGGGAAGAGAGCTCCGGGTAATCAGGTACATACACATGCACAGGTTTACACTAGGAGTGTGGCCGCAAACCGTATCACTGCCACGCCGCAAGGTGGATAGTCGCTCCGGCGACGCATTCTCACGGAGCGAAATTATTCCGGAAGCGATGGCTCTAGAGCTATATCTCCTCCGCTTGAAGAAGATCCATTTAACATCGAGTGGTGCTGCGAGCAAAGCGCGAACGACGTTGATCGTCTCGAGAAGCGGTGATTAGAGGGAGAAGGAGGGGGAGAAACGGAGTTTGTCCCGTCGCCAGTAGATTCACGACGTGTCCACTCTCTGGTGAAGGTCCCTAAGAGCTGGTCTATGCCCACGGCGTTAGCTCGCTGTGGCTGACTCATGCAAATGAGAAACGCGCGATCTCCAACGCGAATTGGAATATCGAGGGAACCCCCCGGGGTAGAGATGCGAATGGCCGCTGCACGACTTGCCATTACTCGTGCAAACTTGTGCGCGATTAATAGGCGTCATAACAGCACACCGTTATGCATCAACCGAGCGAGTAACATTTTCATAAGATAGAGCCGACGACGGATTCATATATTGTACAATCTTGGTTAAAAGTACGAAACATCTCTATATGCTAGATGCATTATGGTTTTTGCCAATTATTACACGTACAACTCTATTTTTCTTTCCAAAATTTCTCATTCATTTCAGCTAATTCTATCGGATTATCGGTTACTCGAATTTATACTGTTTGTTGGATTATGATAATAATACAATCGAGCTAAGGCGATATCTCTCTAGAACAGTCGTTGCAATGAAGCGTTACTTCTCGTAGCTCTGGCGATACAAAACAATCTCGCTTACTCGAGCGTGACATCGAGTTAGCCCGGGCGGCTCCAATCTTTCCCTGCTTCTCACTCCCTCCGCAGCATCCCACCCACTCCTTGCTTATCTTTTTTTTCCCGTCGATGACGTGACTCGTCTCAATCGACTCTCGACAGACCGCGATGCGCGAGCTCGTATTTCTGGTTCCTTTGATTTCTCGGATCCTCGGGGAGAATCCAGCGCGCGAGCGCGCGAAAGAGGGAGGGAGGGGGTGCCACCAGATTGAAACTTTTCTCGGAATTGGATGTCAGATCGAGAGCGCAGGCACGTCAGCTCCTTATCATTCTACTCGCAGGCGCGTGTGTCGAATGTTTAACGACGGTCGAGGACGGTTTCGTGTTTCCGAAACTGGTCTGCCGAATCCTCGCTTCGTTTCGAGGCACAGCTCGCTACTCCAAGCCGAAATGCCTGTTCTCGTTTGTGTCACCACTCGACGCATTAAGACACAGAGTTCTGTGATTTATATCGACGCCTACGAAAACGACGTGGCACGCGAGTATACTTTAATATTTATATTTGACGTCGGAAATGAACATCTGTCACATTAGGAAACGTATCTTGACGAACGTCTCTTGTTGAAAACTAATATATGTGATATGTGTTTCATAATATTCCATCGCAAAAATTCCTTCCAACATTTATATTCGCAATTGATACAGCGAAAAATCGCATATAAAATATCCAAAAAAATTCGACACGCTTTCTCTCAATTACAGATTTACAAAAAAAAGTTTAAGGATAATTTTTATGATTCTTTTAAATGTTACATATTCTAATATTTTGCGCCTTTTCTCCTTATCATGTATTTTCGCTAGTGTGTACACAAATAGGACTTACAAGAAAGACAGTTTCCGGCTGAGAGCTCGACGTTTAATAATAGTGCAGTATTGTTTCACATTCTCAGTCATGATTTTCTAACTATTGATTACTGGGACAACACTATTAAATCTTCTTTCACTTGTATGAATTTATAAAATTGTCATATCATCGAAATGCATAAGCGTTGCTGTAAACGATCTTCATATTCACCGACTTCGATAAAAGACTGTTGGATGGTTCCTCTGTCTCTCTTTTTCCCTCTCTTTCTTTCTCTCTTGATCCAATCGAGCATGTTCGACAAATTCTGATACTCCTACCTGGCCGTTGACTACCAGTCGGGACCATTGCGTCTTGGTAATGTCGCGAGATAAAATCGAATTCAACGATCGAGAAGTTCGACTGAACGGTCATTATTAAGTATTTACGACGTTTACGATCGTGTCGACCACGAATTTCCCATGTACCATGTACGTGTACATCCCGATTTTATCGTACAGTATAACGATAATTCTTTACTAACGTTATTACACATTCGAATTTTTTTCGTATTGTTGCAAGTATGCTCAACATCACATACAAAATATTACTTTTATTTAGTAAGAATTTTGATTTATATACTAATAAATTTGTTAACGCTTTACAAGTATAGACTTTTATATTTATAATTTTGTTAATTATAATTATTATAAAAAAATAAACGAGAAACAGAACATTTCTGTTCAATTTTATGGCTGTTTCATATTAAAATTTCTTTCGAAAAAAAATATATATATATATATATATGTAGATTCCAAGAAAACATTTCATATTACACATGTTTCGTATAATGATCGATCGATCGCGATAACTCGGATTTATTAAGAATTCCTAACCGATCGGAAATTCTATCTCGGTCATGACCCACGTTGTCGTCGGAAGATTATCGTTTTTCAATCCGGGCAATTACGGTAAATCGCGTATAGATAGCGGCGTTAATCGTTGTAACGTTTCACGGGAGATCTCGGACGAGGCACGGCGCGGTTTCAGCTGTCTTTAATGGCAGGCTTTCTCTACTCATCTCTCTGTAATTATACACACAGAGACCGAGGAGACGCAAACCCACGGCTGCGGATCATCGCGGACTTGCCGGTGTCCGAACGGTATCCGCTCGGCGACGGCAAGTTTTTTTGCCGTGACGATATAATCGGCCGTGTAATCGGCTTCTAGGAGGTAAACTTTGCAAATCGATGATGTGACGCTCGAGATGCAAGACTAAAGAAGCGAGAAATATAAACATAAAGATTCAATTAGGAATAGCTACCGTATAGTAAGATATCAACAGAAGATGAAAGTCATAAATATGCATGTGTGCAAAGTGACGACGAGTTTCTTTTTTCTTTCCTGTCTTTTTTTCTTTTTTTTTTTTTTTCATGAAACGAAGGAAAATCAGGAACAACAAAATGTTAGAAAAAGAAAAATTTTTAATTCAGAGAAAATATTTCACTAGAAAACAAGATTTTTAAATTATACTCAAATACTAATCTAATTGTAAAATAAACGTATCTTTTTCCTTCTAATCTTCAAATATAGCGCATACATAAATAAAAACAAAAAATTAATATGGTACGCAAATGTTTTGCTATTTTTTTAATTATATTTTACTTGCAAAAATATTTCTATTACTCCAACTGTCAAAGACTAACAAAGAGCTAGATAATTCCTTAGACGATTTTTAATTGATTTCACGGAGTAAAAAATAAGGAACCTGGATATTTTGAGAGCAAATAATTCGCGAAACATTGTAATGTCTTAATCATGCTAGCAATTAATTTTTTTAAAGTACATTATATTTTAATAACATGTAAAATAATAATGATTATTTATATATTTATATAATAATAATTTTTAATTTAATTTTTCTCTTTATAAAAAATAGCATAAAGCTTCGAACGCGAATATATATTGAGAGAAGCGTTAAAACTTTTTTTCCACAATGCTAATTGACTGTTTCTGTCATGCACTGCGATTTGCCTCATTCGTGTTATATAGGTATATCGTGTTCGATATATCTATATTAATATATACATTTATGATATATGTAACTTTCTTTATTTCTCTCTCTTTTTCTCTTCTTCATTTTCTTTAACCTACTCCTTTCTTCATTCTTTTCTATTCTTCATCTGTTTTAATTTATCTTTAAATTACGTAAACTATTATAATCAAACAAACGGTCAAAATTCGCATAACAATTTGACAGCTGCAAACGACACGAATGAGATATTCAATTAGCATCGGGGAAAAGAGGCCTCAACACTTCGATATATTCGAATTCGAGATTTTACACTTTTTAGAAAAGGATAATGTTCTATAAGAAATAATATATTGTCTATATATGTATATGAGAGAAAAAAAGAAAAAAAAAAAGACTCTTTAAAAACGTCAAATATCCTAGAAATATATTCTATAGTTATCGATATAAATGTGGTTACGCTTCTCTCGTCGTATAATAATATTGATTTAAAAAAGTTTATAATAACACAAAGTTTAACGCAGCATTGCAATAATTTCGTAACAATTTTAATATTCAATAAAAAAACGTATAGGTGAATCGCCCGCGAGTGCTTTGAAAAGAGAGGAGACCCTTGGGCCCCATCGTTACTGAAAAGGCATTGAAGTCACAGTCCCCGAAGGAAGTGAAAGAATTACGATCTTCCTGGGATATATGTTGCGAATACGCGCGAATTTCCGCGTTCGTGTCTCAAAGTATTCTCGATGCCATTTCCAGAATCAATAAAACGCTACGTCCCATCGCTCGATTCGCATAAACGACGGTAGGGAGGTAAAGCGAGTAAAGCAACTTCAACTTGCAAATACTCGTTCGAGTATCATTGGATAAGTAAGCGCTAAAGTAAGTACAGTCCTTGTCAATGACAAGTGGAATTTCAGGACCGCATTGTAAACATTTTTGAAGAAAGATTAGAATTTCATAATTCTTTGCAGAATTAATTTTCTCGCGCGCGCATTCTCCCTCCTTTTCGATTCATCCATCTCTCGCTCAAGGACACCGACATGCCTAAATCGGCCGTCGCACTTCGCACGTGCGATGACCGGCGCGACGATTCCCCGGATGCACCGGAGGATGCACCAGGCAACACGTATACCTGCTCCATCTCGTTGCTCCCAGCTCACCTCGGCTCCACCACCTACACGTTCCGAGGAGATGGAGGTACACGTTCCTGCACTTGGCAGCAATCGAGATAAACGTTTTCGCACGCACTCGATTCGATATGGCCGCCTCTCGTTTCCTAGACACGGCCGAGAAACAGGATATAAAGTTAATCTACGCGCCGTTTCGTTGCGTAAGGTAAATCGCGCGATATTTAGAAGGGGTCTTCCCACGCTCGCACGGTACCGGTTACATCGCGAGCTTTATAACCCGCGAACATCGGGAACGTCGATCTCGCGAAATTACAACACGCTGTCGATGTACCTTCTGGAATTTTGATGAAAACACGTATCTTTAGAAGAAAAAAAAAAATATTCATCATACTCTTGGATTTTCGATATATTTATTTTTTATATGTGGTTTTTATATAAAAAATTTTCACAAACAATTTTAATTTCATTTGATATAATCCTATAGTTCCTATAATTTGATTCCAAAGAGGAAAAAAATCATCTACACTGTAGTTGAAATTAATTTAATTAGCTACTTATAAAAACGTTGAAAAACGTTAAAAAGTAAACTTTGATTAAACCATAAGTGTGCAATCAACTTGCGATGCTTCCAAATTTAAAGGGAGATACCATGGAGATTTGTTTTCAAACACCGATTGGCGTATAGCTTGATCCTGGTACCATCAAGCTTCAGAACGACGTTGTTTGTTCTCGTTCCGCGAGATGAAACGAGAAGATGAGCGATATCGTCGCGATGGAAGGATCAGAAATTTCGTGAAGAAGCCTCATCCGAAACGGATGCCCGCCCATCGTCGGAAGAGTCGAACGAACGCGGCTTTTCGTCGACATTTACGATAGGGACGACGACGTTCACGTGCCGGGTTCTCTCAGAACGAAATCTCGGGTCCCCGAGAGATCCGCAGCCGCGGGACGCGGAGCCAGAAATACATGGGATTTTTTGCTCCGCGCGCCGACCTCTTCGGGAAAAGGCGTATCCGAAAGGCGGCCACGGAATTCCACGGAATATCTTCTCGATAGGCCGGGACCTTCCGAGAAGACCCCGGGGCCACGGAGTTAATTATTAGACGCGTGCACACACGCCGTGGGCCTTGTATTTGTCACTGGGCGCGTTTGCCGGGGCGGAGATCGGCAGCCTTTCCCGGGCCAGCGATGATTAAAGGGGCCCGCCCGGGCGAAACTAATAGTACAAATTTATTCATTTGCATCGGCTGTCGCGGTTAATTGCCCGGCCATTAAATTCGACGGTTCCCGTGGACGCGAGAGCGTCGCTGGACGGTCGCACGGCGGCGACCGCTCGTCGATCGGCCGACCGACCGACTGATTACGCCATCGCTTTAATGACGATCGATCCGTACTTTTTAATACACCGGGACTAATAAACGGTCGTTAAAAGAATCACTTACTGAGACGGGGTAGATCGCGTAATCGCGCGTGCGCGCGGGAGAGCTCGTTGATTATGCAAATCGTGGTCTCTATCTATCCGCTCGCCGGCAATTGTAATTCAAAATGAGCTGTAATTCGTAGCGCGGGATATATTACGGGAAGGAGAGGAAATAACGTCGGACACCACCTATCGATATTTACTGTGCTCGGCGTTCATTACGCGGGGCACCGTTTTAAATCGATTCAAATTACGTACCGCGGGACTCTGTACCAATGAATTAATTTTACGGCCGTATATATTGTAATACGCGAGACACTACTATATCTACATAAAAATGTATCATTATATATTTTCGGAGCTTTCAAATAAACGGCTGAAATACGCACCGGATGTGCTATTTTAAAGAATCTAGTTCCTCCTTCCGCGCGCTTTCTTATCCCAGCGTGCATCTCGCCTTAATCGAGGAGTGCATACAATGCACGCAGTTGCTCGCGCGTATAGCGAGAGAAGAAAAAGCAGTGCTCGAGAGGCGCACTTAACGAGGGCATTGGGCCACGGTCGCTTTGATGCCGGGGCAAAAATGACTGATAAACGCCGAGAGTGGTGAAGTCTAGTCGTGTGCAGCTGGGAAATTATGCATCGATTCTCCGCCGCGCGAGAGCCACACAAATCCCCGTGGATTATGCTGTCGCAAAATGTCAAGGATTTGAGTGGTTCGCGGAACGCAATGAGTAATCGTTCCAAGAGCAGTTCACCAGGAACAACAACGACTTTACACAGCTTAAACTAATCGTTAGGATTAAGTGTTTATGTTATTTTAAATTGCGACACACAAGAGATATGTTAATGTTACGCAACAGTGTGCAAAAATAGCGTCCTCGAGAAAAAGAAAAAAAGAAATAAATAAACATATCGCATTTCGCGCGTCCCTGCAGAATACTTTGCCTGTTTCGAGATATCCTCTTATTCAATCGTACGAAATAGCCGTCCATTTGGAATATGGAACGGCCTCGGTTTCGGTAGTAAACGAGAAATCCCACAAAATCTCCGCGCCGTTCAAGGAAAGATCCACCGAGGACCGATTCAAAATCACCGTCAAGGTGACGGCTACGAAGGAACAAGCGAGAGAGACGTGAGCTGTACCTGAACGATTTTGGCAGGTCTCTACATACGGCAGAGCCCACCGTGTGCGAGTAACCCGAAACCGCAGGCCTGCCTCTTCTATTTTTTCCATCGAAAATCCCTGTGTGCATTCTCTCTTCTCTCTCTCCTTCTCCCTCTCGACCATTCTATCAAGCTGCTGTTTGGTCTCGGTAGATTCCGATGCACACAATCCGGTAGGTCTATTGTCGTCTTATAATCGATGCTAAATACGTCTGGAAAGCAGACAGCGGGCCAAAGGTACGAGAGAGTGAGACGTCGAAAAAATGGAAGGTGAGGCGAAGGTGAAGCGGAAAAGAACGGCGGACAAAAATCGGGATCCCGTGTAAATCGAGCTACAAGGAGGTGTGAGAGGGTGGCTAGCTATAGAGACGGAGATGTATACCGGTAGAAAAATAAAGATAGAAAAAAAGCAGAAAAAAAAAGTAAAAAAAAATGAAAGAGAGAGAGAGAGAGAGAGAGAGAGAGAGAGAGAGAGAGAGAGAGAGAGAGAGAGAGAGAGAGAGAGAGAAACGGCGGAGTGGAAAATACAAGAAGGGCACCCTATAGACATCCGATACCGCTCGAGCTGTATTGCTTTCTCGAACGAACTACACGTCGATCCATACATACACACACACACATATACCGTATGGTTTTATTTGTGGTTACCGAAATTACAGGTTGCGGGCCGGAGGGGCCGCGATGTAACAGACCGCCGTGCGGGAGAGGAACGGTCGATCGATACCGACGACAGTCCGGTTGGGATGAGAGACACGAGAAGTCGCTTCTTGTCTCTCGTTCGTGCAACCGATGAAAGCCACCGGTAGAAACCGATTCAACGCCAGAGAACCGACGCTCTGATGAGGGAGCGGACGAGATGAGTGCTCGCTGATGATAGGCGAGATCTGCTCGGAGCTTCTAGCCAGGCTTCCGCGTTGCTTCGTTCGAGGCAAACGAGGTCGCTAAGTTGCGGCCGTCGACAATTGACACCCTCGTGTGGTTCCGGTATATTCAAATTTTAATATCACGGTCGAGCGCAGGTAGATCTCGCGCGTCGAAAGCAATTTCCTATTGCATTACCCATAAATCTTTCACGTAAACTCAGACAGTGATGATCTGAGTATTTTATATATTTCTATTTTATAAAAATAGCACGGCATTAAATAAATATAGCTTTACTAAAATCACAGTCACTTTTCCAAAGGCAAGAACCTATTCATATCTTTTCGATATAATAATTTTTCTTTTACTTGCTTATTATGTTTGTTCAATTTAGAGAAATTTATATTGTAACTTGTCAAAAGATTAATTTTTTTTCTTTAAGTATAAAAACAACTTACTTTATATTCTTTATATTTTTAAAAAATCTTTTGGAGATTTTATATTTTTTAATTTTTTTATACCTTTGCATGCTTGTATAAAAAGAAGTACAGTAACTGTAAGGTGAGATTCTGATTGACGTAAATAAGCGTCATTGTGAGGAGGAAGAACCTGAATATATTTTCGCGAACATATACAGAGGTCTTAAAGTATCAGGGCAAAAAATGCTTCTAGAAGAGAAACGCTGTTGCGGGACAGGAAGGATATACCAGTATGGTACCGCGCAGCGTATCGCGAATCGTATACACATGGCATTTCAAAGCTGATGTCGTCGTGACGAGAGTCGCGAGTTATCCCCTTATACAGCGCCAAGTAGATGCGAAGAAACACCTCGACGCGAAAATGGCATTTCCCACTTTGGAAACTTTACTGTCGTAATTACACTGCGATGGATCGTTGCAAATTGAGTGATTACGAAAACCAGATTAATCTGGACGGGAGCTTGCGGTTTCCGCATCCAAGTAGATCGAGAACGTGTGACCGTAAACATAACAATCTTGCACGACGTAAAGTTTCATTATATTAGTTTTATTTTTACTTTTTATTTATTTTCTATTTAATCCAAAAATATGATCTCACGAATTATTCGGATACCCCATGGAACATAAAAAAATATCTATTTCAATAATGCGTGCGTTTAATGCGTATATAGAATTCTAAGAACTTACATTAATTAGTCACTCTGTTTCTCGATCGTACATTCTCTCCATCTATGATAGAAATAGATAGAACAAAAATTTAATCAATCACGCAACGTCAAAGGACGCAAGTGAAAACCGATCTCTCGACGCGTACGCTTTATTAATAAAGATAATTGTGAGATATATCGTTGAATAGAGCGGAACAGCTACGATAGTGACCTACGTGGCGAAAAAATGGATACAAGCAAAAATATCGGAGCGTGATAAGAGCCGCAGGCACGACGAGGGGAGACGAAGGGAGACGAAGGGAGACGAGGGTAATCGAAACCTCCGTCTTCGATCGGCGATAACCATTTTCCTTTGTATTCGCAACTGTCACGAGTACGTAATCACTTTTTAACGCGATAAACTATTTGAACTGCGTAGACGAGACCGCGCGACAAATTGGCACATTGCGTGGTTGTATCGGGCTGCGGCGATAACGGTACGTCAAAAATGCATCTCCCTCCCTTTGATTTTCATCACGTAGGCGGAGAAACCGGTCAGTAGCGCTGTAGTAAAAATATTCTGTTATTACACAATATTCAGAAGCCGCGTGTCGTGGCCCCGTCCCATCTGTCATCTCCGACCAGAGCATTAACGCGCGCGCATAAAGCGAACCGCTATCTGCATAAAACACAGACAAGAGGAGCGATAATGTTGATCGCCTTTACGCTAATCGCTTGATGCGCAGCTTTACGCGAATCGTATTCTATTATCGGTCACGACCGAATCGATAAATCAATTAATTCCGTTCCTCATCGATGCTCGACACGCGCAAATTGATACGCATTAGTGTTTATCGTGTGATTATGCTTATATTGAAAAATTGATTGACGCAACATTATGACATGAAATGTAAATTCGATTGCACAAAGACGTTAAAATCAATCTTTACGATTGTGTTTGTTTCAATATATAGAATAAGGTGTTTTAATCCTTCTCATTCCGTAATAATCCCGAGAAATGGTGTGGTATTAAATATATCTCGCATTATCGATATCTAATATTCAGATTATGAATTTATTTTTTTGAAAAATATATCTTTCAATTAAGATAACTGTCCCAGTTGTAAATCATGTCCCAATAAGTAAGTCACTTTTGCCTTAAATTAATTATTAAAAATATTTAAAAAAAAAACATAATATCATTATATCGTTACCATACCATCTATTAGTAAAATGTCACATTTTTGACTTAATTATAATACTTAGTGCAAAGAAAAGAATTTTTAACTGGCGATGTTTTTGTTTAACATGCAGCGTAAATGTCAACAGTAAGATAGACTACATATTTCGTAAATGAAATAAGTTTACATTTCTCTGCAAAACAAGAGAGGAAATTATAATTATACTTATTATACTCCATTTTTTAAACATAAAAGAATCGTAGTCAACAACCTTAAATGACTCATAACTAGGACAGCTGCTTTATTCAATTTTTATTCTTGAGATATCTATCAAAGAATATTCGTCAAATATTGTAAAAAGGCTATTGCATTTTTTTTAATGCAGTACGAGTACATTTTGATCGCAACGATGTAAAACACACGGATCACGGAATAAGGCAACGTCGGCCATCGTCATCGGCGAGCGAGAGCTCGGACCTCGTGGAGCCTCTAGAAGAACCTCGTTAAACGTCGTCTCGCGATCGGAAGCGTGGACTGTTTTTACGCGCCTCGTAAAACTCGGGGACGCGTAGTCGTCAGCGCGGCTGGCTTCTCAACGCGCTCCCGTCGTGATACGACGGAGAAAGAGAGAGAGAGAGAGAGAGAGAGAGAGAGAGAGAGAGAGAGAGAGAGAGAGAGAGAGAGAGAGAGAGAGAGAGAGAGAGAGAGAGGGGAGAGAAAACCACAACGCGGGAGGCGACATGTTATCGGCCTCTCGGCAAGATAACCGCAAACGATTTCCCCGTAGCGATCGGTGTCTATCGTCCCTCCGTTGTCCCTCCCGTGCCCCCCATCACAACCGCGCGACGTATTTCCACCGGCGGCGTAAATCGCGCGGTTCCCGCGGCCTCCTTTAATCACCCCGTTCGTCTTTCTTCGCGGTAAACGTCGCCAGATGCTCGAACGTTATCTTCCACCGCGTCTAAAGAGCTTTCCACCATGATGACGTGTCGCCTTTGCTGAAGAAATACGTATAATGTCCTCGGAATGTACTCTCTGTTTTTTTACATCTTTAGTCATCTTTATAACACGTATTGCGAAAAACGAAGTAGAAAAAATCTTGAGTAAAAATAATATATCGAGTAAAGGCGACATGTCATCAACGTTGTAAAAGAAAGACTGATATTGAGAAAAATATCTTCGAATTTATATTTAGAGAGATTTTTTCGTAACAATTTTATAAATATGATTAAATGTAGGAAAATTACAAAAATATATATTTTTTAGCTTTATAAATTTATATTGATTTTAATAAGAGCTCGAAATTTCAATAATGAAATCCTGTTATCGAAAATTAAATAATTTCTACAAATTAAAAATACATTGTAGATGTCTTTTTATTTATCGATCAAATCGAAGTGGATTTACAATTAAGATTCTCCATTATCAAAATTATCAAAGATCGATAGAAATCGATATACCATAAATTAATCATTATCGGTTACGAAAGTTCGATTGTCATTATTTATTTTAGTATTCATTTGTGTAAAGAATAAAAATTATCTATTAAATTTCATCGGCATTGTGGAATAAATCAAGGAGTGGATCTCTTTCAAACGACGACGGTCAACATAGTCTGAATTCCGTGATGGTCGATCGATCGGGCATCAGATAATCTTTGAGAAGAATATTTTAATAGAAAGGTTCTCACACTCACAAAGAAAAAATCCCGCTGGTATTTAGGATGACATAAAGAGAAGGAAATGTTCGGAAATCTGACGCTCGTCTTTCATCACGTGGTGGCATCGTGTGTATCTGCCACGCTGCCACGCAATGTCAAATGTTCAAATACCTACGTTATTTTCATGTACAGGAATTGTTACGAAGGAAACCCGAAATTTAGAGATCCAATGAAGATGCACCCATAATGTGTGTGTGAATTTTTTGTTCCTTCAGCGCTCTATATGCCTGCGGTATTTTACTCGCTTTCAACAAATTTTTTTTGGGAAGGTCTCTCTTTTATTTACGTGAGATTCCGGTGCATGAATTCCAGACGAATGATTCAATGTCCGTGCCGGAAATACATCTGATGCGCATCGTGGCGTGATTAATTCGACGAAAAGGCGAGCCAAGCCGCTTGATAATCTGACGTAAACTAGAAACAATTTTTCTCTCAGCGATAAAATTAAAAGTGGAGCAACACTGTGACAAAGAAAGAAACACATGCGTGTTACGTTACATAATATTAGGATTACACATTGAAATATCAAGTGCATGTCGACAAGATTTTAGATGAGTTGTTAATATTGAGACGTTGCATTATGCAAACTAATGTTTGCAATTTATGCGCAATTTAAATATGACCGTGGTCACTTAAAAAGATTATCTCTTCAGAAGAAGAGATACACGTGGAAGAGATAGATTTACGTCTGTCGGAGTTCATGGATGATTCGCGAAAGGCATAAATTCACACGCCGCGCTGTTGAGTAAAGTCTGTGAAATAAAAAGAATGTGTCGTAAAATAATTATTAAAAATCCTGGAAAAACTTTTAAACCGCATATCCTGCACGCGCGAGTCTTAAAAGAGACGCGTATGTACAAAGAGATTAAAAATCCTTCACAACAATATTCGCGCGGTAACATCATTGCATAGAAAAATATCCATATAAACTTAAAGAAAATTCGTTTGAGATGGTTGCAATCAATCCTAGAGACTTTTTACGCAGAAAAGACGTTCGGTCTAAAAAGATTGAGCATCCTGCCGACGTTCTCACGATCGCGTTACGTTCCCTGCGAACGATTTATGTCGGTCTCGCGAGGGAGAGCAAGCTTTCGCTTCTCGCGCGGGAGCCAAGTGAAGCGTCACATGGAGGTTGGATACGAGATGTCGGGCATGCCGGCTTGCACCCGGCGGCGATTCGTGTTTATCACACTCACCTTGACTCCGAGGACGGTGTGGATGGCCTCTTCGACGCGCGCAAAGTTCCCCTTGCCCAGGGGCCCCAGCATCTCATACTTTCCGACGCGGACCAAGGACTTTTTCGCGGGCGCGACGACGACGTTGCCACCGCTGCCGCCTCCGCCTCCGCCTCCGCCTCCGCCTCTGCCGTTTTCCATCCCGTTCGTACGCGTCATATCGTGTATGTACGCGGGTGCGGGTGCACGTCGCTTAGTAAAAACCGATTCGAAAGTTTTGCCACCTCGTTAAATGTAAGGTCGGATTGATCACCTCGGGTTAGGTGGTGCCTTTCGCGTGCGCGCGGCACACGATACTTACACGACGCGCGCTTTATTACCTCTAGAAATCAGGTCCTCGCGATGCGATACGAGACGATGTGCGGCTCGCGTGACTCGGACATTTTCACGGCTCTATAGACAATTGCGAGATCTCGATGTGTGAAACTGTCTTTCTTTCCTTCTCTCTTCTCGTTTCTCAATCATCGCCGACTCGTGAAACACTCGTAGGTGCGGTCCTAGCGTGTCGATTGGCTCCTGCTGTGTAATTACTCTTTTATTTTTCGGTCGTACGAAATATTTCCCTTTTGTTAAAAATTTAATTCTAATTAATTCTAATACATAAATTTTTTTATATAATTATTTATACGTTTTTTGATAAAAAAAAAAAAAAAAAAGTTAAATAAAATTTGACACTTTGGCACTGTTTCATATTTATTTAAATAGAATAAAATCTTTACTTGTGCTATGTAGCTTTTACGATCACGAAATACGTAATGATGTACAGCGAGGTTAATCATGCGCTTTTGATGTTAACGCGCAATTTAAATTCTGTCCTCATTAACAAATGAAATCGGCAGGTACTTTGCATTTACATGCGCCATAATATATTTGAATGTCGTGCGGAAGCGCTGTCCCACTAATATTTGTACTTTCATCGGTTACAATTGCGCGGAGCAATTAATACGCACATTTAAATACGATAATATTCCCACATAGCAATGACCGGCTGCAATTTAACTTTGTGTAATTCTGTAATAATTATAGGATTGGTATAACGTGTCAACTTTTATCATTGTCAAGCTATCTAGCTGCTATTTTTCCACAGTCAACACATATACTATACTCATACTCACATATATAACATATTGTATATTATATACTTACTTATCGGATCGAATTTAAACATCTATATAGCTGAAGAGAAAGTTGCTATAAATTTTGTCTGTTTCATATTGTATGACTCTTTTGCGTTTCAAAATAATTCCAATAACATTGCACCTCATGCACTTTATTCTATTGCTGAATATATTATAACGCGTAAGATTTGGCATTCGCGCGGCGAAGATACGATAGGTACGAAAATATATATATATATATATATTTATATTTAAAAAAATCGAAACAAAAGTCTATTTTATTATAAGTTTTTATAGTTTTCTTTAGCAACGTTAATTAATTCTTTCACGTTTATATGATCGATCGGTGAGAGATATATTGTTAGGTTTCCGCAAAATGTCACACCTAATTACGCAAATTCGAAAACAGCGTCGTAGTCGCCTATCACCGAGAGCCGCTAATTGTATATGCTAGTGCAGCGAGGTCAGCAGGAAGTCGCTATCTAAGGCAGGACTTGGATATCTTTCGCGCACTTTATGACAAACAGCTGTTCTGGCTGAGTCAGAGTCCGCGGCCTTGTGTAGCGAAAACGTACCAGAAGATTAGTCGTAAGGTCTACTATTAGTGCGCAAAATGAAATTTTGTTTAGTTCCTTACTTCGGGTATTTTGTAATCTATTAGACCTTTCTTTTGTTGATCTTTTATTGTTAATGACTAAGTATATATCTAGTTACTTTGATCTCTATTAGAAACTGAAAAAGGATAGAAACTTTTTTTATTATCGATTAAATACCATCACCGGCAGATGTGAAAGCGTAAATATTCTAGGCTTTTTTACATCAATCGTGCGACTTGCCGATCGTTCATTGGATATTTATTTTGTTTAATATAATTTTAATTTAATTGATGTATAGCCAAGTTATCAATCAAAATTGATTTATTAAAATTTTTATTATATATATATATATATATATATGTATATATTGAATATATAACTTGTAATAACATATATTACATATATTAAATAATAAAATTAATTAAGCATTCATGTTATTTATTATCACATTACATGTAATTCATTTAATCAATCTTTTTATGCGTTAATTTTAATTTTAATTTTAATTACTTCAATTAATCCTGTGTGCAATTCTTATTACGCAATCTTAATCCGAATAACAAATTACATTTAGATCAGCAGAAAATGAAAAATATCCAAAGAAATAGATATGATTTTAAATTAAAAATATTCAAAGAAATAGATTTGATTCTAATTGTAAGCATCGTCAGCGAAATAATTATTGTCCGTAAAGATAACGAAAACAATAATTTATAATCTTTATCTGTTGCTACAATTCTTGCTTGAAATAATAAATAATACGAAACATGTACTTCGATAAAGACTTATCATCGCTACGTCTCGTATATTGAAAGTTGATTAATCGTTAATTGTCATAATAATAGCGAAACTTTTCGACTTGTCGCAATCATGTTTAGAAAGTTTCGAAAAAAAATTTGACAATACGAAGCGTTTCACATTACTGTTTTGCTGCTTGTATTACTACGTAAAAACGATAACAAGTTGCGACAAGTATGTGTGTAATTAATAAAATGCTAATACTAAACACTATAATAAATATAGGAAATAATTATATTTCTCATAGAATAATCGACGATACCCGAAGTAAATAATCTTGCTATTCGAGTTTTGAACGGATGACGAGAGATTGAACGAGTATATCAACAATGATACGTCTATGCCGGTTGTAATATGAAGGTCAAATACTTTCATATAACAACCAATTTATTGCCGCCTTGAAATATTGAAATATTTTATATATAAATATAAATTGATGCTGAATATATTTTGTATCTTATATTTCTAATTAAATTCAATATATGAGATATCGACGCTACCGTGTCATTAGGTTTCATGTATCAGACTGCATGTGTTAAAAAATAAATTAAAAATTCTATAGCTATAAATTGTTGTTGAATTTTGAAATAGGAAGAAGAATGAACCGAAAGACAGCTTTCTACGAAGTAATCTCGGTCGTCACTCGATCGACATTTATACGATGCTGCAACACGATCCGAGCCTGGCCCGCCCGCATATTCGCTGTGTCACACGATCACGGCTGACCCACTCACTCTTGAAAAGATATCGATAATGCACGAGCCGGGATATGTTTTGACAGGTCGCGATAATTTTCTAACCGGACAGTGCTAGGCTTGTGTTCTCGATGATGCGCAACGGCTTCAAACGATATCGCAAATATTAAACTATGTTTAAGAACGCGGCGATAAATCGACTTAAAAATAAATTGTTTTTTAATTCGCTAATTTTTCTTCATAAGAATCAAGTATCAATTATTAAATGCATGATATAGTCAATAGCAAGCTATAATGAAATCCTTTCTTTACACTGCTTTATTTTCTACTTCTTTCATAATTCTATGTATGTTTAAAAATCAACAAAAAATTTTTACAACAAATTAATATATATGATAATTTTCCATAGATGTGTGAAATTATAAAAAACATACGTTTACTGAATACTATTGTACATTTGAAATATTATTATGAAATCCTAAGTAAAAATACTAGACTGATTATCACATTTTATTTTATTGATACATTTATTTTATAATATACTATCAAAGATTAAGATTTATTATCGTAATTATCGTAATTGTAAATAAAATATAACATTTTTGATAAATATTATTTGTCAACAGAGATAATATTTCGATATTGAATTAATTTTACACAACTACGCATTGATCCATTCCTCCTTCTTTCATTACTTTCTTGTTACTTCTGCAAACGCAATGTTCAAGTACAAGTGTAGCTATTTTAAAAAGTCTCTTATCGATGAAGTAGCACGTGCACGTGTCTTAGTACGTATTTCACGAGCAGAGAAAATATGGCGAAGAATCGGCAAGAAAAGACGAAGAAGAAAGATAGAGAGGAGAGGAAAAGAAAGAAAGAGAAACCTGAAAACCTAGATAACATGTGCGATGTCGAAAGGCGATATAATGATCGAGATGATTCACGAGAGGCGATAAAGATAGCGTACGTACCGTAATTGCGTCTTGCACTTTGGCCCTCTTTGCTACTCGACACGTGGATGACACGCAGTACTTTTCTTCGTTCTCGTTAGCAGGGTGTCAATATTGAATTATGCACTTTTCAACTAAAAAGCAGGAAATATAAAATATGTATTGTGTATGTGTATGTACAAATGTCTCTGTAAAAAATAAAAAATTCTGTTCAAGAGATTAGAAAATATATAAAAATAATAATAAACAATAATTATTATAGAACTATAATAATTATAATATAATAAATATAATAATTATAATAGTTATGAAAAATAATAATTGTATAAAATAATTATAAATATAATAACAATAAAGTCTTTTATAACATAAAATTAATCATAAAGTTTTATAGATAAAGATATACACAATAAAAGAATTATAAAGAATTGTATAATATTATATAAAAGGCATATACGATAATATATTTTATGTTTAAACGCCCTTTCTCTTTCTTGACTGAATCATCTATATTCTTTTTTATCGTAACTATAAAAAAAAGGTCGTCTATATAAAAAAGAGATTCGCTGCTGGTAGGATTACGACGAGGCAGCCAGCGAGCCGGCGGAGACGCGAAAAAAATGTGTGCACCAGTGGATAGATTTCTCAGCGGTCTTATGCTAATGCATCTTATTGCGTAACGACAAGCGGCGATCGATAAGTGGCGATTTATTAGCCGCGGGACGTGTCCGACGACACGCAGATGTTCGCCACGCTGATTCTGCTCTATCTTGTTTTCCGTTCATCATCTTTCTCTCCCTCTTCCTCTCTCTTTATTTCTCTCTATCCTTAATCTTATTCCTATGCGATCCCGAATCTTTTTGTCTCTTTTTAACTCTCTCTCTCTCTCTCTCTCTCTCTCTCTCTCTCTTTCTTTTTTTCTCCCAGTGCATCCCTGGCGGCCTTCCTCGTCTCTACATCGTGCGAAAGATTAGGCGTAGTGCAGTGCGTGCCACTTGCGCACGCATCCCGAGACGCACTTGTGCATCGCGCAACACTATCGCGGCACGTGCTCGCACATATACACGATTATCTATTATCAACAATAAGATTTCCGATAGGCCGGTTGAATTTTCGCTGAGAAATCTCCGCCGAGTTCGTGGAAACGTTTCACCTTGGTAGCCGTTGCGGCAGACGTGACTCACTTGCGCGATAATGTTTGGAATAGTCGAATAAGCGTCATTGGATATGTCTTTGAGAGAGATAGTGTGTGATGATTCTTTTAGAATCGAAATCTTTCTAAAGGGTACCAAGTGGTACGAGAAAAATAAGAATTTATTTTTACCCAAAGCTTTCTGGAGCAATATAAAATATAAAAAGATTAATCACCGTTTATTGATTATTATTAAAAAAAATATTGTATATAATACTTATTAGGTATTATTAATTTAATTATTATATATTTTGCAATCCATCACTTATGATACACAGTATTTTGAATTGTTAAATGAGATGTTATCGTATCATTATAAATTATCTACAATGCATAAAATTATTTATTGTATTATTCTTTAGTGAGAATTTAAAAAATATATTTTTTGGAGATTTCGCGATACACATATCATGTATAAAAAAAATATATCGTTCTCACAGTCTTTTTTTCGAGTCATTCTTACAAGGCGTACGTTAAAACGTTCATATTAAATCTTACGCGGCTAATGACAGAGGAGAAGGAATTAACACGTCAATGGCAAGTTGAGAGAGAAATTAATGCCGAACCGTTCTCCATATTGTAATGCACAACGGTGGATAAGGCGGTCGCGATTAGATTGCATCGCGTATACTAGCATCGCTAAGTTACGTGAAAAAGATAAGGCGTGCATTTTGAAACATAACGAGTGCGCGCGCGATAGTGCGATTAAAAAAAAAAGGAAAGCTATACGTCGTCACGAAGCGCGTTTAATTTATCGCGACGGCCGATCCGAGCGCATCGCATTATCAGACGTCCAGTCGCGCAATCGATGAAAACAGCTTTTAATTGACCCTCTACCTCCCGCACTGCTGCCGCGAGCTCTGCAAAATGCAAAACGTCGTCGAACGACACGGAGAGCGAGCGCGTAATATCGATTCGCATCGCCGTCATTAACTCCGTTCTGTTTCCATCGGGGGTCTCTATAGCTACGCCGATTCTACGTATCAATAATAGCGAAAGTACCCTCTCGTCCGCGATGTATCTAATATAATATGCCCGGTAGAAATGCAAAAGAAAAAAGGGAAGATCGATCTGTCAAGGAGCGGCTTGAACTGAATTAAAAAAAAAAAAAAGAATTCGATATCTTCTGGCTTAATTAATTATGTATAATTAAAATAGACCTTTATAATGATATCGCTCTCATATTCGCTCGCTAAATTTATTAAATTCGCAAGAGGTAATGCACGCGACGCGTTGCATTATCTGCGCTTGCACGTGCCGTTCGTACGTACTCGCGCGCACGTCGTCCGCGCGTTGGGATTATTAATTATTATCAGCGCGCGGCTGTGCCGCATTATATTTATCGCGCGTGCAACGTCCACTTAAATACTGATTAACTAATTTCGCGACGTTGCGCGAACACGACGTGCTAACGTTAAAAGGTAAACGAACCGCAGGGTCGCTTCGCCCCCTCCCCCGTTTTTTTGCGGCCGTTCACTCGCTTGTTCGCGATTTGCCAATCGCATGGCGACGGCAAAATTATATCAGCCGGTTCCCGTTTTAATTGAACCAAGTCCAAGTTATTATCATAGTCCTCTGCTCTTGGTAATTGCTTCATTCCCTATCGAAGTTTCAACAGTCGTGCACTTAACCCACTTGCGATGCTATTAGTCTATCAATTACGAGGGATATGTTGGGCAACTTATCCGCCTGCTCTCCGTTGTATCGAGAGTTTTGTGAGAGGATGTAACTCTCCTCGCGCGAGCTTTCCATAGCATTACATACTTTCGTTGTCATCTGGACGCTTCCTATCGTTCTCGTGACGAGTTTCACTGTCAGTATGCCAGCGTTGGGCGAATTGGCAATGTACTCTTCTGTATTTATTCAGAATCCTGTAACACTAAAGAGGCTGAGTAATTTATGAAGAATAATAGCTTTCTATTTTATATTTTATATGTACAAAAGAAAGACAGAGAGAAAGTGAAGACTTGATTTCTAATCACGCTAATTTCTCTCACAATTTTACTTTTTTCATAGTTTTATTTTATAAGTTTTATCTTATCTCTCGCGCGCGTCAATCCTTATCTGAGAAATGCTTAAATAATCAACCGTGATGCATTCGAATAGCTGACGAATGGATCAGATATATCGTCCTATCGAAAATGCGTTCTATTGATATTCCTTTATCCGTAATTCCTTTATCCGTAAATCGGGTTATGACGATTACAAACTGGCATAATGTCTTAAGACTAAAGACAACATGGTCAGTAGAGAATCATGATTCACTACTGACTCACTGTGATACACGCGAGTCAGTGCAAAGTGCCAAGTGTACTTTGTCAAGTGCTAAAATTGACAACGTTGCACGTGCATTCGGTCGCACATGGCAATGTTGATGAATTAAATCATTGAGATAATTAATTCGCATACACTCTGACGTGGGAAAATAGTGTTTGTATTTTTGAGCGTATCGGATTGCGCATTGTCAATGACTAATTTGCATTACAACATCCTACTCGATATCTGCCGAATCTGAAAAAAAAAAATATTACAAAAAATAAATTTAATCATAGCTAGAGCTTAATTTTAATTTCAAATATGAACTTTGACCAGAAAGGCGTTAATTATATTATCCGTTGGAATTGATTTCAAGAACGGCGCGAATAATTTTTATTACATACATACTAAATATCTCTCTCTCTCTCTCTCTCTCTCTCTCTCTCTCTCTCTCTCTCTCTCTCTCTCTCATCTGTTTAAAAATGTTATTTTTAATAAAATAATAATAAAGAAAAAAATGTAACCGTTACAATAAACTAAAATAATCATAAATTTCTGTTGTTAGAGTTTATTGTAATTTAATTATTCAAACCTTACACTCGCTTTCTTTAAACCAAAGTAATTTGCGATATCGCATTCTTTGAGGATATCGCATTTTCGACTGCGACAGCCGGTTGCACGTCGTTTCAATGGAAAACGACAACGCGCGTAATTTGAGCGCCACGCGAACGACTGCACGAGAACTACCTTCCCCGGGGAACTAATGTCCGCGCGGCCGATGATGTACTCGACAATCATAATTTACTGTACGGCCCGC
This sequence comes from Anoplolepis gracilipes, assembly GCF_047496725.1. Taxonomy (NCBI): domain Eukaryota; kingdom Metazoa; phylum Arthropoda; class Insecta; order Hymenoptera; family Formicidae; genus Anoplolepis; species Anoplolepis gracilipes. The sequence goes on along the minus strand of NC_132978.1, from coordinate 568,817 downwards.
AGCATGGATAATGGGTAACATACGTCCGTTTCTTGCGGCTAACAAAACGAAGGACGGTGCTTCCGTTCTTCACCGGCCTGTCAGTTCGCGAGCCGCTCTTCGACATCTCTTCGTGCACTTCAGCTTCTACGAAAACGAGTAGCAGTATATTCTCCGTGTAAAATTACCGATATGGAATAAGCGACGGAGAGGACAAGCGATGATGAGGACGAGAATGAGAAAGGAGGAGCGCCGATCGGAGCGGAAATAACGATCGCCGAATCTCCGCCTCTTTGTCGTTAAGACTCCTCTGATCTGCTTGTTGTCTACTCAATTCTTAACGGTGAAGTTTTTTTTTTTTTTTTTTTTTTTTTTTTTTTTGTTAAATCGCTCTTCTCGCAGCCGATCAAATTGTTTGTCCTGTTTTCCTTTTCCGACGCAATTGAATTACGTTGACTCGCGCAATACGTTGTCATAGCTTCATGCTTTGTAAGCGAAAAAAAAATCACAAATTGTAATTGTTCTATAATACTCGTCCTTGCCACCTTATCTCTTTCAATATGTTCGTGACTAACACTGATAATTTTTTTTTTTAATCACAAAGAAGTAAACAGTGTAGACGTTAGGTTGTTACATGTCTCGAATTTGTAGCGATAAATGCGTTAAGAAAATATCGACTGAATATTGAAATCTATGTTTACTCTTAAAATCTCTTAAAATGATATCTATTAATAATGCGTCCGCTACTGATATGGAATTATTGATATACAACGTTTCCGATTCTCACGATGAGAGTACGCGTGGCGCGTATGCGTGTCAGGGATAATCTTCTGTGAGTAATTTTCTGATACATAATTAAGAACATATATATTATAAACACGTATTGTTTAAAATATATCGTAAATTATGTGACGGACAATTTTTATAAGATACAATCATCAGTACGTAGTCACTTGCACACAAAAAAAAACATGAGAATTCTGCCGGCCGATTGAGTATAATATTCATCGTTTATATTGTTTCTAGATATAGGTGCGTCGAAAGAAGAGCTCGATCGAAAATTACAAGTGTCGTGCCCGCCGTCTCCGGGAAGTAGAGTCGAGGCTAAAGTTATATAGAACATCAATCACGACGAATAATAACCGCCTTCTCGAGAACCGTCGGTGCAATTTGAATTAAACATCGCAAATGCGACAAATAAGCGTCGTAGTTTCGCCGAGTTATATCGTATCCACATTGTCGCGATGGATGCTCTATACCTGGTATGAATCTTTTAAAAGATGCATCAGCCGACGTGAAACTCACGTGATTACGCCACGTGGCTGCCACCGTTTGCTCTTTGGCCGTACGTCCGAAAATATGGAAGGTGACATCATTGATTTATGACAAGCGAAATGTGATACATCAATGTATTGAACTGTGATCACCCGAATGTTATTTTTGCTTTTTCCATGCAATGTCTAGCGTATATTAAATCGCTAGAGCATCTACAAATTTCTCTTTAAATTTCCAAGTGAAAGTTAATCGACCTTTTTTCTATAGAATGAAAATCTCATTGCAATTATTCATAATTAATTAAATACTAACCGCGCTAAAATAATTGAACAGTCTACATATTTATTTGTCAACTAAAATTAAATTAATTAGAGGCTCTAAATATTACTAAGTAATATTATTATATAAACAATTACACATTAAAGAGCAGATGTAGGACGTGAAGTAACATTCACAATCATTTGTCCTGTTCATATTTTATTAGTGATCCAAACGTTTCGGACTCATATCGAGCCTTCTTCAGTGGTTAAAAAACTATATTTATGTGTATAACAATAAGCATTATACAAAATTATATTTATTAATATTTACGATTTAAAAATCTTATTAAGATTATAAATCGTCAAATATATCACTTTTATTTAAATTATGTAAATAATTTTTGACTGATGGAATTTTTTATTTTATTATATAGCTCTTATACTCCAGTTTATTCTCATAGTCGTAGCACGTCTATTCGTTCTCTTTCTTATTCTCTCGGACGTTCCTTCGGGAAAAATCCAAGGGAAGTTTCAGTGCACTCGGTATGTGCTGCAAAAATCCGCGTAGCCTCCTCAAGGAGCAATACCGTTCGTCTCACTCAATTTAACTCGCTCTCATTCATATTTCCTTGTTCACCAGTGTTTCGATTCTTTATTTCGTAATCTATATTTATATAGTTTCTACGCAGCAAATATCTATGTGCGAAAACAATATCTTCTATTCTTTGGAGATATCTTAACAAAAATTTAAAAAACTCTTGTAATCGAATCGAGGCTATTGAAGATGAATGTTTTAGTCAAACCACTTTTGCACCATTCAAAATTTGTTGGCATTAGATTACAAGCATAAATGCGAGCTTATCGTTAACCAAACAACGTTCTGAAGATCAGTGTCAGAAGCGGAACACGTTGTCTTATCGCAAAAAAAAAAATGAAACGTATGTGACTTCCCTATTTACAATATATATATATTCCGATAGCACTCATCGATAAGCGATATCATGATATTGGCAACAAATTACCGAGATATCTTTAAAGTGTCAAGCGAAAGGGAGTATCGAGCTACCTGTGCCAACGTATCGATACTTCGATAGCATCATAATATCGTCAGCATCCGGGGTACGAGAGATTGAAAGCGGTTTGCGAGCCGGTGGACGAGCGCGCGGCAAAGGGGGTGCAGATACAGCGCACGCGGAGCGCGGCCGGAGTGGAGTAGTCCGTACCGGGTAGAAGCGGAGAGCGAGGCGGAGATGGATGGACGAGAGAGGAAACCGTGAGAGAAGCGAGTAGAATCGTAAGCGAGAGAGCGCGGTGCGAACACGAGCGAGAGAGGAGTAGAACGGGATAGAGAAGAGCAAAGGAGAGAGAGAGAGAGAGAGAGAGAGAGAGAGAGAGAGAGAGAGAGAGAGAGAGAGAGAGAGAGAGAGAGAGAGAGAGAGAGAGAGAGAGTGTGTGTGTGTGTGTGTGGTGTGTAATACGATGAGAGACCGAGGGCGTCACGGGACGAAAAGAGAGAGAGAGAGAGAAAAGGAGGGGGTAGAGGAGAGAGGGAAGGGAGAGAGGTAATTACTCTGGCGACATTGACCCGGCGGCGACCCGACAGCCGCTCTCGCTCGACTCGCTCGGCCCGAGACTCCGACTCACCTACCTACACGCCTACACTCGGTTTACCTCTTCACCTTCCCCTCTTCGTCACTCCGGCCGTCTCCTCTCTTCGACCTCCTACTTCTCTTCCTTTTTCTTCGTCTTCCTTTCCACCTCTTGATTCTCCCATCTTCGTCTTTCTCGTCGTGCTGCGGTTCATCCGAGTTCACTTCTCGATCGCCGAACCCGAGAGCAACAACACAAGAGAGAGAGAGAAAGAAGGAGAGAGATTGAACGTTGTATCCTCCGCGAGGGTCTTCTCCACGGAGGAGGCCCCCGACGATGCGGCGTGCTCTACGTGGTCTCAATGAATCCTCTCCTCATCCCTTCCCCCGCGATTGTCTATGCGCTCGTTGTTGCCGGAATTGAGCTTCCTGCTCGTATATAACATGTTTACCCCGAAGCCAAGCAATTTTTCGAAGCGCTAAATAGATGCTAAATCATTAAATAAGTCAATCTGACAGAATAATCCCGTAATTTTGAAACATTATATATCTTTCGACAAAGAGATTAATACTCGAATTTTAAATTTTTTAATTTATAAGAATAAGAGATTTTTATAAAACTGCGAATTAATGCAATAAAAATATTCATAACATATAAAATAATGTAAAACTTGCTTCACATTGCAAAAGAAATACATGTTAATCTTTTTTTATTACATATGTGTATGTACAACGTAACGCATCAGCGAAATACGAATGATTCCGGATCAAACGACTAGAGACTATTTTTTTCAGCCACTCAATAATCTCCCGTGCGACATGACGAACCGGAGGGATCTCGTTTGCGAGGTCAATCGGTGCGTGGCCATCGTTACAGCCGTCGGGACAGTTAAAGCGTACAGGAAAATATAATTGACGGTAGCGACATATATATTTTGCATAGCTACTCTCGTTCTCTGAGATCCATGAAGAGCGCCATATCTAAAGAGACGAACCCGATGTGCCGAACACTCGGCCAAGACGAATGTGGGCGTGTGGAGCTAATCCGACCCTCGAGGCTTTCCGTAGAATTTTTTTTTTCCCCTCGAACAAAAGTGCCGGACAATTCACAAGTGTGCCAAGGCTAACAAAGCGTACACGGTCCAAGATTGCGAAAAATCCACCCCTGCGGAGAGAGCCCTTCATTTTTCAGGAACACCGTGCGAAAACGGTGAGTAGGATTCGAGAGCGAAAGGTGAGTCCGAGGGATTAGAGGGTTCGCTGCGCGAGAGGCTGGACCAGGTTAACGGAGCAGGTATACGCCAATACAGCATTAAACGACCAACACGAGGGCCCAAGACGGGCTGCGCAGTATCCGAGTTCGTGTCCGGCACACACTCGAATTATTGTAGACACACGGATACACACCCACACACATGTATGCGTTATCCTGCATCCTTATATGCGGGATGTATCCCGTGTATGCGCCTGTGTATGCGTTTGTGTTCGAGGTGGACACGACATGTGCACGCGGCTACGAAGGAACTTGAGCGCAGGCTGAGCGAGCAGGATCGCCTCCCGCGGTGCTGGCAACCTGTTTTCTCTCTCCCAGCCGAGTTTATTTTGATTTATTGTGTCGCCGCTAAAGAGATGTATTGTTGTGACGTACCCCGCGGATGCTCCGCGCACGTACGTCTTCGTGAGAGAAGGAGGAAGGCGAAGCGATCGCTCTGATAGGAAAGAAATTGAAAAATTAGGAGTATTTTTTAGACGATTCTGTAGTAGAATATGGATAATATCGAAAATCTTAGCAGATATTATTGTATTTTTAAAGAAAATATTAATATTGAATAAATTTTAAAAAGTATATTCATTAATAACTATTTACTTTATTATAGAAAAGAAGAAAATATGGTATATCTTTGAAAAAAATCTCAAATGAAGATCGATTTATACGATAACGTGACATTACGCGACAAGAGATATACTCATCCATAAATGCAGTATAATTTATCTTTATTTATCATGTAATGTCAATAAATATTTTATATATAATAAACAAATATTTTTTATCATACCTCGCGTCATATAACAAACTTTAATGATTATTATTTATACTCTTACATATCTAACAATCTTATATAACTATCTTATCTCTGAATGTTGCTAAATGAAATTTTGTAGAAAAGCGCCTTATAAAGTCAGTTCGTCTCTTCCAATGATTTCGTATTCAGTTGAGTTTTCTCCCGGAGAAACCGAGCATCGCATTCCATTAAGTATAACTGCCGTATTAATTATACTCTTTCCCCAAGATCCGCAGGCAAAACGCGCGCGAATCGATACTCTGGCCGACTATACTCTACGCAGCGCGATTCTCGTGGAGTCGTCGGCACATAACGCGCAGGATCTTCAAATAGGCGATTTCTATGCGAAGAGCGAGGTAAGTACGTAAGCAGGTAGTCGAAGGTAACGCGATAACATTCAAGATCAGTTAACCCTAAAGATGCATGGTCCCGCCAGGCGAGAACCGTTTTCTCTCTCGAGAGGGTCTTAAGTGTCTCTCTTTCTCTTCCCTCTCCTCTCTCTTTCTCTCTCTCTCTCTCTCTCTCTCTCTCTCTCTCTCTCTCTCTCTCTCTCTCTCTCTCTCTCTCTCTCTGTCTCTGTCTCGCTCGCTCGCTCTCTTCTCGTACCATTCGTCGAACACGGAAGAATAACATTTTACTGGTTGTCAGCCCGATGCGGAGGGACGACAGCTTTATCGCGGTAGCGAGGTAGCAATACTTTAGGTAAATGAAAAGAATTCACGATCAATTTTCGTGCTAAACATATATACATGTCATTCTCTGAGAATAAACGTAAAAAAAAAAAAAAAAAAAAAACACTAAAAATGTAGATTTATGTAAAAACATGTACGATGAAACTGGATAAATCAACTGTCATGTAATTGGTAAACTGATTCATGAATGTATCCTTTTGTAATAGATTTAAGCTACAAACGCGTTTAATAAAATAAAAATAATATACAATAATATATGAAATCTGAAACAAGATGGTAAGATGAATTTGTCAATGAAACTTTTTCGCTTCTGCAAGACATTATACATATACAAATGCATAACTCACTGATTGATTGCCACGCGGGTTTTAAGCCGAGCAGATTTTTCTCACGGTTTTCGAGGGAATTTTGGTTTGATATCGTGCAAATCTGGACTACACTTTGAAGAGCGCCTCGGCGATGCGTGTATTATGCAAAACGCCCCAAGGGGGATGAAGCGAGGGCCTGCATGGCCCACCCTCGTCACGTACCGGCCATTACCGGCGCGAGGGATCCTACGCGGGAGAATCGCGGTCGGTCGCGTCCCGGATGAAGCCGGGATCGTTTGGATATTGACTCTCCCCGATGCGTCACGGATGACAAAAGAGATCCGGTGGGTCTATATTCGTTTACGACACTGGCAGATGCCGATAGGAACCGGAGCCAGACGAATCGGCTCGTTTACGCAGTAATGCCGATCCCGGGAAGGCGAGACGGAGATTGAATGTTTAGCGCCACGGCTTACTCGGTGAAACGTCCTCGTTAGGGGCACGCGATTCAACTTCAATTTCCTCTCTAACGCTCTTCAAATTCCGATGATATATACGAGGGCAGGTCAATGTGTAAAAAGAAGGGATCGAACTTATCAGGACAATGACGGATATCGCGCGTCTGACTGTATATATAACGTGTTCTAAACATGCTGCTAAACTAAAAAAAAACCTACCCTCTCTGAATGACAGGATATAAAAGTTCTTCACATAAACAAGAGGATAGGAAATAAGAAAGTGCGATATCGATTATAATATGATCGCTATAAAAGAAGTAGAATGTCTAATAAGCGAATCTACGCACTATTTCCAGAAAAGAAAGAAAAAAGAGGAATGAGCACATATATAATTGCATCAGAAATCTAGAAAAAATTAAACTACTCATCGTGTGTACAACAGCATATCGCGTCCTTTCATCAGCAAAATTTTTGAAAAGCTTACGATGACTAATGCAATCGATATTCTCCTTCCTGGTATAATAATTCGTTATCACGCGAGATAACAGAGATGCAGTGTTATAACGTTTTGATTGAATCGAAAAAAAAATTGTGCAGACCGTAAAATCCTGATCGTATTTAATTGTTCATTTCTTTTTCATCAGCGGAATTTTAGGCGCAAGACTGCTTGCGATAGTCGATGCAACCGGTATTCCCTTTCCTCGTATGATTCGGTGTTATCTCAACGAGATAACGAAGGTGTGCGGTGTTCTTCGTTGATGATGACGTTAGTCGCTTCCAGGGACGCGTTATCGCCATCCGCACCAGCACCTTCCACACGTGACGATCGACGGGGACACCGGTTGCGACGCGTATCACCCCATGGCCTCGGTTCTCTTGAAACGCAGCCGACCTGAAGCCGAGCGAGCAGCGAGGCGAAAGCGATATCACAGCGATAAACCTCGCGCGAGTATATCATTGATATACCACGGCGGATCAAAATAACACATTTTTTCTTAGCACAATACAGCCAATGAGAAGTGTGAAGAAAATGCTCGCGAGCGATGTTACTCGAACCCCCGCGACTATAGAATATTCTTGCGTTTTAGTATCTTAGAATACGAAAAGAGAAAAATATTCTGCGATATGAATACGTTCTCAAATTCGAAATATCAGAGCCTATATTTTCATAATATCGTGAATTAATGTTATCCAATTTCTAATTTACACATTTCGTATTTTCTTTTTATACAAAAATGAGAAAAAATTATTTAAAATTAAAAAATTACTTTCCACGTCGGAGCAAACATTGAAAATTGAGCGATCTTATATCAAAAGGCAAGTTACAGCTCAATGGCGTTTAGTAAAATAAATGCGCTAAGGGAAGGCACGCAAAAAACCGCTCGTACAGAAAATACATCCTCTCATTTCGCTTATCTTCCACGATATAGAACGCTAAATCTAAGAAGAAGAAGAAGAAGATCTCAAATAAGCTTCTCACTTTTGCGCCCTTTCTCTTTCCCTAGTCTAACTAGTCTCCTGAAAAATTGCCCAACACGTTATGTGTCCATTTGTTTCGGCGAGCGGAGGCACACGTGGAGAGACAAAAAACACAGAGTGACATCTCTAAGATTCCCTCTTTTTTTCCCTTCACCTTCTCCTTTTTAGGCGGATAACCCTCTCCGTCTCGCCTCGGCCGAATACTTTTCGGTTAGGAAGCGCTTTTCGTCGCGGCGAGGCGAACGTGACCCGAGTAAGAGCCCGCGAGATAAGCCGAGCGAATAATGGCTTTCAGTCGTGACACTCGCACCATGTTCGGAGGGTCCTGGATGAGATCCCGGAAGCTGGACCAGCCAGCGTTACCTCTCGAGATGCCGGCTAGTACGACATGATGTCCTATCTCTGATACTTTCCCGTTTGTACACTTTTCTGGCGCTGGGCTGATGTTTGCTCGCAGGACATAAGTCCGTGGTCTGCAATGTTACAACATCACGTAGTCCTAAGCTTCGAGTGTCAATATCTAACTTATATACGAAAAAAACTTGTGTCAAGTTTTTACAAATTTTATATTTAACGCTAACTACAATGACATTGTCTTTAATGATAACGTAGAATTTTTTTATCGAGTTTGATTAACTTGATAATTTTAGCGTAATTGCGATTCTTTTGTTTATACATCTAAACATTATTTAGATTTTGTGAGAATTAAATTGTTACTTAAACTAATTGTAAGATTAAAGTTCATATATTTAAACTCTTGTAATATGAAATACATCAATCGTTCACCAAAATATATAGCAATTTTTGTTTTCTTTTTTAAATGGCAATTAGCGTCATTATCCCACATAATCCCTGATACAGTTACATTAATGGTCGTCCGATGGTTCACGAATGGCTTTATCGATCACGTGCAGCCGCCCACGCATTAATTCCAAACCGGGATTATCCGTTAGGAAAACTCGCGGAGATTGGACGTCAGCTGAACGGTGCTCTTCGAACGCGTCGATAGTGTTGCACTCGCTCTTCACAGGCCAACGCAGTCTTACGAGCTGACGGCTAATGCGACCGTATCATGCGTATGTAATGAAACCATTAGGAAGACTTACGTCAGCCCACGTGTTTCCTTTACGTTGAATTAGAAATTCCTACTTGCATGTTACGTTGCAATACACTTACTTCGGCATCGCCCCTCGGGGCTTGTAAGAGGTAAAGAGTAAGGGGGAATTCTACGTCGATAATGTACTTATAAACGCTGGCCTTCCTAGCAATCTTTCCCACATGAGCTCATTACACTTGGACTTTGCGTTTTTTTAACGTTACTTACTTGATATCTTCAGATTTCTAACAAATGTTAGCACATTATCGTGTAAGACGGACGATAATTCTCCCATAATCATATCGTCATAAGTTACCGTAAACATGTATTAAGTATAGAAGAATTCTCTTTATGTGTAAAATATTTTCTTAAAAATAAAAAAAATGAGTAAAAATTTATATAAAAATATTACATTATAACGAGATTAAGAAATTTTATCGCGAGTTGTAACGTCTCCGATGGAGAGATTACACACGGATAAAGAGAATCAATCGAAAAAGTTCACACATTCGACGATTAATTGTTGCGACGACGCGCGCGTTAATTGATCGGCGATCGATCGCGCGTGCCACGCACGGTCGATTAACGCGCGCGATCTGCTTAGAATCGAGCGACGGCGGTCCATATCCGCGCGAGATTACAGCCGGTTTTCGCCGGCTGATCGTAGCGCAAAAACTCGTTGATTGGAATCTCGGTGGACGACGATGTCTCGCACAGGACACACGGCCCGGTGAGAGGATTACCTGGAACTCGTCGCACGCATGTCTGCGTGTATGTGGAAGCGGTTTTCTTTGAGGTTTGCACGCCGTCCCGCGTCTGACAACACCCGAAACGCTTTGATTTCGGGGCCGAACGAACGTACGGCGCCGCGGCCTTGCCAATAAATTATGGAATATTTATTGGCCTGCGATTCCCCTTATGATCGGGACCGCCGATCACGACGCGGCGACTCGACGGAACCACCGGCCGCGATTCTCGATCGCTGCGTATTTCTAAATCTGCGAATTCCGATAAAAAGTTCCGCAGCTCTCTTTAAAATGCAAAAACGATCCACGATGAAATTCTCTTTACGAATCTATTATTATCACGCAAAAATATAGACTGCATTAAAAATTTGTCGGCTCTCTCCGAGACATAATTCGATATCCTCATTTTATGCAAATAAGCAAATTAACTTTTTTTATATATTCTTTTCCATATTCGATTTTGTAAATTATAATAATTATAGATGAAACGTTAATGAGACCAAATGGTCCTTAGTAATCAAAATTTAACGCGAATTTCCTTTATCCATTAATTCTTCACGCTTGGGACCCCGCATATATCAAATCCATCGCAGCTCCTCTTTTCTTTCCACTGGGAAAAGGAGGAATGAACTTGTATGTGGGGGAAACCTCTCTCCTTACGCTTCCCATAATCCTTCTACATAATAACTACGCCCGTGACATAAATGCAGCAGCACGGTTAAAGCATACAACTGACACGTTTCGCACTTTATACTTTCCGTCTCTTCCATATCGTTTAAGAATCTGCGCTGGCGGCGCATAAAATTACGAACGGGGGTACGCTTATATTCGAAGCACGACCGTACGAGGTAGAAAATGAAAGAAAGAGAGAAACGGAGAGAGATAAGGAGAGAGAGAGAGAGAGAGAGAGAGAGAGAGAGAGAGAGAGAGAGAGAGAGAGAGAGAGGGAGGGAGGGAGAGAAATCACGTTGAATCGAAGAAGAGAAGAGGGCGGCAAACACGGAGGGCGGAAGCGGCAGTACTTCGAACGAGCGGAATAAAAGCCCGGGATAGGGGGAGGAGGTAGGAGAAGAAAAAATGTGATTTAAAATAATTATAAACGCATTACTCGGCCGGTCGGTCTGCCGAACGCGGCCGGGCAGACGAGATGGTAATCTCCATGATTTGTTATGCCATTGTTGACGCCTAATGAGGCAGGTAGGGTGCGTGTATATACGTACCCGCGGACATCTCCCATTGCTCCAAGTCAGTCGTATGCTTTAGAGCGAGGTTTATCGGGCCGTTCATTCCAGCGGTGGATTTACAGTCGCGGCAGCCCTAAATGGAGGAATATTTAATAGCCTTATAATGTGAAACATATAATTTTTCACTTCGAGTTTACATTTCAATGGGTCTACAATTTGTGATGAAAAATTCAGGACGGAAATTTATTATTCTATATGCTGATACATATTTCTCATATTTTATATATATATATATATATATAATTTTGTATTATATATGACACAATAAAAGTATAAATAAAATTCTTTCGACTTTTGTCGCAAATTAGATATGTCAATTTATAAAGTGCGGACTAGTAAAACTATCAACGCAATGAAATACCAAAATTTGATAGAAAATCAAGATGACAAGTATGTACAACGAATATAAATCGTTATTTAATTTTGCGGATTTTATCTCGAATATATAGTAATTACTACGGCAAAGTTGTATGTTAGGCGAGCATTGGAGCGTACAATCATACTTTGAAACGCCGCTTGGAGTTTCATTTTCTCCTCTCTCTCTTTATCTCTCTTGTTATAGTTTTCTCTATAAATATTGAAAAAAAAAAAAAAAAAAAAAAAAGAAAAATTTAAAACATTAAGAGAGAGATTTTCTTTCCCTGTCTGAAAATCTATTTATGTAACTTTGAAGATTAGAAAACACTTTGAATGAGAAGCTGCACAAGTACCGGTATAGAAGTGAAGTGTCTTGCGAACAGAGAGCGGCGCGGTTATCGAAAAAGCGGCGCTTGCTCTTGGACTAAATACGTCCGCGCAAAACGAGATATTCGATTTTCCGCACGAAAGAGCGAACGCAGGCAGATGCGAGCGAGTCGCGTGCCAAAAATGTGCGCGAGAGATACGTAAGTACCGTTTTAAACTCGCGCTTCTAGAAGCGCGAGCTTTCCCTCCTTAATTCGTTGAATGTAAACGCACATCGAATGTATCCGTCGTCGAGCCGGCAAACCCACGAAATCCGTTGATTGAAATAACGACTCGCATATTCTTGGTACTATTACATGTGCAAAAAATTTTCTTAATAATCTCGATGATGAAGATTCAACGAATTGTAAACCGATTTTTATTAACAATTTTATCAACAATATATAATTTATCAATTAGTGTTTATTTCTGTCTCTAGAAGAAAAAGGCACAGTTGGGGGTTTTATCTTTGAATTATTTGTCTCTGATTGAAAGATCGACTTTACCGCCGACGCTGTTAAACAGCCCGTAACTAAAAGATAACGACTTTTTTCCGCTGAAGGTGCGATATGGTCACCGTAAGTAGTACATCGTCTCGTTTCCACGTTCTCGATATAACGGCGTTATGCGCGCAACGCTTGCTGACCCAATGCAATCTTTCAAACGATCGTAATTATCAACTGTGTTCTGAAGTGTGGGATACCTTCCGAGAAATATTATGTATTACTCTGGTCTCGCGAGAGGTTTTCGTAATCGCACTTGCAACCAATGTGTGCAATCGATCGGTTCGCTACTAATACAGAATTAATATCCGCGGCGAGGTTTGTCAATTTTACTTTGACTTGGATGGAATTTCTTGCAATTTCTTGCAATTTGTTAAAAATAGCCAAATCAACATTATATATACATATAAAGCTAAAAGAAATGGCTCGGAAAAATAATAAATAAGACAAAGAAATATAAAATTTTCAGAAAATATATATAAATCATCTCTAAAATATAGAGCTAATATTTCGCTATTGTTACCATCGCACGTGCGAATAGTCAGCTTTCTATTTGCGCGCGAGTGGAGAATGGTGGTTTCAAAGTTAAATTAATCTAAGCCACACCGACGCAGTCGGTTCTTATTGCCTGCGAGCTCGAAAAAGGAAATCTACACACGCAGATGCGAAGTCGAGAGAAAAAGGGATTCTGTTCCGTTCGAATGAAACGGACAGAATCGCCGGGGAGATTTATGCGCCCCCGATAAGATTCAAGCGCGCGGGAAAAGAGTTTTGGTGCAGCCACGTTTACGAGCACCGAAACCAGTTCTGAAGGAGGCAGGCTGGCCGGACGTCGTCACGTATAGGATACCTACAGTTCTGCTCCGGGGAGCGGGACAAGGGTTCGTGGATCTAAGAAAAGTAATCTCGCCGCGGGCACGTAGAAAAAGAGAGAGAAAGAAAAAGAGAGAGAGAGAGAGAGAGAGAGAGAGAGAGAGAGAGAGAAAGAGAGACAGACTCTCGTCCACGATCCGATGAAATGATAAGCTGCTACGCGCATGTCGTAAAACTATCGATGCGCTGTTTTCCCTTCACGCACTTCTCGTGTATTGCCACCTTAACTCTAAATTGCGCCTTCGTGTTGTTCCGAGACTCGTTAATTGCTAATAGTTTGTAGATTAAGTAATTTAAACGTTCCAATGAATCTATCTGAATTCCTGAGACTCTCCTTTCTCTCATCTTTTCGTTAATAATTCCTCAATGTTAGTAAGATTATGCGTAATAACATTTGAAAATTATAATAAAATTGTTGACATTAATTGTCGCGTCTTAATCTAACTTTTTTTTCTCGTACAGCGGTAAGTCATTTTTAATATAAGCCGTAATTTAAAACATATTTATACGTGATATAATTTTATTCAATTGTATAATTTAAGCCAGAATGCTATAATTATTATTAATAAAATACGACAATTAATGTTGACAAAATTGACGATAAAAGAGAAAAATTCGAAAAGTGCATCGAATTTCTTGCAATTCGTTAAAATCAAGATTATATACAAAGCTAAAAGAATGGATTGGCAAAATGAGAAAAATAATCAATAAGACAAAGAAATATAAAGTTTTAAAAAAATATATATTACATTAGTCACATTCTTATCAGAAATATTTGACGTATTTAGAACTTTTCCGGTGTGTGTCATAAAGTATGTAAATACTTAAAAATACAGTATATACATAACAAGATAATATATTTTAGAAGCGTCATAAATCACGCAAGTATGAAAAGTCTTTGAAAGAGATTTACGCGTTATAAACTATTCAAAGATTCGATTTTCTATGTTTTCCTCTCTTTCTCTCTTCCGCCATACGATTCCAGAATTTATCGCGCGGATGTACGCGAAAACTATTACGCTCCGTGTCGTATGGAACGAACGCTCTTTGTCGATTTTATTGGCCACGATCACCTCCTTATCGAGACGATAGTCGACTCTCTTTGTGGGTCTCACGCGCGTTACATGGCGACATACACACGGTTGAGTATAAAAAAAAAAATGCGTCGTTGCATAAATTATCCTCGATCGGCAGCGAACGGCCGCGGTTACTATAAATTAACGTTATCGGGGTGTTTACATTACTTTCTTGTTGCACGATTAGTAATCGCGCAATAAGAGCACGACGAACAAATCAGCTGCGAGGCGGGGCGACCCGATACCGACGGCAAATGCGTATTTATTGCCCGAGGAAAGTACGATAGAAACGTAGCGAGTTGACGGAGAAAGAGGTCGGAACAATGAACTTGCTTTTTATAATAATCTCGACTGCTCCGAGAACCGCTGATCCGTCTTGAAAAAGCGCATCCATATCGCCAGATACGCCAAGATCGTATGATCTTTTTAAATCTATTTTTTTTTTATATGATTCTTTTATTAAAGATCAGCGTAAAATATATCGCGAAATAGTACGATGTTGCGATAGGTATATAATTAAAGAAAATTTATGAATAGTGAAATAACTAGAAATAATAAATAGATATCACGCACAAGTGTAAGTTTATATTAAAGTAATAACGATAGAGGGAAAGTGGAATAGATCGTGAGGAAGGTAATGGATTTAGCTCAAGTGTCCAAACTACGCAGTTTTCGTCGGACGATTATATCAAGCATTTTCCTTAGCATTTCTGAGAACTTGTTTGCAGACGTTTTTCGTAGGAAAAAGAATTTTGAAGTAGACTCTAACAATAAGCTAATGAGCGCGTCCACATTAAAATAAACTTGGGCGTCTGGCTTTCTTTTTTTATGACGAAAAAGACATTAAATATTGAAATAATTCTTTTGTACACTGTACACGTTGTTATGCAACAAACGCAGAATTAAGTAAGAAAAGAAAGAAAAAAATTTTAAACTTTTAATAGAAGTTTCTTGATACCAATGAATAATGGATTTTGGTTGGTATCCAAAAACGGTTTTAGCAGAATGAAGCTGTTCCAAGATAAATCATCTTTTTCTAGAAAATGAGCTACAGTATTTTATAATTTTACGATATTTTTAAACGTACCTCTTTTCCAAAGAACGGAGAAAAAGTTTGTTTCTCAAAAATTACAACAGCAGTCGACGGCGCCGAGAGTCCCGAAGCGTACAAGCGATGACGACGTGTAAGCGTGCATACGCACGGAGGTATGCAGTATATATCGTGCGTAGATACATACGTAGATATTGCATATGCCTATACGGAGTTACTTCAGTCTGCGAATAAGTGGGTCGCACACGCAAAGCCCCGGACTTGGACTCGCTCATGCAGGACGCCACACGAGTCGATGTCGCAAGCTGTGACTAAGAGACGCAATTTTTCCCCGCGAAACTAGTTGGGCCAGCATAGACATAACTATGGAGGCAATAACGTTGCAACACCCCGTACACCCACACTCCCGATCGGATATAGCGCGAGTTCCAGCGCGATATACGCGACCCACCCGTCCAAACATCTTCTCGTCGTCGATTCTTCGCTCTTTGGCGTTTATCAGCTTTCTTCCATCTTTCCGCTCTTGCGCGCTCTTTGCTCTTTCAGAATTACATTCTTGAATCATTTAGAAAGAATCTTGCGAGCTAGAATTCGAAAGTTCATTAGCAATACACCTATGCATTTTCTGTTGTCACGTATATAGTATATATATACATATACATATAAAATAATAAAGTTTTGACTGATTCTGTCTGATCTTTTACTTTGAAGAATATCTTTCTTCTACAGGATCATTTTGACATAAAGGGCTACAAATTAAAATATATAATCGCGTAGAAGAAATTAAAATATTTACTAAAGCTGAATGTAAGGCAGCAGTTTTAATAAATTACCGCGATATCTCAGCCACAACTGATAATCTAGACTATAATATTAAAAGCGACTGACTCAAAGTGAACTGCTCAAGGATAGAATGGCTTAATGACTTTGGCAGCCAACGATGCCGACATTTCCATCGAGAGATCCCGGTCGATCAAGAGAGACCTCAGCGAAAAGCAGCGGACATTATTTCAGTCTTAATGTGAAGTAGCTTCGTGTTCCATCGAACGAAAATGAGCGACACGATTCGACCTATTGCACCAACTAATTAATAAGTCAGCGATCCGTTCGTGTTTACCTTGCGTCCGTTCCTTGGATGTCCTTCGCCACTTTTTAATCAAAGCTGTTCGTCCGCGAGCGAAGTTGAACCGCGCTCCCGCGTCAGCTCAATATTAATCCTCGATTCACGACCCAGACTCGATCCGGTAGTCTCAAAGCTCCGCTATTTGCTTACGACATCGCGCGCGATATGCAGTCGTGAAACACATTGCTGGAGACTAGCAATCAGCTTGGGTTCTCCACGCTTTGCGATCGTCGTCTCTGCAAGTTAGCAAAAGTGAATTGTCGAACTAAAAATTTGATTGTCTTGAACAAATCAATTTTTATTTGTTCAAGAAAAATTAATCCTTTCAAAGAAAGTGTTGCATCTATTTATTTAATTATAAATAAATTTCAAAATTTTTAACAAATTAACATTTATGATTTTTCATGAATATATTATTCCGCGAGTTATATTTATATAAGTTTCCAAAATTTAAACAAAATTTCATGGAAAATATTTACTATAAAAAATCGATATGCTTCTCGTTCATAGTAATCAATATTAACACGCTTGATTCAAACTTTATTTTGTTATTGAATTTTGTAAGAAGAAAATAGGATTATTTTATCGTGTACGTGTGTTTTATCCGTACAGTGAAAGTATAAGATGCGCATTTCCGTTCAATCCATTTCTCTGTATCAATAAAATATTTAGCGTCCATCTCTTGGTGCATAAAGGGATCATTCACCGGAGATGAAGCTCTCCTCGAAAATGCGAGAAAGTCGATGGAAATGGTCCGACAAACCGAGGCGACCGAGGAGGATGCTCCCCGCGTATTTTTAGGGGGCTTCGGGACGTTCACTTTCGGCTTTTTGGCGCAACGACAAATTTTCGTCGCGGCGTGCGATTCCATGCGTCTTGTACACACGCGGACGAGGTTTATAGGCGATCTTAAAAATATACCGCGAGAGGTATATACGCGCGCTTTTTGATAAATCTCCCTTGACTCGCGGCCGAAACAACTCCGCCCGCGAGTAAGGGGGTGAGGAAGGGACGAGCCGTGTACGTCGTCGCTAATTTCCAACGACGGCGAAAATAAATTGGCCGCGCGTCGACCGAGCCGGGACAGCGGTGATCGCGGATGCCCTGGCACGGTGTAATTACGCGAAAAAACCGACCTTGTTAAACATTTACAGAGCGTAATCACACCGCTAATGCGCTCCTCCGCTCGTGTAACCTATGATAAATTCGGGCCCGATTTTTCTTCAGCATCAATTCCCCGCGTGAGACCGTCTCTCATCTCGAGTGTGTTTCATTCTCTCGGCATTAAGTATCTTGTGACAAATGAGCGATAAATAAAAGTTCAGTTCAAGTAAAAAGGCCAGAATTAAAATTAATTGAAAAGTCTCGGATATTTATTTGTATCCGCGAGGCTTAGAGCTCTCGAGACCTTTTAATTTTAAATGTTAAATAACTTTACAATTATTGTAATTTCAAAACAACTATCATTTTTCTCAGTCAGGCTTTTAATAATATCTGTAATTAACCGGTAAGCCAATCGAGGGGATACCAAACAATACAGTTATTCTAACGATCAATATTTTTATGTTGCTTCTCTCTCTCTCTCTCTTTCTCTCTCTCTCTGTCTTTCTCCTTCGCGTGATAACATTGAGATTATAAATGATAAAACCGCTAGCTCTCAAATGACAAGAGCTGACAGTTGCGGCGCGCATTTAAGAGTCAGCAATATCTGCAGCTATCTTAAATTTCGACGTCTTGACGTTGACACGGAGTATGACGTCAGGATCATGGATTATTAATGATACAGCTTCTGGCGTGGATATCAGCGATTCTTGCAATTTTGACATATTTTGTAACGTGCGTCAAAAATGAATATCCGAAGCGCTGTCTCGCACTCGCGTCAATCTTCGATGACGTCAGTATAGCAACAGACTTGTCCATCGATGATCAACTTTCCTCGAGCGAGCACGTCGATGACTCGCGATTCGCGCGTAACCACGCGCGCATCAACGTTAATTCGCCGGCGGCGATTTAACGTCGTGCATTTGACACGTTCTCTGAAAAGATTGGAAATTTCCATCGCCGCGAAATCACGCGCGATTGTAGATTAACGCTACCGGCGAGAGCAACATTGGTACGTGCGATTATCGCGCGCGCGCATTTAATATAAATTATATTGTAACTTCCGCGTCTTCTCTCATAGGTTCAAATTGATATGATTATACCCTGTATAATAAGCGCTAATAACATGCACCGTCAATTCGTACTCTAGACTCTAGAGGATCGTGTAAAAGAAACGAGATAAAGTTGTCTGATAAAACGTGCCTTCGTCGTGTATATAAAGAGCTAGAAGAAAATAATCTTTGCCGGGGGAGATGATGCGAACAAACGACGACTCCATAAAAAGAGATGATTCGCCAAATGACTAGATAATCGTCCGGACGAACGCGCTCAAGTCCTGCACCTTGGTTCGGTGACCTCCAAGGTGCACCTCATCGCTGGTATTAAATAGAGACTAAACGGAATAATAATTAAGACTGCGGAGACGTCAAGTGGGACGATACGGCTCGAGGATTCTCAGGTAGTGAGGAAGAAACGTACGGAGCCAAACTTGATTAGCTAAAATACAGACCATGGTTGGTCCCTCGTGCAGTAACGTAACTAAACGAATTGGCACCCGCGAGTAAACACGCGACCTCATACACATATATTTCCATACTCTCGCTTATTTTATAAAAAATTATACTGTAAATCACGGGAAAAAAAAAATAATCAAAAATTGTTTGAAATTTATATTCTTTAAAAAAATCTCATCAATTTTTTAAGAAGTAAAGAGGATTGTTTATTTTATATAATAATAAGTAGACCAAAGCAAATGTGACAGCTACTAGCTAATACAAAGAGCAAACTTGCAAAGCATACAAGGAAAGAATGTAAAATATTAACAGATTTTACAGTCGACTTTCTGACGTGTAAATGTGACATTTGAATTTATAACTCCTCAACCGTTACAACGTTATTAATTAAGACTTGAAAAGGACCTAAACCAAAGATCGAAACGTCGTCGTTGTATCAAACATTCAATAAATGAATAAAGTTAATTTGCCAGTTTTGGTCGCATAAATACAAACCTTCTGATTAATTAACAGATTTGTGTATTGATACATTAAGCGTGATTTGCTGACACGTGTATGTTATCGTCTATCGATTGCACGCGTATACTACGTTCCTTCCAGCAGCAGCAGCAGCAGCAGCAGCAGCAGCGACAGCATCCAATATATAAGGTGCTTACCTACCGGGACCGAGAGAAACGTAGCGATCGTTAAACGTATACGCATAAACCCAGACGCTATTAGGCAAATTGTGCGTCGTAAAGTGCGCGAGACTTCTCGAGTTTCTATTTTTCAGTCACGCGATATCGACTTGCGAATTCAGCACTCACAACGTCGCCACGATATGTATAGAAAGAAAGACAGCTTTTATTATAGCGGTATATATATTTCATCTCTCTCTTTCCCACAAGAGGAGCCCGCGCACGCGGACAGACTCGAAGTCTGCTCCAGGAGCAGGCCGCGAGCTGGGCCCGTCTTTCTTCCTGCGCCCTTCCTTCGCGTCCTCCTGCGCTCGTCGATTCCATCTATCTTACTGTTGCGTCTCTTGCTGTTTCAGGATTGGGAGAGGGAGAGGGAGAAAGAAAAGGATCCGCGAGACCACAAGAGCAGCATAGGGCTCGCCGACCGTCTGGTGGGCGGACGCCTGCCTGCAGCAAAGCACAAGAGATCGCTGCCTTCCGCCAAGGACAATCGCGCTCTTCCTCCTCACTTCTGCGTGTATCCTCGATGCCCCAGCCGGATGCTTGTAATTTCGGGCAATGCATTCCTCTGCGGCTAATCGTGCGCGCGGTTCATCGAGCGAGCGTGTCGAAATTATTCTGTCACCGGCAACGGTTAGGTTGTTTTTAATTACCTAACATTTTTCTGTTGCAACGTCATCGAGGAATAAACGTGATAGACGGAGAATATTAGGTCTCTAAAAATATAATAATAAAATATTGACATTACTCCTTGAAAAATAAATTACTTTAAGAATTGACTTGTCATTAAATATTTGAAAATTTGTCAAAGAATATATTAATATTAATATTACTTTAATTTATATTATTGCAATGGTGAAGAATCATCCTCTGTTTAGAAAAAATACTTGAAGTATACATTAGAGATTATTTTCATAGATTTTTTTCCCTAAAACAGGGATTAAAAGTATATAGTTCAATGTTTCGATTTTTTTAAGGTCAAGCACTTTTCTCGCAAGTTACATTTTCGCGATCGTGCAGCAACACGCGTGTTTAAAACGACAGTAGATACGGCATCCAACGAAATACAACAAGTAACGAGGCGATTTCGTTATCGTAATCTCGTGGCGATATTGTCGAATTACTGCGACACACAACTCGCCGCTATCTTTGTCGCAAAGTGCAACGTCGAGTGTCTTGCCGATGCTTTAAGTTCGGACACGTTTGTACCCTCATCGGTAATAACATTATCGATGTATCGTCGCTTCGACACCTTCGACACCTAACGCGAACCCAGAAGGGCTTATAAAGAGCCGTGATGGATCCGCTCGTAAAAGAACCGCTACAGCATCTACTCATACATCGATTTCGTAATATTACTCGATTTAATAGTTACTTATTTCGTGTTCGTTTATTCTCAATACATGAATATTTATCGGAATATCAAATATTTATTATTGTAAATTATCATATAAATAATGTTATTTACAATGTGATTTATAATGAAAATATTTGTTGTAATTTATAATTTATAATATATGCTAATAGTATATTATTGGCCAATAAAATCTCTCCGTATTATTATTGAACACAGAATATGTGTGAGTATATATGCATGTTGTGTACGAAAATTTTTGTAAACATGTTATATTAATAAAAATGTTCTATTTAAAGATTTTGTATAAGACAATAACTAAATTAAGGCGGTCCTCTATAGTTAAATACAAACAATTTACAAATTGGCTAACGAGGGCCCAAGCTCAGTTATTAGTGAGCGTACAAATTTATTTATTTTTATTATTAAATATTTGCTAACCATCTAAACACGGATGCGAACGTTTCGGTCAATTTTTTCACCAGCTTCAGGTTAGCGCAAATTATATATGACTAAAACTAAAAACGCAACATATTTGACGCAGTACAATTAAAATTAATCCGATGGTATTATCATGTTGATTAGACACTAACAGCCATGAAGGTGAAGATCAAAAACAAAATAAACGATCCTCTCTGGGTGAAAAGCCAGGAGGTGTGGCGCGTATTAAATCTGTATAAAATGGAATTAAAAATTGAGTCCGGTAGGTAATATGTTAAATAAATAAAATTGTTAATATACCTCCATATTCAAGACTATCAGTCTTCAATACTTGACAATTATAATTACTTCTAATGTGATGTTTAGTGATCAATCGTCGGGACAAGACTAACCTTAATATGAAAATAAAACCATTCAATTTTTGATAGGTTGTTTATCATATCCTTGTAAGTAGCGTGTAAACATAATGTAGGGGATAATGTAGAAATATTAGATATCGAAAAGTTTTATAATAAAAGGTTATTATCAGAAATGATTTACATTAATAGAGAAAAAAATAGTCTTAATTTGCAGACAGATACTGATCGTTTACACGCTACTTACAGCCAATTTGCAAATTGTTTGGATCTTGTATAATATTATTTATAATATATCATTCTATGATAGAATGCTGGCCAAAATGGAAAATTAGAATTATTTAAGCTAGCGATAATTTATCAGCTTCTTTTTCAATAAATGATAAGAAAATCTAATTAAAATAGATGCAATATACGGTTGGTTGGTCTCTGCTTGGCAGGCATATAGTGCCTTACTCACAGGTCAGAACGGAACGACTTTACCGTGTCTGATTTAAAACCGCTCGCATGATTCACGGCTCTCTCTCTCTTTCTCTACCTTTCACCCTCCCTTTCTCTCTTTTTCCCCTCGCATCGCATCGCATCGCATCGCATCGCATCGCATCGCATCGCATCGCATCGCATCGCATCGCATCGCATCACATCGGTCGGACCGGTTTTGGCAGCGGCATCCTAAAACACGTGTTTCCAATAAGCTTTTATTGGTAGATAAATCAGACGCGATCTTATTGTGGGATTATGATGTTTGCACGCACCGAGTCGGTTTCATCGGACACGCGTGCACCGCTCGATGCTCGTAATTCGTGAGTTTCGAGCCCCCGCCGTTTTTTATTCCGCACGAATCCACGTCAGTTTTTGCGACACGCGCGGATTTATGCTCTCGTATGATCGCGCGCTTTTTGCAATTGTATAGACAAGTTGCGAAATATTGCGAGACGAATCGAAACGGCATCAACGAGGATAATTCTAGCAAGAAAACATGTTTAATGCCACTTGCATCATTTATCTTAAAGTTGAAAGTCAATTTTTCTAAGCTCTTGTTAAAATCTGTAGATTAAAATTAAAAATGACATTATTAAACTGTAAATTATTCTTATAATATAATTCCATTGCATTTGTCGGCATAAAAGGCATTTATTTTTCTCTCCACTGTGGAATTTATTTTAAATTCCGTCATAGCCTGATTATAGCTTGTAAGCTACAACTGTGTACCTATCGAAGAAAGATTCGATTCGACGCATCCGGCCTCGCAGCTGAGAAAAACGTATAATCGATAATCGCGGAAACGTTTCCCGGATTTTCACGCCAAAGTACCGGATCCGCGAGAACGACCTCGCGAGCCCGTCGTCGTCGACTATTCTAGGAACGGAGGCTGTCTACGTCGGCAGGAAACGGCGACGCGGCGCTGCGTCGAACTTGAGTTCGAACCAGAGACCTTGGACCAACCATTGACCTCGATCGCCACGTCCACCTCCACGTTCCACCGAGTGCAACCACACGGTCGTCGTTCTATTGGATCCACCGCCTCCTCTCCTGGGACGTTTTTCTCTTTGCATCTTTTTTTTTTTCTTTAAATGCCACAACGTTGTCGCATATACTTGTAGCACGACAGTCGCGATAATTGCGACAACTTTGTAAGAAACGTAAAGCGGGATAATAAACGCTGATTCGTTTAACATACCTAATGTATGACATTCGATCGCGCAATCGCTGTCAAAATCAATGACACTTTATTTTGTGCATTATCGTGTATAGGTATACATTTTTTTCAATTTAATCGGAAATTAAACTTGTTTCTCTTTCATCGGCATTTAGCGTGATTCCGATCCGCTTGCATGGACCATATGTAATATGGTAGTGTAACGAGGGCGATTGCGGAGCCCGGTCACTTTACACCTCGTGTCGATTTCGCGACCGAGGCGAAGGCCGAGCGGAGATGTCAAGCGCGTTCGGGAGAGCTGCCAACTATTCTGAGAACGGAGGCTGCTCGTTGCGCGGGAGGAAGCGCGCGGCAACGCTTCTCGCGCCTGAACCCGAGACCTTGGAACAACCGTTGCCCCCGATCACGCTATATGTAAGTATATATGTATTCCTCGGTAAGAGAGGACTCGCTCGCGGAGCGCTCGCCAATCTCACAATCTTTTCCTCGCGCCTTTCCACGTCCCTCTTTCTCTAGTTTTTCTACATTGATAACATTACACATATTATAGCATATTATATTTTACATATGGTACATACTCGTGTATTTTGTGCGTGTGAAAAATTTTTTAAACTCCAGTTAACGCGGAAAAATAAGCGATTTTTATTTTAAATTAAACTTTTTCAAGACAAATATATGTATAGTTGCATTTGATGAGATTTGGACATTTAATTGATAGATTATTAATTATCATTTGTCGATTATTATTATTGTAGAATACATATAATATTATATTTTCATAAAATATGTTATTAATTAATCTAATTTATTTGATTATATTTTGTACATACAAGTTGCAATTTGGTTTTCTAAGAAAACCATTTTTTTCGCTTGGATTAGAAAATATATACTTTATCCTGCAGAATACTTAAAGTCATGGCATAATGAAAAGGCCTAGCATGAGAAGGAAACATTTGATATGAGCTTTCTCTACTGCGATGCATTGTCTGGATCAGAAAGACAGACTCGCTGACTTTGCAAAAAAATCTGCCGTAAAAGTTCTCTACACCGTTTCCTAGTGCGAAACGGTAAATTTGCTCAGGGTCGAGTCAAATGAACGCTGTGGGAACCGAAGGAACGACTCGAACGAATTACTCGAGCGAAATCGACTCTGACTTGTGAGTCGCAAAAATAAATTGTAACCTCACAAAATCGTGTGAATCACTATAATTCTGAATTTGTAATGAAAATTGCTTTACCTTTTTTTTTTTTTATATTATTCACACTCGTAAAATCGTAAAATATTTAAATTATTACCGTAAAATGTTTTCCTGCTCTTTACATAAATGCTTCGATCATAAATCATGAATTTTTTATTCGAGAAGAAAAAAATATATATACATAATCAATATATTTTTTACAAAGAGAATTATCTTTTATACTTTTATAATTTTGTATTTAAATATATTAAAATAATCATATTTAAAAAATTATCAGTAAACAATTTTTTTTTTAATACGAAAAATATATCTGTTAACGTACATATGTGACATTCTATACCTATACCTGTTAATGATGGTGAAACTACTCAAGTATCTCACACTATATGTACTTACCATTTTATAATGAGAAGACTCGCGTTTATTGTGATCACTATTATTCGGCTATGCACCTATGGGTGCTAATGAAGCCACATCATTCGACGTCAGTCGGCTCTTCTACCATCACGGAGGTCTCCGACATTTATCTCACGCTTCGGATCTCTCTCGTGCGCGTTTTCTGTCTCTTTCTCTCTATACACGTTGTGCGCTTCTGACGTTATCGTGTACCATTCAGGGACAGCGGTTCGATGAGAAAGAAAGAGAGAGAGAGAGAAAGAGAGAGAGGGAGAGAGAGATCGAGCGACCTTCATCGGTGTACGATTCCGGTAACGACGAATCATCGTCGACCTCGAAATCCGTACCGATCGTTTCGATCCGTAGTATGCTCTCGCTAAAGGAAAATGCCATTACCATACGTTCAGCACGATGTGCTTTGCGGTAGGTAGAGTCGCAGTAAGAATATATACTCTACGAAATACCTCTCTTGTCTTTTTCATTCTATCTCTCTTTCTTTCTCTCTGATTAGTACATTTTCAACATTGGAACAAAGTGAGAACGCGTTAGAGAAAGCGGAAACTAAATTCCACTTTAAAAACGAGAATAATCGCATAAATTAAGCTGTATTCAAGATATTTTTATGCTGACAAGCGATATCACTCGATAATAAACTTTGATACTAATCCAACATCTAA
The DNA here is from genome assembly GCF_047496725.1 of Anoplolepis gracilipes. Lineage (NCBI taxonomy): Eukaryota > Metazoa > Arthropoda > Insecta > Hymenoptera > Formicidae > Anoplolepis > Anoplolepis gracilipes. Next base: position 542,904 of record NC_132978.1, on the reverse strand, counting down.
TCGCCACGTCCACCTCTACAATGATTTTTGTATGCAAAATAATAAATGAAAAATTTTATGCCGTTTAAAGCTGCGCACAATTTGTCTTTCTCAAGTACAGTCTTATAAATTAAACACCCTGTGGCGCATAAAAAATTAATTATATCGCATTTTTATGGACGATTGTAAAATGAAGAGGGAAATATTCGAGGCTGTCGGCGGTGCTGTTATCTCCTGATTCCATTGTCGGTCAGCACCCGCCGGTCGGGAACCCGCCGATGGAGTTTGCTCAAACGCTTTGCACCTGCATCGCGCCGCGGCTTAAACGACGCGGTGCAGACGCAGAGACGGGCGCCGCATCCATTACCGTCGTGTCGTGTCGTGTCGTGTCGCCGCCGCGCATTCGCCCCTCGCCTCGAATAAGCAAACACTAAATATTTATTCGGGCATGCCGCCGAACATGTGTCTGCGGGACACACGGACGCGGACGTTGCGGTTTCGTGAAGGATCGCCGCCGCGCCGTCCGGACTCGCAATCCTACGTCGGGTATGCAATTTTTCGGCAACAACCAGCACTTTTCGGCGATCGCAAAATTCCATCCCAAGTAACGCAATTTTTTCAGAGGAAATTTTTCCGCGTAAAAAATTTAATAATCCCACACGTATATATATATATATATAATTATGGATCGTCAAGTCTCGAGTACATTCCCCTTCGTGAGATCGTTATAATAATGAAAGAACGATTTGTTGTCGACGAATGCGCGCACAAGGAATGAAATTTAATTTGGCCCGACAGATTTATGTATACGTGTCTCAGCTTGCGTACGCGCAACCGACATTTATACGTCTGCGTCAGATTATATTACATTAACAAGCTGATGATTTATAACTATAAATGTACGTCTGCTAAATTTGTCACGTTGCCAGAGGCTCCCCTTTTATATAGCGGGAAAGTTCCTAGTTTATTGATACATTTTTCTATCGCGTGAAGTCGATGAAAATTGAGAGAGGAAGAGATTAAAGAGAATTGTTGTGAATTGTAATCGCTGCGCTTCGAAGGGATTAAGCGCGAAGTGGGATAACGAGATTTCCAGAAGTCATTCCATCCATCTCCCCTGAATCAGCGGTTATACTAGTTCGTGCTCCACGGTTCGCATGTACGTTCGCCCACGGGCGACTATGACGATCCGTAAAAACGAAGCCGAAGACATGAAGAGAAAACGCGGCTGTAAACCACGGGAAAAGACCTCGCTTCTTCGTTCTTGCGGCGTGGGCGCCGAGAGAGGGCGAGAGAGAAGGAGATAGGCGACTCGCAATAATGCGTCCGCGGTGAGAAAAGTGGAAACGTCGATAAAAATAAAATTATCGTCGGATGGAATGGTTTTTGCCCGGCCGTTGCTTCTTGAGCTCTCGCGAGATATCCTCTTGGCGTCCGCGAACGAACTGAAAATCGCTCTTCCAGAAGGAAAGCGCAGACGTTACATCAGTAACGAGTTCGTATTAGCAGAGTGGAGCTATAGCACTTACAACTGTCTATGAGCTGAAGCTCTCGTCTCTCGCGCGTGAAATCAATATGTTTTCTTCTTTTTACGTTAAGAGAATATTTGGTGAAGTAAATTATCCAAAATACAGACTTTGAATCTTTCACGAAAGAATGTTCAAGGGAAAGAGAGAAAATAAAAGACACGATTGCGGTAGCCGCTGGCGAATATGTTGAATTCTCGCGGATCTTCACGATGCGCGTCGCAAACTCATCTCGAACCACTACCGACCGATTGGGGGACACGAGGCGGAAAGACAGTAAAGACACGGAGCGTGGGAGTAAAGAGAGAGAAAGAGAGAGAGAGAGAGAGAAAGAGAGAAAGACAGAAAAAGAGAATTGGAGAGAGCCGGCCCTATAAAAAGCTATCGTGCCTGACCTCCCGCAACGAGACTTTTCGTTGCTGAGTATATAACGTGGAATGTACTCGTTCTATGAGCAAAGTCAGCTCGCGTGTAATCGTTTTGGCTTAAAGAGATATGCTTGAAAGAATTGAAGACAACTGTGTTGTTTTTATGAAAGCAAATTACAATCAAAGCAACGAATAAATTACATTTATGCCTATTGAAACTAGTCAAAGTTTGTCTTTTTTCGAAATCTAGAAATAATCATAGGGAACCAAATAAAAAAAAAAAAAAAAAAAAAAATACGATGTAATGCACGCGTATCTATTTGTTTTTGAGCTAACAATAAAAATTAATCGCCAAAGAGAGAAACTTGTGAAACGCAAGCATAGTATCTTTATGTAGTATAGCTTCAAAAATTTCACGTGCGTGAGTGATCGAGATGCACGCGGATGCAGCGATTCTCGCTCGCTTCTCGCTCAAATGCAGCGCGACTTTTGTGGCCGCGAAACTGGCCGTGGTGAAGAACGCCCCACGATGGAAAGAGAGAAACGAAGATAAATTGACAGATGGACGAAGACGGAGCGAGGATTCGCGGTGATGGTGGCGCGAGTGAGAGGAAGAATGCGAGCACGGACGAGAGTAGAAAGGAGAAAGAGAGAAGGAGAGCGAGAGCCTTGAACCCCCGATGCGGGACGAAGGACAAAATACTAAAAATATCCGCGCAAAAATCACCTCGACACGGTGCAACGGGTTTAATGGCGGTTCGGCATGCAAAATCTTTCGGAGAGACGCGATACCGCCTCTCTCTCTCTCTCTCTCTCTCTTTCTCTCTTCGCCGACTCGCATTTAAACGACGAGAGAGCCGGAAGTTGGGCTACATATAATAATATATATCGCTACTCGTTCAATGCTTTGGGAAAGATAAGAATTGTCGCTCATCCTCTCAGCTTACCTTTTATTTAAATTATCTTAAAAATTTAATGATTGTTTAACAATTTTTGAGAGAGCGAAGGGGCAAAAGATACAATAACGCAATAATGGATGTAGGATGTTGTTATAAGGAAATTTATGCTGGGTATATTTTTATTTTATGGATTTCCGGAATTTCAGCGCAAAATGTAATTCACGATTTGCCGAACGCACACGTGTTCATCATGCTGTCAACCTTTAAACGCCATGCGCGTTGCATGGATGTTGCATTGAGAACCAAGTGCGTAAATATCGTGCCGGTTATATTTAGTGATACCAATGCGACTATCTCGCGTAGTTTCGCCCCACGCGAGCATTAGCGAGCGAAATTTGACCGCATCTAAAACGAGATGTTTAATACCTATCCAAGTAGTCTATAAACTCGAAGAATCCAAACAAAATCGTTAAAACGCATAATCACTTTTATACGCCGATAAAATCAGACCGCGAATATTTTTTAAGATCTATCCGTAATAAAGACTTTATTAAATAATTGGTTTATCTCTCCGCTTAAAATGTGTTATCAAAATGCTACTTACGTGCTCTCGGTACTAAATACGCAATGATACTGCCGCTCCTATCGTTGCTGTGTAGGCGATATGTGTGTTTGGTATACATATTTGTTTACATTCCGCTATCTATTTGCGTATCCAAGCAATGCTAGATGATGTTTATACTCTTGACGGTTAATTACGGATGTTGGAATCTTTCCATTAATGAATAACTTTTAATAGATCTGTAGAGTGAAAAGAAATATATTTTCACATACAAATCTATAATTATATATCGAATTTCTTTTCACATCGTTAATAACAATATATGGAAATATATTTTCACATATACATGAAAAAGATACTTATCTCCATTTACTCATACATTTTAGACAATCTATTAATTTGCGATAAGAATCGGGATAAAAAATTCTTATTTTACGCATCATGTGTAATACAGAAAACACATCTGAAGAGAAATAAAATACACGCATGTATATAAAATACATACACAAAATACGCATACGTTAAGAGATATGCGGCACATAAAATTATATATTTTTGTCTTGAATTTTGTTGCCAATTATGGATCATCTAAAGCAGGTTTTATCCAATCCGTACGAATACTTCCACGGTCGTGTCTGTGAATGCAACGGTGGTGATCGTCCCTATCAAATCACCGGATGGCCGTCAAATACGTGCATTCGGCCATCTGTCCGCTCCGCTCGCTCGTGATCTGGTACCTGTTTGGCCACACGTTTGCCGGACTATCTACCTGCCTGCCTTCTTCTCTTGTCTGCCTGCTTGCCTACCTATCTACTTGTCTTCTCGCCTACCTACGCGTATAGTCGAGCGCATTAACGATGTCCGATGCGCCTAAATGCGCCTCCATGGTCGAAATTTTGAATTTGCTTTCAACTTTCTTAATTTTTTCACATGTGTGAATTCTAAAAAATTTCGACAGGTTTAATTTATATATAAGAATTAAACTTCAACTTTGTACCTTAATAAGCAAACAAACCACACATTTTCATACTCAGGACCGTACAATTGTATAAACAAAATTATATGTTTTTGAAAGACCATGGAAAAGTCCTAGCTTAAAATTTTTTCTACTTTTAATATTAATCTTAATATAATATTTACGTGATCATCCTTTTTTGAAACTATTTAATTTATAGTTCTGCCGATAGTTTTTTTTTTTTTTTTTAATGAGAAACTGTTCGTTTATTGTGTATTTAAGATATGAAAAAAATGATGATACAAAAAATTAAGGTTGAAAATATGAGCAAAACTTCGACTCGCAATTAATTTTTCTCCGTATTGGCAAAAAACGAAAGGAATGGATGATTTTTAATAGACGTATCAAACGTCATTGAGGTAATCGATTGTACCTGTTATCTATCTACTTGTTATCTAGCACCAACCTACCTATTAACCAACGCGTACTTGGCTGGTGAGGATAACGCAGATACGCATCTCGGCTTCGTCCTCTTCTCCGAAGCCTGCGAAGAATCGATTTCATTCGTTGATCGTATGCCAGGCGTGTTTTGCTCGTAAAACGAGCGTCAACAAATCGAGAGGCAAGACAATTAAACGAAGCGCAGACAACCGTGCAAAATCAATATAAACTCGCACTCGGCATCTTACGAAACCGTCTCGATAATAACGTACGCGAAGATCGACTTTCGAGCGGGAGAAGGCTAAAAAGACGGCGGAACAGCTATGTATGTATTATATATATCCGACATCGCATATACAACTTAGAGTTCAGCTGCAATAATGATTTATGATCTTATAGACCGACATTAATCTCCTCTAACACGATGAAATTGGAAGATTTTACCCGTTGTTTATTTCACACCTGTGCTTTGTAACTATGTCTACGTGAACAGCTACAGTATAATTTTATTACGAAAGAGATTCATGAAAATAAGTTTTCGTAAATCAAAACGTTATTGCAGTCATTAAAAATAACCTAGGTCAAAATCTGAAATGTATTAGATTTTGACCTAGAGAGATTAAGAAGATGGTTAGCGAGGACATAAAGTTTGTCACATAATGTTCGGAGAATTACATTGACAATGATGAGAGAACAGAATGACGCCACGTGCGATAATGACCATTAGCAGTGAACATAAATCATGAAACTGCAATCGTAAAATACACGCGAGCGGGGTTAGCGCTCTGCAGTTAAGCAACACGTGAGCACAAATTGCCGCAACACGTCTGGTTTAGCGAGATTTTCAAAACCGAGCTTACGTCATTTTCGCAATAAAAACACGATTATATACACGATCGCGATATAGATAAGTAGAAGGTCACTACGCCGCGTACATATGTACATGTGCGTTTCTCTCTTTCGCGCATGCCTCTTCTAATGTTGCACATCGGCCCGTGAATAACCTAGGCCCTGTAGGCATCTCAACCGTGAAGAACCTTGATACACGAGCGTGCACATCTCATCATCACGACATACATAGACCAAACGTTCGTACACTTTATTGACACATATAGTTGGATTCAGCGCAAGCCAAGTTTTCCGCGTTTTACATAAAACGATGAAGTAGATTCATTTATAAATTTGCTAGATATAGATAAGATCTTTTCTGCTACATAGTAATTAATGCAACTTTATAATGGAAAGATCATGAAAAAAGATAACAAACAGAAAGAATAAAAACACTCCATTTTCTCAAATAATTAATTGTATTAATGCAAAATAGAAATGGCAAATAATTTCAAATGAATATCAATACGATAAGTAAATGTTAAGTCAATATCATAAAAATATGTTGGTTTTATCGAAAGAAGAATGGTAAACGATGCGCGAATAGATAGAGGAAGCCTTTCATGTCTATATAAAATAGAATTCAAAAAAATAGAAAATAAAAATATTTAAGTAAAATAAAATATACGGTTGTGGCCGCGTATTGAAAAGAAGATAAATGGTAGCCTCGACGAGAAATTTAAATAAAAAACATTTTTGCAATTAAATATAAAAAAGATTCCAATTTCGATAAGGTGTTTTGCTTATTGTTATAGAAGGGCTGTTTGTCTTGTTACAAAAGATTCAAATAATGTATTCCGATTGAAATAAATTTTAAATTGCCAGAAGTTAGAAGACTCAACAGAGGAAGACACAGAAAATGAAAAAAAAAAAACCCATTGACAGAATTGGCAGTGTCACTAACACGCAATAATTGGTTGAAAGAACTTTTTATTTTCTCTATTCTTCATTCTACAGCTCCCGCAAAGTTAACCTCTCTTGAGAGTCTAAAGAATATCGGTTTTTCTTTCCATTGTCTGTTTAAACTTTCGATTCTCAATAATAATCTTTCTTTAAAGCTTTCTTTAAAGTGGTATTATTTTATTTTCGCTTTAGCTATGAAGTGAAACAGATGTCAAATGAACAAAAGCAACATGATGATAGATAAACAATAGGTATTAGTGACATTGAATAATGAGATTGTGCAGATGCAAATTTTTGTTTATCGGATAAGTTTACTTTTGAAACATTTGTGCGATAAAATTGATTTCGTTTTATGAAGGCGTGTATGATGGATAGTGTGTTTTAACATTTTTTGTTTTTTTTTTTGTTTTTTTTTTTAATAATTTAAAATTTATAAATCGATTTTAGTCTTCTTTCACAACGATGAAGCGGAAAGGGAGTGGAAAATAGTCGCGAGAGGAAATTTATTTTTGAATTATGATTACTAAAATAGATGAGGTATATCAAGAGTACTATTACATCTGTCCCTCGGCCGTTCGGCCCTCAAATTGTTGGCATCCTCGTAACACGTGTCTTTCATCTGCGCCAACATAGTTTCTACTATACGTTGAATTAGACTAGACACGCGTGTGTGTCTACATTGTCTATTCTACACCCGGAAGATTCTTTTCTCGAATACGCTCGAAACTGTCGCGGAAGCGCGCGAATTTACGATCCCAAGTTAAGGCTCTTTTAATGAGATGTATTGAAAGATTTACTACTTTGAGTTACAACTCTTTAGCTTGCAGCAACTTATCCACGTGTATACGCGAGAGACAGAGATCTCTTCTAGGTATACACATCTCCATCTCAGCCTTCCCGCTCCTTCGATTATTTGCATCATCGCAACACGTGTCTATCGTCAACTACGTAGCAGCACGTCGAATTGTGAACCAGGCGCGTGCGTGTATGTGTCATAAATGCGCGCGTTATACTTGTCATCGAAGCGGCGTCGATGCAACCGAGTTGCATATGCATTTAAATGCAGTCGCGCATACGATTCGTCCGAGAGAAATAGAAAGCGAGAGGAAAGAGGGAGGTGGGAGAGAGGGAAAGAGAGAGAAGCGAAGTGACTCTCTCTCAAACGATGCAGCCGGCGCGTGTATATGCGATGTAAACAGTGCGGTTGCTGGCAGCCCTGACCGGTCGGGTGCAACGCCACCGCGGACCTTGAGCGATTATTTTACTGTGAACTCGCCTCTCTCGCGCGTGCACGCTCCGGCAGCTCCGTTTTATAAACGTGCGTCGCATTTATGAGCGCGGTTTTACTCGCGCGCGTACTACGCGCTTTTTAAGAGGAGCGACCGCGAGAAGTATCGCGACGCGCAGATCAAACTTGTCGAATGAGAGTGACGCGACTCGTAAACACGGTATATACCGGATATACCGGTGCATCCCGTAAAAAAAAAAAAAAAAAAAAAAAAAAAAAAAAAAAAAAACAAGAGGATTGTATACGAGATTGTATACGAGAAGGCTAACTTATCGGACCACACGATTGCGTAGGATGGGTGTTTTCGCAACGCGTTTAACGCACGAGCGAAAAATGCGTATTCATTCAGAGACGCATAAGTTTAAGATTTAGCAACATTGATATCTTAATGTTAATCTTGGCACGTTTTTACGTTAGTACGTAAGTAGTAGTCGTTCAAGCGCGCTATTTACGCGATCTTTTCAAAGATGATCATTAAAACGCGGTATACATAATGTTCTCTCGCGCTCCGGACGTTTTTATTAGCAGAAATCACGATCCTCTATTAATAACAATCTCGAATATCGCTGCGATAGTCAATGCGGATGCGAGTCCCGGCCGCGTGTGTCTCTCGACCTGCATCGTCTCTCGCCGCCACTACTCCAAAAATACGCGTCTGCCACGGCGGTGACGTATCGACTAAACGAAGGAAAACACAGCCGCGAGAGTGTTATTTCAATCATCGCGCCACGAGAAAGAAATCGCACTCGGAAAATATTTATCTTCTGTACCGTGAGTAAACGCGACGTGAGTCCAATCGTGGAGACGCGCGCCGCGCGAGACCGTTGTATCATCCGGAATCTTTTGATCTGCGAATCTTGAGATACGAGAGACGCCCGCGTCCGTCGTGCACGGTATCAATCAATCGCATCCTTCAGTTAACGCCAACTTTTCTCACATTCAATATACTATAATATATAATATACCCCTTTATCCACGAAACGTAAAAATTTGTATACATATATGAAATGTGAAAGAGAATAATAAAAATGTATAAATAATATTGTATAAATATAAAAGAGAATAATAAAAATGTAAAATCTCGCGGCGCATATACATACATATGTAGTAAGTCCGATGACGTCCGAGATGTGTACACTTTCTCGTATAAAGAATTAAAAGATAATCCAATCTTAAAAGACTTTAGATACTATTAAATACATACCGGCTGGTATCCTGCGTACGTCACTATCACGCTTCGTGCTCGAGTCTCGCTTCGGGTATCGGAGCGGCCACTTCGACACAGCGTGCTGGATGCAGGCCTTGGCGAGAAAAGGGCGGATGACTGCATACGGGCGTGATAGGATGAAATCGAAAGCGCGGCACGTTTCCACGCGCGATCGTGAGGCCCGCTATTAATAGCATACTGCGCGTTATTATCACGTCGATGAACGTCGTCGCGACAACTCAGATAGAAAGACAGAGAAAGAGAGAGGGAAAGAGGGAAAGAGGGAAAGAGAAAAAGGAGAGACGATCGCGCGAATCTTCGTCGTCTTGTCGTCTTTACGTCTCGAGTCTCGAGTCTCGAGAGTATCTTCATCCCTCTCCTAAGAAAATCCCACCCGCGCATTATCGATTATTTATTATCTTGGAGATTGTGTCGCGTACCCACGAACAGACATGCCCTCGGCAAATTAAATTCTCGATTGTTCCGCAATTCAGCAAGCTGGGTATTGGGCGGCTGAAAAAGTGAACGTAATTTACAATTGAACTGCTTTATAACTGCCTTGAGCAAATTTGCCTTGGAAAGTTACGCAAACAATCGCGTTGGCGCACACAGTGTGCACCAACTTACGTTATTATTCTCAAAGTATATATCTATTTTTTCAACGCTATTTTCCCTTTTTTCTTTTTTTTTTATCCGCGAGGGAGATGTTTTGCAAACTTTTCTTATTATTACAGGATTATATAAAATTGTATAATATAATAAATAAAATTTACTTTTGGATTGCATATTTCCTTCCTCTTAGCAAGATATTAAATAATTAATGCAGTCTTGGTAACTCGCTCGAAGGTTAATTGATGCTGAAAACGGTGATGGTGATGTGAAAGGAGTGGTCGTTGGATTGTGATCGGTCTGTAATTTAAAAAGATTATTGGTTATTTTTTCAAGTTATTTTTTAATAATTTCGATAAAAAATGATACAAATCGGATACTTAATAACAATGTAATAATGTTATAAGATATTATAAACAAGATTACTAAATACAAATGTACAGTTGATATTTAAAGTTAGTTGTTTTCTTCCTGCTTTCTTTCAATTATGTATATGTATATGCTGAAACTTAAAAGCTAGAAGATATAACTTAGATAGAAGCGCATCTCTTACACAAATATATGCCTTTTACCATAAAAACGACGGAACTTCACGATGTGCTCCGACTAAAGAACGTACAATATATCAAAAACGCACGTTCGACATCAGGAACGCTCTAACACACGAATTTGCGAGTGTCAAGACATATTCATAATATAATATGTAATATATAATATATATTATATATTAATATATATTCATATTGTTATATAAATAAATATATAATATATAATAATTAATATAATCAGCGGACACCGGCTGAATGTGCCTTGACAAATTCATGTGGCATTCCTCACGTCGAGTGTACATGAACAAAAAGTAAGCAAAAATTGATAATCTTCGACGGAAACAAGCTCCGTCACGCGTAACGTACGTGTAATCGATGCTAAGGAGAAAAAGAAACGAAAACGATTAAGCGATGTAACGAAACGACGCAATAATTGGCGCAATAATTAAAAAAGGGAAAGAAAAATTAAAAAAATTCTTAAGACTCTTTTTGTCCTACGATTGCGAAAAAGTTAGATGAACCCGACCAGTTATTGCGAGAGATACAGGTCTGTGTAAAAATATCGTGAAAAATTTACGGCATCTTTTTCTTCGAAAGCGTTATCTCTTTTTTTTCCTTCTTTCGATATATCGACTTCTCGGCATGAAAAATAGACATCTCGACTGAGATCAGGGTTTTCAACGCGTTAAGTATCTCGATAAAAATGAGTTCTATCTTGCTCGTAGCTAATCGCTCGCCTTCGTGGAATATTGCACTTTGATGTACCCCTTTTCTCTCTCGCGAGAAGCTGCACTTTTACATTTGATATTTCTTTCTTTCTTTTTTTTTTCTATTCAGAACAACCACAACGTAGCCTCGAGGAAATTATCTGCATCTGTTTTTTATTTTTTACTTTTTTTAAGAGAAAAAAAATTTACGAAAGCTCGGGCATCCTTCATACATATCGACACAAGCGATTACATGTCACGCGACAAACGCCTAAGGTACACGAATGTATTATCCGACCAATATTAAAGATATTACACGTTAACCGTAAATAATGGCTCTGAATAAACCTTATTACGTACACCAAATGTAACTGTAGCCCATCGAAGCGCAATCTCGAAATATCAAAAAATCTCTCCTCCTCCTGCGACGCTCTCAATTAGACATATATACACGCTAAGAATTTGTTAGAAACTACTACACACCTATTTGTCGAGTCGTTCATACACACATATATATATATATATATATATATATATATATATATATATATATATATATATATATATTGTATATATATATATATATTGTATATATATATATATATATATTTACGAATACATACGTGCACATTGGCTGGCATTCGATTCATTGTAATTTCAATAAAAGATTATTAAATATTAATACTAAATTTTAACTTTAATCTTAACTTGGTTACTTTAAATTGAGAGTAAAGTTAAAATTTGTATTGATTCTTAAAATTGTTTCTTAGATAAATTTAATATAATTTAATATAAATTAGATATTTAGTATTAAGCCGAGATAAGTGTAATAATTGTTAATAATTGTTTATTAAAACTGAAACTTTAGAAATTAATATTTGTTATGATACAAATACAAATCACGTCGAGATTGATCGCAAATGATTCGAGTGCCCGCAAATGCGCGCGCGCGCGCGCTTAAGTTTATTTGTTACTCGATGAAGTTTTGTAAAAATTGAAAAATCCTAATCGTAACACACGCGGAGGTGCGTTGTCGGTGCGACTTCGAGTCCGCCGAGATGCATATATCACGGCTTACAATTTATTTGAGCAGTAATTTGTAACGGGAGAAACGTGCACGTGTATCCCCCTCACTCTAAGGCGTCCCTAACACTTACACGTGGAACGCAACATTTGTGTGGTACCGTAACGATTATTAGAGATCAGACGATAAAAAAATTGGCGATCCTCCAAGTCGTATCGACGACATTCGTTAAGAATAGAAGGCGGTTGCGATGCGAAGAAAGCAAGAAAATCCGATTAAATCGCAATTAAGGGCAATTTTCTAATATAGTTTCATGTATTTTACAGTCACTATTTTTTTTCAGTCGTGTAACGTTTAATATCACTCTACGAAAATAAATGAATTCAAATGAATCGATGGAAATACGTCTTGTTTTATTGCTGATTCTTTTGCGAAGTGCTACGTATAAAACGCAAATTGCGCTTGAAGAGGAAAATGAAGAAAAACTTTGCGATAGCATTGTGGTGGAAGCACTCTAAATCAGAGTTTCCCACGTTCCCGGCTCTCGCCGTAAATGCGTGCGCTTTCGGCGCGAGACGGGAGGAGTGCGAGAAACGCTCCTGACAACATTCCAATAAATCTACGGGAAAGCAAAACACACACGTCGGCATCGTCTTGCATTCTTCGCGTCGCCGCAAACTCTTTTTTCCCTTTTCTTTTAACATACAACTACATATCTCATTCCATATATATTTTGTAACTCGTTCGTTAATTTCCTCTCTTTTTTTTTTTCTTTTTTTTTGGTCGCTTTTGCAATATATATATATCCATCGATTTAGATATTTATCTCACTGTTGTACCCGTTCGCAAACGAAATTCCCGCTCCTGTCCGTCGAGCGGACACGCTTCCTTGCCTCTTCCATTAAGCGCTTGAAAAATTACGATCACAACAAATGCGTGTCTGGAGGAAAAGAGCTTGGATTTGTGAATAATAATCTATATAGCGCCGGCCATTAATTTGCAAACGCTTATAAAAACTTGATAAAATTTTGAATCGACAAGAAAACGATCGAACATATAAGCCGGTTCTCTTCATATGCCAAACAATTTTTTTTCCAACAGAAACATGAATACGAATATTAATTCGTATCAGAAAAAAATCTCGACACAATGTATCGTGTAGATTTCTTTCCTTTTAATTTATATAACTACCTAAAAATCGGAGTGTGTCTTTTTTTTTTTATTCCTCGTATATCCTATTATAATAATGATATTGCAGTTTATTATTCAAATTATATATTATCAAGTTTCTATCAACGTCGTTTTAAATTTCCATTTCGTGTGTTCAAAAAAATTTGATGTAAACCCCTAAGAATGGCTCCAGATCCAAATACGCGTTCGCCATAATCGTAGCCTACGAGAAAGAGAGAGAGGTTGAGCATCTTACACACGTGCGAACTGTGACCCAGCTAACGTACATGGAGATGTGCGTTGTTGCGTACTTATCGTCGATCTCTATCTCCGCGCAAACAATAGCTTTCACGAAACTACAAAGCGAATTGCGAAGGCGGATTAAACGTTAAAAGGTGACTCGCATTCTGTTGAGCCGATTCTGCCGAAGTCTCCCGCGCTCTTTCTCGCTCATCGCTCTCTGTTTGTACAAGTGCCCTTCATCGTCGTCGTCATCGTGTGCGCTCAACTGCAAATTACTCGAGTAATTTATGGTATCTGAATTCATATCCCCTCGCCACGATAGTTTTCTACTTCGCCTTCGGATGCAAACCTAAAGCCCCAAGCTTCGGCAGAGTTCTTATTCGTAAGATTAAAGATCCGTCACTATCTTAATCTTGAATTAATTTGAAACCATCACGCGTATCTTTATAACACTCTCAAAAGATAAGTCAATAAGCGTGACGTTGTATTGCAATATATATTAATCAATATTATATTTCGTTGCTGTCCTTGTCAAAAATTCCAAATGCTCGAATGATTCGATGTTTGACACGATGAAATAATTTATTTATTAATTATGGAAACATATTTTTCGACGCGAGAGTATCATGCGAGGATCGTTGGTAATTTTCACTTGCATTAGCGCGATGTATCGCGTTTATTTGTGCGATTACGAACGTTGAACGAGCGTGGCTTGATATGTAGCGCTGTTCGCGAAGAAGCGTTTTCGTAAAAATTTTAGAATCGACACAGCCTGCTTTTTTTATTCACGAAAGATTATATTCTGTCCTCTCTACATTCTAACGACCCTCTCTCCATTCTTTCTTTTCTTCGTTTGCATCATCTTTGATCATCGACCGATTTCGATCTCTACTCATCTCGCATAAATTATGTAAATCCAATCACTCTAAGTGTTTTTTTCTTTCTTTTTTTTCTTTTTTTTTTTTTTTTTTTTTTTGTGAAACGTGCTCTAGTAAGGAGACGAGAATTTCGGAGCAATTGTATCATAATAATTCTTATTGCGCTTTCATGTAAATAGCTATCAACACTAACATTATACTTTGTTCCTCTTGGCCCTGTATATGATTTTTGTACGAGAGTTTCCAGACCGGAGTGATAGGCACTGTGTTTCCTTTGTATCTTTTCTCAGTTTTATCCGATTCTTCTTTTCTTTTTAATCCTTTTCCCTTTCCTTTTCTAGACACACCATTCGTCCTTCGTCGAAAACGACGAGTCTTTCTCGCCCTCGACCATTTCTCGATTAGGAGAAAAAAAAAAAAATGAAAAAAAGAGAACCGAAAGCGTTGATTGCGACACGCATTAATTGGCGCAGTGTGATGGCCGCCCGCCTTCACGTGAGAAAAAAAGAAGGAAAAAGAGGAAAAAAAAGAAGATAAACAGAATTTACGAGCGCGAAAATTCACGTCGAGCAACTCATCTCATCACAATCAGAAACTGTTTGCCTTTTTTTTTTTTTTTTTTTTTTTTTTGTAAATTTTAAAGATTGATCATATTCCGTAAGGATCATACGTCGCGTTAAAGCCGCTCGCTCGTCCTTTCGCGCCGATCAAAAAAAAAAACGTTCGCCGAGTCCCTTCCCCTCTTTCGCACAATCGCAATAGGCGGTAGCACAAGTACGAGTAATAATAGTGTAGTATTAATAATATAGTAATATTATTGGTAATAATAATAATAATAATGATCTTAAAATCACGTATAATTACAGTAAAAGTAATTAATAATATTAATAATTGAACAAAACAATGTTAATATATACGAATAATAATAATAATAATAATAATAATAATAATAATAATAATAATAATAATAATAATAATAATAGAAACATATAGATGCGCGCTATATGTCAGAAACATAGCATAATAAATCTTACAGAAAAATAAAAAAAAGACGGTTGGTAGTGAACTCGCTGGTATCGGTGCGACTATCGCTAATCATCGTTTACGAACAATCGTCGGAAATTAACCGCTACGCGAACGTAAATGTAAAGGAGACTATGAGATCAAATGTTTGATATATCGATAACCGCGCGCTCTCGCGCAACCAAGCGTGGCTCGCTCGCTCGATCGCCGCCCGATGCCGTCGCTGGATCTTAACCGCTGGATTCAGCGTCGATCGTGCAAGCGATCGATCGGAGAAACGCTCGCATGTTATCTTCCATGTATATATGTGTATGTGTGCGCGTGTGTGTGTGTGTGTGTGTGTGTGTTTGTGCTCGTTCCCGTTCTCGACCGAAACGATCGCGCTTTCCTCCCTCAAACTTACATATTACTTTTGTCGCATCCATTTTCTTTTCTTTTTTTTTTTTTAATTTTTATTTTGGAATCTCAGCGATGCACACAATTGGTGAAGGACACCAAAAGATAGTGAAACACCCGACAAAAGGATAGCTTTGCAAAAAGTATTCTCCAAAGTATGACGATACGGAAAAAATATTATTTGATGTTTGGGAAATCTCGAGGATACATCTGAGCAAAATTCTGAAAATATCTCGAGAACATTCTGTCACTTCGCGTCGCACGTCAACTCGTTGCCAACTCGACGAGATTTACGCACGATCGATCGTCACACTAGACGTATCGTCCTATCTTATTTGTTTGTTCTAAACCGATGACAAGTTGTTCCTTTGACAAGGGAGTTTCTTGATGATCGTTTTTGCCGATCGCTTCGCTGTTTCACGCGGGAGGACAAAGCAATTATCGTCGACGTAGCGATATCTCTCTCTCGCGCATTATTCACTTTTCAACATTCATATCATTATTTTAATGTACATATTTTATATATATATATATATATACATATTTTATATATATATATATATATATATATATATATATATATATATATATACATATATAAAAGTAGTAGTAGTAATAATAGCAACGCACGCGTATTATACTGATCAACATTCTTCCTGCGTTCATTCCGTTCTGCGTCAAGGTACAAAATTCTCAGAGGTATCTAGGATCGTTAATAAACCAAGTAGCGCTATTTTCATCCCACTCCTGATAATCTATTATGCAGCGAAAGTAATGCCGCATTTTACTTTAATGTATCAGAAGTGAGACAAATGAAAAAAAAATAAAATAAAATAAACTCTCCGATTTCTGTTTTTTTTTCCTTTTTTTTAAACATCGTCCTAATTGAATAAAATGTTAAAAAGTTCATGCTGAATTTAATTAAAAAAAAAACAAGTCTTTCCGTTTATTCAAAAATAATGAAAAAAATGTAACAACCCTTGTACCTACCTTTGCATCTTAACACTAATCCTGATCATTCATTTCTAATCTCTTTAAATTAAATATTAATTATTATTTTCATTATATTTAATTTAATGTAATTTTAATTTTCAATTCTGTTTTAATGTTTCTATGCTATATAATTTGCGGTTGTAATTCTAACGAATTTAGAAAGAATGTCAATGTCACGCATAATGCGCACGCGTTACGCACCATTGCTGGAGATTGTGTGTTTATACTTATATCTATATATATATATCGAATATATATTATATTCTACTAAATACATATTTTCTCGGTATATACAACAAAAAGTGGGCAGATGCGAGTCGCGCGGAGATGAGGAACCGTTTTCGTGAAAATGAATCTTACTTTCCTCCAAATTTCCTTCTTGATTCATCTTCAATCCGCGCGACCCCAATCGCTCACCTACGCTTACCGATATATTTATCTTCATACAAAAGTATACTACAATACATATACAAAAAAAAGAAAACATCTGAATCTCGAAACCGTCACTCATCGTGGCTGTCGTTCGTCTTCTTCTTATTCTTCTTTTTTTTTTTTTTTTTTTTTTTTTTTTTCAACGACCGATATCCGTTAATCCTGCGAAGATGATTCGCCAGTTTTTTGCTCACAATAAGCAGAAACTTTGCTAATCCGTGCTGATATATGAAATACGAAAAGAGCCAATGAAAACACCTAATCACTTTAAATATCTAAAAATTTAATATTGGCGGACTAGTTCGTAAAAAAAGTTCAGCACTATCAAATCTCTGATGTTCGTCTGCAATCATGACGTTGAAAATGTATTCGCGAAACAATCTATTAAATTAAAATATGCACCATTGACTGAACATCTCTTCCAGTCCTATGCGTAACGTAGATAATGGAGAAAGAAAGAGAAAGAGAGAGAAAATTCTAAATATTTTCCATAATCCAGTTCTCCAAGAAAAGAAAAAAAAAAAAAAGAATCATAAAATAAGATCACATAATGCCCTATCTGTTGAATTTATCTTAATGACTTATACATGTTAATTATCATCCATTTTACGAATCTCTTGCTATCCGCAAAGATTATACGGTTAACTTAAAATTAACTGCAACTCAAACGATCGTATCTCTTCCTCTCGAAGAGACATTCCGACTCAATATTATAATGATTGGTCTCGCGAATACTCGCCTGTATTAAATACAAAAGCGACACGAAAGCCACGACGTGTGTCAGTTGGAGTAAAAAAAATGGTGGAGGCGTACATTTTCGAAGAGCAATATCTTCTCGAGCCAAGTACAAAAGACGAAGACACGCGAGGCGAATGACGATACATTCAGCCGTCTATCAAAAGTCGAGCATGTGTGATTCGCGTGGGGGAAAAAAAGCTCGACGATAACAATCGCGATAACGCGCGTTATCGTGTCCTCGCCAACACGTTCAGCCGAGATCTTTGAATCGATCGGTTTGCAAGATCGATTCAAAGATCTCGCGGAGCATCGCAGAGACAAATATCTCTTCGTGTTCACGAAGAAGATTCGTCCATCCTGAGGACAGCAACTCGCAAGGCGGTTGACAAACACACTAACGATTCTCCTCCGTGAAAGAAGCGTTGCATACAAACCGAAGATGAATAACGACGTCCATTCCTTATCTGTTACTCTTTTTCTTCCTTTTGATTTTTCAAAAGCCTGGCGAGGTCCAATCATCACTATGATTGAGAAGTATGGCCATGATGTCAGACGTGCTAGATGTGAAATCCACATCCTTCATATCTTCCATCTCCTCCATGGTCGTCAAATCAGCCAGTTCGGACAGGTCGTCGGACAGTTCGGCATTATTTATCAGTTCTTCAAGTTTGACCGGGCAACCAATGTTACTGAAAGAATCATCAGTGAGCAAAGAGTCATCGGCAAGGAGGACTCCCGTAGTGCCAGTCGTCGTGGTCGTAGGGATGGACGACATGACAGGTGATTGCGACGTAAGTAACGTCGTGTTGGACGGCGGAACGGCCGCGTCCATTAACAAAGGTTGCGACCACGTCCTGAACGGGCTCGTCTCCCGCTTCATGCCGAAAATCGTCTCCTTCAGCTTCTCCTCCTTGATGTGGAAGCTCGCCGCCGACTGCCGAACACCAGCAGTCGAGTTCGTGCGATAATATCCGCGATTGTTCGTTCGCATCACCGACGTTATGTCCGGCAACAGTACATTTTTGCTGGCGAAATCGTTTGTGTTATCCAATTCGACCTTCGGCTCTTGCTTGATCTTGATAGGGATGGCGTTGCAAATTGCGTGAACCGTGAGGGCGGACTCTGAGGAGTAGTTATCATCGTAGAAAGTGGCGGACTCCGGTGAATCCGGGGTGTCGCAGGTCGGGCTGGTGGGTACTTTAGCTGTCACTATGGGTGGCGCCGAGGTGTAATCCACGTCAGAGTGCAGTGTATTGCGCGGTGTCTCGAGAGTCTCCAGGGTCAGTCGGACTTGCTTCGAGTTCAACCTGGATACTGGTTTGCTGCTCGGCAGAGTCTGCAATCTCTTCATCGGCTTCTTCAATGTTTGCTGCTGGGTATTGTTGTTATTGTTATCGTTTCTCGTTCTGGTAGCGTGACTAGCGGCGGGTGTCGCCGAGGGAGGCGACATCGGGGAAGCAGCCACGTATGAGGTATGCACCATCGGGCTGTTTGATGGCGTCGACAACGACGATGTCGACGGCGACGGCGATGGTGACGGTGACGATGATGCTGATGGTGACGGCGACGGCAATGGCAACGATAATGACGCTGATTTTCGCGGTCTCTTTCTTTCCTTTGTCTTCGAAACTTCCGCGGGTTTCGAGGTCTTCTTCCTGGGTCGGTATTTATAGTTGGGGTATTGTTTTTGATGCAGCTGCCTCAGCCGCTCGGCCTCATCTCTGAAAGGCTGCCTAGCCTCCTCCGATAACAGCTTCCATTTTTTTCCTAATTTCTTACTGATCTCAGCATTGTGCATATCCGGTTGTACTTCGCAGATCTTTCTGCGTTCCATCTGCGACCAGACCATGAATGCGTTCATAGGCCTTTTGATCCGGTTCGGATTGTTTTTCTTAGTCTGCAACAGAGAAACAAGAAAAGGACGTTCGTTTATTTTTTTACAATTTATCTTGGTTATATAACATTTTAAAAGAAATTCTTATATTTAAAATTATTATATTTTAAAATTACATCGATATAATCGATAAATATACGAGCTATTTTAAGTCAAGACCAGAGAATGGAAAAATTTTGAATATCGCTACAACAAAAGATTCCGTGAGTCATATCGATACCCATCTATTTAACCTGACCACAAGTGATTCTCATCCCATCGGTTATATTGAATTGACCGCGATCTTCACATTAGACAAACACGACCTGAAATCGAACCATCATATTCAACGTTAAATATGGGATGCGACGAATACGGGTCGACATTTTTTTTTTTTTGTGGCTGACGCACCACATATGAATCGCGATCGATTCGATCGGGAGAGAGCGCTTATGTGTACGAAAAAAAAAAAAAAAGAAAAAAAAAGGAAAAAAAGAACGAACGTACAAAACGAAGGTAAAACGAATCGAGAGACCAGTAATAAAGCGAGCGGCTGCTCCCGTTTCGGCAGTAATTTCCGACATTACGCTACAAAGCGGGCGCGACACGGAAAAGGCTCCTCTCGCCGCTTCGTCACGGAATCGGGGGCCCCGGTTCGGCTGTGCGTGCCTGCGTGCACATGCACATGCGTGCCTGCGTATCGACACGTTATTCACAATTAGCCCGCAGCTGACGGAAGCGGGTGACCAAGGCCGAGCTCGAGAGACAGACTCCGCATCTCAACTCGCTATACGGTGGTGGCCTTCGCGAACTTGACGGAGAGGCGAGCGCAATCTCGTGCGTGTATGCGTACGTGCGTGTGTGCACCGCTCCGAGCTATATGCGCGTTTCGTTTCACCGTGGACGAACACACACACACACACATATACAAGTAAGTGCGCGCGCGCGCAGCAAAGAGAAAAACACACACACACACACACACACACATACATGAGCTTTATGCGTGACAAAAACGCGTAAAGATGCGTATCACGCTAATCGCACCGAGGACTATCCGGATCGCCGATTGCGTTGCGCACGCAGATTGGGAGAATGGATCGATCGAGCTCCAAATCTTGATTCGCCGGAATTTTACCCTCGATTTTTGTTCGATCTTTGCTCGCGTCTATTGATGCATACAATGACTTCATTCTGTGATATGCGTACAATTTTAAACTCTCGACGTAGGATGTAATACGATCCTCAGAAGAACGAACCGAAGGGGATTCTTTCGTTCGTCGAAAGAGCGTATTGTGAGAAGCATCGAGCCAATATAATTTTATTCTCGACACTGCCCATCAAAATATGAAGCGTATATTATAGTAGGATAGCTAATTTTAAATATCTCAAATGGGGAAAGAGAGAGAAAGATCTGATGAAGCATTATTCTCTATTGTGTCAAGTACATAATTTAGAATTAAAAAGGAAAGGCGAAGAGAAGACGAAGAGAAGCATTTATGATTCAATCGTTTTAAATTTTACTCTTGTTAGATGTTAATACATAATTTCACATCTTCCATTATTATTAAATTATTAAAGCTAATAATTAAAATGCAATAGAGAACATAGGAAACACAAGAAACATGTACTTTTGATTCAATATTTTTTCTCCTCTGTAGAGCATCGTAAGAAACATTCACGCAACTACATCTCGTTCCTCGAAACACTTGATTGAAAAACACTGATAGCTGGCCGCGCGATCAACATACGGAATGACAATCGCGTCCCTCGCAGTGGATTCGTCGATACGGCGCTCTTCCGCGATCGTGATCGCCGAGGAGGAGGTGAAAGAGAAGGTAGACGGTAACGAAGTATAGATCAAACACGACTCGCCGGCGCGCGACTCGCGTTATCGCTGAGAAAGGAAGAGGAAGAGGAAAAGCCGCGCGCGTATTGTCCTTTTTGGTCGCACGCGACGTCGTAGTCCGCGAATCGCGCGCGAGAAAGGGAGAGAGAGCAAAGTCACGGGGCACGTGTATAATGGTATACGTACGTACGTACACACGCACACGCATGCACGGAGTCAGTGACGGGGCCCGCGACTCAAGGATCGCTCGTCGGTGACGCACAAACGACGAGTCGCTCTCTTGTAAATCACCTCGCCGCTTCCTAGTCGCGCGGCCGTGAAACACGGAATTGTCATTTGTGCCGCGAAACGTGAGAAAGTTTCAAATGGTTCGGGCCGCGACGGTGTTCCTCTGTTGGTTTCACAGCCGATCTAGGCACACTTCCCTGTTCACAATCAGTGACAGCCACACATTCGGCGCGCACAATGATATTTCTCTTGCCGAGGCTGACAAGATAAAGATAAGATGGACTGAGATAACGTTCAAAAATCTCGAGACGCGAGTATAATTTCTGAATGATGATCAAAGAAAAAAAAAAAAAAATCGCGAATTGGAAAAACGTTACATGTTGCAAAGAAGGGCTTTACATTTTTTTTACAACTTAAAACTTTATAAAACTTTTAACGCAGTTATTTTATATATATCATTATCTCTAATTAGTATTAGCGTACTCTTTACGAGATCCCACACGATGATATATATGACAATATAAATAATCATCAATCTTTATTAATTTTATGACAAGTATATATGTATATATGCATATACGTTGCCGTGAAAAAATATCGCAATACTTTGTTTACTTCACTCTGTCACACAATTACGTTAATGAGTGTATAAATATCTAAATGATAATCTCTAATTGGTTAAATAACCGATAAGTATACGGTTGAAGGATCACTGTCCGATTATCGAAGATGATTATTTTGACCAGACGGATTACTACACGCCGTCGTTCGCCGAAACGATCGCGGCTCTCTCGCACTCGCGATCCGATTTATGTAAATACCCAATAGAGAAAGATGAACCTGCGGCGCTTCTCGCAATATCTGGCGCAACACATCGTGTATATATCGAAGCGGCTCCATCGTTTTTGACGAGCTACACGCCGCAAAAATGAGAGATATCGTCGAGCAGGCGGCGCACGATCGACCTAATGGATTCTCTCTCCTCTTGAGAGAGGCCGCAACGATGTCGGCCCGAATCTGGGGGCCTGAAAAAAAGCCCGAACCGTCAAGGTGGAGGCGAAGTCGTTGCGAAGCCCCCCCGGGGTCTCCCGCCACCACTGGCGAAGCCCCGATAAATCATTATCTTTGCCGACCGGCTTTTACCTGCGACCCGTGAAAATCGCACGAACACGAAACCGCCAAATCGAGCGTGACTGTTGGCTCGCGAGAGGATTGTGTCGAAAGTATGGTTTCCAAGGGATGCGATCAGGTGGGTGGGGCCCTCGTGTATATTTGGTTGTAGCTTTGCCATATGTTTCGCTCGCATTATAAAGGTGCCGGATATCTGGTCGCTACGTGCTCGACAGATCCGAGAAAATGGTTTATGTTAGTCACGGGTTTTATTAGAATCTGAACCCATTTACCTGCATTTATATTGCCTGGAGTTTGAGTTTTTAAGGGCCTAGCAGAGTTCTATCTATAGTCTTATCTAGACATATGCTCTATATTATATACATTCATTTTTATTATATTATATTTAAAAAAAATAATTTTCAAGTAAATATTTTTGTCAAATTATGTGTAAAAATACAACAGAAATTGCAGATAGTTATCTTTTTCGAATAAAAAACCAATCATTAGATCGTATATATGTAAAAATTCGAGCGTCTTGCGAAATTTCAGCGCAATGGTATCACGCGATATAACGATACGCGAGTATCGTGCGATATCATAACGATATCGAGGATAAAGATATACCGGTTCTTACGAAAGAGAGAGGGCTCGTGTCCCCCTCTCCGTATCGACTAATTTCCCAGGCCGTCTCGGTCCGCGGACTTTCCACGAAAGAGCCAGACCTTGGTGCGTTGTTGATACGCGCAGGCGGGCCCGGAACACGCGTTACGCAACGCGTAATTATCGAAACGCAAAAACGGGGGGGGGGGGGCCCGCCGCGCTGTATGGTCGACGAAGAAGAAATCGCGCGCGAACGCAAGGGCATCGCATTCTGATCTGCTCGCGATCTCTGATTTGCGTTGCTTATTAGACAGCGGTGTATGTTAATGCGGCTAACGCCGCGTGTATGCGCGGCGTATATTATACTTTCAGATGTCGGACGGTCGACGTACCGCGAGAGTGCGGCGGAGATCTCGCGAGGCTGAATGTAGGTTACGAAAAGGAGAGCCATCACCTCCTCATCTCTGATTCGCATCCCGCGTTTATATTCAGCGCGATCTCCCGTTAGACGCAATTCAAATTGAGAGAATCATTGGATCTTGCTGTTAACGTTGTTAGTGTATGTAGGGTATTGAGTGCAGGATTCGAACTTGACAACTTGATTTACAAGTGCTAATAAGATTAATCTAGTACTCTCTGTCGCGTTAAAATATAATATTTTTTATGCCTAGTAAAAAGTTTATTCTAGGCGTGCAACATCATTAAATAGATGTAGGCAAATAGAAGCAGGTCAGGTTCAAATTCGGTTTTTGGATAGATTAATAAAATGAAGAAAGTCATAAAAACACCCCTTGTAAGAGCAAAAAATACAAAAGAAAAAAAGAAGAAAGAATTGTTATAAATGAAAATATAGTGTTTTCTTTTTATCCGTAATTATTTCATATTTCAAGCAGTTATCTTCATCAACTTATTTTTATCAACTTTCTCGTTGTGCAGCAACTTTAAACCCTTGTAGGTCACATATTTTTTTGCTCTATTCCTGTCACATATGGGTCATAATGTCTCGTTGCAAGTTTAGTTGTGGCTGCAAAAAATCTACAAAAATATATGTCTCTTGACATCTGTAGAAAATGTTCGTGTATAACAAAAGATAGAAAATAAAATTTAAATATTTTTTTTTTATCGATTAAAGCCATCGCGGGATATTCTATTGTTAAAATATATCTATAAAGTCAAAATAACCTACATATGACTTTTAAGAATTAATAATATAGATTTTGCATGTATATATTTTTAATTGCATTCGAAAATTTAAGCGCATGTAATAATTAAATACATCACGACATTTTTATTTGACGAAGAGAAATTAAATTATCCAAAGATATCCCGCAACCACCGACTTCACTGTATTTACATAACATTTTAAATTAACGTATGAAACAGCCAATTAACGAAAATCGAGGATATATGCGGGGAGTTCCTGACGACATAAGATTTCAGCAGCGAAGAAGGTTCGTCGATTGCTCACGTACACGAAACCGATACGTGCATACATGCATACATGCATACGTACATACGTACATATCAAGAATCGTACACGGTAGTACGAGAGAAAAAGACGAAGAAGAGGCGACGGCGTGTGCCCCAAAAGTAATTTCGTGACGCCCGGTCGTTATTTACGAGCGCCTCTCTCTCTCTCTCTCTCTCTCTCTCTCTCTCTCTCTCTTTTGCCTTCTCGTGTTGCTGCCGCTGTTGCTGCCTGCCTCCACCACTCGATCGACGCTCGATGCGCGATGGCCGCGTTTTCTCGACGCAGCTGTCCTTGGCCAACCCGCGCCCTACTCGCTACCGATCGCACCTCTATCGTTATCCTCCTCGCATATCGATTCTCTGCCTGCCGCCTGTATTTAGAGCTTGGAAAAATCGTCGTCCGTCCTCCCTCCTTCACCACCTTGCAAAGTATCTCCGCACCTGCGTGCTCACGCGCTCTCGTTTGAAAACTATATTTGCACAAACAGCGTTCTCGTAAATCGTGCCCAGTTTGATAAAGTTTTCAGCGAACGAATGCTGTCAAACCAATTTCACCGAAACTGAATTTGTACAACTAAACTTGTACATTCATTACTTTTTTTCTTTTTACTTATTTGATTCTTGACATTTGATTTATTAGACGCGTTTTTTTTTTCAGCTATAATAACTTGTATACACAAGTATATATTTCTTAATATATTTCTGTTTCTGTCGTAAAAGATAAATCTGCCGAGAAAAAAAAAAGTAATAAATTATATATTTTCAGTTTTAATATTAATTATAATGCGATTATAATATTTCTGTGATTGACTTTAAAAAAATATAAAATTTATAACTGAAATTAATGCGAATTCCCTGAAATGAAATCCATTTAAAAGACTTCTTCGTTAAAGTAGTTACAGTCCACCTGATGTTCTATCCGAGATGCGTCACATCCGTGTCGTCGTTTACGAAACATCGGATGTTACAACCCAGTAACATCGCGAAACGATCACAGCGACAGGCGATTTAGCAAAATCGTTTGATAACGGAGCCTTCGAGTCTCCTTCTGTTATCTCGTTTTCTCCCTTTCTGTCTTTATCTATCGTCGCGTCGTGTCGGATGCCCGTCATAGTGATTCATCCAGCTCGCACGAATGCGCTCATAGTACTTATAAAATACACAACGATATATCTGTGCCTGGCAGACTTAAGTGTTTTTTAAGCACATAGAATCTTGAACATAGCGCTGTATTTAGGCTTAAAATCATCTGTAAATCATCTTTTCGAGTTCTCATTTGAATAAAATTATCAAACTAATTTCTTCACAACTCTTTATGCTAATTTCAATGATAAATAGTACAATTTGATTAAAATCACGCTTGTTGAATTGACTGTGAAATGGAAAACAACACTAATCCATTACATAAATTATCGTTATAAGTTTTTTCTTTGCATAAATTTGATTTTATTAATACGGTATTAACAATAAGATAATTCTTTTGCAACATATAGATGGCAATTTTTTTAGATGCGAGATTCCGGGTTCTCATTTCTTTATTAATATTTCGACCTCGTAAATGAAAAACTCAATAGCGGTTTACCTCTGCCAAAACGAGCATACGGTTTCAACGTGAGGAAAAAAAAAAACTAATGACCTCCAACAAAGAGTTAAAATCAATTCTCTGCAAACAGTATCCGTACATTTGATCCAGCAACCGTTCTCGGCGAATACGTACTTTCGTTTGACCTTCGCCGGCACAATTTACCGCTATGAATCTGTCAACGCGACCTTGCAATAGACATTAATCTCGCCCGATCGAGCGTAGAGAGGCCCGTAGAACGCTAAAAGCATTTTTTTATATCGTCTCTCTCGCGGCGACACACGAATCGCTTTTTTCGCGCCACAGAAATCTCTTGTAACGTCTTGTTGCTTAAGAACTCGCGAATGTTATTTCCGGGTTGGGAATCAATCGCATCGTTGTTTTGCCTCGTCGCTTTTTACGAGATACCTAGATAGAGACGACATTGTGCACCCGATACGGCAATGTCATTGAGATTAGATCGATAGATAAAGAGCAGAACGATAGGCAAATAACCGATAACGTCAAAGACCTCATTTTATCACGCGTTGCAGACTCATGTACGCCGTTGTTATTATCGCACAAATTTTGTAAACAGAAATATATTACGGGAAAAAAAATATTAAAGCAAACATTTCTCTTATCTTACAAATGTATCGTTACTCTCAACGTTTCTCGCAACGATATGATATTATTAAAAATAAATTTAGATGCCGGTAAAAACACATAAGTTTGTTCGTTTGACGCATTTGGCAACACGATGTTGCACTTAAAGATGCATATACGGATCCCGTTTACTAGGTGTAATGTACAACAACACTGTCCACGTTTGCGAAACGCTTATATTTACAGTTGGTCTTTTAAGCGCGCGATCGTCGCGAGATAATCCCGCTTTATATTCGCATAACCGTAACAATAACTCGCACCACCCAAGTAGAAATCCCAGTTCTTATCAGGATCTTCCTACGGCGCCACCGTAACTCCAATCTTTACGGCCGATTTTATGCATACTCGACAAAAGACGTAACTGTTCCTCGTTCGCCGACGCGCGACTGCTTATCCGCTTTCTTCTACCCGCCTTACTACCATAATACTGTCCGGAATCTGAGCGAACTTGCGTTCAACGCTATCGTCCTGCTTATCACGTTCTATCGCTCGCTTAAGTAAAACACGAAGTAATTACAACGTGACGTGACTCGCGCGCGCGGACTCGCACGCGTAACTTTCGAGGAGCGAAATCGGCGGCGGAGTTCTCATCCCGCCATTTCACTGTCGCTTTTGTAATACCGTTACACCGGTTAGCACGATGTTACGGCATCGCCGATGGTTTCACCGTCGCGGTTAATAATTCGCCCAGTAGATAATCTAATGATCAAGTGATTAAAAACCTAGTATGCGTGATCGTTTTTTTTTCTTCGTATTTATACATGTACTTGTGACTCTAAGAAATCCGTATGTTGGAGAGAAATTTTATATAATAAATAATTTTGATTCTAATTTTTCATATTAATCTTCAAAAAAAGAAAAATAAAACCTTTAATAATAATAATTTTATAAAATAAAATTTCAAAGAGAGAGAGAGAGAGAGATTTATAATCGTGTAAAAATAATTTTCAAATAAAAATAGTTTATCTTTTAATGGCGATGTTTAAATTGTCGACACTTGTTGTTATATTTAAATATCCATCTAATTCTTTAATCACGCTAACGTTATAAATAAAACGTTTAGTTCTTTGAATTGCATGATAGTGAGATCGTGTTAAAAATATCGACGATGTGAGACGAGAATTGGAAAACGTCTAAACGTGACACGAGAGTGCACACAGATCTCAATAATCATTTTCGTAAATAGAATAATCGTGCAAAATGTCACGTTGATGCGTACACGTGAGCATGGGTGAAAATGCGGCGTTGATTTGTGTTCTTCGCGATGTGCGGCTCCATCGAGCCGACAGCCAGCTGACTACGGGATATTGGTAATTGCCACGATAATTGTTCGCGATAAAACATGGATCTTTCTCCCAGCCGCCGTATCCACCGGATGTGTTTCCCAGAACATCGTGCGACTTATCCCGCGCCGCGCCTTATCACGCGAGCTTTCTATGAAAAGCGAGCCGGCAGCGAAGCCGGGGGCCGCGTATCCGCTCGAGGGTTTTTACTCTCGATAGCATGAAGGCAACGCATCGAGGGAGCGCGTCTCTCGATTAAAATTACGCTACGCTTGTTTACGTAATTACAGCCAAGTGCATTAAGAGACGTTATCTGCCGTGTTTACCAAGATTACTTAATCGCTTACCAGTTGCATGCAACGTCTTTTTAAACGTGCGAGTAGATGTAAAGATATGACGACAATAACCATGTAAGTACCGCGGAATTTGTAAACGTAACTCACGTTATGCAAAAGATTGACACTTGTCCGATATGGAAATACAAACAGATTTTTCTTTTCTCTCCAAATGAATGGAGGGATCTGACTTGTCTGGTGCAAGAATTTACGTTCAATGTCGACGCAAGACGAGAAGCAGACGGTCGTGTTTAGCGGTAAATGCGCGCTAAGACTCTAACGAATAAACTCACGTCATGTGAATGTTGGCAGCACGCACGCGTTCAACTTCGAAATCGTCGTTAACGTCGGTGCACGCTTGTCTCTAGTAGAAAGGCTCGCGTATATACCGCCAAGGCTACAGGTAATCGAGATAATTTGATGGGATTGTACCTATCAGAAGAGAAGGAGGAAGAGGAGGCGGACGAACGACGGCGGGGGAGAAGAAGGGAGACGAAGGAGGCCAGAGAGGCCGAGAGCAGTCGAAGAGAAGTTCAGAGGGCCAATTTACCGGACGAGATTAAGCCCGCGAGAAAAAGAAATTGGAATCGAGACGAAAATTACGGATCTCACGTTCCCCGTCCAGTCCTTTTTTCGTCCTTCCTACGTCGCGCCCTAACACGTGTGTGTGTATACACACACACACACACACACACACACACACACACACACGCACGCGCGCGCGCGCGCGCGCGCGCGCATACGTAGTTTATTTCCGAAGTGACGTGAATCAAAGAGCAAAAAAATTCCATATTAGATAAATAAAAATTTATATATAATATTATATAATTGCATATTCTTGACTAAAAATTTCATATTGTGAAATATTCCTAGTTTCCTACAGAAATGTGAGTATTTTCATTTACAATTAGCAGACAAGACAACACGCATACGTAAATATTAAGTGTTCCTTGAAAAACCTTGATTTTTATTTTAAGGAATATGATTTGATGTCAAGATATTATACAAAATTTTAAATTATCTCTCCTATATCTCTTTGCGCCTTTCAGTCGTGTATTTTGGACGAGCATTCATGACTCATATTGTTGCGGTTTCTCGGGACGGATGCAGCAGAGATTTGATAAGACGTAATGCGAAGTTATGGAATATCAAAAGAAATTAAAATAGCTAACGTAATTGCAACATAATCAAATAGAAATAGTCATCGAATTAAGTAAGGAGAGATATATAAAAAGTCTATATTTTTTTAGAAATTGTAATTCAATGAATTATATATTTATTTAACAACTATTTAATAGACACTACCTTTTATAAATCATCCTTATTATTTCAATTTTTCTCTTAAGCCTAATATTTATTTATTTCTATGTTAGATAACAAATGTTAAAATGTAATTAGATATATGGAAAAGAGATATGGTTTGAATCCGCATCTCTCAGTATTCAAGGAATTATTTACATGTCTCCAATAATATATGGATGTTAAAAATAGAATAGCATCCATATTCCTAATTCGATATCGATCGTCTAAATGAACGACCGTGTTGCATTGTCGAATTACAGTCTCTCGAACGATTCCAGATTCCAGTACGGCGGCAAGAGTCGTGCGTGCGAAATCAAAAATCACGACGATGACGCGATCGATCGATTATTCCGCGCCGCGAACCAATACTCGAGAGTATACCAGGGAATGTTATTTCCCCGGAGCGATACAAAATACACAACCATGAATAGGACTACCTGGACGGGATCGAGCTCTAGAATTAGAGACCCGAGTCATTAAAGTCCCGAAGGATAACTGACCGGTCGAAAGATTCGAGGCCAGGACTCAGAAAAATGTTAGCCAGATCTGTGTGTGCCATCAAGCAATTATGTACGGGGCAGGAATATCCGGTCCATATATCGGTCTCTTGATGCGGGCAACCGAGGTCTGGAAATATCCACGAATTTTCACGCGAGCCATATGGCACCCTGTTTCGTTGCTCACAACAAAACACGCGCGTATACATATCTCACATACACGCTCATCGAATGCACAGGTCTAAAAGTAGGGATGGAACGCTACATAGGTCTGAAGAGCAGAAGGCATACTCAAATTGTATCTGACGACCCTTTTTCTTTGATGTTTTCGAAACCGTCCTTTTTCCGTCCGAGACCTTTCAGGAAAAATTCTCTATAAGGGATTATGTTAAATCCGAATAACACATTTCTAGTATAGAAAGATTATGTGAAAAGATTAAGACTCTATACTTTTTGATTTTATACATCAATTTCTAGCTGTTTATATTTTTAGCGCCTAATAATATATATATATATATATTTGATTTATGTAACGACTCTGAGAATTTTAAGAATATTTTGTAATTGTATTGAATAAAAATATATGTATATGTGTCGAATCTTTCGTTCGCTGACAACCGCAGGAGGATAAATAAAATACACTCCTATATTTGTGGGACGAATAATTGCTTTCAGTCAAAGACGCTGCCGCGAACTTCGCCAATCGATACATAAGCATGAAAAAAAAAACACTGTTTATGACGTCGAAGAGACAAGTCCCGCAAACAAACAACGCGTCGGCGATATTTTACGTTTCGTCCAACGAGTTATCTCAACATACTATCGTATTCCTCATCAAAGTATAGATGTCTTCTAGACAAGTCCAATAATCTACTGAATCATTGTCGGATAGATTGAACTGATGACTGGAATTTTCATCCTTACGGTCGTTCCACTTTAAGTTCCACTTTAACTTTACGTCTGTATTTTTCTGCATCTTCAGATATTTTTCTAGTTTTTTTCAAGATAAATTGTAAAAAAAACTATTATGTATAATCAAATACATAAAAATAAATTCTTTATTTAACTGTTTTATATGAATATAGTAATAATCATTGCGTGAAAAAATTGATAGATTGATAGCGAGCTTTCGTATTAGGAATGACTTAATGCACAATCTAATAGAAACCAACGAAGGATGTTTTCAATTATCGCGAAAAAAAGATGCGAAATTGCCCCGTGAATAAACGCATGTGTGATGTTTCGAGAAATCGCGCCTGTCATTTCCAGCTGTGTAACCAACGCGGTCGTCCATCATAAATTCATAAAAGTCGCATCGATGAATACGAAAGGGAATACGCCGTGAAGCAATAAATTTCGTTAACGCTAGAAATTTATACACTTTGCGCCACGCGCACAGATAAGAATATACTTTATGGTCCGTTTTTTAAGTATACGCTTTTTTCCCATATTATTAACAGTATCATTAAGGCTTTTTTGCGTTATGATACTCTCGCTATGGTAAAACCATAGACACAGTATATCCGAGCGTTTGTTTTTACTTAAGGAGTGGGAATAGATGTGCACGAAAAGAACACATTTTATTTCGTATTCCTTGCGTTCTCTCTCGTTCATGTACGAACGAAAAGAATGAGACGAAAAACAACACGAGAGAAAACGTAGGGATGCGAAACAGAATGTGTCCTTTTTTGCACATCCACTTCTCACATTCGGTCTAGATGTCTATGGATAAAACTATATTTCTGCTTTATCGAAACTAAAGCGCTTTCTCAGAATGTTAATCCGACTTAACGAAGACCGCGTCGTTGTAATGATATTCGGTAGCGAATCTGTGATGGAAGTTTCGAAATTTTTACCTGCTTTCAAAATAAACAGCTTAACCCTCGTCATGCGAATATAACGTCATTTAAACTCGCAGGACCATATAATGTATATACTTTTTTTCTTCAATTATGTATTGAATAATTTTCTTTAGAAAAACCGAAATCGAAAATAAAGAAGCTTATTCCTTTACAGGATCGAACATTTCAACCGAAAAAGCTTATTCCATGA
Organism: Anoplolepis gracilipes; assembly: GCF_047496725.1. Taxonomy (NCBI): domain Eukaryota; kingdom Metazoa; phylum Arthropoda; class Insecta; order Hymenoptera; family Formicidae; genus Anoplolepis; species Anoplolepis gracilipes. The sequence continues at coordinate 510,301 of NC_132978.1, read as the reverse complement.
AATGAAACACTATAATATGAATCCGCTATACACTGGTCGCGCGCGGCCTGTCAAGCGATCCGCCGACTGAGGATTAATTTAATAGCCGACTCGAACAGGTCGTATCGTGTATCGACGCAATTTCTGTCTAATGCGAAGTGATTTTTATCTCTCGATTTCTATAATCATAGTTCACATAGCTACCTTAACACGTTCGCGGATAATGAAGGATGTAACTATCAATATTAATTTTATGATGTATAACCGCATAAAAAAATGTCATAAATGTGTAGTCTAATATTGGCAACGTGATTTTAGTTATTAAAAAAATATATGTATAATATTCGCCTTTTTCAATTTAAGATTTATGACTGGTGTCCATTTCAAAGAAAATACTGTGTCGAAGAACTTTTGAAAGCCGAATGTAGCTATAAAAATCAAACATTTTAGCGATAATGAAACAATATGTCTTGGTATTCCTTTTAAATGAATACTAGTCATAATAAATAAAATGTAATATAAAATGTCTATTTTAATTTTCAAAGAAATTCTGAGAATTTTCTTTGATTTTTCAAGTATTTTTGTTCAAATTTTCAGATAAAATTATAATCTTTATAAAAATACAAATTCAATATAAATTTATTTATTTTATGGATTTCTTATAGTTTCTCTTTTATACAATCATAAAAAAATGTAAAGCAAAAGCAAAATTTTCAAAAAAAACAAAAATATTAAGATAAATTCTTAAAAAAGTCCAGAAAATTCTCTTTGATTGTTTCAAGTATATATAGTAAAATTCTAATTACTACGTAATTACCTGAGTCGCATCTGAGTAAGGTGTTGGCGAATTTTGATCAACCAGTAAAGATCCAAATACGATGGGTATCCCCGAGTTTGAGGGACTATCCTGCTGTGTTGGCACCATTTTTGGGCCGCTTCGAAGAAACTCCACGTGCACTTCACTTCAATTAAATTAGAAATCTAATGAAATCGACGCCTCGCATCACAATCCGCACGCGTCGTCAGCGAACGTTAAGATCCTCGATCGCTGTCGGTCACACTCCGTTGTAGGCGATTCTCTCACCGATCGACGTACTTACGTACGTCAGACTAATCTGATATCTCGCTGCGGCGAGATATCTTAACACTAATTGAAAGAAGAGTGCTCGTTTCTGCAGACAAAACTGAAATCCGTGTCTAAACAGCTACTGTGCTTTTATTGACTACCGGGCGAAAATGAACGGAACGGAAGGGAAGGGCGCTCTCCTCTCGTGAACGCGACTCGACTGTGGATGATGAACAGCGCACTCGCTATTTCTCCGATCACTGCGTTGAACGCCTCTTCGCTCGCGGAGCTTGTCCGAAAACGGGAGAGACGTAATAGCACGTATTCCGCATCCACGTGCTCGCAAGAGCATACGATGCGATTACAGTGCGTGTCAATCGTATTCTTCTATCGCTCACGTCGAGCGATGTACTCTTTTTCCTGGCTCGCTTTCGATACCGGATATCGATGACGTGCACGCGCGTTTAGAGACTTAGACGTTAGACGATCCTCTCACAAGTCGCTCGTCGATCACGAATTGACATCCTCGCCCGTTCGGAAACGAATTACCTCGATACTCACTCAACGAGCGCTCATGTGCTACTGATTTGAAACGTGCAGCACCCCGACTCTCTATACAGCGCTCAGCTGTGAGTAGTACCCCCACTTTCATCGCGAACGCAACGCGCAGACCAATCTGCGTTCTCCTCCCCACCCGCTCCATTTCTACCACGGCTCGTTCGCTGCTTACGGCTTACACTCACTCTGCCGCGGTACGCCGCGTTGTACGTACGTAATTGTAAGAGCACGTTGTTTACCTCTGCGTATCTTAAATTCGATTGCTAATCGACCGCTGCCAATGTCAAAAGCGATTCCTATCTAACGCAGCTTCCCATCATCGTTACTGGTATATATTTTCTATCTTCTTTTTTTCTCTGCTTCCTTTTCTTGGCGAGTTCTATCTTTACGAGTAGCGAGATTTAATGGGAACTAAACTAAACGTATCATATCATTATAACATCCGGATATAAATATGGATATATAAAAAAATTATATAATTATATATTAAACATACAAATATAAATATTAAAATTGTTATTTATGTTATTTCTAAATTAGAGAATATTATATTAAGAAACGGATTTATTACAATAAATATAAAACTTCGGAATAAAATGTTGTAATTTAATTTAAAACTCAAACCGGATAAGATACAAAATTTCTTAAAGAAAAAAGAACAGCACGCGGGGTTACTGTGCCTGATGTCCTTGTATCTTCCCGCGATTAGTTTAATCCTGTGCAACTCGGTGCGACCGCGAAGTCGCGTTATACCGGTTTGGATACTTGGATGCTATGCCTGCGGGGGCGTAAAAACATGCGAAATTAAGAGATTACGATCAGCGTAGCGTACACTTTCTCATATGACGGGCTTTTGAATGCGTCCTTACGTATGCCAGATAATATATCTTGAGAAGGCGTGTGTTGTGGAGAAGAAATTTGAATCGTAAACCGTTAATTTAATCCCAGTACAGCTTAAAATGACTTCCAAATAACATAGTAAATAACATTTCTTTAAATCATTTTTTTTTTTTGTTAATTTTGTATCCTTGTCGACTTGCGAATCAATCCATAAAAATATGAATAAATATACCAGACATAAATATAAAACTTCAAATTAAACCTTGTGAGAATTCAAGTTTCATCATTTTATTTTAATTCTCAAGATCACACAGATAAAGCGTCACAAACACTGCCGATTGCGATAAAATGCTAATTGATAAATTTAATTAACAATTTAATTTCAACGAAAAAAAATTAAACATATTCTCTGCCCGAAAAAAAAAAGATAATGTGCGTCAAAATATTTATTAAGTAAATCTATACGTCGGCCGTGACATAGTATTTTATCACTGTTTATACATACATTATATATTTACTTACGAAGTGCGCACTTCGTACTTGATCGTGGAACCGTAAAAATAATTTCTTGCGTCTCTTTCTCTCTCTCTCTTTCTCTTTCTCTCTCTCTCTCTCTCTCTCTCTCTCTCTCTCTCTCTCTCTATTTTCCTTCTCTCTTCATGTCATGTATATTAAAGTGTACGAATACGACATCGTAAAAAACGTGCATGGTAGACTTTACACGTAAATAGCTTTACTGCCAGTCAATCCTGGTACTCTTGTTCCTTCGAACGCAATATTCGGTGCACGGCTGTGCTTAGGGGAGTTGCATAATAGTACTCGAATCACCACGTTTTCCATTCTCATAGAAATTCTTAAAGCCGCATTAACTTCGTCAGTCGTAGTATGCAGCCGGCTGGACATTTTTTTCAATAATTGTTTTACGCGGAAATAACAGACCGGGCTTCATTGAGCTCTTTTGTGCGTACAAATTGTAATTCAATAATGATACGTTGAATTATTTGACTTGTTCACAATTTCCATTCTTATAGAAATAATAGAATCACATTCAGTCAGATACACTCTCTTTTGCTCTTTATTCATCTCACATAAATATAGAAATTTATAATATTCATTGAATATATTTGTAAGGTATTTGGAAAACAAATAAACCGAAAATTCAGCAGTAGTAAGGTAAATAGTCTTCCAAATAAATGTTATATATATATATATATATATATATATATATATATAAATAACTTTTATTCTTTTTTATAGTTGTTTGTTAAATATTTTCATAAAATTAAAAAAAATTATTAAAAATATTCTATTCAATTTTATTTCTGTCGCATCTTAAATCTACCTAGTCTAATTGCAAATAATATTTGTAAACATTACCTTTTTATGTCTTTAAATAAAATAATCTTGTAAGATATTTATTCGCAAATTTGGCAGCAACATAATATCAATTTACTCTCATATTTCGTGATAATTAAAACTATTAAAACTGTACGCATGGTTTACGCGCTAATTTTTGCTTTTCAATCATAATACCGTTCATTTAAAAGCCAAGTTTTTTTCCGATAAATCCTAATTTATAAATGCAGTACGACAGAAAGCGCATTGCGCTCGCGGTCGTTTCGCCTACGATATATTTTTAGTAACCACGCCATACCAGGACGACGACGACGACCCTACATACAAGAGTCGCCGAGCGATGAGTCCATCCAAATTCTTTATTTTGCGCAAACACACGTCAAAAGAGAGGCACACGTTGAAAGTCATACAAATATAAACCATATATACGCGAGGTCTAACGAAACTCTTTCGGCGAAAACGATGAACGCAGCATCCGCTGCTCTTCTTTCGCGCCTGCGAGTCGAGATCGTTTTCGACGAGAGAAAACCTTATGTAATGCGATCAGTCCATAAATCGAAATTCTCATACTATCGAATAAAGCCATATTGCTCAGCGTGACGTTTCAAAAAATGACGATTCTCTCATCTCTATTCGCTTATTCGACGCGTTTCTTTTTCACGGTCGGAATAGCGTTGGATCTCTTAATTTTTGGCAAAACGACAAGCTGTTTATGCTTATAAATATGTTCTCACCTGACTAGATTCCTGTTTTTTCGTCACTGCCAAGGTTAACCCTTGAATATAGGTCAGTTCCGCGAAGTAGACTATTTCTACGAAACGAGCGTTATTATTTTCAAGACCAAATCGTCAGGTTTCAAAGAACGTCTTTTTTTTTAAACTTAGTCTATCAATCTACTCGAATTTAAAAATAAAATATTTAATATAGGCTAAATTAGCAAACTAATTAATTAGTCACAATATTCAATCATTCACAATATTTATAAATTTTTTAAAGGATTTTTATATTTTATTTTAGTACAAAGTACAAATTTGCGTATCAAAAATAATATAAAAATATCTGTATATTTATATCAAGAAAATATTCGATATTCGATATCCTTTTTGCGCGTCAACTTCCCGAATCAAATAATGAACACAGGATCAATGCAAGGAAACGGTGAGACGTCTAGGATTCGATGATGGCAACGATGCGTTCGTATTTCAAGCGCAAACATAAAAGCGATATAGGTCGGCAACGGTTTCGATCTTCCCAAGGTCCCGCATTTTAGGTTCCGCCGAATTGAAACGAAACAAAAAGGAAACGGTTTCATCATCTCTCTCTCTCTCTCTCTCTCTCTCTTTCTTTCCTTTTCTCTCTCTCTTTCCCCATCGGAAAAAAAGTACATCGTCCGGCTCCTTGATGGGTGCGGTCGCGTCGCCGCTTTAACCGGATGCTAACTGCAACTTGAGAATACTAAACGCCTTCCCGATGTGTTTACGAGAAATACATTTCTAACGACATTCATATTAAACCACCGTAGCTTTCAGTATTAACTTACCACGAGAGATAATGCGCGCGTTTATTAGAAAAATTTTTTCTTTTTTACAGACTAACATATATCATCAATGCTACTTTGCACCCTTTTGTATGTTTCATGATTCGTGAAAAATGTTTTCATTTTCTGATGTCTATTAAGCAGTTAGGATATTTTTATTACCATGATCTTTAATTTTGAAAAAAAAAACAATAAACATTACTGCAATATAAATATTTTGGATGAGAAAAATATGTGAAATATTTCACTTGAAATTTTAAAATAGAACTTTTATTAAAAATCCTATATTAAAATTAATTGCAAAATAATTCGATTTTTATCTGTTCGAAAGAGTTTCGAAAAATCTGCGAAAGCATATATGTATAGGTTTTATATAAATCGCGATCGTCAAATCTGAAGTCAATAGAAACAGTCTGAGAAACAGTATATTTGATACACAGTGGAAGTAAAATAAATTCCTTTTCTTTCTCACACACAATTTGTTACATGCAAACAAATGGAAAATTTAAGTGTGCTGAAATTTATGTCATTTCAAATTGATATCTTGATTTTAGATCTGACTAGAAAATTGTTTACGCGCGATATCAGGAAGCATAAATTATTTGAAATACGCAGACACACGGTCGCGATTTTTCACTGACCCTGTTTAGCGCAACTCTAATCGCTCAATAAACGCGTAATAGATTCTCCGCTCTGCGCGTGCTCATTAAAAACATCATAAATAGCCGGGTCGTAGAGATAACGCGTAATTCTTTTCGACCGCGCGGACATGTGTGTTGAAATCAATCAATGTTAAGCAGGGTCAATAGTCATGCAGCGCGCACGATAACGCTCAAGATCGGGAATTATCTGCGCGTGGTAAATACATTTAATCCCGATAGCCAACGCACGTAGCATCGTCCTCGTCCGAGATGCAATTTCCCGCGCAGACACTTGAGCGCAGCATTACACAATTTAAGAGCGAGTTTACGCATGTTGCGATATACATATCCGCGCATTGTCATAAATTAAACCTAATCGCGACCTCGCGATTTAATTCAATCGTACTTACATTACGATTATATGCGCTTTGCAACACACTCGACAATTAGTTTCTATTGCTTACTTTATGCAGTTGTAGTATACTGTCCGATGATCATTAAACGTTATTGTATCATTTGCATTTTTTTTACAATTTGAGTACGATATAAAAAAAAAAAAAATTTCGGCGTCTGTATTTACCTTATACTTACCAGAAGTTTAAGTCGCCGTTAAATTTTCAAGAGACAATTATATGTACGTATACATATAACATTGAATATTACAAAGTTGTAATAAATAAAATTAGAGGATTAAGACTCTTAACTTTGCGTTATTTTTTAATGGAAATCTTATTCTCATATTTAATTTGTAATTAACATCAGTAAATGAGACATTCTGCATATGACGCAATATCAACGAAATGTAGTGAAACCGCAGAACGTGACGAGTACGGAGGTTAAAAACCTCGGCGCGGTGTCCATGAGACGGATAGAGAAGGCGATGCGCCGTGATTTCGACAATGTAAATGACGCAGCTGATTTCGCGCTCGCATGCGAAAGTACATGCACCTCGATTTTCCACGAAAGTGATTTGGCGTAAGCTGGGTTATCGTCATTTCGACATCGATGAATATGTCTGACTTTGATTAATCCGTTAGGATCCGCAATGGAACCTGGTTTCGCGATAACGTTGGTTGATGATAGCGTACGATCAAGCACCATTTGCATCATATCTTTATGTATATTATCATGAGACATATAAATGCGAAAAAAGTTTATATATTTGATGTGTGTGTATGTGTGTGTGGAGTTGAAAATAATTGGTAACATTTTAAATTTAATATACACACACACACACACACACACACACGTATGCACACACATAAAAAAAATGACAAGTACCTTTTATAAAATTAGATAAACAGGTCTCTTTTTTTTTTTCTCTTTATCAATGATTAAGCGAGCAAGAAATATCAACATAAAATATCTACAGTAAACACAGCTAAAATAGAATTTAAAAACGAATAAATGTGAATCTTACATCATGTTATAAAAAATATTTTATATTGAAATAGATTTGTGACTAATATATTAGAAATACTTATATCAGATAAGCATAATGATTGATAGCAATGATTGTAACAATGATAAAAAATCTTTTGTTGTCTATACAATCATAAACTTATTACATGTATGCCTCTTTGCTGAGTGCGCAGTTACAATTTTATTCAGCGCAATTCAGATTTGAAAGTAAACAAGTCCAAAGTAACTGTTTTTCTTCTTTAATCTTTATTGGATTTCTCTATGGGATATAATATCTTGTTGTCTATAAAGTAGCTACTAGGCTTCAGGTTTTAACAAAGTCACCTTTTTCGCCACCTGCCTTTTCCTCTCGCTTTTTATCAAAGACGATGAAATCTCTATAACACATTTGAAAATAGGCAAGATTTTTCGGAAAATACGTTAAGCTCCAAGCAAAATACGACGAAAAATTATTGTGCAGCCTGCATACACCTAACCTGGCTCGAAGTACCTGCGGACCGGGTGTTCTGCGGATTTTTAAATGTACGTTCTATAGGAAAATACCTTTGAGAAATCTTCCTGCGAGAGATCCAGCAGACTTAACGGATCCACAACAATGCGGATTCGCCAGGTATGCGAAAGGATAACAATACGTCCAAATACGTAGCAGACCTTTCGGGCCCAAAATTGACAACGGAGATGTAAGGTATATGTCGATGCAATTGTGTGTCAAACTTCTCCATTTAAAATGGTGCACAGCAACCCAGAAAGAACGGTTAGATATTCTCCGCCATGTTTGAAATGAGTCTTATTTTACAACAAAAAGTCGACATTCGATAAAATCTTAAATAATGTATCATCTGCATTATCTAGCCGCGTGAATTCTTACTTCAATCTTACGCAATTATTTTGAAAGAAAAAAAAAACGAAATTAAATCTTTAAGATCCTTTTAATAACGGCGTTCGTTCATTTCCTATGCAACATCGTCTAAAGATTCTGAAACAAAAAAAAAAAAATCTTTGCCACGCGTGCGATAGCATCAGCAAAGAACTGTGTCAATCGGATTAAATGGTCCATCGCTTCCGTAGCGGTCGTGGCAGCTCCGAGTTAATTCTTAAGAAGACACGCTCGACGACTCGGCTAGAAGAGAGAAAAAAAAACAGAGAGAGAGAGAGAGAGAGAGAGAGAGGCGGTCGAGAGTCAGCACCGACATAGGTCACCAACGAAAACGTAAGGGGCCGAATGCTAATTCGGCGCGGGCTGATTGCGAGACGAAGCTGGGTTGCCATGCGAAACGAGCCATTAACATGTAATTGCTTTCCACGAATCCACCTACTCGCATCCAGTTGCTTTTGATAAAACTAATTGCGGGTTTGCCCACGCTAATGCCTATTCACGAATATCCTACAAAGTAGGTAAGTATAATGATACCCGTCGGCAGAAATAATGCAGGTATGTCTTTCAAGAAAAAAGGAAGAAGGAATATGATGAATCCTGTTACCTCATTGAAATTTTCGCGAGAAGAGAATGGCATTTTTTTTTTTTAAAGTAAATCAATTCAAGATAAAAGCCGCTTTATACCGTAAGAGATAAATTATATTATTCCTAGGTCTTTTTAAATCACGAAATCTTATTTTGCATATATATTGATTTTCTTTTATATAAGAACAAAAACGGGTATTATACATATGCATGGAATATTATCTCCTTTTTATTAGTTGATGGTTTCTTTCAGCGTCTTAAAATCAACACTGTTTTTAATTATGTCATTTTCATACCGCGCAGGTGCGATTTATTATCAAGAAAATTTTTTTTTATTATGCTCTCTTAACAAATTAATAAATCGTATCTAATCGTTATTGCGCTTGGACGCACTTATCGCTGACTCTCGGGTGCTACCACACATACGGCGGAAAGAGACGTGCGACGAAGGCATGATGATTCCTAGAATTAATACTCAGCTAAAGAAACGCTTGAGATACAACGTTAATTAAGATAACGGTACCACGATATGACCGAATAGTAGAGAAAAGACAACTTGGACGAATATTTATATCTGACCCTTAACATGCGCGAAAGAGCGAATTAGCTACTAATTAAACGCGGGTACAAGCTATTTTTACGTGACTTGTATCGGATTATTTTCATGTATTATCTTCATAGAGTCACTAATGGTCATTTGTATTCAAACACTTTGTGTTCGGAGTTCTGGTAAGCTAATTCGACGAAACTGCGATAAGAAAAAAAATAAAGAAGAGAAGAGATATACATATTTTCTTTATTTATATCAAAAATGTTTATGTATTAGATTAGATTCGTCAGATAGAAGGATGAGGCAGGGAGGGGCAGGAGGGGAAAAAGATACAATGACAAATTTAACTTCTAAATTCTCAAATTTTATTCTAAAAGAAGCAGTAAATTCTTGACATTAACATATTTGTTTATTTATACACCCACCTGTAATGCTCTGATTGTGAGTGGTATTTTTAGATATCAATAATATATTAATATATATTATAAATATAAAGAATATAAAGAAATTTTTTTCTTGCATCAATAATCACACCCAATATCAACGTTGGTGCATTTAAAACGTATTTTCAATTGCGTTCTTCAAATATGAAATAAAAGAACGTTAAAGTAAGTATCTAATTTATTAATCAATTCTAAATTTTAAGATTGTTCCATAATTTTAACAAATAGTATAGATTCTTTAGGATTATATAGTCTTTTTTCTCTTATTTGTAGATATCAGTGTTATGATAACTATAATTAATAATAGATATATTAATTAGCCAGATATATTTTCTTTGTTTCAGTGAAGATTCTAAAATATACAACTTTTCAAGATAAAGAACGAAACAAAACAATGCCAGATTCCTATATGTTGATTACACCTATTCATGAGAATATCTCATCTCTTGAATCGAAAGATTGGAAGCCCAATTGTCATGTTGCGGTGCAAGTATATATGTGTAGAATATAAAGGTGTAATACAATTGCATCATTTCTCCCTGAAGCATTCTCTGGCGACTAGTCATTCGCAAGTGTGTCTATTGGTCTGTAAAAAAAAAGTCAAAGACAAGCAATTGCAATTGTATTTTTCTCGAGCCAACTACTATACGCTAGAGCGGAAAAAAAGGTCTCGATTATCTCGGACTCGATATCCCTCTCTTCCCGAAATGGTAGACTTGTATACATATACATACGAGTATAGCGAAGTCCATCGTCCATTCGTATTGCGAAATGATCGTCCCGTCATTTCTTAGTCGACTGAACCGGCGAAATACCCGTGCCACATTTCAGCGCTCTGAGTCAAGCTATTGTCGGTCGCATGAATATTGCGTAACTCACGTATAACTGTCTACTTAACAAGCGACTGTATACTACTTTACTTGTGTCGCGTCGTTAACAGATCGTGCGATACGATACGCCAAACGAGACGAGTCAGTGAAGTGACAGCGATCCTCGAGTAGCTCTTCTCTTTATAAGACTAGATGAGCTTACGGAATACAGGAAATAGTTGTAAAAACAACATATTATATAACACGTATATTAAATAAGCATATTAATATATATATATATATATATATATATATACACACACATTTGTATTATATAAACATATTATACACTATGCAAAAAAATTAAAGGGCCACTTTCTTCCATATAAAAAACGCCAATTTTCAAGTTGCAACTTTCTTAAAAATAATCAGAATAAGATCAGTAAAAAAGCGTTTCAAAGCTTGAAGTTTCTAGCTTTAGAATCTTTAAGTGAATTTTAACTCTTTCTATTCGTTATAATATTACATTATATGAAAGCGACGTTCGTCGATTGAACAAATGGTTCAAAAGTTTGTCCAAGAATACTCAATTAAAAGGAAATCCTAGTACGATTTCATTAATTGGTGTTAAAGAGCAGAGTTTTAGATTTAATTTCTTTTTTTAACGAATGTTGTAAGATTTTTTTTCGGCGAGACATTTATTATTAAAGCAAAATCGAGCTATTGACTTTGAACGCTTATAACTAGTGCAAAAATGATCGTACAATAATCATTAATTTAAGTTTTTGAAATGTACAGAAAAAAAATTAACACTTCGGCCTTTTGTACAAGTAACTGGAATGCTTTTTACTTGTAAATGTTGTAGAGTTTATGAAAATTTTTTCATTTACTCTCATTGATTCAAATAAAAAAAGATAAAAATTTTTACTTGATTTTTAGGTAACAATTGCGCTTCAAAAAAGAATAATGACTGAAAAAACGATAGGAGCATTTTAAAGTGCTATCTTTTCTCTTTAAATTGCTTTTTTAGTTATTATTGTACAATCATTTTTTCACTAGTTATAAGCGTTCAAAATCAATAGCTCGATTTTGCTTTAACACTGAATATTTCGACGAAAAAAAATCATAGAACATTTGTTAAAAAAAGAAATTAAAGCTAAAACTCTGCTTTTTAACATCCAATTAATGAAATCGTGCTAGGAATTTTTTTAATTCGGTATTCTTGGATAAACTTTTGAAAAATTTGTTCAATCGACGGACATCGCCTTCTTACAATGTAATTTTGTAACGAATAGAAAGAATTGAAATTCATTTAAAGATTTTAAAACTATTAGAAACTTCAAGCTTTGAAACGCTTTTTTATTGCTCGTATTCCGATTATTTTTAAGGAAGTTGCAATTATTTGAAAATTGGTCTTTTTTATATGGAAGAAAGTGTCCCTTTAATTTTTTTTGCGCAGTGTATATGCATATTAAAAAAAAAAAGGATATATAAAATATGTATATTAAAAAGTTAATTAATGAGATATTTTAATATACCATAAGCAAGAGATAAAAATAAATAAAGAGTTTAGAGAGAAACAAATAGTTGAAGGGAGTCTAATGGGTTAAAATTGATTATAATTAAGATGATAGCAAGGCATACGGGTGAAATCGTTCTAGAGGCAATTATCCGCAGCTGTCGTAGCGGAAGTTACAAGAGCGCGCTTCTCTCGTTGTAATGGTATATAAGCGACGTTTCTCCCAGTATGTCGACGAGACCTACGTGTTTCGCTGGAGGCGATCGCGCAACTCCGCGAGCGTAAGTTTGCCGATGTCTATAAGCGAATTGCATCACATCGCGAGTCGAGCAGACTAGACGACGCCGGTCGCGCACGAGTGACCGCTGTCACTATACGTCTGCGAATGTACGCGAGTAATCGCGATAAGCCGCTTTCGCGCCTCGCGATCTGGATCTTATCCGGTGTGTATATTATCGGTAGCGTGACGATGAGGGATTAGACACTCTCTTTCTCTCTCTTTCTCTCTCTCTCTCTCTTTCTTTCTTTATCTCGAGTCTTCCTCCAGATCGATTACGGGACAGTTTTATATGAAAGACTCTCATAAAGTTTCTGCCATCAACTCTCAATGCATTTACGGACATCAGAATATTTATAGACAATGATACAAGAGCAAAATTGTATCTCTAAATCCGTGGATATTCATGGAGTGTTTCAAATTAACTTAAGTGCCCATGGGATGTCTTCTAGATATTTTCTCTGCCGTTCTATAGTAATTTCGAAATTAAAAAAATAAAAAGATTTCCTTGAATGAAACGCAAAACTATTGAAGATTTATAAACGTTGAAATATAGAACACTTATTTTTTAAAGAGAAACTGCATAAATCAGCTCCGTCAAAAATTAATAAATAGATTTAATACATTTCGAGATTCATAAATTTGACATTGCAAAAAGTACTTGTAGTCTTTTAAAATATAAGTTTGTGAGTTAAAGATTTGCTATGTAGAATAGAAGAATTTAATCTCAAAATTGTAAACATTATCGTATGCCAAACTAACTTTTTTATAAGGACTGTATCATGAAAATTTTATAGTGATATACTGTGTACACATAATCTGTGAAAATAATAAAAAAATTTTAATTCTATACAGGACAAATGTTTACTTTACTCATAAATTATTAATTATTAATTTTATATTTGAAAAAGTTAAAAGTGCTTTGCGCAATGTGAAATTTATAAATCTCGAATTATATATTAAATTTATTAATTTTTTATGTAGCTGATCCATATATTCTTTAATTGCGTGTTAAAGAGATTTCCAGAAATACCATTACGTAATAATTTCGAGGAATCGTTATTTTTTACGAAGAATATATAACTTTTAAAAAACATTCATTTTCAAAATCTAAGAGAAAAACATTCGATAATATTTGCCCATCGATATTTAGGACCTACATAGTGTTCTCATGTCATCGTGCATTTCTCGCGACGTCTCTCGAAAATAATCTCTCGTTTAACTACCAAATTAATAGATGAGAACACGCGGACAACGCGGTCGGACGAACAACGATTATCATTAGACGACGCATTCGAGATAATGACAGTTTTCTTTGCGCGATGCCGCGCAGACTATCGGCAGATAATTGCATAATGCAAGCGTATCCGTCGGTCCGTCTCTTACATACTTCGTTGCCGCGCGTAAGTATATACACGAGAGCCGCCGTCGCCGCGTATCCTCGCGTGTGTCGTGGGTGGGCACGTGTGTCCTTGGCCTTGAGCATATCGGCCCTCATGCGACCACGACGATGATGACGACGACGACGACGACGACGACGACGACGACGACGACGGTAACGAAGTAGCGGCCTACCGACAACGACGAGTACGTGGAAAATGCAGGCCGCACCGCGCCGGTCGTCCATGACGTCCGCTGATCTTTTCTTCCGTTCTCCCCCTCCTCTCCCTGTCTTCGTCTTCCTCGTATCACTCATACGACGTACACTCTACGGCTTGTTTTTTATAGACTACTCCTCCAGTGTGTCTAATCTCTTTTTCTTTTTCAAAGCGCCGTTTGACGTGCATTTTGTTGCTTTTGTCGGAAAGCGCCAAAGCACCGGTTTTTCTTTGCATTAAAAACTTTTTTATAGTATCAATGATGTTAGATGTTACCGTCTTCATTAGATCTTATTACAGGACACGCTAAAAGCATCATGAACTATTTATATATTGTAGTAGCTACTTTTTTTCTTTAAAAAAGAAAAACTACTTGGTAAGTAAACCTCATAATAACCGTTGCTTCGATTAATATCAAATATATTTGAAAAATTACATATTTATGTAAATTTCTCCAATTCACTTGTACGTTAGTTATGTACTATATAACTGAATTGACAAAATATTTATCGCGCATTAAATACACTGTAAAAAATAAAATGTTAATTTAAACATTTTTTTGCACGTCCCAGAAAGTTCACTCTAAATTTTAAATTAAAATAACTCATTTATTTTGTGCTACTTATTGATAAATTAGAAATGTTAAGTAATTCACACAAAAATTCTATATTTATTTTTGTTATTGTGACTTTAAGTGCGATGTAAAAATAATATACAAATTAATTAAAAACTACATGAAACTTAACTGATTTATTTTATCTTTTCTTAAAATGTTCAATTGATTTTGAAATATGTTGATTGTTTGAAACGATTGTTAAAAGAGACATACACAAAGTGTCAAGTTATACAGTTGACATAAATGTAACACATGAAAATGTTATAAAAATAATAACATATCAGTTGCATGTTAATTTTACATTAAAGTAATAATCAAAACGTGGTAACGTAAGAAAATTTTAACATATTGACGCACAATTTTTTGTAACTGTGCAAATAATTTATATTGTAATATATATTCATTCAAATTTCTTTTATTTCCTTAAACATATATTATTGATCAAAGAGTCAGATTTATCATTCAAACAATTTATCTCTAGGAATCTAATTTAGAGATTCAATATCCGAGTTAAGAAAAAGAAAATAAATACAAACACAGATAAAGATATGCTAATCAATCTAAATATGTATATCAAAATGTTACTCTAACACGAAAGGCATTTTGATCTTTATCTTGCATAATTTTCATCCTGATTTATTAATTATATTATGAAATTTTTCTTGATACATAAAATGCGCTAGTGATTGCGCGCGCATAAATATGTAAAAAATAATAATAATATAAAGAAGATATAATAATTTTGGAAGGATATTAAATTGAAGGATTTACAGAATATTAAATTGAATATTACTATAGAGCCCTTCGTATAGAAAAACGCGCAGGTATCCCAAGAGACTGATGGAAGTGAGCAGGCGTTTCAGAGTCTGAGCATCTGCCGAAAAATATGCGAAAACATCAGCTGTTCGAGTTGTAGAACGCGAGTGTCTGGCTGGCAAGCCGACCGGGCAGATTGGCGCCCTGCGGAAGGCAAGATCGACCCTCACGGACAGAAAAGGGCCGACCGGTTGTGCTTCGCATACACACAGGCACTTTAGTTGGCGCCCGACTTACTTAACGCGACTCCTGTGAACCCGGTTTCGTAGAATGAGACTCGTAATATTAGACGATGACTGCGCACAGAAAAATACAAATTCATGTTTTGTGTCGATAGAGAAAATGCTTTCAGATATTGATTTAGGTCGTAACCCATATATCATGATAAAATTATAAATAACGAATTTATAGAAGAGAAAGTAGTATCGTTAAATATTAAAAGTCGTTGAGTTTAAAATAAATAAATTATCTCACGTGTCGTGATAATTAGGACTGTGCACAACAGTATTCGATTTCAAATTAAAAATTCTTTCGATACCAGATTTCCTAGTTGTAAGTGGATTTTTGTTATCGCAAATTAAAGCATGATTCAATTGCATATGTTACAAATACGTTCTCTTCATCAAATAATTATCCAAGAATAATCGGAAAGTAATTACTCTTCATACATATATGTATAAGATAAAATATATGAACACCGATTGAATCACTCTCAACAGTTTCGAAACACTCACAATCAGACACGCTGTTATCAGAACCAAGAATTTTGGTAGCGGGAAATTGTTGTTCTCTTGAACTGGGTCATCGATACAACTTCGCTACCTCCAACAAGCGAAATCCCCGCTTCGCTGATAGCGAATTGATTCTCTATCGTACGGCGGGCGTACATGGTCATTTAATCTCGCAGTCTCTCCGGGACGCATATGTGTCGGTGACACCATTTAAAGCAACGCGCGATTAGATACGACAATCGCATCTGACAGCAAGTGAGCGCACCGAGAATGAGAGCCACGCTCACTCCTCGTTATTAGGCAAAAGAAAAATCGTCAGTTTATCGCCGGTGCAGCGATGACGGCAGCAACGCAGCTATTCACGACGTCTCGGTAATAAATAAATACGTGCTCGATGATGAACGACTTCCACGTATTACTCGTCTCTCTTTCATTTCTTGTTTCTCTTTCATTACAAATAAAATACAAAATTCGCATAGGCTCATATATAGTAAAGATTACGACCACGCCAAACAATGATATAAGAGTGAGCGAATTTATATTCAATTTAAAAAGTCAAAATATGATTACATAACGAATCGTTTTGATCTTTCATTTCAGGATCATCCTCAGTGGCACACAAGTATAATTAATGAATCATTATATAAATCATCAATATTATGAGTTTTAAATATAAATATTAAGCCGTAAACTAACATATAAATTTCTAAATAATTAAACTGTTAAATTAAATATAAAAGTCACGTGGATCTTGAATTGATAAGAATGAAAGTTAAAAATAAGTACATATAAAACTTATAGATGTACGTTACATAAAATATATAAATATCATGTAGATTATGGGTCGATGAAAATAATATTCCTACGTGTTAATTTATTGTCGTTTGGATTCAGACATTATATTCCTATAGATTTTTGTACCTTCTTTATGCGGTTAGATTAGATTAGGTATGTTAAGTAATAATATCGCGGTGTGTGACTCACTTGTGGACTTTAATCTAGATATTATATGTGTATCACTGCTCGAAATGTATCTTTAACCGTTTCATACAGAACTATCATCTGATTTGATTTATAAATGATAACATTGGATAATGTTTTGATTAAGTTTGTTTTGGCTGCATGCAATGGTTATATTATTATTATGTTATTACAGTTTATTATTGTGTCAATTTTTATTGCAAAAGTTTGTTTGCAGCTCGTGACTGCTGTGCTCAAGTAATATTTATAATGTTCATTTGTAGTTTCTTAAATGCTTATTTATGAATCTTTATCTGGCGTTGAATATGCTATTTCTTTTGTACGTAGATTCTCTTATTTCCGTTTTTCCATTTACTCGTTTATAATATTATTTGCATCTTTAAATTTTATTTTCATTGACTCACTTACATGATACTTTATGTAACGTAAATCTTTGTTTTATATTTTTGATTTCTATTTTTATCAATTTAAAATCGATATAAATTTTATATTTTATTTAACGGTTTAATTATAAAATTTATGTGTTAGTTGAGATTTATGTGTAAATATTTTATACGAGTAAATATGGTGTAATAAAAAATATACATATAGCGGAAAGAGTTTAAAAAAATACATAAATGGAGATTTAAAATTATATTTATATATTTATTAATATTTATATTTATATTTAAAAGTTACAAGGTTCATAGTCGTAATGTAATGATTTTATTAGTTGTATTTGTGCGGCAGGTTGAGGGTGATCCTACAATGAAAAATCGAAACGTTTGTTTGTAATCATATTTTGATTTTTTAAATTGAATACTAGACTAGCTTGCCCTTCCATCAGTTATTTATATACATATATATTAGTTGTTTGGATTTCTCTTTCATAACACATCGTCTCTCAACCGTCGTGAGACTGCCTCTTCTAATCGTCGCCATCCAGGTCGCTCTTTCGACGAGATAACGATTCTAGGCAACGCTTCTCTCGCGATAGACACGACGGGACACGAGGCGACCGGCAGTATTACGAGTCGCTCATCGGCAGGATGTGGGATCGTACTTTAAAAGAACCCACTTCCTTCGAACGGCGACACACGAGACGGATTGGTTCCATACGTCTTCCTTCTTTCTTCGAGCCGTCGCGTCGAGCTTGAACTCGCCGTTTGATACCTCGTGGAGTTTCCACGAGTTAGGTTTTAACGATTCGATAAACTGCACCGTCCAATCCAGACGATTATTCCTTTAAAATTGCATGGGAAAAAGACGTTAAGCCAGTAATAGAGATTAGATGGTATATACGTGATAATTTTAAATCTCCATTTATGTATTTTTTAAACTCTTTCCGCTATATATATATATATATATATATTTTTTTTTTTATCACACCTTATTTACTCTTATAAAATATTTTAATACATACACGATATCCATAATAAAATTATTCCGAGATATATGATATGTGAAATATATTGTACTTTTAATGCGACTTGCGAAGAGTTCATGGGGCAAAGAATCCCGTTACGATGTCCGACTAATTTCATAAGCGTGCGTGTGTACGATTTTATGAGTCAACGCTTTCAAGCGACGGTTAATCGAAAGCGGAAGTCACAGGCACGATTGCATGTCGCACGCTGGAGCAGTCGGAGCGTTGCTTTCTCGCTCGCTCTGTTTAACAGAGTATGAAATAATTATACGCTACCAAAATCTCATCGCGATATATTTTATATTCCTTAACGTTACGGTCACGAGCGGTACGATTGCGATCGCGATTTATAATACTTATAACGATGCAAAATTGTTTCAAGCACAACCTTTGTTTTTTCACTTGAAAGGAAAACAAAGGAAGCTCGAAGAATATCTTTGTTAATAAAGAACGAGCAAAGTACAGTGAATTATACGAAATTTGAATTCAGTAATTAATAGAGCTCGCGCAAGAGACTGCCTCGTATCATAAAGGTTAACGAAAAAACGCTACTACATTACTAATTTCGTGACGAGACGAGCGTGACCAGCGGTTCGCCGTACGTTCGATTTAAAGTTTAAAGCGCCCGCGGGGGCACACACAGTCTGCGCACACAGACAGGGGTGAACTTTTTACAAAAACTGCTGCCACCTCGGGGTCGCCGACGAGGCAGCCCTTTAAAGGGCCGGCAAGGTCGTCGCACCTGAGCTTCGCAACTCCTGTGAGAACGGTATGAAAGATGATCCAATATCGGAGGGAGGTCCTCGGAAGAGGTGAAACAAGCGTTATATGTGCACGCACACAGAGATGCACGTCTCCACAAGTTTACGCAACGTGTACACACACACACACACACACACACACATACATATGCGTATACACATTTGCAGCATACATACACCGCCTACGTGCGTGGCGCACGAAAGCGCTTGGAAAAAGGAAGGATGTGGTCAAGAAGACGACGAGCGAGAGAGCAGGTGACGCCGTTCGCCCGTTCGCCGATATTACACAAGGTACGATGGGAAATTAGCATTAACCGTTTCCGCCACCAACTTTCGATTGGCGCCAGTCGTTACGACTTCGGAAGTCATCCGTGGGAAATGTAGTTAAAAAATAAGTCAAGCAAGTGGTCTCCGGAAATCGGTTTCAGATATATCGTAGTGGACTAGGAAAATACAAGTAACTAAAGTAACTATATAAAGTGTCCTTGAAAGATCTGCGACAGAGAGAGATTATTGTTTAAGTATGCTGATTTAAAGGTCAATGTTTTGGGAACTCATTAAATAGAATCTTTGAGATCCTTCTATAGTATTCATGTTTCAAGTATTCTAAATGTCTGAAAATATCCTTTAATAAATTTTTATTATAAAATCACAGTTGGTTAAACTTATGAATTCTTTAATTTTACAATGTTAACATTAAAAAATATCTTAATTAAAAAAAAAAAAAAAAAAGAGAGAGAGAGAGAGAGAGAAATAACATGATGTGACTTTAATAATGTAATCATAAGCGGAGAAATCGATATGTGCGCTTTTCCGCTATTCTAATCACTAATCACCACGATGGAATACATAATGATGTTCGTCCTTCGCGCCTGTCTGGCGGAAAATTGGTCAGGAGTATAGGTGTCGGTAAAACGGATGGTACGTCTGCACGCAGGTGCACCATCGGCTAACACCTGTCCTCTTCTGAAAGGAAAGAACGAAAAAAAAAGAAGAAAAGAGATGGCCTCGCTGCCATACTTCGCATCTTTTTTTCTCGTAGAAAGCCGGCTTTGCGCGCTTCGGCGACACGCGCGCGTGTCATTCGCATGCATAACACTTATAATGAGACGTTAATTTGTTTAATGACACTCGCGCACGGCTTAAGTAATCGAGCAAACATCCGTTCGCCAATTTGCAGCGCTCGAATTAAACTCAAGTAGCGCGATATGGATCGTCTCATCACATGCAGGGATATAAATATCGAGAAAAAAACGTTACTTTTAATGTTTTACTTATCGATATTTTACTTGTTAATTAGTATGGGAAACAAATATTAACATTGTCGATAGTAAGAAAGAAGTGTTGATAAGATTAAAATTATTTTTGCTCTACTTTTTCGAATCTAAATTGAATTTAACAATAAGTATTTAATAATTAAAAACTGTTTTTTCATTTATAACTGTTTTAAATTTAAAAAATAAAATATCATAAAATTGTAGTAATTAAAATATAAAAATTGCTAAAAGTATTAAATTGCAAAAAATATATTATATATTTTACTTACTTAGGACTTTTTACTTACTTTTTTTTTGTAACTAAAAAAGGCATATAATATTATTTCTAAGAAACCTGCCAGTGAGTTTGTACATAATAAAGTCTGTGATGTATTCATAATATGAATTTTCTAAGTGTAAATATTCTTGATTGACGAACAGCTGCCATCGGCCAAAAAATTGTGAGTCTATTCTTATAAACCGCAAATAAACTGATTCCTCGGAACTTTAGAATGACGGGGTAAACTCTCAAACGAGTGTTAATAAAAGGATATCCATTCAGTCGGCCGTCAATGCACCTGTCCGATAACCGGTTTGCAATTTTACCTGCTTTTTCCACTCTACAAATCTCTAGATAGCTTCTTAGCCCTTGCTCGTATTAACATCTGATGATTCTAACATAAGATACGTTTGTAAAATATGAACTAACTGTAACAATATTACGATATTACGATAAAATAATGCAATTAATCTGCTTTCTAAATATAAAATACAATAATTGTAATGTATGTTGCTAGAATTATTTAACGTTTAAAGTTAAATGATTTGTGGTATCCGGGGTATTTACCCCCGTGTCGAGACCCTTAAAAGCTTCTTCAGTCTTCCCGAGGCACGTCTCACTAGACCGACTTGAGAAATAAATGGAGCGTTACGTAAAACTGGTTAAAGTGTGTTTTACGAGCTGAATAAGGCGGATAGATTAGACGGTACACTCATCAAAAATCGAGGCGCGATGCGCGAGTCAGTGTAACAAGAAGAGTCTAATCCTGAGTTCGTGTGAAACGGCACGAGCGATCGCAATTTAAGAAAGAGTCACACATTTCGTACACTCGTATTCGCGATCGGTATCTGTCGTGAGTAGGCGCGAGCACGAACGAGAGTAAGCTAGATCGCTACAGAAGAGTTTCAATTAATAATGGACCAACGAGCTGTGCGAATCATTTTAAATATATTTCAATCTATCGCGAATAAATGTCATAAATTATGGACAAATTTTCACAAATTTTTAACTCCGCAATTTAATTAAAATAATTTAAAAAGTATATCTTATGATAAAATCTTTAAATTTAAATAATAAAACCTGATATATATATATATATATATATATATATATATATATTTATGTAATTCATAATATACTTATGAATTACATAAATATGTATATCAGGTTTTAATATAAAGAGTTCTACTTCTTTAGTTGTTCTACTTTCGCGAAGTATTAATTTTAGAATATCTAGGTATATGAAAAGAAAGGTATTATGATTTCATTTATAATTTGTCCTGTTAGACAGTTGACTTGAAGTTTTGGAATTACATAGCCCGACATATAATACACGGTTTTTATCTTATAGCACTATACTACTTCAAATTATAGTCCACGTCATAATTTTTTCTTAAAAATTATAACAATTATATTTTATTTTTACGCACCTACAGTGATTTTATTATATTTTACAAGTGATTATTATTTCAGGTGATAATTAAATTTTCTCTGGCTATTGATTGGTTTAATTTGAGAGAGAATTAAATATATTATAATCTTTTTATAAAATATAAATATTTCATTATTAAAAGTTATAGTTTTTGAGGCTTCAAGTTTTAACTGTATGAATTGTGTGAACAGTTAAGTAAGATTTTAAATATATGATTATAATTATATGCAAAATTATAAATATAAATGTCCAAAGAATTTAAAGTTATACACAAAAATCTAAATTAAAAACTGTTAATACATATTTAGCTTTTATTAATAAGTTATTAATTATTAAAAGTTGGAATATATAGATGATAACGTATCGTCACCCCAAAAATAACAATTCTTTTCCTAATATTTACAGCCCAATATATCCCTTGTGCACAGTTACAAATTCGAAGATATGCAAATGCGGAAGTTGCTGAGTCTACGATTCCATGCTTAATCTCGTTCAATTGGAAACTGACACAAGTGTCCTGCGAACAGTAGTAACGAATATATCGATCGATCGAAAATACTTATGACGACAGCATGCATACACGTTTACAACTTGGCGTCTCGCACAGGCGATATCGGTGTCCGTTTTTGTACGCTGTTTATATGCCGTCGGTTTTGCCTCAGGTAGGCAGGGTCGCTGGTACGGTTTTGTTTCTCTCGAATCATCGTTGAGGAAACTGGACTCCAGAGTTTCACATAGGGCCACTTGGATCAATCGATAAACCGCCGATCGAAAAGTGCGGCCCTTACGCGGAACCCGAGAGAGTCGACCCGGTCGTCTCGACTACCGTGGTAAATCTCGAGATTTTTTACTTCGCAGTCAGCTATAATGTAGAATGAGGGGAAGAGTTGTTAATTCGTTACCGGACATCGTATTCGTGCTTCTCTCTCGGGAGAGAGAGGGAGAAGTAACTCATGCCCGATCGCTCGGTCGTGTTCAGAGTTCTTGAAATAAAAAATAAGAAAAAAAAAAAAAAAAAAAAAACCGAATCCTGAGATACATGAGGAATTTACATGCAATTTCGTGACAATTTTTTGCAATATAATGGTAATAACTAATTTATTATAAATTACGATAATTAGTAGGCGCTCGGGATTTTTTACGCGTATACCGCGAATTGGAATATTCGGGCCATAATTTATATGCAAAGAGGATTAATCGGATAGCTGTGTATATACACGAAACACGCAATGCATTTTCATTATAGCGTGACATTAACAATTAATTCATTATAAATTGAGAGATATGACAGCATATATTTCTTTCTCTGCTTACTATGAAGATCAAATATTCCAATTCCAGCGAATGATTAATTTATAATTATGTCGAATACAATGTCCACTACTGTAAGACACTATTGTACATGTTTAAGGAATTGGTATATTAGATTCCCTTATGTATGTGAATACCCTTTTTCTTATTTTCTTTTTACTTTTAGACGTTTTAGAGTTTTTCTCCCAAAAAAATATTTTATTTTACGGTTATGCTGATACAAAAAATAATGAACAAAAACTGGAGAGCAAAAACGAACGTACCACGACAATGCTGTATATATAACTAACAAAAGACGGGAATATTAAGTAAATAAAAAACGAAAGTAACGCAACGCGGGAAACTTAAAATTATGATTCGGATAAAATGATATACATAACGTGTACAGTACACTTTCCTTACTTTCCTACTTTTTAATTTGTAGAAAACTCGTATAAATCTATAGACAAGAGGGTTCATTGCACGATGAAATTCCGTCGATTACTATCGCCATCCAATTGGACTGAAGAATTCCAACGATACGGATCGATCCTGGGCGTGTTCCTTACTCCGGCAGATTGCGAAATTCAGACGGAGAAATGGGTATAGAGCCGAGGGAAAATCGAACACGTGGTTTCGTCAATAAATGTAGGTAGGTATGCCGTAGGGCATGTGCAGGAGGAATAGCGGTACGTCTACGAATCACGGACGTTCCTAGGAACGTTTTGAATGCTAACGACAAAAGGGACCGTCTCCCGTTAAGGATTGAAAAGGGTCCGCAGGTACGACGAGTTGGAATTAATACGAGCTCTCGCATCGGGTCAACAGAAAGAGAGAGAGAGAGAGAGAGAGAGAAAGAGAGCGCGAGAGAGCCAGCGAGACCGTGAGCTTTCTATGGTAGAGAAAAAAAAAAGACCGCGACTGTCCGCTATACTCTCGGTAATAATACCATGGTAAATCGTAGTACCCCGAGTAAACCCGAGAGATGATCTAGCAGGTCGAATTCCCCGTCTTCTGCGCATGTTCTCTTCAACATTCTTTATCCGATCTTCCGCCATAGCCTCTCGTTGTCGTATACTAGTCTCCATTTACCTTTTTCAATATTTTCTTTTCTTCGATTTTTTTTTTTTTTAAGACGCATTCGTACACGATAACACAATTGGCATTCGATCTGAGCTATTGATCGCCTAAGCGAAATCGCTAACGTTCGAATTTCTACTGACAATAAAAATCGAGATCGTGAGAAAAGCTCGAAATACATATTTTGTATTGCTAATTACAAACGGCAAATTTTGATGTTTCATAGATAGATAAATAAATAGCTGTCACATAAGTATAGAAAATACAAAAATAATTAAACATTATCAAAATAGATCATTTTAGTACATTTTAGCTTTCAAAAATCGAGATATCTAAAATCTCTAGCTAAATTCTAATTAAATTCATAGTTCCAATCCATCTCATATAATGATAATATAAGCCGCTTTCGTCATTTACATGGAACGTTCAGATATTGGTGCTTAATATAAATAATAATACCGAAAAAAATTTTACATGAGTAAAGGGCATAGTAGAATAAGCATGTGTGTGCTGCCCCCGCACGAATCTGGACGAGATTTTTTTTCACCATAAGTTATATCGATTTTTCGGTTTTCTCTCAATTTTACTCCCATAATTTTTATAAAAATTTTTTTAGATATAATCTCTTGCAAAATTTATTCTTACAGCACTACAAACTTATGGTAAAAATCTTGACCAGATTTGTGCGGGGGCGGCACACACATGCTTATCCTGCTATATCCTTTCTATTTTTATTCACTAGACTCTTGTATCCTTCATCGATAAGGGAGATACGATTCATAGTGACATGTATGAAATATATCAATTATTATTATCTAAATAAATTAAACAAGGCAAATAATGCTTTATTGTTAAAACATATTTCTAATAATATTTGTAACGATAAGATTAAAATATTAAAAGATATTAAAATAGAAAATAAAAATAACAAAACGCTCTAAATAATTGTATGTTCCTACATGGTGGCTATTCTTAATAAATTATTTAAAATAAACATTTTCTTAAATTTGTATACTTGCCATTTTCGGTTTGTCTTTGGAAAAACAATTTAAAAAAATGTATTTTTTACAAAGCTAGATACATCTTAAGAATTTAAATTTTAAGTTCTTTTGAAAAATTATTAAGTTTTTTCATAATAAGAAAAAATAGAAATTTAGAAAAAGCTAGTTTGAAACGTTATTATTGTTCTCTTTTTATAATTTTTTTAATATTAATTTCATTGTATTATTTATTTATTTAAATATATATTAATTTATTTAAATTTTATATTTATATATTATATATTTTAATATTTATACAATATATAAAAAGAAACTATATTGTCTTCTTATTTAAATAAAAATTTTACATGATATTAAAAAGTATATTTTTTTTTGGTTCACTAAATTCCTGACACTCTTAATTTTCAATCATTCAATTTTGAGCCTTCCATAATGATTGCGTTCTAAATATGACTTTCTAACGGCAGGGAGAGTTGGCACTATCAATCTTATAACATAAACAGAGATACGAGCGCTTATCATATGCGGTTGCACATCCTATAAACATAGATACGAGGTAAATAGATACTAGCATATGCATTAATAAATGTGTGGATGCATTTGTATATGTATATAAACTATTTATACAACTGTACTCACGCTACCTCGCGTCGATTCACTATGGCCATCGACTTTTTGTGCGCATATATCGACAATGAGCAAATGACGATGAATTATTCGGTCATAACTTTATGCTTCACACAAAAGCATTCTGTCATTTTGATTGTATTTTCGAAAAACTGTCGTCTAGTTTGTATATTAATAAAAAATCGAAAATATTGATTAATATATATATATATATATATATATATATATATTAATTTTCTCAATTTTAAAATTAATTTTGTCAAGTTCTATAAAAGATTAAATTGGATCACTGTTATACAAGATTTTTAATTGCTTTAAAAATAATCAAGAAGATACAAATCTATTTTGAAAAATGATTTTCGAAGTCGGAAAGATCGATCTTAAAAATTTTCATCAAAATATTATCGGAATTTCGACGTTCGATTTTTCATTTTCAAGCTCGAGTCTACCAGGATCGCTTTTGAAAAAGGATCAGGGTGAGAGGAGAAAAGACGATCCTGCGAAAGAAGAACGGAAGGAAATTCTATACATGCATCTCTTTCTCTCTCTCTCTCTCTCTCTCTCTCTCTCTCACGCAAAGTGAAGTGTATGGTACGTCGTGTAAAGCACACGCGCCAGGCGAGCGGTACACAACAGCAGGTGAAGCTCACAGCTGCTGGACAGCTGGACCGATATCTGGCTCCCAGCTACATTCCAACGCGGAGTACGAGACGCGCGCGATAAGGCGAGTCGCGCCGTCACGCCACGGCCACGCAATGCAACGCAACGCAACGCAACGCAACGCAACGCAACACGCGTAATGCCGTTGCCAGTCAATGCGAATTACGCGAGTACACGCTGCGGCTGCGACGGCGCAACGCCGTCTCGCCGCTTCGGCTCGTCGTCGTCGTCGTCGTCGTCGTCGTCGTCGTCGTTGCCGGTTACTCTAGCGATTATATTCGCGATTAGATTACCACTCGCTCGAGCCGGTTGCGTGGACGGGCATTATCTAACAACAAGAAGCTGGCAACTAGCTTGCGACATCATCGAGAATACATATACTACATATCTTTATTCGCATCACTTTTTAATTGACCCTCTTTTCCGAATGAAAAGCACATTGATATTTTAACAAAATTGCACTCTGAGAATATAATTTATTTTGATTTCGTTTTCGATTTCTCCCCGCCAAAGATTTACGTCTATGTTAGACATTACCAATGTATAGAGAAATATTGTAAAAAAATTCCTTAACGTTTTTTTACGATGTATACAGTCAATTGATAAGATAATATTTTATTTTTGTCCTTTTTTATCTAAAAGAACATATATATATATATATATATTTTTATATAGATTAGTCTAGCATATTCTCTTTCCTTAGCATATACATATGAATATCCTCGTTAAAATTATAAACATGACAGTTAAAGCTTATTTAAAAAACATAGCACAATTATTCGGACAGATTTGAGCTTTAAATAGCTATATCTAGGATGTCCCTTTAGGTCGACGGTTAGTGGCGCCCAGGATATGACGTCAGCATGGGTGTCGTCTCCGAAGATGCGTGCGATACGCGCGGCTTGTTTTTACCGTCGATTGTACCCTCGCGCGACTCTTCAAGACTCTACGTGATAGGCATCAAAGATACGTATATTAAGCTGGCTCAGCCACTTCGGCACATTCGAATAAAACTTACACAGAAGTTTAATGGCTGTGCTAACTTTATACTTCAGCTAGCACAGCTATCAGTTTTTCCGAAATGGCTGGAGCAAAATCTGCAATAGAGCAACAAAAGGGCACTAAATTTCCTTGTAGGTTTTATTCGAATGCCAGCTTAATATACGTACTTCACGAAAATGACAAGTTACCCACACGTGAATTGTTTCGAAGGCTCTTTAACAATAAGAGTCGATAGAAAATAGAACGTTTCTCTTTTTGATTAGGTGAACATATTAATTTGTAATTAAGGAATTTAGAACTCTTTTCTTATGTAATTATAAACATCAATATATTGAACAATGTCTAATCAAATTATAAACAACGACGAGTTCGAAGTAACAGAGTTCCACGTAATGATATGACGTTTGCGGAGTCGATCGATCAAGGGATATCGAATAATAAACTAATGATACCGCGAATTGGATGTCTAGGATATCCGAGGGCTCGACTACACAGATATGCATTTTGATTTGTTTCACATGCGAGCCTTCACTGACTCACTCGAGTGACTCATGCACACCGAGGTACAGTATATCGCGCGAACCAACGACGATTCGCGCGAGCACACACGTTTATATCCATTCGCGCTATGCATGCACCGTCAACATGACAAGAAGCGCGGATAAGGATATCCTCGCGAGAGTACACAGGCTGACTAATTTCACGATATCGCCCTGCTAATGCTACGTCACATGGCCATCACGTGAGAAATACGATGAGTGCGAAATAGTTCAAGGTAACGCGCCGAATGAGAATATTTTTCACTCAAGCAGACAGAAAAGTAAGATTAAAATCGAGATACATTGTATTATTACATAAAACTGCATTTTATCCATATTTTATTTTAATAATATTTTTATCTTTTAATTCAATCTTTAGTTTTTTTCTTTCTTTTTCTACGAAAATATATATTTGCCCAAATAGATATGCAAGATATTGCAAATCTTAGTTATACATAGCCATAATAATATTATAATCTGAAAATAAAAAAAATAAAATAATGATACTATAAATCTTTCAAAAAATAAAGCACAAGGATTTGTTATCTAATCTTTCCTCTATGATACGTGACAAGAGACTGATTATATCAGACAATTACAAATCTATTATATTCTTTCCAACACACATAAAATAATGTTATCATAGATCATAACTATCGTAGATTATCACAATAAATGAGCCACACAGCGAGAGAAGTTTTTTCTAGAAGAATTAATTGTTTATCTAAAAAAAACTTTACCGTTTTTCTTTTTAATTCTAAATAAATTGTTTCAATATTAACAAATTTTTATGTAGGATATCTCACATTGGTTCATAATCTTAATTTTTATAGATAATAATTTTGTAAATAGAATTTTATACAATAATTTTATAGATTAATTATTATAGATTCTCTGAACGTTTTGAATTGAAAATATCTTAGCTAAAGCGTTAAAAAAGAATTAAATAGTAATGGGATAATATGTACAATTTGATCTGCTGGTCTTTTGAGACGATCTTGAATTCTTTTTTTTAGCCGTCATACACGGTGTGTTGTTGTTCAGTGTCTATTCTGAAGAAGAACTGGCCGCTCGAGAAAATCCTTCGAAGTCCCGCGTGGAAACAAAGCGAGATGATGAGCGATCCGGGTACCCGCAGCGAGGACTACATATCGGGATCGCGTCTCTTGACCGCATAGAGAAACGCGATCTGAGAGCTACGGGTACTCGAAGACCTTCGAAGAGAACCGCCAGGAGAGCGCATATATATAATGCACATATAGATTTGTGATCAGAAAGATGGATGGGTTAGGTCTTGGCTCAAGTCGGAAATTTTGTTCTTTTAAGCTTCATTTTTGCAGACAATCCAAAATTAATAAAAGAACGATTTGAAAAGTTTATCGCAAAATGACGATGCAACTATGTTTTGCTGATTAATTTTAAATGAATTTTTCTTTTATGAATTTATTAATCTGACAATGAGTCTTGAAATATATTTATTATAAAAGTTATTTTAACTTTGAAAAAAATCTATAAATTTAAAAACTATATATAAAATTGTTATAAACTAATTAAAATAGCCGACTCGATTCTATCAGAACGAGATTGGCTGGTGGTTTATCGAGGTATTCTTCGACCAGCAGTGCAAGAGTAGATAAGAACAAGCTGGATCGCACCATGGTGGCCGGCTCGAGGGAGCGAGGTACGAGATAAAAGCGAGAGGGACGTGAGCGGTTTAAAGAAAGAACGATAAACGGCAGTCGCGTGGAACTCGCGAGGTTCCGTGTTCGTACATTATGCCCGTACGTGTAGCATACTAATGACAATTTCGCCGAGGCCCTTAGCCCATACGCAGGACTAATATTTATTAAGGGGTCCCCGCGCGTGTCGATTTCGAATGCACGAGGCGTAAAACGCGCGTGGGTTGTCGTCTTGGTCGCGTGGTGCAACCTCTTAACTGCTTAACTGCTCATTGTACTCATCTTACCTTTCTCCTGCTTTACATTCAAGCGTAATAATAATAACAGCGATCAACATTTCAAGTTAAACTTTTGTATGCGGCAATTTTTACTTGTTACAAAGTTACGAGTTTTAGAACCAAAAAATAGATGTAAAAGTGATCAACGATAAAAGGTTGGCTTGCAAAGTCTGAATTGCCAGTGGCGTGTTTTCTACGCGTCTGCTAACATCGCATAATTTCCATAATTGCTTGAAATCGTATTCGTGTTCAAGAGACATTTCGAAAATTACTCGAGAAAAAAAAAAAAAAAAAAAAAAAAAAAAGAAAAGAAAAAAACCAACGGTCTCGAAATGATGACATAAAGTCGACGGGACATCCTGTCTAGCCTCGTTCATTTGCGGAGGAAACGTAAGGTCAACATATTCGAGTTTATCTGCACGGGATGTATATCATTTCGGGTAGTAAGGCGATGCGCGAGAAGAGAGAACCCGAAAGAGGAAGTAGCGGGAAAGAGAAATATACGACGGGAGAAAGCAGAAACGCGCTGCCACAAAATAACAGACGTAGCGTGTCGCTACCCACCGTGACGCGGCATCGTGCACCGCATTTCGTGAATTTTCACATCCGGTGCATTGTGCGAAACGGCATACCGTGGCGCGTCGCACCGTTCGGACCCTTAAATTATCTGCGGAAGTCGCGGCACGAATTCACCATCGATTATTTCGCGCGTGAAGCCCCTTACGGTTTTATGCTCCGGTGATATCAAAGTAGAAATTTATTCGGCAAACGTGTGATAACAAAGAAAACACCGTCAATATTATGCGGAAATATTGTAACGCTATTCCGAAACGTTCCCAAAAAACTTAGTTGAAATTTTAATTTATTTTTTTGAAATTTAATAATTTAATAATATTTCTTTGTTAAAAAATAATCTATTCGAAATTTTTCTTTTGTGTACTTTGCGACGATATGTTTGATGATTCGATGAAGATTGCAACGTAGAAGCAAAAATCGGACATACTCTGCCATCTGTTGGGCATTAATTGAATCCCGTGTGATAATAGTAAGGATAATATATAATAGTTTTAAATAAATATTAGGGTAGGAAATTCATGAAAATTCATCAGGAACTATTTGATACATTTTTCCATTATTCTTATGCATTTTTAAATTATTACAAAAGCTTAAAAAAAAATACACTTGTCTTTCTGGATAATCATCAGAAGATAATTCATGATTCACTTCTTACCTCTGGAAAATAAAATCAAAATTACGAAATATTTTCTTTGTTATCTTTGAATTTTATAAAAATTATATAGATATATGTATATATATATTTTTTTTTTTAATTATTCTGATCTGAAATTTATTTAGAATTTTATCCTAATCGAATCTCTTTCAATTTCACAAACTAATGTGAAATAAAAAATTGAAAATTCTTTTATGATAATACGTGAAACAGGAATCTTTTTATCGTATGTCGACTAAGAAAATATAAAATTATTAAAACTGCTATTTTACTATTATATATAACTAAACGTTATTAATGTAATAACATAAACGTATTATATACTTTGAGATATTTTTATAATTGAATCTCGAGTTCAATTTTTATTAAGGATTTACTGTATATGTTACTTAAAGAATATTCTTAAATTAAATATATCATTTATTATAAACTATAGTAATTAATTTAATAGATTATTTAATTTCTTCATTCTATTGAAAAGAGCAAGCTAAAGAGAGCTTTGCATACATGAAGAATTGGTTGCTAACTCGCAGGCAGCTAATATAAGAGTGAAATCATGTAGGTTGATTGTTTATCACGTTTATAGGTAGATTAAAATCACGCTTGCTTCAGTTATTTTTTTATCTGCAACTCTTAGATATTTTTTATTTTTTCTATTTCGATAGAATAAACTTTTTATATAAATGCAATTTTTTTCAATGATAAAAATGTGAAAAGATTATATTTGAAAATTATTTGTATATTTCTTTTTACAAAAATTATGTTGCAAAAGTTAATGCTTCGAATAATATTATTTAGATTTTAAACCTGGCAATCTCATCTTGAAACACGATCGTTCAGAACTATCTGTATAGCGCGAACAATCGTATAATATATACCGCATAATATCGTAAACCTGCTATCAAATAAAGTGTCAAACGAAATCGAGAAGAATGCAAAGGGGAAAAGCAGCTTCTTCTCAAGATGCAAATTGAATCCAATTTATGAAAAATCCATAAGG
Organism: Anoplolepis gracilipes; assembly: GCF_047496725.1. Classification (NCBI taxonomy): domain Eukaryota; kingdom Metazoa; phylum Arthropoda; class Insecta; order Hymenoptera; family Formicidae; genus Anoplolepis; species Anoplolepis gracilipes. The sequence continues at coordinate 477,579 of NC_132978.1, read as the reverse complement.
TTGACTCAAAACGAAATTGCTGCTGATTACACGATCCGTTTTATTACCCTTTTTAAATGAGCCATTTAAAACGTGAGAAAGATAAGATGGTTTTACAAAATTAAATTTCTAAGGTAAATAGACAGTGAAAGCTTGTTTTTTTATTAATTAATTAAGCTCAGCGCGCTTTTGCTTCGACGAAATTATTCTTGAGATTTAATTACGGATATATTTGAAAATTGAGTTAAAAATAGAAATACGATAAATAGTGCATACACAGATTCTATGTATATAGTAACCACATCCGAGAGCACTTATCCACTTCTCGCCACTTCAGAAGGATTCGGTCTACTTCAAACTCGACCGATAGATTTCAGCTCACACACAATTTTGCGTTCCAAGAAGAAATTGTTTTGTGTTTTAACTTCCTTTTATCTGCTCGCAACGAATCTTCGGAATAGGAAAACGCGCGAAAGAAAAATAATAAGTATTCCATTTATTTTCTGAACAAATAGAAATTTGATGTATAAATTCTAAAATAATGCTAAAATAATTTTGAGTCTTGATTGAATTTATTTAATGTGTCCTAAACATTAACAGAAAATACGGAGAATAAGCAAAGATCAGCAGTGCAATCCTTTGCGCATTTCCGGTAGAATTAGATATTAAAGACTTTATTACGTCATCTTGATGCGTCATCCGGGAATAGCAGTCGGTGCATGTCTGCGACCGTCAGCAACTTCGTCGGCGTACGAAGTTGTCTCGTTAAATTGGCTAGAAATCTCACGAGATATTCGCAGCCAATCAGGTCAGTAAGTGGTTTAAAATTGATATATATATATATATATATATATATATATATATATATATATATATATATATATATGAAATTATTATTTTATTTGATTATAAAAAATATATATATAATTGCTCATTTTCTTCTTTTTTTATGTTAAATTAATAAATATTAGCAATTTTCAGTCGAGAAAAAGAGACGTAAACGAAATAGAAATTTTTGCGTAAGGAATTTCAATTAAATTGAAACTAATAAGGAGTTTCAAATTAATTAAGAGAGATATAAAAATAACCAGACTGTAATATATATTACATCCTACAATGCGATCCGCCTTTTGCCAATAAATCTATATGAAATGCTTATCGGGCCGTGTGATTCACACGCAAATTGCAATTGCATCGTTGCGCGCGGTGTGCTGAAAGGCAAATTGCAGTTTTATTTTACCAATGTAATCACCAATGCGATGATGTGGCGCATAAGATTGAAGAATTTGTAATTTTTGCTTTTACGTCACGACTTTTGCTATTCACACCTACAGATAAGGAGTCCGTAAACAGAGCTTGCAGAGGAATAACCTTTTTGAACTTATGTTAGAGAAAAATCAAGTCCCGTATATTATATTTTTATATATAATGGCTTCACATAAAAATGAAATACATAAAATAAATTTATTTTCTTTTATAACTTTCTCTATTTTAAGATTCTTTTAAGTTGCAGTTTCATTTTGCGCATAACATACATTTATATTAATATTTTTCAACATCAATAAACAGTTTTATGTTGCGCAATATTAGGAAATCTATGAAATTCCTATAACAAGAATTTTGCAAAATAATTAAGAAAATTTATGAAACAGTAAATTAAAAAGGCAAACATTTCTTAACATATATATTCTTACATCGTAAATAATGAACATTTAACATAACAAAACTCTGAAAAAATATTAATTTTTGCTGCAATGTATTACTTTATTTCACTTTAACTATATGATATTATTTTTACCTGCAAAATCTAATACATCCGATGAAATATATAAATAATCAGTTAATTCCATGTAATTTAATGATATGTATACATGTATCATTATCGAAGGTAATAGACGTGATTTGCGGCGTCGTATTTGCGGACGATATTTTCTTTTAAGGTCAAACGCACTTATCGTGTGCGATTATGAACTGTCCTAGGCAGCACATATTACTTATATTCACATTTGGAACCATAGAGTAATATGTTCCATTATGAATACCGCCCTCATGCATTTCTCGCTCATGTTTGCTCTCGTGGTTTCAAGCTGATCGCACAATGATGGAACTATTTATCTTAGGACAGACATTTTCCAGCTAAAATAACCCATTCGTCTCTTCGACATTATATGAGGACGTCAATTTTGCCTTTTGTTAATGCTATTTAAGAATGATTTTGAAATTACATAATATAATTATAATGCCGTTAGTTAAGAATCTCAGTGATTGGTGTCCTTACGTCATTTTTGTCAACATCAAAACGGAATCGCAGAATTCCGTTTATCATTTTACGATCGCATTGACAAGAGATAAACTAATAACCCGCAAATCGATCGATTAATCGGATAGAGAATAGCCGTTCTACTGATTAAACGAATTTGCATGAATGGATCCCCGTTAACACCCCGGCGACCGCAAACCAATCTTCCCATTTGATTCGACATATCATACATTTTGAATCCCGATTTCAGCCTTCGAGCGAAAAATTACAAAATATTGCAGGGGGTCAGAATTACCTCGTTATCATGTGAAATTTCCTGTTAAATATTCAAAGATGTATTGCGTAATGAGAATTACATTGAGGTAACAAATATATCGTACATTAATAACCAAAATTGATAATATGCTTTATTTATTACTGACTCTGTTTGTCCTTCACTGCTATGTATATAGTGTATATAGAAATATAATTATGTTTTAATAGATTTGAAACTACATATATTCAAAATTGTTGAAATCAATGTAAAACTCACAATTATAATCGAAAAATAAAACGAATGATATCTGCATAATTTTTCTTGTTAATTAGTTATATAAATCATTAGTTTTATGTGATGTTTGTACTCTTTTGCGTGCTCTTGCATAATAATGTTATATAATTATCATTACATTATTGTTTAAACGAAGGGCATAATTATGGTCAATAAGAAGCTCGGCTGTTCGCTACGAAACATTGTATCATTGATAAATTAGCTCGATATGTCTTATACAATTAATTAGTAGAAACATAAAGCACATAGTCATTATATAAATATTATCTTTCTTTTGTCCTTTTTAAGTACATGTATTCTTATTGCAAATTTTGTGATGTATTTCAAAATTTTCATAAATATCTAAATAAATTAATAGATAATTAATAATAAGTCTGATAGATAGATAAATAACACGTTGTAATAAAACAACCTCGTAGTTATAATTTGAAAGTAAGAGTTATTTAGTATTAATATTATAGTATTAATTATTGTAGTATTATCATGTTGTAATATTATTGTACTATATAGATGTATTATATCGTGATAAATATGTTTATATAATATGTATTATAATACAGAGAATAATTTAATATGTAAAAATATCACTTTACATAGAAATAGTGAAGTCGAAAATAGTATTAGAGATTAAATAATATTAGAAATATTATTAATATGTATATAAATGTGATAAAATATTTCGTAACAGACAGTCATAACCGAGTTTATTACTGTCCATAATTGGCCTTTGTTTAAACAATATGATAATCATGATATAACATTATGCAAAACATTTTACTCATTGTCAGAGAGAGCGCAAACGTCACACGAGACTAATGATTTATATAACTATGGTTCTTGCGTAACAACCGAATAAATATTTTAATCAAAACAGTACAAATCAGTTATTCGATTAACTGGCTTCTTCATTCATTCATCTCCCGAACTTCCGACTGTTCGCATAACATGACATAAACACCGAACACATAACTCAGTACGACCACACACTGACATATATCAAATGCATAAGAGAAAGACTGGTATTTCATCTACCCGCTTATGTTCACGATGTTATGTCCACGATGGCTATTTGTTTCGAGTGCTGTTTCGCGGGTATTATTAAAATGGGGCTATTACGCAATTTGCATGGCGACAATGGCATAAGGCGCCGCACCCTGAAAAGGGGCTGCGCGATAAACGGTAATAACGCGGTTCTTGATATGATGAAGGAAAAGGGAAAGTCAAGTGTGCTCTCTTCTCGAGTCCGAGGATGCTCGAATGAGATAGATAGCGAGAACCACAAAGAAAAGACAGATAAAGTATAGGAATGCGAGAAATAAAAAAAGCGATAAAAGATATGATTATTTTACCGTGCTCTTTTTATTACTGTATGCGTTGCGTATGCGTAAAACGTACGTGACATTTTGGATTTTTGTATGCGAAACAAATTCATACATGCAAAAAGAATTCGGTTTCTCAGCATATTTACAATTATCATTAAAAAATATATAAATTAAAATTCACATAAATGTGACTTTATCCATGATATATAACAAAAAATATCTATAAAATAATATCAAGAAAAAGTAAAACTATATACTTACATACACATGTATGCACATGCATACAAATCATACATATATGAGTTTACTAAATTTACTCTATAAAATAAATTTAAATAAAATACAAATATTCTCTCGCACAAAGAAATATATTTTAATATTTCTACTCTAATCTTTTATATAAAAATAATTTGAGAATAAATTTGTGTACGTCAAATTATAACTTTTCTTTTAAATTCTTTTAGATAAAAGGAATTGTCCACACACGTCAATACGTACACATAGTACATAAGAATGGTAACACGATCTGGTCGTATTTCAGGAGAGAACAAACAGTATTCTCATTGTACTCGTAACAAATTGAATACTTCTTGGTAGATTCATGGTGACAAGAAACCGATTGTATTTGTGTACATGCGGGTCTTGCTCTGTAAACAGCGATGACAATTGACGACGACAATCGCAAATTGCTTATTGATGTTTATTGATGCTTAATATATTTATATTTTTATAGAGCTTTCTTTGTGGATTTAGATGGATTATGGCGGAGATAAGGAAATTTAATACATGTATTGTTGTGATCATGCTATTTACGAAAAAAGATCCGTAATCAAAAAACTATATTTGTCATTGATAAATTATTACAGATTATTGTAATAATTTAATTGAATTATTGTAATTATTGTAATAATTTTATCTCGCAAACAATGTTTATTAAATTATGAACTTTTATGAAATTATTTATTATATACTCTACATATATCATTTAGAATATATAAAGCGAATATTAGTAAGTTGTCGATTCGAACGTTACAATATCAATGAGACATGAAAATTGAGCTTTATATCGAAAATTGATGATCCGAACGTGACTTGTAAGGATTAGTGATTCGAATTTTTCTTCACTCGCTTTCATCTTTTTTTTTTCATTTTCTATCCCTTTGCAAAATGTTTGCCTAATGATTCGCCTAATTTTATTATCACTATTCGCCTGGGTATTTCTCGAAACGGTATATTTCTTTAAACAGGTGAGAATTAGGTACATTTTGTTATATGTATATTTCGTTAAGCTAATACATGATGCGTTATGTTCTATTATCTTCAACGTATCAAATACCTTCATACACGGTACAACAAGTAAATTATATGCATAAGACAGTTACGTAGACTAGCCGAGGCCTATATCGATGCGAAAACAGATACGAAACAGAACGGATTATATAGAGAGAAAAATAGCACGCAATTTGCATTTCGGTTGGTGTGTATTTCTAGTATCTTGTTTCTAAAGTACCTTTTAACAATTAATATCAGAGATATTTGAAGATAATGATTGAAATTCGAAATCATAATTATTTCTGTCTCTCTCCCTCTCTCGTAGATAAAACAAGACTTTATTCACTTCGCACTATCGTAATGTATTTTGGATTGTATTTCGCGATAGGATAACTCACTATAGACACTGGTATTGAGATTACATAAACGCAAAAATATTATTTGCATTGGACAAATATATTTATCTCCTAAATTGAAGAAATAAGAACTCTCTTTAGAGCGTAATAATAAATTATACTGCCGTTATTATATAACGTGCTTTTTCTTTCTTAACCGGAAAGTCACGTACAACTTTCAGTTTAACGTACGTAGTGTTGTGTAAAAAAAAATATTGATCGCGTTTTTATCGCACAGTCCATTTAGCAATCTGTCAGCGTTTTCTCAACAAAAAGTGTCTGCGCCAATAATTTATCAAGGGGATGAATCTTCAGGAAGTTTTCGGAAGTCTTCAGGAAGGGGCAAGCACCTGTGGAATACATCTATACTTAGAAAGCGATTCGTCGTCGATAATCGAGATGCGAGATTCGAGTTCGTACATAACTCGAAATTGGTGAGCACTCACGGAGAACAACGCAGGAAGAACACCGTGACCGAAGTATACGGGTACGTGTGATTGGACGAGAATGCTTCGGTGGCGGATCGGCGACAGGGGTGGGAACCGGTCTCGGGGGTGGGGACGTGCACGGAGGGTGCGAGAGTCGCAAAGTCGCGCGGGGCTTATATAAACGCGCTGCGGACGGTTTGCCTTCGCAGAGCCGTATCCACCGTCGCTGGACGACAGACTATCATCCCCGCAGAGACTCCTTGGTAGACCCGCTTCTGTCAGCACCCCGGCTTTTATCAGAGTCAAGGTACACATTCATTTTCTAAATACATTTATCTTTCACATGAGAAAATCTTCCTGACATTTCAACAGAAACGTTTTACAAGTATTATTAGCATTTTTATTGTATATAGATTTTTTACTAAAAGTTAGTAGAATAATATTTTTTTTAAATGTTAAGATCAGGAATTTTTCTGTTATAAATGATTAAAAATGATTGGTAATAAATGATTTTATCTTTTTAACGAATTAAAAAAAATATGTATATATATATATATATATATGTACATAAAACTTTAAAATATACCTTATTTTACGAATATTATATATTATACTTTGATAAATGGATAACAGACTATTTTATTTTTTCTTTGTTTAATTTTAAGTGCATATTGTTTTAATAAAGATTTAGTTAATGGAATAATTGTTTGTTTAAAGATTTGAAGGTAATTCTGCTGTAGCAATATATCGTTGGTAGTAGTAATCTTTCATATGAAGCGGATAATAAGTTGCATGTACTCCCGTGATTTACCTTGTCAACAGTTAGATAAGTAAAGTTTGCATTTGTGATTATCCAATAGAAACTTTTGGCACTGTGTCTTCAAGTAGTAAAACCCTACGATATCTCATACAGTAGTTTCTTGCAGTTTATCACACAGTAAAATTTATGACAAATAACTTGAAATCCTGGTCGTTTCCTAATATAAGTTATATAATTATTGTTATATTAAAGCTGATACTACTAACTTTATTCGATATTGAGGCGAGAAAAAATTAATATTCTAATTTAATATTCTAAAAAAAATTCAGTAAAAATAAAGTTTTATTGAAATTTTTTACAGAATATTTTATCTAACATAATATAAATTATTATTATAGAGGTTATTTTATTTTTATAAAATTATTGAAAAAATATCAGTCATTTACAAACACGTTTACACACTATTTTTTTAACTTATTTGTAAAAAAATATATTTGGTTTCTTTTAATAGCGACAAGAACTCTTTAAACAACGACAGATTAAAATATATTTTTCAAATATAGAAAAAAAAATTTACATTTACATTGTTGCACGATACGCGAAAATTGCGAGAGTAAAATTATTTTGTTTTATAATAATAAAACAAAAGACAAAAGCATATATTGTGTAAAAGTGACGCAAAAGAATTATTTAAGTTATTAAGCCGTGAGCATATTATAGAATTTCCACGAAGTTTGATAAAAACGGCCTCGTAAATCCATCGAGACATGAAAAGTTTCCCTTGCTTGTAAAAGCCTACATACCTTCGGGTAGTGGTCGGAAAAGTGAAATGAGATCGTATAGAAAAAAAAAGATTTTATTTTAATCAAATAATAGATAATCTATCTAATAAAAATTTTTCACAATCTATATTATTAATATAATAAAATTAAATAAAAAAATTAGTTATTTAAAAATCACAAGTTATCTTTTCTCTCTTCCAGAGATATATAATACGAACTTTTATTATAAAGAAGAGAAAGATTTTATTGCCATTTAATGTGAAAAACTCGAATGAAAATATTTATACAAGATTATGATTTTTCTCGAAAGAAAAAAAAGTGATTCCAAGTTCACATAAAAAAATCTTGTTAAAACTGAAATTGATTATATCGAGACACCCTATAATTAAGCTATAAAATTCTTGCATGACATTGTTGCGCGTTTTCGCAGCAAAATACCTATTGTCACCAACATTCAGTCGCGCTCGCAGCATAGCGTGATCGTGGTTGAAAGGGCATGCAATAGCATTGTAGCAGTAAAAGGATTAATTGTTGGCAGGTAAAGCACCTAATGAAGCGCATATACCGCAATAACCAATCGTGATTCTGCAACGCTATTGTTGGTGCACGAAAAGAACAACCGACGCCTATTTGGACACAAAACATGAAAGCGTTGGAACCGCATCGCGGTCGCATTATGATAATTTGCAGTCAATTAATATCTAATTACAGCCCGGACGCGAGCAAACACGCAGTAGAATTATTCCGCGATGCACGTATCCTCGTAATTTCCCCTTCAATTACCATAGATCGATTAATAAGACTGATTAATCAACCAATCAATTGCTTGTTTAAGCTGATTATTTGTCTAAATTGCTTCAAAAGTAGAATAGTTAGTGAGCTTCTTAATAAATAATTTTTATTCTTTGATGAATTATATATTATGTTTAAAAAACCGCTCAGAAAACACAAGTAGTTTGCAAGACAGTAATTCAATTTTATAGAGTTTAGACGAATTCGTTTAAACACTAAAAACAGTATTTCCTATATAAATAGTAAAAAACTTATTGGCACGCAGAGCTTTACGTATTTTCAACTAAAACTTTTTATAACTGTGTATGGTATCACGAAAAGCGAATTAACGATCTTTCTACCAATTAAAAAGTCGCTTCATTGGTAGTATGAAAGAACAGAAAAGAAATGTTGTGCCATTTTGTTTTCTGAAAACTTGATATCCGGAATGTAACTCTGGAATTAACCAGTAATGCGTTTTATACCTCTGCATTCATATATGTATAAATTTATTCATTATATGAGAAAAAGCTGAATTTTCTACGAGCTTTTTCTAGAAATATATAATAATTTCCTATAACTATTGGATAAATTTTTATAACATTTTTAAATGTAAAATATATTATATATATTAATTATGAACAATTAAATAATTATGATTGAAAGCGTTATCTTTTTATCTGTGTACTTTGAGATTTTACATAACAATTACTATCTACAGTGCTTGTAATATCATACAATTTGATTACATCAATTAATTCTCGACAAGAAGACGTTTACTTGATAATTAATGTTTAACAAATTCAAATTCTTGTGCTTTTTGTGAATTTTAAAATTCTACATATAAGTAAATCTGTGTGCGTCATGAAGCATTAATTAAATTCTAGGATAACAAGAGAAATTTTAAAATTGAAAAAAGCACGGATTTTACTATAAGGAAAATGAAATGAGAATGATTGAATTTTACTGCGGTAACTGTTATAATTGATAATCAAATATTTACGCATTATGGTTCGTGCACGGAAATGTGAGTAAATATTATACGATTGACTTTAGATAGAGGTTACAAGTTTCGTTGTATTTACGAAACGATTCACGATAGTGGTCAACGGCGCCGCGCCGGCAGAAAAATGTTGAGTTAAAGAATTGGCTCCGGAATTAACAGTAAAAAGCAGTGTTGTCTGCGCGGCTTTTGCTGACATTTAACTAAGCAAGGAGTGAAAAGCAGGTTGCAATTAATTACTACTTCCTACAAAATAAAATATCTTTCAGCAAATGTCCCTTTATTTTAATAACTCTTGCAATATTAATAATAATATAATGTCACATTTATTTTAATATAATTGGGAATCTTGAAAGATCAAAGAAAAAAAACAGAGAATAAAATTTTACTAAATAAAAATTCCCTCGCTCTAAATTTTACTAATAAAATTTCTTTCTCTCTCTTTCTCTCGCACTTATATTATTTAAAAATTATTATTTATAGAGAAGGTTTATTAAAAATAGAAAATTTTTTAGAATTTTTGCTGGAAAAGTTTAACAACGAGTAATAAAAAATATAATAATAAAAAAAGAAAGAATTTTAAAAATAAACGTTAAGAGATAAATAAAATAAAAAAAGCTACACTTTTTAAGATAATAGCTAAATATGATTATAATCAGTGGACTATACAAGAATATGATATATGATTTTGTATTAGTATATTATTTCTATTCCTATGTTTAAACAAGATGGTGCTTTTTTGGAATAATTTGTATAAACTGGCGAGAAGCAAATTACACTCTGCTCACCCAACATCGGTGAGACGCAACAAATAATGTTATTTTGCAACGGTACGTCTGTGAATTTTGTATGAATGGACTCTTGATGGTAGCGAGTTCTAACAGGAACGCGGTTTAACTTTCACGTTTAACGAAATGAAATCCATGAGAAGATATATCTTGTCTGCAAACGTGATATATTTCCCACCGCGGTAAATCGTTTAAAGTATTTACCTTCGCTCGAGCCAGTGTTTATATACACATGTACACGTACAAAGGATATACATGTTTCATTTCAAAATTTACATACGCAGTTTTAAAGGCGTCCATGCGTATAAAATAACGAGAGGAAAGTATCATTGATTTACAAAATGTGTTAATTTAATTTTCTGTGTCATGCTTTTCGATAATATGGGACATATTATATTATACACGTGAAACTTTAGGAAAATATATTGTCAATGGTATACATATAATCGATTGAAAGGCTTGCGGGGATATATATATATATCAATTGTGATTTTGATTAAAAGTTTATGAGTTTTTTGAAGTTGAAAGAAATTGATAGCAATTTTATTTGATTTTTAACAGCAAGAAAAAAAATAAAATTGTGTTTTATTCTGTTTAATAAAAAAAATAGTTGCAATAAAATAAATCAATTACGATAAAACAAAATGGTTAGGTAACCATTAACTTATTAGACAATATAATAATAACAATAAAAATAATTTCTGAAAGTTTGGAGATATATGTATATATTATTGTGACATATATGCATAAGCTCGCGCCATAATAATTAAATTTATGAAAAAGAAGCGCAAGTTTTTCTTATCGTATTCTGAGCAACTCTATTCTTCGAATTTACAGTATTTTTAGATCGATCTTTTTAATTATATTTCAATCAAAAGCATAGATATAAGTTTGTTTTACCGTAACAAAAATTCTCGCGAAAGCTAAGCTTTTGAACGTGAATCGTGTGGCACGGAATATCATTGATTTATAGGTAAACTCACCAGCCTCCTCTTATTGCGATAGCCATAGAAATTTCACGGACTGAAAAGCAGTAGTTTTTAATAAAAGCGCGAATGGCATCATAAGCATCCGTGTAAAAGCGTGCATAACCGATTTAATCGGTGACCGTTGTGCCTGCTGTTTATAGGAGATGTCTGAGTTCAACCCGTTTCATTTACCATTTTTTTACTTTAGAGATTTTTGTTTGGTTTGGAGAAGTTTGATTAAATGCCGATCCATCCTCATAATCTTTTCATATCTTTGCGATTAATTTAAAAATTTTAAATTTGAAGTTAATGGAAAAATTTGTATTCAAGCACAGAACCCCCTTTTTCCCATCTGTTTAGAAAGTAAAAGAAGGTTGTCGTCCGTAAAATGGATATCCTGTATAACATTGACATAACACGAGGATAGAAATGGAACAGAAATTTTCTCGAAGCGAGATGAACATGAGAATCGAAATTGCCGAAATGTCGTTTTCGTCTAAGAAAAACACTATCGAGATATTGTTACCATAAAGTAAACACAGAGGCCGGTTTGTCTTCTTGATCGAAAAGATACGGGCAGCCTCTTAATAAAGGTCGAAGTAGTAAAAGCCAACGCGTATACCATGAAAAATGATGCAACCGGAGGAAAATAGGCCCACAACCGGGATGTGTTTCTATGAGAATATATATATATATATATATATATATATATATAAGATTTAATACTTGTATATTACATTTTTTTTAAGATAAATAGATCTCGATATGTAGAGATCGCATTCCAATGGAGAAAGAAATCAATTGCTTTAATTGTATTATTAACATTTCTCTTTTGCAAAGTGAAACAATAGAAACTCAATACTCATCAATTAATTAAATTGACAGAATGGAAACGATTTATCAAAATGTAAAAGTGAGATTTAATTTTAATGTTGAACATATACTCCTAAATGTAAAATACAAACTTATCTAATTATCTTTGAATGAGATCGTTGTGTTGAAATATAAAAGCTAACTTCCATATAACAAACATATAACAATCTTCAAATATAATTATGGTTATATTTATGGATTTAATAAAATGGTAATCTTACATCTAATAATTATGGAAATGTTTGAAATTGTGCGTAATTATCATTACAATTATCATTAACAAGCAAAAAAAAATTAACTACAAACTAAGATTAAATATTTGAAAAGTGTATTTTGTTATGACACGCACTAACATTTAATTCAAATTTAATTAATTATGAGAGTTAAAATCTAATGTAAAAACCCAATAAGCATGTAGAAAATATTTATAAGTTACCGGTATCACACGCGATAATATTTTACGTAAGTTTTCATTCTATAACTATTCTGTAACTATTCATTATTTGCGTGCAATGTATTGCAAATATATATATTTTATTAAATAATTGAAATATACAATATATAATAGCCACAAGATATATTTAAAATATAAATGTGTTTCTTATTAGTGTCTGTAAATGCGCGTCATTTATATATTTTTTTCAAATTTATGCTGGTTCAGCTCAATTAATATCAGAAATACTTAAAAATCATTAGTACAACATTTAACAAGTACGACAAAGCTAATCTGATTTAAGCTCGTAATTTTGTTGTAAAACTCGTAAAATATTGCGTATCTTTCGCGGTTTATGTGTTTCGGCTTTACGTGCATAACAGCTGTGTATAAAGTGACACACCGTGTATAAAGTCTGTCAGGTCCCTTGAGTACTTAAAGTTAGATTACCGCAAGATTACAGAGAGAATGGTAATTTTCTTTACAAGCTTTATTGTGACGTAATAGAGTTATCACTTTCCGGTCAAAGTAAAATTTATTCTATATGCGGGAATAATTTAAGTTATTTATATTTAATTATTAAATATAGATTTTATAAAATAAATCTTCAGTATTTTGTTAAAATGCCGCTAATTTATATTTTAAGCAATCATAAATTAAAATTGTAATCATTTTTTGATTAACAATTTATAATTTAATAATCACTGATTATTTTAAACTTACGTAATAATAATATCCGTTAATAATTACGTTAATTAATCAATAATAATTATAATTATAAATCACTAAAATTGTAATAATTATTGTTACAATAATAATTATTATTTTGGCTATAATTTTCATTTTGCAGTTGAGTCGATAATGGAAATTTTAATTAAAATAGTATAGTTTTTATACTTCGATGTTAAAGTCGGTGTCACTATAGAATGTAATTGTTTAATTTGCTGTCAATTTAATCAGCTGTCCAAGTTTTATTGGCTGAAGCTTTATGATAAATTAATTTAATTTGCGCACAACATTTTTTTCCATGTGAATTTCGATCAAGTGTTATATATGTATAAGTGGCTAATATATTAATGTCAAGAAAACGATACATCATTTCGATATACGAGAAGGACATAGTGATGAGTGAGAGTTCTATCAAGTCATGTACATGAGTTCATTTCGTCCATGCGTCTTATTCGTATATTGATTATTTGACATGATATTATTTTATACGTCTAATTATAGGCATTGAATTTATAATATTATAATATTATAATTTTTAATATTATAAAGAATTCTATAATGTTACATTAAAATTAAATATGATAATTATTTTATTCGCAGAAAAACAAAAGTCCAGTTTTTTCATTTAAATAAATTTCACGACTATATGCTTCGAAAATGTTGAGAAATATCTGAAAAAAAGTGTGCTTTGCTTTGATATGATTTTTTTTGAATTTACGTGTGATGAAATTTTATAGTCACGTATTGCGCAGAAGGCACACATACTCATTCACACCGCGCAAAATTCTCAAAGCGACTAAAACCGCGGATAGACAACCATGATAACAATGATAGCAATGACGAGCAGCGAAAAAAAGGACTTTTCCGAAACAAAGGCGTTTTATCCGCGATACTAGCAAAACGAAGGATTGACGAAATTCCACTGGGTTAAAGAATTTCGCTTCTGCATGCGTGCATGAAATGCATTACGGTCCCGGTGTTGGCAAGTATCTCCGACATCTTTAACCCTTTAATCTTTCCAGGAATTTTATCTCCTCTCACATATGCTGTTAAATATTTTTATATAATAACATATATTTTATTATATATAATATATATATATATATATATATATATATATATATGTATTATATATACATATAAAAAATAATACACTTTTAAAAAATGTTCAATTTTTTGTAAATGATAAAAATTTTATTTTTATTCTCTCTTATAAATATTCTTTGTATCGCACGTATTTTAACTCTTATCAGAATAATATTCTTTCGAATAGAGAAATGTAAATATCGCGTAAAAGATCGAAAATAACATGCGCATACGCGAGAAGGTCAAAAGAAGCTCTCTCTAAACTACGTAAAATTTTTGAAATAATATTTGCGATTTTCTCGAGAGGAAAAACATTGCTTGGTCGTCGAACGCGCAGTGAATCTTCAATTGTTCCTAAGTTTACTTGTCTAAGTGAAGTTTGACGTTGAGCATTCTCGGGATTCATGTAATGTCACGAAATTGTATTTCGATCGGAAAGTTATATCGCATGGTTAAATTGTATTAATAAACATCTTGAATCGTAAAGTTTAGAAATGTATTTTCATGATAAAACTATATCGAAATTAGATGTAAAGTAATGCGTGTTGTTAAATTAGCACACGTCACTAATGGATTGTACCTTGTAAAAATTCAATCTCACAGATTAAAGTCATCCTAAATGTCGTCGGAAAGACGTAAAAGATAAATATAATTCAGCTTTTAATTACATCTACAATTCTACTTGATTATCCCATTCACTTTTCCATTAAAGTTTAGCAAATTTTCAAAGCGAGATGAAGTACTTAATGTTCTAAGCGAAGGCTAGAAAATGAGTAGCACTTCATTTCGATTTTGCATGAATGAAAATGATGTTCTTTTTATTTCTCTTGTTATTCGAAATGAAACGTATTCTATTTTTGGTGCTTCTAATCGAATTTAAACTAGTCTAAGTTGTTGTAACATGAATCCCATTATAATAAATAATCAATTATCAATTATAAAAAACGGAAATATCACTTCTATCGTGTATTTTAACAATAAATAAATGTTAATTTGAATAGAAAATATAGTAACAGAAATGGACATTTACATCCGAATGCGAAACACATTTTTTGAATGAAAATTTCTTGCAAGATCATGGACCTCTTTTTTAACATGACTCAGGAAATTTTTATTTCATACAAAAGAGCAAGAACGATAAATATGATATTTTCGCTCTGTATAAATTATACAAAGAGAAAAGCTTTTATCCAGTGTATAGATGTTTTATTAATGTAAATGATGCTTTTTAGAAAAGCTTATTTATAATTTACAACAGTGGTTACTAACTGTACACTGGTTTTGTACATAGTGCGATAAATTTAGGAAATTTACATAATACACGCATAACGTTGGCAGAATAGCCGAGTATTATTGACGCGGTACTATTGCAACCCCGCAATAAATTGTCGTTATCACATAATGTGTCTATATCGCTTACAATGTAATTGTTCAAAACGTGTCAAATCGCATACATCTTGGAACGAATCCACGAGATTTAACTACAATCCAGTAGTGTTAATTTTAAAAAGCCATTAAAATATTAATTTTTTTGTCAAAATTCTCAAAGTTATTACGCGATACAAATTTTTAAAAAGTTCAAACTTTTGCCGAAAATCCAGATAACTCTGTAAATTCTATTTTCTACATCTGTCATTATCTGTTTTGTGAGACTGAACAGACTGGAAATATTAAGGAAATGCCAAAGTCAAATCTTTATTAACCACAATGATCTCATAAAATCGCAATAAGCCATAAACGCAGCCGAAATGATATTGAGACGTTACAGAACATTTCTCTCGTTTTTTTTTTAGCCCCATGAAATTACGTCTCTAGTCAGGTAAATATTCCCATAAAAGCGTCACTCGTTGCTCGTTCACGTAGTAGTATTGACCGTAGTTGTATCGATTTGCTCATAAAAACGCGCTAAACCGTTATTGGAGAAACCCAAAGGACCATTTATGCTTGGTTTCGCATCTATTCTTATAATTTGCGACTCTTGCGTTAAGAATTCAATTTTCCCAATACGAACAACATGAATGAAACAACATGTGTCACATAATGTATCGTGCGATAGTGCATGTACGGAGGGTTCGAAAATTTTGGCTTATATTTTAAATGATAGAATCTTTGATGAATTTTTAAAAATTTTTGACTTTTTTAATAAAAATATTGATTTGAATTGTTTTATGCAAAATGTTTCTCTAAATATACTATATTTAAATTAAAAATATATATTATATTTAAAAATATTTTTTATAAAAATATTGGCTTTAAAATTATTGAAAGATTTATCATTACAATTAAGCTTAAAAACGCACCGTATGTTTATTGTTATTCTGCAAACATAGAATGAATGAGATGTTACTGTCAGATTTATCTTTGAAGAAACATTCATAAGGATGTAGGGGTGTATATAAGTGTAAGAGTGTCTCAACTATCAAACGTTGAGACAAAATTATTAGATCTTTAATTTGCGCATTTGTATAGATAATTTGAATTTTTTGAAAGTGCAATGACTTACGTGAGATTTATTTTATTATTGCCTTCTTTATTCAGCTCTCTATATAATATTTATGAATAACAATATATACAAGCATTATATATTTATAAAGCGATGTTATTCCATCATTTAACAATTTAACAGTTGAACCAAATAATTGGTTTGTTAAGTTAATCTGCATTTATATTGCTACATAATAATTATTTTTATGATAGAAAATATAAATATCGAAAAAAAGTGTAATATATGCCAACATTACTATAGATTACGTCTCCCAATCGGAAAATACATGAATCGATTTGTCGATTGAGCTCGTCATGCAACTAACATAAGTTTCTCATTCTCTTTTCGATAAAAAATGCATATATATATATATATATATATATATATATATATATATATAAGAGAATGTGAAACATAGTTGTATGACGAGCTTGATCAAGAAATCGATTCAAACTTATGTATTTTTCGATAGGGAGACATAGTCTACAGTAATATTGGTAATATGTATATAATCTGTGGAGATTATTTTACGAATTATTATATATTTACTTAAAACAAATTTTTCAACGATATTAATTTATTTTTCTTTAATAAAAGTTTACGTAGCCAGATTGTACTTGACTAAATATTGAATAAAATATGTTTATAAGTTTTAGTAGAGATTCTTTAATGAGAGTTTGCGTAGCCAGTCTTGTATTTGACTAAATATTGAATAAAATATGTTTATAAGTTTTTAGCAGAGATAAAATAAAACATGGAATTTTTATAGATGATAACATTACTTTATATACATATAATAGAATAACATCGCTTTACATAATTAAAAAGAAGAGATTATTTTAGAATATTCTGTATAAGACTATATTTATGTCGAGAGATGAGTTCAAATTGACATAAGTTATCAAACAGTGCAATTTCCTTATCATATTGACTCGCGTAATATGCTTTTACAACTCAATTTTCGCAAGATTAACCGTCCATGTCCGCTAACGACGACGGATACAGTGTATCACTATTGTTTAGCAAATCGCATCTACGTTTTATTTACGTATTCTTGTATAATGACTACAATATATGCACTATGTACATACGCGACACACCATCGCGATAACTACGAAATGCATATAAATGCATCTACAATGACGGTAAAGTTGCAACAGCAAACAATGTATTGCAGAAAGGGCTCGGTTGTATTAGTTGTCGCTTTATCGCGCTTTATAGAAACATTTTATATGAAAAAGACGCGACTGACACATACATATCGGTGCGAAAGTTTTCATTTCGGAATCACTAGTGTGACATGACATTTTACATAAATTAATCCTAAACTAGACTGAATTATTGCGATAAAATGTAACAAAAATTAAATAATAATATAACAAAAAATCGATAGATCTTGCATATATGATAAATATAATTGTAACATTTTTGTATGAACGTAAAATATTTGAAACAGAATAGAAATGTAAATCTTATTCGATTTATGATTAAAATAATCCCACACGCAATAAAGAATCTCAAAATAGTTAACGCAACACTTTGGCATGCATATGTTCGGCTAAAATTGTTCGATATCGCTCGCGATTCTATATAGGTATATATCGCTCGGAGTAGCGTCCGCGATATGCGATCAGCGATCATTCGAATTTGCTCATGCGTGGCTCTTATCAGCCTGGATGCATAAATTTTATAGAACTATCATTCGCACGATATCACGCACAATGTATGAAATGATAAAAAGACAAACTATCATCGCGTCTACTATCACATTGTTCGAAAACCAATAGTCGTGACAGAATGATTGACTCAATCTAGAAAGGACAGTGATGGGATAATATCAGTACAATATGAGAAAAATAATTTATATAGAATGTAATTCCGTTATCATGATATGTTTCATATAAAAATAAATGTTTAATAATTAAATTGGCATAAAATAACAAACTAAAAAATGAGATGATTGAATCGCAATATAATTGTATAGCAGCTAATCGTGTAGGTACGACATTATATACGCAATTCTTTCTTTTCTGTTATTTCTTTTTTATTACTGCTTCCTTTTATTTCTTTATTTCTTTTTTTTTTTTTTACTTCAGAGATAATATTATTTTTTATCTTTTATGTCATAGTAAGACTATCGATTTCTCATCCTTCATTTTTATACATATATAATAATAATATTTTAAATAATATTATTATATCTGTGTTTTAAGAAAAAATTAATAAGAAAATAGAGAAATGCGAAAATGACGTCAGATTTTCAATTTTCTTTTAAGAAGAGTTTAATTTTAAGTTGGTCAAAGAACATATAGATATTCTGCAAATTTTATAACATCGTAAGATCGATACGTATTTTGATGATAAGAAAATATTTTTTGGCAGATAGTATATTCCACAGAAAATAAAAGCTTTTTAGCGCGAACGGAAACAAGAAAAACAGCCGAGATCTTAAGGTTGAAAGATCGACACAATTATACGACTACAGTCTCCGGATTGAAACTCGATTATCGCGTTATTAGATTCACCGTGGCACTACCGGGAACAATTATCGGGAACGTGTTTTCTAGGGAAATAAATTTTTATCGGACGTTAACGATATTAACCGCGCGCGCTATACTTAGCGTGCCCTTACGTTGCCACCTTGCTTTTTTTTTAAATATGATTTGATTTATCCCGCCCATCTCAGCGCGCGGTTACGCCTAAGTAAGCCGGAGACGATAAATTCGACGAAATTACGCAGATTTATAGCTTGCGATTTCTCTCGAATAGAGTAAAGTGAGGACGGCGCCAGCAGTCGTCTAATTCGCATTAATGGCAACTGGAGTAAATTAAATGCGAGTTTTAAATGTTCTTTTGGAACATTAACCCTGTATAGGATAAATTCTTACTTTCTGTTTATTTTCATTATTTTATGAAACAAATGCATAAAAATGATTCGTTAAAAAAAAATACAAAGAATCCGTAAAGAAATACTATAAACAAAGAAATATATTGTATAATTTGAAATGGATTTATTTTATCTACAATAGCGCACAGAGAAAGAAAGAGAGATCTCAACAAAAGCAATGCTTTCAAAAATTTCTCGAATGTAAAAACACAATTTATAAAAAATACAGATTTAACAAAAATATGAATTTTTTCTTTATCAATATTTTAACAAATATTTCGCATAAAATAGTAAAACGGTGCGAAACTATTCTTGCATTAATTATAATGTGTATAATATAATAATTTCGATTGATATGATCAAAAAGGAATAGAAATTCCATAATATAGAGACATAAATGTGTCGTCTCATTCACGGATGAAAATAAATACGCGTATATGAAATAACAGTCCATGGCCATCAATTATTTCGAACGGTGGATCCAATTATCCATCCATACTATAGGTACTACTGTTGAAAGCGAGTTGTGATTATATCGTAATTGAACATCAACAAAAAAAGGACAAAATAAACAAAATCCTGATAAAAATAATACATAAAAAGAGAAAATACTAAATTTTAACTATATCATATAATATTTAAACTTTGTTTTATCCAGAGATATGTATATTTAGAAAAATTGTATAATAATAGAATAGAATAAATTGCACAAAATTGTATAAAAAGCTATTTGAAGATTGTTTATAGCTTCGAAAGAATCAAAGAAAGATATATTAACCTTTTTTGCCATTTTATATTGTTTTAGTAAAGTAATAAAAAATTATTTCACAGACAACTAAAAGTCGTTCCATTTATGACCCCATGCAACGATTTTAAATCCGTCGCTATAATACCGGTATTACTTGAACGTTCTATTTGACTGCAGAATGATTCTGCCTGGTACATTACTGTCGTCAAACGACGGCAGGATGTTCTTGGTGGGTTGCGAGTTGAATAGTTTGTTAGCCGAGAATGCACCAACTTTTCTCTATATATATAGGAGAGGCCATTGTTTCATCTTTCACGCCTTCAGCCAACCTCGCGATCTCACCCCCTTCGTCTTATTTAGCGTTTTATCTAATGGCCAACTTTCTGCGTCTTGAAAGATTTTGTGGTAAGATATGAGCGATAGTTTTGACAACAATAGTCGTGTTATTCGATTAAAATATAATTAAGGGCTATTATTCAACCGCATTTTTTAGCGGCGCTAGAACATTTTAAGCAATTTAAATCTGGAAATTTTGTTTTCGAAAAAAACATATGATTGAATGTTAATTCAACTTCTTGTAGGTACACACTGTCTCTCTCATGACAGTTCTTATAGTTTAAGGAAGTTGATGACTGTAGGATGAATATAAACTATAATATACATATATGTTACATGTTTAAAACGAGCTATCTCGAAATGGTTGAAAAAACAGTTTGATAAAACACGTGTGTCGATAAAATGCATTTAAACTTTCTATTTCATAATAAAAACATCATATGGAATATTTGGAAACAATTAGAATTCTGTTAATGGAACTGCAGTTGTTTTGAATAAAAGCTTTAGACGCATTTTTTTTTCAAGACATTGTTGTTTTACTTTCTATACTCATTTGCAAGTCATCATAAATACAATGCAATGTTCACAATTACCGTTGCGTATTCGTATAAACTAAAATTGAAAATTTATTTGAGATTAAGAATTTCGCTGCGTCAAATTAGAATCGGTGAAGACGAAATGCTTGCCCTGAATGAATACTTCGAGACGACTATTTGGCACTCAATCCGTTGCTAGAGTATGTGAAACGGTAGCGAGTTGCTCGTATAATCAAGAACGACGTTTCTCTCCCGAGGTTTACTACCTTTTAATCCACGAGCGTATATACGATGAAGTATATATATGTTGAAATCGTGGCACATAATTCTCCATTAAACAATGCAAGAGATAGTGGCCTAATAGTAGGACGATGAACATATTACGGAATTATTGTACAGGAAATACATATAAATATGTATATCGATCTATATTTACATCTATATCTTATTTAACGCTACTACGCTTGAGTGCTATTAGACTAATATGGAAAGCGTATATATTTAATGTTAAATTAAATAATATGAAGAATGTTCATATATATATATATATATAATTGTATAAAAAGCTATAGTCCTAAATACTTAGATTACAAAAAAATTGCATAATACTTGTATTACTATTATTCCATT
The DNA here is from genome assembly GCF_047496725.1 of Anoplolepis gracilipes. NCBI lineage: Eukaryota > Metazoa > Arthropoda > Insecta > Hymenoptera > Formicidae > Anoplolepis > Anoplolepis gracilipes. Next base: position 455,558 of record NC_132978.1, on the reverse strand, counting down.
TATCCATCGTTCAAGCTTTTAATTATAAGATTGTGATTCAATCTTTATAATTGTAAAATTAATTATTATTAAAACTATAAGAATGTGTATGATTAATTTTAGATGCAATCTAAGATGACCGTCTTGTGCACACTACTGGCATTTGTGATGATCGTCGCAGTTTTGAGTCTCACAGTCGATGCAATACCGCACAGGTAAAGTAAATCTCATTCTCTTACAAAAAGTTAATTGATAAGAGGAAACTCGAGAGAGAGAGAGAGAGAGAGAGAGAGAGAGAGAGAGAGAGAGAGAGTATATAGATAGTACTACATTAAGTACTATCAAAATATTATCAAAGTAAAGATAAACGAAACTATGTAGAAATACATCAAAATCTATGCACTTGTCCGCGACAGATTTTCCTCCTTTTCTCTCTCAAATTCTTTTTAAAAAGAAATTTTCTATTATACAAGAAAATGAATTTAATTTAGTTATTAATAAAAAAAAAAAAAATAAAAAATCAGTACAGCTCACAGTAAAATTTTTAACTACACAACAGGTCTAACAGGTTATGCAAAAGATTGCGATACATAAAAATAATTTTTAAATATATTCATAGAATATCAAAAAATGCAAATCGCGCAATTGCTCCGAGCGCGTATTTACAATTAAACGAATATATTGGACAAGAATAGAAATCCGCTTCAACAGTTTAACCCAGTTCGGTTTGACGACACATAGCTTATAGAAAGAAATCCCGATAACTAAAAGTGACTTGCCGAATGACGTTATAGATTAATACAATCATGATAGATGATTTTAAATCGTGTAGGCGTATCTATTAACTGTCCCTGTATTATATTCGTCAACTGTCTCCAATTATTGTTTAATTTATCATTTCTGAGGCGTTTTTACAATATATAAAACATTTTGGTTTTAAGCGTCTATTAAATTACATTCTTCGTACCCTTTTACATTGTGTAACACCTGTGTCGTTGCACGCGATTTCCAATCGAAGTTAATCGACCGATCCTATTTTACGCACGCAGCCATGAAAGTTACTGGGATCAACAGGATGATATAGACCGAGACGAGTTTCTAGAGATACTCTCTCGTCTAAGTCGCACCGTCATGAACCGCCCCGAAATGGAAAAGTAAGATAGCGTGTTGCAACGATTTTTATATTAAAATGCATAATCTATTTTATATGTCTAATGGAATATATATTTACAAATATATAGAATATATTTGTTACTTTTATTAATGATTCTTAGATTACTAATTTGCAAAAAGTTATTAAAGAAATATTTTATGTGTGAATGAGAATCTGAAATTAAATTTTGAAGCTTAATCAAGCTTAAATGCTTCAAATCAATATAGAAGATTGTTTTTCGCTGATAGTTTTGCGTCATATTGGCAGCTTTTACATTACATTTGTCTTCTATAAATATATTAATTCCATCAATTATAAATGAATCATTCATCTTAGAAAGGGTTTTATTTAAAAAATATCGATAATGTATTTTCATTGTACGCGTGTGTTTTTGATCGAAATGTATTTGTATATGGAAAAGATTTTTCATCATTGATGTAAGAAAAATAACAGGGGATCAAGTGACATTTATATTAATTTTACTGCTTGCCTTTTGTATCTCTCGAGCGTAAACATATACATACATATATTTCGAAGTGTCCTTTCTAAGATGATCGATTCAAATAGTAAGGTAATAAATGTCGAGTCGTACGTTCGCAGCAGCAAACGAGGATTAGATCTGGGTCTAAGTCGTGGCTTCAGCGGTTCTCAAGCGGCGAAACACTTGATGGGACTCGCGGCGGCGAACTACGCCGGTGGTCCTGGACGAAGGCGTCGCTCGGAACAGGCGTAGATCGCAGACACGATCGCTGATGCAGAGAGATTACTATCCGTAACAACTATCCGTAATAATGTCACTTTTGACTCGACTCTTCCACTTTGTCTCTATCTCGAGCTTGAACCGTTGCCGATCTCGAAATCGCCGTTGCCAGTGGCGTGACTGAATGAGCATGCACTTAAATTCTCTCTCTATTAATTACTCTATTAATTGCTCTTTCCCTAAATAGACCTTAATAGAATGTGCATAAATATGTACGCGTATCCGTCTCTTTAGAGCGTAAATAGTATAAGTTCGTTATGAGTCGAAAACTACGATAATAGTAAATTAACAATTGATGTTGACAAATTTTGATCAATTTTTCATCTCTCTTTAACCTTTGCACTTAAAACTTTGTACACTCTTTCATCTAGTTGCACCACTGGCGTATCTATTGCATTGTTAAATCGCGAATTACTCCTTGTTCATATCTTTTTTTTAGAGATAAATATGCGACAATATTGCTTGGCAAGGATGATTTTATCTAAGATTAATGTGAACTAAAAAGAATAGTATCTCTATATTTTTCAAATTATATAATGGACACACAAATTGGCGTATCAAAAAGATTATTTATATAAATTCAAAACATACTCTTATCCTGGATTAAAAATTAATTAATAAAAATAATTTTTTAATAATTTTACAAACTATATCATTTAAATCAATTCAAAATTAATTATTTACGCACAAACTTGTGCGCTCTTGCATTAATAATTAATCAAGATTTTATGATAATTTTATAAATTAATATAGAGATTCGATGATTAAAAAATTTTTTTTCCTTTTAAATGACGAGCAAAAATTCAAAACCCCCTCTTATCATTATTGCATTTTTCTCTTTTTCCGCTACATTTATTTGTTACACGTCAACCGTATACATATTAGCAATCTTATCCGTGACGTAAGATAAATTAAGTGGATAGATGTAGTATTTTGTTGATTCAAACAGTAAGGCTCCTCCGAGTCGCGCGTCCGCGAATCGATGACGCTCCACTTCCGGGCTGAATTTATCCTAGTCATTACTATCTGCAATTGAAATCGTATACTGTGACGAGTTCGTCCTACGTTTCATGGAACAAACTACGCTAGAGAGTTTTTCCCTTAATCCTTCACGCGCGCGGAATAATTTTTCTCCCGCGCTTCGAACGCTCGCTTCATTATACTTTCATATCATATCGTATGATCGCTTAAACCTTTTCGTCCTATCGCTCTTTTTTCTTTTCCAATATCCTAATAACTCTTGTAAAAAAGAATTGTTGTAATTAAACTATAATAATCTATTGTAATCGATGTTGCGTTTGTTAGATCGAGCGTTCTCAAATTTCGTTTGTGCCGACAAAACGTCAAGTAAATATTTCGCGTGGTGCGCAAATTCCTCGTCGATAAAACATCGATTTCAGAGTTTATGGTCAGAGTTGTATAAAGAATATCGTGGTAAACTTTGAACGTATAAACTTATTTTTTTTTTATTTTCTATGATTTTTACGACTCTCGTGACGTGTCGCGCGGAACAATTTGAGAACTCTACTATACTTAGGTTACTTTGTTTTACTAGCTCCAACGTCTATCTATGATACGCCTATGTAACGTGTAATGTGCACTGGATGCACCGCGCTCGCATAAAACGAAATCGTATAAAAATACGACGTAGAAATAGTAAAATCTCGTCCTTTTTCGTGTTATAAACTATCTTAGATTTAGTCTGTATAGATCAGGAGCAGAAATGCGCAAGAAATGTCCAATTTATCCACAAATTTTAAAAATATATAATGGGGCAAAAATATTTATCTTTAATGTTCTAGCGTATTATCTTTTGCGTATTATATTACAAAAAATATTATATTACAGAAGTATATATGTTAATAGAAAATGAATGTTATTTATGACTTTTGCATTTTAATCTAATAATTAATTACTTAACTTTGAAAAAAAAATAATAATACTTTAACTGAGGTGCAAATATTTTTTAATTATTTGTTAATCAATAACAGATTTTACAATCGCAAATGTTAGGAACAGTTCATTTACATTTAATGAAAGACACGTGATAGAGTTAAGTTTAATCCGCGACTCGATTAATTTTGATTTAAACCGACGTAATCCCCACTTTGACATTTGTGTTGTGCACTCTTGTCAACAGGTGGTAACCAAAGCGCACAGTAAGCGTCGATAATGATTCTGTTAATCACGCTCAATAATAACACGCGATATAATTAAAAGACTTGGAGCAACGACTCGCTAAATCACTTGTATATCATGCGAGATTCTCTTAGCTCATATTTCTTGGCAGAATTGACAATGCATAGAAATGTGTTTATCTTAAAAATATAACGCTGTAGATGCGATATGTTCGATATAAATACACTTACAATAATCACACCAAAGTTTAGCTCAATTACTTTTTAGTTCACGAAATATTAATATATGTTGTTATATAATCTGTAAAATAATATTCACTAACAAATGGTTTTAGTTAGAAGGAAATCATATAACGTTATTATAAATGATATTCTGTCATCTGTGAAATCATGCGATTTAAAATCTTGTTGCTCCAAATCCTTAACAATCGTATGTCCGATAATAGTACGCGAATTTCGTTTCATAGATAAATTGTCTAGTATTTTAGAGATAAATGTATCTGCGGACGAAGCGATTCGTTCCCTTAATCGCGAAATCCCATTTGGTTATCACCGACATCAGAACGAAGCGCGTGAAGTCGACCTGCGTTATTTCTGTGTATTATAAAGAGATTTATTGAGCCTCTAGTAACAACTGATCGTAAATAAAAGTTACCTACTTTAACCCAGCCATACGCACACATTATTTATTCCGATGACACGCTTATATTCTCTTCGCATATTTAATGGTTAAATACGACTCACACTCTACTTTTCACTGAATTTATTTAAGCTGTAAGTATTTCACACTTTCTTTTCTTTCTCTAATAACTTTCTCCAATACGTGACACTGCAATTTTTCAACATAGTGTCAACAACTGACAATCAAGTGTCTCATCAAAAATTCATTTAAAACTATTAATTAACAATTTTTGGAGCAATTTCGGCGGAATGTGTAAACGTTCATCATGACAAATTAAAGCCATTAAACTCATTGTGATATCACTTGATCAAACCAGACCAAAGATTTCATACAATCATTAAATAAAATCGCTTTTGTGTATATATATAATACATCACACGATTATTTAAGGTTAAATTTTATATATATATATATACATTATATGGAAAGATACATTTATATCGTAATAATCGTGAAAATGTGTGATAAACGCAATAAACAAACAAGCATTCGATAACTGTTCACAGTCGATGTTTCAGTGCGTAGCATGCATGGTGCGAAGAAGAACGTAACGTAGTTTTTATCCGTATGAGATTTTTTTCGATCGAATCGTAAATAATAAAATATATTATCGAAAACGCGATCGCGATCTTGACCGACTGCCATACATTTTGAATTACAAATCACAAAACGTGCCGCGATCCACGCAATTTTGTATGACGTATATACACGTATCACGTTACACATTTTGCATCTCTTTCTGTTCTATATGTTTCGCAAAGAACGCAAAAACGATACCGCTCGAAGTGCTCCAAACAGTGCCATATCATATTTGGTGGATTTAATGGATACAATCAAACGAGATTTTAAGTTGCAAGTGAACATCAAGATAAACTCTTATCACACGACTCTTTGAAAGAAAAGTTTTTCTATTCGATAATACGACGCGCGCATATATCTGTTATCTGTTATCTGTTAAGAAATAAGTATTATCTTTCATTAGATATATGTGGCATAAATCAAACGCCAATTATTTAGGAGACCAAGCAAATTAACCACGATGATTTTTCAACATGTACGAAGACAGTAAGTAATTTGTAACTTGATATTTTTCTAGCCTTAAATTAAATGTTAGAGTTGAATTTTTTAGTGCTTCTAATATAATAATAAATTAAAAATTTTCAATGAAAACTTTATTTAGTTTTTAATTTAAAATAATTTTTTTATTTAATTTAGATTTACACATGGAAAAAAATTGTTATAGTTGCTACAACTACATTCTCTATGATTGAAAAAGAAATGTATGTAAGTTCAAGTTACATTGATATTACGTTAAATATAGCTATTGTCTTAACATACGTCATTCATTAAAAATTAAGGATGTTAAAATTTAGTAGTTTAGAAAAATATATTTTTTATTTCTTATCTTATTTTTTAATTTATATTTATTACTTATTTTTTAATTTATTGCTATTATTTAAATAATCTAGAAAATTTTATTTTATTGAAATAAAAATGTATACATTAATGATAATATATGATAGATAAATGGTATTAAGTAAACAAAGTTAATATAATTAAATAAACAAATTAAATAAAAACAAATTGGATAAAATCGAACCTCGATAATGCAAAATATGTAAATTTTTTACACGTATATATTAAACTTATTTTATACAGGATAGGATTTTATAAAGGGCAGCTTTTGTATTCGATCGTAACTATAATAACGATCGGATTGCTCGATTCATTATACTAGCTGCTAACGAGCACTCATTTACGATCTAGCCTTCTGATTGAAGAAGTTACAGAATTACCACGGGAAAACGTGTAATTGGTTCAAATGGATCGAGTGAGAGGACGAACCTCGATGGGTAATTGTCACTCTAGAAAGCTTAGTGGTTGCGTGAGCGTGGTTATACTCGGAACCTTTATTGGTTGCATGTTATTAGCGTACACGGCGTTTGCCTCTCCGACTACTAAACATGACACGTTACAACAGGTGGTGTTCGTAAGTGACTTGTTTGTTATCTGTTACCTCATTATTCCGCTCTCGTGCGTAATGTTAATTTAATTTTATTATATTAAATTTCATTAAATTAAAATTGTAGTACTAAATTATTTAAATATCACAAAGGTACATATATATGATAAAAATGTAATATTTATTAATATATATGAAATTATATATATATATATATATATATATATATACGTCTTATTTAAAGATTGTAAGTTAATTGCTTTATTTTTCGCATTTATGTATATAATTATATACAATATGTATATAATATTTTAACTATGAAAAATAGCATTTGAACGAATTTTGTTTAAAGATTTGAGAAGTAAAATATTTGTTAAGCAAAGAATAACGCAATCTTTAACTTGCAATGTTTAAATAAATAATTTTTTTCTAATATATTTTTAACAATTAAAAAATCAGAATTTTTTTAATTTTTTGACAGTTATTTCGTCATGGAGACAGAACTCCCACACGGACTTATCCTAAAGATCCTTACATAAATTATAACTGGCCTGGTGGGAGGGGCGCCCTGACTAAGGTTAAAGCAAGATACACGAATATTAAATGGACACTTCGTATATAATAATAATAGATAATATATATCTGGATTCGCTATAAATTAAATTACATCTCTGCGCGCATAATATGTACCGGATATAAGACGTGCAATCGAGCGCGAATAATAAGATATAGTACATTATCAATCTTGAAATTTATTTTCAGAGAGGAATGCTTCAACTCTATGACGTGGGTCAATGGATCCGCCGAGAATATGGTGCTATAATCGGTAATAAATTCGAAAGCGGAATCATAGTGGTGCATAGCAGCGACAAGGATCGGTGCATTATGTCAGCACAGGCATTACTCGCTAGTTTGTTCCTACCAAGTCCCGAGGATATGTTTTTGCCCGGATTGATATGGACTCCCGTTCCCATACACACGATACCCCAAAATTTGGACAAGGTATAAACCAAAAGGTTGAATTTTTTAAATATAGTTAGAAAGCTTAAGATCTTGGATTAAGAAGTTTTCCACATTATCTTAAAAAAATTTCTTTAAAGTAATTTGAAATTGAGCCTATATGTGTAAAAAAATATTTTTTTAATTTAGAAAACAAATATTCTTTTATATAAAAATTTAAATAAATTGCAAGAGCTACTCGTTAAAATATGCACACCTAACTTTGTCAAAACACTGATATTACAGCTGGTATCGATGAAAGCACCATGTCCAAGGCTACAGAAAGCTATAAAACAGGCATTTTTAGACGAGGCAAAAAGATCAAAAGCGAAAATGACCGAATATTATAAAGAATTGACGGAACATACCGGTCAAAATATGAGTATGATCAGCGATATCGAAGCTCTTTACGATACTCTCGAGGTTCAGGAGCAGCACGGTTTACAACTACCAGAATGGACGCGAAAATTTTACAATAATGAGATGCGCGAAATAGCTGCTCGTAGTATGGCGCTCTTTACCAACAGCACTATTCAAAAACGTCTTCTGGCAGGTACGATGGTATCTTTGCACGATCAGTATCGATCCAGATTCGCTTTTTAAACTGCATCGCAGAATCGTTAGGATATTATATATCGTTATGAAATACCGTAAAAATTCTAAATATTGCCACATAAATAATTTTAATATTTCCAGGTCCGCTGCTAAAGGAGATTTTATTGCATATGGAAGAGACTAAAACTGATTCCAAACCGAAACGAGCTTACTTTTATTCCGTCCACGATCTAACTATCGTCGATGTGTTGAGAACAATGGGATTCACGAACGAACTTATTAGACCTGATTACGGAGCGACTCTTATATTCGAGCTACATCTCATCAATAATAGTGCCGATCAGGAAGTGAAGGTATGGTTATTGTTAACATTATCGTAAAAATTTACAGATAGAAATACTTTCTATAAAATTTCAAAATTGTTTTGAGCATCACATAAGTCTGAATTCTTAATAAGAATTTTATTCCGTCATTTATATGGTATATTTAAATAGCAGCTATGTGTGTATAATTATCAGAAATGATATCTGATTAGTATAATTAATCAATAATTTATGATCATAATCACTGATTATAATCATTGACAATGAGATTCATGCGAGATTTTTAAATAGCCTGCATAATATCATGACACATGATAATGTTGCACACGTAACATATGTTTATTATGTCTCTGAATATATTATCTCTAAGTCCTATATTATTTATAAAATTATTCTATAAATTTTTTACTTATTAAAAGATTTTATTTATTTTTATATTTGACTTCTATATTCTGATTTTTATCTTTTTTATTTGTAAATTAATAATTATATATAATTATGATTTTATATATTCTTTTTTTGTTATTATAGGTATTATATTTGAATAATACGGAAACGAAGATTGCGCATCCTTTGAAAATTCCTAACTGCGCGATTCCTTGTCTATTACAAAATTTGAAGCAAGTATGGCACGAAGTGATCCCAAATGATTGGGACGCAGAATGTAAAACATAAAACTTTGTATGTTTTACATAAGTATTAATCGTTGCATACACTTTATCGAATTTTTTTCAGTCACATTTTTATACGAAAAATTATTACATACAAAGCAATACAAAACTTAAAAAGTTAATACATATTATGATATATGCAAATAATAATAATAATAATAATAATATACTGTGTATATATTGTATCAATGCTCGTAAATGGTTAAAGGGCAATAAACTAAATAGAAAATCTTTACCATATTTTCACCAGAATAATTGAAATATTAATTAAAAAAGATTGATGAATGGCGTACGTTTCAGACGCAGTTAGATTATGGGATATATGTACGCTCTAGGCATGCCAGCGGCGAGTTTCGCACAGCAACGAAAAGCTTGGCAACAAAAATCTTTTTTTTTTTTCCTTTTTCTTGTTGCCGTGCAACGTTCGCCGCTGGCATGCCTAAAGCGTACGTTCTATGATTTTGCTGCGTTTAAAAATAAAATCTGATATGTATAACGCATGTTTATTCGTCAATCTTTTTTAATTAATACATATCAATAATTGCTGCGAAATAAATTGTAAAATGTCACAGAACTTTTCTATTTAGTTTACTGCTTTATTCGTTCACAAGAGTTGGGACAATTTTCATGAGACATCTTATACATTATTTTTTTTATTTTGAAATTTTTATAATATTTAAGTTAATATAAAAATATAAAAGCAATTATTGAATATTTTTGAATATTGCATCTTATAATTAATAATCAGTAAATATTAACATTTAGTATGAGTTATAATGATTTATGCACACGGAGAAAAAATTAAGGTTGCCACAACAGAATAATACTGTTAATTTTCGTCCATGGGAACAATGGTACTCTGGTGGAAACCGTATAAATGAGCATATCTTAACAGATATATTTAATGTAATAGCAATATAATTTGAACTTATATACATTTCTTTTCCAAACATAGAGAATGTTGTTGTAGCAACCATAGTAATTTTTTCCGTGCATTTATATAATATCGAAATTGATAATGATTTATAATGAATATAAAAATTATTTGAATTAAAGGAGAAATATTTACGAAAGGAGAAATTACACGCATCTCTTGCGTGCTGTATAACAGTAATATAGAAAATTTTTCGTACTTACCAATATTAATCTACTAATGTATGTGCTAATGAATGTGCTAAAACAGCTGGAATATACTTCGTTTTTTACTTGTATGGAGATGCATGCTGATGAAGAAGGATCCATCTGTAAAAGTAAAATATGATATATAATATATATATAATAAATATATAATATATATATAATAAACATGCAAAAGTTTATAAATTTGAAAATGTAAGCATGCGTATTCATTACGTTCAAATATATATTCGATATGAATGGTACGAAGAGTTTTGCACAGAAGGCGCCTCTGACACTTTATTGCAGAGTAGCATTATCAAGACAATTATCAATGCAATGTGTTATACAAGATCCGATAAATGATAACAAAATATCTTTAGCGACGTCTATATTGACATTAATATAAGATAGAAATTTTTACGTAAGAAATTATACTCTGCAAAGAAATTAAAAACTTAGTATTTCTGCGAGAAAATAAATTTCTTATTATTTACTGTTTTCAAATAAAAAATAATATGCTGTTTTAAAACAATTTTAAATTATTTCTTTGTAATCATACTGTTTAAATTATTTTTTATTTTGCCTTTTCTTTATAAAATGCTATTTTCAAATCAATTTTAATTTATGTTTAAATTTCAATAATTTTAAAACGTTCTAGAACTTGATTGTCAAAAATATTTATAAATACTATTCTTAGAGAGATTGTAAACGTACTGGTCAAGTATATAATATACTGCTGCATAACTCGGTATCCTAGCAAACTAGTTGTAATTCAAACGAAGCTTGTTAAAATGAATAAATGGACACGAAATCGTTTAATCGGGATGTGCCTGGTTTGCTTATGTAATAGCTGACACTGACCATTTTGCATATCATTGTGTAATATCGCATGCGACTATTGCATGAACTATTGTCTATTATATCTAATAGTGCGTGCGCAATTAATAATTAAAAAGTGCAATGCGTTCAGTGTAATAATAGGAAATGTATCTCTCTATAATTAATGTATTTCATTCTTTGATAATTTTAAAGAAATATTCTATCGTTACACGACTTTAATTAAAATGATTTTTAATTGTGGCTTATTATGAGAAACGATAAACAATGAAAATAGTAATATTTTTTGGCAAATAAATAAAAATAATTTAAAGTGAAAGTGAAAATAATTATTTATTATAATTTGTTAATTTTAATTACATTTAATGCGATAATGTTTCAGTCTAAAACACGAAATCTTCTTTTCCTTCAGGTGAGTTATAAAAGAATCTGTAAAAGAATTATAACTTTTCTCATACGATAGTGCCTTATTAATTTTACTCTTGCTACTTCCGCAATATATTTTACTTTTTAAGTCAAGGCAAGTCAAGGGAATTGCTATACGCGTGTAATATCATATATTTAGCAAAGATAAGACAGAAAGCTTAGCTTGTTGCTTATCTTTTCCCGTGATTCATTATTTGATAATTTAAATGCCACGGTTTTATCCGCGAAGATGTATCGTTTTGCTCATGATTCAATCGAGTACATTCACTGTACATATAAGGGAAGGTCATAGTTATCGATTGTCTTTTGACATGGTCACACATTGTTAACATTACGCCTCTGTGCCGTTATGTCACTCTCATTCACAACTTTACTATTACAGAGTTACATAACTTAGGTACTGATCGTACATAGAAGGAAATCCTGAAATGATTTGAAACACCCTATGCTTTCTACTTATTTTTATTTGAAGAAAAAATTAATAAATCAATTTCTTTTCATATCGATCTCTTAATTTGCTATTAATTTGTATTTTTTATTTTTGATAATTTTTAATTACATATAATGTGAAATGTGCTTTATCAGCTGCTGTAATTAAAAAAATAAACCTTCTGCTTATTAACACAATAAGTTAGACAGAAATGAAGAAAAAAGAAGGAGGGAGAGAATATTATTTATTTATAGCGCTCGCAAAACACACTTTTTTTAATAAGAGAGTATCTATTTATGTTATAATTGATATACAATATTTTCGTGATAATTGCTATAAGAGTATTCGATACGCATAATGTAAAAAGAATAAGCTCCACATAATCGTATAAAAGAATGTGAAATTCTTTATTTTTCTTTTAAAGATTTAATAAATTTCAATGCAATTTTTTATCAACACTTTACACACAACCTTCCTAACCTTGATCCTTTATTCAGAGTAAAAATTATCATACCTTGATATATTTCTGCATACTTTGCCATATGTTCACTTTGAATATGCACGATACTGCAATAACGATACAAAATTCGCGAACGAATTAGATACGCGTGTTACTATTTTTAGATTCGATTTATCGTCGACACACTGATTTTCGTTTACCACTGCGTGTCTCACTTTGATTTGAAAAATAATTTACGTAACGAAAGCGGCAATTTCGCGCCCAACCCAAAAATGCTCAATTTCAGATATCAAAGTATACAGAGATATCGAGTGCCTGAAATGTTATGTGAAAACTTCTGCGAAGCTTTTAACGGATATGTTTCACGTAAAAATTATAATCGTAAATATTTAGATGCGAAAAAATCTATTGGCACTTATATAATATATCGCGTTGCCTTATCGCAATGTTTTACGAATAAATGTCCGACAGTATACGTATAAAATAAAAGAAAAATAGCTAACAGATAATTATAGTGATATTAAATACATAGTATTATCTCTTTCTAGCTTACGTTTTCTTTTGGCGTGCAATTATTTCTATTTGTTATCTTTTATTTGCTCCAGATGAAGCATTTCTCGATAAAATATACGCGGTCAATGTGAAATATTAGTTATCACGCGCGATCTTATTAATCGACCTGAATTCGCGCACGCGACTCTCGCATTCGACGGCCAATCAGCATCGCGGAAAGGCGATTATGCGATTATGCGAGATATATTTCAAACTTCCTATTTATAAGATTGAATAAATGTTTAAAAATTACAAAAATCAATAATTAAGATATTTTTTTAGCTCTTTTCACTATTTCTATAATTTTGTTTTCATTTACTTTTGCCTATCCACTGATCTCTACTCTGACTTATTTTCTATTCAACAAATTAATCTGCATTTACTTGAATTATAATAAAATTAGTAATCAATGCATAATTTAACTCTATAATTAATTAATATTTATAAGTGCGGTTCATGTATATGAATAATGTAAATCCATATTGTCTTGTTTATTTATTCACGCCTTGACAATTGTCAGTCGTGCTGTCAGTCGGTCGCGGAGAGAGAGAGAGAGAGAGGGAGAGAGGGAGAGAGACCGCATCGCATTCAGCGCTCAGATCGCTCTGCGTCTGCGTGCGAGGAAGGAGTGTCTCAGAGCTAGAGCGAACATCTAGCATATCGGTTCCATATATCAGTGCGACTTTGCTCGCGATCGTTCGTTCGTTCGCTTTTTTTCCAATTCGTTCTTTCGAATCGCTCACTTTTCACGCAACGCAACGCAACGTGTCTACCATCGGTCATCGGCTTGCGTCATCATTGACGACTGTGGACTGTGGCACAAGGCACAACCGCTCCTCTACCGCCACCACCACCACCACCACCATCATCATTACTACACCACCACCACGTCCTCCGGAAGTCCGCGTTGTACGCGATCTTCCGCGGTCGATGTGCATACGTCACGTCGGCGGCGGATCATCTCGTCGTCGTCTTGATTGCGCGCTGCACTTTCCCATTAGTTGTCTTCTCGTCTATTCTATCGCGCTCCAGCAAGCGCGTCCGTTCAACCTTGACTGGCGGATCTGAACAAAGGTTGGTGTTCTTTCGGCCTCTCTTCTCGTCCGTGCGCTCATCTTCACAGTTTTTGCTTTTTCGCACTTTGCTCTTCATTGCACGCGTTAAATATTTTCTTTCGAGTCTCAGAGAACCGAGTAAGGTATAGTAGCTGGAAGGAGGTGTTACCCGAGATGTCGGAAAAGAAGGTGGTACCAAGAGCTTGCATGTGATCGAGTTAAATTTTTTTTTTTTTTTTTTTTAGAGGTGTTCATAACATTTTTCGTCTCTCTTTAAAGTATTTCTTAAACACAAACATAAATTATATTTAAAGTGAAATATTTGGATTTATAATTGACGTGATTTTTGTAACCTTTCTAGACCAAACTATTCTAGTTTGGAATAGTATGAATAGCTGTGATTTTGAATTATCTATAGTACTAGCACAGCTTATCTACACTACTTCAGATAAAGGAAATATATTTTGTAAAGCTTGGTGTTAGTTAATATTACAGAGCGATGAGTTATTATAATATGAAACTGTATTATACAATGTTATTATTAAGCAATAAAAAAATATTTTGCAGATCGCCAACATGTTTAGCTGGCTAAATCGCGAAGAGAATAGCAAGCAAGATCTTTTTGAAAATGTCACCGAAGGTCTCAAAAGGATATACAAGTCCAAGTTATTACCATTGGAACAATATTACCAATTCCATGACTTTCATTCACCACAACTGGATGACCCAGATTTTGATGCAAAACCCATGATTCTCCTAGTTGGACAATATTCAACTGGCAAAACTACATTTATTAAATATTTATTGGAGAGAGACTTTCCTGGTATTAGGATTGGACCAGAGCCTACTACAGATCGATTTATAGCAGTTATGTACGATGAGAAGGAGGGTGTTATTCCTGGAAACGCCTTAGTTGTAGATCCAAACAAACAATTTAGACCACTTTCAAAATTCGGCAATGCATTCTTGAATAGATTTCAATGTTCAACGGTAGCTTCACCTGTTTTAAAAGGCATATCCATAGTGGACACACCTGGTATATTGTCTGGTGAAAAACAACGAGTAAGTGTTGCTTTTATATAATTTATTAATTTTTTTATATTATTTAATAAAAGATATGTAATACTTGTAACTATTAATATGCTACGATATCTAAATACAAATATTCTTCTTTTAGGTTGACAGAGGATATGACTTTACTGGTGTTTTAGAATGGTTTGCTGAACGTGTAGATAGAATTATATTGTTATTTGATGCTCATAAACTCGATATATCAGATGAGTTTCGCAGATCTATTGAGGCCTTACGTGGGCATGATGATAAAATTAGAATTGTTCTTAACAAAGCTGATATGATAGACCATCAACAACTCATGAGAGTATATGGTGCATTAATGTGGTCTTTGGGAAAAGTTTTACAAACTCCAGAAGTGGCTAGAGTTTATATAGGCTCATTTTGGGATCAACCATTAAGATATGATGTTAACAGAAGGTAAATGCTTTTATATATCTTTTCTCCTTATATTATTTTGTTATATATTTTATTTGAAAGTCATGTACGTGAATTTTCTTTTAGGTTATTTGAAGATGAAGAACAAGATTTGTTCAGAGACATGCAATCGCTTCCAAAAAATGCTGCATTACGAAAACTTAATGACTTAATCAAACGAGCACGTTTGGCAAAGGTGTGTAAAGCAAAAAAATTTATCAACAGTTGTATATCTTGAATTGTGTGTGTGTGTGAAAATAGCAAGTTTGAAAACTGTAATTTTTATTAATAATTTACAGGTGCATGCATATATAATAAGCGCCTTACGAAAAGATATGCCGAGTGTGTTCGGCAAAGATACCAAGAAGAAAGAACTGATAAAAAATTTGGGTCAAACTTATGATCAAATACAAAAAGAGCAACAGATTTCACCTGGTGATTTTCCGGATTTAAAGAAAATGCAAGAATGTTTAGCACACCATGATTTTAACAAATTTAATCCCATTAAGCCTAAATTATTGGAAGTGGTAGACAAAATGCTTGCTGAAGATATTGCAAAACTTATGGCTATGATACCACATGAAGAAGTCACCACAGTTTCAGAACCACTTATTAAAGGTATGATATGTCAATGTGTATTTAAACCTTTTTATCTTGAAATCTATTTTTTTTAAATTGTTAATGTTAAAGAAAAACCGAAAGATATAAAAATAATAATTTGACAAAGTTTTCACTAAAAAATAAATAAACATAGTATATTGAAGAGTTAATATAAAAAAAATGTAGTGATTACATATTTTAACTTACTGAAAAATGTTTGTATTTTATTTTTTAATTTTAGGAGGTGCATTTGAAGGTGTAGAAGATCAAGTTAGTCCTTTTGGATACAAAAGGGG
Organism: Anoplolepis gracilipes; assembly: GCF_047496725.1. Classification (NCBI taxonomy): domain Eukaryota; kingdom Metazoa; phylum Arthropoda; class Insecta; order Hymenoptera; family Formicidae; genus Anoplolepis; species Anoplolepis gracilipes. The sequence continues at coordinate 439,072 of NC_132978.1, read as the reverse complement.
AGAAGGGATTGATGCAGGAGCAGGTGAACCAGAATGGATTGTCAATAAGGAAAGATATAAATATGACAGCATCTTTGAATCACTTGGGCCACAAGAGGGAAAGATTACGGGAGCAGGTGAGGCTAATAAATTTTTGCACAAATATATTTACTATTTTTAAAATAATATCTTAATTTGCACAATTCTTTGTATTACTGTAGCGGCTAAATCGGAAATGGTCAAGTCCAAATTGCCGAACAGCGTGCTTGGAAAAATCTGGAAACTCTCAGACATTAATAAAGATGGATTCTTAGATTCTGACGAATTTGCCTTAGCTATGCATCTAATTAATGTAAAACTCGAAGGTTATGATCTCCCGGCCGAGCTGCCAGAACATCTAATACCACCATCGAAACGCGACACATAATATATTCTTGTACTGTAATTTATATTATGGACGTTTTCAAATGGCATGCACGAGTGTAGTCTCGTGAAACCACAAGAAACCACAGATATTAGAACGTCTTATCAATCGTGTGTCGATTGATGCCATTGGTTCACAAATTTGAGAACTATAAAATTATACTTTTATTATCAGCTGTATCATATTATGTGTATATTGTATTATTCTAATATATCAAGGCCGGGGGACGTATATAACTTGCAATTTTTAGAGAATACTGTGCAAGATTGACTAGCGTAAAATATATATGGTATTTTTCAAATTATTTTTCTGAAATATATATAAATGGAGATAAAAGTTATACACATAATATGCCTTGCTTACTGGCATGTTAGTATATAAACAATTTAAAATATTTGCTTTTATTTAAGATATTAAGTTGTTACAATCGAAACTTTGGCCTTGGAATTGTATTTGTGCTTTATAATTTCATAATTACACATGCCCTGAACTGAATAACGTCACTCGATCAATGAATAAGAGACTGCATTCGGTTATATTAAAGCAAAAAAATAGCTCTTTTTTTTTTAATAATATACAAGATATTTCTGATCTAATTTTTAAAACATTTTGCAAATAAAACTTAAATAATATGTCTGAAATATTTCATTGGGATGAAATCTATACAAACTATTATTTATTTTCTACTTCAAATTATAATTGATATATTTTGAAAAAAATGTTTGGAAAATTGGATTAAACCTTTTGGAATATTTTGTATACAAAAATAAAAAGAAAGTGAACATTTATAAGAAAATAAAAGACTGGATTAAAAATGTAGATTTTGCATATTTTAAGAAAAAGAATAAATTTTTTAACTCTGATAAAAATTATTCTCAACAATGAAAGAAGTTTATCTTATTCTATATATTAATTAAAAAATCACAAGCATATTTTGAATTCTTTAAATTCTAAAAAGAGAAAGTAATTTTTAACTAAGCTGATCAAAAAGCATATTTAAAACTTTCAAAATTTTCACGAAAAAAATACACAATTGCTTGTTCACTTATTATTTATCAATAAGAAGTAATATGCAAGACAAATCATTTTAAGTTATAAGTTTTAAATTTATTTAATTTAATTTAATATTGTGCAGCCAATGTCTGTTGCATCTATTATATTATACTATTTTATTTTATTTAGATTTATTAGGTTTGTCTCTTCTGCAACATTGACCAAAGAATACGACGTTAGAAATAAAAATATATCATACATGTGTGTAATATCAAGAAATTTCTAAACAAAACATATATTATCGTTGTCAACTTATGTTATTTATAAAAATTTTGATATTAAAACTACTTTTCTTTTTTTCTATTTTATTATGAAGATGGAAGAACTTTGATATTATGTATATTTGTTATTTTTTAATTATATACGCACTGTAAAAACGGCTCTAATATTACTTTGAATTCTCGATTGCATTTTTCTATTAGCACTGCCTTCGCATGCCGCGAATTTATGTGATATCAGAAAATATACATTCATGTTATAAACACTGTTTGTACCATTTAAACAGATATTCATCTTAAATTCATATTAAAAAATGATAATGTAAACTAATATATTTAAAAAACAAAGCTATTTTCGGAATAAGTAATATATAAAGTGTAACTAAAGTTTATTTGCCAACAATGTAGAAGAATACATACATATTCTATGTAGAATGTTGTTGCAGAATTTTCAATCAGTCCATTTTTGCATTTATATAAATACATTTGTTTAATCTTTAGTTTTTATGTATTTTTATCATTGTTGGCAATAAAATAAAAATTATTTTCTGTTGTAACAAGTATTATTTTCGTACAATTATCAAGAAAAATAAAACTTATGAAAGAGCACAGCACATACATTTAGATACTTTTAATATACAATATATATATATACTTCAGTTCTTTATATAAATATTTATATAAGTTGTAACCTTACAAACAGTTTTTAAACATCTATATGTGTAAAATATTTTAATATAAAATATTTTATATATAAAATATTTGGACATATATATATATATATATATATATTGCATTTTGAAATATATAACAAACAACCACGGATTTGTCACAGTACAGAACATCTTTTATAGAATGTATTTATCTCTGTATTTACTTATCTATATATAATAGTTATATACTCGCGCGCGCAGACACTATTTTTAGAGGGAACGCATCAAAGACTTCATTGAATTAAATGTTAATGTGTTTACAAAGAGCCATAGAAACTTATTTTTTATTAACAAAGGTAAGAATACTAGAAATATTAAAAAAAGAAAAATTTAGTTTATTTCACATTAATAAATGAAAATGTATGAGAGGAAGATCTACTTTTTTATTATACGGATATTGCAACAAAATTATTCATAATCTTTTACAAAGGAAAATTTAAAAAATTTTGTTGGTATAGTAAACCTTTAAATCTCTTTTTAAATAAAATTCTCCAATATTTATAAATCATCATAATTTACTTATTAAAAAATATTTTTACAAGTCTTGGTATATATGACCCAGACAGCATAAAATATTTACAAAATAATTAAATAATCTATAAGTATTTATTTTTTACTTATAAATCTTATATAAAATATAAGATATTATTATATAAAATATAATATTTTATCTATATTTTAAAAATATATCAAATAAAGATTTTTATAAAATATATATAAAATACTTATATAATTTCAAAAAAATATATTTTTATAAATATTTATAAATATTTATAAATATTGTGTGCTGTCTGGGGAAAAACAATGCATATTTTATTTATTAACTATTATACACATCATTTTTTGTACATGTTTAAGGAAAATTTACAAACTATCTGTATGTGTAAATTGTTCTAAATATAAAAATATAAAAGTATCACAATAAAACTTACATCTGATCTAGTTTATATACATTCTAATCTATTTTGTTTCTTTTTAAAAAAATAGAATGAGTTTTTCACAAGCACGCCAGTTGCAGCAATGGAACACTGCCAAGTCACAGGCAAGTCAAATTTATAAATTCAATTCAAGTCCAATTTATAAATTCTTTTTAGAATTCTTTTTCTATTATAACTCATCATGTTTTAAATAATCATTAATAATTTTTAAAATTTCATTCTTGATTGCTTCAGCCGTTGCCGCAGTAATTCTGATATTATTTGTATCGTTACTCTTTCTCTTCTGCTTTGATTTATATAATATTAACGTCGGAAATACTTTTATATGCGCACATTCGTTCGTGTAGAAGATACAATTAATTCTTCCAAATTTTACTTTTTCTAACAACTAAAATTAAAACAGCAAATATAATTTTTATCATATTACAAAAACTGAACTAACTGTGTTTATAATAGAATAAACATTTACCTGAGCAGCAATTGCAATTTCGGGTTCTATTTTCTGACAGTACCAACATTGCGGTAAATAAAAATCAACGATCCATATATGCTTGCTATCCAACACTTTTTGGTAATTGGAAGAATCTAAGTCGTAGACTTTCTTTGGAAAGAATTTTGTTATCCATGTTAATAGGGATAACGAATCTCGTTGTCCATTGTATAAACTATAATATGTAAAATAAAAATAATGTTATATTATTTTTAATCTTAAAAGATTTATTATTTTATGTAATCTATACGAATGAATTGTGAATTATAATTACTTACGCGACTGTACTTAAACCTTCACTTCCTAATGGATACAATCTAATATTAGGATAAGAACGGACTCCTTGTGACGCGCATAAGGAAGCTTCAGCTTGACAGTCTACACTGGCCACATTTACAAACGATAGATTGCTCAGTGATTTTGCAACGGCTATCCATTCAGGTGTTAATCTTTGACATGGTGCACACCATGGTGCAAAATAATCAACAATCCATATAGCTTTACTTTTCTTTTTCACCAATTTCCGGTGAAAGTTTTCTGACGTTAATTCTATAACTATATTAAATAAAAACATAAGATGAAGGAGTGAGAAACGCACAAAGCTTATACGTATTACTTCCTACCTGATGGATTTCTTTTTTCATTAATGAATTGGATAATATTCGCAGCTGTTTTTTGTAGTATAAATTGATATGTACTGCTGCCATTTATAAACATTGCAGTAGGATATTGTTGTATATTGTAACGATGACATAACGTAGTGTGAATGGTGCAATCAATAGTACCAAAACGGACAATTGATGAATCAAATTCTAATGATGCCCTACGAAGTTCTGATAGAAATCGTATACAAGGTGGACACCATGGTAAATACCAATCTAAGAACCATACTTCACTTTCTGTAACATTTTGCGACAATTAGTATTGCAAAAATCTTTTCAAAATGTCACATGCGTTTATAATAGGTACCACTGTCTCTTTGTAATATCGATAATGCTTCCTCTGCAGTGAGCGCCCAAACATTCGTAGTTTTCACACTAATCTGTACAAATTTAATGATATCATTGTTAGTAGCTTTTCCATGATTCAATTCAAATGCTCCACCTGGCTTAAGCATGCCCCAAGCTGGATAATGATTGATGCCTAATTTATTACAAAATTGTCCATTTCTACCACAATTCATTTTACCTGTAAAGATATATTGCAAATTATGTAAAAATATTCTATAGTAAATTCATCTATTCATCTAACCAGTCCATATCTCTCCTATATATACAAGTCTTTACCTAATTTAACACCACTAATTGAAAATTTTTTCATTTGCAGATTTAAATCTTTCAGATTTATCGAGTCACCAACATAAAAACATATAAGCCAAGCAGCATTAAATTCTACTTTCTTAATAATCTGCAAATTATATTGGATATATACAATTAACACATTACATTTGAAAAACTAAGATTTGTGTATTTATTATAGAAAAGTTATCAAAATAATACTCACATTGAAATCATTATCGGTCAGCTCTTGGGGACTTGGTAATTGTTCTAAAATATTTTCTATTAATTCATTTATATCAGACATATTATTAAAAAATACAGGTTTCCAAGAAAATGCATCACGCATCGGCAGATAGACCGCGTGTGTATTGAAAGATATATTCTCATAATATTTACTATCCTTGCATATAAACACATTTATATCAATCAGCTTATCCTGAAAATACCACACATTATATTGTTTAGAATATTATTAATTAGAATAAATACAATATAGTAAAAATATATTTCAGTGAAAATAAATTTGTATTTGTATGAATAATGTAATATATGAATATTTACAAATGTAGCTGCTACTACAAGCCTTTCATCAGAAGTGAAACAGTTCTGCTGATCACCGCATGTAAAAATTAGCATGGGTTTCTGGGTAACGATCTCACCGCGTAAAAATAAGTCCCATTGTGAATCACTTATTTCGGGTATGTGGATATCTAATTTGTCTAATGCAAATCGCATAATAGCTTCTTGTGATTTTTCTCCTGTATAATGTACTCCATGCTGTGAATTCTTTGAGATAAAGATGAGTTAATATTTTGTATTACTGATAGATATGGTTCATATGTGTGGAGGAAAATATATCTAAACTTATATAGAATTTAAGAAGAAATAATATATATAGATAAATTAGACTTCCTATATCTTTTGCTAATTTTGTATATGTGTACCTTTTTAAAATAAATAAGTAATGGATAAGCACGAATTCCTACTCGATGACATAATTGTCTGTCATATTCACAGTTTACTGCTGCAAGTTTCATAATGCCATCAAGTAACTTAGCAACTTCCTTCCATGTTGGTGCTAAGTGATGACAATGACTACACATTGGAGAATAGAAATTCACAAACCAGCTTGAATCAGAATTCATAACGTTTTCAACTAAAAAATGAAAAAAATATATAACATATTAATATCTAAGTTACTTCTTAATATTTATATATTTACTTATACATTAATCTTAATAACTATAATTCTTTAATAATCATAATAAAATTCTTAATAAATAGAAAAAATTATATACTTACAATAATCATTTTCCTCCAAATTAATAACATATTGATCATCTTCATATATAAAACTGTTTTGATAGCTTCTTGGATAATAGGTTTGCTTTTTATTAGAGTTATTAATACCATCTTCTCCATAAAGATCATATTTTTTTCTTAAATCATTATCCTTCAATATTTCGTAAGCTGTTGTTAATCGAATAAACTTGTCATGAGCATTTGGATCATCCTAAAATGTTAGGATATTATTATAGATATAATTAAAATATTATCAGTATTTAAATAATAATGGTTTATTAAATTATTTATATAATATTAACATACGTTATTTTTATCAGGATGATAAATGATAGCCAACTTCTTAAAAGCCCTTCGAATTTCATCCTGACTGGCTGATCTGCTTACACTAAGAATTTCATAATAATCTTCTCCTTGTATTAAAGTAATAATAACAAAGAAAATAATAATAACTTGGTACCTGTAATAGGATAGAAATTTTCAAATATGCAATTATAAATATATTGCGTACATATATGATTAAATATTTATTTTTCATAATAAAAAACAAATTGTACTCTAAAAATTATGTTTTGTAATTAAATTAATAATATTTAATTCAAAGCAACGAAATTTTGTATAAGAATTATATAGTATCAGTGATTAATTAAAAATCAAGATTTTTTAGAAAACTGGATATAATATATACATTATATACTTACATTTCTATAAAGTTCTTAATGTTACAAATAAAATTAAACTGTTGCTCTCGATAATGTGAATTTTAATACTTTTATCAACCGAAATAATCAATTACAATTCATAGGGCCGATTTCACCAACGTCGGTTAATTTGGGTTAAACTATATCTTTGCCTCTTTCAGAGAAAAAGATAAGTATATAATTTGAAAGTGTTGGTGAAATCGTCCCTATAGCATAATACCACGTATCCTTATAATCAGTCACGCTTTAGCTTTGTTATGATATTACACACACCGTATATGGAAACAAACAATTCTAACCTATCCAATTTCGGTTTACAAAAAAAAAAGAAAACATTTACAGATTTCTCATAAATATATAATATCAAATATTTTTAATACTTTATAAATATAATAAAATTAATTCAAACATAAACATTTTTATAAAAATATTTATTTTTCATCGTGTATTTCGTTCACCAGAATTATTTAAATATTCTATATGCTTTTTTTATATTTCTTTAAATTTAAGTATTTTATTTCTGCTAATTCATTTTACATAATTATTAAATTACAATTAAGTAGTATAATATATTCTCTTTTTATGTACGTCGCCATACGTGTAGAAATGGATTTGTTTACATTATATATTTAGAAAGAAATATTTTTGAAAATGCTATATTTTCGCGGGATATATCACGTGACATTATTTGACTTGTTGCTCTTTGGGTATGTTTCCAATAGTATTTAAAAAACGAAATACACATAGGGCTTGTTTACACCGAGCACTTGGTACGCGTACTAAATAATATACTAGCCAATCATAGCCATCTTTCTAAAGAATGGAATGGCTGTGATTGGCCAGTAGTACTTAATACGGGTATCAAAGTATGTCGGTGCAAACAAGGCCATATTTTTTCTTTAAAACAACTCTGTTTAAAAACAAATAATTTATTTTTGTTTATAATTTCCAGAAAGTATTAAACTTAACTGACATATTTTAACGTAATATCGAAACTTTTTTTTATAGAAAGGTATCTTTTGACATCTAATTCAAAATATTACGATAATTGATCAATCAATTGTGGTTAAATATAAAATATAACTATCTCAAGCTAGTATTAAAATTAATCTAAATTTCCGCAATATTTTCGTCGTTAAAACTATACTTGACTTTTATATCGCGTTATTTACCTAACCGGCTTTCATAATTATATACACATTTAGCGTAAAATACGTTATGTTATTTGAAAGTTCGGGTCTATAACAACGTCCAATCAAATCAATGAATTAGGGACGCGCATATGAAAAGACTTTCCCATTGGTCGTTGACGAAATAGGCGCGCAAACATGGCAAGCTGCTTCGTGTCAAGCTGTCGAATGTCGAGTTCTTTAAAACAGGTTAAATTGTGCTGAATGATATCATTTGTAAACATAAGATCAATTATATTTTAAGTATTTAAAGTGCATTTGTGCATTAATAGATTCTGTCACAAGAAACGTCAAACTCAAGAGGTTAAATGTCACCGAGGCGAACTCGTGCAGGTGAGACAAAAATATGTATTTTGATAACCTTCGACAGGATCTAGCGAAATATAAGGTTATAAGGCTTCTTTCATATTTGCAATCGTCTTCACGTTTGCATATATTGTATCATCACGTGTTGAAAATTCAAGCTTTTGACATTCTTCGTTCCGATTTGCTACCGAAATCACTTTAGTAACTAAGTCAATCTTAAAATTGCATGTTTTCTCACAGATTTTTTGTCGCGAAAAGAATTTTAAAATAGTCTGTTATTTTGCAGCAATAGTGGAACAATCTACTGTTTCCACTAGGTCTAAGACACAGAAAAAAAATAATCTAAACGAAGATGCAGCAGAATCAATACAGCGAACTAAGCAATCAGAGAGAAGAGAAAAGTCTTTAAATGTCAAGAAGAATTTGAAAGCCAGTTCTAAGAAAAGTACCAGGAAAAAAACACCCGATGCAACAGAAATGTTAAAAAAGTCTGTAAGAAAAGTTTCTCGCAGGAAATTAAACTTAACTAAAGAAGCAGAAAGTGACAATGATGTTAAAATCATAGAGCAAAATCTAAACATGGATACCACTGATTCGATTAAAATATTACGAGATAGGCATAACAAAATATCTGTGACAGAACACATCAAGCACAACCTTTCTCAGTCAAATACTTCAAAAGAGTCAAATTCAAATAAAAAATTACAACGAAAAACTGCTGGTAAAGATGTAAAAAATTCATCTATTATTGTCACACCCAAAAGCACACCACCTAAGCTTAGTCTTACTCCTCACAGATCTGAGAAAACGCCTAAAAAATCACCTATTTCTTTAGGTTCTCCAAAAACACACTCATTAACTATAACGCGATTTAAAAGTCCAAGAAAATTGTCACTTCATACTATATCTAAAGAGAATTTAAATGAATCTGATAAGTCTTATAAAGATGATGAGAAGTTAGGAAAAACGAAAAAAAGAAAGGTAAACAATTCTTCTATATCTTACAAGAGTGTAACATCACCAGTAAGAAAAAGTAAACACAAGTCATCTGATAATTTAAAAACAATTGTACATAAATTCTCAAAATCTCCAAAAATAGTACTGAGGTCTCCAAAATCGAAGAAAACAAAGAAAACACGTAAATTGAAATTATTATCTCCAACTCAAAAAGTTAAAAGAAGTTCAATAAAAACACCTGCTAACATTACTTCTGATACAACACCGGATCTTAATACTACAAAATCAGAAGTTAGTACAAAAATATCTCCTTTGTTTAAAGAAAAGAATTTATCAGATATCAAATGTCAATTACTAAAGAGATTAACAGTTTCACAGAAGAAAGATATATTAGCAGAACCAATAGTGTTATTAGAGAGATTATCATCTGAAAAAATGCAGAATATATTAAAGATTGATAATAAAATTCAATCAGAGACTTCAGTCAGAATAAACTCTTTCTTAAATAGCACTTTCAAAGTATTTAAAACTTCTATTGGATCAGATACATTTGTTAATCAAAATTCCAACACTAAATTAAAAAATAGAAATGTGGGGAAACTCATTAATAGAGTATCACCAAGAATTAAACATAATACACCGATACAAGAAAAAGATAGATTCTCTATACCTTTACTGTCATCCACTCCACGAGAGGGGAATATACCATTAATAATAGATGTGAATTTGACTTCCAACATACCTATTATAGATAATACATCTCCTAATACTAGATCAAGACATAAAAATAAATCTGATATGTCTAATATAATGCATAAGAGTGCAGACTTTGAAAATGTATCTAAATTGTCTTTATTTGATAATGATGTTAGTGATGCTAGTCATATTCACTTTTCAAATATCAGGAAACAAGACACTTATGATAATGATAATTTGTTAACATCAGAAAAAGAGCAAGTTAATAAAAAGCATAATACTTACGAACTGGAACAACCGCAAACACTAAGTTTGCAACAGATGAAGATCAAAAAACGTACTTCAACAGACGCCAATTTAAATTCCAGAGAAAATTTTAAAAAGGCTAAAGTACATTTTGCAGATGGAATATTTGATACAAGCAATACATGTAAATCGATTAGATTGCAATCAAATGTTCCACGTAATGTTAATATACAAAGGAATAATATTAGAAACTCGGCACAGAAATCAAGAAAGGTTGAAACTCCAAAGTTTAGCCAAAATTCGTTAATTCCTCCTTTCAAGACGAGATCAAGTCCAAGAACAAATATAGTTACACCAAGAGCTCAACTAAGTGGAATTCAACAAATGGAAGTCACACCACAAACTTTAATGGAAAAAAAGTCAGGTAAAAAAAAAAAAAAAAAATAAAATAAAAAAATTACTCTCATCTTATATTTATTTTGGTTTTAATAACAGATTTATTTACAGAGAAGAAATCATCTACGAAGAAAATACCGAATTTCGGAAAAATTCATGAAAAAATATTTGCTAAGTCAGAATCGTTTGTGGATGCAAAGAAACGTTTGGAAGCTAGGCATTTGGCATTTAGTAATTTTATAATATTTATTATTTTTTATATGTTGACAAAATTTTTCTGTTTTTTTTTTAATTTTGCATAAATTATTTGCAGCTACAAAGAAAGTCCATCCAAAAATAGATACAAAGAAGAAAGAGAAGAGACCGTTACCAACGGACACAAAAGATGGAACTCACAATAGATTTGGTTTCAAGCTAAGAAAAAAAGAAGCTACACATGTCGTATTGAAAAAGCAAACTACTTTGTCAAGGTACGTCATTTTAAATTTATTTCAAGAAAAAGATTTACATAATTACACAGGCACAGCTTATTTGCAAAACAGTATGCATAACTTAATCAATTTGTTTTTCTTTAAAATAATTTAAGTTTTATTAATTGTTAAAATTGTAAAAGAGCTTAAATTTTATTTTACAAGCATTAAAATAAATCACATCTATAGGTCTGTGCGAAAAACTTCAAAATAATGTTATACAACATTTTATAAAATAATATATATAAATTTGCAGAGAGAAGCAGCAACACGAAACGCGGATGAAACTGAAGGGTGTACGAATGAATCGACGCTTTGAATTACAAATGAAAGCTCGCAATCTGAATCCATAAAGATGTGTTTTATCACACATGTAGCTCGAGCTTTTGATTATATTTTGTTGCACAAGTTTTATTTTCTTGAGGTATGAAAATATTTTTGCAAATATGTATTAACTTTGAAAACTTTAAGAGTTTTACAAATTACACTTTGCATATTCAACATTTATTTATGTACAAAGATCAAGAAATATGTATATCACATGCTATCTTTTAATTTTGAGTTTAATGGGGAAATATCTTGTTTTTGCTATATGAATAGAAATGATGAATTATCATATCAATTTGCAAATAAGAATTAAAAAAAAAATTTAATTTGAATTATATAGATATTATTGATTTATAGACAACAAATGATTTGAGAGTTTATAAAATAATTTCTAATGTAATTTATAAGATAAACTATAATGATATTTTCTAGAATTGTTATAAAATAATTGATTAAGATTTCAGTAAATCAGTTGAAAACTGATTTAGTGGGTTTTATAATCTATATTAAAAAGTTGAACTTATTTCTATATATTAAGCGAATTCGGTTAGATGCATTAGTGTGAATTAGTGTACATTAAAGATTATCATACACAAATTTACAATATAAACATAATTAAAAATTATTAAAATAATTATAATAGTACAAGTTATGATTATTGATATTAAACAATAATAATACTTATTTTATATTAATAATACTTATTCTTAGTATTAGTTATTTTACTTTTTTAATTATGTCAATGTAAATTTGTGTCGAATAACACTAGCTTCAGTTGCACTGCATTTTGTGTACACTAGTGAAGTCCAACTGAATTTTTTACAAGATACTAATAATATTGCTATATATACTTGTATCATGATTATAATATATTAATTTATCAATTTCTTACTAATTTCTTGTATAAATTTGCTAACAGTTAGTGCATTCGAAATAAAAAAATATATATTTCTTTTGAAATTATTTTGGAAGTTTTGTTATTATATGCACAAGACAGTCAATGTTTGTTAATTGCTGATAAGCCACAGTTTTTTTCATTAACAAATAAATGTTGATATTTATATACATATATATATATATATATATTAAAAATATTGACTAAAAGATAGTGATATATCTGAAGAGGAAAATTATTTCAACATGAGCTAAGAATCAATTATTTTTTTTATTCTCTGAATAACAAAGGATAAATAGACATAAAAAATCTATCTTTATAATATAAAAAGAAATCAATAAATTTTGAAGATATGTGTGTGTATGTGTGTGTGTGTGTGTGTATGTGTGTGTGTGTGTGTGTGTGTGACACAGGAGTTTTATCATTCTAAACTTGACATAAAAATAATATCTTTATTTTATAAGCTAATTTTTTTCATTTTGAGATATTTTTTATTTATTTTTATATGATAGAGAGAGAGGATTGAAAAAATTGTTATATTAATAGATTTAAGTTATATATTTTTATATATGTGTTTTATACATATATATATATATATATATATAGAAATAGCCATAAAAGTAACAATAAAAGAATGATAACTCAATATATATAATCAAGGACAAATATTGGTATCTTTCTCTATTGACGATCAACGCCTCTAGAGCTATTTCGATCAAGCTCCGATTAATTCGCTTTCTTTTTCCTTCTTATGGATTTCTATCCTTAGATAAAAAAGGAAAACGAATTAATCGGAGCTTGGTCGAAATGGCCCTTATGGTTTCATCGAGAACGATGTAAACGCGGTCTGAGAAAGCGTGATACACGTGTTGCACATGCGTGCATAATAACATACACATGCACACGTCTGTTGAGATGCGCTGGCAGCACACAAGTCAAGGTGGCCACAACATGAGAGAAAAATCGCAGTGGTCAAATGGCTGTCATCGCTTTTTATGACAGATGTTTTGCGTGATTAATCCGCATTGTTAATTCACGATCTCGCGTGTACGAATGTACCAGGCGAGTTCTCTCCTCTCTTGAATTTCGCGCGACGACGCGTCATCGCCCGTGTTGTCATCTTCCGAATTGTAAAAAATTTCATCGGACCTCGGACCTAGAGCAGACAGAGAGCGAGCGAACATCAAAGGAAGAGGAACGCGCTTCGTCAAATGTCTCGTCGACGAAGCGGTTAGATATCTTTGAAGAGCAGAAAGAGAGGGAGAGAGAAAAAGAAAGAAAGAGAGAGAGAGAGACAGACTTGGAGCCAGCTGGTTTCGCGAGCAACCCGTCGTGGGCACGTCGCGTAGGCTAAGAAAGAGTATCGTCCGCGAGGTGTCCGAAGTGTCGTGAAGTGATAATAATCGCTCGGGGAGTCCATCGGCGGACATCGCACACCTCCGAGCTATCAACCGCGCGCGCGACAACAATGGCAAAGACGTACGATTATTTATTCAAATTACTGCTGATCGGCGACTCCGGCGTGGGCAAGACTTGCGTGTTGTTCCGGTTCTCCGAGGACGCATTTAACACGACCTTCATCTCTACCATCGGTATGTGTGATACATGTCGTGTCTTCTCTCTCCTCCCTTCCCCCCTCCCCTTCCCCCCTATTCCTTCTCCATTGCTCTGTCATTAATCTCTTTTCATTAATCGTCTTCGTCGTCGCTCCAGGGTGTGTCTCGAGACACGACTATCTCGTACGCGCGGGCCGAATATCATACGGTTATATTAGACAAAGAGCACATTGTACCGAGTTTCTCACAGTAATGTGATTCATCGTTTATTATATACTATACCGGTGTTACTCGTTTGTATTTATCTCTTTATATCCTTGAGAATGGCTCCTTGATTTATGATTTTATTATACATTACAGGCATTGACTTTAAAATTCGTACCATTGAATTGGACGGCAAAAAAATTAAGCTACAAATATGGTAAATATTTCCTTCTCATTTCTGCCAATTAACTTGGATTGATCGAACGTGATTTAAATTTGTGACATAAGATTAAACTCGATTGAACTATATTTTGGATCATGTATATATTTGTAGGGACACTGCTGGACAAGAAAGGTTTCGTACCATAACTACAGCGTATTATCGTGGAGCAATGGGAATTATGTTGGTGTATGATGTTACAAATGACAAAAGTTTTGAGAACATTAAAAACTGGATTCGGAATATAGAGGAGAACGCGTCTGCAGATGTGGAAAAAATGTTGTTAGGTAATAAGTGTGAGCTTACAGACAAGAGGCAAGTGACTAAGGAAAGAGGCGAGCAACTAGCTGTCGAATATGGCATTAAATTTATGGAAACCTCAGCAAAATCTAGTATCAATGTTGAAGAGGCTTTTTATACCTTGGCACGTGATATCAAAGCAAAAATGGAAAAAAAATTGGTAAGACGGCATGTAAATTATATCATATATATATAGTTCCATAAAATTAAAAATATTGTGCTTATTATGTCTAAATATGAATAATTCATTGATCATTGATATTCATATTCTCACAATGTATATATAAAAACTTGCACATTTAAAAATTTACTACATAATTATCAATGAATAGAGTCATATATAAATAAAAAATGCTCAATTATATCTTTATAATACTAAATTGAGCATTAATTTTTATGAAACTCATTTTTCTCAAACACATTATTACAAAATAACCACTGTTTCTCTGTTTCCTGTTTCTGTTTCTCTGTGTTTGGTGCTGGTCTATCTTGGCAGAAGGTAACTTTTTGTACACTGTTTTTAGTTAGTCCCTACTTCTATATGTATAACAATGTAACAATCCATAAAGCATTGGTCATATTCAGTGCATGTTGTATTATAAATCCATCATGGTTTTTTCATTTTTATCTATTAAGTTATTTTAATAGTTTCGTATACATTTCTGTTTGACATATGCCTATTAGAAAGCTACTGTGACTTTATGTTAATTAAATATGTGTATTAATTAAGAAAAAATTTTTATTTGCAGAGTTTGCACCTATGATATTAATTTTAGTTTATGCTCGTGTATGTGTGTATGTGTGTGCATGAATAATAAAAATGCTTTTTTTTTTATATTATGTTAAACTTTAAACTTGTTTTATATTTAGTTTTATATTGCACTATTTATTTTAACATGCTTTACAATTAATATTTCTAATAATTCTATTAATTTGTAATAATAATTTCTATGCTATGTGTGTGCTTGTATTTATTAATTAACATTACTACATCTTAATTATTAACTCTATAACGTTTGCTAATAACAAGCAACACTTTACCTGCTTTTGAGCAAATTGTATTAAAAGATAGGTTGTAAAGATTACAACGAATAATTATATGTACAATGTTATAATATATAAAAAGCAGTGTTATAACATGTTATATATTTTGTCAATGTCATGTTTTTTATTTTCTGCAGGAAGCATCGAATCCACCGAAAGGCGGCGGTCATCAATTAAAAGCTTCAGAACCACAAAGGAAGCCACCCAGTTGGCTCGCTCGTTGTACTATACTCTGACCCTCCAAATATTTTCAATTGTTCAGCGAGAAGACACATCTATTTACTATCATTAAATACTTATGTTCATTTCGTCGAACGAAACCAATGTTTTGTGGAACTTTTTACGTCCCCAGTATTGAGTTTAGTGGGCTTACTCCTTGACAATGAAACATTCACGATTGTATTAAAAACTCAGAAATTATTTACATGAATGTATTTTTTGCCGAAAAAAACCCTCAGAGGAGAAAATGTATATTAGGATTTTCTATATTTTATTATATATAAGAAAAGAGCGTTTTCATACATTTTAGTGAAATTATTACAATTTGCTATGCGCTCTTTAATTTGTTAATCACTATAATTAAATGGATTATATGTAGATGATATAATTATGGTTTATATGATTATAAATTATAATTAATAATTATGACTTGATAATTATAGTTATGATTATAAATTATAATTATTATATAATTATGATTTATTATAGGTGATATATTTTTGTGATAATATATCGATCGAGATTTAATGGTCTTATATCTTATGCTAAAATTTATAATGTAATTATTAAATCATTAAAAATTACTAAAGGTGATATATTAAACGTAATGAATTTCTCCTCTGATGTTTTTACACATATTAAATGGGTATGATCACAATTTTTTGATAAAAAAACGAGTATAAAAGTACATATTAATTTTATGGCAATGGGATTAGGTATACATTTTTTATGCACGCAAAATTCTATATTGTTTTAAGATGATTTACATCGTGTGTGTTTTTTGGAGGACCATGTGTCTGTAAGAATTATATATAGTAACATACATCACACACCATGCAACATCACATAGAATGACTAAAAATAAAAAAAAATAAATAAGATTAAGCAGTATAGATATCACAACCGTTTTTATACTGTTATTAAGCAAATATAGCTTTTTCACAAAATTAACGGGAAAACGTAAAGTGTACTAGAGCATTAACTATGATGTAATTAAAATGCCTTGTGACGAATTGAACAAGAACTCTATAGACAATTTTGTTATATTACAAATAGTCATAGAATTTTATTAGGTCTGAGGGCTGTTGCACACAGAACGCGTCAACGCGTTATACGTGTAAAAACAGCAACGTAATAGCTAATCGATTTATAATTTGCCTATAAGAACAAAAGATTGATTGACTAGAGCGTCGCTTTTTGGCACACGTAACGTATTGACGCATCCGGTGTGCAAGAACTCTTAAAAAAAAAAAAGAACGCGAAGTTTGTCTTTCGATAGAATTATTATTTTATAGAGGTAGATTCGCGCGTTTACGAGGGTCTGCAACAAAAAAAATATCTCTTTTAATCGCTGGTTGTCATGATATGCAAGTTTAAATTTTTACTTGCAAGACTTAAGTTGCATTTTTACCATCGGAACTTGTTCAACTTATACTTAAATATACAAACGATTATTATAATACATTTTTTATTAATCATGTATATACATATGTTTCAGTGTATTTATTAGTAAAAAATCCTATCCTGTTTCTTCATATAGATGTGGAAGTAAATATTTATAATTTATTTTTTCGGACAAACATCGTATTTTACAAGCTTCTCTGTGAATTCTTCGTTTTTAACCGACATTGAAGCTAGCATATATTCTAAATCTTTAATTTTTGCTTCACTCTTTTGATGTATCGCATGAGTGCACATGCCCATAATTTGTAAGCGTTGATTAAGGCAGATAATCGCTTCGCAAGATTTTTGCAGATTTTGATGCTCCTGTGAAAGTTTTGTGATTTTGCTGAAATCAATCGAATTTCATGTATATACTTACAGTACATAATTACAAGTCGTTAAAGCGGTATAAAATTAAATTTTACTTTATCATTGACATTATTGTTAAAGAAAAATTGGATTGCAAATCAATCAAAGAATTAAAATCAAGATAAATCGAGACTGAAAATAAAATCACATATATTTACGTGTATTAAAATGTACGCGTGCGTATATTAAAAGTAAGATATATAAAATAATATATAATCATATGTGATAATTTTTTTATATATTTAACACAAAGAGGAAAATGAGCTAATAGAATATCGCTAATAGAGTATCGCTAAGAGTGATATAAAAAAGAATATAGCATATATGCATATATGATAATATCTTGTACTTCGACCTCTACATGATTTATAACGTTTCAGACACTGAAGAAAAAATGTACTCGTAAAGAAATATGTAATGTCAAAATTGTAATTTTTTTTTTTTTTTTTTACGAGCACATTTTTTTTCTTTAGTTTTATGCATGATAGCATTTTTGCAATGTCATGGTTGCATCTATGAAATTCCTTAATGGCTAGAACCATTTAAGAGATTTGTTTACTTTTTGTCTGAGATGTTACAAATTGCGTGGAGGTCGGAGTACACAATTTTTATATTATCATATATGTATATACTATTTTCTTTTGTATCGTTTCTATGTATGATATAGTTCCGTTAATATTGAATGCTGAATAATTTCTGATAATTATTGAGGATGTATGATCCAAAAACAAACTAAAATATTTAATTAGAGAATTTTCATGAAGGTTTTAGTTCTTTTTATTTGCGTTAATCTCTTATTAACCCATTTTCCTCTCTGTGTTGTATATTATATATATATATATATATATATATATATATATTAGAGCTTTTCTTTATTTTTATTGTTTTTATATAATATTTATTACTTGAGAATGAAAAGATTTTTTTTTATATAAGCGACGATTATCATGAAAATATTCATGATACAATGGGTCGACAAATTTATTCTTGACGAGGTCAAACTTACTGATCGATAGCGGTAATAGTGCGCAAACTATCATGTTCCAGTTCATTTAACGTTTGCTCCAATCTCTTATTGCTCATCTCTTTCTGACGTAAATTCTCTTCCAAATTTTGAATTTTAATTTTACATTCGGTCTCGTGCACTTTTGCGGTCGTGGCTTGATTCATCAGAGAATCGTATTGTTTCGCCATCGCATCATATTTGACTTGTAATTGAACGCTCTCGACCTGATTTTTCGTTTGCTGTTGCTGCAATACATTTACTGCATTTATAGCCGCTTTCAATTGCATTCTTAGTTCGTGAGAAACCCGGCGCTCTTTCTCGAGTTCTAACTCCGTACTGTATAAAGCGTGACGAGTTTCCAGAAGTTCCTTTCGCATCACCCGCAGGCTATCCTGTATTTTCGAAACGTACATGCGTAATACGATATCATTCGTACGATATAGGGTAAATTGCTGCATTCGTAATTAAATAAAGAGAAACAGATATTTCATAAAGATATATAATATAATAATTTCTGTATAATTTCTTAATAATTATTAAAATTTCCATTTCGAAAAAATTATCAAAAAATGAGAGTTTTGCATATTTGAATTATTAAAAAATTCTAAATTAAAAAATAATTTTCTTTAAAACGAAAAACTCATTACTTTTTTTTTTTAAATAATGTTTATAAATAAATTTATTCCAATATGCTTTTTGCAATGTTCAATTCGCGCGTTTGTTACAATTCAAATATCTTCTGAATATATCCAATTTAATTTGCAACATTTAGATTTTTACATATGTATTGTCATTATCTTTAACGTTTATATTTAAAGAGAATGAAATTCTACAGACAATACAGGCCCGCGTAAAAGACTAAGGGTACGCCTCAAGTGTTAATCAATATAACAGTCGTATTTACCATATTATTCTGCAGCTCGTATAGCTTTTCTCGAAATTGTCGTTCTAATTGAGAGATGTCTTGTATGTTCGATGTTTTTATATCGTCATCCATGATTGCAATATATTATCGTGAATAAAACGTAATTAATTATTATTAGTTAACGTAGAACACATCTGAAGAATTCTTTACTTTCATTTTTACATTATTAACCAACTTCAACTTATAAAACGCAGATGGAAGGTTCTTAGATAACTTCGAAGGACTTGAATAATAAATTGTAATTACATAATGTCAAATATGAAATATGAATGGAGATCAATACGGGAAATTGCGCTTTTTTTTTAAATTAGTAAGTGATGTTTTCAAATTTTATAAATTTTGATTACATTTCAGATCGCACTTGCATTTTATTTTTCACATCCAAAATATTCAAATATACTATATGAATATCTCTCAATTTTCCATTCTCTCTTTCTCTCTTTATATATTCTTTGTACTATTGTATAAGCCTTTTAAAAAGGAATAGAAGGATGGGTCATATAGATATACTTAAAACGGGAACAAAATGATTTCGATCTCTCGTAATAACACTTCTATATAGGATTTCTATATAGGGTGCTTCGTTTCTTTCATACTTTTTACATTTATAATAAACAATCGAAGTATCAGTTATTAAAATTTAATGCATTAATATAGTGAATCTCTCGATATATTTTGAATTATTTTTTTATGATTTGAATAATCCGTAAATGTTAATTCAACTGAAGAGTATATTTAATATGTTTATCATTATATCATTCAGAGACGGTATATAATAAATATAATTAATAATATTGCACAATGATAAATAGTACTATTTTAAACGTAGAGATTGCTTAAGACTATATAAGGATTGTTCTATTAAAGAGTTTTTATATTTATCATATAAATGTTATAAATCCACTAAACGTTATCACCCGGTATATTCACAGAATTACAGATGCGGTGTATGGACCAAATGGAGTTGGGGTGTAAAAGCGACGGCGACAGAGAGAGGAAGAGAAACAGAGAGAAGGTACAAGGGTGAATCGCATGCGCATCCTTCGGAATAGCGAGTCTCGGCCACCCCCGCCGATTATGGATGTTTAGTATCGACGTTGTTGCTAGTGTGTCGTTGCTCGCTCTCTCGCTCTTCCAGATTGCAGATTCCAAATTTATAATTGTGTTTACAGTGCAACACCACTAAAAATATTCGCCATTTTGAACGAGAGATAATGAGTAAAATCGCGAGACGGATGCCGGAGTACATTGCGGATACGCGATTATGTGTCCGTCTCGCTACCACGCTACATTAGCATCCCTCGTCATCATTAATCATGGTCCTGCGTGATCGCGATCTACCAGGACACGAGCAATATGCCGAGCGACAGCTATTCAGGAAAGACGCGTGCACGTGTCGCGGTGATAACGATTACATTGTTTCTGTTCATCCTGAATATCAAGCGCATAGGTAAATATCAAGTGTCTTACACTCGATATTCTGAATTTGAATCTGAATATCAAATTATATTTTGCTCCGAAAAAATTATAGAGATATTAAAGAATGCAGCTAAAAACAATTAATTAAAAGAATCTTAAAAACATGTAGAATATTCTCGAATGTATTTAGAGCATCATGTAATTAATTTTAATTTATAATTAGCATTATTTAATATATGTATATAGAAGGTTTATGCCATATATATAATTTCCTACTTTTGTTTAGTTAGCTTAGGATGACATTGAAAGGGTAGCACGTGCTACCCCTTACTTTATGATTCAATCGCGCGTGGACCATGACAACGTAACCGGTTGTTTCGCGGTGCGTGTGCACGCGATCTTGAGTCGGATCGATCTCTAATTCGGCGTTCATCGCGCAAGCTGCTGTAAAACGTGATCGATCTTCGGATGCTAGCTGTTGCGAGGGTGTGCGCGAGCGTGCGCGTACTAAAAGGCATAGTTTCAAATTCTCCGATTATTTATTTTGTGTAGTTGCAGATACCGCCGAGATACACTCCTTCCAGCAGGGATGCAAATTAGAAGGCCTTCACCCCCTCCTTATCGTTACTTATAAAGAGATCACTATATCTGTAAGTATAATGTATACTCTTGTGCACGCTTTTCACTTTTTCATTGTTATAATTTTTGCTAGCTTTTTGACGAGGAAAATGAAAAAGAAAAATTTTGCATCATCTGACTGAATAGAATATTTTTTTACACAATGTCATATGTCACAAACCGTATATTTGATATGCTTTTAACCATTATCATTAATCAATTATTATTTCAAGTGGTTTATACTTGCTAAAAAGAATACTTATAATAAAAGAAAACATGATTTTTTTTTATTTAAAATATTTTAAATCTATTATTTTTTTAATTAGGGAGAATTTTAGTGTAGCTCTTATAGTTTTCTGAGAATTATAACAAATTTTTCCAATAAATATATTACAATAGAAAACAAATATTATAGGTAGACAAGATTACCGTACCTCACAACGAACGAATCACGGTGAGATGTCGAGAATTAGGTAAATACAAACTCATCGGTGAGCCTTTGTTACACTGCCGCAATGGTACGTGGAACGAAAAGACACCTTATTGCGTGCCTACCACGGCCATTTCCAATTACACTGGTACGTCGTAATTATTATCGTGACCGTATTTAAGATTTATATGACACAAAGATTCGTAAAAATGTCTTACAAAGTTCCTTGAATTATTCAAAAATATTATAATGTTATTAATCGCTCTCTAATTATAGAAAAATATTATGATTCTTTTAAGATCTTTTGACATATCATAGATTTTTACGTTATCTTCAAGGAAAGACAACAGCCTTTGATAAATCTTCTGCTTTCTTATTTCGATCACAGAAAATGTACCACCGACCATTGTCTTTGGTCTACCAACCGGTTCGGCTGCCCTAGAGCCAACTGGTGCACTTGCTGTCTTCCCAGGAAGTATTCTGCATCTGGAATGCCTGTTTGCGAGAAAATTTGGCGAGCCTAACTGGACATGGACTTCAAGTCGCGATTATTTGAAAGGTATATCGTAAGAGCGAAAAATTGTTGTGAATTTAAAAAACAAAGTCTTAAATTTTTATATTATTGAATATAAAATTTATGTACGTTTAAATCTTTAAATTATTTTTTGAATTTTGCTATTAAAAAAAAAAATAAGAAAATATCACTATCTCGAGCAATTTCGCTGAATGTGTTTACGTTTGTATTTTATTTTCATACTTCTCCTAGGATGGGCAATGTCACGGGGAAATGACTGGAAATATCGCCTCTCGATATATTACGCCAAACATCACGATTCCGGTGTTTACACGTGCTCTACGCCCAAAGGATTATCTAATTCTATACAAGTTCGTGTCGTAGGTATGGTCGCAAACTTTTTGAAGATAATATATTGAAAAAAAAAAACTTTTATTGATTTAAAACTTGTTATTGTTAAAAGTATATATATTTGACAGAATATTATTCAAACCAGAACACGCTTTTGTACACAAAACACTTCAACTATATTGTGCCTCTTTAATAAATACTAACATCGATCTATGTTACGTTTCTTTTTTCTTTTTTTATGTATAGTGTGTATAAAGTTCATAAAATGTAGTACAATTTTAATTTCAACAATTATATTAATATTGATCATATTCAGTAAGAGACAGTAAAATTTTTCAACTATTTTATAATTTCAATTTTGTTGTCTTGCAGATGTTCGGTGTCCGGTATTGACCGAACCTGAACCACCGTTGATTAGTCACATCGGGAGTAACCGAATAGGAGACAATGCAATTTTCGAGTGTCCAGAGGGTTACAGATTAGAGGGTGCTTCCGGTGTTACATGTCAATACAACGGTACGAAGAGCAAACGTGCTTTCTTTCGGTAAATATAATTAGATATGAAATTAGGAGAAATATTCTCTTTACAGGCAAATGGTCGGCAAATGTGCCACATTGCGAAGAAATCGAGTGTCCAGCAATAGAAGTTGAGGATAACCCATTGTTGAGTTTGATTGAGCACAATAATACTTATGGCGGAAATGCTGTTTTCACTTGTATGTGGGGATATAAGCTCTCTGGTTTGCAGACTATAAGATGCGGAGGAAATGGCAGATGGAATGCATCTATACCAACTTGTCTTGGTAAAAGTCATTTTTTTTTAGATAATTATTACAATCAATTTTATTTTTTAAAAAGCCATTTCTTTATGTTGCACTTCTAAATATATGTTTCACAGAAAGAAGTATTAAATATGTCTTTTTAAACGACTGCAAGATTCTAAACATCTAAATTCTAAATATTCTAAGTATTTGATTCAAGCATCTCGTTTATTATAAAAAAATATAATTCTAAAAAATAATTCTTACTTAATTTCAACCGATTTCAGTTGTCTTATTATCATATTGTAATCCACTTCATTGAATCTTCTCAGAGATTATGCAGATAATAAAGAACAATGTTTGCAGAAATCACTTGTCCAGTACCGGAAACGCCACGAAGCGGACGCATCATCGAGCAAACGCGATATTCTAACAAAAAGCGATATCACGCCCCAATATACAAAGTCGGCGCCTTAGTGAAATTTGCTTGTCTCCCGGGTCATCAATTGATAGGAGAAGCGTCTCTCATATGCATCGAAAATGGTACTTGGTCTCACCGTCCACCCGTATGTAAGTATCCTTTCTTTTCAACAATTTTTAAGTGCCATTGATAATCTATAAATTTAGCGATAATAAAAAATTTATCTATTATGTAATTTTGAAAAAATTGTTCTGCCAAATATTGTTCTACAATTTTATGAGAAATAATAATATGGCATTATAGAAATTAATGTAATATTATTTTTTTTATATATAATACTTTCTTGAAAATTTTATTAAGATTTTTAAACAATACGTACTAATTAGTCGTATACAATATTTTAGGTAAAATAAGGTGTCCTTATCCGGGTGATCCTCCTCATGGTCGAATCGCGCCTCTCAAGTTTTGGTACAAACCAGGAGACAACATACAGGTAAATTTCAAATTTAGCAATATAATTATAAAATCAAGATATAAATAATAGTTAACTAGACTTTCAAAAATAAATTGAGTATAATTCTGAGATTTACATGGATAGGTAACGTGTTCGCCTGGCTATGTAACTCCCCTGGAACCAGTAAAGAAACCATCGTGTCGAGAAAATGGCATTTGGAGTGCACCACCGCCTCCTTGTCGATCTTATAAAGAGGTGTGAATGTGAAAAAAGATCTGAGTACTCTTTTGAGTTTTACGGGCTATTGTGCTATTTTATCTTTCAACGAGGAAGCACATTTGATATTCATTACGGGTAGCATGAATAAGAGAAACATTCGCTTTGTTTCGAATGATATACATGCTATGTAAAGTTAATGATTTTATCAGATGAATGTAGTTGCAGTCATACAAATCGACAAATAATCACGAATAGATCACTGGAAGGAAAAATAACTTGCGTTAAACGTAGCCCACAAAATGACCAGTATTTTATTTATAATATAATTCTCTTCCAGATATACAACGATTTTAATAAAAATAAATCCCTTTTTAATATAATACCCTTAATAAATATTTTCTCACAATTATTTCTATTTGTTTAATATTGAAGTGCGATACTATGTTTTACATCTCTTTCTCTCTCTTTCTCTCTGTACAGAATACTAAATGAGTATTAAAATATTAGCGATTGACATAGTTACCGCTCTCGTTGCCATAATAACTGGAATGCAACGCGCAATTAATATAATCGGATAATAACAATTATTTCGCGTGCATGTGATATGACATTCAATATTCGATGCAGCAATTCACCAAAGGTCAAGGAGCATCGGGAAAATGGGTCGAACAAAAACTCCCAAAGAGATACAAGTGGAAACATTGCTTGTCAGGGACAAAATAAGTCGATATCGTGGAATTCTGAAGTTACATGGTTAGGAATAATTAAAGTTTATCGACTTTCTTATACGAATCGAAATAAAAATAGATCTATTTCTAATTGAATTAGATAACGATAAATGTGAATTATTATACAAGAGGCTTTATTCTAGTATGTCCTCTTAGTAGTTTTTATTCTTAAAAAAAATAAATTATATATAATTCTATAAAGTACAGAAAGATTTTTAGAGAAATAAAATTATCATGGTGTTATACTATTTCCTTACAAATAGCTAAGAATACCATTTTTAAATACAAATAAAATAGAACCACATGTAAGAAAGACACCTTCAATGTTTTTATGAAAGATAAAACCCTTTTCATGATAATAAAATTAATCTAATTATTTTCTGATTATATCTGAATGTATCTAATTCCGCGATATATCCAGCACGCGATAAGAAGCTGCAGTTGTCACAAGTTACTAAATTAAAATCGTCTGTGTCGAGGAAGATCGTGTCTCTGCAAGTAAATGTTAAAAGACATCACGAAATTGTCAATGACTTAAGGGATGACGGTAAACAACGTATACTCAAATCGCTGGCTGATGACAAATTATTTTATTTGGCGTTAAGTCATCTGAAACCATCCGTAAGAATAAATCAACATTGTCTTTGAATCTTAAAAATAATCCTAAATTTTTCTAATAATTAACAAAAGAATTCGCTAAAATTCAATATATCTGAAACGCATACAGTAATATACGAATATCTCATCTCGCAGCAAATTTACGCGGCAATATATCAAGACTGCAATTTAAAACGTCGTATCTTGGACAAACTCTACTACGAAAGAAAGAAAAGATTGCAACAAGGTATCGAACTACAGGTAAAACTTGATTCTTTTACACAGCATAATCCGTTATCCGTATCTATTATATGGTACATCTAGGTAGTAAACTATATCTATATGTATATTCAATAAAATAGTATTCTATAAATATATTTCGCGCAAATTTTAAGCTGTAGACTAAAGATTTGTTCGTTCAATCTCGCGGATAAGTCGAAACGCCTTACTCTTTCAACCGAGTTCGAAGAGCAAAACGAGGAGTTACCGCAATGCGAGCAGCACAAATTAATAGCTAGATTGCAGCAATCCATCACAAAATGTGACGCGGCAAAAGTGATATATTCTACGTATTGCTCGATGTTAGATATCTTGAGAAAGGTAAATCTTCAATTTTGTATTATGTCATTAAAAAGTACACGTTCTCTTAATTCTTTGGAATCTTTATAGGACGCGATATTTTTCGATACTCTCTTGAACATTTTAAGAGAAGATCA
The DNA here is from genome assembly GCF_047496725.1 of Anoplolepis gracilipes. NCBI lineage: Eukaryota > Metazoa > Arthropoda > Insecta > Hymenoptera > Formicidae > Anoplolepis > Anoplolepis gracilipes. The sequence continues at coordinate 411,977 of NC_132978.1, read as the reverse complement.
ATCTTCCCAATGTAAGGCGATGTTGAGGGTGACGGTGATGGGTCAGCTGGCAGCTGAAAATCTGGATGACGTTAGACAGAAATATAAAAGAATGACTCGTCTCGTTTTGCGAAATATGAAAATCCGTGAGCAAATGTTGAGTACTGTGCGTTGTGAAGTGGAGGATTTGTGGGCTTACGCACAATCGTTGGTTCGCATTGAAGTGAGTGATTGCAAATAAAATTGAATTTAATCCGCAACGATCTGTTGATTTTTTTCTTCTATATATAAAACTTTGAAGAAAACCTCTAAATTATAGAGTTAATAAATTTATCGAAACTATATTGACTACTAAAAATTAATTTTCACATAATGCATCTTATGTAAAGTCTTTCTAACACTATCGAATTAAAAATATACTTCTTTCAATAATGGTTTGCAATAAACATACTTAATAGTGTTTCCTTACTTATGATAATTTATAGAGCGTCCACCTTTTTGCGAAAAAAGATACCGACGTATCTGCCGAGATATTAGAAAATCAGGTAACACAACTGGAAAATATCTGCATTAAAGTAAAAGAAACTCTACTCGTGCGTTCTTATTATGACTTAATGTCAAGGTATTTCACAGATATCTTGTAAACACAAAAACAGTGTTTATATGTTTATTATTTTTTCTATAGTTGTTATAAAATTTATCTCCTTCCTGCAATAGGCTTGAAACTCAATATGAACAGAAGAGAGCTTTGCTGGCTCGATTAGATGCCAATATAAAAAATCGCGATCTTCTGTTAAGCAAAAAGCATCATGCTCTACAAGTTCTCGAGAATCTCAAGCATTCTACAAAAACTACAGCAGAACAGTAATTAATTGCTACTAATATAAAAGTATAAAATATTGAGTAAGATTAATTAATCTAAAGTTAATATAAACGTATCCTTATCCATTTATTTTAATATATGTGATATTTTGCAATGGATTATAAAATTTCAGGTATAAAATAAATGGTATACACGATATACTGGAACAAATCGACACTGAGATAAAACGCGAGAAGGAACTCAAAGAACAGAAGAAAATTCGCGGCGAATTGTTCACGATTATCAGAGCAGCTTTACAGAATATAAACATGATGTTGCTCTGCATGAAACATACTAGTACTAAAGTCAAAGAAGCAAAGAAGCTACCCAGAAACGGGAATAAAACGGGCATGAAAGAAAGTCTAATCACGTACGATAGAGAAGATACGGAAGAACGTGAAATACTCGAAGGAATAGACACTGATGGTAAAAAAAAAATATATATATGTATATATAAAAAATTAACACGTGTGTGTGTGAATTCTTCCTCTTCGTATAATTTTTCTATTTTTTGAAAACAATTTATTCCTTGATTTTGTAGTTTTGATGCTGTTATCGAAAATCAGCCGAAAAATAGGCATTCTCTTTGGCATAAGCAACTTCGATTTCGAGCAGGAAAAGGAAGACAAAGCGCGGGATCTCTATCAAACTTATGTATCCAATTATAATACCAATTTGATATTCGGAACCGGTGAAGAGGAACCGATTGGTAAATATTATTACTATTATATATTTTACACATTTTTATTTAACATACCAATGATCTCTTATTGATGAACTTTATATAAATCATACCACGATTTTACAGGACTATTGGTTGAACATGAGGCGGTTGACATTACCATTCCGACACGGGCAGACATCAAATTCCGTAGCAGGCAAATTATAGAGGCACATCTGAAACTGGAATAGCATATCTTGCCAGATCTATCATAATAAAACACAATAATTTTTATTTATTGAATAGTATTGTATTTACCACTTTATATCAGTCTAATATTCGTTGAGATCATTAACACGACCATATCCTATCCTCTTCTTTTTTATCTCGAATTTTAACCAGGAAGGCCGATATTTATTGGCGCGATGAACCAATGGGAATTTGAGTTCTGACTCCGGTCCATTAAAAGGATGAACTTTCCTCAACTTTCTCAATAAGAATTCCTTCTTTATCTGCTTGGGATCGCGGTACTTGTCCAGATAGAGATTAAAAGGTTCTTTTAAGGGAAACCATATCTGTTTTTTAATGTATGGTTTAGGAAAATCATACCGAAATATTGGCATTTCCATTTGTAATGCGTCGTAATAGAATTCCTTGAGAGAGGGATCCCAATCTGATTGGAAAAACGCTAAACCAGCAGGTGTCATTTGATCCTGATGTTTTCTATAAAATTTCAGCATTTTCCAGTTACGTTCCTTCAGATTCAAACAGGGCTTTGTTCTTTTATATTCTGAGAAATCTATGTGACAGTCTTGTTTGTACAATATAAAGATATATCTACAGTATCCAATTCCATACGGTGCTATTGGTCTCAGATAATCTATCAATTCTTCTCCTTCTTTTACACGATTGCCAGGAATATTGCCAATAAACCAATGACAATATTCACTTGCGTTAACGTCACTGGTCAAATTGCCATCTGGTGTACTCAGAATCAAAGTCCACAGGGATCCATCCTCTGCATTGTACTCCACATTAGGTGCATTGGAAGCTTCGTTTGGCTTGATCACGTTACCATTGTAAACTCTTACCAATTTGTCATCTTCCAGATCGTAGCTTATGTCTAACGGAACAGTTGGCATGAAGTAGGCATCTCTACCGAAGAGATCTTTATAGATACCATAATGTTCCGCTATTCTGTGTATGTGAAAGGGCGCGTCGGTTTGTAGCCAATCTTGTCGTACTTTCTGTAGATCTATCAACAGTTCCCTGGTACGCGAGGCTCTTTCTAGCTCAGAATTTTTTCTAAGCGCGATGATCTCCTTCGTCCAGACACTCGATATCGTTCGTCTGTTGACTCTGGACACCGGGAAGCCGATGTCCACCTTGAAATCCAACGTCGGATCCGTTCGTTTGAGTCGAATTTCCTCGAGACGTTGCTGCAAACTACGGGCGACCGTAGGTGGTTTTCCACGTAGTCGATGACCATGACGAACATGTTGATTCCTCGGAATTAGAAGATCGTTGACGAGACAGCGCAAGAGCTTGATAGACATGTCGCGACACTTTATCAAATCGTGTTTCACGCGAACGAAAAATTCAATGACATATTCTGTTATTTATGATAAGTTAGAATCAGTTAAAATTAAGTTATAGGTTAAGTATTAGGTTAAGGATCCTAAGAGAAAACAACACTCCACACATCAAGCATTAACTATGAATATACAAGATTGATCGTTTATTAAAATTTAAAGGCAGATAAGAGACTCTTTATGCTCGTAAGAGCAGCTTCATGAAAACGTGGCTTAATTTCTACACTCTACGGTCATACCGTCACACACATACACAATACTGACACCCAGCCGGCAGACGGCAGATGGTGTCAGTGTCAGTGACGTGAAAGCAGCGGAACGAAACCACCCAATCGCACTTAATGTACAGTCGTTTATCAGTTTTCGGAGCTGCTAGGATGCCTATTTTTTTTTACATATCGCCGATCGCTATGTTTTCCTTTCACATTACGCGTCTTGACATTTCATTCGTAACGCGTTAATATTACTGCGGGCGTACACTCTCGATAAGATTTTGTCCGATATCTTCCATGTCGCACGTGTGTCTCATCGGTTTAAAATTGATCCAATCCGATAATGTAATGAGAATGACTAGTTTTTGGAGAACTGCAGTAAGGAACTCGTCTGATTTTTGACAGAAATTTTTCATTCACTTTCACGAACAAATCCCCGCGATAGCGAGCGTGTTATGGATTTTCGGTGGTGTTAAATATAGCATTGACAAGCATAGCGTAAGTGTAAATACACTTTTTATGTCATCGCCACTTTTATCTCCTAATTGTGTCTTAATCTTTTAGTATGTCGCAATGTTAACGGCAGCAAGAAGGAATCTGGACAGTGTAACCCACCTGTAAAAATGGTATGTATATGTTTATAGTCTCTTTCATTTTATATGAAAAAATTCCTAACGAAATAGTCCTTAAAATAATTAATATATTATATTGATTAATTTAATTAAAATTAACATACTTTTAAATGTTTTATGACAATTGCATCAAAATTATATAGGAAATACTTATATATTTGACAGTGATATGACATGACAATTTTTCTTTTTGTTACAAATCATAAATACATATAAATAAATAAACACAAGGAACAGCCTATACAACGATACTTTCATTATATGTATTTAGATTTATAAACTACATAAATTGTACAATTTTGAATTAATGTAAAATAATTATATTGCAAACAAACTATAACACTACAGTTTTTTCAAGAGTTTTGTATCTTAACTTTCAGTATATAAAAAAATAAATAAGCTGTGGAAACTGTAAATATGTTGGCTTGATTGCCAGAATGCAAGATGAGATTCAACAAACAGGAACTATTAACATTGGCCACGCAGCCTTCACAGAAATTTGAGAAAGAGGGTGTTCTATATGTGAGAGAGCGGCAAGAAGGCTTCTTTCGCAGAACAGAAAGTGAGTCCTCAGAATATACCTATATTCAAATAATAAATATTTATTTGAATTAGAACAATAGCATTATCTTAGCATACAAAACTAATGCATGATTATCTTATTTATATTGTATATGTCTTGACAATATACTTATATGGTAAATTCTTTATTCAGTGTTTAATATAGAGCTTGTCTTCTTGTTCAGATTGTTAAAGTGTATTATGATTGAAAGTATCATGAGTAAAAAAGACTGCATTTGATTGAAGTTTTGTTTTAATAAAAAAGAGAAGATAATGTTATTAGTTAATGGCATTTAAAAAATATTTATCTTTACTAGAGCTTCTGTTTAACACATGTAAAATTATACATACATACATACATACATACATACATACACGCATATATATATATATATATATATATATATATATATATATATGTTGATAGTAATGTATTAAATGTATATTAATAGATATGACAGAATGTGTTGCACGAAGTAGATTTTATCAGCCCCCATAAATCGTTCAATACGAATCGTTGATAATGCAATATAACAGCGGAGATATCGATAGTTCATATTATCTCTGTTCTTTTATATTATGGTATGGCTTTGCACGAAATATGAAACATGTGTTTTGTATATTGAATAATGTCAGTTTTAATTTTGTGAAAGTATTAAGAGTAGAGAAGTTTATTTGATTATTCTCTTTTTTTTTTTATAAATTATACATCATTCAGGATTTATCTACTTATTTTAAATATTAAAATAATAATTAAAATAATAATTTAAAAATATATTACAAAATATAAATATATATTTAATAATATAAAATATTTGAAAATTTGTTGAATAAAATTTTAATTTTAATTAGAAAATATATTTTTTCGGCATCATCGTAATGTATAGAGTATTATATAATCTGATAAATTATGGCCACTAAAATATGATGTTTCATCGTTTATTCATTCGACATAATTATTAACAATCAATGATAAAAGATAATGATTTACGAAATATCAATGGAATAAAAAGCTCGATAGATTCTCATTTCATTTTTACACGATTAATCATAAATCGATTCGCCCTGGCATCATCGTACAGAAAAGAGAAGTGACAAGTCATATTCGTCTTTTTTTACTTTATTGGAATATTGTTGTGTGTGGCAGCTATCAGTGCCTCGTGCAATTTCCAGGTACAGGTAAAAAACCCGAGAACAAAAATCAGAGAGGAAGGTCGCATAAGAGTCTACGAAACCTCAATTGTGTTACAGCCGGCGCGAACAAAGGTACATTACCCGAGTACAATTACGTACTTATTTGAAATCCCTCTCACGCTCCTATCACGATTTTTACGCAATTAACACACACTCTTTTAACGACTCGATTAATCTTAATTAACGTGTATAGATGTTTTTCTCGACACTTACAAAAGACACTTGTAAAAGTGACTCGATGCACGCTTGAATAAGATTGATCTCGCATTTCGTCGGTTGTGAAAATTAAAAATTGGTGAAAGAAAAATGAAATTAATAACCTATAGACATTAAATTCTTTAATTCGAGAGTTTAAGATTTTTATTGTAATTTATCGCATTTAATTTAATATATATCATATATATAAAATGTCTCTTTTTATCGAGATTATTAACTTTTATTAATTTTTTCGTTATGACAACAACATAGATGATTTGATATTTGTATGCGTATTTATATTAAACTCTTGTGATTCTCGATTTACCAGGACATAAATAAACACATTTTTTAATGTGAATTTTTTTCATTTAATATTTTGTAGTCTTGTAGTTATATTTTACTTTACTTACTTTTTAATTAAATATATTTATAATTAGTTACTTTTAACAATTAATACTTCAATATATAAGTATAATTGTTATTCTTTTTAATAAATGAACCAAACGCAAAATTTATAACGCTTGATAAAACATTATAGAATCACTTTCGGTAAATCGAGGATTAATTGCATGTGGAACGGAATGCTTCGCATGTTTTTAGTTGTTTTCCGATTATAAAATCTTCATTATGTAAAAGAGAAAAACCGTAGCAGTTTTATTCTTAAATATTCGCGTCACGAGATATACATATTAAAATATATATATATATATATATATATATATATATATATATATACATTTCATACTATAAAACGTGTATTAAAAGCGAAATGTCTATTATATATTTTTTGTATTAAAATTTGAAATATATATATATATATATATATATATATATATATATATATTTCAAATTTTAATACAAAAAATATATAATAGACATTTCGCTTTTAATACACGTTTTATAGTATGAAATGTATATATATTGAGAAAAAGGAGCACATAAAAAGAATCTTAATTTGAATTCTTATGTCGCGAATATTCGTAGCTTATTAAGATCGCATCGAGCGTATTGATTGCATAGATTTTAATGAAAAGGATAAGAAGAGAAGAGAGATAAGAATATATAGGGATGTAATAATGAAAGGTTAATAAGGACAGTAAATCCCACGAGAAAATTTGTTCGCTCTTGAAAGGGCAATGGCTATAAAATTGAATGTGCCATGTATGTTGTACCATCATAGAAATATTCCACGTACAATTTCATGAAAAATAATGATTTATACTACAAAAAAATTGCATTTTAGCACCAATCAATATTCAGATACACGAGCCGCAATCTTCAGTTTAAGACTTGGCCTTTCGTTTTCATCATTAATATTAAAATTACAAAGTAAATTTTAGTTTGTTTTCTTAAGAAAAAATATTCTTATTTGGATTATTATATATTTATTATTATTATAAACTATTATGTACTTTCGAAAATTTGATTATTGCTATTAATCAACGAAATTAATTAACGAAAAAGATTAAATAACGCTCTTCTTCTCTCTTTTTCTTATCTTTTCTTCTACCGCTTGCTACCGTACGCAGAAACCTTCTAACAAAATCTTCCAGCGTACGAACGGTTGTGCCTAAGCCGCTGCTCTTCTGCTTCTGTTGTGCAGTAAGTCTCGAACGATGGTGCAGACTGCGAGGCAATCTTTTGTTCTATTTCAAATCGCGAGAGCAGTGGTCGGAGCCGCTGGGGGTAATCATACTGGAGCAATGCACCGTCCGCGTAGATCCGCCCAGCAATCACGTTCCTTATGGATTCAGCATAGGCAAGTATTGTCATTTGCGCACCCTCTCTTTCCCTTTTTTTTTTCTTTCTGATGCATCGTTGCAACAGTGTATCGACGACACGACATACATCGTTGTCTTCGTCTGCATGCGTGCACGCGATTTAACGTAGCGTGCGAGACGACGTCAAAAGCACAGAAGGAAACATGTTGCAGTTTTCGACGGAGGCTTGTTTCAACAGTTAGGCGCCAACACGGCCGAAGAACGAGACAGTTGGTTGCAAGCATTGCAGCTAGCCAGTTACGAGTGCATGCGAAGCCAATTGTTATCATTGCGACAGCGTATCGAGGCTTTCAGCGAACACAAGCACGACACTGACATTCAAATGTTGCGATTGCAACGTGGGACTTTTACAGGTTGTGCGAATATTGAAAATAAAACTTTTCTTTTGTTTGAATATACACCTAGTCACATAATGTATATAAAAGAGTTGTTAAATACTTTCAACGTACTTCTAAATACACTGATTATTAATTGCGATTATACGTTTGAATATATAATTTTTTTTTATAATATTAAATTATTATTTAGTAGATTTTGGCAAGAATATTTATCTTAAGATATTTTTTTAAATTATTATTTAATATAGAATTATTTTATGAAGATATCTATTGTTTTTATTAAGAATTTTTATTAAAAAAAGAAAGATATTGAAACTTGACACAAAACGTAATTTTATTATTCAGTTTGCATTTTCATGAATAATAATAGAGCATAACGATCAAATCAATTTAATATATACATATACATATATTATTAGTTTCATGTTGAATTTATGTTTTCTCAGATCCAGCGGAAGTACCAATGTGCGAGATATCATTAGCCTGCGATAATTTGTTGTGTGATGGACACGGCCGACCACCTACTCCCGTTTTAGAGATAGATGTACAGTCGAAATCTTCCAAGACTTGGATTAAATATGCACGAACGGAAGTCGTTGAGGTAAAAATGAATATAAAAATATTCAGAGTAACTTTTCTAAAATCGTACATAAATGTTTTTTCATATTTTTTTCATGGCTCATTTCAGCGAAGTAGTAATCCGAATTTTTTAACTACGGTAAGTTTCCGAGCTAGCGATGGCTTGACCACTGAAACGAAAATTAGAATAACCGCATACGACGTCAGGGAGAGAGTCAGCCAGACTGCAACTCCAATAGGAAGCGCGATAGTAATGTTTAATACAGTACAAGACACTCCGAGGTAATTCTAACTGGACTGTATTGCTATCGAATAAAATAGAAATCCTGCAAGAAGAACATACAAAATTTTTAACTAAAATTTCAATTTTCTAAATTGAAACTTTAAATTCAAAATAATGTATTACATACAATTTTTCTTCTGCTTCTTATTAGCTTTCTGTTATTTGATTATATTTTTTATTCAATTATACATATATTCTTATTTATGTATAATATTAATTTTAGATTAAGGATACCATTAAAATCAGCGAAAACAACGACAGTTGGATTTTTAACGATTAATGTATGGAATCTGGAAGCCGAAGATAAAGGAAATAGTACAGAAAGTACACCATCACGAAATGTAGTATATGGCAATAACAATCAACAGGTGAATTAATTTAATCAAGAAGTGTCTTAAGATAAATTTGTTATATTACTATTATATAGAAATACTTATAATATTAAATTTCATTCCTATTTTATATTTTTTTATAATATATTTTAGTTGCCTTCGCATAGACGCTCTCAGTCGTTACCTCCAAGATTAGGGACGAAAATCAAGTTTCCACATCAAGGCCAGTTAAAACTTCTGTTTGCAAATCCATTTGTACAGACTTACAGGTAAGTTTCTGATCTTTTGACGATTAAGACAACTTAATTGATGTATTTATAGCTATAATCTATACATGCAAATATCATAGATTCCACTCTGGACTAGGCGGTGATATATGCGTACACGAGATTATGGCGGAGAGCAAGCTCTGTTTCCAGTTTCCCCAACATTTATTGTAAGTATATTTCATATTGGCTTATATATTATGAGTGCGAAATTGAAGTAATGTAGTGACAAATTGTAGGGGTATTTGGATACAGGAGGAAAAGGAATTGTTACAAGAGGTAGCTGGAATGGGAGAATTGAGAGAGCCTTGGCATACGAAGCAAATCGAATTGCTCGATCGTCATCTTCATTTGTTACATCTGTATTCTCAAGCCAAAGAAAACTTAGCTGCTTATAAAGGCAAGCATACTGACATTTATATTATTTAATGAAGTTTATTCTGTAATAAAGCAATAATTTTGTGATAAATTGTTGAAAATATGAAAAAGAAAAAGAAAATTTAATATATTTTTAAAAATTTTATATTTTTACTTGATAATTCCAATTTCAGGAAGTTATTTTAAACAGTCATCGCGGAAGAATGATCGTACTCTCGAATTTGCGCCTTTGAATTTGCATCTTCAAAGAATGTGGGTTCACAACGATACGTTGAACAAATGCGGCTTTTACGATTTTATTAGCGTAGGAGCGTTCACCGCTCATTCCCATAAAAGCAAAAACGGCGGACTCATAAGGTATACAATATAAGATACACTTTTAACCAAGTGATTGCTAAGATAAAATACAATTATAATTGTTAATATTTTTTTATTGCGTATAGATTGGTGCAGGCACTAAAGGAGTCGCCTATGCGAAGTAATCAACTTTATCAGGGAACATCCAAGATTACAATGGCACATGACGCGATTCAAGCGATCAAACAATTACGCCGGGACGTTGTAGAGGCAATGAGATCCTTGATGAAACTTGCTAAAGAGAAGCAAACAAGCGGCATGCTGCCGATATGCGAGGATATGATCACGAAAACCAGGATCTTACTTAGTCTCTGGGATCCCGGTTTGGTGGAAGAAGCGTTAACATTTCTGGAAGAGTACAAAGTTGCGAAGGTTCAGGAAGATTCGACCACAACATCGACCATATCGGATGACACTTTGACGCTAGACTTCAAGGTCAACCAATCCTTATCCCCATTCAAACGGATTACCCAACAATTGAATTTTGATCTAAAGAGTCCTGATTTTGATGACTTTGTTACGCCTGATACTCCCGAGTGCGTGCAGGACATTTGGTCGAAAAGTAGTATTAAAAATGGCGAATACGCTCCCATCGTATCGTATTCAAGAAATGATGTACCCAACAATAACGCCGGTGAGGGCGACATTGCAGAAGAAAATTTCGTAATATTTCCGGATGTGGAGGACTATCCTAAGCAAACGGAAACGGAGCAGACCGACGAGAACCTTCAACGAAATTACGATAACGAAAGAAAAGAAAGTTACGACGACGAAAAGGAAGACTTGAAGAATGACACCGATCCGTGCAAACGTTTTCTAGATACCCAAAAGATGTGCAATTCACCGTCTGCGAATTATTATAAACCTACAGACGAGCCGGAGCCGTGGGATCTTACTCAATTGAATATCGAAGCAAGCGTCATGTGCCTTGTATCAAAGGTAAAGTTTCTTTGCGGCAGATGCAGCAGTCCGGCTGTACGACTGCGCAACAAAGGTAGCTTAGGCAGGTCGCAGAGTCTCAAGAGTTCCCTACCAAGTAATCGACATAACGCTGAAGTTGTTACTATTCAGCCGAAAAATGGCCTCAAATGCGAGGAATCGAACAAATTGCTGGACGAATCGAACGAACAGCGGCAGCAGTCCAGTCCAGGTTTGGAAAAACCGGCGTTCTCTAAAGCGAAAGAAGGTAAGAAAATCATGTAGTAATTAATAAATAGGTTTCTCACGTAGAAAAGCCGTAGCAAAAATGTGCAACGTAATATGCATTATCAGGGATAACCGATACTTATTGTAACTCGTCTTCCAATGAAGTGTGCCAAGCTGTTGACTCGATGACGCGAGTGATCAAAAGTAATTCAGGACAGAGGAATAAATTCACCGAGGGTCTGGATTTTGCGTCGATTGTCGACTGGACGAGCGAGCTGAGACCGAGCATGAAGAAGTTACGGCAAGCTATGGACGGACTGTTAAAAACTGCCAGACTGACGCATTCGGTGTTTCGTGTACAGGAAGATTCGAAAGCGGCGCAGCGCGCATGCAACGTTCGCTATAGACGAGACGTTTGCTTTAGTCAAGCAGTAAGTTTCTTATCATCTTCTCGCGTTATCCCGCGCGATACAAAGATATGTGAGAAAATATTACTGAAAAATTTAAGCTGACTGCCTTGGTAACCGGCATAATGGCCAAACTATGGTGCCAACGACCCGACCCGATGTTTCTGCTAATACTCACAACTTTGGGACCATTAGTTTCCTTCGAAGGCCTTCTTAGTTATTACGGAGACGAGATAGATATGTGGGGTGACATGGCCGTAGCAGTTGAAGATACGCACACCGTCACATTCACTTTATCCAGATGTGGCATTCAACATAGGTAAAATAGAAGCTTTATTTAGAGACTATCACAAATCTTGATTAAATTACATTTAAAAAAAATTGTATCTGAACATTAACATTATTTTTGCAGAATCGGGGGAAAGACTAACGCGTTTCAACTTCCTCTACCGCGTGTAGTAGGATCACGGAGTGCACTGACAGTAATACTTCCGGTTCCGGATGCGATTTATTCTCTCTTACCATTAGTGCCATCCTCCCGACAAACGTTATCGTTCAACGTGACTCCGGTATTTTTTAACGTTGGCATCAACGAGATGGCTTCTTTGGCCGAGAGCCTCGGCACTACGAAGCCACAAGAGAAAAGCAATATGGATAATTATGACAGACTGAACGAGTATTATTTGAGATTTAAAAAACTGAATCTACCGACGGAACCTACATCCACGCGTTGTGAGTATAAAACTAATTATATTCGCTATTTAAATAATCTTCTTACCGATAGAGAGTTTCTAAAATTAATACACTTTTCTAGTTGCTGCTAGATCGATCCTAGGCCATACATTATCGGATATGATGGTCAATTTAAAGATGTGCGTGCAAGAGAAAGTCAACAAGAATGTAGAGATCTTGCAATTATCCTCGCAGATATGTCGAAAAATGCGCGGTTTGAGATTCACTAGCTGTAAGAGCGCGAAAGATCGAACCGGTATGTCGATTACTCTCGAACAGGTCAATATACTGTCATCGGAGTACCATTTGGCTGAGGACGAGTACATGAGAGCCCTCGACTGCATGCGAAGGTAAGTGAAAAAAGAAAAATAAAAAAAAAATAAATTTAAAAGACATTTTAAGAAGTGAGAGCTTTTGCATACTTTTAATACCTATTATTATATTATTTTTATACTGTTATATTATTATGTTCTCGTGAAAGATTCAAAAAAGATTGTATAATTTTAACTTTTTGAGAAACGATCGATTAATGGCAACAATCATTTTTAATGAGAGAATTCGCGATGACGAAATAATTGTTTGCTACGTGAATAATTTAAAAAAAAAAAATTATGACTGTCTTTCATAGAAACTTAAATATATTTTGAATCTCTTTCTTCGTATTATTTGAGAATGTCAATTTTGGATTATTCGATTCGCGTGTTGCGCTCCCTGCTGTTTCAGCGAGGGCTGCCGCCGGGAAAATACGTGGAAGAACATAGGTGTACGTAAGTACGCGTTTAATAGCTTGCAGATTCTGACGTTGCCCAGACTCTATCGACCACCGACCGGCACGTACGGATCTGCCCAATCTTAAGAAACCCAATTAGCGTCCAGTACGCATATATTACGCGAAATTAAATTTGAAATTAAATTAAACTCTTTCTGGCTGTGTAATCACGGATTAATTCCGTAGTACGTGCTAAGTATTGTAGTACTTATTATACAAAGTAACAGATGTTTAACGTCGAAATCGCCGTTCGGGTAAAAAAAAAAGTGATTCTTTAGAGAAATTTATTGGGGACACGCGACTGGCACACGACTGGCACACGACTGGCACGTGTTAGGCATACCAAATGCAATCAGGGGCGTAGCAATAAGGTAGCAAAAAGTGATGCTTCTAGATTTTCTCGTTTTTTCTTCCTACGCATTCTAAGATTCAAGTAACTATTAGCTGTATAATTATAGCTATATAGAAATTACAACATTTTGTTGTTGAGCCTAATAACAGTAGCTATGCCCTCTCCTCTCGAAAGCACCGCGTAAGTGCATTTTATTACCTAAATTTGCAACACAAAGCAGAATGTAAACTCGAATATGCCGCAAGAAAGTAAGCGGTAAATTACTTATATAATATATAATATAATAACGTATTGCAACGAGGTTTACTAGAATTGCGGGAAGTGAATCGGATTAGAATAAAAACTTTCCGGCCGATTTCATTTCATTCTCTTGTCGATTCTTAGGTAATTCTTCCAGTGTCATTAAATAGCAGTTACTCTACTATTTCTATTCTGTGATGCAAGTTTTTAATTTTGATCCGATTTACATCCTTTACTCCAATCCGCAACTGTTGGCGAATTTTTGCAATACAAATGCTTTGGACATCACAAACGCTAAACATTAATTGATGCAAATACATTTCGTGAAGAATGCTGATAATTTATCAATTAGTACAGTATTTCAGATTTATATCATTGCACATGATTTTTAGCGCTTGTTATATTTGCAAAACACGGTATTGCAAGAGATCTTCATTCATCTATTGAATTTATCATGTTTGTTGAATTGTCGATTATTCGTCTTTACAGGAAGTAAGTAGCTCGGTGCCATTTTTTGCCATATAATTACTCATGGAATATTTGATAATATTAGCGCCATTCGAAGAAATGTCGCTAAATGTCGTGAGATCGCGTAAATATTATTCGAGAACAAACGGCGTTGTATTTAACGGGAGAACGCTATTCTTTCTCGCACGTCGAGTCTGCACGTGCGTTGAAAACTTATCGTGTTATATCCAACACTTTATCGTACAAAAGATCCCAAACACGAATAGACATATTATAGTCGTATTTCCGTCACTTCAATTGAATAATCTATTAACGCGTTACCGTATCCGTAAATATAGACGATAGATTCCAATGAGTTAAAGATATATATTGTTTTCAATAAATTATTAATTTTACCCGAATCAACCGTTTGTTTTTCAGCAATTCCATTTTTAATTAAATACATAATTTAAAAAATCCATCCATACACTACGCGAAAAAATTAAAGGGCTGCTTTCTTTTTATATAAAAAAAGCTAATTTTTAAACAGTTACAACTTTCTTAAAAATAATCGGATAAAATCAATAAAAAAGCGTTTCAAAGCTTGAAGTTTCTAGTTTTAGAATCTTTAAATAAATTTCAATTTTTTCTATTCATTACAAAATTACATTTTAAGAAAGCGACATCCGCCGATTGAACAAATTTTTCAAAAGTTTGTCCAAGAGAGAATACCGGATTAAAAAAAAATCCTAGCACGATTGCATTAATTTTATGTTAAAGAGTAGAGTTTTAGTTTTAATTTCTTTTTTTTCAACGAATATTCTATGATATTTTCGCCGAGATATTCGTTATTAAAGCAAAATCGAGCTGTTGACTTTAAATGCTTACAACTAGTGACAAAATGACCGTAGAATAATCATTAAAAAGTAATGTAAAAACAATGCAATTTTGTAACAAGTAGAAAGATTTGAAATTTATTTAAAGATTCTAAAACTAGAAACTTCAAGTTTTGAAACACTTTTTATTAATCTTATTCCGATTATTTTTAAGGAAGTTGCAACTACTTGAAAATTTTTTTATATAGAAAGTGGCCTTTTAATTTTTTTTACGTTTCCCCCAAGCTACGAATAAGAACATCCAATTAGTTAATTTTTGATGAGTTTTAACTGGACGGAAATTGAGTGATACTAATTAAAATATCTCTAATGGAAACAAAATTGTAAAGATTACTAGAGAGAAATGTCGCTTAAAATATAATTTATATTTTTACGGGCGAAAAAGATTGCTCAAGTTTTTGGCAAGAAATCTCGCCCCATTTGCCAGATGGGCTTATTATCCAGCATCCTGCACTCGCGCGATGCATTTATCATCACGATCCTATACGACGTATCTATTACGATCTCATGCCAGGACATGAGTACAACGAAACAAGGTAGGGGCCGGTGTGTGGGGGTACGGACGGCCGGCGCGCGAGACAATATATACCTGACGAGGGCCTGGTGTTGCCGAACACCTGCTCCACACCGGGTCCGAGCGGACCTTTGTCCAAGGGCCGATATAAAACTCGTACACCGTTTCGGCCGCGCCAGTGGACTTTCGACAGGCGTTCAAGCTTCAAGCGCTCTGCGATAATTCTGGCATCGCACGCGGTTCGATTGAACTCGACGAGTCTCTACGAAAATAGATCGGATTCCTTGAATAAATCACGATAAATCTGTTCGTATCGTGCTAATTAGCGGTGACAAGGTGTGATAAAAATTTTTCACCGAAGAAATTCAAGATTTCAGATGAGAATTTGAAAATGTGAATCATAAAATAGAAATATTCGTTCGAGGATTTATAAAACAAAAATATACAAGAGTTTCTCCCCTCGAGGGGGAATATACGGATTGCGAAATATTAAAATTTAAAGATTTTGAACAATTCTTAAGAGAATCGAAGAATTCAGGAATCTCAGGAGATGGCGAACATACTGTGGCTACTGTTAGCGATTATCGCCACGAGCACGTTGATTGCCGGCACGCGCACGGATGAGAATCTCAGCAGTACAATCAAGCTATTGCAGGAACAAGTTACCGCGCTGTTGGAGCATCGACAACAGGATTACAACGCTTTGGAGGAGAGTCTGAAGCGATCGATGGAGAAAAACACGGAACTCATCGTCCTTAGAAATGAAGTAAAACAACTCAGGTGAGATTCAATTTGTCATCTTTTTTTTCTTTTATGGTATCGTAATATGATACATGTGATACATGAGCGTATTAAAAGTTGCCAAGTATATAAATTACGGTATCTGTTGACGAGAAGCCATAGAATTTAATTGAAGTTTAAGGATTTTCTCTTTTTTTTTTTTTTTTATTTTATAAAGCTGATTTTTTATGTACTTTGTATATAAAATCATCAAAATTACCTATTATTTAATTTTTTATATTTTTAAATTTTTGTTTTATTTATAGATATTATTGACAATTTTTATGAAATAATTGTAATGACTGTAATAAATAGTAAAACAATAAAATTTATCTGAATTTAGGTGAAAACAATAATTGGGAGATAATTGATAATAAAGTGCTAAATAATATTTAAAATAATTTTTATAATAAAAATATACAAAAATGTAGATACTTAATATTTGTATTTATATTTAAAAAAAATTGCGACAGTCAGCCTTTATATATATTGGTATGCAAAAAAAGAGATAATAATAAGGATAAGAACCCCACAAGAGTGCATATTATAATCGGCATCCCCTTGCACGTGCAGGAAGGAAGTAAATGCTCTTCGCGGCGGAAGTGGCAACGAGGCGAAGAACGAGCGATTGAGGGTGAGATGGCTTGGCAGTGCCGTGACGGAGCTGCAGAGCGAAGTCGCCGAGGTGCTCAGGACGCGGAACGCCAGCGAGGAGTTGGCCGAGCGTTCAAGGATGAGGAGCGAATTGACCTTGCTAAAGGGTGACGTCGCCGAAGTCGGCAGAAGTATACGCGATCTCGGTGGCAGAATCACCAAGATCGAGGCTATCCTTGGTACCATCAGGCTCGACATTGCTGCAACCAAGGAACGCGCCAGTCTCCTGTCTCGCTCCTGCGCAGATGTCAGTAGTCAGGTAAGTTGGTTTTTTTCGCACAAATGTTGGAATAAGATTAATATCAAAAAAAGAAACAAAACTCACAGCGGCAGGTGATACCAATTTGCCACGGAGCTAAAAATCGAATAATGTGGAATGAAAAAAAAATTACTCGAATATTTCGGAAAACTGGATTAAATTTTCAATTCGCAACTATCCCTCGCGAAAATAGAACTTTTATTTCAATTTGAAATTTTACTCTAATTAATACATATATATATATATATATATATATATATATATATATATATATATATCGCTAAATATTTAAGATTAATTTTAATATATTTTTACGATATTTATATAAAAATTTTAAGATAATTATATCTACAAATCAAATTTTATTTTCTCTTTTACACACACACACAAACATAAGAATGAATATCTTATACAAAGTATGTGTATACGGTACATATATATATATATATATATATATATATATATATATATATCTTTGATACCGCCATCGGCGATTCTGTCGGGATTCCTAGATGCGCGCGTGCCGCTCAATGACTATAGCCGATTTTTTTCGCTCGCAACGTCTCGAGATCGATTTCGTGGTGACGGCGAGCGGCGAATGTATCCACCGCGTGTACATACGCATATACGTACACATCGAAGGGCCGAAGGCCGAAGGGCCCGGCATGCGCTCGCTCGCGCGCCAACAACGGGCGTCCGTGTAGATAACGGCTGCCGCTACCATTTAGTATTTACGGCAGGAAGAAGAAAGGGGGATGCGTGGTCGGTGCACCTGCGCTTTGCGCGGGGCGGCCAGCTGCTTGGTTCCTGTTTCTCGTTTTGCCGCTTGGCAGCTGCTTCTCCTCCTCCTCCTCGTCCCTTCCTCCTGCCCCGCCCGCGCAACGGGCCTTTGGGCCTGGACCGCACGTATGTGCCCCTCAGGCCTGCGGCTCCCCCAATTCCCCTCTTAAATACTTCCCGCCCCTTGCGCCTCGACTCTCTACCGTCACAAGAAGTTAAACGTAATATAAAATGTAAGAATAAAATTCAAAGAATGAGTGGGTTATCGGGCAGAATAATCGTGTTATAAATCGACAAATTAAAATTTAATCCGTGATTTTCCGCCTGAAATTACTTTACAATCTGACAAAGATTTACTGGAATATTATATTGTTAGATTTTTAGAGTATTTTGCTTCTAAGTAAAAGTAACGGTATTGGTGGAGCACTAATATAATATAAATATAAAATGTAAATAGAAAATATAAATATGTATACTAAATATAATATATTTATATATTAAATAAGAGACAAAGGAATAATAACTTGTAAAATTAATAACTTTCTCTGATTTCTTTAAATGTTTTTATATATTAATTAATGAGAGAATTTCAATCATTTTTTATAATAATATTTTTGTACGCGTTTATAAATTCGATCTTGATCCCACATATGAGTCTTGATCGGTAAACCTTGTGTCTGTGGTATTTGACACACGCTGGCGACCGCAGCCACACGAGTCGACAGCTGTGGACCTACTCTCACGCATTCCATAAAAGCGTGTGTATTGTACATGTATAGATACACACACTACATTATTAAGGACTGCCTGTAAAAAGTCGGTGGAGTAAAAAGAATCAGTTAGAATTTATTTTGCGAAACGAAAAAATTTTTTATGAAGTCGGATAAGATTAATAATGGTTTTACTATTCAGATTTAATTATTTACATTTAAAAAATTGTATGGCTATTTTTTAATTACCATATGTCTTGTTTAAAAAAAAAATCTCAAAATTAGAAAATAATATCACGAATCAATGTTCTGGTTCTTTATACAAAATGTGAACTTTCTTTTTCAGTTAAGCACGGTGCAGATAGAACTGAAGTCCTTGAAATGCGAGTCCACGCTTCCCGTTCAAGATCCGCAGAAGTCGGAACATCACGACAAAGCCGATCTCTTTCGTAATGAAGTGAACAGACTGCACGAAATTACGTCGGCTCGAAAACGTAGCTATTTCCACGCCTTGACTCATCGCGCACGCTTCGAGGAACGTTTGCGGAACGTCGAACGGAAGATTTCTATAGTGGCGCGAAAGCGAGCGATGATCGAAAAGCGAGTTGTGTACGAAGACCGCGAAAATCTAGAGGAACGAGTGAAGAGCCTCGAGTTGACACAGGCGGAGCTTTCGAAGAAGGTGTTCAATACCAGCCAGGATCTGGCGTCGATGAATGAACTGGACGAGTCGGTGGTGCGACTGTACGACTCGGTCCGACTGCTCGAGGAAGCTGTCTACACAAATCGTTCCGAGGTGAAACGAGAGCTGGCGAAATTAGGGATAAACGCGGCGCGAAAGGCGGCCGAACTGTCATTGACCAGAGAGGAGCTTGGTAATCTTCGGCGTGCGGTTCAGGCGTTGAGCGTAAGCGCGTCGCAACTGCAAGAAAGGAGCGATATGCAACGGAAAAGTCTGGACGCCTTGAATGAGACCCTCAGCCGGCTAGATCTCTCCCGCAACTTGGCTAAGGCGGTAAATGTCACACACGAGTTGGAACAAGTAGAGGATCAGTACCGTCTCATGGTAGATTCTCTCCCGGGCAACTGTGAAGAACGCGACGGTTTAACTCTATTAGCGCCTGGTCCCGGAACACCTTTACTGGCCTCCTGCCGCGCCGGTTGGATTGTTGTGGCTCGCAGGATTGACGGTGCGGTCGACTTTGATCGCACTTGGAACGAGTACTCGGTCGGCTTTGGTTCACCGGTCAGCGAATTCTGGTTAGGCAATGAAGCATTGCATCGGCTCACCCGTGACAATTGTAGTAGGTTACGAGTCGATCTGATCGATACCTATGGCGTGCACTGGCACGCTGAGTACGAGCATTTCACGGTCGACTCCGAGGAAACCGGTTATCGGCTCCATGTGTCCGGTTACTCGGGCAATGCGACCGATGCGCTGTCTTATCAGGATGGCATGGCGTTCAGTGCTAAGGATCGTGATATGGACATCAGCACCACCGACTGCGCGGCCAATTATCGAGGTGGATGGTGGTTCAGTCATTGCCAACACGCCAATCTCAATGGCAGATATTCTTTGGGTCTGACGTGGTTCCAATCGACTACTAACGAGTGGATGGCGGTTGCATCTTCTGAAATGTCGGTGCGACGAAAGCAGAATTGTTGACGATCTTGAAACGTTAAACGAATGAAATTATTCCTATTGAATCAGCAGAATTAAATACGGATAAGAACTTTGATAAAATTAAAAATTATTATGTGCGATTTCAGTTACGCATCTTGCAGTCAGTTAACGAGAAAACATTGTAATACCAAAGAATTAAGTATAATTTAAAGACTTTAATGTAAATATAGTGTACAGTTATGCACGATAGAGTAAACGTTGTAAACGTGGAAAGAACATATATTACTTATCATATGTATAATAATAGAAAAAGCCAATAAAAAGCCATTAATTTTACCCTCTAAATAAGTCATTGTATTAAAACACAAAAATTACACACACATAATGAAAAAAGACAATATTTTCATAGTTAATCAACTCACATTATATATTAATTATATTATAAATATATAATTAAATATATATTTAAAAAAATACTATTTAAATATTATATTTAATAATAATATTTATAACTATTAATGTAATATAATAATAATATTTAATATTTAAAACAATTTTTATTGCTTTTATATACAAGACATATGCTATAATAGTATTATTTTTCTATCTAGCGTTATTGAAGAGGAACGTCAGCTGTTGGAGGCGGAACCTTTTCAGTTTAATAATAAACTGTTATATCCTTTCACAGTTTTCACACGCAGAATTCGGACTTTATATTTGTACACAGACGTATTATTATATGCTGAATACATATTTGAAGAAGTAACTCATTGCGCAACTAAGAGAAATTTATATTGGAGTTACAAAAAAAATATTTGTATAAGATTTAAAAAAATGTATTAATTTGAATCAGCTTTATGGTACTCTTACAATTAGATTATATCAATTTTCTTATTTTATATTGCTTACAAAACTATAAAGAAAACAGAACATTAGATTGTTAATCATGATGAGATATATACAAAATTTTAATGCATAATTCACATCAAACTATTATTGTCACTGCGACCGTTTTCGAGGTGTCTCTTTGGGAATCGAGAACCTGCTGCGATTTGCATTTCTTCTCGTGCACAAACAGGCTGCCAGAGTTACCGTAGGCGGAACCGCACAGTTTGCAAACATATGGTTTTTCTCCGGTGTGAGTAAAAGTGTGGTCTTTCAGATACTTGTACCGGATGAAGGATTTGCCGCAAGTGTCGCAATGATAGTTTGCCTCGCCCGTGTGAGTCCTTAAATGATACTTCAGCCCGTTCGGGGACGCGAAGGCAATGCTACAGATGTGACAGATAAAATGCTTATCGCCTGCATGGATCTTCTCATGTCTCTTCTTGTAACTTGGAATAACGAAGCTCTTGCCACAGTATTGACAGATGTGCGGTTTAATGCCATAATGTGATTTAAGATGTAATCGTAATCCGGTCTTCGAGAGGAAATTTTTACTACAGATGTCGCAGAGATACTGTTTTATTTCATTATCACTTGACACTTCAGTACAGTGAACATTTGTATCAAGTGTAACACGTTCGTTCGAAGACGTTTCTCGGATCTTAAAATCAAGATTGCTCTCATCGTTATCTTCAGGCTCCGAGTTTGCTGTCTCTTTCAAATTAAGTGTATTCTGAGATAACGTATTATACGTTTCTGAGCTTATGGCAGTTTCTGAATATGCTGTTAAAGATTTTTTTGTGGAAGACCTACTGGTGTATTTACCTTTTCTTCCTTTTGGCTTGTTGGCTTGTTCTTTCGGTGATATTACTTCCCTGAGCTGAATATATAAGCATTCTAAATTTAATTGGAAAGTTGGAGATTTTGTTTATCAACAAATAATATTTTCTCCACTTACCTGGCAATGTTTATCCTTCTCATAATATTCATGCAGTTTGTCGTTGGAGTTTTTACAAAGATTTACAAACTCATGAGCATCCTGTAATCTGACTTTGCATTTACAACATATGAACTTGGGTAAGTCATCATCTTGCAATATCTAATAGAGAAAAAAATGGCTTTTATGTAAAACACCTTTTCTTTCACTTTATCAGATTATACAACGTAAATAATTACTCACCACGATGGAACACAAATCCGCGATCTGTAACCTCAATTGTTGACATTCGCCGTCGTTGACATTATCACAGAACAAGGGTGTCACGTCGCGTTGCTCCGGTTGAAGACATAATCTACATACTTTTTGCATACTGTCTTTCTCATAAATTCCCGGCGAATTCGAGAGAAATTTTTCTGTATTGTTGAATATTGATATAACTGTCTTCTGACAAGACCATCTTAAGGTCTGCATCAGTAAACAATCTTTTAGGTTAGATTCAGTTTGCGGAGAAATTCTAACGAAAAAAAACTGTCATTCGACAAATATGTAAAGCGTTTATATAAAGCAAGAGAATAATATATTTAAAACTATTGTGCATCTCTTTAAAGAAGATATTATGTCGTTAAATGTAATGTAACATATAGCGAAAGTTAGAAAATTTAGAGGTTAAAAAAGGATCTATACTTGTAAGTGAAAAGTGAATATCACCCAGTGAGAAATGATCATCAAATCGAAATAAATTTGATATCGAATCGATGCGATTTACATCAATTCGATGTCGACTCGATAGATTCTTTCTCACTGGGCATAAGCATATATATATATAGATTTTTTTTAATTTGATTACTTTTATTGTACATTTAACCATATTAATAATTTATATATTTAACATAAATATATTTTTTTATATAAAAGAATATATTTGTGTAAAAAAGATGAAATGTTTCCACAATAACAGTCGCTTATATTTCCTTAGAACACACCAATACCTAAAAATATTGATATGTCAAAAATCTAGATCAAATTTTTTAAAATAATTTCTTAGAATATACCTATTTCCATGGATGTTTCTATTGGAAAATCTGATGATTTCAAAAGCGTGTCAGTATAATACTATTATATGCATGATCTATTTCGTACACAGTATCTTCTAAAATTTTAGTAAAAGAGCTCTCATCACTTATTATCGATTTATCAGCTATTAAACTTAAATGTAAGTTGCCTCCGTAAGTTAAAAGAGATAAGCCAAGAGCAGTTCTATCCCTGAAAATAAATTGTAAGTTATATATCTTTTTATATATCGCTATAGTATATTAATTTTTATGTTTTTATTTATTTATTATAATAAAAAGATAGAGCAGTGATGCAATACCTGTTTGGTACCCAGAAGGCAATGTTACTCAAGGAATTATTGAGAATATGAACTCTTTGTGGTCCACACATATTACTGAACGCCATCGTACTGTGACTTAAAAGAAATAGTTTCAAAATTTTCACAGGTATTATCGCGAATAGATATTTCATGATCCAAAAATTAATTAATAAGTCTGAACTTTTTCTAAGTTTATTATTTTCTTTCGTGATATCCTGAAGACGTTTAAAAAATTGAGAATTTTGATTTGGCTCGCTGAACTTTTGTCCATTCGCGTTGGAAATACAAATTCGTAGAACAGCAACTGAAAAATTGTTATCCAACGTCATATTTTCAGGCATTGCCATTCTTAACGGTAAAATGGCTGTTAATGAATCGGGTACTGGTTTATTAATCTGCAAGGATGAAACATTGTTTATGTGATAAAGAAAGAAATATCGTTTAATTAGGTAAAAATTGACAATTTTTTTCTCAATTTTTCATAAGTATAATTTTAGGTAGATTTAAATATTTTCTGAACTTGCGTGTTACTTAGAAAAATTCTGACACATATATTTACCCGTAAATGATACTTGTGTATACTAGCAGAGAAAGCTGCCAATACTACATCTTCAAATCTGGCACCTGTACTTTTTCTTATTTCGCGGACTTTCATTAAAAGCTTTTGTGATTCATCAACATCATCCTCTAACCAGTAGGATACTATTTTTTCACCTGTCTGTGGCGGACCATGTAGAGAGCTATAAAAACATATATTTATTAGAAGATAAAACTTAGTTTCAATTTATATTCTGCATATAGAATTTGTTTTATTACATATATGATGAATAAAAGTTTTATATTGATAGAATTTGATTGGGAAATTTTATTTTATAAAATCTTATCTTAGTTTTGAAATTAGAAATTTTAGCAAAATTAATTTTTATAGAATATGCGAACATTGATATATTACAGATATGTACTTTTCGTCCATGCTACGAGCATCCTGCTCAGTCAAACATTTTGGAGCAGAAAGAATAATCATCATCAGTCGCATGATTTTTTCAATTTTCTCGTACACTTGTTTCAAGAAGATATCCTTGAAATTCAACCACATATGATTGATGGATATTTTTGGTTGCTGTTTTATAGAATCGATCGTTTTAAAATATTTCAATGATGCAACAAGATGGCTTCGTAAATCTTTCAATACTCGTGACAGTATCACGTAAGGCATAGATATGGCGAGAATATCCTTTTCATAAGATTGTACACTTTCCTTATTCAAATTTCTTGTTTTATTTGAGAGACTGTTCTCCGAATTACGCAATGGCGAAATAAAGTCTTTGAAATTTGTTTTATTTGGATTAATCGAGATAGTATTTTCGATTTCTATTTTCATTTCGTCCTCGTCAGTAATCGCTTTGAACAATTTCAGAAGAGCTACCCCATCGCCCAGAGAATGATGGACGCGAAATATCATAGGAATCTTACAAGCATTGGTGTTGAAGCACTCTTCCAGAGATAAACGGCCTTCTTCGACGCGAGATCTGGATCTTGGACAACGTTTCCCGACAAGAATCTCCCAGGCGGCTGTGTGATCATCGGGCAACGATTTATTGCATATACTTCCTAAGTTTTTCCTAAACGATTCACTAGATACATCCTCGCAAGATCCATCGCAATCAGCGTTTTCGCATTCCAGCCATCTGATCCTATTTTTCAGATCGATCTCTTCGTTTCGCTCCCAAAAGTAGTAACCAAACTTTTGACTTCGGAGATAAAATAATTTTTCAAACGTCGTACCAGCAGCCTTTGAAACGATGCGATCATTCACTAGGTTCTTGAAATCTTCCAGAAAAATTGTTTCCGAGTTTTGCTTGACCTTCTCTAGGATCATTAAGATATTAATAACGGATAAAGAAGTATCTTCAATGGCCCATATATAATCCGTGCCTTTCAAGAGACCAGCAAACTTATTTTTAAACTGGATTCTTAAAACGATTTCGACCAGACAGCGATAAATGTATAAGAAATTCAAAGTGATAAGGATAAATGGAATAAACAAATAAGCACAGATAATTCTTAATGATTCCTGTAATTTCTGACGCCTGAGTCCATTTAAAATAATTGTATTAGATCTTTCAAATTGCATTCTGTTTACGATTTTAAATTATTGACTAATTTTAAATTTTAATTGATTAATTAATAACTTTTAATCAATTTCATTAATTAAAATAAAATAAAAATTTAAAGCCTTCAATTTGATTTCTTAAAATACGTAGTATTTTAAGTTTCACTGTTATCTGAAAAAAATTACTTTTTTAAGAATATATTTATAAAAATAATATTATTCGAGTCACACACACAGTGATTGAGTTACTTACAATTTATAAGAAGAACTTTCTATTACTTACTGTTAGCAGCATATGCCACCGAACGGGCAAACATGTTATTCATGTAGGGAAGCCATAAATCTTTTGTCTACCTTCGCAATCAGATTGTAACTAAATTCCCCTTAATTGTCTTATTTTTTTACTGAGTTTATAATTGTGATGTAATCTTACCTAAGTTATACGTAATTGCATTTCTGTTCTAATACATTAATAACGTGCATTCGTTTAACATTTATTTTTTTTTTAAATTAGTCATATAGTTTATCTCACAAAAAAATTTTATTTTTTAAATAATTTTTAGTATTTTTTTTTAGGTTTGCGATAGTTTTAAATTTTAAGTCATATAAATTACTTATATAATGCATATTTTAACTCTTAGGTTTTATTTGTTAGTATCCAGCATTTTCTACAGATTTTTTCAGTATTTTCGTCAGAGTTTACGATGATGTTTCCAGCGAGGTTGAGCAATTTCTGTTGCAAAGTATCAACCTATAGTACACATGTAAGTTTTAAAGCATTCGTTGAAATATTTTGCAATAAAATATCACACATGCGAGTGCGAGTTACGATTTAATTTAAATCATGAGATCGTCAATCGTGACACGTGACGTGATAAAAATATGTTTAATTTGGCATAAGTTATAATATTAGGCATATTACAAAAATATGACATTATAGTGAAAAAAAAAGATATCTCGCTGTTCATGATAATTTTATATGTATTGTTGTACTTGCAATTATACTTGCAATGACATTTAAGAAAACTTAAACATACAAACCTCTTTCTGTTTTTCTTTCATTTTGTAATTCATAGAATTAATTTGCTTCTTCAAACGGTCGTTTTGCAATAACAAAGTGTCATATCTAAAATGTAATATAACATAAAGATGTAAAAGTATATAAAAATATAATAATAATATAAAAATTTATAATAACATAAAAATTTAACAATGATACAAGAGAACAAATTAAAATACATATTATTAGAAGAAATTACTTTTGATGCCACGTTCTCTGCACTTGTCTCTTTAAAGCTTCTGGTAATATATCAATAGAACCAAGTTGAACGTCCGTAACGCTTTGTCGAAATAAATCTAAAAAGTAAAATTTCCTCTCGAACAGAACATAGCAAAGCAAGTAAAATTAGAAGTTTTACTTACTTAACATCTGTTCGTTTCGTATTTTAGCTTTCCTTAAATCATCCGTTAAAATTTTATCGCGAGATTTCAAACTAGAATACCGCAGAAAACGGATAGCTTCTAAATCTCGCGAATATTTTAAACTTATTTCTAATTTTCTAGCGGTATCACGTATTTTATTAATTGTCGCAATATATTTTCCTTCAGGACTTTCTACATGCGTGATGCTCGACATTTGTCAATTGTAATTTAACTGACAGGAGAAAATAAAGATACATGGAAGATTCGTTCTTGTTAGCGATATTGTTTTATTGATTTCCTGCATTTTACATAATTGTGAAAAATAATCTTAAATAATTCAAAGCTCTTATTATCGTAAAT
Organism: Anoplolepis gracilipes; assembly: GCF_047496725.1. Classification (NCBI taxonomy): domain Eukaryota; kingdom Metazoa; phylum Arthropoda; class Insecta; order Hymenoptera; family Formicidae; genus Anoplolepis; species Anoplolepis gracilipes. The sequence continues at coordinate 384,370 of NC_132978.1, read as the reverse complement.
TGCGTTGTGTTCTGTGTAACTTTATAATCTAACCCTGCAGTCTTAATAACTTTACTTTCTGACGTTTAAACATTTCTATTCTAAATGTTCTGTGAATATTAAATATATTAAATCTTTGGGCAGTAAGTACTATATAAGTCGCATGTGAATGGGAGATACATACATCATATATAAAAATAAAAACGTACATCACAGATTTTCGCAGTGCAAATATTGTAACAAAACATCTAAAACTCTTATTCGGACATATTTATGTAATATAATGTTATTTCGTTAATGGACATGGTTTTGAAATATATTTTTTAAAACTTTGGTGTACATTTCTTAAATGATCTCGCGATCGATCTCTGGTATCTTCCAATACAGTAAGTAATGCTTCTCTAGTCTCGTTTGTTAAGGCCTCATTAAATCGTTTCATAAGTGCCATATCTATTTGTGGCACACCATCCAGATCTTCAGCAATTTCCTTCACTGTCGTTACATCTATAGTTAAAGATTTTAAATCAGAGCCCTTTGATTGTCTGTAAATTATTTATATCAATATTGATATATGAAATTAATTTTAAAATATATTTGATTTATATTTATAGTTTTTACTTATGTAAATACCTATGTATATTTTGCAAAAATCTCTCTAGTCTTAAACTTTATTAATATTTAATTTAATTATATTTTTATACTATATTTTATATACAAATGTATGTATTAATGTATGATTTTAATCTTATATTAGTGTAAGTTGTGAGAGACTTACGATTGAGTCAATTCCTTAGAAATAAACTCTGAACAAGTTTTATACAACTTCAAACACTCCAAACTGTTGTAAAGATTGCATCGTTGGAGGTATCTCTCAAAAATTTGTCTACCTTTTGGATGAGATAAAGTCTTATTTATATTATCTGTAATTTGATCTAACTGTTCAGTTGTTAAACCAGTTGTACATTTTCCAATACAGCCAATTGTTTGAGCCGACGATGAAGCTTGCATGTTTCATTACGCTGTCAAGAGAATTGTAGACCAATATTTCTCTTAAATTATCCTTTTTCACCTTGGGATTAAAATACCCTGTAAGTAAGCAATTGTTTGAAATTAATTACAACTTTAATTGATTCTTTGAGTAAAGAATAAGAATGATAATGAATAACAAAGAAAATAGTACAAAAAATAATCTCCGTATATAATATTATATATTATATATGGGGATTATTACATTTATATCTTATTATTATAACCTTCGTGTGTAGCGGACTATCAATATCGATGATTCAAAAACATATGTTTCTGGTCGTTCAACTATCAATTTTCAATGTCATATCACAGTACAAGACATACGTACACTGTACGACGTACACAATATATGTACATATAAGCAGAGAGAAGCCTGCGAGGGGTCATGCCGCCGTTTTTTAGGGAACGCTTTTTCCCCGCCGTACAGTGGCGCTAACTAGATCCACTTTCCAGTGCCACGGTAAAACGATCGATTGGTTCGAGTCCGTGCTAGATCCATAATTGTGGATCTCAAGTACGAAATATATATATATATGACCCCTCTCGGGCTTCTCTCTGCATATATATCCATGAAAAAACGGCAAGCGGCAAGAGCGCAAAAGCGGGAGCGCAGTTATTAGTAGAGAAAACAAAATTTAAAGAGATCTGAATGTATAGAAATAAATATAAAGTTTTGAAAGTAAAGTTACGTAAGTACACTTTAAATATATATATATATATATATATATATATATATATATATATATATATATAATTTATTTTAATATAACATATTTTTGCACTTATAAAATAAGATATTAGTAAAGTATATTTATTATTTTAAATAATGAAAAAATATTTTATTTAGTATTTGATTTTGAGAGACAAGAGAGGGAAAGAGAAGGAGAAAACCTTAGGTAAAGTATATACATAAATTAAGCGGTGATAAACAGCAAAAATGTAATAAAAATATAATTCCGTTTTATATCAATCATTTATTTTCTCCATACAAATTATAAACATGTTTTTCAAATACTGTACATATATACTGAGTTCTATTATACTTTTAAACCTCTAATTTTAATGATATATCATTTTATTTATTTTCATTTAATCATTAAAACAACTACTTTGATCCTCATTTCGTTTCATTTATGATAATATACAGGTAGATCTTATTTCCTTTTTTTTCCTCCAATCAATATTTTTTATTTCATCTTTACGATCAAGCTCAATTCTTTGATATGGCAGTTCCAGGATATGAATAAATACAAGAATTTCAAATTTAAAAGATGCAATTCCTCTAATTTTTCGAATTAGTTATGACCAATTATTTTTGTAGTTAATATCTTCATAGAGATAAAAGAAATATATTGTTTAAAACATAATTAAAAGTTTGTTTTGCTTTTTCATAATATTTATCGATCAAAATGTTAAGAAATAAAATTATTAATTATAAATTGTTAAATACATATATACAGTGTCCCATTTTTTTAAATATGCTGAAATGTAGTTTTCTTTAAAAACGCGATGTTTTTGATATATTTGAACATTTTTATAAAAATGGCAACTCCTGTATATGATTTTTGATTATAATAAAAAAATTATGAAAAATATATTTCATAAAATAAGAAGTACATATTTCTCTTATTGTTAATCAAAAATGTATACTTAATATAATATATGTATATGTATAAATAGACAAATAAAATATATTATCCACAATTTGAATAAGTGTTTTGTTTCTTAATTTTTGTATATAAATATAATTTATAATATATACACATATAACACTTTGTAATTGAACGTTTAGTGCTGCCTTGTTATATAAACATACAGAATTAAATATGATAATGAAAGTTGATCAAACTCTATTCACCTATATCAAAATGTCTGTAAGAAACCTTATAGAAGAAATCTCTATGAAAATATTAATTTTTGCATGTTTACTGTTTCGAAGCGTGGAACTGGATTTATAATGAGTTGCAAACAAAAGTTTTTCTTTCGCGAGAGTACTTATTACAGAAATGTAACTGCTGGAACTTGAACAATTTTCTCATGGTCTTTGTGTAAATATATACAAAGATATTTAACAAATTTGAATCAATCGATCGATCATATCGTATATATTGTGTACAGTGCAAGTTATCTCTTTTTCTTCTTTTTCTTAATCTACTTCTGCATAGTTTTGTATCTTTTTGTCGGGCCTCGATTTTCGATATCATCAATATAGAGTGAAAGAGTACTATTTTCTATCTTCACAGAAGACATAGATAAATATATATTTTCATAATCTTTTCTTATAAATGTAATTCGCTTACTTTTAAAATTATTACGCATAAATGTCAATAATATTAATGTCTGTGCTTTTTTTCAATTTCATTTCTTTTTTTTAAATTTTCATACAAAATAAAAACCTACACGATCAAAATCTTATGAGTATCTTCCAAAGATATTGCGCAGTTTTGAAAATAACAATACATACAATTAAGCAACTTGATATGTAACCACGAGACGCTGTCTTGTTCATCAGAGAGATGTAACGTTGTAAAAACATTACATGTGTTATATGTATTTATTGAAATGACTAAAATTGTAAAATTGTAAAATAAAATATTTTATTTTCAATAGATACATTAAAACAAAATATTATTGAGAGAGGAAAAAAGTATATAAAGCGTGATCGTGGTTACAATTCCAATTTTATATGCAAGCGATTTTGCAAAAAATCACAATTTATGTTGTCAAAAGAATATAAGTAATAAAAAAACAATATGAGATGAATTACTATTAGCTATTAGTGTTCATTTGAGAAAAATATTATGGAGAATCACACTCAAGAATCATACAAATGGATATATCATTAAAGAGTAAAGAAAAGAGAGAGTTACTCTCTTATTTATTTTTTGTATCCCTTTTTTTATTTCCGAGAGTTACTTTCAAATGAACACTAAGTTTACGAAAAAAAAAGAAAAAAAACGGTAACAATAAGTAAAAGATATATGAAAGCTGCCAGTTAAAAAAAACATTCACGTATCAATTAAATATAAATTCCTTTCTACTCCAGTCAACCATATAGTAAATTCACTTTTCACCCCAAATAAAAAGCGACATATTTCTGACTAAAAGAGATCAAGATACATTGCCACTTGTTCCATAAAAGTTAATTAAAGTAAGAATACAGTAAATAATATTATCTTCTTAAATATACACAATCTTTCCTTGCTTATATTTTACTGCTCGATAGGCAAGTTCTGTTTCGGGAACACACAACAGATCGGATTACAAAATAAGTAAAAATTTTCTGTGCCTTTATACACGTAGTTATCTTATATGAAAGATATGCGATTAAATAAAGTCAACTGCAGGGTATGGTCCTCTACTCGTTTAAACAATTGCCACTGAATTTATGAAAAATCTCTGTATGTAAGTTTTCTATGGTCCATGTATGAGAGAAACACATAAATTATATTATTAAGTACGAAATATTTTTGCAGTGTGTGAGGCATTGGTCTTATCAATGCTCTGTAAAATACTTTTAACTTACAGAGATTTGCAGAGTTGTATTGAAATCAGAATAATATATAGTATGCAAATATCAATGTTTCATGCCACTATGACAATTGCCAATGTGTATATATGTACGTATGTACGTATGTACGTATGTACGTATGTACGTATGTACGTATGTACGTATGTACGTATGTACGTATGTACGTATGTATGTATGTACGTATGTATGTATGTATGTATGTATGTATGTATGTATGTATGTATGTATGTATGTATGTATGTATGTATGTATGTATGTATGTATGTATGTGTGTATATATATATGTTGTGTGTGTGTGTGTGTGCGTGCGTATGTGTGCTTCTTACATTTTTCGAGATAGATTTCAATACACTCTTGGTGAAAAATGCCAAGGTCAGGTTTCAGAGAGATCTAAGTCCTTATCACATAGCTATATCCCATGATGGTGGCCTATTCTTCTATCTGTAAACGGTGTAATCTGATATATCGCTTGGTAAATGTGTAGTAGAAAGATAAAAACAAACAAAGTACACTAAATAAGAAAAAATCATTCATCAGTAAGAACTATAGAAAATGATCTTAAAATACAAAATAAGGCGATTATAAGAAATACAAACACATCCCTCTAACCTAAAGTGTGTCGCTGCCTAATAAGAGTGGGTGGGTTTGCACATTAAAGTGCGTTTAAAAAGATCAAATTTTAAAATTATATAAAAATGATCATGATCCTTTTTTTTCGACCAATCATTGAAGGTTAATGGTCGTTGCAGCAAAAGTTTTCACAGTGATAATAATTCTTGTGTGAGTATGAAAAACATTTTTTTACAATAAAGCTTAAAGAAATACATTGTTGATGCACGATGTTTCGTTTTTCTTGTGTGTTTTTGATCTAATTCTGATCAAAAGAATATAATCATAATGTAATAATTACGTCGTAATTTAACGATACTTAAAATGTCATAATGGCATATCTCTCGGTCAAACCTCCGTTTTCTTTAAAACTTAGAAATCACTTAGATAACTTTATACACGTTCATTTATAACAATGTAAATCGTAATCATTGCATTAATATTTAACATATATATTCTTATACATAATAATATATGTATATCTGTGTGTGGATGTCTTGTCTCGGTTCTTTATCGTCTAATTTAATAATAAAACTATAATACTAAATCATGTTGGGGTACCATGCCTTTCCGAGATCAGAGTCTGTTTCTTTGTTTTCTTGCTCTTGTTGCATTGCTTATACCACTTTACATAGTTTTATACCAAAATTTATTGTCAATTTTAACTTAATTTATTGTATCCTCTTCATTAAAATCTCGACGAATTCGCCGATTAAATGGATGATGTGTGATTGCGCGATCATAAAATATATATGCGATATTTTTTTATATCTATTTTATTATAAAATTTATAACTGCGATATATCTTAAAGACATTGTCTCTAGCGCATCTGCAAGAATTTCTTCTTACAATACGTCACAAATACTTAGAGACGTAATACTAGAGACGTAAAGTTATTAAAAGTATAAACTTTGAATCAAACTCAAGCTCGGGCTGGCCAGTACTCTATTATACGCGCGTGTGCGTGTGCGTGTGTGTGTGTATATGTGTAAGGCCCTTTTTAAGGAGTTTCAAGGAAAACGTTCGCAACATATTTTATCTATTTTATTTTGCAGCGTTATGACAGTTATGCAATTTCTAGGAGATAAAAATGAAATTTTAAGGATTCAAAATATTTATTATATATCTATTAATACTTAGGTTTCTTATCTTTAATTAAATTTCTCAGCTTTAACTTTGTCCCTTGACATTCACAATCGTTTGCAAGCGATTGAGATGTCTAATTCCTGAGCAAAACTCATTTTTCAATACAACTAAATTTTTCTTTGGATAATATTCAAATTTATTAAAAAATTAACATATTTATCATTAAAAAATTCGTATACAAGAGTATATTTGAGTGCAGACAAAATTATACCATACTAATGGTTTAATTTAATTATCCAGGTCAGTTTTTCAAGGATGTATACTCTATATGTAACACTCATTAATTGCCCAATATTTACATTTGTTTATACAATGACTTTTCTAACATCGTCGGTCGAATATTTTCCATAGAAACTCACCCAACTGTGGACGTGAAAATATTTCTGTTTAAGTGAAAGCATGTTGTGTCATATCAACGTATTCACGCAACATGTCGCGCGCAATGCACAATCGATTTTTTCAATTCTAAATTTTTCTTTATTCTGCACGAGTTGTTTTTCTTTAGTTAAGTTTCTCTTATCTCTTGTGCTGCTTCCTCATTATATTACATTACATTTGCCTTAGAATGAGAAAACGAATAAAAGATAGAGTGCATTTTAGAATAGAGAAAATCGATTGAGATGTGTGTGTGTGTGTGTGTGTGTGTGTATATTTTCATCGTGTCATTGTGTTATGTGTATATATACTTATGGATGATCTTCATGTGATCTTATGTGGTAGGCACTGATGGGGGTGGATGGCTGCATGGCGAGCAGGTTCAAGCAGGCTAGTCTTGGACCAATCTGTATATGTGATGCTGAGCACCGTGTTCAGACGTCGATACTTCGAACACGTATGCTGTGCACAATAATGTTTCCTGCGTATCCCTGTTCGTGACAACCTGAGAAGGTAAGAGATAAAAATGAGAAAAATTTCATTGCGATCCACCATTTATTCTATAATTTTTATAACGCAAATTTATAACTACTTATAACTCTGATTTTTTTCTGTAAGATATTATATTTTATTTGATATAAAATCAAATATATTATAAACAAATAATAGTTATAATACTTGAAAATCGTATACTTGATCGAATACTCGAATAATCGAATACTTGATTTCAATAGAATACTCTTTTATGTATTTTAATTGTAAAGAATTATAAGAATTATTAGACCAAAAACATTAATCTTAAATTAATAAGATTTGTCAGCGTACTTTGACGATACACGCGCAATTTGACTTAAAAAAATGAATAAATAAATGTCTGTTTGACTGTATAAATATATACATATTATATATGATAGAATGACTTAGTATTTTAAATATCAATTTAAAGATATAAACGATATTATAAGAATTAACACATGACAATAATGTCAACGTACCTGGAGGATGGTGAAGTTCTCGAGAACGCTGTTCATCATGTACTTCTCTGGCAGGTGCTTCAGTTTGTGGATGAAATTAATCATATACTCGCACATAGGTGAACGGCTAATACGGTAAACGAACCTGCCATTTTCAAACCTGGCATACTCCGTTTCCACCTTTTCCACCACCTGCTTTCCGAATGAGCACACTTTCGTCGAACACGTTATCGTCATGTTCTCGTTGCTCTCGTATCTATCGCAATACAAAATACAATGCAAATATTTCACGTCAGACTAAAATCATATGAACAATGAAAAGGCATATATATATATATATATATGCGCCTTTATCTATATATATATATAAATATATATAATATACTCACTGGCTCGTGACGCCGTAGAATGCTCCAGCTTCGTCTTGGATGTTACTATTGAGATCAGCCCAAAACTTAACGAGAAAGAAAGCTGCCTGTGGTCCTTTTTCATAAAGTTCCTTGAGACCGCCCTTCTTTTCGGGGAATTTGTCGTATATCTGCTTAACATCGACTGCTTCTAGCAGCGGGTCCGCATAAGTTGTGGAACTTCCTATATGGACGAATAGGTGTTTGTGGTACTAAAAAACAAAAGAGAAAAATTCACTTGTGAGACATTTATATCGTAATTTCTATAAAGTCATCAATTATCTATCTAAAAAACTGAACAGCAAATATTTTACTGATATTATAGTTGATCAAAGCAACGACTTTTTTTTATATAGAACCAGCATCTAATCTCGAGTTTTTAATTTAATCATTTACAATTAATTTTTCATAATTTCTTAACTGTTATATTTTTTATCAGATTAATATATGCATTTTTGACGATATAATATTTTGAAAAAAGAAAAAAAATATATATATATATATATAGCTTGCATTTTTCATATCAAGGTGTACAGTTGGATTATTTCGAAATCTTCTCTAATTAGATCTTATTCCTCTATCACTCGCTAGGCACTACCCACAATGTCCTGGTCTCTTTGCTGCTCCATGTAGGCCGAGAACTCGACAAGCCTGAGTTTGTGAGTTGCGATGGCGCGTCCTTCCCATGGCGGTGGAGGTTGTGCCTGGACTATGTCACCGCTCGAGACTGCTGTCGCCGGTTTCCCGGTGTAGGGAGGTTGAGGGAACGGCTTGACATCCTGGGACGTTCCAGGCTGTAGGCCTGGTTGCCAAAATTGCTGAAAATATTGCGTAATGAGTTTACAACACGTTAATTAACGATTAGCCAATATCGCAATTAATGTTTATTAATAATGATTCGTTTATTGTTATTTGATTAATATAAAATAATTGATATTTTAATTATCAAGTTAGCGTCAGATCTGTAAATAACAATACGATTATATTATATAATCGCGTTCGTATTAATACAAAATAAATAAATTTAATATTGAGAACACAGTTAAGCAAAGAAGTTAATGAATTTATTTTGTCAGATTATTAAAAAAACTTAAACGTGTATTTTCACAATTTTCTTGAATAAATAAATAATTTTATTAGGTACATTATAATTTGTATATAAATATAGCATATAAATATTATTTTTCTCTTAAATTTTTTAATAATTTTTTTAGAAATATCATGTTTAAATATTTCGGTAAAAAAAAAAAGAAGAATTCACAAAATCTTTTTGTTTTCCGTAAGCCATTGAGCCATCGGGCGAGGAACGAGCGATAGGAAACGAAATCAACGAACACAAGTAATAATAAAGAACAACAACAACACAACAACAACAAAATACTAATGTTATTATGTAAAGAGAAAAAAAAGAGAAATAATTTTGATAAGCCACAACGACATTTCTCGTTATGCACATTTGTCTAATGTATACATACATATATGTATGTAAACATATACGTGTGTGTGTGTGTGTGTGTGTGTGTGTGTGTGTGTGTGTGTGTGTGTGTGTGTGTGTTTGACACCTAGATGATATATATATATATATATATATATAAGATTAGAGCGACGGACAAATTCAACAATACACAACAAGGGCCCCCAGGGTCAACGTAGCAGCAGCAGAGAGCCAGGGGGTGTGTCACTTTTGCCAGGGATGGTTAGTTTTTGACGCAAAAGCCTTCGCGCGATGAAGAAAAGAAAGTTTGCAGTTGATGTTACAGAAAAACACACTTTTCTTCCGCTGTTTATTTTTGCTCTTTCTTAAATCAGAGGTATGAAAAAAGCATGAAAGAACAAAACAGCAAAACAGCAAAAATATAATTAAAAAAGAAATGAGAAAGCTAACTTTTTCTTACCGCTTATAATCGATCAATATTTATTATTTTTTTCTCTTTTTTTATACAAAAAATGAGATAAAAACTACGTAGTTAAATTTGATCTCGAAGTCTAAAAGTGTTTACAATATTAAGACAAGTTGTTAATTTTTTTTGTCGCGTTGTTTAATCAAAAGTAATTTCACCCTATTTAATGATGCTAAAAATTGTACATTATTATACTATTACTTTATATGTAAGAATTAATGCTGAATATCTTTAACGAGATCAAATAGATTGTCAATAATGCATGTTGTTTCTATAAATGCAACATTGTTAAGTCAATGCCATTCGTTATAATCCTCTGGCATATCATTTTAATGATATTTTATGATGTGGCACTGATATCTCAAACTCTCGTGAAAAGCACAAAAAAACTGATTGTCAGTCGGCAAACCACACGGTACTGATTGCCATCATTAAACAATTAGCTGTTATGGGCGAAGCGGTTAGAAACAAGTCACGAACTTCAAAAGAAGAAGCCAAATCGAGAATACTGATAACAAAAATAAAATATCCTCAAAGACGACGAGACATTTTATGTCTTGCATTTTCATCTGTATGAGTGATAGCACTTAAATTCAGAATGGTTTCTCCCTAAATGCATAACAAAAATATATCATTTATTAGTCACTGATACCGCAAAGTCGTTTCTTTTTATTTGAATAAATGATAACTGTCAATTTATATCAATTCTTTTATCGTTACCTTTTCGTAAAAAATTAATTATATTTTCTAAAAATTAAAATATTTCGAAATTATCTTAGAACCATATCCCTGGTAATTCAGTTTTACGAAGTGAATTCAATTTCAGAATTTTATGAAGTGTGTAATAGATCTTTGATGACAATAACGAGTTCAACTGCATTTTCAGCGCTTAATAAATCGATTCAAGAGAATCTATAATTAAAAAAAATTTATAAAGTGGAAGAAATCGAAATTGTTTGTTTCATTTAAAAGTGACTCCGTCATGCGAAACCAGTATCGTGGTGATTAACTTAATTACTCTGTACTTCACGGCGTCTCGTCGTCTCACCCTAAAGCTCGTGGCTCTTTTGAAAAGAAAAAGACCTATAAAAAAAAAAAAGAAATAAAAAAAAATGTCTCAAGGGGTTTCTTTTTCCGACATCAGGACTTACCGCTCCGGGATAGGAGACAGGGGTGGAAGCAAGGGCAAGGGGCCCCACAAGAGCGGGGGGCATCTTGTTGTGTATCGCACTTCCAGCTGATACTATCTGGGCGCTTGACATGCTCGACATTGTCTGGAGTGTCTTCTCCTTGGTGGCATTATCCTGACAAATTTTCAGACCGATTACCACGTTATGCCAAACGAAATATTATTATATTATCGATCTTATCAGAGATTGACTATCATATTATCTGCTTATATTTTTTTTAATTATAAGCACTACGTTGAAAAGTCGTCGAGACTTCATGGATTCTAAAATGGATAAATATAAGTTAGATTGTGCTCCAAAATTGCTAGAACAAATTTTATTTATAACAAATCGATTTGACATGTTTTTTTATTAAAAAATATATTTCGACGAAAGCCGGTAGGCAATTTCTTAATGCAATATTTTTGTAATAAAATTGCGAATATTGAAAATTCTGAAAATTCTGAAAAAGAAAAACTTATTTTGCAATATATATAAGCTTTTTATTTTTAAATTATTTTTAAATAAATAAAAACATTTAATATCTGCGTTGATTTAGAAATAGATTAAGAATAAATCGATTTCGAATTGGTAAGAGAACATGTTATTTAAGTTTTAAGATACGATTATTTAACATAAAAATTGTATATTTTTTTTCTACAAAAAAATATAAAATAAAACACCAAATTATAATAGAACATATAAATATGTATAATAATTAAAATAGCAAATTTTTAATACAGGAATCAATTCACCTTTTTGTATAAATATTTAACAGTGTATCCGATAAATTTCGGTACGCGTTTTTTTTTTATCGTTCACTTCGTGGAGGGACAAACACGCCATGGCGATCGAAAAATCGGAGAATTTGCGACATTCGGCACTCGCGATATCAATCAACAGCCGGCAAATAAATTCGTAACATTCTCAATGATGCGAATCAATTTGCCGCTCTCGAACGCACGATTACCAGCGTCCCTTTTTTTTTCCTTCCCCTCGCGATAATTTTTTTTTTGTTTCCGTCCATCGCGCGTCGCGTCGATGAAATCGATCGCGATCGCGCGCAGTGCAGTTGATTGCAGAAACAACCGGCGACGGGGAGGGGAGGGGAGGGGAGGGGAGGGGAGGGGGGGGCGCGAGTCCGGTTGCAACAGAAATTCGCGGGAATTCGGCGCGCTTTTATCGGAAAGCCGTCGTTTTAATCAGCGCCCGACCGAAAATCGCTGACGAGGCGAACGAGAGGTGGTTCGTTGCCGTGACGTTCGGAAAATTGCCGTGCCCACCACCATCATCCAATCTCTCCTCACCGATTCACTCCCCCCGCCCCTGCCCGCGCGCTTATTCTCGTCTCACCCTCTCACCCCGTCCCCACGGGGATTTTCAATTTCGTTCATAAATCCGTAATGGAGGAGTCACTACGAGTGCCGGTCGACCGGAATGAAGCGCCGCCCGCGTAACGATGCGAGCAATAAAGAATTTAGCCGACGGTGCGACCGAAAATCACGGGTTGCATTTTGCTCTCGACGTTGTTTACGCCCCTCGCGTGTTCGCTTCGAAGCACACAAAGAACTGCCGCCGTTCCTATTATTTACCGGTTTTTCGATCAATCCACAGGTGAATTTTATTTTTTCAAAATTGTCGATGCGTAAGAATATTGATAGTGCTTCTCTGACTTGGAAATAATTGAAAATTAAACTTTCATCTCGAATTGATCTTGATAATTTCAAATAGAAAAAAATTAACTTTATTATTAGTTAATTTCATGTAAATTTTGCTTTAATATTAAAATTTTAATTTCAAACTAGCGAGGTATAAAAATTAAAGTATCTAACAAAGCGTTATAGCTTATCTTATCAGCTTAAGGTAGAATAATATAAGAATATATTGGATAATGTTTAGTTTAAAGTGAACATGTTAAATAAGCATGCAAATGAATTAAAAATGAAAATCAGACCATAAAAAAGAATTTTAATAAAAAAAAATGTATCTCGCAGGCATGTCAATAAATTTAATTGAGTTAATTAATTAAGAAAATTTGAATATATGTATATATGTATTTGCTATATAAACAATCGATCTACATGATTTCATCAGAGTAGAAGTTTTTTTTACAAGTACTTTTAGAGCGCGTTACTTTTCAACCGGACTTACACATACGCACGCGAATGCCGGATGTTCTTCTTAATTAGACTCTAATTTAATTTATTTTAATTTTTTAATTTTGGTTTAAAATACAATCGAAATACAACGAATTGGCAGATTAACCATCACGTAAGGTCGATTTACAGAGCGGTTTTCAGCCGTGAGCGAATTTCGCCGGGTAGAATGCAATTTTTTATGAATGTTGGATGACATCGATTACCCGCGAAAAGTCCATTTCGTTGTGCGGGCCGTTGTTCACGTTGTGCAGAGCGCGCGCTGAATTTGCAGCAGAAAATCAATTCGGTTAATTGAGAGGGTGCAGTCCGTGTCGCTTTTTTTAATTTCCACCCTTCGTCCCACACGCTGCCTCTTCTCTCTCTACCCCCCCCTCTCTCTCTCTCTCTCTCTCTCTCTCTCTCTCTCTCTCTCTCTCTCTCTCTCTCTCTCTTGCCCTTCATCTCTCGAATACACGCCAGGAATGCAGAGGATTGGGCGGGTAACGGGTTGGACATGTTTATCGACATTCTGAAACGCTGCCCGTTTTTGGGCACCCCCCTCCGCGACCCCTTTCTACAACCGCTACAACCCCCGTCCACGCCGCCCCGTTATCGGGAGTACGTTTACACCGCAACAATTAATTACGCCGTAATGCCCGGTGCAATTATTTCCAAAATAGATAAAACGGCGGACGCGATCTTTCTCTCTCTCTCTCTCTCTCTCTCTCTCTTTCTCTCTCTCTCTCAATAAACTGTGATAGTCGGTGTAACCTCGTTTGATGAGCGCAGTGCGTGTAAAATTTGCGAGCACAAAAGTTAAATCGAACTCCGCATAAAACGTATTACGTGTTGTTAAAAGAAAATGACAAATGTGCTAAAAGAAATACAAGAGAATTAAAATTGAAAATTCGGGAATATCTATTCAAAGAGTGTAATATATTTTTGTCATATGTTTATCAGTGAATTAAAGAAAAGGATTTAAACGTCCTTTAAAAGATTTAAAATTTTAATTTCCCTTTTTTTGTTTTTGTATTGCTGACAACAAAAGCTGACGGGTAAAAACGTATAAATTTTAAAATTTGCGAAAAATAAGGTGGCGTGTTTCCAACTAAAAAAATATTTTTAAAAAATTATTTCTAACTCATAAAAAAATCTATTTTTAAAATTGAAAATATTCTAGAGATAATATTTAATTTAAAGGAAAAAATATCACATATCGTCAGGATCCTTTATTTAATGATTATTATTAATGGATTAAAACTAACTTTAGTTCAATTAAGTAAGATTCGAGATATAATTTTAAATTGAAAATTGCCTCATTTTAAAAGACGCAGAATCGACGAAGAAATCAAACAGCACGATTTGCATAAAAGCGGTACGTTTGCATGCATGCGTTTGAGACGTATATACATGTGTCATAATACAAAATGTCAAGTCGCGAGAAATTTTTTTCTCCTCCCGGCCGAATAAATCGCGCGATCCGCGACCGCAGGGGGGGGCAGCAACCCTCTTGAGCAACAAACAAAAGCCGCGGCGCGGCGGGGCGTTCACCCTTTCTGAAAAGCGGAAACCAGAAAATTACGTCACGGTGGACCCCACCCGCTACTTTCCTGAATAATGTCCGCGGTATGCGGCCACTGCAGTTGCAGTTGCTGCTGCAGCTGCGGCTGACCATACTCTTAAAAACGGAAACCCGCGCAAGTATTTCATAAATGGCACCGTAGCACGAAAACAGACGACATCTTATTACATGAATGTCGCATATGTAATTAAAATTGTTCGAGGAACGCCGGCGTTTTCCTGCGAGCCTATTTTGTAACTTTTAATGCATGCGTTGTAACTATAACACATTTTTTTACATAAGTATAAATCTGGTAACGCATGCCTTATAAAGTTTCAGAATAGGGGCCTGCTGTACTTTTCGTGGCTTTTTAAAAGGCTTTTATATAAGGATATTATATAAAAAATGTAACAGTGAGAATATAAAAAAATTAAATATTAATATATGCAGGATGAATCGCGGTTATAAAACATGTGAGATGGGCAGTTTTATTATTTAAACTTGAGATAAAAATCCTTATGGAAGAAAGAGTGATCGAGAAACATCCTCATTTATATTGCAGCACATTGTTTCTAACTAAATCTCGACTCGAAACTCGGCTAAAGTTCACTTGAAATTGAATGAACAATGAAGTTTTGTTATCTATTTGTGTCCTTGAAACTTAGCTCGTGAAAACTCTCATTTTCAATAGCTTTGCACTACAGAAAGTATGTCGATACCTTGACATTCTTTGTCTTGTCTTAAAAAATATTACCTCTCCGAAAACGGATTTCAGGATTGTATCGCGAAAATTTCCAATCGCGCGCAGAATTCTTTCACTGAAAATTTTACTAATTAAATCTATATCGGAGATGGCGAGCTAATACATTTACGCGATATAATTTAACGATCCAACTGTTTGGTAGTCTCGTCCAGATTGCGCGGAATATCCGAAAAAAAATTTGATTTATCGTCCTCGATTAAATGCAAGTTTTTTCCTTCGAACGAGAGTTTTACCAGAGTGTTGCATGCAATCGCACGGTTAATTTACACGCTCGGCTTGTTTTTCCACTTTTTTCTATTTCCGAATATTGACCGATCCTGTATAAACACAATGCTCTCTATTTCTCTCTCTTTCTCTCTCTCTCCCTCCCTCCCTCCGTCCCTCCCTACCTACCTATCTCTTTCTCTCTTTCGTGCCTTCTGTCTCCCGCTATTTTACCGCCCATCGGCGAAATGGAGGCACCAGCGATTGCACCGCCGTGCTTTGATTTATTAACCGGCGCGCAATTGTTCGCGAATCGCTTTAATAATTCAGCTGTTGATTAAACGGGGCTGGGTTCATTTTTACGCGTGATTTATCCCGCGGCAATGCTCCTCTCGATATGCGTGTCCCTCCCTCTCGTCGAAAATGATTCCGCAGCGGCTATCACCCGTTAATGCTCGCACATCGCCGCGCGATCGAGATTTAATATTATCGCTATTACTATCCGACGTAGGATTCTGCGAGGTAGAAAATGTGAAATACAACAGAATTCCGATTATCCCAACATCCAGCGGTTCGCTTGAATGTTTGATTGTTGATAAAAAAAATTGTCCAGTATATAAAGAAATACAATCCTTTAAATGCAATATTCTCAAATCCTGAATCTCACAAAAAATTGAAATAAAAGTGATTATACAGGAAGAAAAATATTTTATAATGAAAAATATACATAAATAATACATGAAAAATATTTAAAAATATACTCAAATTATCGAATTAAAATTATCTTTCTTCTATATTTTTTCTTATGTAACATTCCTATTTTTTTATCTTTAAGATAAAATAATATAAAAGTCAATATGTAAAACAATCTATTAATCGCTCTTTTTTGATGGAGAAATTTATATCGTGTAATAAATTTCTTGAGATATAATTGTGATAATTGTGATTATCGTTTCTTAAACTTGTATATAATACACAAGTTTTTCAGTATACATATATCAACTATACTTTAAGAGAATAAAAACTTTGCCATTAACAAGATTGAAATATCAATTCAACGTATCGCATTTACACGAGCGTGTTTATGCGTGCAATATTTTATTCAATATATTATCAAACAACGCGATGTGTTATAATATCAAGTATTATAATACTGTTAAATAAATAATCACATATAATCGTATTTATTTCGCATTTCATTATCATAATAACGCGTTAAATCGCCGCTGTCGTGTAATTTATTTCGATAATCGCAGAATATCGCGTTTATACAAATAATGTAATTCAAATTGTTCACACAAAAAAAATAAATTCGTTGATTGTCCCTCCACGAAAGAGGTAAGGTATACACTATCAAGTCGCGCGATATCGGACTCGATGGTATTGAAAAGTGTTAAGAAAACGTTTGATTGAGAAACATATATAAGTGTCATAATACTTACCACTTTGAGTTTTGCCTGTATTTCCCGGAGTTTTCTTCTCGCGAGAACCTGTATGTGCGAAGATACTTGTTTTCGCGTTCTCGTCTTACCGGTCCTCAATTTAATATAACGGGCGATCAGCTCGTTGCGACCTGCAACAAGACCAATTATGTATCAGATTAAAGTTCATTACTCTGACATCGTTGTAAAATAAATTGCATAAACATACACAACCGGACGCAATATTTTTCTGCAAAAACAAAAAATAAACTTGAAGCATACGAGGGAATAGAAAAAGTTCTATTACTTTCGTCCAGTTTTTTTTTTTTTTTTTTTTTTTTTTTGCTAACGTACCTTTGTTTTAAATGAAACACATTATATTTTACAATGTGTTAAAAACAAGAAAAGTAAAATTTAAATTGTTAAATGAAATATGTCGTTTTCTTTTTGAGAGAGAATAAGAAGCAATTGTAAATAATTTAATTTATATTGTCGATAATCTAAGTTAATCTGAATAATTTATTTCGCTTTTTCTTGTATTAAAAAAATATAATTATTGTTTTTGCCGTTACTTGAATTTCCTTATTCGTTTCCTGCCTATAATCAGGAAAAATAATTAATATACATTGTATAAAAATGTACCTATCATGTAATACATCAGTTAGCAAACATATAATTAAACAAGAATCTTTGATAAAATATAATCATGTAAATACATTGGATAATTAATTAAAATAAAAGTCAAATCACCCATATTCTTATTCTATTAATATTTAATGATAATTTATCAAGTGACATTTATAAATAAATTTAACGACGCTTAAAAAGTAATGTGATGTCAGATATATTGTTGTTTGATATATTGCTTTAAAAGCAAATTAAAACAACTATAGATAGAATCAATTCCTTTATAATTAATGGCAATTAAAAAATCGTCTCTTTCGTACAGTAAGCTTTTCGCCAAAAAAGTACTATCTGACTTTTCAAATTCTCATTTAAATCCATCTCTTTCTCTCTGCCTATTTATCTGTTTTCCCTTCTCTCGAGTCGAAAAAACTGGACGCTTCAATAAATTCTGATTTCCTCGCCGGGAATGGAAACAAACAATCGTGGTATCCGTAGAAGCGTCAGGATCAGTCCTGGGAAATGAAAGCTCCGTGACGAAGATTGCATTCTCCCGAGTCTCGGATGCGGGAATTCCTTCTAGAATTGACGAGAAGCAGATCGAACGAATTCAAACAAACTCTCGAGCAACCGCTCGAAATAGGCTTTGAGAGAGTTGCCTCGCAGAAGCGTCAGATAAAATGCGCTTTAAAGCAAAGCCGAGCCAATCATCGACGTATTTAAATCAAACGATTGCATTTTAGACTGGAAGTTATATGTCTCGTCAGACTTCATCTACCATCGGTTCTCGCTCTTTAGATTTATTATATTATCATAACTAAAAATACGATATTTAATGGATATTCCGATCTTTATGTAATGTTTATGTAATATGTTTGTATGCAAACAATTAATTAATATAGAGAATAGATTTATGAATATGTAATCAGAATTATTTATATACATATTTTAATTTTTTGAGTTTTTTTTATGGCTACAATGATGCAATCCATTTTACATGAATGAAAAGTGATAATTTATAATAACACAGTTTCGATAAAAACCAAGTAAAATAATTAAAACTACGACCACTGACCAAGCATGGTTCACCTCGTGACAGATGATACAGATTATCTCGACATTGCGGAGGATGTTAAATGACAAACAATTTACGGGAAAAAGAGCAGCTTCGCTACCGCGTGAAAACTATTTCGCGCAAAACTCGCGGCTAAATTTAGCGGGTGATAAAGCGCGCTCGTCATAAATTCTAATTAGCACGAGAGTGCGCGAGAAAGCGTCGTTTGGCGACTCAATCCGACGGATATCCGCGCGAAATTACGCGGCCGCGTAACTCGCGACTCGGCGCGATAACGAGCGTAATAAATCGTAATGAGTCGAACTGGGCGGGAAACGAGGCGGGAGAAACGTCATTCTGTCCGAGATGGGACGGAGGACGAGACCGGGAAAGAGACCGAACGCTTTCATTCGATTCGCGCGCGCGCGCGCGGTTATAAACACGTGGATAGAGACTGTTCGCGAAATTGCCGATAACGAGAGAGGCGCGGCCGATTTCGCGAAATCCAGGGTGAAAAGAACCGAGAATCAATTCAAATGCGCGGGAGCGTAGTGTATTCAGATTTCATCGTGCCCGATGAAAACCCAACAGCCCCCGTTCGGCTTTAACAACACGAATGTTCCATTTGCGCGCTCCATTCCGTTTTTTTTATACAACAATGCATCGCGCGCGTACATAGTGTATAAGTTAAAATGTACGTGTACGAGAGAGAAAGAGAGGGGCTAGAATGTTTTGTTTTAATGTGAATCTCATGTATCAAGAGCTATGAAAAATGGAGCATCAAAGTACGGCGATCTAAAGTTTCAGCAAGAAGATTGAAGTTTAATTTTTAAGTACATGACGTTTTTTTTATGCAGGTTAAATTGATTTAAAATTATTAAAAAAAAAAAAAAAAAAAGAGAGAGAAAAATTTCATCACGGATACAGATAGAATAAATAAATGATTATTAAATAGATTTATCAGGAGATTTCTCACAAAATTAATTAATTTATTACTTTTTAAATTTGCAATGCCATTAAAACAAATTATAAATTATTTAGTTAGTTTATAGTAGCACACGTAATTGTTTACAAAATGCAATTTAAAAAGTAGGAATCTTTTCTAATAAAGAAATCTAGAAATCGAAGAAGGTTTCTGAACTATCGTTATCTGGACTTTAACCGCGGAATTGTTATTATGTTAACTGCCACCGCGTTAAGTATTGAATGTTCAACAGTCAATATGCGATGACAAATGCAACGTGACTCTATGCGACGAAACAAAAGAGTCGTAGATTGGAGTCTTTGCGGGGGAGTTCTTTGCTTTCGATGAATTGATTTCCGGCCGATTGGACCGTGTAAACGGCGCTCTATGCGCCACCTTATCGCCGCTTAGATTTCACAGCCGTTAAGGTTTTACGGTCGCCGGTGACCGTAAAACCGGCGCCAGACGGCATCAAACGTGTCGTAATTGAAATAACGTTTAACCGTACGGTAAGCAGAATCACGTCAGGGCACTTTGATTCCGACGGATAAGCTCACGAGACGCGACGATGCCAGACGTATAGAATTCTAACGACAGGGTGGGACACACTTTGAGATCACGAACGTGAATGATTCGATGATTTTTTTTTTCTTTTTTTTTTATACCGAGTAAGTTGTGCACTGTGTTGTTAAAAATCACGCGTCTCACGTCGTTCATTTTAAATGAGAGAATTACAGCGTCGGAAAATAAAAAAAGTTTACTAATCACATTCAGATGGATAGTGAATAATATTTGGGTATTTTCGAAAAATATTAAATATTAAATATACCTCTTTTATCATCTCCGATGACCTCGCGAGATTAATTGTAGATAGTATTGATGGGCATGCACATATTTTGGCGGGAAACAAAAAGAATTGAAAATCGCGACGTGCTGGCACGACCCGTGGCTTTCATTGGCAAATAAATTATTTCCCCGATAAATCTTCAAGTTTCACGAAAAGTTTCGGGAGAGAGATTACCGTCTCGCTTCTTGCGGAAAGACTCGATTAAGAGTTGGTGGTGAACACGGTTTGCTAAATGATTCATCGATTATCCGAGCGAGAGAGAAGCGACTCACGACGTCGAGGACAAACACAGAGGCGAAGTGAAACGCTGAATCTTCTTTTTTGCATTGCAAATCGCGAGTCGGACAAAATTACGTGCATTCGTCTTCGTCCCAGGCTCTACAGGCGGCGACGGTGACGAATATCGTTCCCGCCAAGTTCGCCGAGTGTACAACATTGTAATATAAACGCGCAATCGATGTCCTCTTATTTATGTCGCTGGTATGAAGGTGGATCGTGACCCCAACGGATTATTGCCAAGCTAAAAGTACAAAGTACAGACGCGAAGAAATCTAATATTCCGACTGTGCAGACTTTGTAACAAATCACTAGCCACTTGTGCCAATTTCGGAGAAAATATCGTGCTCGATTTTCCGATATAAATTAAAGAAAATCATAAATCTCTTTTTACCTGATTAATAATAAATATTCGTGCTCGATTAAAAAACTTAACTCGTAAAATGAAACCAGTTTGATGGCTGGAAAATGGGATCACACACAATGGAGGATACTTCATATCTCTATCTTTTTCTTTGCACCCGCTGCGGAAATTATACGCAGCGTAGGAAAGAATTCGGATAACGTTTCGCGGAAATTCGGAAATCCGCATCCGCCGCGAATCTTTCGCAGGAAGCTGCGAGATCCTGGCGGAGATTACGAGGATCTATGAGGATATGCTGTCTTCGTCGGATAGTAACATAGAGGGAGGAGGGAGAGACGTGCAAGAGTCAGGGTGGTAGGGGGGAGTACAACGGGGGAGGGGGAGGGGGCGGGAGGGAGAGGCGGTACGGAGAAGCATCGGGAGGAAAATATTCGAGATTCCAGGGGAACCGCGTGATGACTCAATTTCGCAAAGACCGTTAAATGGCCCGCTATGAACCATGCGCCACCGCCGGCCGCGTTCCTTCTCTGTTTTTGAAGGCCGAACATTCTTCGCAGGGGGTTGGTTATGCCGGCTTAGGTATCTCTTCGTAGAACCGACTACAAAGAAGAAAGCAGCTCCTGGTCCATTTGACTTTTCTTACCTCGCGTCAGATCGATCGACAATTCTTACGAATCATCGTTGCAACTGATATTCAATTTACGACATCGAGCTTCACATCTTGCGCTCTCCAATCTGTCATCAGACACGTTTTATTCCGATCTGATTAATCTCCTTATCATTGAAAATATGTAATATGCATACTATAATGTAAAGTACGTAATTAGACTTGAACGATATTAAAATTATTGATCATCACATTTATGATATCTGTGTCTGCTAATCTAATTAAATGAAACGATTATATAAAAAATGATAAAATAGTATGATAATTAAATAATACTTATTGGAATGTTTATGAGGCATGTATATAGTATATGTATTTCGCTAAAAATTCTAAAATATATTCTTTAATAAATTTCAAACTTTTAATATAAATTAATCAACACATACAACAAGATTTCATTACTTTCTTAATTTCAAACAATATTAATTGAATCTTGGTCTGATATTTAGCTTTCGTCAAGATGCAATTTTAATAAAGTGTTCCTTTATGTAATCTACAATTAAGTGTTTTCATTTTCCATTGTTGGTTATTAGCGAGTACAATCTCGTCTTTTTCGGCGTCTACCTGTGCAAGCTTAGAAGCAATTTATTATCAAAGAAGGTAAGGCCCTTTTTTTCACAAAGGGAGGAGCGTCAGATGACGAGGGTAGAAAAGGGCAACATATAGGAGCTGTGCCCGAGGCACTTCTTCCCCACTTCAAGCCGAAGCGAAGATCGATCATTGCCCGAGCATGTAGATGAGATCGAGATCAGCGATCGACATCGGATATACAAGACGGAGTAGGGTAAAAGCAGCCGAAGGAGAGAAAAAGAAAAAATAGATGAAAGAGAGAGGGCGAGAAAGACAAAGAGAAATAGAGAGAGGGATTGCTAGATGCGCGACGCGACGAGCAATCAACGTAAATCACTTGGCTGATGCTCAATTTAACAAGAAGGGCCATTATGATCACGAACTCGAAGTAACGAGCACGAGGAGATCTCTCCCTCTCTCTCTCTCTCTCTCTTTCTCGCTCATTTATTTATAGCAAAGTGTATAAACTATCTACGATCCCGAGTAAGAAGGTACAGTTTGTTGCACATACGTAACGCTATTTTAAGAGACCCCCAGGCGTTATTATCGGTTGATTGGAAATGACGGCAAGAAGTTTACATGAAAGAAATATGTATGTCCTATTACAGGCTCGTTAACGAAACGTGAAGCAACGTGCGATTTCTCGTCGACAGCAGGATTTGGCGACATAAGCATTCCGCTAATTAACGCGTCTGTTCGCAATTTTCAGATTGTTCAAATCAATTGGCGTGCTAAACATCTCGTTATTAATTACGCTATGAGCTCATAGCGTAATCAGTTAAAAAATTATTCTCTCCTGATATAGTGATTATATACAAATTATCTGTTTATAAATAATCATATTCTTCTTTATTCTTATCAGCATGTATAAGAATTTAAAAATACTTAAATGCTCACTATGTATTTATTTTTAAATTTATTCCCTAATTTAAATTTCATCCCTTTTTACGTGATTGGTGGCAATTAGGTCGTTAATAAGCATTAGCTTGTATAAATACAGTTTGTATAGATGGGAAGACTATCTCAAACTGACATCGTAACAACATCGTAAACACACCGTTCTGGAGATGACGTTATAAAGGCCAATGTGCGGCCAGCGTGCGCTCATTAACTATATTAGATTTAGTGATCATCGTTAAACATCGTGCTTCGATATAAATCTCCAGCCGTTAGATTAGTATCTGCTGAGTTACTATATAACGGAGGAACACACGTGGTCACGACTCTTCTGTAAAATTAAATAGAGATGAAGAGGGAGCCGCAGGCAACATGCAATTATTCAAAGAATATTTTGACAGATACAGTTTTGCTATCTCGCTTATTAATACACTTTTTTTCTTTCATATGCTTAATCGGCATTTAGCTATTAAATTGTTGGAAAGATTGTGTTATTGATTATTAGAATTTACAACTTCCGATTAATGTAAACGTTTTCTACATCATCTCGAATAAATTAAACAATTACATCTTCTGATCGGATGAATTTTTAATGAAGTATCATCTCATAAATATTATCATTTTTAATTATATAATCAAATATATATATATATATATATTTAATTGAGTCACATAGCTACTTATACTTTCTTTTATCATTAAATTATGGATTAAGCTTCCCGATCAACATAAATATAATTTCGACTAGCCGGTTAGGTTAATTTTCGTATTTTCTCTCGAGTTTCCTATAACTTCCATTATCATCGTGTCTTATTTTCTATGGGATTCTCGCATTATCGAGCAAAGCTGCAAATTGTGCAGTTACGAGCTGCAATAACGGAGGGTACTCGCTCGAACGACCTTGGTGCTCGGTTGACGTCGTTGAGAGGGATCGCTTTTGACATGTCGAGGGCCCGAGAGGCTCACCAATGGTCCTCGGGGTATCCTGGACTTTACCACGAAGCACCGTTGCTAATCGATGGTTCACAAACAGTGCGCCTCATACCGGTCCTTCAACCAGCGAAGTGCGTTTAAGCTCGTTTGGTCAATTAGCAATTACCGAACACACCGCGACCTCGAGGGATAAGCACTCGAAAAGGGCTTCTTAAGCCATATTCACACCGACTCGATTGTCGAAAATGCTTTCGGAGAATCCCGTGTGCTCTTCTTTCAATTTTCTTTAGTCTCTCCGAAAAGAATAATATTGATCCTTTTGGAAATTAAAATATACTCCACAAACTTGTAATGCTTACTTATACCTATATTGTATCTCTTCAAATCACCAAAAAATAAGTTTACTCTTGCAACTTCTAGAAAAATATTGAAAAAAGATGAGCTGTTAGGCGAAATATTAAATAAAACAAGCATACATTTTACGTACTTGATGAAAAAGTCAAGTACTTTGTGATATATAACTTATGATTACAGTAGAGAGAAAAGGAAAATATCTAGAATTTTTCTGAAGAATTTGAATAACGGAACGTTCCGACCTATTAAGTCTATGAAATATATAATTTATTATAACTAACGTCATTATTTCGTTTAATATCTTAAAACATTACACATCTAGAAACATGAAACTTTAAAACTCGCTACTTTGAAACTTTCTTTGTTTTGGAAGAAGCAATATGCGGCAAAGTTTCTCAAACATTCGTAAGAGCAGCGAAGGAAGTCATCACTTATCTGATCGCGTGAAGAACGAGAAAGCCCAGCTACTCCCGCGTGGCCTCGAAAGGCACCCTAAAAAGCTATATGGGCGTGTATACTTTCGAGGCGAAAACGCAAAGGGGTGAAGGAAGAAGGGGGGAGGGGGGGGAGAGGGAGACCAAGGCAAAAGTCGGAGAGGTTGGGAAGTCGATAAGTGTCCTTGCGCCCGAAGGAGAATCCCCTCGCATCTTGACACGGTGACCCCCACCCTGACGACCTCGACAAACTCCTACTACTACAAGTCTACTACACCACCACTACTACTATTACTATTATCACTACTACTACTATTACAACTACCATCGAGCAAACCCCGCAACCCAGTCCGCTCCTTCTTCTTATCATCCCTAGGCGCCATTCCATCCATCTTCCTTTCTTTCCATTTTCTTCGGCGCTACAGCCACTACTATCCTCAACATCGCCACCAACACACCAAGAACGAGAAAGAGAGAGAGAGAGAGAGAGAGAGAGAAAACAAAGAGAGAGAGAGAGAGAGAGAGAGAGAGAGAGAGAGAGAGAGAGATATTTGCTGGCATGGCACCACCATACCAGGATCTGTCGGCAACCCGCCCTCGCCCCCCTCCCCACTTCCGCGCGCCCCGTATACTCGCTCCCTTTCCGGGACCCGTACCACCCTTCCCCCCGCACCGACCCTCATCCCCGACTCCACCTCATGCTCTGTTCACTAATTGCACATTCTTCGCATAGTTTCGCCATCCCCGTCCCCTCGCCAACCCTCTCCTCGAGGGTGGAGAGGTCGAAGGGAGAAGGGGAAGAGGATAGCAAGCCCTCGACACACAACTACCGCCTGTGTATGTGTGTGTGTGTGTGTGAGTGTCTCTCTCTCTCTCTCTCTCTCTCTCTCTCTCTCTCTCTCTCTCTCTCTCTCTCTCTCTCTCCTCTCTCTCTCTCTCTCTCTCTCTCTCTCTCTCTCTCTCTGTCTTTCTCTTTCTCTCCCTATTCCGTTTCTCTACCCTCTTCTCTCCCTTTGCGACCTTTCGTCTTCTTCCCTCTTCGTCAACTCACATGTACCTTGTACTATATGTTCCCTCTTTCGTACGTCCTTGTCGACCCGTTTCACCTTGCAACATCCCCTCGCACACCGCTACTTCCAACCCTCGCGCGAGGCATCTTCCTTTCTACTTTCGTGTTCTGTTAACTCAGTGAGTCTTTCCTCGCTCTCTCAGGCGTATTCGTGTGCGTGCTCGACATAGGGGTACATATTAGTGCGCGCAAGTAGGCGTGATTTTCTTCAGAGTTCGCGAGGTCGAATTCTACAACGATCCCATGGAAGCAGCCGATTGCGCGTGCGAGCGTCTTACGTCACTACTAGACTATATATAATATAGATATGCGATACACGTATGATAAATGACAGGGAACGATATTTTACGTAAAGCGTGTGAGTTAAAAATCGTGAGATATAAATTCTTGTTATACTACTTAAGTGAAAACTTTTACATGCTAAAATACGAGAAAACTGAAAAAAATATTTCTGACAAACACATCTGAAATAATATATTTTAGACAAATAATTAATGGGTAATTTAATTTTTAAAGGCAATTTTCTAGCTATTTCCAACTTTGTATCTTTTCTGATAATTAATGAATTGTAACTGAATTTAAATTTCTCCTGATTTTCTGTAAAATATATTTATCATGAAAGTGAGATACTTAATAAAATAGCATCATCTCTTTTTTTCTTTCGTTCTGAATAATTTATAGCTTCCAGAAATTCTACAACATTACATCAAATTTATTTTTTTTAATAATCGTATCGCGAGATCTGAAATTTTAATCAATAAAAGTTTCCTATAAATCTCACTACTTTCAAACATTGGCAAAAATACAAAAACTTTATCCGTATATTTATTTGATACTTTGATCATTCGGAATATAAATATCAAATGCAACATCTATCTTTACACTTTAACAGACGTAAATTTATCCTTACATCACGATATTGAAAATGATAGGCGATTTATTGCAGCCGGCTTTTTCTTTTACTTTTTGCTTGAAACTTTACAAAGTTCAATAGACAAAAAGTGTAACAGCAGGTGCAAAGATACACACACGAATCGCGAACATATCGGCTTTTATGTCGACGGACTTTACCAGTAGAAAATTTATTTCCCGTTTATACCAGTCTCAAGTTATCTGGTTTTTCTTGCACGATCCTCTATTCAATTGCTGATCGTTTGTAAACCAGCAAGGGTGCAAGATCATACTTAACTTCGACATTACACGGAAGCGAGAGTAACTTAAGCATAACTTTTTTATGCTCGAAAGATAAAAGAAAAACAAGAGAAATTCTTGTGATGTCGAGCAAAAATTCTTACATAGTGATATTTATTACAAGATATTTTTTTTCATTTTTGATATATTTTATAATTTTATTATTATCAAGCTAAATTAAAACCAGATAAAATATGTCCAATAGTAACAATAAATATTATAAATATTTAATTCTCACATTTTTTTCTCTTGTCTTCAAAAAAGTAAATAAACATTGTAAATTGTATATATATATATATATATAATGTTTGTGTTTAATCAATATTTCATAATCTTTGAATCTTAAAATGTCTTTAAAATACAGAAATATTGCAGAATAGATATATCTGATTGACAAACGGTTATTTTAATTTTAATGCCACTTTGCGAGTCTCAAGCTTCAATCTTTGATAAAAAAAAAAATATATATTTTTAACCCTTACTCCGTATTGTTATTTTTGGCACCTTCTAACTGTATAGGTGGGTCAGCGTATTTTCGATAAGTTTATTAATACGTAAAAGTGTTTTGAAAAATCTGAAAAAATGTATATACCTTCTTTGAACATTCTAAATAAAGACTAAAATAATAAATTTGAAAAATAATTTACTTAAACATATTATTTTATGGTTATTTGTTTTCGAAAAATTGACGTTGTTAGAGAAATCACAGACAAAAATGATCCATCAGTACGGAATAAGGGTTAAAATTAACTTGTTTCTTTATTTCTTATCTTATATAATTTTTTATTTCTTAAAGGAATTAAGAAAAAAGAGATCTAATACAAATATTGTTTAACAAACACCGACGAGATTGACCTCGATTACAATAAATATGCGATAAAGAAAACCTATTTGATGTGCACGGTATAACTTGGTTTGAATACGTTTGATATGTAATGAATGTCGAAACTTCATCGTCAGACTGCTTTATGTGCAGGTTACAACGCTGCGGGTGGGTTACCGTATAAAATATATCTGGAAAATATATCCTGAAAAGTAACGTTGCAACGCGACGGAATCGCATTCACTAAATCCCATTTGCTACTCCTACGCAACAAAAACGAAGAATCGAATCGCGTCGTCGTTCCCTTCCCTTCCCTTCCCTTCCCTTTCCTTTACGATGCCACCGCGCCGTTGTTGTTTTCGTGCGCAATTTTCATGATATACAGGCGGACGATTTTATCCCGCCGTGGTAGTTTTGCGGACGATGCAGGATACGCCCCGACTCGTATACACACCGGGTGTTCCGAAGAAAATCGAGAATTTCCTTTATTCGATGTCTATAAAAATCGGAAATAAAAAAAAAAAAAAAAAAAAAAAAAAAAAAAAAAAAGATTGATCGCACAAAATTGATCGAAGTTTGCTTTCTTATTTTACTCGAAAAATATTTATTCTGTCATAATTCTTTAGTCTTAAATACCGTGATGATCCTTCAAACGTCAAGTAACCTGTGTTTATGAAAATTAAATTTACATTTCAAATTTATGTAAAATGAAGACTTTAACGATGTCTAATCTTAATAGAAACAATTTTGAAAATTGTAGGAAACTTGTACTCACAATTAAATCTACCGAAAATTACGCTCGATTAATTTCTAGGACACTAGATGCGTGAGGCTGCCGGAAGGCAACCCGCTCGTTTCCGAAACCTGCATATCGGCGCGAGCGGTCCTGCAAGGCGCGCTCGTAAAAGGCGCTCGTAAAATGGAAAGGGATTAAAGCACCACCCAGGGTTTCCCTACACATGAGAGGTGGGTGACGGTGCGTACGGAGAGAGAGAGCGAGAGAGAGAGAGAGAGAGAGAGAGAGAGAGAGAGAGAGGAGAGACGGAGAAGGGTGAGGGAGAGTAGATGGTTGGGCGACGAACGCCGAGGAGTATATATCCACGGATTTACGAGGACGATAAACGGGATTATACGCCTTCCGTAAACCTTGAAACGATCTTTCGAGTGAGCGCATAGTTTGCGTAAGGGCGATGTTTCTCTCCCGCCATACTTTTACCCTCTCTCCTCCTCTACCTCCTTCGGGATCGTGTCCCTTTTTTTTCGCTCGCGATTGTTGTCCTGCATCCGTTTTGTTCTCTTTCGTCTTTTATCTCACTTCACACCTTCGTTTTTCATTTACCGTTTTTACGCGCTGTGTCTCTCCATTACGATGTTGCAGCAATGCCACTGTAGAATCTTCGCGACTTTATTGCTACGCTGTTTTATTTTTGCGGTCTTCGACTGGAGATTGTAATATGTTCTTACCAATTTTTTGAAACAAGGATATATGTATAAATTTCTAAACGAAAGGGGAATTGTTATAGATAAATCAAATGATACATACACTTAATCTTTATCAATGTCATTAACAATCGCAATAATGTAAAAGGGAAATTCACATATTAAGTAAAAACAAAACAAGTTTATAAAAATGAATATCTATTTCTATTTTTATTCTTCACTATGTGGCTTTGCATTAGGGAATAAAAAAATTAAAATTAAATTTTGAAAACTATATTTAAATTTGAATAAAAGTTAAAGTTGGAACAATTAGAATATAGAAAAATCTACTTTTCATTTTGTGAAACACCCCAAAGAATGTTCGTGGAATATTCGTTAGATTCATGGAACGCTGCTCGCGCAAAACTGTACGACTATTTTATCTTATTAATATTCTTTCTCTCATTTTTAAAATTTTCTCTACGATACACATTATTTTATACATTATTATTTACAAATATTAATTATTTTATCTTTATTATTTTATTATTACATTACGTTCTCTTTTCCTACTTTCATTCAACGAATATGTACGTATTGTACGTTGTGTTTTTTCTGTTCCTATCTTTCCTGTCTTTTTCTCTTCTGATATAATAATTATATTATTTTACTCGCACAATGCGCGCTATATATTTTAGTAGAAAGGAGTTACTTTCATTTTTCGAATTTTAAATTAATTATATATTACACCGTCCGTTGAGCATATTTTAACTATTTTTTCGTATTGTCTCGTAAACACAGTTTCATCTTTCCTGTTTTTTATACGATTTTTTCCCTTTTTACTCCTTATCTTTCTCTTTTTCTTTCTGTCTCTCTATTACTACGCTGCACTAATATTATAAAATTGTCGCGACTTTATTACAGTACAACGTTGCATTTTTATTTTCTTTCTCTTCCTCTCTGTTAGCCTCAATCTACATGCTTTCAAATATTTTCGCATTTTTTCTTATTTTACTATCTTGATTTATCTTTATGCCGCATCGCGCTCAAACGTTACAAAATTGTGTAATTTTATTGCCAACCGTGCCTTTTGTATTTTTATTAACTTTTCTGCTTTTCTCGATCGTCTTTCTCTGGCGTTTTTCTTACGCGGCGTCTTTATTATCTACTGTGTTATACTGTAATATCTAATAATTATGCAATCTTATTATACCCTTTTCTTTGACTCTTCATTTTATTCTTGAACGTTTCCTTTTCGTTAATATTTTACCAATTTTTTTTTATTCAAACCATCCTTCAACCTGAACCCTTCGTTTTCTGATTTCATGCTTTTTAGTATTATTGTATTATATATTGTAAAATTTTTTCCTTGAGAATTAAGCCGATTATTGTATTAACCATTCGTTGAGGGAGCCGGTTGTCCATTTTTACATTGTCCTTTAGGTAAAGACCGGCAAGAGGCGAGAGCAGCTAACAGCAGCAAAATACCCACGCAATTTGAATTATTAAACGGTAAAGGCGGAACAAGAGAATAGCAATAATCTCGAAGAGGCAAAGGGAAAAAAAGGGGTGATCGTAGCGGCCGGTTTGAAGGCCTTTTTTCCATTCGCCATTTTTTCCTATATCTTTCTAAAAGTGTGAGCGGAATAGAAAGAGAGAACGTCCTTCGCGAATTAATATTCATTACGTCGCGCAACGCCAAAGCGCTCTCGCCCTGTACAAATATGAAACGACGTACTTGCGCTAATTAAAATACCTGGCTGCTTTCTTGGGCGGAGAGAGGCAACCGCCCTCTCATCCTTCCCCTCGCGAATATAGCCGGAAGAAGAGACGGTTTCCGTGCGAAATTAATGGCGCGCAACGGGTGGCGTTTGCATCATCGACGCTTTTGAGACATTTTAATATCAAGGAAATCAAATTTAATCAGAGTGCCCCGAGAAAAACGCATGATGACGACATATACTCTTTCAGCAATCAGACTTAATAAATATTTTAATTATAGGAATGGATTAATAGATATTTAATATTTATAAATTTTATATCTAAAAAATTTTGAAAAGTTCTGATTTTAGCAATAGATAAGAAGTCGATCGGATTGATTAATATAAATTTAAAAGTGTAGATTATTTAATGCTATCATTATATAAGTAAATCTTACTTATTTAATTATTTCGAATTCTAAAAAAATTAGAATAAAATAATTTAAATTTCATAATAAAATATATAATATAAAAGTATTATTATTTATTAAATCCGTCTTTTTGTTCTTTCGTTCAGCTTCCTTCAGAGTCGGTATGTAAGTGAGCGGAAAAAAGTTCCGAGGTTCAAAGAAAGTAAGGGGAAAAAAAAACCGTAAAAACAAAGGGTTAATCAAATTAAAATTTATAACAAATTTACATGATAAAATTCTAAGACAATAAAAAGTAATATGTATTTATAAATTTATAAAATTCAAGATTATGAAATGAAACACGGATTCTATTTTGACATGTATATTTGACCTGTCTTGTAGCAAAAAGTAAACATATTACTCTTTATTGTCACCATGTAAGTAAAAATAA
Source organism: Anoplolepis gracilipes (assembly GCF_047496725.1). Taxonomy (NCBI): domain Eukaryota; kingdom Metazoa; phylum Arthropoda; class Insecta; order Hymenoptera; family Formicidae; genus Anoplolepis; species Anoplolepis gracilipes. The sequence continues at coordinate 352,114 of NC_132978.1, read as the reverse complement.
TTCTTGTATGTCTACCGTGTTAAAATTTAAGTCAATTATATCAGAATCGATGAGATCTTTGGAAAAATTCGATGAAAAAAAAGAAAGAAAGAAATTGTTTGATCGACAACTCGCTGAAATCATCTCTCTTCGGAGAGAGATCTCTCGGTGATTCTTTCGCGTTTCTGTGAGACGACAGGCAGACGTCTCAACGGAACCCTCGCAAAACAACCAAGGCGCCGACTACGAAATGCCAGCCAGGGTAACGCGGCGTCGACGAGCGTCGACGAGCGTCGGCGGACAACGTCGGCTCGCCTGGCCCGATCTGGTCTGGTCTGGTCTGGTCTGGTCTGGCCTGCCTGCCTGCCTGCCTGCCTCCCCGTCGTCGTCGTCGTCGTCGTCGTCGTCGTCGTGCGGGAGCTATTATACGCTCGAGTTTAATTAAACTCTGCGAGATGTCAAAGGACTCGGCCATGCCCGGCAAGACGGACAATGCGGACGCAGATTATTACATCCCTCGACCTATCCAGCACCCGCGCTACTGGACCACCAAGGAAACTCTGTGTATGAATACATACGTAATTTCGCTCGTGGTTATGCACCTATACATATATACATGTATATACACGCGCTCTGTCACAGCCGGAAATATTTTGCGCCTCTCTACGTTTACGTTTATTAATGCAAGTATATTTTAGTATTCTGTATATATATGTACATAACAATAATATGGAGTATAAGCCATCATAATTTAAAAATAATACAAATAGATTAATTTGATGGATACAAAATCATTTCTCTAGATATTTTTGTAGATTTCTAAACGATTTTTATTTTACTGACTGTTCAACTGTTCTTTAGATATTCTTACAATTTTAATTTCTTTACCTATATTTAGTTTAATGGGATTCATTTTAACTGTATGTACATTTGCAACAAAAAAAAATTTTTTTAAATAAAAAATACATGTATTTAAACAAGTATAAACCTATTAAAAAATATTTGTAAAAATTAGTTTACAATATTTTTGAACGGCTGCCTCTTTTTTTCATCTGTTGTAAGATTTGATTGATAAAATTATTAATTATCCACGTGCATCAAAATTATATACAATCTATTGTATTATCAAACATTTGTTGATTTGTACATTCCGTGAATATTTTTACCATTCGAAAAAGTATCCTGTCAAGCGGAAAAAATTGAGAAACATTCTGTATCCGATGTGTATCTGCGCGCGGCCGATCCGGTAGAGAAAGTTTGATCTCTCGGCGATTCGTCTTACTCGTCGTCTCGTCCGAACGGAGTCTCCTTGCGGAGAAGAGTTCGCAGTGTCGTGTCAATGCCCATAATTTCACGCTTCGACGGCCGTTCGGTATCGGATTATTGGATCGGATATCGAGGAGGAAGGAAGAGGAAGAGCTCGGCAATCGGTGTCGCTGTTCGCGAAAAGAGAGGAGTGGATGTCCTTAGGAGGAAGAAGCTCCCTCGGGGCACCGCGGGAGCTGGTCGCTTCGGGAAAGAGGATGAAAGGACGTTGAAATTGCGCTTCCGTATCTCGTTAACGCGCTCCCAGACACGCTACACGAAATTATCCGTCTGACATTTTTTATTTCGTAATCGACACCGACTCCGGCAACGTTAGACAGTTAGCCATTCCTTCTTTTATCGAGCCATTTCATATCAAGAATTCCTTTTATCTGAATTATCCTATTTGTAAAATTCGTTTATTATCAAATCCCTGAGGCTAATTGGTACTTTTAAATGACATTTGACATCACATTCGCTAAATACTGAACTTAAATAATTAATTTGCCTTAAATGTTTACATGTTTTTTTCTCTTAAGCTCTTTTTCTTTCTGTTTCTCTGTCTTTTTCTATATACTTTTTTATGTATCTCCTTTTCTTCATTTAATGTAATATACAATTTTTTATAACTTTATTTCATTAAAAAATGAATATTATAATTTATTAGAATTAAGATAAATGTTAAAATATTATTAATCCCATTAATTGTTATTTATATTTTTATTTATAATATTTATAAGCTCTTTAGATTATCTATATGTAAAACAAGAGTCTTGTTTTATTCTTAAGATAGATTTGCATTATTGTAAAGATGTTTCTTTATCAATAATCCATGTATTTTATTAATCGAATTATAATAGTAACATATTTAATCTGATACGATATCAAGTATAATAACATGATAACGTAGTAACTTTAACTAAATGTCTCATTAAATTTATAAAGTAACATAAACGAAAAATATGAAATATTAAAGGTACAAGTACAATTTTATATAATTTAATGTGTGTAATGCAATGACTAATTCTCTTGATTCAGCGTTACTTTCATTATATTCTGGTATTTTTTAGTTAATAAAATTCTACGACCATTTCCCATATCAATTTACGAACGAAATATTCGATATATGTAATATCAAATAATCTGGCGCGCGATGAATATAATAAATAAGTATCTGAAAGCTCTTTTTTTAATTTCGTTATTCTCGATTTCAAAATTCGTTAATTTGAAAATAGATAAATAAGTATTTTTCATATATATTTATACACATTTTTGGAATATTTAACATTTTTTCACAATGTTTGATTTATCCTGTATGTTTTTAAGATATTCTTCGACTAATCCTCTTTTTCTCTTTATCTACAAATGGATTTTACTTGAAACAAAATTTTCATCTCCGATAAAATAACGAGGAAAAAAATGCAATAATCAGTTATGTGGTTCTCAGTTCTTAATGACATTTTCGTTGAAAAATAATCAGGGCGCAACTTTTGATGAAATCCGTGAACCTCGAAATTCATTGGGACTGCCGAATCGCGGTGACCAAAGGTTCCAGAATCGCCGGGGAAAGCGTCGGAGACGCTTGAGACACCCTCCTTCCGCCGGTCAATAACTGGACACTACCACCTCCTCCCCCTCTTCTCCCTCCCCCCTTCTTCCTCCTCCTTCTCCACGCACTATACTCAACAGCAGTTTGTGCGCACTCACACCATCTTCCACGAGCCTTCTACTATACCTTCTTGGGCATTTGTACCGATAGGGGATTTTATGGTGAAGATTGCACCAAAATTCGAAAGATCCATGTTTTTTTAAAAGTGTTTTTCCTTTGTCAGAAGTCGTTGATTTAAGAATAAAAAGTTCTGTCTTGAGTGTTAAGCTTTTTCTGCATTACTCATATCAGCACTTAAGAAATTAAGCATTATTATTATCTAATCGTTAAAAATGTTTTTTTTTTCCTTTAACATTGTACCAGAAGAATGATAAATAACTTGATAGTAACTATATTTAAAAAATTTCCTCTTATTAGGATTTTTGATATTTATTTTATCCGTAAATATTAATAAAAAAATTCTTCATCATTCTTTTCTTAGTTACAAAATTTCTTTTTGTATTGAGTCATTAACATAACATCATTGTTGTGAAAAGTTCTCATTTCTTTTATGATCTCTGATTAGTTCCAATATCTTACTTTAAAGGATCATGACGAAGAAGCACTTGACTACGTTAGGGATATTATTATTGCTTTAATCTCCTCGTTACTCGCGGTGATGCACTCCATACACAACAGTAAGCCTTACCTAATCTCTCTAGGAGCTTTTAGCAAACTATCTAAATATGTTCCCAGAATACGGCTTTGTCTAAAGTATTCTCAGATAGATGCATCGAGTGTCCCATACAAAGTGATGTCAGACAAGAAAAAGCGTATCAAAGACGAGAAAAAGTTGCGTCAAAGAACTTTGAGAAAACTGGAGGAAAATCATATCAGTAGCTCGTGAAACGAGAACAATCGATATCGCTTTATGTCACAAAGAAGTAAGAAATATTGTACGAATAGATGTAGGTCATTTATCTTTTTGTCCTCCGCATCGTGGAATCATATTCGGTTGTTCTTCTTTCGTATACGGAGAAAATATAGTAGTAAAAATTATAATACAATTTTTTTGTATAATCGTGCATCGTAGTAACTTATAAGAAAAATCAATATTTTTGCTCAATAATATATTATATAACATTTTATATTATACAAAAAGGAGTCATTGTAATTATTTAAATATTTTGATGCATAAAATAAATCGTTAAATTTACAATTTTTATAATAATAAATATTTTAATGTTGTTAAACATTAAAATATTTCACATTTAATGTAACATGTTGTAAATGGTAACGTATTTTTCATGTAATTTGTACTGTAAAATTTTCTCCGTATAGTATAGATATAACATTATAAAGCCTGATTTTGCTACGTTTATTTTTCATTTCGATGTTTTTATAAAGTGCACAAATTCTACCCGAATAAAATATGTGTATACGCAAGTGAGAAAGAGAGAATTATTTTTCCATAAAAAAAAAGATAACATTTCAATTTAATAACATTCGAATTTAAAAAATTGTACACTATGTAATATATACAAATTTTTTTTACATATCAAAATACATGCTACAAATAGTTGTGTTATCACATCACCACGTGAACCTATTAAAACAGCGTTTCAAAAAAGTTTGAATTGAATTTTCTAAAAACTTTTCTGAGACTTTTCTTTGATATCAAAATGAAAGGACAAAAATAAAGAGATTTTATTTTTATAGCCTGCTTGTAATTTTTAAAAAGCTTGCATGATAATTCAACAATTATTGGAAAGAATATTTTATGTTTCTATATTTTTCCTTATTAGCGACTGCTGTTGCGCATGAAACGTCATCATAAACGTGTAAATTAACGAGCGACCGTACGAACCGATCTAGGATCGTGATTCACAGAGCGATTTCTCGGTTGCAATGACGCCCGACTCGATGACCCATAAACCAGGATACGATGGCGCACGTACGGCTCGGCCTCATAAGGCGCGTAGGAGCGCAAGAGTACGTGATCGTGAGATCACGTGCCATCCCAGTAACGGACGGGGATAGCGCTGTACGTGTTATTAGCGATCAGATAAATGCCGAGGCGTACCGTTGTATCCTCGCACGTTCCTGCATCATGGTCGCACGGACCATAAGGGGTATATCTCTCCAGTATATAAATATATAAATTTATATTAGATTCGCACGCGAGAAATAATTCGTGTACGCAAGACGCACACGTCAGGGTGCCAAGAGGTTGCGAGATCGTATCGCTCTATACAGACAAATAAACTAGTAATTTCTAATCAGATCGCAACATTTATAAAACACACTTATTTTAGATAAAAAAAAAAAAACAGTGATATCTGTACAAAAAAGTTTCAGCAAAAAAAAAAAAAAAAGGTTGTCTTTAAATTATTTTTTTTTTATACATGCACAACATACATTCTGTATATTATTACGCAACGAATTATAGGTGTCTATCTAACCGATTAATTTAGCATGATGTTTCCGCGGTTCATATCGATAAAGAGAGAGAGAGAGAGAGAGATTGATCAGATTTGCCACGCGGATCACTTAAGCGGTTGCGGATAAAGACTAGGTGGGTGGGTCGGTCGATTTATCAGTTTAAATACGACCCGAAGCGATGCAGACTCGAGTTCACAACAAGCGGCAAGAGCTACCTGTTCGTTCTCATTCATTCGCCCGCTTCGTCCATCCCGTTCTACCTCGGAGCTATCGACGCGAAGGCTAAAAGATATTTAAATATGTAATTTGAGCGGACGATAACGCATCGATATAAACATCAATAATTTGTTTCGTAGCATTCAATTTGGTTCCTGACTATCTTCCGTTCTTTTTGACAAATTGCAATTTTTTATACGCAACAATAAAGCAGATTTATAAATCGTACAATTTGCTAAAAAAATTTCCTCCATAAATTTGTTAATAGCATCGTAATAATTTAAATCTTAATAATTTAAACCGATACCAAAATATACATATCTTCTTCGATTGTCTGTTTAAGTTGATAAATATTTATGGATGTCGTAATTTATATAAAGACATAATTCGCAATCGAGAAAGCAATTTATTATTTCCTCTATTATTCATCGATTCGTTCACATCCGGCGTTCTCGATTAGCGTAAACGTAGCGATATATCGCGGGAGGAGAGGTCGCGTTGATATCGAACGAATCCTTGTCCCGGTGGGGGAAATTCGATAGATCGGAAAATCTATTCAAAAGCTTCTCTCTCTCTCTCTCTCTCTCTCTCTCTCTCTCTCTCGTATGTAGTCGCTCGAGCTGCAGAGAGCAGCGTATCTCGGCGCGATCGTGTAATATTACTTGGTAAACGCCAGCGGGCGGACGAACGCGGAGGAGAAGGAAGGGTGGAAAAGGGAGGGGAGGGAAAAGGGGTGAGGAAATTTGCAAGAAACTATATTTACGGAGTTCGTTCCGGAACATTGACCCGCGGGAGAGAAGTTACACCGTTGGAAGCCGGCTCTGCTCCAGGAGGTGTTCCGGGAGAGACCACAGCAGCAACGCGGCGGCGGCGGCGGCGGCGGCAATTTTTCTTTTCTGATGTATAAGCAAGAACCTAAAACGCTCCTCTAAACGCGTCCTCGCTACTCGTTTCATACCCGGACGCCGACGACGACGGTACGGTGCTGAGCCTTTTATTTCTGCTGGTTTATTGGATGCCGTGAACGTAAGGACGAAGGATCTAGTCTTTCGTGGGAAGGGACGGTGCGGTTTCTTTCCGCTTGGACGAAGGAACGAACGACGGAGAGAAAGATGTGTATGTGTGTGTGTGTGTGTGAGAGAGAGAGAGAGAGAGAGAGAGATGCTTTCCACCTCGGCAAAACGGCCACAAAGAATATCGAGCCCTTTCCTCCTTCTCCTCGTCTCTATCCGATATGCCGCAGCTCCGACACACAGGAAGTCCACTTTGACATTGTTCGTAGACTATCGGCTGAGCTAGCAAAAAGTTGTCGCGTTCACTGACAAGCGAGAAGCCCGAGAGATTTTCGAAAAAGAGACGTACCAGATTGGTACATGCGTTACGGTAATTTCGTAATGTCTCACTCTTTTGTAAAGTGCGATGGGTTTATGAAGCGAAACAAGTGGAATTTACAGCGAGTGGAATTCTCTCGGGCGGTTTTTCAGATGTTCCCATCAAGGGCAATTAACAGGTCTTCGTTAAATTTTATAGACCGGCCTGAACGTGTTTTATCAGCCAGATTATATCAGATCTGATTCTCTCTCTTTTTCGAGTCGTTCGTAGGATTTTTACGGCAAACGTTTCGTGCAAATGCACGGCGGCTTCGTCATTCCTTTGTCGAATATATAAGTTTTCTCTCATTAAAACTTCTTGTTTTTTACTAGCTAAAAATTCATTCTTAAATAATGTGTCATTTCTCTCGAACACAATGTATCTTTTAATTCAGTGAACAGAACTTTTAATTCGTTTCATAATTTTTATATTATTATTAATGGAAAATTATTATATCTATTTATTATTTCTTCACTTTTGTGCATCGTAACATACTTTTTCGCGATTTCGTGAAATCTCTCAATTGTTTTCATCATATTTATTATCAATAACGATAGAGCGCGCTGCGCGTGATAAAATTTCTATGATTGATCAATTGAATTCTCTACTTCTCGTATCGCATCAAAATCGTTTCTCGCCGATGAAATCTCAGCGTGGGCGTCGGCGTCTGAGATGAGAGAAAGAGACGGATCTGGAAAAAGAAAAACGAGCGAGAAAGGGAGAGAGAGGGAGAGAGAGAGAGAGAGAAAGAGAGAAGAAAGGTGCGGAAGGGAGAGAGCATTGAAGGAGGTAAATTGCCCCGAGATATTTAATCCCGCGGAAAGGCCGAGGGATCTCTCCTTTATTGGCTCGGCGAGTGAGCAACGACGAAACGAGATAAGTCTCCCCGTCGGATCGATGGCCAATCGCGTTAAGCGATTTTCGCGCCTCGTTATCCTTTGTTTCCATCCGGCGGACGATCAGCTGCATCTCGTCGACGACGACGACGACGACGTCGACCGTCGACGGCGACGCTCCTTCGTCTTTCGTGACGTCGAAAGATCGATCTTATATCGCGGGCGTTTCTCTCTTCCTCTCTCTCTCTCTCTCTCTCTCTCTCTCTTTCTTTCCTTCATCGTCTGTACGAAGAATCGCTGACTTTCGCATTCCTCAATGCTAGGGGAAAATTACCCCTGAGGGGCAAACTGCGTCCCGAAGAGAGAAGGAGCGACTTATCCACTCGACTTCCCGATAATAGACGACGAGATAGCGCACACGAAAGCGATTTTCAATTGAGATACACCCCCGTGCAACTTTGTACTCTGGCAATCACTTGTTTTATCTCGAGATATCACGAATTAATTAGATTTAAGAGATAGAGAAAAATTTCCAGAAACAGCATCTAGAAATATGTGCACACGTTACATTAAGGTGGCACAGCCACTTTGGCACAATCGAATGAAATCTATACAGAAGTTTAGTGCTCTTTTCTTGCTAATTTGTTGCTGTAATGCAGATTTGGTTGCTACAGCCATTTCGGAAAAACCGATGGCTGTGCTAGCTAAAGTATAAAGCGGATATATAATATTTATCAGTTTAATATTAATTAAAATTTTTTTAAATCTATTAAAAACCATATAATAATTTAATAATCTATTAAAATCTAATTTCATCCACAACTGTTTAATCTTTTATATATCAAACATTAACATACAATTGTCCCATTATTAAAAATTTTTTAAGTATAAACTAAAGAAAAAAATTAGTATCAATTCTATTCCAATTTACATTTTCCAAGGCATTTTATTATAAATAATAAATGTTATTAAAATATAATAATTCAAGTTTATATAAAATACGATGAATGCCATACGCTACGACTATTAAAATTCCTGCGTGAGAATGAAATGAGAATAGCAGCGATACGGCGCCGCTTCGACATCATTGTCGTTGTCGTCGTCGCCGTCGCCGTCGTCGTCGTCGTCGTCGTCGTCGTCATCGTCGTCGTCGTCGTCGCTGTTGCTGTTTTCATCCACCAGCACCGTCGACACGGAGGAGTCTGAATTAAGCTCCATTTTCATAGAGCGCGCGCGCCACGATTGAATTGCCACCCGCTTGGCTTTTCGCGCCAAGTGCTTTCGGAAATTAAGCGACATTGTGCCCTAACGAATGGGATTCATGCGAATGCGGCCTACGTTCTCCTGCCGAACAGTCTGGAAAATTCGCTCACCAAGACTTAAGAATGAAAGGAAAGTGGCAGTATACGCGCAGGTTGTATCCCGCAAATGCGGAGAGACCGGGGTCAATTTCAGGGTTCGTTTGCAGCCCTTTTTTTAGCGAAATAATAACGCCACGTAAATTATCCATCTCCTTGGAACAGCCATAGAATTAACAATTTTAATTAAGGAAAATGACTACTTTGTAAAAAAACAAAAGAGAACCACTCTATTTTTATTTAAAAGAATTTAAAAATATCTTATTTACAAATTTAAGGTCTATTTAATTATGAAATATTTTGACATATCCTACTTTTTTATATTTTTCTTTTTAAAAGACTATCCAAATTTCCCGTAAAAAAAGGCAAAAATATATGGATAATGAATTTAGTAAGAAAGAGAGAAAGAGAGAGAGAGAGAGAGAGGGGGGGGGGGGAAGAGAGAGAGAGAGAAAAGAAGAGGGAGAATTAATACAAAAGACGCGCAAAAAAGGAGTACACAAAGTAGGAGTTCGCGCTGGAGCCAAAGGGGCGAATATTCTCCTTCTCGAAGACGAGACGTTATTGCCCCGGTGGTGAGTTCATGGCGGTTAATGGTTTACGGTGGTGGCCACACGGCGGTACCGCCGGTCTCGTACCAAGCAATATCTGGTCAGTCACGTAGACTGACCTCAGCACCGGAGCAATAACGACGCCTCGTGTCTGGACGTTTCTCCGCCGCCGTCGTCCCGTACGTACGATAGGCGGAGGGAGAAGGAAGGGGAGGAAAAACGAGCGGAAAAGGTTGCTTTCCGGTGGTGATCGCACGGCCAACAGCGGCCGTTTTTTCCTCAGACTTTTCTCCAGATGGTGGTCTTTGTGCACTTTGTGCAAACGCCAACTTGCTCAATCGTCAAGCGAGAGAGACTTTGCCAAAACGCGAGCATATTTCAATCGATTATCAATCATTAAAGCTATTATATGAGTTTTATACCAATTTCGTCAATTACTTAAATTACATTATTTTAAAATCGTTCAAATTCGTAAATTAATTTAAAAAAAATAAAATCTTTTGCGTATTGATTCTATTAATTCGAATTATATATTAATTCTCTCTCTATTATTCTTTCATATTAATATTTTTTTAGATTAATCTTTTATACGTTAACTATAAATTAAATTAAAATGATTTTAAATTTAATTTAAAAAATAATTATATTAATTTTGTGAAAGAAAGCTATAGGGGATATATATCGTGCTTTTCATATTATTTTTTAAATATTATGAGCATACCATTTAATTTAGCCTAGTCTTGTCACTGAAATGCGTTTGTCAACTCTTATGGTTTTATCGCGTATACGCATAAAATGGAGAATGAAATCTTAAATTTGTAATAAAATAGAATGTCTTTATAAAATAGAGACAGAAGAACGATAGACAAGGAAATTGCGGGACTCACCGTACATCTTCCCTTCGTCGGAAAGGATGATTTTGCGTCGACCGCACGGCGGATATATGGTAAGAGCTTCTTGGAAGCTCTGTTCGATATCCGGCGACCACACACCCTCCGCGTCCGCTGCCGACAGGTCCTTCTCGTCCTGGAAAATACGATCATCTAATTTAGAACAATTCAAGAAAAGAGAGGGCGGACTGCAATTACAATACATTGTCATGTGTTTTTCATCTTTAATAAGATTTTAACGGCTATTATTTATAGAAAAAGATATGCAAAATTAATTCGCTAATTTTACATTAATAAATATAATAAATTTAATAAGACATTAATGTCGCCTAGTTTTTGATATAGTACATGCATTTTTATTTGAGCAGGCGATTAATAATCTTGAATAATTAATTAATCCTTTACGCTCGATAAAGTCGACAGAGCGATTTCAGCTATGCATTTTGTGTGCATTTTTTTTTTTTTTTTTTCTTAACATGTACTGCAACTCGAACTCTTGCCAATTTTCGATCGAAGCATTCTCGCAGTATTTCGAGGCTACAAAAATTCCATCGCGCGACAATTGTCACGTTCTTCACGATCGCATTTCGTCTTCGCCACGATGTACTTTAGTGATCTGGGCACGTTCGACACGAGAAAAGTTCATTTATCTACGATTCCACCGCTGACCGCGCGCGCGTGCGTACGATTTATCCACCAGGTCGATCGCGAGCGTGGCTGGACCTCCAACGCTCCCTTCGAAGCTAAAGGACCTCCAGGAGCCGCGAAGCCGCGTCTGGAACGTAGCCTCCGATCCTCTCTTTCTCTCAAGTCAAATCGAAAAAAGTCTCGCGTTCTATTTCTTACGCACGTCCGTCTCATCGAGCTTCATGGCACGGTGCTCCACAGGATGTCTTCTATTTCGATCTGGTAAAGGGGGTCGACGGTTTTTTGCGCGAATGTACGGGATACACGGGAACAACACCTAGTAGAGTCTACGGTAATCGTTGGAACCGGAATTTCAACGAATCGAAAACCTCCGTGCTGCACGAAGAGCCGAGAAACGGACGATTATCCCGGGCATTTAGATACCGAGAAGTGTGGAAAGGGTGCGAGGAAACACAAGCTTGTCCGTTCCAAGAACCCTAGTCACGTTCGCTATGTTCGATATAATATCGTCGAGCACGCAATCCAGAACGGGAGACTCTCCAGATGGTACGAAAAAGTCCTCGATTTGATCTCGTCTGCTTTGAAGATCGAGGGCTGTAAGAGTAGATCATCGATAAACTCTACCGCGAATTGATATTCCGTTCGTTTGAATTGCTAAATCAAGAACAGTTTATCGATAATATTAAACAAAAAAAAAGGAATATTATTTTTTATCTCGTTTCAAGTAAATAAAAAATAAAAAAACTTACAATAAATAATATATAAGTAACAGATAACAGTAGACGATAAATAATAAATGAGTGAAATGTCTAAATGTCTTTTCATCGCGTCGACGAAATTAAATGCAAAAGAAAGACTAAAGGAAGAAAGTTAAATTGCAAAGGCAACATCTAGCTTTGAGAGAAAGAAAGAGAAGCTCTAGACTTTTAACTTAATTTACAAGCGCTAAAACTATATATGTATAATAAATTAATGCTTAAGTAATTTCCTTAATTTTCATAAAATTATTTAGTTCTATTACAATAAAATATATACACAGATAAATTGTACAAAATAAAAATAACCAATTTAATCTTTAAGACAGCAAAGCCCTAAGAGAATTTTTTGTTGGAATTTGTTGCACAATTTTTTCAGTTAAAGGTTACTTTTTTGATGGATAAATCTTTTCTGTATAAAAGTTAATCTTATGCACACATTGAGAAATAATTATAAATTATACTATTCAATTTTCTATCTCTTATTGTTAGTGATATCAGATTTTTTATAAAATTTATATGCTGATTTTAAAAGAGATTCAATTCTTACAATTCTTTATTAAATTATAAAATAATTTCTCTGCCGAAATAAAAAATATATTCTAATTATACAGTTATCTTAATATTGAAACTTAAATATGACTAATTAAATTCTGTAAAAAATAATGAAATTTTATTCTTTAATTAATTTAAAACTACTAATTAATTTAATCAAAAAGCCAAGTTACATATATAACATATATTAGCAGAAAAATATTTAAAGTTTTATAAAAAGCAATAATACAATAAGAAATACCCAATCAATTTTATAATAAAAACATGTCTCGAAATTTAAAAAATATTATACAAAATAGACTTTATTTTAATGTGTTTATCTTCTATTTATTGTTAATTTTTCATTTTAGATAAAAAAAGATTATTTCTGATAAAAATTGGACAATTTTTTTTAGAGAAAAAATATTATTATGGAATATATTTTTTGAATTACGTACATCATATATATTGTCTGAAAAAAAAAAACTAGAATTTTATTCAAAATAAGAAACAACTAAAACAATTAAAATTATGTAATAAATGGTTCATTTTATACAAATATATAAATATTTTTTTCTTTACAATAACGAATAACACAAATATCAAAACAATCCATTATCAAAAATACAATCACTACAGTGATTGTAGGTATACCGAATGACAGTAGCAACATCGTGCTACGATTGCAACGACGAAAGATGAATGACCGTTTAAGAACGGGGTCAAACAAAGTGACGTTACCGAGTCCTCGACATCCGGCCAGGTGTTCAAAAGCGGATATTCGCGTGTCCAGTGGCACTCACTCGTCTGCAGCATCCGCGGTCGATAAGCTTCTAACGACTTTGTTAAAGACGCGGCATTTAATTGTACGTTTCTTTCACGCGAGAGAGATGAATCTTCCGCCGACCAGCGAGAAGCGTGTTGAGGCTAACTAGGTTTTGCGAGTGCGGATGATTACGCGAACGCTAACGCGGTCGTTCACGAGCGAGCGGGGAGTTTGATAAGAAACACCGGATGCCAAGACCAATCGAGGATGGTTATGCCATAACTGTAGACGAGTGGAAATACGTGCTCGAAAACAGAAAGGTTTTAATAACCGATCGACCATTTGTTTGACACGCATTACGTTACGAGATTGCATTCGCTCACAGCGCGAAATTGAAGGCATCAAAATTAGAATTAAATAAAAGATAAACAGTTTTTTAAGATGTCTGAGAAAAACTTACAGAAATATCTTTCGAAAAAAATTGTTATATGCATTAAATTTGAAAAATTCTACGAGATCAAAAATTATAACACAGAGTGTCTTGTAATTGCTGAAAAACCTGCTAATGACAGCGTCTTGAAATCATTTGGAGACGATTTTTCCTCAGCGAAAATATCGAGAAACGTCATCATTTTTTGCAAGTTTCCAATTTTTATTGTTATAAATCTTTGTAATTAAGCCTTAAATTAAATTCTATTAGAGTAAACTCTATCTGTCAAATTAATTGAAGAATGTAGTTTTGATAATTTCTTAATTCCAAAAAGTTTTGTTTGCGAGAAGCGAATTTTTTTCAATCATTTAAAATAATTTTCAATTATTTATAACGGAAACTATTGACGCCTCGACATTTGATCTCAAGAATCTCGCCATTAGCAGACTTTTTACCAATTACAAGACACCCTGTATATATATATATATGTTAAGCAGATTTATAAGAAATCTTTTACGCTACATTATATTATATTAAGGGTTCTTTTTTTAGAAATATTTTTGATAAAAATCTTTTGAAATTAATTTTTATCAAATTTTTATCCTTCGGTTACCTTTACTTATATTAACTTTAACCTACGATAATTAAAAGGGTTGTATTTCTCCATCACAAAGATAAACGCGAGCCGGAAAAAAGCTCGCTTCTTCGAATTCCTGTCGCACCAGTTAATTGAAATAATTAATTAAAATAGAAAAAGCATGATGATTACGCTTTCTTATTTGGCCGTTCTTAATTGGCACAGTTGACTTACATCGCTAATTTCGCCAACGTCGAGGTTCTTCGTATCCGAGCCGGAGCCGTTGGCGTCGGGCGGCGGCCCGGAACTCGCGGGGGTCCACGGCGCGGAAATGGTGTCGGCTGCAGCCACCGCACTGCCTGCAAACAAACGAGGAACAACTTTGGTTTATTAACTTTTCTCGGAAAAATCCTGGTCTCAAGCTGTGAGACGCTCGCGAAATGAAATTACGAAAATGACCTGAATTTATTTCGCGCAGCAGAAAGTAATAACCATAAATTAACTTCCCATGAAAGAATTATTTATAGTATCGGAGGAATAGTAGAGGAGAATTATATGTTTGTGAAATGGTAATAAAAGTTATTGAAATAAAGAGCGATATGTGTAACAGAAGCGAGCAATCTAATTTTATATTACACACCTAATATTACAATAATAATATCTCGTCGATAATAATAGTTTAAATAGTTTAATAATGATGTGTTAATCACAATATAGGGAAAAGTTATAAAGTTTCTCCATCACTCATTGTTTCACCATAAAAACCATTACGGTACTTCCAGAATACCTTGCATATATATTCCCAATTTAACGTGCGTTATTGTTTCTAACAATGTACGCGCTGTGAAATAACGAATTAATTCCGCTGGCCATCGTGCGGCGAACTCGTTTTCGACAGAGCGGAATATTATCCTATCGGATTAGTTACGGGAAACGGTAGTAGGCAGAAAGAGGGGGTATACGTATGGGGTTCAGGGAGTGGGAGTGATGACAGAAAAATCAGCACGTAAAAAATCGCGGTTTCGGGGGGATGGGGTGGCGGAGGGGAAGAGGACAGAGACGGTACTCGGTCTCGTCGTCGCTCTCTACGCTCGTCGGAGCAACAAGTGTTCGCTGATATCGCGTATCAGTGCCACGATGGCAGGTGGGGGTAACTCGTGGGCGGTACACTCCGCCTACCGGGGGTGGAGTGCGTGTGTTAAACCCCCGGAAGAGACCCCTATCCCCGGCGGGGTTGCCGGTGGCGGTACGAATCCCGATCCGTAGCAACAACCACCCCCGAAAGCCGAGTGTTCCCTCTACCTCCCCCTGTCCTCGTTCGATCCCTTTCTCTCTCTCTCTCTCTCTCTCTCTCTACACCCTCCCCCCCCTCTCTCATCCCCCTGTAGCATTCATCGCGATGACGAAATTCATCGGAGAATCATTCGCGGAGGTTTGCGCGCATGTGCCGACCATATCCCAGTTGTCGGGGAGAAACAAGACGGATAATTGTTAATTATACGCACCAGATATTCGTGTTACGCGTTTACAAGGAAATATGTCACGTTCTTGCAAAAAAATTCTGATTTAAAAAAATGCATTACTCTTTAGAATAAATGTAGTATTACTTTTTTATCCACGGAAATGTATAGTAAATATTTTAAAATATCTAGCGCATTTTATCTGATAAAGAACTGGTCAACCTGTGTTTGAAAGGTATGGCTGTGGTGACATTCTAAAAAGATGAGCAAGTCAATTATCCGATACATATGCTTCTCGCGAAAATGCACGGATGATATCATTGCGGTGAATATGCGAGTGCAATATGCAGTCTACAAAATGAGCGGTGCCTTAATAGAGACGCGAGACGCGAGACGCACGTGCACGAGTTACGTATGTGCGCGCGCCGATATGTGTGCATTTACACGTGTGCACGTGCACGAACGGGCAGAAAACATAGATCACAGAGGATGACGTATGGTTGCATTCGGCGTGTTCGCGGACGAGGGGGAGAGAGAGAGAGAGAGGTGGAGGAGGTTACCCACCAAGGGATGGAAATGTTCAAATGAAGGATAGGGTATGACCAGGCACACGGCCGTGATAGGGTGCAGGAACTTTGAGAGGGAGGTGCCTCTCTCTCTCTCTCTCTCTCTCTCTCTCTTTCTCTCGTTCGCTCTCTCGTCGACGAAACCTCGGAATGTCCTGGCGGCTACTACCACGATCGCGGTAGAGATCGCGAACGTGCCACGTCCTTCTCCCGTTATCCGTTCTGCTCGGTGCTAGGATATTACGGTGCTAGATTCTCCCGGTCCGGTCCGGCTTGTTGAGTAATGATCGAGTCGCGACAAATTTTCGGCTCGCGAAGAGGGACGGTGGCGAGCGCGGGCGCGTTGATCGAATAGACCGGATTCAGTAAATTGCTTAGCTTTCTACTTGAAGAGAGAGAGAGAGAGAGAGAGAGAGAGACCTGAACACTTAAAGTGATATTTAATTAATTGTAATAACGATACATAGTTTCACACGCAGAGCGATACCAATCTTTTTGCGTTTGCATCTCTGTAAAGTTTTTTCAAATTTATATCACAATTATAAATATTTTTTAAATGACTTATAAATATGATGTAAATAATGAGCGAAAAATATATACGTATACGTGTCATATGTTTGTACCTCTTTGACAAATATGATTTTATAAGTTTGCAAAGACGTTGTTTAAATAAACTTTCTTAATTCAACACTTGATACTGCTTTGTTGATACTTTACATTAATTCAACTATGTTTAGACCATTAAATTACTGAATCTCGCCGAGAATCTACTGAAATGAGAATTATGGGTAATGTAGAACATTCGTAGTAGAGGTTGCAACAATGCGACGAATGAAGAAACTTGGGAAAGAGAGAGAGAGAGAGAGAGAGAGAGAGAGAGAGAGAGAGAGAGAGAGAGAGAGAGAGAGAGAGAAGGAGAGAACGTTTTGGAATGTCGCGAACATTCGCGAGAATGAGATCGCCATGTCCATCTTTCAACACATTCTTGCGAGTTTAGTTCCGTAGTATATCGCGTGTGCATTGAACCTTAGAGCTGTTCAAAAACTCCATATCGTAATTTTTGTTAATCATTATTTCATCATTTTATTTATTCGTATATTTAAATACTATATTTCTGACAATTAGAATAATAAAATTATGGAAAAGCTTGCGGCTTTTTATAATAATCTTTTCAGAATATCACGTATTGATAGAAAAATACAAAAGCAAAGTATAAATTATTCGAATTCTATCTCATCTTTGTGTGGTTCAATTAAAAAATATTACAGCAAATTTATAGAAAATTTCGCGCAATTGATTCCCTCAAACTTCGAATAGATCTCTCGACAAATTCGTTATCAGGAAAATGTCCTTCGCTTTATCCTCATACCATATATATAGACAAATGTATCAGTTGCACTTTGCGAGGGTGATGGTGAATAGTCATGTACGTGGTGGTAGTGGCTCTGGCTAAGTTGTAAATTTGGCGTATAACCATTCGGGGATGGCCCTGGTCGAGTAGGCCAGGTCTGTCTTCTCTATCTCTATTCATCTATTTATCTCCCTCTCTCTCTCTCTCTCTCTCTCTCTCGTTCCGCTTTTCGGAGGTAGTCGACGAGGGGGCGAGCGGCAGGCAGAACGGGAGGATGAGACAGGAGACAGGGGTCGCGTAGAAGCATTCATAGCAGGAACCAGAGGGTGGCTTCGGTGGAATGCGTCCCGTTTAATATCGCGGAACATTATATATCGCCTCTCTTGTCCCTACGTTGGCCGTACCGAGCGTATAACGTGTGCAAACACACCTTTGCAGATACATGTACGTACATAGTAACCTAGCCACGATGACGACAACGACAATGTGCTCGATAACGCACTCGGGAGGTCTCGAGGAGACCTTTTCATAACCGCCAGCGAATCTTTCCCGAAGCGTTGATAGTTATTTATCACCGATCGTATGAAAGTAGAAAAGTCGATTTAGTTTGCCGGTTATTCCACACTTGACTTTATCCTTTTATCCTGTCGAGTACATTTTGCGGATCTAAAAAAATGTAACAATTGACCTTGTCAAGAAGATGCCAAAGAGTTACGTAATTTATAATTTTAAAAATAATATTTAAAATAGAGAATAGTTTAGTTTTTCCTAAGAAGGTTTCCGAAATTAATTAAAGTTAATTGAAAACCGGATCTTCTTATCTGTGTTTTTTAAAAACTTTTTGTTCAAAATTTTTATATTTTTCGTATCTTCTCTATCTTTTAGAAAGTTTTCTCTTGTACAAAGTTTTCTATCTTTTACAAAAAGTATTATCGATAGATTCACGTTTTTCTTATCACGAAAAAAAATCATTTGAAGAATCCAAGGAAGAAGAAGTTACGTCACGTCGAGTGACGTATTTTTCAAGCGAGTGTGTTGAGAGATGATAAGATATTGTAATAATGTTATAATATCAGTGGCGACATTACTTTAGATAATGGCGACAAAACCGTAAGCATTTTTATATCGCCGTGACGAGACTTTTTTCTCTCTCACGTAAATTTCCGGGAAAAATTAATTATCATCTCGATGCCGGCCACGAATTGCCGCGCCGCAAAATTTATTAAGAGACGACGCGCTCCGCCTTTTGTGCGAGCCATTAAGAATTCTAATCGGTTCTGGCACGAGCCACGTCTCGATATTATCGGACAATTATACGTGCGCAAAGCCACAGGCAAAGTAAAAAGTTCGTGAAAGAGCGTGCGCGATATAGTCAACTTTATATAAATCGAGCGCGACGAATCAGACTTAATCGTCCAGCGTCCGTTATACAGTTTAGATAAAATATCGCGTAAAAGCAGTGTAAAGGTACAAGCTGTTGAAACGACGATTACGCGGAAATTATTGTGCCGTGTTAACACATTCCTATATTTTTAACGCGATATAACAAACGTACAATAATGATTATGACGTGAATAATGAATATAAAAATTGTGTTTAATTCAATTAAATATCAATACAATTTCATTTAGAGGAACGTTTGTTGATGTCTAAATTATGAAAATTATTCGTATATTATAATCATATTTCAATCGAGGATTATATAATAAAGTTGACATTATTGTATTTATATCTAATATACATTTCCCTTTTACACCTTTATATTTATACTTAATACATGTTTGTTTTCTTTTTATATCAATTTATTGGTTAATGAAAATTTAAATTATTAATTTAAATTCTAATTATTACTAATATTGTCGATAATGAAATAAGTATTCTCGCGTGAAGCTGTTCAATTTCTTTGACGTTCGTGTCAACCGAGCGATGAAAAACTCGCCTCGCAGCCACAGGTGCGCGTCTATTCGATACGCGCGATTGTGATTAATCGCCGCACGGTTCAATGAAAAACAGCGAGCTCGATATTCCCCTCATATCGCGTTCTCGCAGATATGTATTCACTCACGTTCTACCAGAACCAAGAGAGCGCGCGGTGAATCATCCCTCTTGTATTTGGAGCTAGAGCGATTGAAAAGAAAAGCAGACGCAAGCAGAACGCCGCCAGCCGCGAGTGGAGGGACGAGGGGAAAAAGTAGGGAAAAATAATAAACGCACTTGAAGCTTTTCGCGAGAGCGCATGGGTTAGCGAGAAGGGTAACCCGGGGAATACTAGAGCGGAGAGGGGGCAAGGGAGGAAGGGGGAGGAGAGATCGCGCGGAAAATATTGGCAGATCTCGGAACGCGCCCGGGGAGAGAAAAACGAAACAATGCGATTCCACCGAGCTACGGCGCGCGTTCACCTCTTTAATACTTCGCAAGCAGAAAAAGAAAAAAAAAAAAAAAAAAAAAAATACGATAAGCGGGAACCAGTTCGATGCATCCGGCAAAGAATGGATCCGCGCGCGGGAACGAGGTAACGCGATGGAAATCGCAACAAACGCGAGCCACTTTCGCGAGCTCTTCAATTAGTAGTTTTACCGGGTCTCTCTCTCTCTCTCTCTCTCTCTCGTCCCGGTCTCTCGATAATGTTTTTCCACGATCAATGTGTGTCGCGCGCGCATTCGCCGCATCGTTAACGGCCACCGCGGTTGTCTATTATATGCGCGGAAAAGGATCACGGTGTGGGAATCGTCGTAAAATCAAACGGTGACTCGGCTCTCTCAAGAGCGAGATTCGCGCTGCACGAAAGCGATTAGCGGAGACTGCCGCGGTAATTATCGGGTACCTCCGAGAGACCAGTTCGTTATAGGATCCCGGAGTAAATTGGAACGAGATAATTCCATCGAAGGTTGAAATCCCGCGGGAGAGAAGGAAAAAAAAAAAAAAAGATCCGTGAAAAATAACGCGGCATCCAACATCCAGCCGAATTGAAAATCTTGAACGACGGAATATTAAACACCATTATTTCGCGACTAATTTTCCGGAACGAAATACTTTGTAAAGCTGACGCGAGAAAATTATGCTGTCGTCTTGTTAAAGTAAACCAGGAATATGTACATAAATCGGATAATTTGGAGGCTGCGTTTGGAGGGGGAGGGAGGGGGGGGGGGAGAGTAACGCTCGTCGTATTGTCGCGCGCAATTAGAGGGATTAATTTACATATTGCAGGATTAACCGTTCGACCATGAATTATTCAGAGCTATGCTAATGTGTGTCGGCCCCGAATTGAAGTCAATAATTGAATGCTCGAGAATAAGAACGGGGAGCGCGATCCGTCGGTCTCGCCGTCGTCAGGGAACCGAGAGAAGAATCATTAACCGCATTATATTCGTAGAAAACGAGAGCGCAGGTAAAGAGAAAATTACTAAACACGCGTGAAACTTGCGGGGGCCGCGCAATATAATGCGTTCTATTTACTTTCGAGACGACGGCGAACGCGCTCGTAAAGTGGAAAATTTATGTAAGATATTGCAACTACGCCCTTTTCTAATTGCAAATTTTTCAATTTGATATTGAGTTTGATATTTGATTTTGAGGTAAAAACATATTGAAACAGTATTCATTTTTTTTAAGTCACAAGCAACTAAATATCAAGAATCTTCTCGAAGGTAATTCAGATGTACTACAAATAAGTACTAGAATATAATTTAAAGATTAATTTTAAAAGTGTTTGAAATATTGGATGTTTAAAAAAATAACGTCTTATTTTTTTTTTTTTTTTTTAATAACAAGAAATTGTACAATTTTCTTTTTCATTAAAGTACATAAAAATGGAAAATACACATAAGCTGTATAAATGTGCATAAATGTATATAAATAGAATATGAAAATAAACTTATGCACGCTACATCTGTTAGAAGCTAATGACGTATGTACGTAATAACAACTGTTAATTTTGAATGCGTCGGGAATAATTCCACAGTGTTATTTCGCTTCCGCGCGTTTTGAAATACATTAAAGTCGGTACCGAAATACTCGTTCTTGCGAAATAATCGGCATAGACTGAAATTAGAACGGGCAACGGGATTAATATCGAATCCTCGCGATTCGCGTAATTCCATCAGCCTGCGTCTACCGCGCGTGTCGCGGCTGAGTTAATACGGTTTTAATGACGAATAATGCAATCTTCTGTCAAAAACCGCAGCGACATTGCCGGCGTAATAAGCTCTCGAGATGAGAAGACGCGAACTAGACGAACACTGAGATTGTATGCATGTGTGTCAGGCAAATATGACGGTAAACTTAAGCGAGCGGGGAACTTGAGAGCGTGACTGAGGAAGAAGTAGAGAAATCGTCGAGAGGACAATGTTGAGAAATTCTGAGGATGACGAGAATGAAAGACATAGAAGAAGGGAAAACGATAAAGGAATATGAAAAAAATGTGTATGTCGAAAAAATTGCAAACTCTAATTCTCGATTGACTCGATTCTTTATAACTATTGTAATTTTATAATTATCAATATTTTTATTCAATATTTTCTATAATTTTAAGGAAATTATTTAAATTTATAAAATCAAATATGACGCATGAGTATAGTAATTTAACATGTGTATTATTTAGAAATTTCCTATCAAATAAGAAAACATATACAGTATTTATTCCTTGGCTGCAAGATTTATACGATATCGATAATTTCACCATTCCATCCACCATCGAGATAATTAACTCGACTCGTCTTCCTCCATCAGCTTCCTTCATCCTTAAGATTTTGCCTGTCAAGCCGAACAGCTGATTCTCCTCGGTCCCGTGGGAGAAACGTTATACACGGTGTTGATTTACAGTTTTCGATACAGCGAATAACAATGAGGAGAAACCCGAGGATGACACGACTATAAGGCAGGGATAGAGCAAGAACAAAAGCGCGAGGGAGTTGTTCCTTCTGTTTCTTTCTCCCTCCGAGATGTTCTAGAGTACCGAAACTCTCCTTCTTGTTTTCAGAAGCTAGTTCGACGAACGCGTAGAAGCCGTCGATCGAGCGTGTAGCGTTTCTTCGCTCTTCCCCGGCTCTTCGCCGAGAAGACAGCTGCCGTTGAGGCCAACAACCGGTTTCCGTTGCCTCCCTTTCCTCTCTCTCCTCGCTCTTTCCCTCTAAGATCTTCTATCTCGTCTTGACTTTACGTCATTCAGGTTCTCGTGTCGTTGCACGGTCAAAAAAGGGGAAAAACGATCGAGGCACGACAAAGCGACTGCCGGCGGCACCTCTCGTCGATTCGGATCACGATCCACGAGCGGATCATCGTCCGGTAGGATCCTTGTTTGGTTTCGTACGATGACGATTGAACGAGACCTAGAGATCGTGTTACTTTGACGCAGCCCGACATAATCGCGTGTAATCAATTTTTTTTTTTTTTCTTTACGACAACTTACGAAACATATGAAGTAAATCAAATCTTTTACAATCGCGTACGACGAAATATCTTCAACAATTTCTGTGTTGGAGCGTATCAAGTGTCAAATTCAAGTAAAATATATTAATTATTTTCACAGGAAATATGTATAAACAGATATAACGGAGCAAGAATGTGAACTATTTACATATTTCTAATGCACAAAAAAATGTTAGGTTACATCTGCGAAACTGCTGTTTAACAATTTTCCTCGACAATTATCCACAACAGATTTCGAAAGCGAACTCTAACGATATTTTGATTTCATTAATTTCAGCAGCGTATTTTAAAAGACAAAAAGATAATCGTCAAACAGCTGCGAAATATCGTCGGAGCGGAGGCAGGGAATTCCTTCTTATTAAGAAGTTCATTATTTTAACGACCCCTGAGCAATGATGTGTCCGCCAAAGGGACGGTATAAAGAGAGGAACGAACCGACAGACGTATAAGAGAGAAAGAGAGATTCGGTGAATATTTATCAGCCAATATGAGCCTTATACGTCGAGAAAAAGGCAGAATACTGCGCGTGGATGTACCGTTAATCGATTTGCATAAGATCGCCGTTTCGTGGCTGCGTCTCTCGAATAAGAACGCGAGCAGAGGCAGGCAGTCTGGCGATATAAAAGTCGATACGCGGCATAATTCGCGTAATTACGCGGGTTCACATTATGCGTCGGCGATACACTCGCGAAGAAAACAGGAAACGTGTCGGCACCGTCGGCACCGTCGGCACCGTCGGCACCGTCGGCGCCGGCCAGAAAGTGCACGGCGAGAGGAATTAAGAGTGACGTAAACAGCTCGAATAATCAGCTTTGTCCGTTGTTTTCTTCTAACAGATTCAGTCCCGTATAATTTTGTCAAATTTAATTTTCCAGATGCGAGATTTCGTCCCAGATAACCGGAAAATGCACTTTTTCTTTCCATTGACAGATGTGTTCTCTGTATAGCAACAACTGATTCCATTTCATTGAACTCGATATTTTACGGACACACTACGTGACACTAATGTCCGTGTCTATTTTGTCTATCGATAAAATAACTGCTGCTTTTAATTTTGTGATTCTGGAATTCTGGATTTTATCAAATTATATTATATTATATTATATTAATTTTATTATCCGATTCTTCACGTGTCCAAAAACTTTAGCTGACAATGAGTCATTTTCACTACTTTCATAAACCCGAGAGTGAGCGGCAAAATCGTATTGCGCGAATTAATGCGATACGTAAGCGCGATCGCTATTTACGCTACGATTATTACCGTAATTTCTTATGTAAGATAACGTTTCTGCCAGTTACGCTAACGAATAGACTTAATTTTAAATAGATAGGTTACTTCCAAGCACGGTAAGAATCTATAAGATTCGCGCTTCGATGAACGCAAACGCTGATTTTCTGCAACAGTTGACTTGAAGGTGAGCAAACTCATTCTCTCGTTCTTGCGAGAGTGCCAAGTATGCATAATGATACAGAAAAATAAGAATGTGTAAGATTAGACTCTTAAACATTTAAATGAAAGATCTAAATACGATTACAAGGATTTGATGAAGATGATAAGATTTTATAAAAACCAATATCTATTACGTATAATCAATATCAATATAATTAATGTAATTAATTCAAATTATGTTAAATACGCTTCTTATTAGCTTTTATAAAAAGTTGAAAAAATTTTAATATACATAATTTTACCTAAATAATAATATTGTATAATTCAATATGCATTCTATATACATACATATTTTAAACCGTGATTTAAATCGTGGCTTAAAAGCCGCTATTATAAACTCAATACTATTATATATTAACATAACAACTATTTTGTTATATCTTGTATTTCTGCACATACGTTGTTTCAAGGAAGTTGATTCGAATCGGAAACCCTGCAACAATGCATGTATACTACGTACATTGGATGCGTGGATGTTTTAGGTAACGTACCTAGGAGGATGCCGCAGCCGCATCTCAGGAGGATCATTTAACCGAGATAATTGCCAAACATTGTTCACCTTGTTAGCCGTTGTAGCTCGGTTGGCAAACTTGAGCGAGTTAATAAGCAACACACCCGAGTGACGGCGACGACTATAGCGACAGCAATGACTGTAGGGGCGACGATAGGTGTCAAGGCAGAGGCCTGAGCGTCGAACCGTGTATAAATTAGCGTCTTCAATTTGTAATCGATCGCCTTGACTTTCGACTATGTTATGAACGTGCAAGGCAGCAAGTCGATGTCTTATTTACGTTACCATATATTACTCGTGACATATTTGTATCGTACTATTATTAGCATGTGTGTGTGTGTGTGTGTGTGTGTGTGTGTGTGTGTGTGTGTGTGTGTCGAGATTAAATCAATAAAATAAATTCATATATGTTTTTAGAATTTTTATTTAATGCAAATATTATTTGGAGATGTCAAAAGAATTTTAAAAGAGATATTTATCTAGTGCAAAAAATATTCGATATTAATACGAGTAAGAAGAGAAAGAGAGAAAAAAATGTACTAATATTCAAGATAATAATTAATATTTGAAAATATTTATTTAAATTTATTTCCTTTTTTTTTTTTTTAACTTTTGAATTATGGTATTCTCCGATGAAATATATGTGAAAAGATTATTAATCAAAATACTGTAGAATTATGTAGAGTTTTATTTATGAAAATACATATTAATGTCCAATACGTAAAATTTAAAACTCGTCTCTGAATTTATATAAAGAGGATTTGAAATAAAAAACTTTTTTTTTTTTTTTTTTCAAAATCGTGGTAATCTAATTTTTTTAGCATGATGTATCAAAACTACCAGTTAGTAACAAAGGTCTCAACAATTCTTTTACGAACGGTAGTATTCGCGAGGCGAGATGTTATAATTCAATAAAACGGGAGAGAGGTCCGGTGAATCTTGGCTGGGTCGCAAGCGCTGAAGCAAAGTACGAAGGAAAGAGCTACGAAGAGAGTTAGATAAATAAATAGAGAAAGAAAGCAAAAGGGAAAGAAAAAGAGAGAGGGGGGGAGGAAGGGAGGGAGGGAGGGAGAGGGAGAGAGAGAGAGAGAGACAAGCGAAAAGACGTAGGTAATTAAGGGTCGTAGGAAGGTTCAAACTGGAAAGCAAAGTCGAAGGGCCCCTCTCCTCTCTTCTCCCGTGAGAGGCGTGAATTACACGGCGAGGCAAGCGAGCCGGCAGACAGGCTCATTGTCCTCCGCTAGTTTAATTAATGCAGCTGAACCGGCAGCTCCCTCATATCCCACTTCCATCCTCCCTTCGTCCGACCCCGCGTTCTCTCCTACCACCACCATCACCACCACGTCGCCAACCCTGTCTCTTTCTTCCGCCGCACCATCCCCTCGTGTCACGCCGCCGATCTCATATATAGTCGCACACCGTGGCCTCCAACGATGTATGTGTAACCTACCGGGGGCAATTCCGTAGAGCCGACAATGTCGTCCCGTCTCTCGTCTGGATTTCGATAATGATCCGTCAATTAGTCGACGGATCAGCGATTCAGTCGCGCGAGCTGTCTGCCACTTCCTTTTAACCTTCCGAGACCGGCCGAGATACTATACTATACTTATATGTATACATACATATAGATTATGAAGCTTTTGTAAATCGAGTAAAAACGATCGATCTGGATGCAAGTTATTTTTATTACAAACAGACTTGATTCTTGAGCCATTTTTTATTTTGTATCTATTACATAACATTAGTACTTCAAAGTATTAATTGAAAACCTTGATTTGTTGTATTTACCGGCGATACAGAGGGGATGAATGAAAGAGAGAACGAAAAAGAAAGAGATGGTTGTAGAACGAGAAAGAAAAATAGGTAGACAGATATAACGAGAAAAAAGAAATAATATCGTGACCTTCTTCCGTTTCATAGATATATCTTTGGCAGCAGGGGTGAAACAAGAAAGAGCAGACTAGATGAACTTCCTCTCCAATGTTGATTCTATTCAATAGAATAGAAAGAGAAAGAAAAAAAAAGGAGTAAGAAAGAGAGAAGTCGCAGCGAGAGAGTTCTATTTTATTTTTTCACAAATTTTATCGATAAAACGATAGAAACTCGATGAATTCAAGACTCGAAGATAAGTCTGCAATCATCTTGTAGACTTATTCCCCTGAACTAGATCACGGTAATTACGCTATTGCTCTCTCTTCCGAGATGCAAGAGGGAGATTCTCGGCTCCTTCAGTTCCTCCTCTCGCGGGGTCTTTTACGAGAAGAAAAAAAAAAGAGAAAAAAGAGAGAAAAAAAGAAGAGAAGAAGAGAGGCTCGGGGTCAAGGTGCCGCTCTGTTGCCGACTTTATCTTCTTGGCAAGAGCACTCGAATAGTGCAGTATCTGAACGTCAGAGCTCGATCATCGGCCCGATTCAATTAGCCCTCGTACTTGTGGTAACTCCTTCCCCGCCCATTGGAACTCATCGATAAGAAATTCTCCGCGTTCGGATGTGGAGCGACCGGCTTCGATGCGTTTGATCTGTCGCCGCTCGAAATGCCGAGAGACGCTGCTGATCGGCTCGTTTCCTCCCACGGAGAAGAGCGATTTTATCTCCTTTTAATTCCCATTAGTTTATCGTGGCAGATTCATTTTTGAGATAGAACCTCAAGAATAGCCATTACATGTGTCGAGCATCTATCGGCTGCTCGTTCGACCATTGAGGTCAGATTAAGATAAGACATTGATTAATTAAAAATTAATGTCAGGACAATAATTAGATCAAGGATAAAATATAATTAAAGGAGAGAAAGGAATTTATAAAAATTGTATTTTAGTTAAGTTTGACTTTAAAAATTACTGAATAAAAATATCGAAATGCTTTTATTAACTTTTATGATCCATTTTCGCGACACTTATTTTTTTAATATTTTAATTCGAGATTTAGATTTTACTTTAAGAGAGAAATTATTACAATACCGAATATTTTTAAAATAATTGCTCTTTCGGTGAAATTTTTTCTGGAAGGAAAAATTATGATATCGAATTTTTTGAATAGTCTTTAAAACTAAGATTGAAAATCCTGAGACATCCTCCCACCACCATATATCCTCGAGACTCTACGCTAATACTCTTCGCGTTGCGATCTGATAAAATCAACGTCGCTCGCGACGAGCAAGTTGAATGAAAAACGGAACTAAAATATACGTGAACATCCGCGTGTTTCACATGGGCAACTCTTCCAACCTTCCAACCGATTAGATGCTAATTCTAGGTTTAATTCTCTTTATCCGGAGCGTCATTATATTATATATATAGCGAGGAACCGGTTAACCCACTTCGCCAGGATAGACACACGCGACTTTTCGTGCCAGACGATCGTCGCGTTTATCATCATCGTGACATGTCAATTCAACGTATATTCTTTGCGTTTAGAATATTTCGAGAAAAAAAAGTGAAATGCCCGGTCAACGTAGGTATATCTCCGAACGATCAACTGATAACGACAACGCGAAAGCGATTTTGAGATCCTAATAAAATGCTAATAAATCGCATCTTGCTGTCGGTGGAACGAATTTCCGAGGAGAATCAGCCGGTAGCAGCGACGGTGAGCGAGAGAGCAGGTGGATGCGCTTTATCGATTTTGGCATACCAGACAAGTTGCTTCTGCTTTCGCGGCGATAATTCGCCGACTCGGTGCCTCCGCTTGGCGGCTTAAGTCGCCCACTCGGAAAGTTCATCAGCGTGCAATCTGCGAGAGCTCCCAGTTTCAGGTATTCCTCCACGAAGTGGTACAAATATTTGCGAAAGAAAGATTCGATATATGTATTATACTTGTATCAATCATTAATATTTAAGGTATACAGAATGTACGAGAAATCGTATTCTTATAAACTCATCGTGTATGTTGCTATTATTATTTACACATACACACTCACACATGCAATTTCAATCATTATAATAATAAACAGATATAATAAAATTCTATATTTTTCTCTGTTCAAATAAATAAAACCGTGTATAATAAATTTCGACAACACATTTTCCCCATAAAATAATGATCGATACAGAATCTATAGATTTTGATATTGCGTTAATAGTAGACATTAGATTGGAATAATCAGAGAGTTTTTAAAGTGTCAACGTTGCGTGCAAAGATTTGATCAGTTGGGTCAAGTAAGCAAGAAGACATAAAAGACGTAAAAGAAGACGAAGAGCCGCGAGAGAAGACGAAGAGAAAGAGGTAGACGGACGTCGGGACGCTATTTATATTCGATGTCGAGGACGTTCAACCCGCAAACACCCCCGCCTTCCTTACCGAGTATTCTCTCCTTCTATCTTTCTCTGTCTCTCGCTTTATCTTTCCACGCGCTCATCTCGTATCCACTCGGTGGCGACGGGATAAACTCGCGAATAAATCTCCTAGCCATGTAGCCTGTATACCTTCTCCCATTCTTGTCCATGCTTCGCCCTACATCCTCATCTTGCGGTCCGAGTGCCTTACCACGGATTATCCGAGGTAGACACGCGTAAACGAGCCGGTTCCCTCTGGTAATTTGAAGAATTAATCAACCGGACGAACAAAGATTTCATGTACAACGCTGATCGATGACCAAAACCAAGTATCATTAACTCTACACGCATAACTGAGCAGTTGAAAATGATAGAGAGAAAGAAAGAGAGAAAGAGAGAAAGAGAGAGCGAGAGAGAGAGAGATATCTTAAGGACACAAAGATTAATTTCAGAAATAAAAATAGATGAAAAATTAAAAGAGGTGTTCAAATAATTAAAATAAATAACCAGCATTAGTCAAAATAAATAAAATTGAAATAAATAATTTCTTACAATGAATTTCCTTATTGCATTAGATTAAACAATGACGCTATCTAAAAGAATAGATAAAAGAAGCTTTAATCAATCAATTTTAAGGAGATCCAAAAGCTCTTCTATATTATCGGCCAAAATTTAATCTAACATGACAATATATTTGCTTAATGTAAAAGTTTTGCAATTTATATACACAAAATAAGATAGGTTTCTGTTAGGAATTGCATGAAGAAATATTTGTGAACTTTTAGAAATGATGTCTGACGTAAGTTTGTGTTTCAAACTCGCACACTCAAAGATGCACGAGAGTAACTTTTTATAGATTTTAAAAATCTTTTTTACTAGATTTTTAAAGTCATTTCCAAAAGTTTACTAATATTCTGTTATATTATTCCAAACGCGGACGCTATATCTCTTGCACGGACATAACGTAGAACTTTTTATATTAAATAAATATTGTTACGATGTAACTGTCATTTTTTAATTTTTTATCATTTTAATATGAAATTATTAGCTCCCGCGTGTTGTTTTTATAAGTACTTTATTAATTTTGGAGAAGGATTTATCAATCTTCGTAGCCAAAAAGAAGAATTTCAAAATCTGTAATTCATGTTCTGCCGATAATTTTGGATCCCCTTAAGAATTAAAATTTTTAAATGCTTATAGCATATATAATTCTATTTATATATATATATATATATATATATATTTTTTTTTATATACACGCATAAAATTAGCATTAACGTTATTATGAATTATAAAAATTTTTAATTTTTTAATATTACGAAGAATCAGTGTGCAACTTTCTGACGAGTGATTAGCCCTTTCGTACAAATATTTCAGCATTCTCGAGTTTTCGACACGCTCGCACTGCTGGCTTTTCATCTGGCAGTGGATTTCAGAGTCCCCGTCTATCGGTCTTTCGCGTATCGACTGACCGCGCGACATGCAAAACAAAGAAAAATCGTTGGAAGCGGAAGGAAAGCAGACGCGAAATTAGATTTCCTAGTGAGGTCGTCGCCGCCTAGCGTGCGTCATGGAAGGGGATAGAAAAAAAGAACAAAAAAAGTCGACCGAAACTCAATCCATCCGACGAGCTCGTGTCGAAAGAAGGTAGAAGAGAAGAGACATTGGTAGATGGATAGAAAGAGAGAGAGAGAAGATGAGGGAGTTCTCTCGGTTCTCGATACGATTCCACGGGTATGGATCGAACGAGAGGCTGAAGAGAGAAGAGATGGAAGGGAGGAAAGATAAACGCAGGGAAAACGGGGTATCATCCACGGCTGTAATTAGAATCCTCTTCGTGGAAATGGTCCCGAGGCTTCGAAAGCCCGCCTCCTCTCTCGTTTCTCCGTTTATGATCCTTCAGCTTCAGATAGGTAGGTTGGACGATTGTCTAGTTGGTACGATAACACATACACGTTCTAAGCGCCCAATACGATTACGTAATACATCCATAATAAACAACGACGACTTCTGAATCCTCTCGCACGTAGCCGGAAAAGAGAATAATTTCAGGGACGAATTCATCGCGCAACCGTCATAATTACAAGGTCGATTATTATGAAGTGTTTTTTTGTGCGCTCTCTCTCTCTCTCTCTCTCTCTCTATCTATCTTTTAATTTCCATCTCTTCGAAAACTCTGCACATGTGTGCAAGAAAGATATCTGCAATTGTAACGCTATTTAATAATTGTTCGCTCGATTCGATTTAATTTACTTACTTTGCAGTAGTCATCGCAAAACATTTGCTTTTTAATTTATATAGTCTATAGATATTTGTATATTATGTATTCTCTCTTTCAGGCCAGAATTTATTTTTAATTTAAATATATATATATTATGCAGCTACGTTGCATTAACTCATTTTTCAAAAAAATCAGATTGTGCTATATAAGCTTCGATTATGTTATACTCAATGTATAACAAGTCTTCATTGATTATCCGGGTATAAAATCATAGATAAGAGAAACGAAGAAAGTGCTACAAGTTAATAAAGGAGAGAGACACGATTCTATAACGGAAAGGCACGATTCTAGTTTGCTCTTGGCGATTGGCCAACGCGCGAGGTCATTAAGTCTCGTGTCTTCCAGTAGAAGCAATGAAAAGTCGTAAGAGAACTGGGAGAAAGAACGGATGGGAACAGTTAACGTTAAGTTGACAGCTACTATGACGGTTGAACCGATTGAACTGTCTTTTCATGCGCGATGTATTTTTAGTCACTGACTGACGTTCTATCTACGGATGGAATCGAGTTCAATACATACGAATGTAGCTAAAACTATGAATATTCATTTGAGTAAAATTCATCATACAATCATCATATCATTAGATATGATTGAGTCTTAAATTGCGATTTCGTTAAATTAATTATTCAAAATGTTCTCGTTAGAATGAGCTTTACCATCATCACAGCTAGAAAGCTTAATTTGTGAGAAAGTCTTTATCATACCTAATCGTCTGTAAATTATAAATTATTAATGACTCGACATTTTCGTCATAAAATCATCAATCGCTCAAAGGCTATAATCTACGCGATCGTAAGAAAGTGCGATCAGCTTGACTCTTATGGTTCGTGTTTTCGTTTGAGAATCCCTGGATGCACCACGCGGCGACGACCGACGCATTGGTGGGGGTCAAATGTCACACTGCGTGACTCACCATCGCCTCCGAGTGCTCGCTGCACCTTCTGCATACGGCGTGTATATTTCGCGCATATGCATTTGCAGGCCGCGCCTTCGGCGAGCGAATTGACGATCGACACGATGATCGCGATGCAAAAAGAGGAGGGCAGGATATTGCGATAGATAGCGTTCGAAAGATACGTCGATCGACGACGAGTTGATCCTTCCGATTGAAATTAATTCGGCCATGAATTCCGTGAAACACCATTAACGAACGTGCGCGAGTTACTTTGCATTCTAAGTGGAGCGCGCACGTCTGCACTTTTATCCTTCTTCGAAGAAGCCACCTATAGGTACTATCGGACGATCGATCTTTAATGCGACGCGATAAACGCCACACGTCTGCCACATGCCGGCAGAATAAATGCTCAAGTTCCTGTTACTGCCGCCTGCCAACGGTCCGCCTTTATTTGTTCGCTCGTCTATGTATTATTTAAATACAACAGATTTATATACGACCACATTGCGTCTTCATCTTGCTTTAAGTTTAAGATCAAGAATTTATACGGTTTTAGCTTGTAAATTTATAAATTCAATCTGCTCATATATGTCATAAAATATTTTATAAAATATTATATATAATTCGCATTAGATAGGTGTATATATATATATATATATATATATATATATATATATATATATATATATATATAGAATATATTTTTATACATACATTAATATAATTAATAATTATATTTTTTATATTTTGTATATGTATATAAAATATATCACTAATAATAATTAAATTGTAGATAAAATATATGTACAATGTATAACACAGTGTAATATAATTTTTGTTTATTAATTTTATCACAATTTTATATGTACATGTTATTTTATTTGTGATAGACAAATGATAAAAAAATATAATTGATGCTTTCAAACGTTGTCGTTAATAAAAATTATATTTATTTTAAATCACATATCATAATTATGCGCTATCCATATGTGACTATAATGGTGTAATTATAAGAATTAAAAATGGCGAAGCAATGTAAAGCTTACTATACTTGCGCCAGATGTAACCCGTCGATATCGCCACAATCACTTTAAGCTGGCGTCATCTTTCAATGTCCGACGAACGATGCTAAATCGCCGATCGTGCACATACACGTCGGCACAACCGTTCGTTCTTACGGATCGTCATTATTTAGACAATAGAAGCGCGATAGCGATCTCTTACCTAAAGCGCCCGAGGAGAAAGACGAAGAGCGCGCGCGAGCGAAGGGGGACCTCGTGCAAGAAAAGGGCAGGGAAAGGCGGAGAAATCGTAAATTGATCGATCGATCGTCGACGCGGTCACTCATCGCCGGCTCGATATCGGCGAATATAATATAACGGGTGTCGAGATCGTTTCGTACGCGAGTCGAAATAATTGCGTCGCCGTAATTAAATGAGGTAATTAGGGCGAACGATATAACTGTGTCTCGTTCGTCCCTTGGATGTGCCTGTCGTTAAACCGTCACCGTCGTGAGAGACGCTCGTTTACATCAGTTATTACTGCCAAAGTCACCGGGACGTGCGTGTGTTTCCTCCGTATTAACGAATCGCTTTATTTACCCCGTCTTACTTAAACGCTTCCTCGCGCGATTCGGTCGATTACAGTCACGTGTTTGCTCACGATAACGACTTGCCAAGGATTCGCTTGCAGAATGTCAGCGATATCCACCTTTGTTAATCGCATCAGATTCGCATTACAAAATTTCCTAATCCTTTGTTTTGCAATTCTATATATACTTGAGCGCTGATCTTGATAGTTATTTTAATAACTTGTTATTAAAATGTTTTAAAATTTTTGAGGATTAATTTTATTGCAGTTAATAAATTATATTCTTTTGAAATATTCTCCAAATAATGGAATTAATTATTAGACAACATTGATAACACATTAAGAAAAATATGTTGAATAATTAGTCATTTGTTAAAATTAAATTTAAATTGTAATATTATTATTTTTATTATAAAACTTGATTTTTTTTATTTTACTTTTTTTTTTTTTTTGACAATTATAAATGTATGTCGTATTTTTATTTAATATCTATTCACTATTATAATATCAATACATAACGTTTCATGATATTTCCATTGTATATTCATACTTGACATTAATCGAGAAACGATCTTATGTTCGTATTTTCTCGCACTGAGTTAACGCGCCCGTTAATTAATGAGAAATTAATTCTATCCACGAAGAAATCCGCTAATGAGACGCAGACGAAACAAAATATATATATTCTCGATTTACGCAATTTTACTCCGGAAAGATAAACAGCAGCAAGCACCGCTCGCGAATGTTAAGTTCTGTCACGCGAATATTCAGACTAACAGGAACTGCAGGAACAGATGCAGCTAGCATCCCGAAACTTCGGATTTCAAGTACAACACAGTACTATCTGCCGACGCAAAGGGATTCGCAAACTTCTACGTTTAGCTCGCAATGTCTTATCTCTGAATATATATGTATATAGAGGATATACCATGCCCTCTCTCTTTCTCTCTCTCTCTCTCTCTCTCCGCATTTTCTTTCACATACTAAATTCTCTCTACATGCAATTTAAAATTAATTTATCTTTAATAAAGAAAGATGTCAGGATTTCGAGATAATTTTCGAATAGTAGGTACTTTCAGAATTTTCCAATATTAAACTTTAAACTTTTTATTACAAGTAAATAGAAAAACTTTATTCCTCTCTTTAATTGAAACGGACCTCTTTGCAAGATTAAATGGATATATTTAACAGGATTATAATTTCAACAAATCAAATACTGGACAATCTGATGATATATCGCATATATTTCTAGCTTCTATATTCTAGCCTAAATGATAAGTTAAAACGCTACCGGATGATAAAATCAATTTCACGGGCTTTTACTGCCTCCGACCGCTTGAAGTTGAATATTGTTTATGGAATATCCCAAGCGGATGTGCTCAACACAACGCTGCTATAATAATACACCGCATGACACGCGGTCGACGTCGGCGATCGTTAGAGACAGAAAGAGAGAACCCGAGGAAGAAAGGCGTGGAGAGTGCTTTCTTGCGCGCCACGATTATGCGCGCGGATACATGCTTATGCGTATGCTTTATGCCAAGATTTATGTCGACGGCGATACCTTTCTCTCCGCATAGAAATACCGGTAATGCGCCATAGTATACCACGACGTATAATGCATTATCTTTAATGAATTGACTGTGAAGTCTTACACGTGTCATATTTCATTTGTGCATCGATGAAGACCAGTGGACATATTTCAAATGCAAATTATTCAACATAATCATTTAGATAGTAATTCGATTATAAATATAATATAATTTGTTGAAAATTTATTTTCCCTACAAGAATGTAAGAGAGATAGTTATAATTATAACAGAAAAAGTATTTATTTGAAATGCAATAACTGAAATTATTAATATTATAAAAAATTCTTATTTAAAATGCATGTAAATGCTATAAACAGATTCTTGTGTTATTTCAAATATTATGTAGCAAAGAAAATAAAATAAGAAAAATTTTATCAAATTTGTTTGATAGAAATAATTAGAAAAATAATATTTATGTAAAAAATAACTTAATGCTTAAGTAATTTTAATGTTGATTTAAAACTAAGATGATTTAATGAATAAAGACAGATCTGGCCAGATAAATCTGGCAAGAAAAACTGAAAAAGTCATCGGGGGACAAAGTGAGGCAACGTTGTTTAATCTACGACGAATTCCAGAAGTATTAAAAATAAAGCCCGAACTCTCAACAATTGATAAGTTTCCACAAAGTGAGACGCCAGCTTCATACACATACACGTAAAATTAATTGCAAGCATTTTAAATAACATGCAAATAAAGAATTATTTCATATTAATCATTACTAATATATTAGAAGAAAGATAGTTTATACATAGATATTTCTATTTTCGCAAATATAATACTATTTTGTCCACTTCTGATTAAAATTCATTTATTTCTTCTCACAAAGTCCTAATCTTATCATCAGATTAAATGGAGTTAGAAAATTCCGCGATACATATTTGTCAAACAAATAAAAATGTAATAAATTCATTTCATTGTTTTTCACTTCTCATCATTTTTATGTTTTCATTTATCTATTTTACTTTGCGATATTTTGTTTAAAGCGAATAAAGAGTTTTTAATTTTTAATCGAATATTTAAAATTGAAATCTGCATGACGCAAATATTCGAATAAATAAAAATGTACAAATACATTTAAAATTGGCTGCGCACTTTGTCTTAATCGAAATTTATCAGATAATACGGTTATGACCACACGTAGCTTTTTTGCACACGTTAATATAACGATTTTAGATACGGCACGCCGCTATCTATTTGCGAACAATTGTGCGTTACATTGCCGCAGCCGTTAATGACGCGTGAATCATACGACATCTGCAATTGTTATTCGCACGTTGTCGCACGCGCGTGGCGACCAATTTCTGACTACGCACGTACATACACATTAAACACCTATCGCGCTCATTGAACACTTGCGTTATTTCTTTTTTTTTTGTTTTTTACTCTAAAAAATTCACACAAAAATCAACTTCAATGTTAAAAACATTTCGCCCATCTTACACGTAAAGAAAAATATAATAATTCGCATATCGTATAATATCGATTAATATGTATAAATACACAGAAAAAAATAAGTGTCAAATCAAAACTTATATATTCATATGAACGCGTACATTACCTCATATGTACAATTTATAATATTTTTAGAAAAATTTAAAAATCTTAAATTTCAACAATATTATAGTTTTATTACAATATTATAATTGTCTCAAGCATACGATAATTATGTTGACTCTAAAAAATTTATAATCTTCGATTTAAACATGTGTTATTTTCTATCCAACATCTTTTTCCTTTCAATTAAAAAAACTTATTCTTAAATAACAAGAAAGAATATATTTTTCTTGGTTAAACTATATAAAGTGTCTTCATTCTAATAAATTTTTTTTATTTAACGCAATATAATCTCATTTCAAAATTTCCAGTTTGAAACTAAAATATTGTTAAAATAAGAATATTCTTTTTTTTTTTCTGTGTAACAATACAAAAGTTATGTATACAGAAAAATGTGTCAATAATGTACAAGAAATAAAAGAAGATGAGCACGCTTTTGCAAGTCGCGCAATTTGCGAATTGCTTCCTGCCGTATTTTTATCGCATCCTGCGCCATTTAGTTTGCATGCAAACTTTATCTACGCTCTACCATAATTTACGACGACAGGATAATTTCCTGGCAGGATTGTTGCACTGATAATTAACTCACGTGCGAGCCGAGTCGAGTCGAGTCGAAAATGT
Source organism: Anoplolepis gracilipes (assembly GCF_047496725.1). Taxonomy (NCBI): domain Eukaryota; kingdom Metazoa; phylum Arthropoda; class Insecta; order Hymenoptera; family Formicidae; genus Anoplolepis; species Anoplolepis gracilipes. The sequence continues at coordinate 314,297 of NC_132978.1, read as the reverse complement.
ACTAAGTAACGAGAATTTCGCGGATGTGTTGCGAACAACAGAATAGTGCGTTGTTTGCGACTTTTCGTGTTTTATTTTTAATTACGAGCTGATAATTCAAACAGCCAGCGATGAGAATCGTTCGTTCGTTCGTTCGTTCGTTCGTTCGTTCGTTCGTTCGTTCGTTCGTTCGTCGTCCGAGAATATTAGCAAATAATACCTCGGCCCGTAAGCTGCATCGGATCCGCCCGTAATTTCAACATCGCGCAGCCATAACGAGAGTTCCCGAGACAATGGCTCGTATATATCGGGTGGCAAAAGAGTAGTGCGTGGGTTGAACGCCGTACAGGTAATGCATACGCAGCGGCGATCCCCGCAATTCCGTGAGAAATTATTGTCGGGCGCGATCGCGCCGAGGGAATTTCTGTTGTCTTTGTGTCCTACGACTCGCTCGCGACTTGCTCGAAATTAATAACGCGCCGTTCTTAACGAGCTCATTAATTGAGACGTTTCGTAAAGTCTCGAAATTTATTAGACGCTTGCGTATAGAGTATTTAACTTTGGGCTCTTGTAAAATTAGATGTTACACATTAATGGATTATTATATTTTGCATATTTTATTGTATATTAAATTTTGGCATATTTTTTCTAAATGTGTGATTTAATTGTACAAAAAGGATTTTCAAGTCATAATATATAAATAATATCCAATAGTATTATTTTATGCTTTCAAAAGAAGATACGAATCGTTGTGGAAAGAGCATCGGTAAAATAACGAAAAAAAAAACAAAAAAATGAAATAAATTCGACTTTGCAAAATTAACTGGCGGCATGTTCACAGACAATACTACCGGCGAATTGGAGATAACACAGGCATAATAATTTCAAGGATATACGCATGATTACAAGGTTCGGCCGAAATCGCGTAAGTTTAAAGGTAGTCCTTAGATGAGTCGATAGACAAAGGGTTCGCCCGCGGGAGATTGTCTAAGGACTGGATTCAGACCGGGCCTTATTATTACGCTACTTGTTATACCGTACGACTGGCTATTATCCTTCTGGTTTTTCTCTCTAAATAAATGACGCTAATTCGTCTTAATTCGCCACGTCCGGCCGTACGACGCCTCTACGTTTTGTGTGTATGTCTGTTTCTTTTGAAAATCTTCAAACGAGAAACAATGATTTGATATATTTTCAATATATGTAATGAAAAAATTGTTTCTCTCATAATCGAGAACATTATTCGTGAAATTTAACTCGAATGTATTTTTGTGGCTTCCTTTCTTATATAAATAAAATTAATCATGGTTTTTAAATTTGCGAACGCAGACTGTTTTGACATATAGTGATTTATTAAGCGCGCCTCATATTTTCGACTGTCGCTAAAAATGTTGTATTTGCGACACGTAATATAATGGAATGTTTACGATAATAGATTCTGCAGAATAATTTTAGATTTCTAGCGTCACAGATACTTGTGATAGTTTTGAAGAGCGAAAAAGATATTCAGTAATATCGACCACAGAAAGTATATAGTGTTCAAGGCGACTACACACGTATTTCGAGAAGCAACGTGTAAAAATGGTGAATAATATTCGCGTCTATATTTCAGATGAAAACCGATATTATCTTCGACTGTTCGTTCTGTTCGTGCTTCGAAATTACGTCTATTGTACATTGTTAGTTTAGCGCAATCATATCTCTTTTGTTAATAATCTAGTCAGAGATACCTCGTTAATTCTTATTTTTTATATTATTTAATATTTTTTATATTATTTATTATTATTTATATTATTTTGATATTCCTTTATATTATTTTATTATTTATACAAGATTTAATTTATGTCATGAACACACTAATAATATATTAATTTTAACATTTTATATAAATAGATTAAAAAGAATATAGATTTACAAATTTGTACACTCAATGATATTATGATAACTATATTTACCTTATGTTCGATAGCATAAAAATGATATAAATCAAGTCTCGATGCAATGAATTAATTTGCTTACAAATTCAACATTGAAAAAAAAAAAAAAAACAATTATTCAAAAAAAATTGTTTTAAATAAATCCCAAATTTGTCAATTTTCTGATCATCATATAGAATATATATCAATATATAATCGTTTCATATATTTTTTTTTTTTCGTAAGTTTTGTTAACACGAAGGAGGTGCAAAAAATGTTAACGTCATTCCCTTTCACCATCGCCAATTATCCCGTAACTGGTCACGCCGATCGCGATCTCGTTGTCAGCGGGAAAGCGAATTGCCTTGCGAAAATTCAGCCGATACGCGTACGCGCGGCAACTATTTTAAATACATTACGAAGTTTAAATCGCCACTTAATCACAACGCGCGCGATAGCAACGCGAGATTTACAGAATTAACGAGGGATGAACGAAAAAGGGAGGAGGGGGGAGGGAGGAAAGGGGGGGGGGAAAGAGAAAGGGGGAAAAAAAAGAGAGAGAAACCGTCCGAGTCCGATAAACTAAATTTCAGGTATGCTTGCCTTATCATTAGTCACGGGTGCGCCACGGTGTGAATTAGACTCAATTACACGGCCGCGAGTAATCCCAGGCAAACCGAGTATCCATTAATCGAGTTACCTGGAACTTCAAACTCGGAGAGTAGGAAAGTTCGCTTGCCATTAAAACCAAGGGCGCGGTTTAGACCTCCCGAGTTTGAAAAGCACCAACGAGCTTTATCCTTTTTCTCTCTTTCTCCCTCATATTCCCTCTGTTCCAAAAGCTCTTGCGTAAATTTCGACATTCGTCAGTTTCGCTGGCGGATTAATTAAAATTACTACGGAATAATCGCGCTCAATGAATATTAAGCTGCCAAGCTTTTTATCTACAAAAATGTCATAGATGATAGCAAACGTAGTGACGATGAGTCACAATGTGAATGCGTCAAACTCCTCGTGAAACTCGGAAGTCACTTTGTAAGATAAATTTCTAGCGCTGTGTTAAATTATTCTCATTTAAATTTCCGCCGGAGAAAAGTCTACCTCGAACGCATCGAGGAATACATTTGTATAATGCATTCTCGCGTTCCGCATAATGAGCTAGTAAGAAGCTTTCAACGCAATGCGTCCTCTCGATGTTTGCCTATTTGCTTACAGGATTTTGCGCTATGTAAAGGCTGACAGATCTTTCAAATCCGAACATTCTGTAACGCTTTTTCATCTCATCTCTTTTATCAAATCCTTTTATAATCCCTAAAATGTGTGCGTATTCTTTTCATTATGCAAATACGAGCATAGTGTAAAAGATAGATTACAATATATATACATAAATTATTTAGATAATTTTTTAAATGAAATAAAAAAAGAGAGGCATGTAAAATTTTGAAAATTAAAATGCACACGTATAAAATATTTTCAATTCTCGTTACATAATTATTGTTAATAATTATAATAAAAAAATAAAAAAAAATTTCGGCTAGAGAATTGAGACAAAGGTATCAATAATATTTCGATTCATATGGATACAAAAAACAAGAGTTCTTTGAAATTGCATTCTATTGAATTATATTCTATTTCATCGAGAATATGTTATTTCGCGGGAAAGCACGACTGAAAAAAAAAAAAAATCATTTAAATAGTATCGTATAAATAAGACATTAATTGAAAATTTGCCGTAAGAAAAAATGATAGATACAAATACATAGAAAATATCTATTTGAAAAAAATTGAATTGCAATAAAACTCGTGCATGTATTCGCGTTACAGGATTCAGGTTTTGCAAACGATGCCTAAGTCCACTTGCCTCATTCAAGAACTGGTCTCGACGCCGCAAACCGCTAGTTTCTGTGCGAGCGGGATAATCACGCATACACGCAGACAGTCTGACAGTCACTTTATGCGCGAAGTGGCGGAGAAATGCATAGAATAGAAATTGTGAGATCACGGCTTGTCGCTTGCGCGTTTGTGCGTAGCGAGGTCGCTAAAATAATTTTATCGAAATGAAGTTCACACCTGAGTCGTGAGATCAGATTGCCGCCTGTTGCAGCGGCTGCTGAGGTTGTAAAATAATATCATGATATAAATAGCGCTCTTCACAAAGCATACAAATCAATTTGCGGATAGGTCGAGCCTTAGATTGAATTAAATTGGATAACAACGTGGATTAAATGTAACTTAATTTCTGGGTCAAAGCACTTCACATACAAATCATCAAAATCATTATAAAATGAGAATTATGCTATGGACTTGACCTACGTAAATTTGAACTATTAGGTGGAGTATACTCTCTTTTGAAATAAAAATCTAGGATTCCCGAAATTATTCATTTAAATCTCTTATTAAAATGTAACATTAGGAAAATAAGAATGGTGCCATCGCGATACATTACAAAATGTATTGTTATTTATGACAAGATCTTTTGTTTCAAAAGGTAGATCATAGATGATCAGTATTAGAATATTAAAAGCATTGGAAGTTTAAAAGAACTGGTTTTACTCTCTAGTTCTGATTAAATTTATAAGATAATTCAGAATTATTTATATTATATATATGATAAAATTACCTTCAAGCGTATCTTTAATACGCTAATAAATATTTAGTACGTAATCAAAATAAATTAAATAATTTATTTCGTATTAAAAAAAAAAGTCGAGAAAAATTATCAACACAGATTACATCTAATTTTCACTATAATTTATTCAGATTGCCTTAAAAATATTAAAACTTAAAATTTCTTAAAGAGAATTAAATTCAAAGTAAGTTTATTTATTTAAGATACGTGAAAATTTTATTTTATTGTAGGTGTTTCATAATAAAAACACAAGATCGCCCAAGTAAATATTTTTGCATAGCCTAAGATATTTTCATTTTTATATTCAGTTGACAATGTTTTTTTTTTTTTTTTTTTTTTTATTTTTACTCGCGCGATCCACTTAACCGCGCAAACCGATGCACCCGGTATTGCGTAATACGTACCCATCGTGTGCATGACAATCGGATGTAACGTATCACTGATAGGGTTAAAAACAGAACTGGGTTACTGGATTTTTATATATCGCGACGCGATACGTTGTCATGCATTTGAGAATATTCGCATAGGTATTGTGTGTCTGTATGCGCACATATTCGTATATATATTCATGGCTCGTAGCTGCTATTTGCGTCGTGTCGGGTCGCATGCTTTGCGATCTATTATGTATCAACCTCAGATGCGTGTATATCACCCGTGGGCTACAGGACAATGATAGATCAATGCGACACGCGCGGATTAATGGGCCGCACGGTTACACGGTATATTGTACACGTCGGGGACCGCTATCTGTGTACCCGCTCGTATTTTCCCCTCTGCCGCCCTTCCTGTTATCGCGAAATGCATGATACGTATTATATCGCGCGGTCGACATAACGTATGAATAAAAAAAAAAAAAACGAGAGTTCTTTGAAATTTCATTCTATTGAATTATATTCTATTTCATCGAGAATATATTATTTCGCGGGAAAGCACGACTGAAAAAAAAGAGACTTAATCACATTAAAATAGTATTTAAATAGTATTGTTTAAATAAGAGTTTAAAAAAGAATGGTAGATATAAATACATTGAAAATATTTATTTGAAAGAATTGAATTGCAATATATATATAAAAATTGGAATTATTAAAAAAAAAATAATGTGTTAAAAATTTAATTTAAAAAATTGTCAAAAATTCTTATTTAAAGAGAAACTTTTTCCAATATTTAGAAAAAAAATCATTGAATTACAGAACTCACTTAAAAGTGCTATTAATATTATACATAATGGAATAGTTTTACTGCTTATAACAGTAATTATTATTTGACTGTTATTGAATTACGATGCCTTGCGCTTTTCCCACGCTGTTTACTTCTCATTAATTTCCGCAAGCGAAACCTCTATTTGCACCAAAGAACTCATGTGTACTTAAAAAAATTACAGAGAAACCCGCCTTGTGGTCTGCGGAATGTCCAGAGAGCGTTTAGAGAAGGCGCGAACGACCAAGACGGAAAAGCATGCTTTAGGTCGGTTTTAGCTTTAAAGAGGCAATTACACCGTCGTCGCACGGCCGGTTCTCTACTAAGCAGACACACGTGACCCGATTGGTTAGCCATCGAGTTTATACAGGTAAACATGTCGTCTCCGAAGAAAAAAAAGCTGCTTTCGCGCACCGCCGGAAATGTCGTTTCTGTGCTCGGCCTGCGAGAGTGACTCTCGCAGGTTCGTCGACCTACGCTTTTCTGCCGATTTACACAGGCTAAAGTCGACGAACAATTACGCGAATAAATATCGTATAATTCTTGTAAAAAAAAAAAAAAAAAAAAAAAAAAAAACTAAAAATAAAATTTATGCTATTTCTGTAAATAAGTAAATCAAACAATTATTTGTATTATTGTATTAAATTTCTTTTAATTTTAATATAAAGATAATTAAAAATATATATAATAATAATAATATTATTATTTATCTTCTTGAAATGGCAGACAATTTCGTAACAATCTAAGTTGTACGCGAAACGTTTAACTTTTACCTTACGTTCAAAGCGAGAAATAGTTTGCAGTATAAGCGGTTTTCAACTAAACCGCATGCGTATTTTGCGAGCAGCGCTTCAACTGATGCATAAAACTTGTTGATGCTCCGTAAAATAAACAGCAAATGCGAGATTAATGGACTAATCGAGTCACTCGATCGAGTCTCGCTTCGGCTGCCTGTCAATGCGAAGTGCTTCTCAACAAGAAAACGAGAAGCTGAAGGAGCGAGAGAACCGTAAAATCGATTATGCAACCATCTTATTTATAGGCGTTATATTATATGCTATATTATTATTTTCCAATCTTATTTTTTTTTTTTTTTTGTCACGACGCCTACGTTCTTTAATATTTACAATATATCACTATTTATAAAGTATAATATTACATGTAATTGAAAGTCTGATTGTCTTTTGATCTCGATTAACAAAAATGTAATAACAAATATATTTATTAACAATAATTCTAAAAAACCCAGAGAGACATTGTTAGGAGAAAATATCCGCGGAAAATTTACGAAACGTCACACGCGACCGAGGAGAGCACGAATTCACCCTCCTCTTTCCTTCTCTCGCTGCTCTCTGGCCCTTTCTCTTCCCGTCTCGGCCCCTTCACGCGTCGCACGGACTGTACGTGGGCGCATCTGCATAATCATACGTAAATTGCACGAGACATTGCGCTTGGTAATATATTGTGGCCGGTCGACGGGACGGGACGCAACGCGACGTACGGCGTTCATATGCAGAGGATATGTGCACAACTCGGATCGCTCGGCGCAATATGCGTGCGTACGTAGGTGCGTGCGTATGTCGTGCAACGGTACACCGTTGCAATCGGTTAATTTAGTTATGGAAGGATATTCGAGAACGTGCGAGAAGGACGAGAGTTAGTCATGGGATCGAGGTAGTAAAGATAGTAATCTTTGAGATTGATTCTTTTATATCGCGATTTTTCGCACTTACATAAAATATATTTTGCGCGATTTATTGATATTATAAATGAGCTTAGTTCCTATTGTATAATATTTAGAAAATGTATTGTGATACGTGTACAGAAAATATATATAAAACCTTCGCAATATATTACTCAGTCTTATGCGAATATAATATAAATAATATCAATAATATTATATTATTTATATATTATAACGATTGTTGTAATAAAGCTATTGTTTTTTTTTTTTTAATTAGAACAAATGATATTATGTGATTATGTTGTCTCATAATCATTTGAATTGTAGCAAGTATTTATAAGTATTTAATACTATATGATTTTATATTTGTATGTTTTATTATTGAGTTTTGAAGATACATTTTTGCTCGATGCTTGTATGTTACAATTGTTTGATGCTATTGAATAATTGCTTGATACTTGTATTCATTAAATATTCCAAAATAGCAATTAAATTTTTTTTTAATCCCATCATTAGAGCGAGTACGAGAGAAGCGGTTGTTGAAAACGCACATTTCTTCAGTTTCTCATTGACCGAACTCTCCCTCTTCCTCCTCTCCCTCCCCCTCTCTCTCTCTCTCTCTCTCTCTCTCTCTCTCTCTCTCTTGCACGTATGCAAGAAGAGTCGAGTACCAGATGACGCGAGTGTGTATTGCCAGCAACGAGAATCTCTTGCGTGGTGAGTTTTGCTAATAAAACATGATCGTGACTTGATCCTGAATAACAGTCTCGAAAATTATTTACCAATTATATCAGATTTTTATACCGCGGACGTTTAAATCGTTCGGCTAAAGATAATCACAATTAGAGAAGTCTAGAATATTTTGAAATTCACAAATCACTCTTTTCATCTTCAAATATGCGAATAAAACGTGTAAAATAAATTTATATTCCTAAATTAAACATTGCATAACCTAATATATAATATTAAATAATAAAATATATTTCACCGAATATACATTGACTTATAAAAATATATTGTGAGATACGTTCGCGTAATCATATTTAAATTAAATAATATAGTACAAAAATTTTAAACTTCAATAAATTTATATCGGCTTGAATAATAAAAATAGCTATGTAGTATATACATATGTAACAGTAGTGATTATTCCTGTCATTAATACAAATGCAGTTCTCTAATTTATTTAATAAAATAAAAATTTCTCCAATAAAATTTATATTTGTGGTCCGTGTTCCTTTTTCAACAAGCCGTCCAATTAACGATAAATTTACGATAACTGCCAGGGCTTCATTCCGCTTAAAAAACGAGGCGATCGATGACGCTCATGCTATAAATCGAGAAAAAAGATGTTTTCGGTAGAGACGTAACCGGCCAGCAGATAAATATTTTATTACTCAAACGATTTATTACATTTTGCCGGGACGCACCGAGATGGGAACGGAAAAATTCTCGTTACACTAGAAAATGAAATAACTGACTCGCGTAATTAAATGTTGATTCGGCAGCCCGTGACCGTTCATTTAGCAAATTCGACTGGAATTTTTCTCTCTATGTAGAAATTGAAAAATATTTTTTCTTTTTTTCGCTCAGTCAATATTGTAAGAGCATTTCTACCGACAACTAATATTTTTTTTAATGATATGAAAAGGGATGACAGTTTTCATACACATTTAAAAAAAAACCAGTATTGAGATATAATTGCTATAATCTAGAAAATAAACTATAAAATTTTTTATTTGGAATTGATTATCTTCTTGTACATATAGTCTCAGTAGTCAATGTATGTCAATGATATTTTTTTATTCTTTCATTATGTGTAAAAAAAAATATAGTCATTTTTCGATTAAAAAAATTTTTTTTTAATTATATAAATAAATGTAATAAAAATAACTGTTAAATTTTCAAAAAATAAACGATTATAAACTTACGTCCCATAATCTTTTATATCGTCACGAATAAACAATGTCTTTTTAAAGTGTCAGCAAAAATGTTATTTGTATTTTATTTAAAAATTTTGAGAAAAATTAGTTTGTATAAAAAAATGACTTATTCTATTATTTATAAAAGTGTTGAATTACGTTATTACAAATTGAATATCGACAATTGCATAAAATAATCATTTAATCTACTCTATTATGAAAAGACAAAATGCAAAATGGACTAAAAAAACAGCGTATGTGTTCTGCGAGTATATGCGAAATGGCCCACATTTACCTGCGCCAATGCACACGCGTTACTCACGGCCCATAGTGCACCCACGCTTGTCGCAGCATTGTAAATGCGTGTGCGCAAACGCGTGTAAACACACCGCGATCACACGCACGCGGATCGTTTGAATAATGCGACGCGCAATTACCGGCAACGCGACCGAACGGGACGGTGTGATTCGTTTTTCCTTCCTGTATATCATTCGCGGTTATTTAAGCTCCGTGTGATAACATCCACATTTACTTTGCGCACGTTTATAACTAAATTACGCGCGGAATTATATTCATTGAAACGGATAAAGAGATAAAATATATAATGGTGAATAAATTATTTTGTCGTGATATATTTGCGTCTCTGTTTACATAAATATGTCGTGCTGTATTTTTTAATCAAATTTCATTCATAGTGTACTACCAAGAATAGAGTTTAATACAGATTTCAATTTATCTTGCTATCAGTAATTTTAGTACTTGTATTAAATTTTAGTATTTATATTTTTTATTTCTTTTCCTATCTATTCTTTTCTTAAGAATGTTAAAAATTTTACTTTACAAGCTGTCTCACACTGATATTTTAATATGGTGTTTTATTATATCCGTATGATAAATTTTAATTTCCTTTTAAAGTCAGTTCTCGAACAGTAGGAGATATATTCTGCATTTAATATGTAAATACAAGACATCAAATTTTATTTTAAATTTTTACTAGATTTTACAGTAAAAAAATAAAGAATAATTTATATATTTATAATTCTATTCTTATTATTTCAAAAAAAATATATAAACCACTTTAAAGATTATTAAATTAATCGAGAAAAATAAGTAGACAATGACTCTGACAAAATTTCAGTACCTATACATTAGGAGCTACTTTGGCTTAAACGGAAGCGGTAAATTAGCCAGAAGACACAGAGATCTTCTATTAATATTCTAGACCTCTTCCCTTTCCTTGTTTATCTCACTCATTTCCAGTTATATCGCGCGAATTCGTCGAGTGTCCATTAAATCCGAATGAAACTCCTTGCTTTCGTACATGTCGTTTTTGACCAGAAAAAAAGGAGAGATTTCCGGCCTTCTCACGGGTAATTCCCGTGACATGATCACAGTAATAGCACATGTATAGTTACTGTACGAATTAATTTCCAAAGAAAATTAAATTTTCGGAGTAAATCAATTTAAATAAGTTTAAAAGAAGCAGAAAGTATTTTAAACTTGCATTGTTATTAATAAATTTATTAAAATCATATTTATAAAAAACAGATATCTATTTTCTTCCGGTTAGAACATTTATGGCTATGATTTATGGCTACACTAATTAAAAAGAGCAAAATGTACTTTTAAACATTTTCATATTATTATTTTATCAACATATTATATTAATTTTTTTTTCATTATAATATGCTTAAGATGTAAATATATATTTCTAAATAAAATCAACGCGAAAAGTGTCACTTACATAATCAACCAATTTACATTTCACATAATATTATGCTATCTTTTATATAACCCATGATTTGAGATTTTTTAATATACAAGATATTGGATATCAAATTCTTACATTAAGATTAAGATTATTAAATCGTACATTATAAAATTTCAAATTGCATTTTGTATTTCTACTCAATTTTATTACAACAACGCAACTCTAACGTGCATCAAGCCAAGTATTATGACCTGTGATCCGAAAGAAAATGGAATTTGCACTTTTTCTGAAAACAAACTCCACCATATCTCTCACCGGGGATTAGACAAACGCGATAAATGCACGCAAGCGAGATAGTTAATTGCGCGGCACGAGTGTTAGATTCGCAAAGACCATTCGGAATTTAACGTTCCATCGTCGGATACGCGATGCGTGAAGATTGCGCAATACTAATTACACCGATCTTCGACCGTACATGTAGCCGCCAAATTCTTTTCGTACCTAAACGTACATACACAGAAACGTGCGCGCGTTATATCCTCGCACTCAAGCACGGAATGGCAAATAAATATCGTGCATACAACGCGGAAATAATCGATGCACATGGGATGCCCGCGAAATACGCGCGACTATTATCGCATCCGGATCTCAGAAGCGGTCTGTGTACGGAAATTAATAAAACTCACGTAACACACTTCCACCTGTCTCTCAAGAAATGTTGTAAAATAACTTTGTTTCAGAGAAACTTGGTAATTTTTTCACATTACACACGATAAGAGTTTTTAGAAACCAGTGGTATAATAATTCTCCTTTCAAAAAATAAAAAAAGGAAAAGTACTTAATTAATTAAAATCCAATTACTTAATCATATAATATTTTTTTGCGTTCAATTTGAAAATCTAACAATAAGATAAAAAAATATATATCTGTGCCATATGAAAACAAATGCAGATGAAGTACAAATCTTATTTTTAATTAGTTTTGCTAATGATTTACATTTCTATGTAATAAATAACTAGAAAGCAAATTAATGATTATTTTAATTACTAATAATTAATTAGATTATTAATGATTTTATTTATAATTATATTAATTATTCAAATAATTATAATACTAAAATATATAAGAACAAATTTAATGAGATTCTTTTGTAAAAAGCTTTTAACTCAAATAAAAAATACAGATAATTAAGAAATTACAATTCTGTAAGTAAATTTAATTTTAGATTAAACTGGCTAAATAATTAATATGAAAAATTAAATTGCGATAAATGTTATTTCGATAAATAATAATAATAATAATAATAATAATAATGAGATTTGTTTGAAGATCTTTATGTTAGAAATTCTCAAAATTGATAAGCTCGAGACATCGAAAAATTATCATTTGTCCCTACCGACTCGTCATTTGTGCTTTAAGACGTGGACAGACTGCGCCAGGACACGCTAATATCGCAGATGCACGAGATGGAGGTTCTTAGTCACCGCGGGACATTATGGTAATGCACGCGTGGTTGCGCAACACGGTAATGCGGTTACGATTCATTAAGCCGCGCTCACAGGTGGTGGCGACGAAGGCAAGCTGAGAGGAAAAAGCGCGGGTCTTGTCCGACACGGAATCCGTCGAGCGAAACGACGAAGCTGTTTCTTTCCCTCTTCCTCCTCCCTTCCCCCTCTTTCTCTCTCTCTCTCTCTCTCTCTCTCTCTCTCTCTCTCTCTCTCTCTCTCTCTCTCTCTCTCTTCGTGGCAGTTCTTCCGACAGAATAATTCGTCCTTTTCCTTTCTAGCGCATCGAGTTAAGCTTGAATCTCGAGCAAACCGTCTCCCGGGGAAATGCGCGCGATTCGCAATGCATCGCGTTGGCAACGTAACGCAATGATTCATACGCGGAAAGAGATCCGCCTCGTTGGAGCGAAGCGCGAGAAAGGCTATCGGTACAGAAATCCCGACAAGAATTTACGCCATGTGCGTCTGGCGAAGAACTGTTTGTTTGTCTGCGAAGATATCAACTCTCGTTCGTTCACTGTTTAATTGTTAAAAGAAAAATTTCTCAGATTTTTATCAGAGAAAAGAGTCATTCTCATCATTTCTCATCGGATTCATCGGAATCATCGGACTGATACCTGACGAGCTCCAATGCCAAATGACAATTTCTGAAAGACAAACAAGACTTTACAGTGAGTGGTTCCGAATACCTTTCTTGTAATAATCCAACATTATGTTTCAATATTGCGATTGTTTTGCGATGACATCCAAGATAAATTATAATGCACGATACTTTAGACGCAAAACAAAAAATTCGTCTAAAATGATATTCATATTCATATTATTCTCACATTATATGATCGAAGAAAATATAATACATTAATGCACATTAATTAATAATTAATAATTAATCTATATACAAATGATTATAGTGGCAAAATGTAAAATAGAATAAAAATATTTTTAAATACTTTTTTGTGATAATAGTCTTAGAAATCTTTCTTTTTTCCTAATCTTCAATTTGAGTGATACGCGGAAAATTAAATGTGAGACAAGAAAATTACTCTTACATAAATCTCTACGAGAATCACTTATATACTTCAAACTCATCCAATAGACTGTTGAAGGATTGTTCTGACATACTCGGAGAAATATTATAAGATAAAGATGAGATTGTTTTGCTATTGGATGCTGGGAAAAACACACGGACGCAACTTTGATGAGACGTTGATTCATCGTCTGCAATAAGGAAGTAAATCGCGCGATCCTCACATAGAAGGATCTCGTACTCATCGCGAAACCGCTAAAACCGCAGAGCAGAGGGTAATGACGCTTGTCTGAGGGGCAGCACAATCAAGGACATTGCTAATTTCAAGCGAATACGTCATTGATTAACTTCTTCATGATTACATGATTAAATCTCGCATTTCATTAAATACACGTAATATACATGTATTTAACGATAGTCTTCTAATCTTAATCTCTCGTCCATAAAATGTAAATCCAAACACTGTGAAGAATATTACATAAAAATTTTATATTCTACAAATGTATTTTATACTCGTTATAATCCTATTTTACTTTTCTTCTTTTTTTCCCCTTATTTTTTATTATATATCTCTACAAAATAAATTTCAAAAATTTATTAATTATAATATATTCGATACTAAAATTGCCAAAATAATATCAATAGGTATATTGTGTGTTCTCATATTCTCACTAATTATATTTAATTATATTTAAAAGTCTTGCCTATATATGTTAAATCTTTGATATAGAAAGGAGAATTGTAATGTTTTTATTAAGGTTTTTTTTTAAGATAATCTCTTTCTTGATAAAACTATTATATCATTGTTAACACATTTTTAAGCATACTTTAACTGAAATATATTTTCTATTGTTTTTTTTTCACATTTATAAAGTTACATTTTCAATCAAAAGTATGTATCGAAATGATATAAATATATAAAAAATATATATAAGAAATAATCTAACACTCACCGGTACGATGCGCAACGGCGGAGTTGTAGTGTACACAACGTTGATCTGCAAAATACAAGTATATCCAAATTTTATATATATAAGATACCGAGTTAAAATAATTAACATTTAAAAAAATAATTATATCGTACAATTGAATTTTTCTCCTTTGTCCTTTAAACATATATTTAAGTCAAAAATTTCATATTCCTCAAGAAAATTTCTTTCTGTATTAACTTTTTACAAAATGTAGATAAAAAATTAAAAAATTATTCTTATATAATTTATATAAATACTTATCAATCTTAAACAATGTTAAAATAATAATAATAATAATAATATATATACATATAGCTTGATAAAAATATTAATAATTATTATAAATATTTTATTATACAAGTGTTTTATATAAGTATTGTTCAAAATTTAGATTATTGAATAATAATGTACAAGATTACTATCGCAGAGGTATAAAAAAAGCAATTAATTTCATTAAAAAAAAAAAAAAAAAAAAAAAAAAAAAAAAAAAAAAAACCATTAAATGAGTTATAAACTGTATGCTCACTCCATCGTTACTCTGCCGTTGCCCGATGTTTCCTCAGGTCTTTTTCTCTCTTCTTCATCTTTTCTTGCTCGCTCATGGCACTTCTTCAACACTCACTCGCAAAAACACACATAATTATATTCACGCGTTCACTAATTAACAGAATACGACGATTACGGAGCACTTTTGCATTGTATTCTCAATAACGACACACACTTTATTATATTGCGACAAGGAAAAAAAGAACATGAAAACTACGTGTCAAACGAAATTGTAATCATATAGAATTCGAAAATTGTGCAGGTAGATTAACGTTCCACAAACTTAACTCGTCATAGTAATATTGCTTCTGTTAATAACGAATAGTATAAATTCACATTTTAGGATAATTTTCCTCTCCCTTATTAGGATAAATATATTAAAATTAAAGATAAATGTCCGATACAGATCCGAGAATACTTTATCATTCCGCCGACTGTTTACATGACAAATTGTGATCGAATAAAACTCTTCGAAGCCAAATGTTTTGACAAATTACGATGTACATACAAACGCCAATTTTAAAATACGCGGATAATATAAATACGAGATTAATAACGACTACGCTTATATTAATTAAACGCGTCGCATCACTGCTCGATCCGTTTCGCATTCGCATAACTTTGTTAATTTTCTCGAAAAATTCGAAAATGACATCGGCAATCTCACTCTAATACCACGCTATATTATACTATATGCGAATTGAGTTAATAAATGGCTAATAAAGATGCAATATACCATCCGAAAATATACAATTGAAATTCAGAGTATTACACGTGCGATACATTTCGAAATAATTATATTATTAACAATTAATAGATATACATACATCATTTTTTTATTACTTAAATTTCTTGACTTTTTTATCTTATTCTGTCTATTCAAAAATTATATTTAAACTGTTGAAACATTCAAAGCGTACGTAACATATATGTATATAAACAAGAATATTAAAGAAGTAATTATCATGTTAAATATTAAAATAAAATAATAATTTATAATTGTTATCCGTTATTGACACACTTTTACGAAGCGTCAATCGTGAGAATTAATTGCGCAGGCTAATAATCTCCAGTTGGTCATGAAGAATGATCGCGATACATGTACTGGTGTATCCGTCGTGATCGCGTATTTCAGAAGATAATGCGATGATAGCACGAGCGACTTACGCCGCTGCCTGCTGGCTCGAGTCTCGTTACGCGACTAACTACGAGGTTACGGCATGTAAATAATAGAGCGCTGTACGCCACGCTATTGTTTACATGCTGCAAGAAACATTGAATACCATGTGGTATAAGGTTGAACACACATTTTTGCTGCACATACAACATAATATTACTTAACGTATTATTTAACGTAGGATAGAATAAATAAATTTAATGGAAAATATTCGGTTTTCTGAATTTTAAATTAACTATTATAATAATAAGTAACATATCAATGACTTTTTTTTAAATACTTTAATTAGATGTAATTTGCTAATTTTTATTTTTCGGATTACAAACATAATAGAAATATCGCAAAATCTAGTGATTAAAATATTGAAAAACTGTATCACATAAATCAATTATTAATTAAATCTCCTAAAATACATGATCGCGATAGATTCTAAAAGATGACTCATGAGTAATTCTTATGATTTTTATATAATTTAGCGTTTACCATTTCGTTTAATTAAATAATTTTCGCAATTAATAACTCATAAATGTGTCAATAGAAAATTATAAATTATTGTTTTCTAATATTTATTTATTGTTTAGATTCAAATATATATTTCGCATTGTGCTTTTTTTCGCATTTTCATTGATTTAAATATAATTTACCCATTTTCGAACTGACAATGAGAGTAATAAATACACATATCAACGATTCAAATACCGAGAAGTTTTTTGTATCTATTATTAATAGCACAATTATTTTGAACTGCATCACATGTCCAATACTGAGTTTTAATTGTATATTATCGGATGGTATATCATGTCTTAACTAATCATTAATTAATCGTGTAATATAAAATTGAGCTATTAACCACGATGCGATTGATATAATAATAAGTACTGTCATTGTTAATTTCATATTTTTATATAAATTTGACATTTTTACATCGTTGTAACTTGTCAAAACAAGTATTTCGTACGATTTATTCGATCAAAGTCTATCATACAAGTAATTGATAAACTTTGGTAATTATTTTTGAATATTGCAATTCGCGAATATTTATCTTTAATTTTAACTTGTATATTTATTCACCTATATAACACGAGATAGTAAAACTGTTTTAAAATACGAACCTGTACTATTCGTTAGCAACAAACATACCATTGAATTGATCTGGCTGGACAATTTTCGAGTAATCCGAATGGATCATGTTTCGTATATCGCGTTGTTTTCCTGACATAGTATACATAATAAAATGTGTGTCGCATGCGTTTAACATATAATACAATACAAAGTGCCGCATGATCTTTGTATTCTATTGATTATGCTCATGATCGTAATTAATCGTGGTTTTGCGAGTGAGTGTATATTGTGCGAGTGCTATGAAGAAGCAGAAAAGTATGAAAAGAGAGAAGAAAAAGTAGTCCGAGAAAACATTGAGCAACAGCAAAGCAATTATGAAATAGGTAATTATTTTAATTTATTATTTGTTACTCTTGTAAAGTTAATTGCTCGTTTATCTCGTTGTAGCAATTTATCTTACATTATTATGCATATAAAATATTTGTTTCTTAAAAAAACATATACTTATAAAATATTTAAAACAATAATAATTTATATAATATATTATTTATATAATATATTATATATTACTTATGTATATTATATATGTTATGTATATAAATTTGTATAAAAAAATATAAATTACTTTAACTTGTTTTATCTTTATCTAGATAATTTATTTTTATTTCTTATCTAAATATATTTTATAAAAATTAATATAGAAAAAAATTTTTCGAGGTTTATGTAATTTTATTAAATATCTATTCAAAGGACAAATATAAAAAATTCAAACAATAATTATTTTTTATAATATTAATTATTTTAGACATTCTCTGGTATGTATATATGTTACATAGATTACGTTTGGATATATTTATATTTTATAAATCAACGTTGGCTACTGTAATTCCATTACTACCGATTGTACCAGGGTATTAAATTATTTTTTTATTTACTGCAATCTTAATATTCGAATTATTTCATTTTGAAAATATTGGATTTATAATTTGTTTTCATTTTTAAATTTATTATTATTTATTTTCACGTAATTATTACATTCACTACAAAAAAATTCAAAAGTTCAATTATAGATAACTATAATCTCATAAATCGTCTCGATATTGAAAAATTAAAATAAATTAGCATATATACATTTAATTTTGAAATAAGTATAAGATAATATTGAAAATTTGCGTTTTGGTCTCTATATATTTTTTTTCTAAGATTAAATATATTATACAAACTAATGCAATTCAAGTAATGCATATTGTTAGTCAATGATGAATTATTGTAAATATTTTATAATGTGTCAAGTTTAATTCTAAGTTTTTATAGTCGTTTCATTCATGTCCACAAATTTATCTCTGCTCTTTATATGCATAATCGCAAAAGTAGATATCAACATAAATCATTGCACACGTGTTTTATCGAGAGGCGTTGCAAAGGTACAAAGAGACCTTCATTTCGACAAGCGAGCGACAAATCTCGTTTCTCTTTTGAGTGGATGAGCCCGCAGGAGCGACGCGACAAGCGGGAATCATTTATTGTGCGAGCTCGATTAATCCTCCACCATCGCCAATCTCGAGAACCGTCCGGCCGGCAATCGTTCGCCCGGGGTCGCCATGCGGTCACACGAGCGTATCCCGGGGGTGGAAAGTTATGTTACGGTGTGTACCTGCAGCCCGGGGATAACTTGCCGTATAAATACGATTCCCGCTCGCGGCATTAGTGAGCGACGACGACACGAGTTACGTATTACTGCTTGTACGCCAACACGTTGCGCGCGCGCAAAAGCAATCCCCCAATGTGAAATTCGTACGTGCGAGGGACAGGACCATAATACAGTTCCCTTAAAATTGAATGTACCGATAAAGAGAATACGTGAAACAGCAATCTGAAACCGAACGTGTTGTCATCACGCCTGTAATGACACATTTATAACGGTGTCATGTAATATACCGTTACCATCGCTAAAATGACGAAATTTAATATAATGATGCTAGATAAAAATATAGAGTTAGAGTTGAGAAATAATTATACATTAAATAAATAAAATAAATAAAAAAATTGTTATCTATAAAAATAAATATTTTTTTAAAGATTACAAAATTTATAAAACGTTAGCTTCCAGAAAAAGATACCAGGAAGTTATATAATTAGTTACATTGTAAAATAATTTCTTAAAGAGATAGATAAGTCGAAATAGAGAGGAAAAGAGAGAAAGAAGATAACTAACATAAATTGAACTACTTTTGATTAAAAATAAGCTCTCGATGATAAATAGGATCTAATGATAATTTAGACCCCGACAAAAATAGATAAATGCATGTGAGTCATTTGTACAAGTTACAATGCAACGAGTCTGAAATATGAAATTACTAATGGCTGAATTAGAACGAGCGCAAGTGGAAAAAGATGAGCGTAGTCAGACCGCGAGGCGTCGAAAGATCATCGGCGGAGCCGCGACAGAGAGCGATTTCAAACGAAAACGCGGCTGCGTGTCTCGTCTCTCTTTCTCGAATCGTTATACGCGTAGAGCAAACGTAGAGGAATGACAGTAAGAGAAGGCGATATAATACGAGACGACTGGACGGGACGGGACGGGACGCAACGCGTCAACCAGCTCGAGAAAACATACAAAGCGGGTGGCACGAAAGTCGCGACGACGGAAAAAGGAACGAGACGCTGTGTCGTTCCGTGAAAAAAGAAGGGGGCGACAAGTGCGACGGCAAACGAAGTAAGGGAGGAAGGACAAGGAAGAGACCAAGGAAAGGTAAAAGGAGAGAGAAAGAGGAACGCGGTGTGCAAACGCGCCAATTACGAACTCGTCCGAGAACGGCCATTAAGAGTCGCAACAAACAAACGACCAGCAGCCCCCCTTTTTGTCGTCTTCTCCAAGAGGTCCCTTCCGCTCCCCCTTTCCGATCGCCCTAACGATCGTCGGTACATCTTCGGGTGATTTCTCAGCGGTGGAACGAAGAGACTAGAAGAAATCGTCGTCATCCCTTTTCCTCCACCCCCTCTTTTATTCTTCGCGTTGTCCGCCGCCTCTTTCCGAGTGGTTTCTTTGTCGAGATTCGCCTCGCCTTTGATCTCGGCGGGAGAGAACGACATCGCATCGACACGACGCGGTGTGTTCCCGCCCGTCCGGTTCGACCGGATTTTCCAGGGGTCCCGGTGCGCGCGCGTGCAAATCAAATACCCGATCGTAGCGGAGCCTTAAGCAGCTTTCATCGCGCCTCGTATCGTTTCTCGTCACAATGTTACCAGTGCCCGATGTTTTGCTCTCGCAAACAGTGCGGTAAAACACCGATACACGAAAGATGCACGAGTTGCAGCGAGATCGCTCCGCCATTTTCTTGATATGGGCTATTTTATATAAAAATCAAAATCAATATTTTTTTTTTTTAGCTGCAAGAGGCTGGAATAAATAAATTACTATCATATTACGTTAGTAAATTAATAATGGGAATTATTAATGAGATGAGACATATCATTAATTTGGAGAAAACCACAAAGCGATATAAAATATAAAAACAATATAATAATAATATGATCGATATAAAATTGGTACATATACTTAATTTCTTTTGCCTAAAATTTAACTTTATCGCCTTTTTTTACTCAAAATTAAATTTAATATACAAAATAATTTGTAATATATTTGATTGAAATTTTATTTTTATAAATTAAAAACAATATTTCTAAAGCATTAAAAAAAAAGTTAGATAATTATATTATATTTTGAATAATCAATTATTCTTAAATCTTTAAATTATAATATTAAGTTAATACATTGCGATGTATCTCTTGTGGTAAATGCGCTTATAGATCGGCGATGGTCGGCGGTATATGTCGTTGATCAATTTACATGTATTCTAAGCATCTGCCCGGAACATCGCTCTATGCATGGTTCATCGATTGTTAATAACCGATTCGCTGGTAACTGATAATTATTTAATTAACAATTAATTATTTGCGGCTGTTAATGACGTGAGTGGCCCCGCAGCATATCCCCGGAGGCACTCCGGGGTTAATTACCTCACAACGTTCAACCGACTGTGATATCAATGTAGTTTGTGTTGGGGAAACCGTTAAATAGTCATAGACATTTCCAATATGCGTAACTGTTGTATCGGAACGCCCGCCGGTCATAATTATCCTTATCTGAAACTATATGCATGAGATGTCCTGTGAGTTCCTCGGAGAACGCGTCCTCTTTTCGTCCTTGTTCACAAAGATAAAAAAAGAACTATCTTTAATCTCGATTTCGCATGTTTTATTAATATGTGATTACATTTTTTAATCTCTCCAAAAAAAATATGTGGCAAACATTTTGATGAATGTATAATGTAAACATACGTATGCAATTGTAAAATCATCTGCCGAAGGTGGAATGTATGACAATTTCAGTCTAAATTCCTCAATAAAAGTTTGATCAGATGTCACTCTTTTTTCGATATCTTTTTAATTCAACATTAAATTCATCATTAATTGTCATTAATTCAAATAGTAATTTTTTTAAAATAAAATCTGTAAATAAAAATACTACATTTTTTTATCTTTCATCTTTTTTATCTCTCTTTAGATATTATACAGAATAATAATATAATATTTTTTTTTAAAGACAAAAATTAAAATACTTAATTGAGATATATATACAGTACAAGCATCCCGTATTAATTCAATACATCATAAATGTTCTTTATGTATTCTGGAACGGAGGAGAATCTTCTTTTATAATGATATGTTTGCGAATTCATAAGAATAAATTTAACAGAGAAGAGAGATGGTTCCCACGTTATCTATCTCGATTTTTCTACATGCGCGAAGTTAAGGCTTTTCAATTAAATTTTTATTTTCTCTAAGAATCAGCAACGCGTTCTTATCTTTCCATTCAAAGCGCTTAATTGTCTCGTTTAATCGCTAGGCGTAAGTCACACACATATATAGCCTGTTGTAATATAACTCTTAATAATTATTATATATCCTGGCTATATATATAACGCCTTCCGCGTCGTTTCTTCATATTTTTTCGCACAGCCGATATAATCTATTATATCGTCGTGCGTATCGGCCAATCATTGCGAGTGTTTTTTTTCGAGTTTTATGATCAGAATCTTACCATCGTCTTAAAGAAAAGTATCGGAATCACCAACTCGGAATTGCATGTTTTTCTTTGCTTTATTCTTTTATTTTTCATCTGTAAATTTAAAATGATTTTGCACAAGTAGGTGGACTTTTAGATTTTGACAACGAAAAATATCCAAGGTAAATACGATTTAAACGTAGTATACAAATAACACTGTTCTGGTTTGGGAGCTCGTTTTGAGTAAACGGAGAAGGGAAGTAAAGGTTTTAGAGACGTCGTCAGATTGGACGTAAAATTGGGAAGCGCTGCCAAGAAAAATATCCGCCCGCGCTCATTTACTTCGGTTTCATCTTCATTCGCGCGCCACTGAAAGATCTACGACGAAGACGTTTCGCCGCCTGGCAATGCGATGCGTATAATAAAGCTACATCATTTTCTACGAAGAACGTGCGAAAATTCAATATTCCCAGGTTTTAAAAATAATATAGTGACAACATTGTCGACGTGAGGTAAACCGCATCATCGATAATTTGGATAGAAATTTTTAGGAATTTTTAGCGGCGCTAAGCACATAAGTCGCGTATCAAAAATCTCGACGATATCAAAATATGACTATTTGATTATACAGTATCACAAAGAATTGATAAAAAGGGATGTCGTTGGCGTAACGTACATGGCTAAAGCAACTATTTATTTGCAATTCCTAAAGTTCTCGTTCTCGCGAGGCGGCGAAAAGGAAAAGAGAAGGAGGAAGAGAACGGGAGATGGAGAGACGAGAGGGACAACAACCACGCGCGCGCAACCACGTGTGTCGCAATGTCCCTTAACGACTGACGGCTGCTGGAGAACCGGTCGACCTCGATACACCTCGAGGCCCGGCTCTCTTGCACGTACTATACAACGTTACACCGTCGAACGATATACGTGAACGTATATGTGAACTTATTCCCGATATATGTGTGTGTGTACGAGCTGGATTTTGCACAATCGTCGAGATGCTGCCGTTCACGAAGAGTTAAAACTATATACCGTGGAAAATCGGTTTTATCGTACCTCGTTTTAAACAGCTGATCCCACGTTTTTGCGGGAAACAAAATCTCGCCTCACCGCAACACCCTGCTATTGTAACACTCTGTCGCGCTCTATTCCATTCTATACCTCACATTATTGGTGCATTCAATTCTTCAGCAGATGCAAACGGTTTTGCAGAGAAATCATTTTGGATTGTAAAATTGCTCTTTTCTCTTAAAATATTGATAAGCTTTAAATAGTTTGTGTATAAGAAATATACTAGCCCGTAAAGAAGTTACACATAATTTTTATATACATTCCAATGAGTGTAGAATTAATATTAAATTAAAAAAAAATTTTGTCAGTTAATATGAATGTTTCTTAAAACTTATGAGTAAAAATATATTTGGTAAATTTTTACATTAACTTACGTAATAAGGATTATTTTGTTTTGACATATATTGTAAAATTGTGTTGTTTAGAAATATCTACAAGATATGTCAAAATGAAAATAATCCATGCTGTGTAAAAAGCTAATGTAAATATTTATTATCTATTTCAAAAAAAGCTCAGATTTTCTAAAATTAAAAAATCATATACTTCACTTTTTCTCTTTCTTTCTCTCTTCCTCTAATACATTATGTAATTCAGCAAATGTTACATTGATTTTTCTTGGACATATTATAAAACTATTAAAAGATTTTTTTGAGATTAAAAATATAAAATCTTCCGTCAGATTATATCTCTACACTTTTGCATGCATTCGCATTGTAACATGCCATAAACGCACACTACATATCGTCCATCGTGGTATGAAATGTACGTCGATACGTTCGGCGGATCAATTTACCTGTTTCGAATGTGTTTCGCAACGAGGCTTATCGTGTCGTTACCGAAGCGAGCACCGTCGACAAATCCGATGGCCATTAGCGCCATTAAAATCTTGTTTAGTTGCGTCAGAGTCTGAGCAAATTTATCACACGATTGCGCGGTGACATTTGTCTGCCACTTTTAATTACTTGATATACGTTTTTTTTTTTTTCCTTTAAGAAATACGCATAAGAGAGGTTACTCCGAATAATTAATTGCCTTACTCTTTAAACAACATTTCATAATTTCTACAAAACCTGCTGTAATCACGAAAAATGTTTCTCGTTTCGTTATCATATTACAACACGGATATAGTCGGGTTTGGACATTTTAGTGCCGCTTACGCAACAATACTTAAAACCTGTATACTAAATATAATCTGCTAAAAATATAAACAGGCCACACGTAAACCTATTTCATAAATAAAGTTCAGATCAAGTAACATTTCACATATATATCCTTTTTTTTTGATTCTTTAGAAAAATAAAAAGTATAATCAGAAATAAAAATGTTTAACATAAAAATTTTCCCATAATTTTTTTTTGACAAATTAAATTAAATTATTTCCTCCTAAACTATTAAAATATTAAAAATTTGTGAATTATAAATAGAAATTTAGAAATATATATAGATTGTATAAACTTGGGAAGTGAACGAGTTTTACAGAGAAGATTTTATGTCATTTTTCAAAGATTAATGCTCTCTGCAAAGTACATATATGTCAAATTAAAACTTAAATACAAAAAAGTAACATTCAATAAAACTTTTGTTTAGGGAATCGTGAGCATCAACTTGATCAACGAGTACATTAAAAAAAAAAAAAAAAAGAAGGAAAAAAGATCTCTTAAATCCTATTAAATAAATGTACAATTTTAATTGAACGCAGACACGTCCACGCGAGAATCAAACGCAACGTGCGTAACGCGATTTTTCGCGATTGCGACCGCTCGGTCAGATTAAAATAATTCCACGATAATCGCGGCAGAGAAGCGAACACTAACGGTACCGTTCAACGATTTAGCCGAATGATTCAACCCCAATTGCCTCCTGGAGCGGTCGACAATATATGTATATATATTTTTATATATATATATATATATATTTTCTTTTTCTCTCTGGTATAAACCGCAACAGAGAGCTCAGTCGCGATTAGCAAAGAGCAGAGAGGGCAGCGGCTCCTCGTTCGTGAAAGTAACGGGTCGCGCGGCGCGTTTATATTTTTCAATGCAACTCGCGCGCGAGTGCGCATACGCTTGGTGGGGCCGAGTTTATGATTTTGCTTAATTAATGGTCTCCTCGTCGGCTACCGTCCTCCCTCCGTGCCCCCCCTTCCTCGTTTCCCTCCACCTCTCCCACCTGTTCCCGGTTCCTCGCTGCTGTGGCGGCCCGGCGGCCATTAGCCCGCACGGATTGCGCAATTTCGGGAAATTGCGAAGTAATTCGCGGTTGCGGCTACTCTCGACACAGAGGCGGTAGCAACGGGGGAGGGGGGACGGCGACGAGGAGGACAGAGAAGGACCCTGTGTGAATTCTACGAAAGGACGGTAGTTACTGGTCCACGATATGACGTCTGGTTCTTCGCGATCAATTCGAAAAATCAGCGATTAAGATGATTAGCGAATTCCGCAAATAATAGAAAACAAGCATATGTTGATTTTGAATGCTGATATTTTAAAAGACACATTTTCATACCTTTTGTCTAAAATAAAAAGAATATAATGAAATTATTATTACACAGTAAAATAAAAATTGTAGCGTGTTAGATGATTTCACTTTTTGTTATAATAATTATGTTACCACTAATTAAAAAATCTCAAATGCGTTTGTTATATTAACACCATCACCATATTTTGCCCAGTATCCTGTGTCTAAATAAGAAAAGAGATGCAAAAGATAAGAAAGAGAGAAAAAGAGAGTACAACTTATTTAAAAAAAGAAGGCCCGATTGAAGCGAGCCATTAAAGAGAAAAAATAAAAACAGAAATGTCTACGATACCGATGCTATTCTGAGTACTGAGTTCCCAGTCTTTCATGAGGATTTCTCGGGCAGGTCAGGATGACGGCGACGTGGGTGCACCTATAATGCAGACAGTGATCGTCACATATAGACTAAAGTAAATATTGTATTATACGATTGTCGAAAATTCACTAAAAAGTATTATATATTTATTAAAAAAAAGCAAAAATATTTATTGCATTTCAAATGTAAGTAATAATTTTATTAATTGTAAGTACTAATATATTTGGAATTGTGTGTTATAAAAATAATTTCTCGCATTCTAATTTCTAACTTAACTTATTAAATATAAAGTAAAAATTTAATTCTATTTATGCAATAGTGATAAGCAAATAATTATTGTAAAAAAAACATAATGTTCTTAAATATTATTTATATCCTCCTCCTGAAAAATTTCAAGTATTATTAAATTAAATACATTTATCATTATTATATATTTTTAAATTTCTACGTTTATCCTATTGAATTAAAATTTTAATTAACTAATAATTTATATTCATTGAGAAGTTGCTTTCTTACATTATCTGAGAAGCTGTACTTCGCTTAAAATACTGAATAAAGAAAAGCTTGAATGAAAAGAAAAAAATCAAGATTTGCTTTGGTTTGTTCGTCGAAAATAAAAATAATTCATAATCGAAAATCCGCCAGAGCGCACCGTTATAATTATGTCCGCACGCAAGTTTTTCTTTCGAAAAGACCGGACATCCTGACTTTCACACGTGCAACGTTTCTGCGGTGAAATCGGCACGTTATAAGTTGCGAGGCGAGCAACAGTCCGCGGTTACGCTTACGAACATCTTCGGAAAGCGTGAAAAGCAATAAGACAGCTGTATCTCCACCTATATATCAAATATATGTAAGTGATTATTCCTCTGAATTACATCATAATGACACGTATGTTGATAATATCTTCGTTTAATTTTGTTTAATTAAAAAGATTTATTGTTCGTTTATGATCGTTTATATACATTAAAATGAGCTTTTATATTAAGGAAAAAATTAAGTCTTTCGAGTATTTTATTTATATAAAAGATGTATAGAGAAATTAAATAAAACGAATTTTCGCTCCAAAAGTAAATCATAGAGTTAATTAGTCATAAAATTATAGATTTATTAGAGAATTGTAGATACAGCTGAACGTAAGTAAATTTTCAGCTTGATAAATTAGATTGGGAGATAAAAATTCATCCACCGACAGATTTTAAAATAGACAGATTAGTGGAATTTCACGTTGTTTCTACTATGTTTGTTGGTATAAAAAGAATAAGAATATTTAATATTCATCTTTTATATTCAATGAATATTATTAAAATTTATAAATTCAAAATGAATCGGTAATGTTTAATATTTTTTTTTGTATTAATAGTAGAGAAATTTGTAAAAAAAAGTTATGTTATAATAAATTGATAATTTTAATGCATTTTTACATTTTTAATGCACGCAAAATTAATATTGTCAAAATAAAAAAATTATTACGTAATACTGTTTATAGATTGTTTAGATATCATTTAGCTAAAAACGAAATATCAAAATATCGCAGTTTCACTAGCGACATATTGCATTTTATTTTTTAAATATTTAAAATATTTTAAATTGAAATAATTCAAATTTACGCTTGATTGGTTTTTGCAGTTTTCTATTTTTTATTGGTAGTCTATATAAAAAAAGGTACGGAATAATTCATCGCTTTGACGAATTTTTCGAAAAATATTCGACATAGGAATAGTACACGAATTTGAAATTGTTGCAATTTCACATCCGCCCATTCGGCGGACGACATAACGAATAAGTTGATTTTTTTGTGAAATACACCTCTCTGCGTGCACACGGCATCGGAAATATTCCTAAATCAGAAGCATTCCGCAGATGCGTCAGTTTTCATTTATTTCGATGCACTAATTGCTTTTCTGTTCACAGGTGTTTAAAATATCAGAGTAAATTTATGTCGGACAATACAATCGTTTACAAATAATGTTGCATAACGAAATAAACACGTCAAATATGGGCAAGTTTTGTTAATTATATTAAAAGGGATTATATATATATTTCACATAATTATTTCACCGAGAATTCATTTGATTATATACAACTTAGCAATTATAATGATAAATTATCGAAAAACGGATATGGTCGAAACGTTTCCTAGGCAATTCATTGTTAAGGTATATCTGGAACCGTAACCGGCATCAAAATAGTTTATTTACCATGGAAAAATTGCATACGCGGGAGAGAACCAACACTGGCAAAAATCGGTAGAAGCCAGAAGCAGAAAAATGCGAGAGCAAGGATGGAAAAAGTAGCGGAGAGCTCACCGCAAGAGCGCCGAAAAGTTTATTTGTTTCGTGCTTATACCTACGACATTCTTTTTTGCGCCTTTTGTACACTACTCTAAACCTCGCCATTTCGTCGGCATTTTACGCGCACATATTTCCATGTCAAAGGATATAGTCCTGAACCGACCATAATCCAACGACAAATAATCGATTATATATGTAAAACATTTCCGACCAAAATATAATAATTAAAAAAAAAAAAAAAAAAAGAGAGAACTTAATTCCCGCATAAATTACATAAACTTTATTTAAATTTAATTAATTTAAAAAAATATTTTATTCAATATTCAAATGTATTTTTCATTTTTATACTTTGAAAATAATTAATACAGAGATTTATAAGAATCCTAATAATGTGTAAAATGTCAATTTTCAATTTTGAATTCAATATTCTTTTATTTAATTAAAAAAAAAAAAAAAAAAAAATTTCTTCGTATCACACGTGTAATATAAAAAATCATAGGTGGTGAAGAAACGCAATTGCTTTTTTTTTGATGATAATTCTTGCCCCAAAAAGTGGATCATCTTACGGCATGCACCGATGTAAGCGTATTTTTTTTTAAACCACTGCTAAAAAAGTGCATACAATGAGAGACGAGTTTTCCGCATATAAAGCTAGGTCCTCGCGAAAGAATGCGAGATCCCAAGGAACGCTTCTCCTCTTCATGCGGAAAGGAATCTCGAGGGTAAAGCGCGCCCGAGGCATCATCCGACATCGAGAACGACGCCCGCGGCATCAGGAAGCTAAGTGCACCTGCATATTCGTGCATACGTGCACGCACGCGAGGTTCCTTAAACCGTATAATCCCGAGAATGTATTGGGTCAACAAAGAGGGGTTGCGAGAGACGAGAAAGAGAGATCAAGCGCCCGTATAAACTATCGCGTGAAGCGATTTTGAAGACTTTTTAGCTGGTTACGCATCAGTATTTATGCTTGTTATGCATACTTGGATTTGAAAGTGATCGGTAAGATTAATATAATATTACGTCATAATATTACATTGTTCCTTTAGGCTGATTTAAAATCTTTTTAAACACTAAAAATTTGATTATTGATAGTCGGAGTTTATGCTGTCTATTTGCCATACTTCCTTGCGATTTGGTATTAGATTTTTAATATTAAAATAGAAATTTATATATGTATAAAATAAAAATTTCAACCTGTCATGGATATTAACTACCGCTATAAAATTAAATTGATCGATATTATGTTTGTAGAAATAGATATCTAAATAATTTCAACATGTCGTAGATTATTCAAATTAGATAGAACGAAAATGAATTTACTTTATTCATTGATAAAATATTCATTTCCATAAAACATTTATAAGAAGATGAAAATAAAAAGTTACAACCGTAATAATATACAAAATAGATGGATAAATTATAGTAAACAGAGTGATAATAAAAAGAACAAGATTTATATAAGGCTCTCCGATATTTAGAAAATATCGTTTTTCTCGCCACTTTTATGTTACTTGTACGGCGAATGTTATTGCTTGTTATTAAGTTTACATGTCGATTTAAACCAAAATTGTAGAGAGTGAACAATCATCAGCAGCGAAAATCTCGCGATCGTTATTAGTCAGCTACACGCTTCGCACACTTGTATTCGACTTGTATATAACGGAGCGCGATGCGCGGGCATTTATTACACACGCTACTAACTATCTCAGGTATATCCACGTGAACTACCGAGGGTAGAAGTCAAGAAGCGTTCCATGACTTGAGCATGACCTCCATTAGCCTTTCTCGATCGGACCACTAATTAGTCGGCATCGGCGAGTGAGTTGCAGCCTCCGCGTGTCTCTTTAGCCTTCAGCATTCCTTGCCAATATTAAAACTTGAGTGCGGTTCGGATCAAACCTCATAGACAGGTGAAACGAAATTTATGAGGGAAAATTTACATAAGCAATAAATCTATCAAAAACTTACCGTGAAAAAAAAACATATAAAAAATTTGCGTTTAATTAATTAACTTTATTATCATCTATCAATAATACTCAAATATATTTAATTCTTACGTTATTATATTATTTATCTCTTCCTTTGTCATTATTCATTTGTGAAAAAAAAAAAAACAACGATATTTAAATTTCTTTTGAACAAGAATAGCCAGGCTCGAAGAACCCGATGATAACCGATCAGCGCGAGATGAAGTCTTTGGTTCTTTGTCTCTTCTTAAAAAAACAATCAATCGCCATTCCGTTCTCCGCGAATGAACCGTTAATCGTTTGACGCAACGGCAACGGTGGCGGCTCGATTCCGCGGTAGAACAGGATATCAGGTGGCCCGGTGGTATCGCGAAACAGCGTGGAATGGCGGAGAGGCAATGGATAACCAGCGTGCAATTAACACAGCAGAAGCCTCCGCTTGATTTTACACGAGCCGCCCGCGGTAACCACCCCATCCACCTCCTCTTCATCACGATAATCCATCCCCCCCTCTCCCTTTTCCTCTTCCGCGATCCGGGCTCGAGCCCGGCGAACGCGGACGGGAAGTGCGCGGCGCGCATTTAATTTGCAAATGCAGATTGCTTTCCATTTTAATATAAATTGTTCGAAACAAAGGCAGTAATTATGCCGTGCTCCTGCGCTTTCAAAATGGCGGGGCACTCGTTACCGTCTCACTCTCGGTGTCGCAACCTCTCCGCCAAAATTCCCTCCACCTCTCTTCCTCGTGCCTCTCCATAACGGATATTATAGCTGTCGAGTGCGTGGAAAAGAGAAACTGTGCACGTTAAAAAGGAAAGCAAACCAATCGCAGTTTCAAAAATATGAGTGTGTAAGAGTGTTTTAAATTTTTGCGATACCTTCAAAATAAAAATAGAAAGTATGTGAGCCAAAATTATTGCATTTAAACGCGATTTTCTTTTAACAGAAGTATTGGATACTAATAACTCTTATAAGCACAAATACTAAATATATGTACCTCTTTTAAAAGGAAAAAAAAAAAAGAGAGAGAGAATATTTTGACAGGTATGACAGATGTGTATATATATAAAAACATTATATTCTTTAAATAGCCACAAAAATTTTTGTTAAATCAGCTTCGACTGAAAAGATTGAAAGTTTAAACTATTATCTATTAATAAAAACGCGATAATCAGAGGAAAAGAATCATTCATTTTTAACTATTAAAATTTGCGTAATTTATGTAGTTATCTAAATACATATCTGTAAAATTATATTTCCATTCGTTTGTTATAAAATTATGACCAAAATGATTGAATTTGGAAAGTATATATATTTGAAACGCTTCAAAACTTAAAATATAAATGTCGTCTATCATCATTAATCTTAAGGATATTTAATTTTAAGCTTGTTCACAAATGGCGAACAAGATTTTTTTTTATACTATTACAGTCAACGCGAGAAAAAATTTATCGAGTTTGCATTTTATTAATATTTTATTATATTATTAAATATTGATGAAAATTCACTAAAAGATAATACTCAAGATTAGTAGAACTAATTAAAAAATTCATTGATCGTTTTTCCTGCTAAATTATTTAGAACAAACTGCCGGAATGTTAAAAATAGCCGCATTATCGAATACGAGTCTAGGATTTTCAGGCGAAATAATAATTCGGTCAAATGGCGTTTCACGAACAAACAACGGTTGACCGCTCCATTAAAATGTTTCGAGCGAGGCGGACTGCTTTGACGGATCTCACCCTCGATCGTCGCATGTAAATAGCGAGATCGAGGGGAAACGGGGACTCCCCGGTGAATACCCGCGAGGGCTGATCGACGCGGCAAAATTTTCGCTTTGCTCGCTGGCGCATGATGCAACGGGCATGCATATGTCTGTTCGTACAGGCATACATCTTGTTCGT
This sequence comes from Anoplolepis gracilipes, assembly GCF_047496725.1. Lineage (NCBI taxonomy): Eukaryota > Metazoa > Arthropoda > Insecta > Hymenoptera > Formicidae > Anoplolepis > Anoplolepis gracilipes. The sequence goes on along the minus strand of NC_132978.1, from coordinate 281,831 downwards.
ATCTCGGACCTTGACGCAGATAATACCGTAATTTAGCCGTGTATGCGCGCGCGAGTATATTGGAGAAGGAAAGAGAGGGGGAGGGAGCGGGGGAAGGGAGGGAGGTTAAATGGTAGCGCGTAATCGCACGAGTTGTTCCGCGCCGACGGTTTATTATTTGCCGCGTACTAATTCGCGAGCAGCAATCTCGATTGAGATGAGGGATGTTAAATCCGGTCAAGTGAAGTGAAATATCGATACAGTCACGTTCTACTTCACTAGCAGATATTATAATAATAATTCAATTCCTCTCTTTCCTTCTCTCTCAAAATAATAAAACTTATCTAATTTTAATTTGCTACATTTATATTTCTTTTTTTTTTTTCTCTCGTATTTTTAAAATTCATTGTTTAATAAAACGAGACGAGCCTTTGTTTATAATACAAGGTTTGTCTTTCAAAACGAGAGGGTTGGATTCGATCTGAGAGTATCGCGAACGGTACGCGCGGAATAGTCGTGACGCCGGTCGTGGCCGAGATCCGCAATCGAAGAACCGCGATTGCCATACGCGAAGATGGAGGGGAGGGGGAGGGGGGAGGGTGTGTGCACTCTGCTAGGCTGAAGCTGCAGTGAATTTGGCCGCAGGATCCGAGATCCTGCCGGCTCGCGAACGATGCAACGGCAACGTTCTCGGCCGCATCGAGAGAGTATTCTATATGCTCGATCAGGTTCTCTCTCTCTCTCTCTCTCTCTCTGTCTCTCTGCTTCTCTACCTTCCCAATTCGGGTATATATAGAGATAGAATGAGGCGGATAGCGATAGGATTGGGCCAAAGAGAGAGCGAGAGAGCGAGAGTACCGGAGTACCAGCCGAATTCCTAGCATACCGCGGGGCCAACTGGTTAGCGAGCGATTTACGATATTGTAAACCGATGCGACGGCGGCTGCCGTGCCCACCGCCGAACCTCAATCTAATAGTGGCGACTCCAACCTCTGATGCTGGCCAAAGGCACGTCGCGTCACTCCTTTATGACTTTACAACTCTGGGAGGAGGACTTGTCGCATCTTCTCCGTCGCGTTGTCATCAACCGACCGCGATCTCTCATGTCATCAAATGTTGTTTCAATACAATTTCCTTCCACTTCCTTCTTTCTCAACAAGAAATAATCTGACTAAATTGATTAGCTGATTGAAATTTGATTTCGAGGACGAAATTTATCGAATATAATAAAAGCTAATGGGCACTCAATTCACAGATAAATTAATCAAAAAAGGCTTTAAGAGCCGAACGCAAGATATAGGAAGGCAAATAAATAAAAAAAAAAAAAAAAAAAAAAAAAAGTTTTATGCGCTCTTTCTGTATTCATCAGATTTTTATTGTACATTCTATATTTTATAAATTAATAAAAAAGAGGCTTTAAGAGCCAAATAAAAAAAAAAAAAAAAAAAAAAAACGTTTTTTATTTGCACTTCTACATCTTGCGTTCGGCTGTTAAAGCCCTTTGATTAATTTATAAAATATAGAATGTACAATAAAAATCTGATAAATACAGAAATATATGATACAACATCCAATAAAACGATTGTATGACATAAATAACAATTATAACAAAGGTCTCGTGTTCTAATTATAATGTAATACAATTAAAAATTGTAATAATTTAAGAATTTATATAATAGTTAATTAGACTTTCAATATCATTATTAGCTTATCATCACGTATATACCTATATGTATAAATAGATCAATATTAAAAAAATATAAAATTATTTTCGCCGATTAATAATAATAATAAAAATTATCATAAAACTTCACTAAATTATATACATGTACAAAGCATGAACATCTGTATAAACCTGCATATTTATCGCGAAAAAAAAATGTTGGTTTAAATTCGAATTAAGGACTTTTCGTCTTCTTGCATCTCGCAGATTAGAATAATCAAATTGAGGTTCTGGTTATGTTTTTGCTCATTACATCAAGCCGAGAATGCGAATACGAAGTTTACGTGACTAATGTGTTCGGTTCGACACACGATCAAATCCACATATAATGTATCGAGATTCCAGACATGAACGTTCGCAGAAGCCAATATCAAATCGTTCGTTCGCGTGACTGCCGGTAGACTTTTGCATTACCGTCATAATGTTCGCTGATGTACGATAATGACGAGAGGGTCATTGGCGTTACACGAAAAGATGTAACTAGAATTAGAAATTTCGAAATGATGTAAAATTGACCAGGATGTTTGCCAACGATATTTATACGATATTAATTTATCAGAAACGTGATAATTTTTATTACCAACAAAAATCCATAGAATATGGACGAGGAATTTCGAAAAATACGTGTCAAATATAATTATTATTATTTTTCCGCAATATTTTACGCGCGACTCGTTTGTTATCCCCTATGCATAAACTTCCATTCCGCCAAATATAAATTCTCTTTTACAATAATATTACATAATAAATTTTTGGCAGTATTAAAAAGTAAAAAGATTAAAGTGCCATTTGACATATCTGACAACAAATCATTCGTCAACTCTCCACTTTCGATATTCAGGAGATTCTGTTGCTCATCGATTCGCATTCTCGACATTGCGTGACTTTGCAAACTTTTCTTGGGCAGAGAGTTACCCCCTAATGACGTATACGACTCCATAAAACTTCATCGTCCAACATGTCAAAAACGCGTGGCCGGAGAGAATGCGAGCCCCATAACGGACTCGGCGAATAATTAGAGTCGGCGAAATGGTAGAAGCGGAGTAAAAGCGAGGCGGGGAGGAGCGGTGGAAAAGGCAGAGCGAGAGGCGATGAGATGAGCGGGGGAGAGAGATGGAAGAGGGCATGAGAAACAACGCGCGCATAGAAGGAAAGGGGTAAAAGGAGAGAGGAGGGAAGAAAGAGCAGAACAAAGAGAGAGAGAGAGAGAGAGAGAGAGGGAGAGAAGCGTACACGGTAATCCAGTTGCAAACATAGCTCGGAGGTTAGAGCTCGAGTAGCCATGCGGAATAATGATATGTAATCGCAAAGCTCTCCTGCGGGATCGCGCGTGTGCGTGGCGCGTGTGCGCCGATACAGGCGCGAATGGGATCCGGGGAGTCGTTACGGAACAACCGAACATGCGCCGCAATAACCAACCTCGGATACACCCTGAGATACAGTCGTTGACATCTAACTTTCGTGTTAATTGCCACTCGAAACAGCCCGCCATCTCGCAATGGCGAACCGCGCTTTAATGATTATTCCTAGATGAATCCAGAGTGATCATATCGTTTTATATATAATGGAGGATATTAAAATAATAGAGGAAAAAGCTAAGATAATGCAACTTTTAAAAAGAAGAGAGAATGTTTATATTTTTACTTTCAAAAAAGTTATGAAAATGATTTTTTTATACTGTAAATTGAATGACGTGATAAGTCTATTAATTATTCATTATGTTGTAAAAAATTATATAGCTTTATTTGAAATTAGAATTTGAATCGCATTTATGAGAGGTAATTTCTCTTCGGTGGAAAAAACGTGCAAAGATTGAAGCGAAAATCTTATTCCTGAGCATTAGAAGTAAAACAAGAGTAAAGAAATTAAATCATATAAGTTATATAAATTTTTATCATCATTTTCACAAATTCTAAATTAACTGTCGAGATATATTTCGCTTATTTTTTGCAACCCACTCTATTTCACCATAATAATTATTAAATTATTACGCAGAGAGGTACGCGTTTATCAAATAATCCGGCTTTTATCTAAAACGAGTACACGAAATTGCTCGAAACATACAAAACCCGTTCGCTTAACACATTAGAAAATAAAATTAAAGGATATTAGAATAATAGAGAAAAAAGCAAGATAATGCGATTTTTAAAAAGAAAAGAGAGAATGTTTATTTTTTACTTTCAAAAAAAGTTAATGATTTTCTTACTGTAAATTGAATGACGTGATAAGTCTATTAATTATTCATTATGTTGTAAAAAATTATAGCTTTATTTGAAATTAGAATTTGAATCGCATTTATGAGAGGTAATTTCTCTTCGGTGGAAAAAACGTGCAAAGATTGAAGCGAAAATCTTATTCCTGAGCATTAGAAATAAAACAAGAGCAAAGAAATTAAATCATATAAGTTATATAAATTTTTATCATTTTCACAAATTAATTGTCGAGATATATTTCGCTTATTTTCTCGCAACCTACTCTACTTCTCCATAATTATTAAATTATTACGCAGGGAAATACGCTTTTATCAAATAACCCGGCTTTTATCTAAAACAAGTACACGAAATTGCTCGAAACATACAAAACCCGTTCGCTTAACACATTCGAAGAGAAATTAGATCCGTGATTAACAAACTAGACACGCAAACGCCGGCCGGGTCGGCAAAATTCCGCTCGACTCGAAGAGAGCTATCTACGAAAGCTAACCCAGAAGCGGATTTCCCAGCGTGAACGCCGAAGCAACATTGTTAGCCGCACATTGTATCGCATTCGTGGTATGTTGCGTATACAGGGTGCTCGGAAAAATCTCTCCGCGAGCCTCGCTCCACTCTATTTTGTCCCTTTGCCTCTGAATTTCGCTGTCTATTCGCGGGACCGTTTAATGCAACGCACAACTACGCGTTCTTCGTTCCTACGCGTTTCGATACGTGCTCCTCCTTCCCTTCCTCTCATGCCGATGCCCTCTGTACCCTCTCTGTCAATTCCTGTTCAAACGCACGTGCACCTGCGAGACTCGCGTGCAGCCGCATTTTTGCGGTCGGCGAGACCATCCGGGCAATACGCCACGTAAATATGAGCGTGATTACTTTTAATTCCCCTTTACTCCCTCCCCCTCTCTCTCTCTCTCTCTCTCTCTCTCTCTCTCTCTCTCTCTCTCTCACTCACTCACTCTAGTCGATTCCTGAACGCTCCTTTCTCCCTCCCAAGCGTACATCCATCCTATTCAACATCGAGTCACCCCTCCTTCCTCTCCCTCTCCACAACTTGAATCCCCCTCATCGCTGCATCCGTCTGACCGCTGGTTAATCACGTGCGTCGACCGCGTCGCTGATGAATCTGCCTTGATGCCCGTACATCCTCCTATATCTTCGGATTCTGTTGTGCATCAGGATAATATCCTTGATTTTTAGGTACTCTTCGAAAAAGAAATTAATTTAAATTCTCCGAATGTTCGTTTCAAAAATTTGCAGAGAGATTAAAAACTGAAAAAAAAAAAAAAAAAAAAAAAAAAAATAAAAAAAAAGATGTTTACAATCAAAATTTTATCTAGATATATGTATTTTATGGTTTTCATGATTTTTTTTCTATTTGAGATAAAAAAATCAAGACATGAAAATATGACATTCTACATCTTTACATTATAAATAATTAACAATAAAGACATAAAATATCATTGCACATATAAATCACACATTTACGCTATTTAAACAACATGTAAGATAACTGCGTTTTGCTTCAACAACCTTTGACCTAAGTGATATCATTGAATTAGTTATCTGTAAATTATACCACATCTGTTTCAATATCATCTGTCTCTCTTCCAAACTAATATAAAACGTCCCGTGACCTGACAATCTTAAAATTGATATATCCGAGTAATTAGACAAGAGCGATATTTTTTTTCGAGCAACTTCATGTCCCGTATAAATTCCCCAAGGTTTGTAGATTACATAAAGTCTCGGCAACGTTTGCGAGGTTGCGCACAATCTGAATATCGTTGAGAAATTCACGGTGCACCACCGTATACTGGCAATGAACTTTGGTAAATTTACGAGGACGCATCGGGCCCGATAATTAAGGCCGAGAAGGACGATATATGACGACGACGTCTCGCAGTTTGGCCGAGCGCCAAGAGAGGAGAGACGTATGCCAGGCACACGTGCGTGAAGCCGCGCGCTAGCCATGAATCACGTACTGAAATCGGTTTCACGAGAGCGAAAATTTGCGAAACCACGTAATATGCTTTTGCGCTGTAATTAACGAATCTGAGATGCTTAATCGACATTAATCGATCGATTCTCTGTGAAGAATCGTTATTTACGAAGATGAAATTACAATTAATAAATAATATTTAATTTTTGTAATTATAACAGTATTTGAAATATTTAATTTTAATCTTGCAAAATAAAAATATATTTTAAATATATGTATTCCTCGTTAATAGTATCACAAGTAATTATTTCTCTCATGATATAAGCATTAAAATGCTATCTCTTCCTATTCATTTTATTTATTTCTTACAACACAAACAATGATTACTTTCAAAATAAATGCATATTTTGTCACTGTTCTTACTATTTTATTTGTTATGTAAATAAAATTTGAAAGATTGAATATTTATTTGAATAGAAATAAGATCTCAATATTTAATACAAGTTTGAAAACTTAAAATATTATTTCAAATAAGAATTCCTGATATTTTTTTAATTAAATCTATTTTATCAATTAATCATCAATATAATAATTTAATTTAAAAAATAGCGATTATAGCGATTATTCAACAATAATTTTTTGTATATTGTTACCTATCAAATTTCTTTCATAGAAAATATATACGTAAATTTTCAAATAATTTATTATTTATTTAAACAAAACTATTATTTCAATAATCTGTATTTTTTTACAAACTATTGAGTATTTTTATTACATGTTCCGACATTAATTAGAATTATAAAGATTATAATTTACTTGCACGCACATGCTTGTATTAAAAAAAACTAATATTAATTATGCATATGTATTTTTTTATGACCCTGCGGTTATTCGAATGCTGATCTTTTCAACATTGCACTTAGTCGCGATGCATTATAATGCAGCAAACAGTTGTAACGAGATGCAATTACAAGGACGTAAGAAAAGCCGTTCTACTGTGATTATGGCGGCAGAAACGTTAACGACCAAGCGAGGAGTGATTCATTTGTACTACGTTGTAATCGTTCGAAGTGTACACAATGTGTCCATAATTATATTTAGCCGATCGAAGATGCATCTCGATGCGTACACAGAGGATGTTGCTCAGATATATTACGATTGCGATAGCGATTATTATTAATAGTATCGAGTGATCGACGAGCTCGAGCACTTGATACGAGATATTATTATTATTACGCGCAACGCGTGAAATATTATTACGATCGACACTTTTGCAGAAAATGATTCATCGTATGACGAAATCGCGTTGGTAATAAACGCGCTTTATCTCCATCCAATTTGTTTCACGTTATTACAAAACGTGACAGATCTGCCGCAACAAAGTGGGAGAAAATCAGCTGTAATAAGCGCTCGTTATTGGGAATTTTGATGAACGCATCGATATTAAAACCACACTGTTGAACAAATTAATTTGCAAATGGCGTATCAGTTTATGCGACCAGAATACGCGACATAACAAGCGTAGGGAGCGTATATAATAGATATTTTTAATGTATTTATTATATATTATTATATATTATAACATTAAATAATATAATGACACCGAGCCCGATAGGAAAAATTGTTATATCGTGATGTTTGAATAGAAATTAATTAACAGGGTCTGTACTTTAAAAAAAAAAAAGCAATAAAATTTCTGTAAATAGCGCTTTCACGTACCGATTAATTATGTAGTTTTCGCTAATGAATCTAAACCTAGTGATAGAATGATTTACAGTTAACGTGCTCAAATTTTGTTAAAAGTAACGAATATGCGTCTGAAATGTAGATTATTGATTGAATGTAATTGTAATTTGTATTTGTCTTTCAATTGCACTTGTAAATTGCAATGAAATAAGCAAAATTATTATTTAAAAACATCAATCCAACGTGTTCATTATCTTTGATACAGTATAATATATTATACTATTTGTAGTGCTTTAGAAGTCATTAAAAAAAATGAAAAAAAAAAAAATAATTTTTTTCAGAAAATTTCTCAGAAAAGGAAGATCAACTCAAGATTCGAAGAAATCGACAGCCACGATATATTTCTCGATAAGTTTAAAATATACTGTGCGGGCATATAAAAGAGAAATATTTAAAGTCCACGACATATTTTTACATGCTTCGAAAGAGCTCGAAGTTGGCGAACTTCGACACGCTCTAAAAGCGGATGAGAGATTTATTTAAAATTCGACGTCGCTCGTGTAAAGAGACAAAGCCGCGTCCGTTCAAAGAGATGCGAACGGAAGCTGCCGTCAAGGGTGGAATTGTAAATCAAGCTGGAGAGATTCTTGATCCTTCGTTCGAGTGGCATGACCCGTATGTACGCACACGCACACTTAAGTATCTACTTAGGGTTGCTCCTTTTCACGCGCGAATTCACACGCGCGAGAGAAGACTCTAAAGACTTGTCGCGACTTATCTTATCTACGGTGAAATTTAAATTCAAACCGACTGACGCGTACGTCGTGTGTATGTGTGTGTACATGCGTCTCCCAGGACCGTTTCGCAGCCTCTTCTCGCGTAGGAGGTCGGCCAAGGTGGGCGGATTGTCGGTCGGCTATCGGAAATATTTTCCAACGCCGAGAATTTATCGGGCGTCTGCCCGGAAATATTTGAAAATTCCTTCGACGACGAGGGAGATAAAAGAGAGTAAAAGGGGGAGAGAGAAAGAGAGAGAAAGAGAGGATAGGAGGCGAGACGGAGGCACTCCCGGAGGGAAGCTACAAAATTTTTCACACCTTAATTAATTCCGCGAGAGACGGGATTTCCAGGTTCATGGCGAGGTGAGAGCTTGGCCATCGATAATATGTTCCGCGCGGCGTTTATTTGCAGCAATAAAGTCACGTCGGTGAGAATATGTCGCCTCTTTTGATTGCATTTGATTGCGCGTTTGAGATTTTGGCTTAAACTCAGCAAACAGAGAGAATCAATTTAAAATTATATTAAAATCAAAAATAAATTCTCCTCGAGGGAAGAATATTATAAAATTTATATATATATAAAAAAAAAGAATTAAAAAATTTCTTTCATATATAATTTAATAAAAATTTTTAGAAAAAATACTGCTGTTTATATAGATTTCAGAAACTTGAAATATTTCTCTTTATTAAAATATCAAGACTCATTAATTTGTCGCATGCTACATTTTCTTCCTTTCCAATTACTAAAAGATAAGTGTAACTCTCAATTATCATCGAAACAAATTTTCCGAGAGTGGCATAAAAAATCTTTGAAAGAAGTTTGAATCCAATGGGCAATTTTCATGAAATGAAGAGAAACCGGAAGGGTCTCGAATCGTCACGAACGTATCGTCCTTCGTAATATAAGGGTGACGAAATGGATTACGATCCTGCACCCTCGACAGTGCTTTTCGCTCTCTTTTGCCGGGAACATCCCTTATTGCGGCGGCCATGAGTTTATTGCGAGCGACCGTGTGACGCGTACAAGGGTCGTGTCGATTTATGTGGCATGTATACATATACATAAAAGTAAAACGCCACCGTATATATATATATATATATATATTAATAACAGACAATTATCTCACCTCCACAAGCGCTATTATTCACATTTATTCGCGTCTTCCTAAAAAATTCGCCAAAAAATTACGACCGGAAGTTTCATAATCATGATTAAATCACGATCAATATAGATTTCAATTACGATTGATGCGCGTTGCATAGCGATAGGAAAGCGATAAAAAAGAAACGAAAGGTCCGTTTATAGGATTTAATCATTTTTATCTGCGATGAAAGAAATCGCCGAACGAATTCATGAACGAATTGTGTCGCGGGGCGTTTTGCTTTCATTCGAATACGAGAATAGCTGCGAAGCAGCGGATCGATAAATCCACAATGAGCACTACCGATCCTAAAGCATCCTCTTGGAATCACACTTGTTGCTCGGCACCCTCTTGCGATCTAGAAAGTCACCCCTCCAAGGCTGCACTTTTATTGAATGAAAGGCCGAGTATTAAAAGAATTTACGAAGCAATCTCCGGTCTCCATCCTAGTTGGAATGACAATTCCGTTACGAGATAGATCGTTCGTTAAATGCAGGCTATTAAGAAAGAGAAAGAGAAAAAGGGGATAAAGAGAGAGAGAGAGAGAGAGAGCAAAATAGCGTTATTTTCACTCAGTTTCTATTGTCATTAATTGTAACATCTATTTTAGATAATAACATTAGAAATACAACAAATAAAATTATATTGGAAAAAATATTATATTTTAATATATAAGATAATATTAATTTACATAAAAAATAATTGCCTTGAATTATGTTGGTTGCACGAATTTTTCTCAAAAGACTCTTCTTTAAATAAAACAAATATTCATCAATTGAAATCTATATATTCTTAAAAAAACTGAATTCGATTGATGTATAAAATTAAAGCAATTTATAATCATTCGCAATTCATGTACATGCGTGATTTGAATAAACATGAAAATTCAGAAAAAGAGCGCACAGCACGGAGTTTATTTGCTACCATCGTATTTTATTCCGACTTCAATCTTGCGAACCGTGTTGCTCCCACGCACGAAGGGCCGGAGATGAATACATAGGGTGGTTTCTGGAATGGCAAATACGTTTTCCGTTCCCCTCCGTGCTATTGGCTCTTATCGCGGTCCCCAACTGAATTGTTTCGCGCCGGGGAAAAAAGTGGAACAAATTACTATCATTCACAGCCTCTCCCTCGTCCCCTGAATCGTGACTCTTGCTCCATAAAAGCTACGCTTTAGTTAACGTTTGAAAAGCTCTTCCAAGAAAAAGCATTACAGTGTCCAAATTTATCATACACGATACATAACAAAAAAAAAAAAAAAAAAAAAAAAAAAAAAAAAAAAAAAAAAACTAAAATATGTAACAAAAAATGTTTTTCCGAACAATAAAAATAAATTTATATGGAAATATTATTTCCATTCTGTCAAATATTTTATTAAACAAATTTCTCTTAAATTAATCTTTGCAGCTTCCACTTAAATAGCTTCTTTTCTCAAACAAGGATTCTTTAATCGAGATAAGTACATATATTCGAAACTGACTTGGGAAATAAATTAAAGGATACTATAAATATATTTATCTTTGTAGTATAAAAAATAAAAAATCCAAAAGAAGAGGAAGATAATGATCAAACAGCAATCGCGAAAGAAGCGGAAGTAAAGAACGCTCGCGCGTTCATCGATTCATCTCCGACTATACCCTTTTTCTTCCGCCCTCGACTTCGCAACGCGCTCCTTCTCCTCGATTTCCACTATTGGCAAAGCGATAACTCGGTACGTCGGCCATAAATCAAACTGCCAGAGTGTTTCACCTAGCCTCTTTCGCGCGGAGGAAGCTTCCTCCTCCTGAGGCAGCTCCTTCATCCTGCAGCAAATGATCCACGACGGTTCGCTTTTTATTTAAAGTCGACGAGTTGCCGGGAAAATAAATTTGCGTTCGCAAAACACACAATGCCACATATTACGTTTAATTATTTATACATGTGCAATGTTTACATGCGACAATCGTCGATTCTCTGATAAATTTTTTATTTTATTAGAAAAAATAAAATTATTCTCAACGTGTATTTTGAAGGATATATAATTAAAAAAAAAAAGAGGAAATTAATCTCATGTGTATGTCATGTCATTTACATTTTGGAGGTATTTAAAATCGAATTCTTTCTTTTTATAAAATAAGAATCATGTGATTCTTCATGGACAAATTATTTAATTGCATAGCTAAATCGTAAAAGATCTCCTTCATTTTTTTTATCGAGCAAAACAATTTTGCAACCAAGTTGCATAAATTGTGATTAAAACGGGAATGAAACGTCTAGTTGTAACTGATACTTTCGCGGTCATGTCCTGTGACTATTGCGCTTTAATTACCTCCGATGTGTCAGCTAACCAGGTTAAGTCCAATATGCCGAGCGTTAATTAATGCACCGCGATGCACCGCGAGTCAAAGTACCGTTCGTCAGTAGCTAATGCTTGCTTTTTCCGTGCCGCACACGTTACGTACAGCTGCACTTTGAACTTTGCGAGAACGTTAGCGCGGCATAAATTACCGTTTCCGTTGTAAAAGGCCGTTTCGCGCGAATTCTCCGCGTAACTCGACGTTATTGCCACTGTGTGCGTACGTGTGTCTGTGTGTGTGTGTACGCGAGATATATCTATCGTTAAAAAAAAATTTTTTTAATTCTAAGGAGAAAACGATTTGCCTGTTTTCTCTTTGCGAATTAAAATTCTCCGACAAGAAAAAGAGAGAGAGAGAGAGAGAGAGAGAGAGAGAGAGAGAGAGAGAGAGAATATGTCTGTATAAAAATGAATAACATTATTCAGAAAAATAATCGCGAAAATCGAATTCACATTTCTTCTCTGCTATATAAATGACTAACAAACAAATCGTGAACAAATCGTGCCGCGAGCTTTAGACATGCATGAGTACCACTGAGCTGCACTCTTTCTTCGGCGGTGCCGGCGAGGAGAGCGGAGAAAATGAGCGTGGCCGGGATAGAGGGGATGAAAGAAGGGGGCACGCGGCGGATGTTCGTCCGTAGTTGGTGGGGTGGGGGGAGTTTAGGTTTAGGTTTTAGCTCGAGATGCGCCAAGCCAGGCCAGGAAATGCACTTGACGCTGCGTCGTCGCGAGAGATGAGTCATCGGAGATACGGAAAACCGGTTCGCCTCCCTTTTCTCTCTCTCCCCCTCCCCCTCCCCCTTCTCTTCTCCTTTCTCTAAGCTATAAAGCCACGCTCTCTGTGCATCTTCGCTCTCAGCGCCGGTGTCTTTTCAGCCACTCTTTCTGTCCCCCTCCCCTAATCCCCTTTTCCCCAGCCTCTTCCTCACCTCCTTCCTGTCCCTTCTCCATCACCGCGGGCAGTCAGCACTTTTCTCTACCTGTTCTTTCTCCATCTCCCTCCGTGCATCGTCCTCTTCTTGCCGTACCAAGATCCTACAGGACAAACTGTGGTACTCGGTATCCTCAATCGTCACTTTGTCGCGCCGCGTGCGCGTTTCGTAGTAGCAACTGTATCGGGTGTCCGATAAATAAGACGATTGCTGACTGCCGATAATTGAGACAGGATAATATATACTCGGAAATATATACGTCATGAACGTTCGAAATTCAGATGTAATTTTTCGCAAAGTTGCTTAAAGAAAAGTATATTAATCGTGTATACAACGTAAAAATTATTTTTTGCGACGATAAACGCGATGATTTAGATTAAAATATTATAATAAATAATGTAAAAAAACGTTTCAGTTTGTGGTATCGTGCCTGTTAAATTTTACATCTCCGATAAATGCAATTTTCCAAATCAGAAGCTACCGATTATTACGTGCTAATTATACTAAAAAAAAAATATATATATATATATACAATATATATTTGTTGTTAAAATAGAGATATAACAAAAATATTCAACTACAAATGCTATTTTCGAGAAACTTTGAAATGTGTGCGCTTGACATTAAACGATACCAGAACCCCACATGTTTCTGAAAAGAGTAAAAACGATGTTATCTGGCTTTCTGTACCTGTTGTCAATAAACAACAAATATCGTACGGGTGAATTATTGGCTTTTCCCCTAAATCTCTGTATGTGGATTCGGATTTTGATATCTGTCGAAAACAAAGCTCGACAATTTGAACGCGAAATGACTTTTACACTGTACACAACTTGAAATGCGAATTATATTATAGTTATTCTATCGTCATAATAATTTCATTTTCACGCATAAATAAAGCGGTTTAATACGTGGTTTATTGTTAAATGACCATAAAATGTGGGTCCAGCTGAGATAGGCACGACCCAATGGTAATACAATAGATGTGATTCAGTCAGGGACAAAGGAACGTAGACTTTGACCGATTTATAGGTGAGACAACGGTAGGTAAAAACCAGGTACAGGCGACCGATTGGCGCCGTGCATTTGTATCGCATTGTTTCACGTTTCACGAACACGAGATACGATTTGAGTCTACATTCTCGGCTTTTATAAAACCTATAAAAGATATACGTTTTTACGTGACAGATCGGAACGAAACGACCGAAATCGCGCACACGAATTGTACGACAAAGAATTCGCGCGATTGCGACAATTTTGCGATATGAAAACAATGACAGTTTACGATAGAAGAACGCACAGAGGGCCACGCTGATGAAAAATATTCCAGTTATGTGAAATAAAAAAAAAAAAAAAAGTGTGAGTTTATACACTGCCTGCTGTGTGAGAATTTTCCAGGAAGAAAATAGATTGATAAAAATTAAATTTAATACCTTTCACACATATATACAACTTCTAGCATGAGTTTAAATTGAATGTAAAAAAAAACATGTACTTTTTTTATATAAGAGGAAATTTTTGAATTATATTTTAAATATTTTATTCCCTTGTTCTGAAAAATAAAGAAAATATAATTTTAAAATTATATTAATATACGGAATAATAAGCTACTTTATTATGTGTCCGGAAATTTCTGTGTGAGTGTTATATTAAATATTTTACTTTTTTCTCTCAGAAAATGAAGAAGATATGATTTAAAATTATATTGATATATGACGAATATAATCCAGCAATGTTTGATTAACTTAATAATTGCAAAGTGATAAAAAATTGAGGATATAAAATGGGAAATCTCTTGAAACAAGATAAATGTCATGTAAAATATTCTTCAGCTGCGACTTTTATTTTTTTTCCGGACATCTTTCCTCTGGAGACCCATGTAATGTAGGAAAAGAAGAGAAAAAAAACATTGGAGAAAGAGAGAAAGTGAAGGAAAGGAGAGAGAGAGAGAGAGAGAGAGAGAAAGAGAAAGGAGCGTTATGAGCCGCAGGCGTGTATAATGCGCTTAACCGCGGCAACGCTAACTGCAATCTACAAGTGTCTTACTTTGTAACCATCTCTTTCCCTCGTCGTCATGCGTATCATTGCACCACCAACGTGTACGCGGTTTTATGCAAATTTCACGTATTCTATTATCTACGTACATTTTGCGTACGTTGCAATGTACATGAGAACGCTAAAACGCAATTGCTATCATACGCTCAAGTAAAGACTATACTTAAAAATTCCAGAACAAAGATTATAATAAATTACATTTTCGTAAAATTTACCTTCAATAATTTTTCAATATATTAAAATAGTAATTATTAATTGAATTAATAATAAAAAACATATGTTATATCCCGTAAGATTGAAGGGTACCTACAAATAAATTCGAAATCATTCGACATGGAAGAGTAAATTTTTTTTTAATTTGACACCCTCCGCAATTATTTTACTTTACTCTATATTTCCGCTTATTTTCTACACGTCTGCTTCCGTGTGAAAGCGATGTCTCCGTCTCTCGATCTGAAGAAATATCACTTGCCTCAAGGCCCATTTCGAGCACGGAACGTCACGATCTCCGGTTTAATGACATTTGCAAGGGCCGCGAAAAAGGTCAAGATGCATCGCGATGTAATCGCGGCTTTCTCTCTCTCTCTCTCTCTCTCTCTCTCTCTCTCTCTCTCTCTCTCATTTTCTCTCTGTTTGTTGTGTCTATCTGTCTCTCACGAGACGAGATTTGCCACGAAGAGGCAAATCCTCTCCTCTGTCTCTTCGTCGGTAAATCGGTGGTAGAGAAGCATCGCGAGCGGTGATTTGTCTGGGGAACAATAGAAGGTCAGTGCATTTCAGGACGTTGCGCGGTAGTGCAGAGCAACATACAGATATATCTACACACACGTACATACACATACACCAAGTTGCCGGTTACGACGTTTATGCAATCAGGTGCAGCAGGCTGTGAGGGAGAAAGGATTCTTGCACTCACGTCGCTATTCATGACGTCGGCTACTGTATCGTGGCGGATTTCTTATTGCGTATGCGCTGCAACGGTGATATTTCACGATAACTGCAGTAATAACTTTTGACGGTATTTCATGCATTTTCTAAACACGTTTCCTGATAACGAGATATCTCTGCCCGGCGAATAAGCGATGATGAATCTCCATTTATGCTGCGAAACAATAGTTTCTTGTACAAGTATTTTATTCAATAATAATAATAATTTTATTCAATCAAATTCTCTGTCTTTCTCTCCCTCTTTTTCATGCTGATTACAAGATGCTTATCAGGAAATCAAATAAATCGAGATGTGTGATAAGTATAGATGGCTAATAATTAGCATGTGACATAATTTACGAGAAAGGAGTTAATTTGCAAATAACAGATATTAAATAGATTGTATTAATTGCAAAAAAGAGCTTGTGTTATAATTATGTATAATTATCCATTTTCTTTTTTACCAGTTTACCTGACATACAATATAATTGGACGCAGGATTACCTTTGCAGATTAATTTGCTTCATAACAAGAAACAAGTATTTTCCAGTTGTATATGATAATTTATTCAACAGTAACACTTTGCTATACCTATGTACATAAAAAAAACTAATAATAGTAAAATCGATAAAAAAAAAGAAAACAAGAGATTCACTCGCTGGTAAAATTGTCAACCGTAGTTCGTTTCGTCTGAAAGAAAGATAAAAGAAAACGGCAAAAATTGCACGACGGCCATTTCTGTTTTCGATTCGCAATCTATCCAACGCGATTTGTTCCTTCTCTCACTTTAACTTGTGTATCTTCACATTTTTGCGGGGACATTTTATTTTACGGACTTTTACCAAGTGGAAAGAAGATATAGTGGCAGGGCAGGGCATATACGCGAGAAAAGAGAGAAAGGAGAAAGGAAGAGAGAGGATCGGAAATAGACGATAAAGAGAAGCGTGTTGAGAATCTCCGAGTGCAGACGGTCTCCGCGATCGGGAGACAAAACAGTGACTATTTCTGGTGACGGTTCATCTACCGAGACTAGAGAGGCGACGTCGCGCCGCCACGGACAATTATTACTTATTTAAATTGAACAGTCTTATAATAAACGACTAGAATTCCTTGAAACCGTTCATATTCCCATGTTATAATAGATATGCAGTTGATTTCTATTAGGTTTATTTATAATTTTCATAACATCAACAATTTACCCATAAATATCTTAAATTTATTATGATATATTTCATTAATGTTTAATTTATGAATTATTATTCTTTTCAGTTTCATTTAGAGAAATCTTAAAATTAATAATTAAATTTTCTTCCATATTTTCTCTACATCTTTTATTTTAATCTAAAATTTATTTCTCTGTCCTTCTTTTAGTTTTCTAAATTTAGAATTTCTCGTCGATAATAATAATTCAATAACGATTACAAAATTATATTATCCCGGTTTTTTAATATCATTTAGAAAAATTATTATCGCATATATGTGCGCGCATTATTGTATTATATTTTGTATTAAAATTATCTCTTGCCATTATATTTAATATATATTAGTATATACTTCAAAAAAGTGACGCATTTAAACTCCAAATAAAACTAAAACGATGAACATTATATTAAAATCATGATACTAAAATATCTCGTCTAGACATTTAAAACTTTACGTGCTATTAAATGTGTATTGCCGAAGAAGGAATAATCTTACGCGAGAATTGAACTATAAAATAATATCAGCGCGTCCTGAAATTGTCTCGTAGACGATCGCTTGCGGACAAATCTCGGCAACGTACTCATTGTCAGTGCAATCCTGAAGGAACTTATTGTATAAGTCGAAACCTGCAGAAAGTCGAACCCGGCGTCTTCTACCTGTTGACGTTTCTGGTGATTTATTATAGCACTGATATACGATATCTCGTTTCAGTATCATGTACATGCACATATACTTGGAAAATATAATAGATGCCTCGTCCGTTAAAAAGGGAAAAGGAGATTAGTCAGAAAAGACCAGTCAGAAAGATTAGAAATGGTCATTAAGCTATGATTAAGTAAACGATGACGTAGAACATAGACGGTATCTTCGGGCACAGGTATACAACTATTGGTCTTAGAAAGCTTTTTTCTACAAAAAATATCTATGGTCTAGAATTATGAATTGTATACACAAATACGAACGTAGCTGCATACAAAATTTTAAGCTACACACGATATGTTGAATTTAACGCGTTTTTATATATATACATATACACACACATCTATACGGATTTAAAAAAAAATAATATAATTATTAAAAAATATTTTAAAAATATCATTATTAAAATAATAATAAAAATATTATTATTAATTAAAATAATAATAACAAAAATAATATTATGAAAAAAATAATATATAGCTATAAATATAGTTTTTTGACTATTTTTAATATTTTTGACCTAAGAGTATTAGATAATTTTTCACATAAGACATTTTTTCTAAATGTTATCTCTATCAATTTTCATGTAAAAAAAATTCATTTTATCGAATCAATTGTAAAGCTTAACAACTCTTTGACATATAATAATTTTTAAAGTCCGATATAAGACAGAGAAACTTTTCCGGGATATAAAATATCCCTGAACAATTGCATTTGAAAGAATTGCAGATGACGCGAGAAGTCAAAAGACATAATTTCGGATGCTTGTTTTAATTTGTTAGCAATTACTAATACTAATTTTTTTAAACAAACGGGCAGGTTTTTACATTAAAACATATTTTCGGAATGTGATTATCGCGGACGAGGAGACCGAGGAGGAAAATGCGATATGTCTTATCCGTTGCTTCGCGTAATCTTGTAGCGCGTGCGTGCGGACTGTCCGATAAATCAGATTCCGAAATGACTGCTAAAAGCCCACAGATTACGCAACATGGACAAGGGGTGGCAGAACACAGACCGAAGGGTTATGAGCCAGCTGACCTGCGCTTCGCGGATGCGGTGCGGGTTTACAAATACGCAGATCAATTCCGGCTTTATCGTCCCGACCGGCGCGGCGGCAGCGGCGATTGGCCGATCGTTCTCGCCGCGAGAGACATACACAAACAAATGTGCATGACTCTCTCGTCGATTAAATATTCCCGATTGCATATCATGATAATAATTCAGTCGCCACCGTCGCTCTCTTCGACTGACCACGGCTCGTATCAGCCGGCGAAATATGAGTATGAATCAGGACTATATATCACATGAACGTTTCCACATCATTACACGAATTAGAAAAGTCGTGATATTTATGCGTACGTCGAGAGAAACGCGATATATTGAGAAAAATTAATGTTAATATAATAATAAAAGTAAATTTTTATTTTTCGTCAAAACACAACTATTGAAAATAGCACGAAGAAATTTTTTTCGATCGTTAAGAAAAATTGAAACGCATTTACAATTTATATTATGCTTAAAATAATTAGAGAGACGTTACTTTAAACAAGTTTATAAATAAAAATTTAAATACCGTTTAAATTTGCATTTTTAAATGTTGTTTGAATGCGATATTTTAATTTAGATAAATTAAAGAAAAACTTTAAAAATACTAGATTTAGATGTGCATATATATTGAACATTAAAAATTATGCATTAGGAAGAAAAAAAATACTTGAAACATATTTATTAAAAAATCTACTAGATCTATTAAAAAATCCTCTCGTTCTCTCTTTCTTTTAGCAGTATATTTAGTAATATTTAGTAACCATAGAATCATATTATGAAATTATTATTAGAAATTTATCTCTCTTTAATATCAAATAATTCTGTAGCTTTTCTATTTTTAAATGGCTCTTCTTGTAAAGGTATCAGAGTTAATCTCAGATACACTCGAATAGAAAATTTTCTCTCGTGCATAATATTTCTATAAAATACCTTTTCATAAATAATTAATTGTCTTTATTTCCAACTTGTAATACATAAATGAGATTATCATGGCTTCTTAAGGATAACTTTATTTCAGCCTCAGAAAAGATATATAATTAAACGTTGTGGTTAAAATTAAAGTC
This sequence comes from Anoplolepis gracilipes, assembly GCF_047496725.1. Classification (NCBI taxonomy): domain Eukaryota; kingdom Metazoa; phylum Arthropoda; class Insecta; order Hymenoptera; family Formicidae; genus Anoplolepis; species Anoplolepis gracilipes. The sequence continues at coordinate 262,105 of NC_132978.1, read as the reverse complement.
TTTCTTAGCTAAGAAATTTAATTTTAGAAAGTCATTTTATAAAGTTATTATAGACTTGTAGCCAGAAATTAAAATAACCTTATTCAAGCACGTTAAACAATGTTTGAAAACAAATGTTTGCTCTAAAAGTATTATCTCACATCTTGCGGAAAATAATTTAATTTATCACAATTTCGTAATACATTGGAAATAATATCATTTTATTCAGCTAAATATGTAACAGTTTTATAAATACAAAAATCTCCATAAATCATATTTTTATTCTATCTCATTTGTATGCAATTTAAATCTGAGTATTCCAACAGATTTATCAGATTTTTGACGCCACGTAAATTAACGGTAAAATGTAGAATTTTTATGGAATTTCGTGCGCTTTAACACTTCGCGACAGGAAACGCCGGGCAATTTACATGATTAGCAAATTGACACGTTAAGCAACAACGCCGATGATACACAACGTGAGTTGCTATGATTTTAGCTTAGGATAAGAATCGTGCCATAAAGTAACTGCTTTTTCCTCATCTTGATTTAAAGTGCGAATTTTAAGAGTGAAAACGTAGTTAGAGGACGAACGTTAATTTCTTTTACACGACCGCCTACCCGTGTAACGATCACGGTCTGGCGACTCCTTCGAGTATTGTACGATCAAGTGTCTTTCGACTGGGAGGCAGTGGGAGGTGCGCACAAACACATGTATTGGCAACGTGTATTAGTACACACATTCTATAGAGCAGAAAACTAGTGGATGAAACTAGAAGCGGATATGGTTTTTCAGGGCCGCAGTTAATATACTTTTTTTAATGGAACAAGCTATAAAGTATATCTAAGCAAATATTACAGTAAAGTTCTATTCAAGATAAAAAGTTAATAGAAATATCTAACTAAAATTATTTTATAGATTTCTTCTTGATAAAACATGTCGTAATTTTTGAAACTTTAATTTCTAAGAAATTAATCTCAAAAAAATTCTCCAATAATAATAATAATAATAATAATAATAATAATAATAATAATAATAATAATAATAATAATAATAATAATAATAATAATAATAATAATAATAATACGGAGGTATTGTTCGTGATAATTTGAAACAATTGTTTCTTTTGTCAAAATTAAAATCAATATCGAGCAGTGACAAATATTTTTATATTATTATTATAAAATTAACTTGAGTAAAATTTTAATTCATTCTTTTGTTACAAAAAAATACAATGTAAAAAATTTGAAATTTGTGGAAAAAAATAGGAAAAAATAAATCGTAAAAAAACATAATTAATTATTATTTATAAATTTTTCGTTACGTTTTGCTGATCCGCCTCTGGGACTATTCATAACACGCAACGCTACGCAAAGAGCGAGCCGACAAAGGAGTACCTTCTTATCGCGGCTAATTTATACTTTAAGACTACCGCGTACATGGAAAGCAAAACTCGGCAAAACTCGGCAAATAAATTCATCGAGGAGGTTGCACTTTCGCGCTCGCTCGCGCGAGAGAGAGATTTATCAAAATTCTAAAGGCAACATGCAATAAAAACAGAAGAAGAGGCACGAGAGCGCGTTTCCGTAATCGCGAAGCATGTCAATTCAAGAACGTGGGAGTGAATAAGAGAAAGATCGATGAGCGCGGATCTCTTATCGAATTGTAAACGTTTAAAGCTCGTTAACGGCTAAACGTGACCGAGTGCAACGCGAGTAAATCTCAGAAAAATCGTTGGTGCCTCAGATAGAAGGAGACGACGCTTTATTGTCAGTCACCGTGTATATATGAAGCAATATAATGATAGCATGAGCAATAATTATCGTTTATTATCTGCCTGAGACTCGCGCGACCATTTGCTTGAAATATTATTGCCGGCTCTTTATGATGAGACAAGCACATCTCTTTCTTTAAGACATGTGTATGTGTAGAGGTACTTATATATCTCATTCCTAATCTTTATAATCAATCGTTTCGGAATTTATTGTTTATAATATATTTTTCTCTAACTCTTTCGCAGTTGCTTTTTCTGGTTTAATAAGATTTTAACCGCGTCTTGGGGGAAAAAAAAAAACAAATTATTCGTAGGTGAAAGGAAGTATGAGGAACTCGAGATGGAACTTTGCATAAAGATTTAATCGACTTTGTGCAAATTGTATTACGAAAGAATCGGTATTAAGAGTACAAAAGCGCCGCACATGTGTGTGTACATCACGACTGTCTCTCTTTCTCCAACATCTCCAACTAACAAAAATTATCTTTATCATCCTCCAGCTTTCCCGCGTCTTGCGTAATTCGCAGAAGTCGCGATATAAATCATAGCGGATCTCGTAGGTTGGTAGTAACAACAACAAGGGAACATCGGATGCTTTAAATGCGTAACTGCATTTTGTAAGAAGGTTTTTCTGCCCGGTATCTACGACGATTTACGTAATAACGTCTCTTGAACAAAAATACATGTGCCACTCTGCCCGAACGGCGTGAATAATATCCTCGAACAAGGAGCGCGGAATGAATTAATCCGTGGAACAATAAATTGGCGGATAACGCGACTAACGATTTCCTAGCGAGAAGATGTCACGAAGGAGAAATGAGTTCACCGTTTGATTCTTTATACGTAGTTCTTTGAAATTAATTCCTCTTTGTGTACATACGAAATATGAACAAAGATAATTTCATCTGAAACGTGGCTTATATTTACAATAATCCTTTTATAACAATATTAAACATATAAAATAGAATAAAAGTTCTATATAAATTTTCATAAAATAATTCATCATTATAAAAAAAAAAAAAAAACTTCTTAATATTATGCACATTTTTAATGTAAAGATTAATATGTTTCAAAAAGAGTGTTAATTCATTGGCGAGAACTCGAAAAATAGAATAATAAAAAGTCAGTCGTAGATTGTGCGATGTAAAAATGAATGTAACGCGTCTGTTTATGTAATATTTAATTATGAAAAATGCAAATATTACACATATAAAATAGAATAAAAGTTCTATAAAAATTTTCATAAACAAACAACATCTTAATATCTATATTTTTAATGTGTAAAGATTAATATGTGTCGAAAAGAGTGTTAATTCATTGTCTGTCGAGAACTCGAAGAATTGGAATAATAAAAAGTCAGTCGTAAATTGCGATGGAAAAATGAACGTAACGCGTCTGTTTACTGTGTGATATTTAATTATGAAAAATGCAAATCGCGGAAAACTAGGAAACGATGAAAGAAAGAAAGAGAGCAAAAAGCGGAAAGATTAAAACTGTATATCTACGAGCAGTCCGACGAGAGCTGGTAAATGCGATTATTATGCATACGTAACCTGGTATCGTATCCGTCGAACGCATACGCAATGTCGCTTACATATACGTACGCACGATGGCAAAACAGACTGGAAAACGTGATGCACTTACCTGAAACAGAAAAAACATTCGTGGTTAACATTGACGTTTGCAAATTACATCTCCATAATCTATGAAATTAGCAGTACAGTGTACGACGTATTTCGTGCTGTATTTATCATATTTTTATACATAAAAAATTAATAAATATTTCACTTTGAGTATTCATTTACTTCATTATGCATAGAATTTTACTCGCGTTTACAACGTAATTAAAAAATGTAAATTCCAGATATAAATTAAATCATTCACAATTTTATTACGCTTATAAAAAATTGCGCTTATTTTTCATTTCTTCGAATCGTTACATCATAAATGAAGATGTCTCTGTGTCTTTAAATTTTGCTGTTTTTTAAATTCATTCCGAGTGACTTATCGCGTTTCTTCAAACATATCGTGGCAATGTGCCTCCTATAATCTCCAAGTAAAGACGATCGATTGTGAATCACGGGGGAGAAGTTCTCGAGAAACTCCTCCTTCCAGTCGATTAATGAAAGAAACCGCCAATTCGGAACGACGTAACACGCATCTTTCTGTTACTTCTCGTAAACGCCTACGCTTGGCTGCCGGCCAGAGCACTGATGCGAGACTCTGTGCTTCGTCGAATCAAAATTAATTACATGTTTCTTCTCTTTTCACTAACTAATCGATTTTATTGTAAGTCATTAATAGTCATCGCTTGTGAAAAGCTTAATTAGATAACGATAGCGCAAACATCGGAAGGAATTTTATTAATGTGCAGAAGAAAAAGGAAGAAAGGGAGTTGAAAAATATTCAATATATTATAATTTTTGAGCAAATTCTTTATAAAAATGAAAAAATGATAAATCCAAAACAATTAAGATTTAAATACTTTTCTATAATAATATTTGAAAAAAAAATAATAACTCATAAAATTGATCAAAATTTATTAAAATGTAGTTGCGCCTTCAATTTAATATTTATGATATCAAATAATTATAGTATTGGTATTAATAAACAACATTTAAAAAGTTTTATAAATTTCTTGAAATTTTTTTTATTTGCTCGTAGTCAGCTTTATAGTCACATATATTTTTATCAAAATGTTTGACTTGAAAAACACGCAAAGTTATCTTTTTTGTTGTGTTAATTATTTAACTATAATTTTAACATATCTTTCAAAACAACTTTACGTATGCAAATTACTTATTTATAATATCATTTGTATTTCAAATACGATAACTTTTGCTCTTTAGAGTTAACTTTAGTAGATAAAAAAAAAAAAAAAACTCGTATACATAAATTTACTGGATGATATAGTATAGACTATCATATACCTCTGAAAAATATGTATGAATGAAATATCGCAAGATTTCAAAATACATTTCATTCAATTCGTACAGAAAGCGAACGATAATTTGCGCAATCTTATCGCATTATTATCAAGCACCAGGAAGTATACGAAGAATTACAAAGTCATATTAATTTATTGCCTGCTGCTGTTCATTTTATAAATAAATTCTACAAGCGGTCGCCGTTATCGCAGCAGTGTGTGACCCGTTGATTCTTACGTCATGTCGCATAATGAATGAACACAGACTCAAGCACATAAAGTGCTGAAAATAATAGAGTTAAGCCACAAGAAAGATTAAAAAAAAATATTTACTTTTTATTTCTTTTGTCACACAAACTATTATGCTGAAAAAAAAGATAAAAAAAAAAAAATAAAGTTATTCTGTAATTTTAAATCATTTTTCTATTAATATTTTTTATTATATTATGTTGCGTATTTCTTATTATTACATTATAATTTATTATTAATTTATTATTATTATAATTTTATTATAATTTTAAAAAATTATATGGTTTTTCCAAGCATTGCCGAAAATTTATTAGTTATTAGCTACGATTAAGGTTTGACTAATTACCTTTTCCCTTCCAAAGTTTAAAATAAAAAAAAAAAAAAAAAAACAGAATTAGAAAGGGATGGAAAATCAGTTAATTTTAACTAATGTTTGTAGACACGATCTGAGATTATTCTCATCGTTTTAGATCATCCATGTATACACAAATGGCGTGTTCGAAAATCGTAGCGTATAAACGAGCAATTTTTGGATCATGGTTAACGTCACGCGATTGTTCGCGATCGAGCGATCATACGTCGTACGATTGCGAATAAGCGACAGCTGCAGCGATGGATACATTCCGCCTGGTGATTCGCGCGGATATATAGGGTAGGCGTCGAGCGTGGGCGCGTGTCTGTGTTCGTCGATTTAAATATTTAACTCCGCTTTAAACACTGGCGAAGCAAATCACCGCCGTCGCCATTATTCGCGAGTAATAATTCCCCGTTGGTGGGTAAACGCGGCCACGGGAAGATTAGCCGGTCGTGAATCATTCACCAATAGCGTGAATCGCAGTCTCTCTCTCTCTCTCTCTCTTTCTCTTTTTTTTTCTCTCTTAATTTTTCTTGAGTAACGCCATGTCACAAACGTGGCACGAAAAGACGAAAGAAAGTTTGAAAAGCGTATTCGATGAATAATTGAGAGACGGTCCCCGGTGAATTCTATTAAAACGGCAGAGGGGAAAATTCCGAGGTGAAATTCGATAGCGCCAAGTCGGCGTCTGAGTCGTATTTCTCTGCTCGCCGGACAAAGTCATGTAACTCATGGGAAGAGAAGACAAATTTGATCGTGTGATTCATTCCTATTCAAAAATGCCGCAAGACAGAGAAAATTGATTTTCAAGTTATCATCATTACTGTTTATATCATATATATATATATATATATATTTCTAACGGTACATTGCGATAAACATATCAATATAGAATATAGATTAAAATTAATTATAAAACTCAATGAAATTATTTAAAGTGAAAGTTAAAAGCTTTGATAATTAAAAGTATTATCAACATATGTTAGATGAAAATATCCGAAATAAATTAATTAACTAATTTGAAAAACTCATTATGTGTATTTTTCGTATAACAACTCTACTTTGTTGAGTCATCGATTCTCTGGAAATTGAGAATGCCTTACCCCTCGTGACGCTAAGCGCAATAGCTGACAGTGTAAAAATTATGATCGTCATTCATGCGAAGGCCGATGTTGACCGCTCGAGTCGTTAGAATTTCACAATTTCCTATAGCAAGATCGATCACGATCGCTCCGACCTTCCGCAGTTATCGCCAGATAGACGTCAAGTCGCCGAATCATGTCTTCACATCACCCGGCAAAGATAATTGAAATTGCACACGAGCCAAGAAGCCGAGAGCTCGACTCGAGAGCGCGGACAGAAGGCGAAATATAGCGGGGAAGTCATTTCTATCATGCCGCGCGTTGGGCTCTGCTCTGACGGTGCTTAAAACCACTTGCCAAACTTCCCCACCATTACGGAAATTCATTCATAGATCGCGACCGTTCGCTCATGCTCTTATTGAGTCCCGACGACGACGGCGTAACGCGCAGAAATAACGGCCGACGATATACGTCAGCCGTTGTAAACGACGCAATTACGTCGCGAAAGACGGACAGTTAAATTTAATGGGTTATCGATACTCTTACATATTTAGCACATCGAGTACAGTGATGGACACATTTCAAATGCAGACTAAAATAATCGTTCACAAAAATAGTTTCAATTAAAATTAAAAAAAAAAAAAAAAAAAAAAAAAATTATGATCTTAATTATATCGAATATTATGAATATTTGTACATCTCTTTCTTATTGTTATTCAGAAAATTATTTTTGATTACTTTTGATACACAGAATACGTATGATTTTCTTGATTGAGGAGAGAAAGACAAGATGTGCGAAATATTCATTTGATTCTACAAGATTGCCCCGCTGGAGCAGAGTACGAGCTATAATTACGTGGGCGCTACGTGTGAGTCTTGGGGAAACCTTAAGGGCTGGACATATCCGTTCTTATTTTGACAGCGAGCATTCTACTGGCGCGTTGAAACCGCGCGATGCCGAGTCGCCTTTTAGTTGGTAAGCGCACTCGCGCGACTATTTTAGCCGCGAAATAACTCAGCCGAGGGTTCAGCTGGGAGAGTCGCGAGGCACAGAGACCGCGGGGAAGAGAGGAGAGAATACAGAGAAAAAGAAGGAGAGAGGAGAAAGGGATAGTAGGTAGTGTGCGTGCCATGATATGTGGGTCCTAAAGATAGAGCACCCGAAACAACCATAAACCTTTTTATTTTCACTCGCTACGGACGACGCGCGCGTTTCTGCAGAGACCGTGTTCGCCGGCGCGTAAAACCGCGTCTCTCTCTCTCTCTCTCTCTCTCTCTCATTTTGTTTTTTTTCTCCTTTATTTTCTTTTTACGTTAAAAAATCTCCCCAGAGATTATGCTTTTACCGGCAGCATTGTCACGGTGCATTATACTATAATTCGCTTGCATTTCGTAATTTCACTCGCTCTAGTTTCCGTGCGTTCTCCATTTAATGCCCTCTTTCCATGTGGGAGCAATTACAATTAGCGTTACAATTTAACAGCACCCTCAAACATGACTTCAATTACGACTAAGTTGAGATTATTCGATTCCACTCGACGAGCGATACTTAAAAGGGGAGCAATTATGCGTCACTAATTGCTGTTCGTTGGTTTAATAAAAGAACATAATTAATGCCAATAAACAAAATGTTCACGTAAGTTTCGGATGCGTAAATAAACATCTTTTATATAAAATAAAAGTTTGCAAATACGATTAATCTAATAGCGCAAAGTACTCCCGAACGAACTTATTCTTGCACAAGCGACTCTGTAGTTTTATAAGATTCATTATAACGGCTACTTTTGTAGAAAGCTCTCTTAATTACCGTCCGTAGCAATTAACGGAGTCTCGTAATCGGTACGGACAATCGAGAGATATCGACAAACTTACGTTAACTAACTTATCTATCGCGTTAAAAAATGGTTCATTTAACTAAGACTTCCTTAATTTCAGAATCATATTATTATAATACATTTGTAATTGAACAGTAATTTGATAGAAAGTCACAAAAATTGCTTTTATTTCCAATTATCAATTCTTCTATCGGTCACAGATTTGGTAAAGAACTTAATTCTTTTTGGTTAAACATTTAGAAAACAAATAGAATATTTTTTCATATATTTAAAATAGATTTAAGTGACATGTGAAAAAAATACTGACGAATAAAAGTAAAATAAATTCAAAATAATTATCTTATAATTTTTCAACAAACAAAAGAGCGAAAAAATATATAGTGTCTATTAAAAAAATGAACAACTTTTAGCACGCAATTAATATTAATACAGATGACAAAATTGCTATTTGTCATCTTCGAGAAACGATCCTCGAGTGGCAGATGTATTTATCATACAAGAAGCGGAATATATAGAGAATCGACAGAGATATATAAATGGCTATCGAGCCAATTTGTATCGAGCCAAATTGTCAAAGTTGATTACACAAAGGATTGTGATTGTCCAGACACGTTAGCGGTTTATCGTTCGCGACGTATGTATATGGTTACTATGTTAAAATCCAATTAAAGACTGTCATTAAGTCGACGAAGTGATCGCCACGAATCGCTACTCGGTACAAAAAATAAGTAAAACGAGGAGATTATAGATAAACTATAATCCGATATCGGATAAAGATTTTCTAATATCAAATAAATATGGATGCGTGATGATGACAATGAAAAAACAATTAATCGCTAATCCACCGCTTGACATCTCTACGAAAACAAATTAAATTTCTTGGAATCGCATCATTTACAAAGAAAATTACTTTTTATTTATGTCTTTTGACGAAATTATTAAATCACGAAAATACATGGTTTTTATTTTTTTTTTTTTTTTCTATTTTTAATCATAAAATATTTATTAAATCTTATAAAAATTTTTAAATTAACTATGATAAAAGTAATACAGTCAAATAATTTATATTGAAATGTAAATTCTACTGAGCTATTGTTCAATTATTCGACAATAAAGAATCATTGTGTTAGGCTAATATAACATGAAATTCAATTGTTCACGCAGAGAAAATTTTCATAAACTTGAACGGATGCGAGAGAGAAAGACGACGTTTCTCGTTCGCAGTCACGCTCGGGTTTCCATTCATTCGTGAGGCTCGATCGCCGTCGTTATTATGAAATATAGTCATCATTATACCGTTGAATGACGTCACGCAGGTGCGGCCACGAAGGTGCCACGTGCGTTACACGTTTACCTTTAGTGACTCTAACTTGGACTAGAACTCTAAGTCTGTATAGTTAAATGACATTTATCCTGTTATTTATCGATTACATCAATTATGTTTGCAAACCTGTAAAAATGCATTTAATTATTACACATTTTACTCTCTCTCTCTCTCTCTCTCTCTCTCTCTCTCTCTCTCTCTCTCTCTATTTATATAATATAAAGATAATTTATAAATAGTAGATCTATATATAATAATGTTAAATTATTACATAAACGAGTTCTAAGAAACAATGTATTATATAATTATATAATTATTTATAATAGAGATTATATAATAAACTGTATATACATACATACATATATATATATATATATATATGTATATATATATATATATATATATATGTATATATATATATATATATATATATATGTATATATATATATATATGTATATATATATATACATAAAATTATACAATAAATTACACCACTATCTTATGATTTAAGCTAAAAATTTTCTATTGAAAAATAATTTTAATATTTCACCATCGTATTTTCAAAGAAATTTCCTCTTGTATAAAATACCTAAATTTTTAAAATAATATTTAAACACAAATTTTTATCATTTAAAAACTGATTATTTTGTCGATAGCAGTAAAATTAATGTAAAATTAATTCCAAGCTTTTTCGTAAGCTTTTTAACAAAAATTAAACGCAGAGGTACAAGAGTACGCCATGAGTAATGTCGATATTTGTTTATGCGAAAATTATTCTGTTTGTGCTTGAGTTGTCATCGGAGTTTCGTACAGCCGAGAGAAGTGCTTTTCAACGGCAATACTTGGCAGCAACCCGTTACATCTTACGGCGTAAAGAATAAGTCTACGAAGCTGCATCTCGCAACCTTCCTTTCCCCTCCTCCCTCTCATCCTCACGTGCTTACACAGCAAGCTACTCTTTCTCCCTTTCTCCATCGTGCTGCATCCTGCGAGAATCACGAACAGAGCACAAACCGGCCAGCCACAAACACATCCGTACGCATGCGTACATACACACTCATGTTACGTGAACTTATCGAGATGAAGCTCTAAGAGAAAGATAATAGAACGAATAAAAGCGAAGGACAGAGAAAGGGAGGCGAGAGGAAAGAAGCGGGGTGTCGATCGAAGAGCTACTTAACTGGTTGACCTCAGGAGGGAGGGGACCCGGACCCCCTTTATGTCAATTTCTCGTTATACCTCGTGCTTCTTTCGCGGGAATGAATTGCGCAGCGCTTAGCAATACTTAATTACAGACAACGGAAATTAATTTTAACACGGTGAGAAGAGAAGCGGAGAATAACGGATAATCGCACGCGCGAGACGGCAAATAATTTCACCCGAAAACAATCGATCGGCGAAGAAGAAGAAAACGACGAGGATGATGAGGATGGCGTAGCCGCGTCGTCTCTTCTCTTCGAGTGATTTACTTCTTCTTATTGGAAGCCTGAAGATAGATTGTGGAAGCGCGGAAGAGGTCCAGAGCAAGGAAGGAACGACGGCGGCAAGGAGAAAGACAGGGACAGAGACTAAAGCAAAGTAGAAAGAGATAGAGAGAAGGTAGAGAGGAGCCGAAAGAGAGGGGGGAGGGGGAAGCTGGATGCGCCGCCGTCTCTCTGCATCTTCCTTCTCGTCGCCTTCCTTTGTTCCCACGCCACTCTCCGGACCCTTCTCGTCCTCCCCCTCCTGCAACTCCTCTTCCACTCCTTCTTCTCTCGCGCGGTCGACCTGGCCCCTTCGCTCTTTCGTGATTCACCGTTACACACAAAGGGGAGCTCGGACTTTCGGTGTAAGCGGATAAGAGGGAGAGAGAAGGAGAGAGAATAAAAAAAACAGAGAGAGAGAGAGAGAGAGAGAGAGAGAGAGAGAGAGAGAGAGAGAGAGAGAGAGAGAGAGAGAGAGAGAGAGAGAGAGTAAAAAGCCATCGCGCGCCATAGTTCGAGGATGAGCCCACAGGATGCTTTGCACAGGTTCTTTCATGAAAGAAGGCGCAGGACTGAAATCTTTCTCTTTCTCTCTCTCGTCTCGAGAGGCAAGAATGAAGCTCACCTGTGCTACGGCTCTTAAAAGCACCGATATACTGGAGCGAACTGAGAGCGCGAAAAGGAAGAGAGACCTATAAAATCGCCATTCTCCGCGCAAAAAACCAGTGGTACAAGATAATCGTTTGACAAGTCGATTAATGCGAGAGAAGAATGAAGCAACGACTGCGTAGATTCGCTCATTTGAAAGAACGGCAACGATATAGGAAGAAGTTAAAATACGCATTATACAATACATTTTTAATTCTAATAAAAAACTCAAAATAAATATATAACTTTCTAAAAGTTAAAAGTGTAGTTACACAACAGAATTTTTTTTTTTTTTTACGTTTCAGAGAGAGAAAAAGAAAACAAGAGAATAATATAAAAACTATCGTTTATCTAAAACGTAATAAATTTTTCTATTTCATTTCGCACGATTCTATTCTCACTCTTGACAAATAAAATTTCCATTTAAAAATAAATTCCTTTTCAATTATTCGAGATAATTGTTTCCAGTGTTTCTCAAAATTGAAGTACGATATCGTGACATCAAATTGATCGCGCTGACAAATAGCGAGAAGGGAAAAAGAGAAACAAGGAGGTAAAGATGGCGGCTCGTAGAAGTCGGAAGGATCGACACAGGAGCAACCGCGCGGAAAACACGCGAGGAGAAAAGTCGTCTGTTTGCAGGACGCAGACTGCTGCTTGCATTTCGAATTGTAGACGAAATAAAGCAAAGGTTCCGTCGGATAAATTGACCGGTAGTCTCCGGTAGTTCGGAAATGGTGGGTAGAGGAGCGAAGAGGACCTCGAACGAGAAAAGGAGGGGAGGGAAGAAAGGGAGAGAAGGAGATATAGACGAGAAATGTGCGACGCGGATGTTATCGCGAACGAACGGAAGCGGGAAAAGGACCGCGATAGAAAGGGGACAGGAGAAGGCAAGGGAGAAAGAGAGAGAAAGAGAGAGAGAGAGAGAGAGAGAGAGAGAGAGAGAGAAGGAGGGGGCATCGTTCCGTGAGAGTACGCGAACGATAATTCGGAGCCGCGCGGGCAGCTCAAAGGACCCGCGGGACGATATATCAATGCCCTGCTTGCGGAACAATTTCAACTATCCGCGATATACAAAGAAAAATACCAAATCGAATGCCCGGAATAGCGGCGAGCGAGCGAGCCCCTTGTCCGCCCTCTCTTGGTCTTCTTCCACCGTCGCACTCTCCTTTATAGACACCCGATGCACCCCTTTTTCCCCCACCTTCCCCCCTCTTTCCCCCTTTCTATCGTTCTCTTTCCCTCTCGGTAGATACGTTCCTACTGGACTGCCGGCAATGCCAATGGACTTACCACCGACTCTCTTCTCGGACCTCGAAAGCATTCGCGTTCAAGTGTGTGTGTATGTAAGTACACACGTGTGTGCGAACGCGAATTGGAAATTCGGGAGAGAGGACCTACCTATCGACGGGGAATAAATTAACGAGCTACAGGAAACTCGCAAATGTTCCATGGGAAGACTCATCGGAGAAACGAGCGATGACTTTAGGTAGAGGAGATGCTTCCGATAGGGGGGGGGGGGGGCAGGAGGAGGAGGCGAAACAAGAAACTCTCCTTCACAATGTCCCAAAATGCGAATTCGATTGAGCAAAATCGTGAGAGAGAGAATTTTTTACTCTTGAGAATTTATTATTCATGGTTCTTGTGACAAATGCGCGGCTATAAAGAAAGGATTAATGCTCGTCAAGGATGATCAGAATAAGAGCGGGAAAGAATGCCATTCTATTTTTCTTTAGTCACATATCACATTTCAACATAAACGCAATTTTAAAAGGAAAAAGTATACCGTTGAGAGAAATTCATATTCTAAATATTAAATAGAATGTATCATTAGTCTGAATTGAATTGATCTGAATTAATAATATGACAAGATAGTATAAATCAATAACATAATTACTCATTATAATTACTTACTTATACTTTTAAATAAACCGGTATGTGATATAATGTTTAATAAAACAGGATGTTTTATTTAAGTCATTAATCAACAGTAGAAAAAAAATGAGGCTCGAGCAATCGAGCACGTGACGCAAGACTAATGTAATTATAAATTCTACGAGTATACCAAATCTTTTTGTGGATTCAAATAAAAATATTTCTGAATAGTTATATTTATTACAAAAAGAAAGTGTCTTTTTATGTATTTCTTTGCAAAAATATTCAGTACGATAGTCCTTCAGCTTTTTATAAAAGTCAATCTTGGCAGGCGCGTAGAGAATGATTTTCGGTGGAAATATAATTTTTCTCAACATATATATGGCATTATACGATGTCTTTTCAATTATACTCAGAAACCAGAGTTATCACGGACGTGTCGTTCAAAGTTCTAGCAAACGCGCATGTGTCGATCGAGATGATGATGAACGTCGATGAGACATCGGCGGGGCAGCAACAGCTTCACGTCGTATCTGGCGCAGAGCAAAGCTATATGTCAATCGGCTGTTGGAGCGGCCGGTTGGTTTGGTTATAATTGGATCAGTTTAGTTAGGTATTGCAAATATTGGCAGCCAGGGAAGCTGCTGCGACCTAGTGATGAAACCTAATTGGGTAAGTCGGTCCTCTGGCCGGGCGCCAAACGAACCGGTTCCCCTCCCTCAGGCTTCGAATTCTAGATATCCCGACGATGATGATGCCTTTCCCATCCGCCGCCGTGTCACTCGTTGTCGAATCGAATGAACCGCGGGCGCGGAATTGACACGTAAATACATACAACGAACTCTCGGGATTTGTGAAAATGGAGACGGGCGCGAGAGATGGGGGAATCCGTTCCGAACCGGCCGGTTGGTTTAATTGAAGCGCCGCGACCCGCGTCCCGTTGTGTCGCATTCGCGTCGAGATGCGACCGCACGCGACGGCAAAATTGCATCGCGGGTAAGCAACGCGGGGCGAAGTGATTGGATCGGTTGGACGATCGAATGCGCTGCTGTTCGCGTTTGAAAAACCAACATGTTATTCGTGTTCGAGAAAGGATTGCATAAGTGCTCAATGAGCGCAGTCCGAAAAAACACATCAACGTGTCGATTAAATAAAAATAATGGCTAATCAATTATACTTCATATATTATTTTATGAAACAACTGAATAGTATAAACCGATTTTTATCATTTTTATTATCGTGCAAAAATAAAAATGCATTTTTAAAACTCTCTTTATTATTTCTATATTCTATCTTATCTACTATTATCTAGTATTTTCTATTTTATATTGTTTATATATTTATTAAATTTTTTACATTTTCTTCGCATAAAATTTAAAAAAAATATCAATATATATATTTCTATTCGAATCTTCGGATAAAGGCATAAGAACGATATAAGAAACGGTGTATAGATATCTCACCAAAACTTTTGAAATATCTTGAATATTTAAGCATATGGAATCGATAATTTCCTAATCGAATCAATTCGAAATAACCGGATAAAATACAGCTATTCGAATATTTACAATTCCGATTGAATCAGGAATCGGCCAGAGAGTTTCTCGTCTGATCATGCGAGCGAACATCATCCTCCTTGCTTCCCCTCCTCTTTCTCGTTTGAATATAATACTCCCGAAACATATTTCAGTGTGGGGTGAACGAACCGAAGGAAAACGACGTGTCTGTCGTTGTCGGGATGCACCGTGCATTGTAAACGAGCCGGGCGACAAGTGTGCACTCTCTCCCTCCCCTCCCCCCCCCCTCTCTCTCTCTCTCTCTCTCTCTCTGTAGTAGTGTTGACCTTTCAATGATGCTAAGCTGCCGCTGCCGCCGCCGCCACCGCTTGTCCGCTCCGTTGCATGTCGCTATCATTACACGCTCGACCGACACAGAGCGCACATGTGGGTTACATCGGTTGCGAAGAGGTCTCGTTTTCAAAAGAGCGCTAAACACCCGGATATTTTGTTGCTTTCGAACGCGTCTCCTGCGCGTACTTTGTCACCTCGCGATTTTCAACGCTCGCCACAAACGGGCGACAAATGACCGAACGTTCTATCGTTTCAGTGTTTTGACAACAACACAGTAACAATTATCTCGACAAGCTGTCGACGAGCGGCTAAGTGGACATCCGATTAAACGGATAATTCTAAAATGGATCGCAATTATATTTTTATTTGCGCGAGGCATTTGTAACATTTGATTTACAAAGCCTCCATCCCATAGTATTCAATTTAAATGAAAATACAATCGCGAGCGATTTAATAAATTTTAATTAAAGGCTAGACTTGCCTGATTTCGCGCACGATCAATTCTTATCGGCAAACGGAAATATTTTACACGTTTAAATTAATTAAAGAGAAAGTCGTACAGTCCCTATATATAAGAATCACTGATGCTACTGCCAGCCCTGAAAATGTAACTCTTTGAGATGAGGCTGCTCTTTGGACACATTGAAAGTGTCTCGCGACACAATGTAGTTGGCCAATAAAAAAAACTATTTTTAAAACGGCAACGTTATACAAGCACGATCGTGCAATCGCGATCTTTCGCGACGTAAAATTTTATTTCACCACAACGTATTGTCACGGAGAAACTGGAGTAACATGTGGGACGAAGTTCGTAAACGGTGACTGAGGTCGTGACAAGTTCGAGGTTAATGTTCGTTTGGCAAGGCTCGCCTGTTGCCGCGTTCTAGGGGCGCCCACGTTATGTAAGCCGAACAAAAGAAGAATCATCGAACGTAATAATTTTCAATCGTAAAAACTTCTCACGAAAAAAAAAAAAAAAAAAAAAAAAAAGAGTAAGATTGACCGACAAAAATAAAATCGAAGAAGTATGTCTTTGCTTAGCTAATGAAAACCGGTTCCTTGGGAATTTTAAAGATTATATCACACTCCGTATAAAAGATGTCCTACAACTACCTGACCGGAAATCACGAATATGCTTTGACATTGAAGTGCCACCAACCGATTTGTATATATAAGTGAGATATATGTAAGAGATTTAATGTGTCATTTTTTTTTTCAATTAAACCAAATTAATAAAATAAAATCAATTTTGAAAATTACTTTCATTAATCCTTACTCCGTATTGTTATTTTTGACACCTTCTAACCTACAGGTGGGTCAGCGTATTTTCGATAAGTTTATTAATATGTAAAAGTGTTTTAAAAAAATCTAAAAAAAATTTATATCCCTTCTTTGAGCTTTCCAAGTAAAGACGAAAACAATAAATTTGAAAAATAATTAATACTTAAATATATTATTTTATAATTATTCGTTTTTGAGAAATTGACGTTGTTAGAAAAATTATGGACAAAAAGTAACCCACCAGTACGGAATAAGTGTTATATTAAAAAATGCAAAGCTCGAAAAAAATAGAACTATGTTTACTTTTGTTAATCGCATCTTATTATATTTTCTAATTGTAAAATGAAATTTATATAAACTCGAAAAAAAAAGAGAAAACAGATATTTAATAAAAAGATGCAGCTAAACCAAACATGTCTATAGACATCGAGAGCGTATAAATCAAACGTTTATTTCGACAAGTGTTTCGAGATGTAGGACGTGTTTTAGCGACATTCAGGACAGAAGAGGAATAAACGAATGACACGCGTGAAAGGGATGATGAGCGTTATATCGAGAGACACACGTACACGTGCGCGTGGATATTCGTTCCTATACATATGTATAGGTTGACGGACGATCACGTGAACGGAGGATCCAACGGCTCCGAAATGAATAATTCACGAGGAGCGAGCGAGCGAGCGAGCGAGTGTAGCCACACCACATGGGGCCCCACGATCGGGCCCTCCGCTGCTGCGAGAATAGGACGTGGGCCAACGCAACCTTTACACGGCTATTACACGATGCCTGTTATTATTCTCTTCTCATGCCAAAATATTCACGTGTATACGAACGCCGAAAACGCCCAAGGATAAGGAGCTGATACTTCCCGCCGGATTTCGAGGAATCGGTCTCGCTACCGCGACGATGACGGGCGCAATCTGATCGTCATTACGGTTCCGATTCGCAGAGAGATATCCACGATTAATCATTTACCCTTTCACAAGCCATATCTAATACACGTATACCAGAAAGTTAAGAGAGTTATAACTTTTATAAAAATTGATACATCATATTTTACGGTTCAAATTAAAGCTTACGAATCAAAAATATATAAAAAATTATTGGATATTGACTTAAAAATTATTACACTTTTAATGAATTATTATAAAGTTTAAGACTTGATAAAAAAATTTCTTAATCGTAATTTAAACTTTGCACGAAAGTAAATTCTATAAATTGGTAAATTCTAAAAATAAACAAAAGTATATTAATAGTTTTGAGATCGTTATAAATACAAAGAAAATTTAAAAAAATATAATAAATTTAAAAACATTTTTAAGTGTAAAGAAATTGGCGCATTCAAATTTAAATAGTTAAATTATTTCTCAGTTTAATAATATTTAATTTAATAATTAAAGCTGCGACAATCAATTTATGAAAAAAATAATAGAGTACAAATCGTCGGTCGCAAAAAATATTCATACCTTCTATCACGATCCGAATGACGCGAGACTGACATGGCGATGCTGGAAATGAATACGACACCGTTTGTGAATACCAACATAGCGAGATAAGGCGAGACGAGAGAGAAAAAGACAAAGGGATAGAAAGAGAGAGAGAGAAAGAGAGAAAGAAAGAGAACGAGTTACTACGCCACCAAAGTGTGCATCGAGCCACAGATTACCGCAGTCATATACTCAGTTTTCAGGCTAACAGGTGAGCCTCCGTAACTTAATCTTTTTCTGCTCTCTGGCTATCTATCTTCCACACCTACTTGTGCGCTCACTCACTCACTCACTCACTCACTCACGTACGCACGCACGCACGCACATAGTGTATAGGACGACAGGCTCGATCGAGCTTTGGTGCTCAACTATACGTTTTACACGACGAGCATATTTACGCAAGAGACTCTATTACTTAGTAAAATTGATATCTTCTCGTTATAATAAATTAATATGTAAACACGATATAAATCAGTGAGAAGAAATAATATATCATCAATTTTTAATAACACATTTCTCTAGTGATGTTTTTATAAAAAACAACAAATGTGTGATAGATATTTTAAATATGTTCTTAAGATTATTGATCAAAAAAAGCAATTGATAAAAAATTTTGGAATTGATTCGGTACAAAAAAAAAAAATAAAGTTGTTAAAAAAATTAATATTTTCAACACAAATATGTCAATATTAATGATTATCGTTTACAGATAATAATTAACGGATTTTTAGACTTACATTATTTCTTAAAAAATCTCATTTAATTGTTTTTAGACTCAAAGAATATTGGATAATAATATATCACTAAATTAATAGTAATTGCTATAGTTTTTCAATTTATATATCTCGATTTATTATCACTGGATAACGTGAGAAAAGATTATAAAAATTCAAACTCATTCTGTAATCTTATTTTTTATCATAATCGATCACTTTGCGATTTATTCCGCTACAGATCGGAGCGGTATAATATGTTGAAGACGAATATTCGAGAAGTGAACTCGAAATATTAATCCCGAGAATATCTAAATATAAGCGGACGCTTCGAGAAATATCGCCATCGTATGATTACGTATTCATCGCTTTTTTTTTTATATCCGGCATCATCGATATAACACGTCGAGCATTAAATCTCTCTATATTAATTAAGGAGATATAAGACGCGAAAATGTCAAGCTTGTTCCTGCAGGATGCAATGCGGCCGTTTTACGACACAAGGAAAACATCGAAAGTACATAAATGAAACGGAACCCCGCGACAATTATCGTTGAAACTACGCCGTAACTCGGAAAAGCTCGGAAACAGATTCACGGAAATAGACAAAATAAATTCGACTATAGTCACACGAGTACAAGGATGCTTGCGATATATATAATATTTACTAGAATGATAAAAATATTGTTTCTTTTTTATAAACTTTTGATACATTTGCGATATTAAATTATATTTATATTATCACATACACTTTGAACAATAATTACAACATATCACTTACATAACGCATATTAATAATTTATATTCTTTTAAATTTATCGTTGCATCGATTACGGAACGATATCGTATCTTGAAAAAAGATGCAGTTCGTGATATTTGATACCGGATGGATAAAGCTATCGGGAGCTTATTAAATTTAAGCATGCCTGGATATTTGATAGCGAGCGAGTAAAAATATCGATGGCTTGATAAATTTATGAAAAATTTACTTCGCTTTCCTTTTCAAAAGGGAGAGAAAAGGGGGACGCGGCAAAAGAGAAGGCGAACGATTTCGACCGATAACTTTTGTATCGCGTCTTGCCCGAACATACACGGGGGATAATTCTTTGAAAGCAACCGACCGTACAGAAGAGGAGAGGAGAGGGGAGAAGCGGTGCGTCAGCTCCCGCCAGAAATAACGCGGATAAACTTAGATGGCCCTCCGTCCAAGAGACCAACCAAACCCGAAGACTCCGAAAGAGCCCGACTCGACGGGTCCTAATGAAACTGCTCGCGAGAATCTTGTTCAGGATCATATGCGTCCTTATCGTCATTTAATTCATTGGGAGATTTGTTAAAAGGACAAAGATTTGATTTTGCAAAAGTGCGCGTAAAAATGAGAAAAGGGGATATAATAAAGAAAGTTTTTTTATATATATAATATATATATAATATATAATTAATTTATTAAAGCTAATTAAAATAATATTCTTGTCGTCTTCTTTGCATTATATGTAGAATTTGTCTGCAAATGTATCTTTTTCTAATAAATGTCACTTAGATTCATCTACGAATTTCTCTATTTAAAAATCTAATTCATGAAGAAATAATGTACACAGAATATTATTTATTTAATCATGTACGTCGTGAGTAGGAAGTGCTTAATAAACGTCGCGAAAAGAGAGAGCGAGAGAGAAAGAGAGAGCTAATTAATACGGAGGTAGGAAAACTCGTTCGAGAGATTGTGGAGATGCGCGAGGGAAGAAAAAGCATGTCCACCTGCCCAATGGGCAGACGTCGGGACTGATAAATTTACAGTCCGTACACGGTCCTACGAACGCAGTTACCGCCGGAAATAAATCCATCCCCGTGTAAAAATAAAACTGGAACGAGGAGCCGCAGCATATGAGCCACTGACAGAGAGAAAGAGACCGGGCGACGTTATGATAAACTGTGCGCGAGCGAAGCAAAGGGAGCATCGTGAGAGAAGTGAAGAAGAGGCGAATTAGTGTGCGAGCGGAAAGTACCGTTTCGCGCGAACGCCGACCTGCGCGTTAACGATGAGAATGATACATTTATATAGGAATAAGAGCGAATTTTCGAAGCGCCGGCAACGGATCGTCGAGAGATATCTCGTGTATTTATAGCGAGCGTTTTGAAATATAAACTTTAAAGGAATATACGAGATAATATCGTGCAACTAAAAATATATAGAATTCGATAAAATTTTGATGTAACAATATATTATTTTGGTAAGAATGAGAATTTTCCAGATCAATTTTTATCGTCAAATAATATATTTGAGATAACACGTGATTTAATCCATAATCGAAAGATAAGACTTTCTCTCCATATCTCAATATACATATTACAGAAAGATAAGATTATCATCTTTGACATACACAAATGGTATAAATAAGAGAATTGTAAAATCAATGCTGGCTTCGTGACTAATGAGCATACTAATGCAGAAACGGCACTGTGACAAATCAAGCTCCGAGCCAACAGGAGATACAAGGAAGAGAGATAGAGGATGAGCGAAGATTAGGGGAAAGAAGAGTAGGGATATAGTAAGCGGATGAACTATCTCGGGTGAGGACATGACGCAAACACTAATGACTGCTGCATTAATCTAATCTGGTTCAGGGACCAATAATAACACATGAAAATGACACTCTATATTCTCCGGAGTCCGATTTCGAGACGCTCTTTCTCAGAAGCACCGTAAGGAACACCGGAAGAGAAAAGGAAAGGATGAGCACACCCAAGCATAAGGGGCCGTTATCTTAATTGCAAATAATAAAATCTATATAAAATCTCATTGTTGCAAAAAAATAATTTTTAATTCTTTACTAAAAAAATTTCGTATCTCAAAAATAACCTCTTTATGAATCTCAATTTTTTTTTTTTTTTTTTTTACACATTTTTAAGAAGTGAAAAAGCAATACAAAAGAAACATTTTAAAAATCTTTGATTAACCAATAAATTACATATGAATATTTATATCATTATTTTTCTTAATTTCGATTTTTTTTTTTTTTTATTTATATAAAATCATATAATGAACAAATGGATTATGCAATTTCTAATCTGTTTTGTTTTCCAGAGGAAATTGAGAGCAAATTAAACTAAGAGAGATGGCTATATCAATTCCAAAATTAATACAAAACAGCTGTATACCATATATCTGCATATTTTCCTACGCAAACAAATGATACATTAGTTTGCAAAGCAATGGCAGAACAATTGCGAACGGCAGCCAGAAACTTTTGAACACACGTGTATTTCCATAAACCGAATCCGTGCGTGTAAGAAGGTGGTTGAAGTAGCGCCTAAACTTTGTAAATCTTCCCCGATGCAACATAGTAATAGTTAAAGTGTAAAGTGACGTCATATCGCGCGAGCGAGGGCCGTCAAGTAGACGACCGTCGTAATTTCTGGACGGTTGCGTATCGCGCTTTTGATATTGTTCCAAGCGTAGGTAGGTAAGTGGCCTTCGTGGAACTCGCGAATATATGTACGCGTAGGATTATTATCGTTCACGGTTAATAATTATTTCTAGAAATTCGCCGTTCGACCGTTTAACGTTCAGAGAGTTTGCATCAAATGCTCGCGTTGTTATCGATGCTTAATATTTTCGCTAAAATATGAAAGCTATTTCTTAGCATATATAATATATACATATATATATATATATATATGCGGACGTTATTATTATAATTTTTACTGGTATAATAATGACTAACTCTAATAGTAAGAGAAGCGTACAATTGGGTTATTCGGGCATGTTGAAACGCGCAGTTACAATAACGCCATTAAACGTAATTAACTCTATTGTTGAAGGAAAGATTTGCATACATTACTCGACTTTATCGCTCTTTACCGCATAATAGTTGAATGGAATACAAAACTCGTTTTGCTACGGGTAAGATATATAAGCAATTTAAAACTCTCCGGATGAGAGGAGGCCGAAAAATTCTCGAAGCGTCGATCGACATGCACGATCTCGTGGTATGCGAAGCAAAAAATAGCACTATCGAAGATCTGATGTAATCTGCCTTGCCGTTGGAAAATTGCCGAGTAAAGAAACATTGTTTTTGCCTTATTGTGAGCGTGAATAGCGCCCAAAGTCCTCTTAATTAACCTTGCGGTTTCCGTAGACAAGCTTATGACATGAGGCGACCAACAATGGTCACTTAGCATATCTGCCTGGCACGTGTGATAACGAATCCAGGGAAACCATCGCTCGCACTGATTACAAGCAGCTTTCGTACGTTGCAACTGATAACGGGAAAATTACAACGTTATCGGAACACAAGCGGAATTCGTAAAAATATACAGCGACTCGATAGAGATCGATAACCGTAATGATTTTTTCATTTTCCGCAGCGCGTACGTGTTTCAGCTGCATAAATTATTACGTATACGTGTTTATAATCCAAACATAGTTTCCTTCGTACCTGTACGTTAGAGAAAGATGGAGAAAACTGTAGAGACTACCTGTTACATTTCCATCGAGGTCGAAAGTTGATCGTACACGGTACACGCGCACGCGTGTGTACACAACGGCGGCCCGACATGCGATGGATAGATTATGCAGCCGTGCACTTAGAAAGTTCCCCCTCGTCAGCGATTTTCCACGGTGAACAGAGGCAACGCGCGCGCCCGATCGGTTCTACGAAATGCGCGTGTACACGCCAAGGAAGCATCGACGTCGACTAAACTGACACCGATAAAGCTTAAACTTTGACGGAGCAAACAAATCGTGACACTAGCTTACGAAATCTCCACGTCGAGTCGATAAAATAAATCTCAAAAATCCACGGGAAAGATCTCTTTTGTTTGCATCGGCTAAATATTGTATTTTGTATATTTAATAAAAAATATGAACAAATTATTTTTTTTTTTTAAATTTTTATAATTTTTAAAATAATTATATATAATAATATATAATATATAACATTCACGATTTTATACGTAAATATATGTTATAAATATATCTTGACACATTGAATATTTATTAATGAAAAAATATTTTTCTAAAAACCATCTCGCTGAATTTAACCGTTCGATATTTAACGGATCACTATCGGACATTAATCAGCATAGTTTCAACTCGTACGACCTGCAATTCCGATGACGGCGAAAAGGTGCGTGGGCGCATCTCCCGTCCTTCTCATTGTTCATTAAAACCGGAGGGAACGACGTCGTAAACGCGTCCGCGAAACGTCGGAATGACCAGGATGCTGCAATTTCCATTCGAGCGTGTTAATGCAATACCGTCGCCGCCATCGTCACCCTCGTCGTCGAGGACGACAACGAGGACGACGATGCTGGGTGGCAACAGTCGTGAGAGAAGAACGGGGAGAGAGAGAGAGAGAGAGAGAGAGAACAATGTACAAACATACTCTTGCACGTGCAAATAACATTTATACTCAGAGAGAAAGAAAGAGAAAGAGAGAAAGAGAGAGAGAGAGAGAGAGAGAGAGAGAGAGAGAGAGAGAGAGAGAGAGAGAGAGAGAGAGAGAGAGAATAGGGAGGATTCTCGTAAACACCAGGCCGTAACTGTAAAACCCGTTTCCATCGCGTTTCGCTTACCTCGATCGAATTTCCGCGTATATCGTGCGAAAACATGTTGCGTGAGCATTAATTAAGATGTGAAACGGTATAGGTACTAAATTTAGTAACGTTTATCTTTACAATAGAAACTGTGTATTTTATTTCTATTTTGAGATATCGTACGTAAGAGGTTCTATTTTTTAAATATAGCGTTTATTGGATATTATTTTTTAATATTTATTTTCATTAATTTATTGACATAAATAGTAACAAGAAATTTTAATAAACCTTAATAATAGTGCCAATTGATTTCTATCTATTCTAAATTAATCATCATTCGTATTAGATGAAGGCTTTGCGCGGAACGATGCGGAAGTAAGAATTTTCCACGCGGAAACTCTGTCAAGTTGAATAGCGAATCGTGAATCTACATTACTCACGAAGACGAAGAGAACGGCGGGGAAAAAGAAGGCGAAGCAATTTAATTTTTCTCCCGTGCAAGGTTCTATATCGCGTCGGGAGAGGAAGACGCGACGTGTCGCGGTTTATTACATTTTTCCTCTCCTAGTCAATGAACTAATGGACCGTTGGAAATAGTGCCGAGGCTATAAGCCCCTATTCATCCTTGAAATAAAATCAGCACCATCTCGCCGGCTATGTCATCGCACTTCGATTCTTTCTGGTTTCCCGGTAAAAGAAAATTGAATAAAACGCATAACACAACAATTTATTACACATATTTTAGTAGAAAAAAATTTTTAATTAATTTCTGAAGAAATAGTTTAAAAACTAGTCGCATTCTTCGCATTTTTCATTTCAAGCAAAGATTTAGAAATCTCTAAAATAAAGGAGAGAAAAAATGGTACTTCAAAATTTGAATATTTCACATTATAAATATTTGCTAACTTTTTTGATAATTAATAATTTATAAATATTATACATATTACGGATATATGTGTTTATATATCGCATATTATTATATAATTATTAATTACTTATAATAATAATTCAATAACAAGAGCACTTCAACAAATTAACGTCAATATAAAAAATATAAATCAAAATATAATGCAAAAAAGTTATAAAGCAATTTATATAAGAGAGCTCTTTTACAAAATAATATCTACTAGAAAATTCTTTTTCGAAATTTTACGATTTAATCGTAAAGACTGACGCAGATTAGGCGCTTTACTTTTAACTATACTATAAAAGTATATAGCTAATTTTTATGTAGAATGTAATTATATATAAGCCTGTAGACCTGTTTAAGGAAAAATACAGCGCACTATGAGCTTACATATAATTACATGCGGCACAAAAATTAGCTGTATATCATCTTTATAGTTATAGCGTCCAGTTTAATACTTGAATAAAAATTATCTTATGATACAAGGTAAACGACTAGCAAAAAAACAATCTTTCCGCGATAAAATATTTTTATCGTCTTTCAACGATCGCATGAATTTCACACACGTGTATATATGTGCGTGACCGCAAGGCTTCTACAACAGGGAGAGAACTCGTCGATCACCTTGACGAATCGCTCGCGCGCTGACCTCGCGCTGATCGAGATCGCTTCTAAACCATCATCGATTCATATGAGAAATCCATCGGCACGATTTCCTGCAGATATTTCAACTTTCTAGTTAACCGGTCGACCTGCCGATACCCGCGCGGTATGCGCAGCGCGTTAAATCACGTCTCTTAAACGAGTCCCCCCCCCCCACCCACCTCCACCCCCTGCGATAAGAGGTGGCCATTGTACACGGCAAGAGAGTTGTTGTTTATATCCTTGCAACCCTGCCCTCGTATACTGCTAGTATAATACTACGGCCAGCATGCCTGTCGATCCTCTCGTGGGCTTTCTAGAAAATATCAAGCGACAATTAACTGCGAGAGGATATATAGTAGAGCGGGATATCGCCCCGAGGTCGTCGTGGCGAGAAATCCGCTATCGAGCGAAATTTTTTCACGCTCCCAAGACTTTCTAGTCGATTGATCC
This sequence comes from Anoplolepis gracilipes, assembly GCF_047496725.1. NCBI lineage: Eukaryota > Metazoa > Arthropoda > Insecta > Hymenoptera > Formicidae > Anoplolepis > Anoplolepis gracilipes. The sequence continues at coordinate 235,722 of NC_132978.1, read as the reverse complement.
GCGGCGATTATCCTTTCGCACGCGTTAAGCCACGCAAAATTATTTTCATCGTAATTTCCGTCCGTGAATGCGCGCGAAGCAACCATTAAAGAAATTGCGAGCCATCTACGTAAGTGTGTGAAACGGAATAAAACATTTTACGATATAAATATAAGATTACATTAATTAAATTTATTTATTAAATACGCATATATTTTTATCGTGATTTATAGAAGCCACACTACGCAAAAAAATTAAAGGGCCATTTTCTTCCACATAAAAAAAGACCAATTTTCAAGTAGTTGCAACTTCCTTAAAAATAATCGGAATAAGATCAATAAAAAAGCGTTTGAAAGTTTGAAGTTTTCTAGTTTTAGAATCTTTAAATAAATTTCAATTCTTTCTATTCGTTACTAAATTACATTGTAAGAAAACGACATCCGTCGATTGAACAGATTTTCAAAAGTTTGTCCAAAAATACCGAGTTAAAAAAAATCCTAGCTCGATTTTGCTTTAATAATGAATAATTCGGCAAAAAAAAAATTATAGAACATTCGTTAAAAAAAGAAATTAAAGCTAAAACTCTGTTCTTTAACATCCTATTAATGAAATCGTGCTAGAATTTTTTTTTTAACTCAGCATTCTTGGACAAACTTTTGAAAAAATTTTTCATCGACGGACGTCGCTTTCTTACAATGCAATTTTGTAACGAATAGAACGAATTGAAATTTATTTAAAGATTCTAAAACTAGAAACTTCAAACTTTAAAAAGCTTTTTTATTGATCTTATTCCTATTATTTTTAAAGAAGTTGTAATTACTTGAAAATTGGCCTTTTTTATATGGAAGAAAGTGGCCCTTTAATTTTTTTTGCATAGTGTATTTGCTCATTAATGCGCAACAAAAGTATTATATTCGATAATGAAAGGAAATTTGCAAGATTCTTAGAAATGTTGCTTGAACTGACGCTTCAATTAATATTGGCTGTCCACTTGCTATCGCTGTTATTTATTTTACTTCCTACATCAGTCGACCTATACATTTGCAATATTACTCATCGACTTTTCGAACAACTGCCTCTTACGCATCGAACCATCGAGATTGAAATATTCCGAGTTACTTTAGGTGTTTCTTTTTTAAATCAAAGAAAAAGTCTACTACTGGAAATATTTTTTGGATTTTATATTAAGAAAAAGAGAAGTAACACGTTCGCTTCTTTCAAGAAGTGATTCTTGCAGAGAGTGCTTCTGACTGATGAGAGAAATCGAGAGCGTCTTTATTATCAGTACTTTGATCTGAATCGACCAGCGTTTGTCGATTCAGAACTTATTGCTCTTGCAGAGCAGAGTAAAAAGTATCATCGCGTCGAGAGTCGATGGACTGTCTCTAGTCGTCTCCGACTACCTGTCACTTCTATCCGAAACAATTATAACGTAATATCTCGCGTCTATCGTCGTCGAACGACAATAAATCCTGTATGGTTTGACTTTCCTTTCTCTACCTGCGCGAGCGTATTAAACTTTCGCAATACCGATTTGCACTCACGAGAGCTATCAAAGTAGGATATGTTATACTCACATCGCGTTTAAAGAATACCTTCCTTATAGATTCATATACAATAATAATTTTTCCAAAGATAAATATTATTTTTTTTATTGCAACATTTTGGACTCTTTATAAAACTTAAATTAAAAAAAAATTACCTTATATAATATTTATAAGACATGTGTAATTTTTAATTATAATATGAAAAAAAAAAAAAAAAAATAAATAAATATAAATATATCTGATCCTGTTTTTCTAAAGGAAAAAAATTGTTTTGACAACAACTAAAGGATAAATGTCCGAATAAGATTAAGTTTTGAAAAAAATATCAGGCAGAAAAACGTTATATTCGATCTAAAATATTATTCATAGATACAAAAAAATGTTTGCTGAATCTACAAAAGATAATGACAGAGATGCAACTAACAATGCAGCATATGTCGGATAGAACGCAAAATGGCCGAGCAAATCCTTGCCTTATAAGATGTCTAGATTACAGTGTACCATGCTACATAATCTGTAATCTGTACTGCATATACAGTATGTACATAGGCATAAATTGCAGAAATACTATCCTATCGTTCTCGTACAATACTGCATATCTTGCGTATTCCTGCGATTGATGTTATAGGACACGCTACTAAAAGAGACATTGAGCATTACGTTCAAAATCCGTACGAGTCCGGGGAGACAGGTAGTTACGAGAAGGGCTCCCACACAGTTTATACCGGGTGACCGATACATACGAGCGAATCGCGTGATCGTACTTCGGCTGGTATGCAGACAGACCGCGGTGGCGTGTTGTATTATTTTATAGAGGAGCGGGGAGAGAAAGAGAAAGACATGGATAGGGCGCAGACAATCGCGAGGGGAATCCTGACTATATATATATATATATATATATATATATATCTGTTCATATGTATGTACACACACACATACACACACATATATATTCAACGATAGCGGGGAGGGAGCGGTCGACCAGGTGGTAAAGCTACCCCATGATTTTCTGGCCGGCACAATCCCCTCTTCCAGGGGAAAGAGTCGAGTTTATATGTGTATATATATATATATATATATATATATACTACTCTCGTTCGTATGCACATATCGTGTACTCGACACGCGATCGAATCGCGCGCGTTTGTTAGCATTAAACTAGCAGATAAACGCACGCGTCGCTGACCGCACCCCGCGATATGCATCGCGCTCGTTACAATATCGATGGCGACTATCGATTCTAATCATTTCTTCTGTAGAATTGTCGCTTCTCTTGCCTCAACTTTAAACTTCAGATTTTTCAAACGAAATTTGCCTCGCACTCGTAATGTTGCGTGAAATTTTGCCATCCGCAATTACATTATTATTTAAAATATTTGACAAAAAATAAATAAAAAATTTAATTTAATTTGTTCACAAATATCAGAAAAATTATAGCATGTGTCTACTTATTGTTTAACAATTTAAAGAAAAATAAATCTTAAAAGATTCTATTAATTAATATTAATAGGAAAATTCTTTTCCATTTTTTTGTTTTTCTCAAAATTGTGAAATAACACATTATACATATACTTGTTTTAAAATTTTTTGACAAATTAAATTTCGCCTTCTGATTATAACTTTAAAAGAAAGAATATGCTGTTTTATCATTCTAATGCATCGCGTACATCTTACGGAATGTTTAAACCGTTAAAGCGAGTGAATTTTTGCTGACAGATTTTTTTATACTGTTTAATGCTCCAAGCATAAATTATTTTCAATAATTGTTTAACTTGTTCCTTTTTTATTCGTTTTGATACTGACATTATTCTAAATTATACATTCTTAATATTATCAGTTTATGTAACATATACATATAAATCAATAAATATTTTCGTTACATTCAGCGTTATAAATGTTATAGTCGCTATTACCTTTGATATTTTGCATTATAAATATTACAAATCTTTTGGCTTCATCCACGTATTTTGTTAATCGATCCGCAAAATCGATAAAAGAGAACATATTTTACAATTCCGCGTATACCATGAGATGTTGACACAAAGGATAATCATTATTCATAGCAAGCGGCAAAAACGAGCGAAGGACGACGCATGAATGACTCACGCACTGCCAAAACCAGTCAGACGCGTAATACATGTTGATTACGTATAATCGATGATGATACTGATAAACGATATTAATCGTTGCTTAATCTGCCATGCGTATACACATGTGAATGTGCACGTGTAGGTAAGTATGGTGTGCGCGGGAAAAGCTGAAGTGACGCGACTAGTCGTTCGAAAGTTACGAGCAGGGCTTTAAATCGCTTTTAAATCCGGCTGGCTGGTACCACAGGTTTAGATATATAAAGTCCAGCAACCACGTGACGTCCGACCTTTCGCAAATCGGTCCACGAATAGCGACTTTTCGCGCTAAAACCTGCCGAGGTATGCAGGAAGATTTGACACCTATTTAAAGGCAACGACTTGTGACATGATATCGTCTTTTATTTTACGACTTGCGTAAAATCGCGTTGCGATATTCTAAATACAAATTAATGCGATTCATTGTTATTGTTGCGTATGATGTTTGCGTATGATATTATGTAGACGTTATAAGGACGTTGTAAAAATATAAAATATAACATCAAGTGAAAAGGAACGTTTAAATGGAAAATAGCGTCATGAACATAACTACTTCATAGAACATCTAATACCATAACCGTGAAATAACACGATATGATGCAAAATTAAAACTGTCTTAAAAATTAAAATCAAAATTAAAATAGCTTTATAGATTAAAATCAATATAATCGCGTGAATTCAATTTTCAATATATTATAATAAATAAAAAAAATATCTTACATCCGCGTTTATATTTTTATTTATAATAAATAAATTTATAACAAATAAAAAATAAACACACAAATTAATTTCGTGTGTTTATAATACATATTAAAAGTAGTATCAAATTCTTACTTAAAAATCATGAGAGAATGTCTGATGCTACATCAATCGAAGTCTAAACGATCTTTTTAGTCGGCACTCGTATCGAGAGCATCGAGATCCGCGAAGAGCAAATCTTCCGTCAACCCGATGAATATTTTATATCCACGCTTCGAGCGTGGTTGATCAAACGCGTGTACCTAGTCGTCACAAATGCAGCGTGCGATTTTTCCACCCGGTGGAATCGCAAACCGTATATTCCGTTGCAAATCGCGTCGCACGTGACACTACAGACTGTACAGACCGCAAATGAAAAGTACTAATCGTGAGACTATTTTAATCTCATTAAGAAGAGACATACAAAAGTGTCGTTAATTAAATACGCAGCGGCACACAAGACAATTTAATTATCTACATCGCAATCAACCCTACGTGAGAAGAAAGTACGTACACCTTTGGTAATAATTTTAGTTACTTGACGATTTGGCACTGTCTACGCCAAATAGAAAGCCACGCAAGATCCCGCCGGTCCCAGAGAGCCGCGCGTGAGCAAAAAAAGCGTAAAACATTCGAGAGGAGAGGAAGGCGGGAGACGAAGAAGCGGAAAAGGAGAAAGAAGAGACCGAAGAGAAGTCGTGGTCGGAGGGTCGGTGCGCGCGCGATAATCCATTTGCTCCTTTCGTAGACCAACGGGACAAGGCATTCTATTTATATCCGCGAGAAACTCGCGCCTAATGTGTACACTAGTATTGTGCAACTTGCATCTTTTCCATAAGAAGTTTTATTGTGTCTGGTTCTAGGAAAAAAAAAAAAAAAAAAAAAAAAAAAAAGAGAGAAATATAAATGATGAAAAATATCGACCATTTTAATATCATCACTTTATTAGTTGCGAAATTAACATGAAAAATAAAATGATGAGTTTCGAATAATATAAATATTATTCTGCAATAAATTGCAATTAATAGTTTCGAAAGTATCGATTACGAAATGGAGGTATACAAGTATAATGTTAATATTTAATATTAATTGCATATATATGGTATACAGAAATTTCTTATCAGCTGTTTACTAAACAAGGAACGCACTTATAATTCTCTTCAAAAAATTTTACAGAAATTTTTTCCGATAATAAAGGTGTTGTATAACATTGCGTGATGATATCGAGAAACCTAAAAAAAGAGTAAAGGCAAGTTATAGCCCCGAGTGAAAAATCGCTCGCGCGTACAAATAATCCATTCATTTAACAATGCACGATTCGTGTTGCATTCAAGGCTGCTACATCGCGGATCAAAGAGCTTTTGCAGCAGAGAGCTGCCTCGTGAAGAAGAGTTGATCGTTTCGCCAAAGGGCGAGCACTTCAAAATAATCTATACCGTCTTTCTGTGCTTGCAACCACTCGTAGATTTCCTTTAAAAACTAGCTATGATGCTATTATTTTATAACTCGAGGCTCGCGCGTGAGAAGTCTGTTGAAATATACTATGATAATGACAGTTATAGGGTATACTCGGGTAAGATGGCCATAGTTTTTTAAAATGCAAAAAACATACTTTTATTTTTATTATTTTTTTAATAGTGTTTGGCATATTATCTTCACTGAAGCTTAAATTACGTAATTTTATCGAAATTGAAAGGAAAATATTTAATAGAAATTTTATATTATCAAAATAGTACAACATAAAGCATTGGCCATCTCAAGCAACTTTTAAGGAAAAGATGACCATAGTGACGGAAAGATGGCCATAATATTTATAAAAAAAAAATAGTGAAAACGAAAATAAAAACTATAGATTATACAACAATTTACATATCTTTATAATATGTCTAACGTCGATTACAATAGCTTAACTGTAAGTTATTCGACGTTATAACAGACGACGTTTTAGTGGACAAATGAAAAACTTTGCAGGTAGTCAAAAGTAAAAATATGATATAAGATAATATCGTTATTTCGAATAATGTATGCACGTAAACTACTGTAAATATCGATTATCTTTGATAATGTCTAGAAAAGCGCACTATGTAGCGATTACTGAAAAAATTACAGCCTATGGCCATCATACCCTAGTTTACCCTATTATAAAAATAGTTTGTGTAAAAAAAATTGAAAGATATATGTAAGAAAAATCGTATCAACCTCTTTCACAAGTGACATTGTTGAATAATTAAAATATTGATAAAAATTCGCCTATAAAAAATAGAATGTAAAATACGATTGCATACTCGATCAAAGATCGTAAAAAACGCATTTTTACATGGGCATAAAATTGACATATTATTTTACTTTTCACATTAATTTCGCAATAAAATGATATGAAAATAATCGCTACTTGTCGTCCTTTATATTACTTTCTTCCAAAAGTCAGATACACAATGAAATACTTATGGAAAGCGATACAAGTTGCAATAAAATCGCGCATTTCGCGCTGTTTTCCGACATTGCCGGCTTTCGTTCTTCAGCGCGATAAGATAGAATCGAGAGATATACGCGATATCGTTCGTAGAAGTTGCATTCTTCGGAGGATTTGAATATCGAATTTATCGAAATACATACGCCGATATATTACCGGGGCTATCGGTTTTTTTCAGACCCGCTCACTCGAGGAAGAGAAACGAGTCGACCAGCATCCATAGCAGAAGCGAGAGAAGCGGAATAGAAAGAGAGATACAACTTGCACCTGCTGACTTGCTACAGAAGTAGCTTTCCACTAAACTGTACGTCACTTCGGAGTCGGCCCTTATCAATTAAAAATTGCCGATACATTGCATCAGCCATCTTAAATTACAACGCAGCAAACGAGAAAATAAATCAAGATGCCGCTCGCGCAATTTATATTCGAACGAATTGAGAGCGGAATGAAGAGATACGACAGATAACTCCGTTATTCGTTCAATACACAGCTGGTATCTTTTGACATGAGAAACTTTTCAAAAAGATGATATACTAGCGCTGCTTTGACTAAGTTTTGATTTTGACAGCTGCGATATTACACGGTTCTCTTCGGTTTATACATGTAATAGTTTCAATGGTAAAAAAAAGAAAAAAAAAAAAAAGAAAAAAAAAAGTTATTTCAGGGATACAAACTGCGGGAAAGTTTTCTTTGATCGTTTCCGACGTCGCAATTTCCGGCTCGAACATTGCATTGTAAATTCTAAAAAGAAAACAAGTTCGAAGAAGGCAGTTTGCGTAAAAATTTCATACATAAGCTCTTTTCAACGGAAGAGTTTTTAATATTCTTGTTATATCATGACGGAAAAATTTATAATTCTGCTGCTCGACGCGTGACAAACGTAACTGCGATCGGGAACCGCGGTGGTCGCACTCGAGACGCTGTTTGTAGAAAGTGGAAGCGAATCGCAAATGTTAGCACAATTGGTTGCGGCGCCATATTCGTTGCGGAAAATAGAGAAACGCGCGCGAGACGAATATTAAAATATCACGTAGCTCGATGCACATTCTCTCTTCACATGGCGGCAATTTTTCTTCGATATTCTCGAGAATCGGATATTCACAACCGGTTGATGTACAAGTCGAATTACACAACATGATACAAGCGTAAGAGAAAAAAACAAATGTTGACAACATTTTAATATCACGATGCTTTTACATAAATGTAATGTTTTACTTTGTTCAGGCACTGACGTTCGAATTTACAAGACTGCTCTTATATCGCAAGATAAGAGTTTATATATGCAAATGCGCTGTCCCTCTTATTAAAATAGATTTGCCAACGCGATATTTTATCCATCTACGAGCAATAATCGGGAATAAACTTCGATATGCCGTCGATCTTTAAGCGCGGAGCCTATTTTCAAACAATTGCGTCATCGACTCAAAACGATTCGCGATGAGATCGGATCTATCTCTAAAGAGGAAATTGCTAGTTATTGGTGAAACACGGAAAACATTCTTATCGCAGCCGTAATTATCAACTTCTCACAGGCCGCTTGACGACGATATATAGATACATACAATCATCGTCGCGTTTATCTTCAAATTGTAAACAAAAGACATGCAATATTTATAGATCATCACATGAATAATACAAACACGTGGTTTTCAATAACCAAGAGTCGTTATTCAATGTCATCAATTCGCATCGAATGTGACTAGTGGATGGGCGAAATTAAGTATGGTACGACAAGCATTTTATTTTTAATAAAGAGAGCAAAAAAGAGAGAGTGCGTAACAAACTCACAAAGATCAAAGGAATCAAGAATCTCTTGATTGCGAGCTCCCAATCAAACTATGATGGCGTGTGAAAGTAACATCGCGACGCGAACAGCTTTAAAAGGGCTCGAAGAGAAATTTCATTACAGTTTGAGGAAAAACTCGATATTTTAATTTTTAAGATCATACAATTTCAGAACACGTTCGAATTCGCTGAATGCAATGCAATTTTTTTATAGAGATAACATTTGTTTAGAAACACAATATCTCCATGATATGGACAGTAAACAATCTTGACAATCATATTTTGCCTTCGAAATATTATCCGCAGATATCAATATATATGAAAAATGTTATCAAATGTAGAGGAAGTAGATAAATTTTAAATGTAATAAAATATCTTGCAAAGATAATGATATCTTGTACAATGTAATTATTAATTAATTATATATGAATTATTTATCCGCGCTATTTGCATTAAATTTCTTTGACTAATTATGTAGCAATATATTTCTCCCTTATTATCACTAGCAACGTACAATATTTTTAATGAAAACAGTGACTGAAATATCTACATATGCGATGTACTGATAATATAAATACATTTTGACAGCTCATTGAATTGGAGCATCCCCATGTGTACTTATAACTTACATCTGATTGCTCGTCCGTCGCGATAACGCGGTGAATTATCCGATTAAATTTACGTAACGGTATATCGGCGCAAAACATATTTTCGCTAATATGTCAACATATTCGGTATTTTCTTTTCACGTTTGTTAACCGATATAGTGGAAGAGATCATGTCGGAATTCATCGTTACACGCGCGAAACTAACGTGGCAATTTCAGATTACACGAATTATTCAAAGCTGATTTATACGGTTTTACCACCTGGCAAATATCGTGAAAGTTTAAGAAAACGATTCGGGAAACTTAATGTAACGCAATAATTCCACGAATTAATCGCTGCTATCGCCATGACAAGATTAAGTAGAGAGTAAAAATTAATTGATGTAATCCATCTTTAAGAGAAACAATCTTTTTCCATTAGATAAGATCGACAAGAACGTCGATACCAAGCATGACTTTAATTCCAAACTTGTATCTTCCGAGATATAATCTGTTTTTTTTTTTTATTGCCTAAACTTGTGATATTTTGCTTATTATCAAAGTATAGTATTTCTTAAGCCGTATTTGTATAAATTATATTTTAATAATTTATAATTTATTATCACATATTTCATATACTGTAATTATTATCAGAATCATCCTATTTTATAAAATTAAAGAAAAATTAATATAGATAAAATGTTAAATCTTTTTATCACACTTTTTTATATTTTTATATTTTATTCTACATTTCTCAGAGTATGACATAATATTAACCCTGGAACACACTTAAACACTTGCATAATTTCGACAAGCATTACTGCTTAAAAAAAAAAAAAAATTATTTAAGACTGTATTATACATTAAAATTCAAATAAAAATAATGAAAGAAAATTATACACTTAAATTCTAAACTTTCTCTAGAGTGTTTTCAATCTCGGTTAATGTTCCAGAATTAATCTCATTGTCAGTCACTTTTGTAAAATGTAGACGTAAAAGACGAGATAAACCGTTGAGCAAAACTTGTGGAAACACACCGAGAGAATGAAAGAGATGACGATGACTTCGTCGCGCTGACGTTTGAGTTCTAGGCGCTTGGTCAGGTGCGCGCCAAGCGCATAGTAAAGACTCGTAAACAATGGTAGAGATGATCGTGCGCAGCTGTTTGCGCGAGGAGTGCACGCGTGTGTGTCGCTCCGAGTCTGACGGTGGCAAATATGCGAGGAGAAAAATTACATAGTGATACATCTCTGTTTTTCTCAGCTTAGAGAGAGAAAGAGAGAGAGAGAGAGAGAGAGAGAGAGAGAGAGAAAGAGAGAGAGAGAGAGAAAGAGAGGGAAAGAGAGAGAGAAAGCAAAAAGAGCTGTGGCAGTGTACACAGACAGAGTGCGCGAGTTTACAGAGACCACTTTCGCGTTATGCATTTATAATTGTCGACGGCGAGCGGCGAAGGGCCAGAGACTCTCATACACACGTACACACGTACACACGCACGCACGCACGCACGCACGCACGCACACAGGCACAATAAAAAGAGAAACTCACTCCAGAAATAATGCACAGTATCCATCCAAGCCGCGGTGGCGAAGGTGGGACGTTGCTTCCTTCTGAGTTTATCGAAGCGAGCTTAGCAGCGATCGTACAATAAAACGATACAGAATGTCACGTTCCCTCCACGCGACGATGCTGACCTCGTCGTCGTGGTTGTCGTGGTTGTGGTTGTCGTCGTCGTCGTCGTCGTCGTACCTCGCGACGACGACAATACACTCTACTAACACTCTCGTCGTCGACGACGAGTTTGCTTTCACCGTTTTTTTCGCGGTTCACGTCGTCTTCGCGGATTCACGTTAGTCTCGTCGCACGAGAGGGTTAACCGAGAGGACCTTCCTATCCTCTTCTCACACTCCGTGAAACATTCGCCGACCTCCTCTCAACGACAGATCGCGTCGCGACACTTAGCGCGTACATTACCCCACGCACGCTTTTCCCGCGTTCGTTCCTCCGTCTCTACGCACGCATACGCACGATACGAGAGTCAGATGGACGGATGAAAGCGAAACGGAGGAATGAAAAGGATGAGAAGAACGTAAGCGCGCCAAATTGTGGTGGTGAAGCGATTTTTTTACGAAATACAGGACGGATGACGGTAGACACGAGAAAGATGTACACTTGGCTCGCGATATCACGTCTAGAAGAGGAGATAATCACGCCGGTAAACCCGCGGTATATCAACTTGGCGCGTCGCGACCAACACGACGATATGCGTCGCGTGCATTCGCGTGCGCGCGCGCTTGACACTTTTCAAAACAATATACAACCGACACACCAACCAGAGCGCACGTCTCACCCCGTATGTATGCTCGAGCTTCAAGCGTTTTCTCGCGCCACCGCCGCGGCTCCCTATCCGTCTCTGTCTCTGTCTCTCGCTATCGCCTCCCCCTCCCTCCAACAACCTATCAGTCCCCCGTCTTTATCTTCTCTCTCTCTCTCTCTCTCTCTCTCGCTACCCCTCTCCCTACCTTCTTCTCTTCCAGCCAACGGCGGTTTTTCCGCACGCACACGCCGCCGCGGATCAATAATTCACCATACGAATTCACCAGAAAGCGGGCGAGCGGGCGAGCGAGCGAACGGGTGAGAGCGCGAGCGGACGACGAGCGTGAGCCAACGACACGAGCGTGCGGACAGGCTGGCGGACAAGCGACTAGGAGGCGGTGAGCAGCACGCGTTTCTGTCACGGCGCTGCCCCGCTCGCGCGCCCCGAAACAACGAGGAAACGCGCACGCAGGCTCACACCACCGCGACGACCGCGAGAGGAGAGAGTCACCCTAACCTCCACGTCTGGGCCGCGTCTCGCGCCGGGTCGGATCGGATCGCGTTGCGTTGCGTTGCGTTGCGTTGCGTTGCGTTGCCTTGCGTTGAACTGCGCTGCGCTTGTGCGCGCGATTCCGACGAGGAGCGAGGAACCTTGTCTCTCTCGTAGATGCACGTTCCGGACGCACAGCTGACACGACGCGCACTCGACGTAAACGCGCGACAAGTCGAGATGCGGAGATCGGACTGTTTCGAATCCTCGATCCTCCAATTCGCGGATGCTTGACGTAAACAGCCCTCTACCGGAACGCACACACGGGTTGAGAGTAGAGAGCACCTTTAACACGGCCAACTTCGCGCCGGTAGATGGTTTTTTCGTCACCGTTCTCTCTCATCTCTCATTCTCTCTCTCTCTCACTCTTTCACACTCTTTCCGAGGGTCGCGCGATTTCCTTCGTTTACTCGCGCATCGTTTTTCATTTAAATTTGAAAATGACAAAACTAGTAAAACGCAGGGACGCCCTTGACTGGCCGGAAATGTCGCACGAGCTTGGGACAAGCAAGTTGAACGTGCGAGAATATCGGTCGCACAACGGATAATAACGGCGTCTCTCGCGTTCACTTGCTCGTTCGCTCGCTGAAAACACTCTCACGCAGTACACGCATACTCTGTGTCTTTCTCTCTCTCTCTCTCTCTCTCTCTCTCTCTCTCTCTCTCTCTCTTACACGCAACATTACACACACATACGGTGTCTCTCGCTCCCTCTGTCTCGCTCTCTTTCGTCCATCTATGACTCACTCACTCACTCACTCACTCACTCACTCACTCACTCACTCACTCACTCACTCACTCACTCACTCGCTCACTCGCTCACTCGCTCACTCACTCACTCACTCACTCGCTCACTCACTCACTCTCTCTCTCTTTCTTTCTTTCTCTCTCTCTCTCTCTCTCTCTCTCTCTCTCTCTCTCTCTCCGCAGATAATATCGTCGCTGCGGTCGGATTCGTTCCTTGCGCGGGCCCGTTGCGAGACGACGCCACCGTCAGGACAACACGGGCGTGGACGCCGCGCACTTTCGCGAACGGCGTTTCAGCATTATTTTGTATCGTGTACTTACCACTAGGCGAGCTGTGTGACGTGGCGGCGCACGCACGAGCACGAGGATGGCCTTTATTGTTGCGAACGAAATTCACACGGTGTTATATTAGCGCGCGAGACTGTGCACCACGGTAAATACGAGAACGGTCACCACTCTTGTTTTTGGTATGCCAGGAATGGCACAAAGAATCTGGACAACGCACACGCCTGCTGCGCAGCCGGTCTGCGCACACGCTGACACCGCTTACGCGGTCGCGGGAGAAACCAGAATCACGAACGCGGCCGAGGTGGCCCGAGCTAACCCGAAGCTACGTCTCGCTATCTCCCACTCTGCTCCTGTCGAGAGCTCTCCCCCACCCTCGCTGCTCCACCATTAACTATCCCCCGTACCCCGCGCTACGAATCAGTCGCGTCACGCACGTAATGGAGGTAGGATGTTGGAGAGTTTGCTCGCGCGCTCTCTCTCTCTCTCTCTCTCTCTCTCTCCCTCTCTCTCTCTCTTTCTCTCTTCAGGAAATGAGGAGCACTTGTTGAATTTCAGGGGTTGCGTTTTAGGCTTTACAAACGAAAGCGGTAATAAATGAAAATGTAGCGTTGAACATTCTAGTTTGAAGAGAAACCTCGTACATTAATTATTTAATTTACTTTTTTCATGCATATTGAATGATGATGTATAATTATATAAGATTAATGTTGATAGCGTGGAAAAATATAGATTTTTTATTTATTTATTCATTTTATAAATATATTTTTTATTAAATTGCAAAGTAAGAGGCTCTGTATTATTAATAAAATGGGAGATAAAAAGGCAATAGGAGCCAAGCTCAGTAATTATGGAGCAGTTCTTATTTATAAAAACTTTAATTGACATTATTAAAATCTAAGCTACATACATCATTAAAATTGCATCGATGTGTACAATCATGAACGAATGTTTCTACATTGTAGATAACATATCAAAAATTTGACATTCAGAAAGTACTAGGATATCATAATAATTGTTTTTAATTGTCAACTGCCGGTCTTCAACATACGCTTTAGTAGAAACATTATATCCAGAGAGTCTTGTTAAATTTGTAGTGATACTAATAAAACCGCATGAATCGAGGGTAAATATATGCGTTATTTCACTGTAACAACATTACACAACTTAATTTATATATCTATATATATATTAACGTAATAGTTTATTAATTATGCACTGCAGAAATACAGAATCACATCCCCCGGCCTACAAACTAGGGAAGAGACAGTATATTTATATATATCTGGATTATGATTGGCGTTGATAATTTATTCACACAGAAAACTTTTCACGACTGTGTGCGATTATTCTTGATATTAACTTAATGTATTTGCGCTGAAAAGGGCCAAAAAATTTGCCGAAACGCGTTTGTTCATGATTGTACGTTCATCATTGCACACATCGATGCAATTTTAATGATGTATGTAGCATTGATTTTAACAATTAAAGTTTTCATAAATAAGAAGATGCTCCATAATTACTGAGCTTGGCTCCTATTCCCTTTTTATCCCCCATTTTATTTTTTATTATATTTAGCGTTTATGTAATAATCTATAACGTTACCATCTCTTTTTATCTAGTTTTTGCACACTTATATATTTTTAATTTGTTGTTACATGCTTGTATTGAATATCGAAAGAGCTCTTTTACCGGAAGAGAGAGGGGAAATGCGTATTTTAAAAGCCTAATGTTACAAAGAAAGAGCTAAATTAAGTACATAGTATTGAAATGTTTCTAGCAATTTCTTTGAAATTCACATTCTACATTTATTTCAAGATGTAGAAATGCATTCAAAACGTCACTCGCTTACGTTTCATTTTTTTATGCATAGAAGAAAATAATTTTATGCATACAATACAATGGTATGCGTATTTTATATTTTATATAAGATAGGCTCCTAACAAACATAAATACTGTATTTATATCTGTCATCAAAGATACACAAAAAACAGAAAGCAAAATCAATCGATCACAATAGTGAGTATTTTTTTCAATATAATCTTTTTAATAATGCCTGATTGTGATTGATTAATTTGCTTATTGTTTACTATTTAACTTTTTTCGTCATTCGAAATTCAAATGCGATTTTAAAACGCATAACAGTTAGGTGAATAACTTTAAAATTTTTTTTCTGTAAAATTAAACACTTTATAAAAGTTCAAATTTTTATATCGTGCATGTAATGTTAGAATTATTAAAATTCTATGTCCATCCGTAAATTTCAATTTAGTAACATAAATCGGCTATTACAAGGTTTGTCTGTACGAAGAATTGTCTTTAGAAAAATATCGAAAATATTTTGATGCCGCCTACATTGTTCCTCCTTTTTATAAGAATATTTATTGTTAATTAAAATTGTTAAATAAAAGATCAACAGTAGCAAAAGAGAAAATCGAAGTAGAAATGGTCAAACTTGCCATGATGAATACATCTGTCGACAAAGCAATCAGTTAATGGTTATATTGAGTGAATGACTCTCGTTGGTTATTTTGTGATGCCTCTTTTCATTTGTATAATATTTATTGAACTCCAATAGTTCGGTTAAACTTTTTAAGGCTACTTTAAAGTAGGACTCTTGACCTTGGTGTAAATTCTTAAAAGACCAATTAAGATTATTCGAGAAATAATTTGCTTTAAAACACCTATAAAAGCGTCTTTTTACAGATTTTTCTAGAGAAGGTGCATTTTGGATTCTTTTAGAATTTTACATACATATATTTCAATGTAATAAATCATATTAATGAACAAATGTTCATTAATGATTGAAGAAATTACATGTGTTGTATAAGTTTATATAAAATATATTTATTATTTTTTAAAAAAAAAAAAAAAAAAAAAAAAAAAAAAAAAAAAACTTTTCTCTAATTTATATTTGAGATAAAAATACAGAACGTAAGTACGAAAAAAGATTATAATTTTCAAGATGACAGTACTTCAAGTTCAAATTTCGCATTTTTAAATGTGTGATAATTTATTTTTACATGTGTAAAAAAATATTTGTAAAAAAATGGTGAATTTTTAAAATTTAAATTTTTTCTCTCTTTCTCAAATCATGTTTTGATAAAGTGTGCAAAGTTCACAAATTGATCAATTGGCTTTTGAAATATAATGCACACCAACTTAAGAAAAGTTTTGAGAAAAACGACTTTGGAATTTCAAGAAAACCATTTGATTTTAAGATATTACATGAAAATGGATGAAGAAATTTAATTTTAATTTTTTACTTTTTTTGTTAAAAGATATTTATATAAATTTTATTCAAATGATCAATATCTTTATCCCTATTTTTCTCTTTTTTCTCTGTCTCTTATTTTTTTAAACATTTTCTTTGACATTAGGGCGCGCAGAAAGAATTATAGGTACATTTTTCTTTATTTATACAAGTTATATACATACACATACATATATATGGATTTAAATCCTCAATTATTTAACTTTTAATATGGAAAATATTTTTAATTTTCGCACATGTTTTATTATATTTTCCTTTCATATGATTATGTAGTATATTTGTATGTTTTTACATGTATGTGTTACATTTTTACAAATCTCTATTTCACTTGTTGAAAAGGGTTTTTTGTTTCTATAAAATCGTTTGTTCGATATGATGTAACCCAAAAACAAACAGATGGTATTTCAAAAATGCTGCGCGATATACAATAGCGCAGTATCGCAAAATGGAAAACGCCGCAGATTAATAACGACAATGTCAAACAGTTCGCTCTCGCAAACCGAAACACGGTACGCGCGTACGAAAATAATGCCCGGAGCTGTTAACTTTTGCGACTGGCACAAAGGCCCGGTCGTAATTAATGCCTTTAAACGTTTGCCGCGCAATGAGCTCCTTTTGTCAGTCGGTTGCATTGTGCCGCACAAAAGTTTACAAACGGGCCAGGGTTATAGCAGCGCGACATGGTAAAGCGCGACGCGATGCACCGCCGAGCTAATACGAGAGTTTTCAACGCGTTCTACGTCGCACAACCGGACTCCGATTTCGTACAACCGTGCCTCTTTAAATACTTAATTACGTTAATGCCCGAATCTCTGCCATGCAAACTTTGCTTTCGCGATGCATCGCGGAAACGCACCCGTCGCTTCGTTTAATTGTGAGCCGCAACCTTTCGCGATATAATCCCCGCGATTACAAAGCATCACGAGCAGCTTTTACCACAATGCGTACTTTGTTTTGATTATAAATAGAAAAATGCTAACATTTCTATATTCGATGCGAAACGGAGCTTAATGTGGTAATTTTCATTTTAATTTATATCGAAGCTGGCGATCTCTCTACAGCTATGTTAAATTATTATGTGTCAGAAGCAAAAAATTAAATAATTTTTTTTTGTAACTTAAACTTGGATTAACTGTTATAAATTATTTGTTTAGTTGTCAGAAAGTCCATTTTCGCTAAAGATATAGAAAATGGAAAAGAAAGCTTTACATGAGTGGTGGCAAAAATTTGAAACAAACAAATAATTTCAATGTATGACGCAATAAAATATTTTCTCGATAATATAATTATAATTCAGACAATGAGAAGAATATCGATATTTTTATTGAATGAAGTTTTATTGAACAGCTTTAGAATAAAGTCGTGTAATGTTAATTACATAAATGTGAAAAAATTATTCATTTGACTATTCGCGTTTCTCACGTTACAGTTTTAGAAGAATAAAATATGTAAATAATTCGTTTTAATATCCGCGGCATTTCTATCGACTTTTTCGATCGCTATCTTGATTCCGACGCAAAAAGCTACATTTGCTGACACACACTATATTTGCGGTATCGGAAATCGCAACTACATGTGTTCGACGATAAAAGGCTGGTTACCTAGTGCGGATCATTGTTCCCTCTACGTCGCAAACTCGAGAGCGTTGCGACAACTAGATAACGATAGAAATTCCGCTAAACACTTAATTTTCAAAGCCATCGTGCCACGCCAACAACACGCGTTTCCTAACGGTAATTAGAAGAGCGAGAGCTTTAATAGGTGGGAAAAAGCGATCGAGAGAGAGAGAGAGAGAGAGAGAGAGAGAGAGAGAGAGAGA